>NC_143012.1:320173003-321376753 GCF_055824585.1 Amblyomma mixtum
TACATGTACAGTCACCAGCAAAACTTTACGGGATATGCGCGCTGGGGAACAAATTTATTGTATTGCTGCCTCTCGACCCACTCGTGTGGTGCTGATACCAGCGGGTGGAACTTGCACGTCCCCTGATACCTGGAGTCATTTCAGGCAATTCGCTTGCGAGACTGCGCTTAAATCATTTCTTTTGCGCAAACGAGCATCCTGCAAACTTTTCCTCCCCACTGTAGGCTGCATGCTTCGGTAATGAAGTTCATTTAGCAAACTGAATTTCACTTCGGAGAATTAAAGCAATAATGGTGCGAGCAATTAAATAAATTCCTACCAGCGAAGAAAGAAACAACAATGCAATTCTAGTCGTTTTTTTTTCTCAGCCCTTCTGTTTCATCAAACGCTACGCTTTGTTGCATCGAGTTTCGTAAGTCTTGCGCTTTCTGCAAGGAATAGAGACCGGAAGTCTGAGGCATGCTGTTTATTCATTTGTTGCGATGTACGTGCCACATTTTGTTAACTTAGTCAGGAGATCTCAGTAAACTAGCCACAAGAAAAAAAAAGGGAGATTATCACGACCGAAACTACTCAAACGTCTATCGCGATCAACAGTAAACGCTCGTGTTCTGCTCTCCAAGACAACCTGCCGTGTTGGGCTCCCATATAGAAATGAACATAAGCGCATTCATCTATGATGCAACGAACAGGATAAGTTCGAAAAAAGCGTTACATGCCAGATTTATCGGTCCCCCCTTTTTTTTTGCTTCCTGAAAGTAACCGTAAGCCACGAACACGGTAGGCTACAGGATAAATGCGCGACTCACAAACATCAGAAGTTATACTTGACAAGGCCGACACCAATGTGAAAGGAACGCTTAACCGCTGTGCTAAATACACTGGTAGCAGCGCATGAAGAGATCTTCACACACCCTGAAGCCAATCTTTTATTTTTTTTTTGCCTTCTTTGCCACTAACTGTAAAAAAACGTAAAAATATCGGCTAAAGACCTGCCGGCTACTTACTTCACTACAACCAGAGTCCTTCAATCGCGAATTCAAGGATTGCGCTAGAACCAAACTGTTACTATCGCAACAGGTGAACTTCGGCTAAAATATGCAGTATTCCTCACGGTGAAACGACGCTTATGCGTCAGACATGCACCCCAGTTTCGGTCAAAATGCTCCAAATCATTTACTTCGGGGAGCAGCTGCACTGCTACAAGCACGTCATGAAGCAGCGAGTCGACAGTGCAGTTTGTATTACAGTGTACCTGCATATTTATTTATTTATTTTCAGTTCTTCAAATGCGCCTGTGCAGGGGTTTTACATGAGGGTTGGGCATTCGCGATGACAGCTGAATTCTCCAATGAAACGCTTGAAGTGGTCATGATTGCAATGAATGACAGCAGCAGCAGGAAAGTCCTTCTAGTCCGTGGACGTTCTTACGAAAACTGAGGAAAGATGAACGGGCTGAAGGTCGGTACACGGTCTTGTCACGGCTGAGGCGGCAGGAGTGGCGATGGGCTGGTAGAATGGCAGGGTTGCGCGGGGATTCGTAATAGAATTTATGGAAGAGGGATAGGCGAGCGACTTTTCTGCGATATAAAAGGATGGGTAGGTTAGCTTGTTTTTGGCAACCATCATTTGGCACATTTCGGTAGGGGATTAAGAGGTGTAGGCGAGAAGGCGTAGTTTTCGAGGCACGTACTTCGACGTGTTTGTCCGGAAAACTCAAGCCAGTGGTTGTGGCCCGGTAAGCACATGGAACTGGCGACCTTTTAGTAAAATATGGAAGAGCTGAATTACTGCGTAGGTGGCCAGTAGCTCGCGACTGAAGACGGTCTGGCTTTAGCCTTGTTGCCGGCGCGCCGCGAATGGAACGGAGGGAGAATACGGAATTGAACCTAAACAAACTTTGGCAAAACCTTCAGTCAACCTCTAGTGTCTACGCGCTGCACGGCCGCCGGAGCAGCGCATGCTCAACAACAGCGTCTCTGGAATGTGCTACAGCGGTTACGGCGCATATTCGCGGGCAGCGCAGCTTATCTTACCGTCGGAAAACATAGGCGCGTTTCAGGAACCACGTAAGCTATAAGCGATTGCTCCAGCAGATATGTCCAAGTAAGTAATCGTGAACGAATGTCACCTGTGAACCGAGCATTGTTGCCAGCCTCGCCTGTGGCTCCTCTCCGCGCTTGGTGCGTATAAGGAGGTAGACTCGCTTCAAGCCGGGACAAGACCGCAGAAGCTTTTCCAGGAGAACCTGAAACAGAGATTAGGTTTTATGGGGTTTAACGTCCCAAAGCGACTAAGGCTATGAGAGACGCCGTAGTGGAGGGCTCCGGAAATTTCGACCACCTGGGGTTCTTTAACGTGCACTGACATCGCACAGTACACGGGCCTCGAATTTCTCCTCCAAAGAAATTCAGCCGCCGCGGCCGGGATCGAACCCGCGTCTTTCGGGCCAGCAGCCGAGCACCATAGCCACTGAGCCACCGCGGCGGCCCTGAAACAGAGATGCAAAAAGCATATAAACAGTGTTTAATGTATGCAGCAGCGTTTAGAGGGAGATATGTGTTACGAATTGACATAAAGATTCTAACTCTGGGTGATTGGACTTGGATAACCTTCTACAAATAGATAGTTCGCAAAGACTTCACAAGGTGATCTTTAGCTAGGTATGATTTCGTCTGAGAAATAATAAGAAAGCAAAATCGAAACGTTTTTAATGGGATCTCTTGACTCTGACACCGGCGGGGATTGCTATTTCCACGTGGTCACGGCATTCTAGGCGCTGTTGATTTCCTCACTGGCGACTGTCATATGGCACAGCGCTCAGGTCATCCTACAGAAAATCCGGGAGACTCGCCAAAAGGACAGAGGTGGCCGTTGTAGAGGATTCGATTCCAGCGCCACCGTGAACATCTCCGCTCCACAACGAACAGACGTTTATATTTGTAGTGCGAGCATGCAAAATAAAAGGTTCAGTTTTACCGTTGTTCGGCTCCTCGGCGGTTGCCGTCACGTTTCTCGCTTTCCTCTCTACGTGCGTCTGTCTGTAGGGATGCACCTCACGCAGCTGTTGGCTGGGTGACCCGGCCATTGAAAGTATGCGATAGAAGACAAAACGAACGCTCCAGCGTCCAGCAAAGACGCCCCGGCCTCGCAGCCTCAGTAAACCATCACAATAGACGTCCTGGCTCCCAGCGCACTCATGGACGCCATTGCGAATAGCGAAGTGCGGCTTCCGCCATTCTGACCGAAGAACCCTGCCTTGTGGTTTATGCAACTCGAAGCCCTCTTCGATCTGCGACGCACCACATCGCAACACGTGCTGTACCTGCAGGCCGTTTCATCACCTTCTTCAGAGGTGGCTGATGATTTTTACGACGTCATGAGAGCCCCACACCCGACCAAGACCATACGACCATTTCAAGGCCATGGGGCTGACGCGAAGACAGTGCAGGGGAGAAGCCGCTTGCAGCTACTCCTCAACGCGGCTGAACTTGGTGGTCGCCGACAGTCGCATCTATTAGATCGGATGCGACAGCTACAAGGCGACGCTACTAAAGACGCTAAGAACCCATTGGGCCGCCGCTGTGGCTCAGTGGTTATGGTGCTCGGCTGCTGACCCAAAAGACGCGGGTTTGATCCCGGCCGCGGCGGTTGAATTTCTTCGGAGGAGAAATTCTAGAGGCCCGTGTACTGTGCGATGTCAGTGCACGTAAAAGAACCCCAGGTGGTCGAAATTTCCGGAGCCCTCCACTACGGCGTCTCTCATAGCCTTAGTCGCTTTGGGACGTTAAACCCCATAAACCAACCAAGCAACCACTAAGAGCCCATTGCAGCGTGAGCGGTTTCTACAGCGCTTGCCTCAGGCGCTTGTCGTTGTTCTGGTAGCTGCAGATAATATACATCTCGACAAACTGGCAGAGCTCGCAGACCGCGTCAGTGACTACTCGGGCACAAGCCCTGCGGTGTCTTCAACCACTGTGCCATCGGACCTTGATGCCCGCCAGTCTCGGCTCGAGGAGAAACTGGACAGATGGCAGCAATGCAGACTTTCACGCATCGCCGCTCTAGACCGGCTAACGGTGGCTCGCGCTCACGTTCCCAGCTCTGACGGTTATTGCTCAAGCTCGGCGCCAGCTTTGCCAAATGCCGGGAGCTCTGTCGCTGGCAGGAAACCATGTCAGCGAGTCACTAATGGCAGCGCGTGACGCAACCACTACGCCAAGCCGCCTCTTCTACGTCGCAGACATGATCGCAGGAAATTGCTTTCTAGTGGACACTGGTACCGAGGTGAGCGTGTTTCCTGCCTCCCGCCTGGACCGACAACGTTTCTCGAGGACTACGCCTTTGTAAGCTGTGAATACACCCACAATCGCGACTTTTGGCCAGCGCTCGCTTACCATTGGCGTGGACGTTCACCGAACATTTCGGTGGAATAAATGCGGAATTTCTTACCCACTTCCGTTTGAACGTCGCCGTATGGCAGAGCGCTGTTCCAGCTCTAGCAGTTTATAACGAATTGGCGGGCGGCGCAAAACAAAGGCTCATTGTGTGTTAGTACCACTCAATGTTTGACTCAAGCAAGAAATTTACTCGTCTCCTTCTGCCTGCCCGGATCAGCCTGAATGTGCCGTGAAACCGGGCAGCCTAATGAGAACTTTTCTTTTTGTTCAACATCTGACGCTCGTGGTAGAACAAATAATTAATTTTCAACCCGCATTAATTATAATCGCAGTACAGTTTGAGAGCTCCCTTTTCTCTGAATATTCTGGCCGCAACTTGGAGAAATGTGAACAGGGATGATTTTCGCCCCACTTAGCACCGTGCAAAATGTACCACTGAACGTTCGAGCGCGTGTGATCGCCCCACTTACTGTCCTTATAATATTTATTCTGCGTTCCCAAGGTAAAGAATGCAACTGCATCGAGGCTGGTTTAGGTGGTCTTAAGTGCCAAGGTAGACTCTGGCTAAAGTTAGACAAAACTGCGCTGGAGCACAAATGCTGCAGCAGTAGTAAGCTGGAATCGGATGGAAGTATACAACACTCTGTGCTTCGAAATTCCATTGCTGTCATGTGTATAAGCTTTGTTCCATAGGCGCCAATTATTCGTACGTGCGGTCGAAAGTGTGTGGCGACTAACTTTAGTGCGTGAGGACTATATATGACCTGCCTGCTCAGCATGATGACTTCATTACAAAGGGCTTATGGATTTATGGGGGGTTTAGCGTCCCATAGCAACTCAGGCTATGAGGGACGCCGTAGTGAAGGGCTCCGGAAATTTCGACCACCGGGGGTTCTTTATCGTGCACTGACTTCATTATAAAGGCTTTGAGTTGATTGGCCAAGATATTTTTTAGAGTTTGTAAATGGTGTGGCGCAAGAAGAAATATATTACAGCTTTGAAAATTATAAGTTCTCTCTGGGAGCTACTTCCAGCGCTGAATTAGGCCGGCTTATGAGATTTATGTCATTTCTGTAGTATTTTTCGGTATATAAATTCCCTGTTTTCACAGAAGACCAAAAAAAAATCCTCACGAGAGCGACGATCTGATCCAGGAAAGTCCCTACAGTAAGCAGCTTCGTAAAATTTTTCTACCTATCTGACCAGAAGAGCAGCGAGATTTACTTTACTTCGCGTTCCCTTAAGAAGACATGTGGCATCTGTATACATGCAACTGTAGAAAATTCACCGGCGGCAAGCCGAAAATTTCAGTGGCACCGAAAACCTATCCGTGCTGACGGTTATGATGTGCATGATTTCTTAATTACCATCGACAAGTAGACGAAGAGTCTTTGATAGCCCAAAGTCTGGCACAAATGCTACATGCAGAAACCAAACAGTTTGTGCTTCAACAGACGCTATTGCGAGTGCGGATGCCCAGGCTTCATTATGCGCCCCTTGTCGCTTTCGCCTCGGACCAACTGTGCGTAATTAAAATCGCCAAATGACCGGTTCCGAAGCACAGGTCTATGCTCGCACCCGAAACGAGAGCTGGTGGGTTGCCTTGTCCAGGTCGTGCTGGTAATGGCGGTGCCTTGGAGGGGGTGCATGGCAAACAGAGGCGGAGTTGCTCTCGTACGTCATATTCGCGCGATGTTCGAGCAGGAAGGCGTGTCTCTCCTCTCAGGCCACACTGAGCGAGGTTAACGTTGAAGACGACAGCGCTGACGAGGACAGACACGAGTACGCCTTCCGATAGACCTCGATCCAAAACGCGGTTGTAAAGCGATAATTCTATTTACAGCTGAATTATAAGTTCATATGTATATATATATATATAGCGTTCATTGATTACGAGAAATCATTCGGCTCAGTAGAAACATCAGCAGTCATGCAGGCATTGCGAAATTAGGGTGTAGAAAAGTGTTATGTGAAAATATTGGAAGATATTTATTACGATTTCAAGCTACCATAGTTCTCCATATAGTCAGCAATAAAATTCCAATATGGAAAGGTGCAGGCAGGGAGACACGATCTCGCCTATGCTATTCACCGCCTGTTTACAGGAGGTATTCCACGGCCTGAAATGGGAACAGGTGGGGGTAAGAGTTAATAGAGAATACCTAAGTAATTTGCGATTCGTTGATGACATTGCCTTGCTAAGTCACTCAGGACATGAACTGCAAAGCATGATCAATGAATTAGACAGGCAGAGCAGAACGGTGGAGCTAAAATTAAAATGCTGAAAACCGAAGTAATGTTCAAGAGTCTAGTAAGAGAACAGCAGTTCACAATTGGTGGCGAGGTGCTGGAAGTAGTAAGAGAATATTCCTATTTAGGGCAGGTAGTGACAGCCGATCCATATCATGAGAGGGAACTAACTAGAAGAATAAGAATGCGGTAGAGTGCATATGGCAGGTTTTCTCAGGTCATGAATGGCAGTTTACTAATATCCCTCAAGAGAAAACTATACAACAGCTGTTGTGTCTTGCCGGCACTCACCTATGTGGCAGAAACGTGGAGGCTAACAAAGAGGGTTCAGCTTAAGTTAAGGACAACGCAGCGAGCTATGGAAAGAAAAATGATAGGTGTAACGGTAAGAGATCGGAAGCGGCCGGAGCGGGTGAGAGAACAAACGTGGGTTAACGACATCCTAGCCGAAATCAAGAGGAAGAAATGGGCTTGGGCAGGGCATGTAATGTGAAGGCAAGATAACCGCTGGGTCTTAAGGGTAACGGAGTGGATTCCAAGAGAAGGCAAGCGTGACAGGGGGCGGCAGAAAGTTACGTGGGCGGATGAGATTAAGAAGTTGGCGAAATACGGTGGCCGCAACTGGCGAAGGACAGGGTTAATTGGAGCGACATGGGAGAGGCCTTTGCCTTGCAGTGGGCGTAGTCAGGCTGCTGCTGCTGCTGCTGATGATGATGTAAGTGGACCATGGCTATGACTTGCAATGCCGCTCACACGCAGCATTTTGAATTTATCCAGCCAAATTCTACCTGTGAGTTAACATTTCAGTTTCAAATTTATACGGCCTCATAAGATGCCTGCGTAATACCGATACCGAGGAGGCTCGCCAACTTAAATCATGAAACTGTGTTCCGTACACTTTCGGCATGAACGCTAGAGCGACACTATTTCGCAATAGAAACGAGGCCACATACCAGGACGCTTATGTAACTAAAAACAGTAGCAGCCCGCACTGCGAATTAATCATATATCAGGATCGCAAATACAAAGGACTTGTGATGTTGCATCATCATCAGCCCACCTCTTCACTACCCATTCATTAAACGCATAGGTGGCTAAGGCTAAAAGCATGCATAGAAGTTGTAACTATTCTTCACTGGACTGAAAGTAAAACTCGCAGAAAATGCGTGCACGGCAGGAGCAGAGAAAGCATACAGAGGAGTGGACGCTTACCTTCCCAATGAACCCCGTTCCCCCGGTCAGGAATATCGCTCGATCTTGGTAGAACCGTGCAACATGGGAGTCACCGTTTCCATCTGTTACGAAAGCGGTGGATGGGCTCGGCTGTCTCTGCTGGGAACCCAGGGATCCCATGGAACACTGCGATCGGCATGCTGAAACGGACACACCAGCAGAGATTTACAGGAGCAGCCGCTGCCTGCCATAGCGACACATCGGGTGCGACAAGCTCGACAGGCAACAAGAAGTAAGATGTTCACTGAAGAAAAATAGAAAACTCACGGAACGCAAAGCGCTGGTGCTGTTGTCGAAGAACGTAAAGTGTTCGTAGGGCGAACAAGCGCATTTTTAGAGAGCTGCTGTCGGTTACGTAGCTTCTAGCTGAAAGTTTGGAGGAAACTATCGCGCGAGTCCCTCTTTATAATTGCATTAAATGTCGCCGCGAGCTGGGTCACTTGCCGCGGAGAAGGTAGCATAAATGCATTCAAAATCGCGAAACAGAGGGGCATTGTGGATTGATAAAATAACCGAACTGCTGAGCCAAATCGCTGCTCGTGCTGATAAGCACGTGTGCGTTCGGTTATCCGCTTATCCTAAGCGTGCTCGTTTTAGCGGTGTCAATGGCCTATCAGCTGGTTTGTCATGCATAAATTACTGAGTCAAGCGTCATTAAAAAAAGAAAAAAATAGCGCTCAGTGCCCTAGTGTAATTCACATACCAACCCCCTGCTCATTGGTGTAAATGGCCAAATGGAGCTCACGGCCGGTGTTCTGTGATTCTTTTTTCTTTCTATGTGTACATATTTCTCAGTTTCAGCTGCCGCAGTGAGAAAATTATTCAAGCGGTTGCTTCTGACGACAGCAATTTTCTGTAGTTTTCGTAATGACCGTATTGTGAGTGGAAGCTGCACTCGCAAGATTAATTTCAATGGAATATGTCATGCGGGCATATCTTCACACTTTACATTGCGAGTTATGCGTGCGTGACTAATCGTGCCACTTCTTTGATGGGGCTGTGAGATCTCTAATGTCTCGTCATTGCAGTTTCAACTAATGTCTCGTCATTGCAGTTTCAACACCAGACTCTAAACGTGTTGCGAGCAAAATTGCAAGATTCTGAAAATAATGAGGCAGCACGGAATCTATCAGCGCAATTAATTTATCAGCCGCTAACTGCGTGGAAGGTTTGCCCCATAATGTTTTTACTGCGTCTTAATCCCTTCCTACGGTGCTGACGTGCTTCGTGCTTTAGACCTGCTGAGGGCGCCAGTTGCACATACTTCTATTGCAGGTTTTCTTCAACCTACATATCCGTGCAAATAATGGGTATTTTAGCTCACTCAAGTCGTTCCTCGAGTTTGAGAAGTAAGCATACATGATCAATGTACCCGGGTATCATCGGAGTGTCACTTAATCCGCTTCGCCATTACGTGGCAGAAGACCTTCTTCGGTCATAATATGCAGCTGTGTAAGCGTCATCGTTTGGGTTCCGGTTCGGTTCTAAAAACAAGCCAGGTAATTCGCTTAGCAGTGCAAAAACTATCGAAAGGTGAACCTACCTAGCCTTTCGGAAAAGCGATGTAATAAAGTATGAAGTGGCAGGAAAACAGAAAAGCTAACCAGCGCTGGCGCAAATCAAACCAACCAAACAGCGCTTATGTCGATTTAGAACACTTGAGATTCACTTGTCTTTGGCATAGGGATGGGGAAGTCGCACTAGCGCCATCTTGACAAGACTGCTGCCCCCCATGCGACAGCAGCAGCAATCACATTAAGAACAGCGTGAAACCAACTGTATTAAAAATATTCACTGTCTTGTCCTCGAGAGTAGATGCGGGCATAAAACCTGCTGACACGAAACCATGAACATAGCCAAGTGATGCTTTCGAATTAATATGCTGCATTCTGTAACTGGGTTTGGAAAAGTGCAGCTTGTGAAATGTTCCTGAGAGAACAGAAAGTTCACCTAGTTGGTTGTATTGCATATTAAAATGTGTACACTGCAAGACAAAAGGAACAACATCACACAGAATAAGTGCACAACAGTCAACTGAAATATATATGGAAAAGACGAGTATTGTGTGCGCAAAGTCGCACCTGCGCACTGGTTAAAAATTTCGAAAGACAAAACACCACAGAGGAAACGAAGGTACGTGGTTCGCTTGTCCAGTTACAAAAATTCACTGTCGTGTGAAGAAATATATTGTTTGTTGACCCAAGTGTATACTGCTGCTTCCTTATTTCGTACGCTGTTTTGTCGAACATGGGGCAGCAATCGCAACTCCGGCAGTGTATCGCTAAGTGGGAGCCTACGTCTACGGTCAAGGTATACTGGCGCAAACTTTTAAGCTGTGTGTTTACACGCTTACCAGTGTCGCCAATGTAGACGTACCCACACAAAAAAGGGATGCGATAGACGACCCTCGAGGTGCATGTAATGAATTCGATTGTGCGCTTTACGCTAAAGCTATGCTTTGACCGCTGATTCGGATCATGAGAGGGGAAATAACTATAGAAGAAAAAGAATGGGGTGGAGTGCATATGGCAGTTTCTCTCAGATCATGAATGGCAGTTTGCCAATATGCCTCAAGAGAAAAGTATACAACAGCTGCATCTACCGGTACTCACCTATGGGGCAGAAACGTGGAGGCTAACAAAGAGGATTCTGCTTAAGTTAAGGACAACGCAGCGAGCTATGGAAAGAAAAATGATAGGTGTAACGTTAAGAGATCGGAAGCGGGCGGAGTGGGTAAGGAAACAAACACGGGTTGATGACATCCTAGTCGAAATCAAGAGGAAGAAATGGGTTTGGGCCGGGCATTTAATGCGAAGGCAAGATAACCGCTGGTCCTTAAGGGTAACGGAGTGGATTCCAAGAAAAGGCAAGCGTAGCAGGGGGCGGCAGAAAGTTAAGTGGGTGGATGAGATTAAGAAGTTTGCGGCGATACGGTAGCTACAACTGACGAAGGACAGGGTTAATTGGAGAGACATGGGAGAGGCCTTTGCCCGGCAGTGGGCGTAGTCAGGCTGATGATGATGATGATGCTTTGAATTATTTCTTTCTTCTTTCCGCTTGCTAACCGTAGAGCAAATACAACTTAGACTGTGTCAAGCTGTCGGAGACAGATCTGACAACCAGGCAATTCAAGAGCCCTTGACTTGACCTTGAAATGACTTTGACTTTGAAACCGGGCCTTGACCCTTGCCCTATCCAATTGCTTGACCATTGATCTGACCATTGGCCATCCACCGGTTCTCCGAACTTATAAACTGAAGGTTAGACCTTCGACTTTTCGAAGTGACGAACGGCGGCGGCTATGCGTTTTGGCTCAGGCGTGCGGACAGCCAACTTGAGGAGGGGGAGGGAAAGGGGATAGGGGAGGCCTTGCCTTGCTTTCGGCTTCAAAAAATGTGATGTAACGTCCGCTCCTCAATCCTTCTTTTCCTCCATGAAATAATCAATAAAAGAATGCTCAGACTTTCTTCCCTTTTATATTGCTCACGACTGCATGTGTTGCCGACGTTGCGCTATGTTCTTTTTCCGGAACAAAAACACGAAACACTGATTTCCCTTAAAATGAGTTCTGCTGAAACCGATTCTTTGCACATGCGATTAGTTCTGGAGAAGGGGAATCTTGAATGCAAAAAAAAAAAAAAAGAGCGTTTGTTGGCTGCGGCCACCAGACGAACTGCACACGAAAAACAATTATAAACCTGCTGGTTGATGCAAGATTTTATGTCTAAAATAAAAACGTCCAGCACCCCAATATTGCCGAAATAATGGGAACACCATGCTCTGGAAGAGAATTCATAAAATGGGGAAATATCCGAATTGATTCGAAAGAGCTCGCTTCGAGCCCTAGAGCTTATTGTAGAGACGCCCCGACTGAGGCTCGTCGAGATTGTGCCTTCGCGTCCACGGGCTGAAATCAGGCGCACTAGTATTTAGCATCTTATGAAGGTCGGTCCTTTATTCCTCGTAGCATGAGCAAGCGTCATTATAACAAGGAATACGAGTTTATCTTTTTTTCTCAGAGTTGTGTGCTGCCTTTAATCGTCTAGCTGTATTTTCTTGAGCGCTTCACGACGCCCATTGAGTCACATATTTCGTTCCAAGAACAGCCCAACAACGCCAGCAATTATATTCGCTGTAAAATAATGATACAGATATTCAAATCATGCGCGTCAAGCAATTCATTAGGCGAGCTTGTGGGTGAGCGAAAATACTATTGCCGATTGCAGTCGCAAAAGCCCGCAGGCGCTGTGGCAAACCTGCCAAAGTCGCCAAGAGGCGTATTTAATGACGACTAAAGAAAAAGGGGAAAGAAGCAAGGGACCAAACATCAATAAATACTTAGTTCTGGCTTAGGTTAGGTTATACAAGCGGAATGTACAAGCTGCTCATTAGAATGAACTATCAATTCTCTGGCCGGAATCTACAGCGACGTAATAATGCGTAAAAGACGAAAGCTATCGGTCACAACTGGACAGATAATGTTACAACTAACTAACTTTCGAAGTGCGCACAAAAGTAAACCGTGAGGAGAGTACACCAGCTGCACAAGAAAAGCTAGAAGTACAGTGGTGCGAATACAGTGATATCACTAAACAACGCTTTCATGCGTTGGTGACATCATTACGCACCAACGTAATCTTCCTCGGTTGTAAGATTGCAATTGGCGTAGATGAGCCAGTCAAGCTCCTCATACGTGCGGAAGCGGCCAGGCCGTTCGGTGAAGAAACACCTCTCAAGGTTCTCAGATCTGTGTTGATTCATCGGCAACTAGTTAAAATTGGGAAAGGTATACTGAGGCCTGCACTGTTCCAAGAGCACCGGCTGCTGTTAACGCGTTAGCATTAACGTGATCAATGCAAACCGAAATAACGACCGCCATCTGTCTGTAGCCAGTGGAAACCTGTCCACCGGGCGATGAACGTAGTGCAGGTGTAGTCGTTTTGGGGCGTTAATTAAACCCGATGAAAACAAACCAAACAACTTACCGTTTAATACGTACCGACATGACTTAGCATACTGGTGTTGCACCTATTCTTTTCAGTCAAGTGCGGCAGTGTAGTGATGTCTGCAACGGCCGACTTATCGAAGCTGTACGCTCGAAATAACTACTGGCGCCTGCAGTCATATGATACGCTACCGTACGTAACCTAATGTGTCGGCCATCCACGGCCGTTCTGGAACAACAGCCACTGGAAATGTCCCGACATTAGATTGACGTCATCTATGTCTCATTTTTGTGATGCAGTGATGGCAGGCTACACGCCTCCTCGCCATCCGCGGTATGTGTCCTCTTCACGCTTATTAAATTGAGCCGCATTTCGTCTCGCCCCATGTAGCCTCCCTTTCTTTGCTTTTTCTTTGTAATTTACACTTGTTTTCGCGTATGGGTTTCGTTTAACGTCCAAATTCTGCGGGGCCTTTTGCTCGGCGCTCGGAGGTGTGCTAGGCCGTTTTTTTTTTTCACTATGATTTCTTTCCCAAAACGAAGCGGTGTTGGTAAGCTCAAGCTGGCTCAGGTATACCAGAATTAAAAGCCCGGCCGCCGTGCTGAGAGGCTGTACTTTCCTACTGCTTGCGTGTGGCGGGAATTCAGTACCGCTCACACACACTTTTTGCGCATGTGCGGGGCTACCGTCGACTGCCGATGTGTGGAACTCTGCGTTGACTATCCCTTCCTTCTGGCTTCCTAGGAGCCGTCAGCTCGTAAGGATATGTTTTGCATATCCAAGGATGCCAGTGTGCCCCAGTTGTGTATGATGAGCGTCCCAGTTTCGTTCCCCAGCCGTGCTTCCGATACTTTTGATGCTACAGTGGCGCCTCTCTATTCTAACTGGCACCGAGAAACTTATTTTGGTTCCGAATTGCCTGGTGTCAGTGTCCCAGGGCGCCGCACAGCTTTAGGCCATCAGTTATTCTCTGCAACCTGTGGTTTTGCCGGCTACCTTGAAGACTGCCACGTGTAGCTGAGTTAGCCGGTCTTCGGTGGCTTTGGTTGCGGACGCACCAGACGAAGTTGCTGCTGCTCCAGCCACAGTTTCACAGCTCCGTCGGTTTGACGGTAAATCACTGAGCAGTGAACAGTGTGATGCTTTGGCCCCCTTGCTGGTCAAGTAGTCATCTATCATTGACTTGGGCGCGGCCGGGCAGCCACCAAACCACGTGACGTGACGTCACCAACCCACGTGAAAAAAAAATTAAAAAGAAAACAAAAGGAAAAAATAAAAGGAAAAAAAAGGACGCCTGAGCATGGTGGCGGTTGCCACCGCCCCGTTTCAAAGGGGGCGCTCCTATCCATCCATCCATCCATCCATCCATACGTCACGGAGGAAAAGCTGCTGAGAAAATCGAGTGCCGCCAAGCAATACCTCGCGCAAAAAGACCGCGCAATATGCAACGCATTCTTGGCTTAACCAAGCTAAGCCTGGGCATCTTTTTATTCCGACTATAAGACCAGAAGCTCTCCAGAATGAAGCTCGAAGCCGAGGCGACCCGTGAGACCTTTTCTTGCAAAAGCGGTTATCATAGAGGCCACAAGGCGAGCAGTGTTTTCCACAGTCTCGTGACCGTCGTCATCGTGGAGTCACCCAGTTCCCATGCTGTCTCCGTCGTCAGTAGTCGCGACACCAGGATGAGGAGCGGAAGGTGTAAGAACAAGTGCACTGCGTAGAGCCTGCGAAAGACAACGCGGAAAGTGTGGCTGGCGGGCCTATCGAAGCCCAGCGTGCCCTCATTGATTCATCTCCAGCTCTAACGCTTCGCAACGTATTCAATTTTTGCATTGTTTTCCTTTCCCTTTTGTCTTGTTGATAGTACTGTATGTTACTATTTTCTCTCTCTTACTTTCTATTTCTGAAGTTCCAAAAATGTTTTTCTTTCTGTTCGAGTTTTAGCTTCGTCGACTCTCACAGACGTGCAGCTGTTAGATTTTTTTTCTTGTTTTTCTTTTCATTTTCTTTATTTGCTCGGTACCAGTTGTCAATGTAGTCTAAGATACTGAACGGAATGCTATGTGACACGTCCAACTGCAGTAATGCAACACATGCATGTGTAGCATCACAGCATTCGAGCATACTTCTTGCTTTATGGATGTTCTGAAAAATAGATCGTCCTTTAATCCCACACGTTTGGTGGGGGCCAACTATTTCGGTTATAACTGCTTGTAGCCTAACGAAAATTTACGTCATGTAAAGTGTGGAAAGAATCTTTTTTTTTCTAAATTCGGCCCGAACATAACTTTTGTTGAACACGAGAAATTAAATAAAAAAGTTCAACGCATTCGTCATGTGCTGTCGGGATGGCGGCCCGTTACTTTAGTAACGGATCACTAGGTCTTAGTAACATTGCATTCGACACAACGCACAGGATAGATAGTGACCGCTTTGCATTACTAAGTGGACTGCTGGCCTGCCACGTCACAACTTAACAGTTCAATACGGACGTGGGGAATACATTAAGACAGGAGACGCCTAGTGCTGGCTACCTACCCCAGATAAGGATGGTAGCCTTCAAACTGAAAAGGAAATAGTGTATATAATATCATCTTCAGTTCACATCAATGACCTCCAATTTGCTACAGCCGATGATTGCAAGCTCCATGAGCTTGCTTATTTTGGTCAGGCATCATGGCCAGCCAAGAAAAGGTTGCCAGCTTAAGTGAGTCGTTACGATGAAGTGCGCAAGCAACTGTCAGTAGCAGATGGCCTGCTTAAGCGCTCGCACCGCGTTGTGGTTCCAGCGAAGCTCAGAGCTAGTTCGTTCAGCTAGCCCGTGAATTTGCACCTGGCAATCCTGAAGACCAAGCAACGTCTTCAGGAAAAGTATTAGCGGCCAGGTCTGGATAAACAGGTTGTCGGCTACCCGCAGCTGCATGCTCTGCCAAGCCGCAGACAAAAGTGTCAAAAAGCAGTGCACTGCACTGCAGCCAGTGCCCTTTCCAGACAGACCGTGGAGTAAGATAGCAATTGACATTATTGGCCCGTTTGAGCATGCATCAGCAGACTGTCGGTTTCTCATATCAGTAGTTGATTACTATTCCAAACGGTCAGAAGTTCCTTTCTGCAGGGATGTGTCATCCCATAATGTTCTGGACTTCCTCCTGTCGGTACTGGCACGGGAAGGCTACCCTGTGGAAATGATCTCAGATCATGGACCGCAGTTCACATCCCTAGAATTTCAGTCATTTCTTCAAGACAGAGGAATAAAGCGCATTTTTTAGGCTGTGTATCACCCTCATGCAAATGGACAGGTTGAAAAGTCAAACCGCATGCTCAAATCATGCATTCAGTTGGACACATTTGAGTAGCACTCAGTAAAGGACGATGTTGTAGAGTACATGGGAATCTACAGAGCCAATCCTCACAGCATACCACTGGACTCTCTCCGGCAGTGCTTTTACATGACCAGCACATAAGGACATAAGTATTTGAGGATCAAAAAGGCAGTTCCTCTCATAAAGTCACTTTCAATTTTGGACCACCACTGAAGATCCTCATATGGCTACCGGCCTAGCATCAGCGCTCTTGCCCGCGCCACTGCGTGCTTCATCGTCTTCTAGTGCGTAACAATATGACTGCACGCTCGGATTAAGGTAATATCTCGTGGCAAGGGTTGACATGTGCGCCGTTCAATCCTTTGGTCGTGCAGCTCGCCAACGCGACACTGTTCAAAGCGGGACTTTTTCACCCGTTCCAGAATTAGTATACACATGAAAAAATGAGTCCTTGTTCAACTTGTTCAATGGCGACGTGAGAAAGAGTTTTTAGACACAAGGCACTATCTTGAGCAAAAGTAATAGAGCCCCCCCCCCCCCCCCCCCCCTACTTTCTCGTGTTCCGCGCCTTACCGCTCTGCACGGGGGCGCCACTTGACGAAGCACTCCTGGCATCGAGACCGGCCTAAAGCACCGGCTTTGTGTTGAGCAGTGCATGGCCAATGAGAGCACTGTTAGGAGCTGTAGTTCGTGGGGGAGGATCCAGGTCACTTTGCTGCCCTGGTTACGAGCCTGCTAGGAGTACTACAGGTGCAAAATTAAGGGCAGTGGTTGTCCTAGCGGGCCAGGAGTCTGCTGTCTTCAGGCGCTTGGGGCGTTGTGCAACATCGCGCACACGAACACAAGTGGGTTGGGCCTACACCCGCTCGTGGCTTAACCGCATGTCGTAGACGGCTTCAGTTTTATTATGAAAGCGCTATTGCCTTCAGTGAACTTTCTCGCAAAGAATATGCAGCAATATTAGAACTAGACGTCGCATTTCGCGTTGCTCGGTAGTACCACACCAACGCCTATAATTTTTTCGTGGTGCCCCTGTCACCAGTCGACATTTCTGGCTTGGCGCCGCAACTATCCCTTTTTTCACTACCCCTACTTCTAGTTCATTGCAGACTGAATGCCATACAAATGCACACGCTAGTCATGCACGTCACTTTGCGAAAATGCTGCGAAGGTAAATTTAATAGCCTTTATGCGCCACTGTAACTGCACCTTCAACTCGCAGATTATCTCTTATGCACCAGCAATCAGGTAAACACGGCAGCACAGTGACGGGAGGTTGCGGTGCGAACGCAGTTGATATAGATGAGAACCTCTACTTGCGTGAGCGGTGACTTAGGCCACAGCGCAACATGTCAGTCGGTTGACACTTGGCGTTTATTGGCTCTTTCTTTCGTGAACTGTGTGCTGCTTGTGATGAGCCTAGAAAATTTGGCGTATTAGGGCAGCTTACTGAGTCTAAGATCGATTGGCACTTGTTAACACGTGAGCAATAAGAATCGATTCTTTTCTGCAATAAACATCTTTCTGGGTCGATGCTATGTGGGTGTTGACTTTCTGCTCAGGTCTGTTTTATGTTACAATTTTCGCCCTCTATCATGTCAGGGGATGCTCTGCAAAGAGTTCATGTTTTCTGACCGACTTAAGCATGCTTGCTGAAATCGGTCAGGGGCTTATGTCAGTGGCAAATGCCCTTACCATTTCAGCTGTCTCCGTGCGTCAGGGAGGCTGTGATCCTCGCCCTTGAAGATGTACTTGCGAATTCCCAGCACGTATTGATCCCAGTATGGTCTCCAGTCCATGTCCTGTACGTCAACGCTGAACAACTGCAAAGTAAGGCTTCCTCTTTTGAGTCCACGACGCAGTTTCGTCTTCTTAAGTGAATGTGGTAAAGTTAACATCGCCGTGGCGTGACGTATATCTGTGATGGCATAACATAGATTCACTTACTCCCGGACTATTCTGACGTAGCTGCACTGCAAATGCGAATGGAGACCAGAAAGAATGTTTTAAATTTAAAGTGTCTTCTAAAAGAATACTAGCTCTAATAAAAAGCGCTGATGGTACGAACTCAATGCTTACTGTTAGAGGATTTATTGTCATCGCTCAAATCATCACTTTACATCACACACCAATGCCTAGCCTGAAGTGAACAACCAGTACTAACTTATTGACTATTGTGGTAAAAGACTCGTGCTGAGAACTTTCATCGCCCATCCATTTTCTACCTCAGGCCCTAAATATTATTAGATAATGAATTCGCTTGCCTTCGGGATCAAAGAGCATATCTTTAACTTGCCTTCTTGTCGGGTAGTGAAAGGTCGCTGGCGAGCCCTTTGACATTATTTGACCTGAACAGCCAGCCGTGAGTTGTAAAGTACTGTACAATATCCATCCGTCTGCGAACCTTTTGGTAGCGTTGTATAAACCTGCAAAACAATAAGGTTGAAAAAAAATTGCAGACAATCACGCGAGGCTAAAAACCCACACTTTAGGAGCATTACAAATGACCCAAACAAAGGGCGTGCAGTTGGTATAGATAAAGAAAGATCAAGAGTAAATAAACAGCAAGTTCCAAATTTTATGCGAATATGTTCTTTCCTCTCATATTGCTTGCGACAGCATAATGCTTGTTCGCAAGTGCCATGAGCCTTTCATAACCTGATTGCAGTTCGCTGGGTCACTACACTCATGTCGTTTTACTATAACTAAGATCTATGTTTCAAGACTCCACGAAATAGGAACGGAGTGCGGATATCTTCCTGCGAGTGTAAATTTCTTTTCTCTTTCGCAACGCATCTTAGTGTGTAATTGTGATTTAATAATCCGCGGCTTTCCTTGTTTTTTACGTTGTTGTTCATTTGCGTCACTTCACCCAGATGGCGCCACAGTCCCCGCGCCACGTTTTATCGTCATTCTGGCGCCCTGCGAGATTTTGTAGCGAGAGCTACAGTACCCGCAGTCTGGCCTTTTCGCTGTGGGCCTTCGGTGCCACTTGTGCGCATGCGCGAGGAGCCGAGTGATGTCACAGCCGCGCAGCTGGTGCGCCGTGCGCACCGCCCCTCGCCTCCTACCGAGAGGAGCGGCCAAGTGACGTCACAGTTGCCGACGCCGCTCGTCTTCGACAGAGAGAGAGAGAGTCTGCGCAAGCGCCACACACAGCTGGCGCGCCGTGCTACTGCGCATGCGTGAAACACACTGCCATGGCGGCCAAGGAGAGCGAGGCAGACGCTGTGCGGCCGCCATCTTTCTGGCAGTCTATTGAATAACACGTGCCGCCTTCATAACATGTCTCGTATTTAATGTCTAACACGTAGCCATGACGATAAGCAAAACAACTAGACGTAACCAGGGATATACCGTACCTCTCGCTATGTATATTCTGGCATAGCTGAGCTAAGCCACGGCCAATTTTTCCTTACCAGTTAATCTACCATGTAACGTGCTTACAAGAGTTTCGACAGCGCTGGCAGGCAAGCCCCAATTTTCCCCCCATCCCCCATTTTTCAGCGTTTATTCTTGTGATGTGAATATGTGTTCCACAAGCCAGCCACTCGACTTCCTCAATGAGTTTGCAAGTCACGAACTCTGTTTTGAAGTCTGCGCAGTAAGGCCCCGGTGAGCGGGAATTCTGACTAGCGGACTGCAATACGCCTGGGCCAGTTGCGCTTGGGCACTAAAAATCGTTTTCCTCCAGGATGTGCTTCCTTTTTTCGGCCATATCGTACCCGGTTTATTTTCACAACCATGGCATGTTCTCTAGGAAGCATTCTTCGTGTTAGTAATGACATCCAATAAAACCTACATTAGTACCATTATGTCCCCAGTAGATAATAAGCACCTAGCTCATTAATAAGGTCACGCTGCGTCATGTTTACCATGACGTCGCTAGCATTTCTTTCTGACCAGCAGACTTTCTGCCAGCAGACCGGCCTTCTGACCGGCAGACATTGCAGCGAAGTTCGCCGGCCATATAGCAGGGTACTAACCTTGGCTTCTTTCCCATCAGCTGCAGCGCCAGGTCTCCAACGAACGCAGGCAGGTAGTGCAGGCACCAGAGATTTGCGTTGTACCATATATGACTACTCGTCGCCGCGAACTTTGGGTAGCGGGCCACGTCAGGCATTGGGTGCTGAAGAATGGCCTCCTGCACTGCAGTTGTCATGTCGCCCCACGTCTGGCTTTTAGAGGCGCCACTGCCACAGTGGTACACTCTCACGTGCTCCGGCCTGTGCAAGGGCAACTCGCAGGTCACACTTCGGTAATTCGCGCCCTTACCAGCTAAGCGCATTAAACTATTAAAGGTCAGTCCTACACAGCAAGAGGGGGCAGAGCAAGAGAGATGGCAGAATTCGTGGTAAGAAAGGTAGAGAGCTCTGTCTCGGGTTCCCTTCTCTATGGTGCGAAAAAAAGCCTAGCAAGGTGTGGATGGCTTAGAGTGCCGCGAGAAGAGGTAAAACAAGTGCTTCACATTACTGC
This sequence comes from Amblyomma mixtum, assembly GCF_055824585.1. Classification (NCBI taxonomy): domain Eukaryota; kingdom Metazoa; phylum Arthropoda; class Arachnida; order Ixodida; family Ixodidae; genus Amblyomma; species Amblyomma mixtum. Next base: position 320,193,632 of record NC_143012.1, read on the forward strand.
AGGGCTCGAAGAACGACCGTCCAGTTAGCAAAAGGCACGATAGGATGAGACTGCAGGAATTCGCGTAATTGAAGGATAAAAGTAACATAGATGAGGTTTCCGGACCCCTACGAGCCCCTATTTCACATATAAAGACAAAAACGACCTTTCGGCTTTTTGTTTTACATGTCAGAAATAGGCCCGCTCGTGTTCCGAAACGTCATACACCCACCACTGCGGGACTGGTCGTCCAGAATTAAGCATGGAGCTAACCTTGCAATGGCGGTTTGCCAGGCGACGCATATGAGCGTGTTGGCGACGATGTCCACAGGAATGTAGTCACCTATGCAGTCCTTTTTCACCATCATTGACGGCAGCAGGCCAGTGCCTACCTACAGTATACAGAGTTCACAGGTTTTACTGTTGTACATGACAGAGTACTTCGCTGGTAAGAACGCCATGATTTGCTGCATTCGTAAGCGCCACTGTCAAATAGAATTTCAAGGGCTAGCGGCTTCATCGTAAACTGAGAGGAAAAGAAAAAAAAACGTCAAAAAGGAAAAGGATACAGCGCAGAGAACGTTCGTTGGTGCTGGCCTGTACTGTGTCTGTGCCTTGTATTTGTCCTTTTTCTTCCAAGCGCTGGTTGAAATCGCCCAGTATCATTACATTAAGCAGGTGAGTAGAAATGTTGATGTATCTGATCAATACTTACCGAAGCAATAAGGCCAGTGAGAGCTGACAAGTTGTCTATCCAGCCCTTCAAATAAAAAATAAACAAATTGAACAGTTAAGATTAGGTCCCTCTTAAGCGCAGTGCACGCATCGCAGATGGCAGCACGTCATGTACTAATGGCAAAGTTGAAAAATGCGTTTTCAGGTATTTCGGCAGCGAACACTATGGCAATATCACGTCGCGTTATCCCTCATGGCGACCCATACGGGCCAGTGCTGGGGTACGTTTCCGCAGTAATACAGCGTTCGCTCAACGGTTTTGACGCTGAGCACGAAAGCTGTAGAGCTTTATTAAGGCGGAAGCCTTTAATGCCTTATCGATGTAAGCAGGAGTTCTCGACAAAAATGTCACGCTTTTCAATTGGTCGAAATGGTCGTGACGTCACATTGCGCGAATTTCAGACGGCTAGTAGTACTTTGGCTAGTAACCATGCAACCAATTAAAGGGATGGTATAGTGATGCTCCTTGTAAGTGGGACTGAGTTTAGTTAATTAACCAAATGGCCTAATTAACCTTTCTAGTCAGACCAGATAAATAAATAAAACCGAGAAGAAAATTGGTCGAGTTAGGGAATCGAACCAGGGCCTCCAGAGTGCGAGATGAGCACGCTAACCACTCTGCCATTCCAGCTTTTTTTTTCTTTATTGCCTGGCTTTGGCTCATGACATTGCTCAACAAAAATACACATAACGCTATATACATACGACACTGTCGTGGTCAGCCAGCACGAGACTGGCTTCGTCAGCTTAAAATTCCCGCAACATACACAACGGCTCTAGTCTTGAGAGCCACTCGGGAGGCTCCGCAGCTGCTTTTTGGATTGCAAGAAACCAGTCCATGCTTTCCCGAAAATAAATTCGGGCCGGTCGCGCGTCTTTGTCACAATGGTAGCCTGCCATTCTGGAGAGCCATATACAGTGGCGGCCCAAGAGCATTATGAGATCAAAAGGTGCCCCATCCTCATTATCAGTGTTTAAATAGCGAATTCCGTGCGCGTCAAGTGGTAGCTCTTTCTTTATGGTCCTTTGTTACACGTCCCAAAAATAAACCCCTTCCCAGCAATGCAAAAAAACATGGTCTATTGTTTCAGGCTGTTTACAAATTAAGCAGTTCGATCCCCACGGTAAAAAGAAATCCTTTCCCCCTAGAAACTTTTTAACTGGTAACGTCCCGGTGTGTAACTTAAAAAAGAAAGTCTTTACTCCTGGTGGCACCTGCATTTTCTTCACCCTTTTTAAAACATCCCCTCCCGGGCCTCCACTGTACAAGGCCCTGTACATGGGCTCTGGGAAAACAATATCACAAAGATCATTGTACAACTTATTCATTTTACTTTTCCACAAATAATCGGTGGAAAAACGTGCCGAAAGAAACCGAACGCTTGCTACAATCTCTTTGCAGTAACCAAAAGTTCCACCAGAGAGCTCTTCTGTGGATACCACAAACTCCGGCAGCAATCGCCGCAGCTTCACTTGGCACACGGTGCGCAAGAACGGGTCTGTGACGTCGCGAAAAAACAAAAAACGGTTCACCAGCTGCCTTAAAAAGAGGTGCCCTAGCCCTAGCCCCCCGTCTTTTACCCGCCGGAACAGGTTCGTTCTGCTACAACGTTCCCATTCGGACGCTCATATGAAAACTGCAAAAATCCTGTGGAGCTTCTGAACGTTCACACGCGAGCAATGCAAAACCTGCATCACATACCAGAGTTTGCTAATAAAAAAAAGATTGCAGACTGTAGCTCTGGCGAAAATTGAAAGGCTGGTGCCTTTCCATTTCCCAGCTCGGTCACGTGCGTCTTTAGTTTGCTCTGTCCAATACTCCTCGCTATCGCGATAAGCATCGAGCGGAACGCCCAAATACTTGCCCGGGGTCGTCGCCCACGGTACGTTGGCGAAATGGTCCGGGTGGGATGGCCACCATCCATGCCAGAGCCCAAGGCACTTGGACCAGTTAACCCTGCTACCTGTGACTTCGCTGAACGCGCGTACACACCCGACAGCTTCACTTATGCTCCCCTGATCAACCGTAAATACTGCAACGTCATCTGCATAGGCCAGCAGCTTAACTTCAGCTGCTAGTAACCTAAAGCCATTAATACAATTGTTTTCTATGATTTTCATGCACAGCGTTTCGATGTAAATACAAAACAAGAGAGGGCTGAGGGGGCAGCCCTGACGCATCGAACGCTGCACGCTAATGGGGGCCCCCAGACTCTTGTTAACAATCAGTCTCGTCGTGCAGTTTCGATACGCCAGGGCTACACCCTTACGGATAACTGAACCGACGTTCACATGGTCTAAAACGGTAAGCAAAATTTCATGGGAAACACAATCAAATGCCTTTTCGAGATCAATCTGAAGCATCGCTACTCGCCCATTGATGTCGTCACAGCTTTCAAGCACACTGCGCGCTTTGTGAATGTTGGAAAAAAATTGAGCGCCCTTTGATTCCACATGTCTGGTGGGGTCCAACAATATCCGATATCACTGTCTGCAGTCTACGCGCCAATACCTTCATAAAAATTTTGTAGTCCACATTAGTGAGTGCTATGGGTCAATACGCTGTAACCAATTGTAATTTCTCTATATCATCCGTTTTAGGTATGAGCACTGTATGGGAGATCCCAAAAGACGGAGGCAATACGTTTATTTCATAGGCTTCATTGAAAATTGTACACAGCACTGGGGCAATTTCGTGCTTAAATTCTTTATAAAATGCCGCACTGAATCCATCTGGTCCTGGTCGATGGTTTGGAATGAACAAAGGCGCGTCTAGTGAATACGGAGTCTTCGTTCATTCCCATCTTCCTCCCTTCCCGTTACGGCGAGGTTCAGGTGTCCACCGAGACATGCGAGACAGATACATTTCCTTTGCTCAAAAACCAATTTACCGACGAGCAAACGTACAGCTGAATGGGAGATGACGTTCTGTGAACTCCCTGGCAGCGTTGCAAGACGATGTCGCGTTCCACTCTTAGAGACGAAGCTTAACGTCTTAACCACACATCAGTGACACAAGCAGCAACACCGCGCTTATGGCTTTCGCCTCACCGCACTTTAGGTCGCATTTTTTTCCGGCCGTGTCGTCTTACCCAGTGGAGGTGGAATGGCACAACAATCGTGTACTAATTTTGGGGCACGTTAAGAAAACCGGAGAGGCCGACGTTAATTCGTAGGCCTCCACTTAATCTTGCGTCATGCAGTTAGCATATTTCGAGCATAAGAATGAAATAATCACTCAATCAGTGTGTCATAAACACCATGTTGCCTTACCGGGAAGGGCTCCTTCCAGGAAGCAGTGACTATGGAAGGCCGCACTATAGCGACAGGAGTGGATCCATGTTCGTCCCGCAGCAGTAATTCTGCCAAGCGTTTGGTCAGGGTGTAAGTGTTGGGCATTCCAAACAGGAACTCATCCCCATTTCTTATGGAATTGTCATCAGTACACCTGCAGAAATTTCGTCATTCTTCACTCATTTTACTTATCAAGCCAGCACATAAACTACGTGCATCTCCTCAATTTTCTCTAAATTTTTGTCATGAATGGCGTCAGACTAACCCGCAAACCTCTAATCTCATCTCCTCAAGAGAACTTGCCCTGTCCGTGGTCCGTGGCTGCATTTTCCTTGCTTTCTAGTCCACTCTGTTATACTCATGATTTTGTTCACAGCGCAACAAGAACGGGAAAGCCAGATCAGCCAGAGGCTAGAAGGCAAGAGGGGTGCCTGCCAGGTGCGGCATTTGTCCCCGGCAGCACCCTGCGAAGTGGGTGTGGTGTACCAGGTCCCCTTTTCATGCGGTGCTATGTACATCGGCCAAACCGGCAGGTGTGTGAATAAGCGCCTGTTGGAGCATGAGAATACGAGGAAACATGAACCCCTTTCCCACACAGGCGCCCATTGCAGGAACTGCCAATGCGAGCATATGAAAGCTCATGCAAAAAGGAGGGCAAGAGGTGACCCCCTTGCACAGTCTACGTTTCTGTGCAATGAATGCAGATGCGTACCCGATTATAAGAACACGCGCATCCTGTTCCGACACGGTGATAAGGTCACACGCGAGAATTTAATGGAGGCCTTTTATATTCACCAGAAAGGCAGTTTATGTATCAGCAGCCCTTCCATTGCCTTATCCGAGAGGGAATTGAGGTATCTGAACTCCCACGTGCCTTCCAGAAAACGTCTGTGTGCTTCATAAGTGTTTCTATATATACCCCTCCTGTTCTTCAATAAAAACTAGTTGATAGTCAGCGCTTGTTTGTGTTACTCTTTCGTCTTTCGTCTTTCCCGTTCTTGTTGCGCTGTGAACAAAATCATGAATACTTACCAACTCGCCCAAATTTCCGCGTCACTCTGTTATATTAACGGGACAGTGGTTACTTGTTCTGAGCGTTACATGCTGCACCCAAGTCCACGTCTTGTCTCTTATAAACACCCTTTGACTACAGCTTGCCGCGCTCTCCACGTTTTAACTCCAAGCCTTTCCGCTAACCTTCCAATTGACTAAAACTCTCGAAGTAAAACTCCTGCTTGGGCTAGTTGGGCTGGCATGAACCAACAAGCCCAAGCAAGAGTTTTGCTTGAGCAAATGTATTCTACATTGGGCTCATTCATTCACTGAACTTTTCGCACCGATCCCATCACTTTGTACGTTAACCTGATCGCCGTCTCAACCTGCCAGTCTGTAGTGGCGCTGGTCCTGTCGTTTGTGTTCTATTTTTGTCCTCGTTCGTAGCACCGTTTTCATTACACCTCTCTCATCAACGCCCTGATTACACTGGCTACTATATAGATCTGTGTAGAACTCTTTGGTTACCTTAACTATCTTATTCATATTGGTAATGGCATTGCCCTCTTTGTCTCTTCACTAATACATCTGGTTTTTGCCGATGCTTAGTTTCCTCTTCACCGATTTTAGGCTACCTCCGTTCGTTAGAGCATGCGCGATTCTCCCCATAGTAAACTTCCTTATGCCGGCTATCTTACGCTTATTGATTAACTTTGATAGCTTTGCTAGTTCTGTTCTGTCTGTGGGGTTATACCCCTTCATGCTTTGGCGTTTCTTAATCCGATCTTTCGTCTCCTGAGATAGCTTGCCGGTATCCTGTCAAAGCAACCTACCACCTACTTCTGCTGCGCATTCCGTTATGATAGCTTTAAGATTATTAATTATTTGAACATTACGGTCATCGTCCTCAGCCAAAGCCGAAAAGCTGTTCTGCAATGATATCCTGAATTCATCTACTTTCCCTCTAATCGCTAACTCGTATATGGGCTTATGCTTCAATAGTTTCTTCCGTTCCCTCTTCAACTGTAGGCTAATTTCAGACCTTACCATCCCGTGGTCGCTGTAACACACCTTTCCGAGGACCTCCACACCCCGCACGATGCCAGGGTGAACGCATAGTATGAAGTCTATTTCCTTTTTGTCTCACCATTGGGGCTCTTTCACGTCCATTTCCGGCTTCCTCCTTTGTGGAAGAAGGTATTCATGATCCGCAAATTATTTCTATCTGCGAACTCTACTAATAACTCTCCCCTGCTATTCCTAGAATTTATGCCATAGTCACCTACTGCCTGGTCTCCAGCGTGCTTTTTCCCTACCTTGGTATTGAAGTCCCCCATCAGTAGAGTGTACTGTGCTTTTACTTTGCTGACTGCTAATTCAACGTCCTCATTAAAGCTTCCAACGATCTGGTCATCATAGCTAGATGCAGGCGCGTAGGCCTGTAGCACCTTCAGCGTGTACCTCTTATTAAGCCTAATTACGACGGCTGCGACCCTGTCGTTAATAATTCCTCTATTTTTTTTTTCTTTTCTAACCCGGTGGAGAATTGCGCGACATCGGAATTCGAGCCCCAGTCCACTTGCACGCGAGGCTGATGCTCTACTTCTACGCCATCGCTGCCTCTTGCACGACAAGTAACCAGCTCTAATTTGTTGTTTTTGACGAGGTGGTCGGCGGAGGCAGTGATGGCGGCGTCCGGACGCAGCGAATGCCTCAGTTGTTCTGTGTAGCCCGTGCTGGCACCATCCCCTCTTCTTCGGCATGTGGTGAGCGCCGGTGCGGCTATCAGCATTAATAAGCCATCCTAGATTACGGTACGCCTTCCCTGCAGAGCGTCTCATGCTTGCATCTACTCTCGACCTAGAGATAGTCAGTTAATTTTTTTTCTTTAGTGAGCCAAATGAGAGGTGATGGCGTGTGCATGTGATACTTCTCAAATATATTTCAGAACATCTCAAAGCATATCCGCCTTTCCACTGCGCAGAGAACATGGATGATGTTCGTGACGCTTGGCCTCATCACTGCCCTCAGTCCGGACCATCGTTGGCTTCCCAGATTGTCCTGGCTTTTTGGATACGCCAAAGCTGTTCCTTCGGGTCGGAGCTGCTCAGGGTGGCCTCCCAGTCGGTGTACGTCGATTTGGGGAAGGGTGGTTCTGAGCCCTGGGGGTGTGAAAACTCCCAATAGAAACGATATGCTGAAAGTTTAATTCTTACAGCACCGGCATGCGTCCAGGGTGGGGTTGAGAGGTATTTGTGGCTTAAATTGGGGAACGCATGTGTTTGGAACGGTAGCCGAATAGTGGCATCCGCTAGGATGATGGATATGTGTTGAGGTAGGTATTTGACTCTGCTTCTTTTGTAATATAGCCCCCCCCCCCCCCCCCCCCCGTCTTTCGGTATCATGTTACTGTGGTTCTTTATTGGTGGAGTGTGCGCTTCCCTTGTTGCACTAGTGGTCTGTGGGGGTCAGCGAGACTGTACACTTTCCTTCCAGGTCCCGGAGGGCAATTACTCGGGCTACAGCATCAGTACGCTAGTTACCCGGAAATGGAACGAGTCCTGGCGTCCAGCAAATGTGTATGGTTGACGTGGTGTCAGCCGAATAGGGGCGCACGCTCGTTCTTGCGTCTAGCCTTTCGCTCAGTCGTCCGTCTTGCGCTGTTTTAATTATGAGGCCTTGGCATTCTTGGCTAAGCCCACCGCGCCGCATTCCTCGTATTTCGACGGTAATTGCCCGTTGACAGCGATGAAGCGTTCCTTGCGAAAGCACTTAAATACCCCACCAGCTGCAGTCGCAAGAAATCCGCATGTGGCTGCGCCACGTTTGCTCCGCTTTTACATACTTTCTTGCGTGTAAAAGCTTTTTTTTACAATAAAAATAACATATTTGCTATCACGTGACATCAGCCTATCAGTTTAGCCTGAGTTGGCATTCCCCTTCAATGTCCCTTTAAGCACAGACTGGGGGTTTTCTTTGCGTTGAGTGTGCTGACCACGCGCGTCTTTGTCTTGTTGACATGAAGTATTTTCTGTTCGCCAAAAACGTTCACAGCCGACGCAACTCGGGGTCGGCGGGAAATTGGTGAAACTGAAACACGTCGCACCCGCACTGAGACCTGAGCACAGCACGCGGCGCGTACAAAAGTTCGGCATTTTTTCCAGTTTTAATTCATTTTTCCCACTGCCGGCCATAAATTGCTCTCCAGAGGAAAATGGCGTCGCGCACGACCTTGCAGCTTTTGTACAGGTATAGCGACGTAAGCACGCATTTTACTGGTGGCCACGCAGCCGGACGTTGCTCCGAGCGCTCTCTTGACAGCCCACAGGACGATGGAAAAAGTAGAGGAGCGCGGGCAATGCACAATGTTTGAGAGTATTTACTCCTCTCCTGCCTGCTGCTCGTCAAATGGCCACTCATCCTCGCCTTTCGTTCTCCTCCTCTCCCGCTTCGCTCCCTGCACCTATTACACCGGATGGCCGCCGTATGTGAAGAAGTGAGAGACCTTGATAGACCGCGTCTGATGCACACCTGTTCTACATCCCCACACCCCATGACTGGTTACTGCATGCGGCTGGTCCAACACTCATAGCAAAAGCCATTCACTGCAGCCTGCCCGTCGCGTACTTAAAAAACAAAAAATAGCCCCGCCGCGGTGGCTCAGTGGTTACGTTGCCCGGCTGCTGACCCGAAAGACGCGGGTTCGATCCCGGCTGCGGGGGCCGAATTTCGATGAAGGCGAAATTCTAGCGGCTCGTGTACTGTGCGCTGTCAGTGCACGTTAAAGAACCCCAGGTGGTCGAAATTTCCGGAGCCCTTGACTACGGCGTCCCTCATAGCTTCAGTTGCTTCGGGACGTTAAACCCCAGTAAACCAATAAACCATAAAAAAAAATTAAAATACGTGACACAGTCACACCCTAAAAGCAATACTTAAGAGGGCTAAACTTAAGCGAGAGAAGCGTAGCGAGGCATACTCACCGAGCAGCTGCGGTAACTTTTTCGATGTCCACACATGGTTGGTATATCACCTCGTGCACTTCTCCACTCATCTCACAGTTGGCGTATGCTGTTGACACGTGAACAAAAGCCTAGAAGGAAACAAAGTTACGAATCCAGTAACCGAGGAAGTGCAATAGGAATCAAGATGCTAGCACTATAGTAACGGATTATCATGGTGGAAACGCCATAAAAATTGACTGGACTGAAAAATTTGATTCCAAAGCTTGTAGCAACTTACGCAGAGGTTCGGAATTTGCTTGCAGAGGTCCAAAACACGCCGTGTACCCAGGACGTTTAGCTGGTATGCCACTCTGAAATACAGTATTACCACAGTTCAGTCCTGCTGAGAGTACACTGCAAGTCTCGTTGGCCAACCGAGGAATCATGCACAAAATGAACGCCGAGGACATATTGAGGCACTTTCGCAGTTGCTATCGCATTTTGTTCTGCATTATGGCTGCATAGCTGTGCGCGAAGTTGAGCAAGTTGGTACATGTTCACGCTGGAATAGCAGCGCAAAGGAGACAAAACAACATGACTGAAGCCGGCAGGACTAGCTCAGCCACATCTGTATATTTCCTGATGTCTCATTTTCACCGCCAGAGTCAGTATTTACAGCCCTGCTTCGCACCCAAGTTGCCCTGCGGGCCTGAGACATCCCTTGCAAATATTTCGAGAGATACTCCCTAGACTGTCTAGTGATTTTTTTTTTTTTTACAATGGATATTTTTACAAGCGGGTCGGCTCGCGGGTGCTTTCCGGAAGGACACCGGCTATAGTTGCTGGGTTGATTTAGGCGATGACTCAGACAAGTTTTTTTTACTCTCAAGTCGCCACTCCGTAACACTCTAGGCAGCATTTTTTCTATCACTGAGACTTTGGAACACCCACAGAAAGACTACAAGTCTTATAGGTTTTCCATTTACTCACTTCAGGGGCTCATTGAACTTGACGGTCGCAGCTGAGTGGAAAATGACAGAGACTTCTTCGATTAAAGTGTTCCAGTCTGACGTGCTAAGTCCAAGGTTCGGAAGCGCAATGTCTCCTGGTACTGCCGTCACTTTCTCAAGAGCACTGGGCTGATCTTGCTTGAGGCGTTCGAAAACCTACGAAAGAAGACGTAGGTCGGGCGGGAAGCAGGTGGCTATACAGTGCTGCAACAGGTGTCCCAAAACAGCTTACACTTTGATTTTAGCCTTGCTGAACTTCAGCCTCGAACTTATGATGACTCGACGTTCACTGGCTGTTTCATTTAACACCGGGCACCAGCGGCGAACCGACAACGAAATAAGCTATGCATGATTCTCTGACCCTGCATGTAATCCAAATGAATGTTCGAAGAAAGTATTCTGTTAGGTTCCACTATGACTGTGCAAGAAGACATGCATATACATGTACATACGCTGAATGCTTCGGGCATCAAGTTCGTTTAACAAACTTAGCTCCACTTAGGATAATTAACGCATTAATGGTGCAAACAAAATAAATAAATTGCTACGCGCGAAGAAAGAAACAGCAGTGAAATTCTGTGCGTTGCTTCAATCGGTTCCTTTGTTTCATCAATCGCTAGGTTTTCGTGCATGGAGTTCCGTGAGTCTCGAGCGAGCCTTCTGCAAAGGATAGAGACCGGAAGTCTGAGGCTCGATGTTCATTTACTTGCTTTGTTCAAGCAACCAGGACATCGCAGTAAACTTGCCGCAAGAATTAATAGGAAGCATGTCGCGACCGAAACGAGTCAAACATCTACTGCGATCAACAGCGTTCCCTCGTGTTTTGCTCTGCGAGACAACCTGTCGTGTTGTGCTCCCGAATACAAACGAACATAAACGTATTCGCCTATGGTGCAACGAATAGGCAAAATGTGCTTGAAAGAAGTGTTTTAGCGACCGATTTATCGACCTTCTCTTCCTTTCTGAAAGTAACCGTAAGCCACGAACACGCTTTGCTACAGAATAAATGCGCAACTCACAAACATAGTACGCAGTACTCGACAAGCGCAACATCAATGTGAAATAAATACTTAAGCTTCGTGCTAGATACACTGGCAGCGCATAAAGAGATAGCCACACGCGTTTAAGCCAGTCCTTTGTATATTTTGCCTTCTGTACTACTAAATCAGATAAAAACTGATAAAAATGCCGGCTGCGTCAGTGCAATCAGACTCTTTTAATATCGTATTGAACGCCTATAACAAAACTATCACTGACACAGGTGAACTTCAGCTCAAATACACAGCATTACCCGCTGCCAAACGACACTGTTTATACAAAACTATCACTGACACAGGTGAACTTCAGCTCAAATACACAGCATTCCCCGCTGCCAAACGACACTGAAACGTCACACATGCGCTCCAATTTCTGTGAAAATGCTCCCATTGCTTCACATCGGAGAGCAGCTGCACTGCTGCGAGAATGCCAATGTCATGAAGCAGCGAATCCGAAGTGCAGTTTGTATTGCAGTGTGCCGGCATATATATGAGGCACAGCTTTGCTTTTCGCGGCGCTCAGGACGTCCGGACAGATACTGCTAAGTTCAGATGTCGACCTTCCTGTCGTAAAACAAGAGGGAAAAAAATTGAGGCAAAAAAAAATTGCGGAGGACGATGCTCTCAAGTACGTAAACGTATTTACTAGCATTGAGCCTGCTTGCGTTCAAGTCTGTTGGCCATATGTGTCGCTAAGCGTTCTGGGCAGCCAACAATTCTTCCGCAGTGACAGGACTAAGTTCTACACCGTCTGCATGTGCTTCGTTATTAGACACTTTTAGCATACCGGAGACATGCTACAGGAGACGTATCCCGGCTCACCGGACGCCTCGTGCGCACACGTATTCGCACGTCTGGGCGCACGCATTTCAGTTTGCGTGCGCGGGAGGCGTCCGGTAAACCGGTATACGTCTTTGGTATGCTGAAAACGTCTATAAGCCATGCGCAGCCGCCTTAAGAGACGTCGACCTTATTCTACACGCCAACTACCACCGCAGGAAGATTATGTGTTACGCTGCCACCTTCCCGTTGTCCATACCTCCGCTCTCGCCATGGCAGGTGGCGTTTCGCTCTGCTACTACCTGCCACGGTTGTCAGGTGGCGTGTTACACCGACAACGCCGACGAAGGCGCGCAATCCACGAACGGGCGCTTAAGTGCTGCGCGTTGAAATATGAGAATCCCTTGTGTGGGCGCAAGGCTTGGGTGTGAAGAGTCCGACACGTGGGAATGCAGTAAAAACAACAACTTTCGCAAAGACCCGAGTGCAGAACAGTGGGAGAGCCGGCTCTCCAGCGGCGATCTGGGTTGCCAACAAGGTCTGATCCAGCACGCCCAACGAGCAGCGAAGCTCAGCGGAGCCCTGGAATAGGGGCACCGGCAATTTCCTCACTGGCGTCCCAGAAACCTCCTCGCAGCGCCGCCTCTCCTCCTCCGCTCTTTTCTTCCTTCTCCTCTTTTTTTCTTTCACGGCTGTTGCGCTCTTCGGTCTATTCCTCCGGCGAGTCTGCCTCCGCGCACCGCCGCCGCGAATCTGCGCGTCTTCTGGACCTGGTCAGCGCGCCTCTCAATGTGCTGACGCATGAACACGTAGGTGGTGGTGGAAACGTTTATTGCCAATGATGTAAATCGTAGGGGGCGCCTGGTTTGCCGCAAAAGTTTGCATGATTACGAGCATTGGTCTGGGTATCGGGCATGCAGCAGTATTGGGTATTGAGCAGTCCGGGTTTGTAGTTGTCGCCAATGTGCAGCCTGCGCTATGGTGAGGGACGGAGCGGGGGGTGCGTATTCCCTTCTTTTGTCTCGGTAATACGAGAGAATATCACGGAAGGAGACCAGGTAGTGCATTCCCTGCTCACGACAGTATGAGGCATTAAAGGCTTTCGCCTTAATAAAGCGATTCTGCTCGTATTGTCTTTCACAGCTGTTCTGCTCCTGGCGAGCTTCTAGGGCGGCCGGCTCGCGATTTTCGCGTTGCCCTTCGAGCCATTTGTGTGGCCGGCACGTTCCTCGCGCAAAGAAGGCGACTGCGCACGTACTTAAAATGGCGTTAAAGGGCGATTCACACGACGGTCCGTTCGCCCGCGGCCCGCGCACTACCTGGTCTCCTTCCGTGATATTCTCTCGTATTACCGAGACAAAAGAAGGGAATACGCACCCCCCGCTCCGTCCCTCACCATAGCGCAGGCTGCACATTGGCGACAACTACAAACCCGGACTGCTCAATACCCAGTACTGCTGCATGCCCGATACCCAGACCAATTCTCGTAATCATGCAAACCAGGCGCCCCCTACGATTTACATCATTGGCAATAAACGTTTCCACCACCACCTACGTGTTCATGCGTCAGCACATTGAGAGGCGCGCTGACCAGGTCCAGAAGACGCGCAGATTCGCGGCGGCGGTGCGTGGACGCAGACTCGCCGGAGGAATAGACCGAAGAGCGCAACAGCCGTGAAAGAAAAAAAGAGGAGAAGGGAGAAAAGAGCGGAGGAGGAGAGGCGGCGCTGCGAGGAGGTTTCTGGGACGCCAGTGAGGAAATTGCCGGGGCACCGACCCTGTGAGAAGAAGGAAGATGGACCTCTTCTTTCTCGTCTGCTACTAGCACCTTTCTAGAGCAATAAAAGTCTTTCCTACCCACCTACCGACACGTAGCGAGGCTAGAACCGAGCTACCGTATTATGACCAAGACCTACTGAACTACAGACCTGCACACTTGGCCCTTCTCCAGCGCGCATGTTCTAGTTCATGCCTTTTGCCGCTAGGGTAGAAACATTACGGGCGGCGTGGCGCTAATATATACCTGTTGAGAAAATGGCCTCCTCCATCATTTTATTTCAAACAACGCAGTTTTGTCGTTTGTCCACGTAATCATTATCATCCATTTATCTATGCTAGGCACGGTGGTGCTGACGAAAAGAAAGCGGATAAAAAGGAAGACGTTTTTTATACTCTTCCAGAGCGAATAAAGTCGTTATTATGGATATTTTTAATGCTGATGTTGAGATAGCAGAGGAAGACGAAACAAATGTATTAAATATCTTGCTCAAATTGGCAAACGATGATGATGATTACAGCAGACGATCAGGTCAACCGAGCGCCCTCAACGCCCAATAAGCTAACAAAAGTTGGCGCACGCTGCTCCATAGGACCCCGCCATATGTGCAGGTCTGTAGTTTAGTAGGTCTTGATTATGACGTCATGTGCCCACGCCCCAGCTCCTGGACTAAAAGCCGAATTCGAACAGAGCGCCGGCGGCGCGGGCGGGGATACAGGGTGTCATATCCTGTGGACGGTGTGCTGTCAAAGACAGGCTCAGCAGCGAGACACTGAATCTGGGTCTCCAAGTGCGCCGGCTTGAATTGGTCCAAACTGACTACCTCTTCACGGCCATTCTGCAGCAGGGTGGGCGTTTTGCTTGTGCGGCCACCGTAGGTCGGTAAACTGTCGACGGGTGGAACGGAGGGCGAATACGGAAAGGAATTTAAACAAAATTTGGTAAAACTTTCAGTCACCGTCTGGCGCCGCTGCGCTGCCGCTGCAGAAAAGCATGCGTCGGCAGTAGCGCCTCTAGAATGTGATATGCCGGTTACTGCGCATTCGCTGGCCGCGCAGCTTATCGTAGCGTGGGACTGAAGGCATAAGAGTGTCGCAGCAACTATGTTAGCACAAGCGATTCGTGCAGCAACAGATACACTACCCCCCGAGTAATCGTGAACGAATGTCACCTGTGAACCGAGCATTGTTGCCAGCCTCGCCTGTGGCTCCTCTCCGCGCTTGGTGCGTATAAGGAGGTAGACTCGCTTCAAGCCGGGACAAGACCGCAGAAGCTTTTCCAGGAGAACCTGAAACAGGGGTGCAAAAAACGAATACAAAATGGTTACTATAGAGCAGCATTTAAATGAACATATATGTCGCAGACTGGCGCAAACTCTGAATGATTGAATTTAGGCAACAACTTTCTACAGAAGATACTCGTTTGGAAAGACTTCACAAAATCATCTTTAGTTATATATGATATCGTCTGACAGCCAATAAGACAGCAAAATCGAAAACTGTTCCTAATAAAATCCCTTGCAAAATGCGTTTTTTTTTTTTTGCTTCGACACCTGTAAGGATATTGCTGGTCCACGGTAGTCATGGTCTTGTTGATTTCTTCACTGTCGATTAGGGCACCGCACTTTGGTCGTCTTACAGTAACTCCGAGGGATTCGCTCAAAGTACGGAGATGGCCGTTGTAGAGATTTCAGTGCGCTAGCACTTACAGTGGTCATTACTCGCACTTGGACGTTGTGTGTTTGTTTGTATGAAGACCGTTTTGTGGCAGGCTGCTCACCTGCCCATCGTGTAAGGCGGCAGCCCATTTAATCGTGACAGGCTGTTCCGGAAGAGCAACCTGGGTCGCAACCCCACCAAAGCAACCCAAGTCCCATCTGTGGCAACACCTGCCATAGCACCTGCCTTGTGCTACTGCGCAACTGCCCACCTGCCCCCCGGGTGGCTTACTTGGCAGGGTGTGACCCGTGGTAACCAGGCGAGAAGATGGTGCGCTAATCAGGCGGAACCGCCCTTAAGCCCACAGAGCTAAGCAGAAGCGGTTAGGAGAAGAACGCGATTCGAATGATGTTTGCACAGTAGCTAAACGGAAGAAGTTTGGGTGGTAATTAGTTGGTAGCCTGGTACCACCTATTAAGTCTTAGCTACAATCGACAATTGACGTCATGCTAGCGCACATATCCCCATTTGGCCTAATTACCCAAATCGACTGACATTCTTTTTTTTTACTTCCAGCGGTGCCGTGAACATCTACGCTCTGTTGCCACTCTGCAACCAACGGATGTTTTAGTGCGGTAGCCCTGCTAGGCGCGTTTTCCGATTTCGGGCATACGTACATCCCCGAAGTTTGTTTAGTGGCAGGCGGCCCAGCTACCCGCTGGGTTGTGGTGGGCAATCAGCCAGGTGTGTACATTAGCCAGGCCTTCACCTGGGTGAAGGCCTGGCTAATGTACACACCTGGCGCGCTGCCTTAGCTACGATCACATACCACACGTTGCAAGCAATTGTTCGGTCCTTAGCCGTTGCGCTGCACGCGCGGACACTTAAATGAGTGGAAGAGAGCACGCGCAGTTTAAATGGCAGAAAAGGGCATTTAATAGATAAGGACCTTAAGTACCCACCGTAACTATATAGTGCTACTGCACGATATTTCGCGCTTGGCCGTGCTAAACCGCCTACTTTTTTTTTTTTTTAGGATGCTTACGTTTGCAGCACCGGCCTTCTCGGCACGAAACACGCAAAATAAAAATATCATTTTCACCGCTGATCGGCTCCTCAGTGGCTGTTGCGTTTCTCTCTCTGCTCTGCGCGCGTCTGTAGATGGACTCGCATCTCGGGCCCATATATCCGTACTATCTTGCACCTTGTGAATCCCCTGTCACGATGTCGGCGGAACATCCCTGGTTTAGTCGACAGTTCAACATCACTAGATGGGGGCGCCGGGTGGTCTCTGCTTTCGTGACACTCACCATAGATGTGTCGAAGGCTCCAACGGCGTCACTGTTTGACGACTTATCTCAAATCCAAGGCGTCTAATGGGTGAGTGTTCGCAGAGAGGGGGAAATGTGTTCGGTGTGGGTGCTCTTTTGCCTGTGCACTTCAGCTCAAGCCACACTAGTCACATTTCTTGCCTTCACTGCCTGCGTATTCAGGCAGCCATGCCATCTTCTCATCGAGGCGGAGGTTCACTTCTCAGACCACGGCTGACTGACATATCTCCTACTATTCCCAACTAAGGCAACGAGCGCTTGCATGTGGAGCGTAACGACTTCTCACAGAGGCAATGTCACAAACTCCTCAGAGAGGCAGAGCTGCCGTGCTTACAGTGTCCACTGTAGTGTCGTCCCACGCCTGCTACCGGACTTGCTTGGGAACTCTATTCTTGTTGCATGGGAACTCTGTTCTTTTCGCTATTTTACACCGAAAGCTCTTTATGGGAAGGTCCCTGTGCGGGAGGTTGTCCTCACGTCGCCCCAAATTCACGTCGCATCGTGGAGGGTCAAGCTTTCAGCTTCATCCTTCCTCATTCATAGCAGTCATAACTATTCTTCACTGGTTTGATGGTAAAACTCGCATAAAATGCGCGCACGGCAGGAGCAGATCGAGAAAGCATACAGAGGAGTGGACGCCTACCTTCCCAATGAAGCCGGTTCCTCCGGTGAGGAATACTGTTCGATCCTGGTAGAACCGCGCAACCTGGGAGTCACCGTTTCCATCTGCTATGAAAGCGGTGGAGGGGCTTCGTTGCCGCTGCTCGGAATCCAGGGATCCCATGGAGGACTGCGGTCGGCACCCTGAAACGGACACACCAGTAGAGTTTTCAGCAGCCGCTGCCTGCCATAGCGATACATCGCGTGCGACAAGCTCGACAAGCAACTCACTGTATCAAAATGGAAATCACAGCACGCAAAACATTGCTGTTGCTGTCGAAGAACGTGAAGCGTTCGTGGTGTAACGGGTCGTTTTATGAATTACTTACTATAATTACGCAGTTTTAATAAAGAGTACTTGCTTGTGGGCTGAGCATACCACATAGCACTGACTCTGACTGCTTTATTTTGTAACAAAATAATTCGTCCAAGTTTATATTTTGCACGTTCCACAAATCAGATTACCTCATCAGAGTATCTCATCTTTGATAGTTCAGCTTGCTCGAACATTATAAATAACAAATAAACCAGGACGCATATATCCTCAAAAAATGATGCGGCATTCTGTAATTGTTTTTAAAAGCGCAGCTTGCGAAATTTTCGTGAGAGAACAGAAATTTCGGCGAGTTGGTTGCAGTACACAGTGAAATGTGGGCAGCACAAAAGAAAGCAAGAGCAACATCACAAAGAATAACTGCAGAACAATATATTGAAATTTATATCGAAAAGACGAGCATTATGTTTGAAATATCGTACCTGCGCACTGGTTAAAAATTTCGAAAGACAAAATCACAAAGGAAAAAAAAAGCACGTGGTTCACTGATCAAGTTATAAAAATTCACTGTCGTGTAATGCAACATATTTTTTTGCTGACACATATGTACTGCTGATTCCTTATTTCGTATGCCTGAAATATCTCCATAGTCATCTGATCTCCATGTAGCGGAATGTTACAGCTGTTTTGTCGAACACAGCGCAGTAACCGCACCTCCGGCAATCCGTCGCTACGTGGAAGCCTAAATCTACGGCCAGTGCATGCTTATGTAAACCTTTTGACTGTATATTTACACACTGACCGGTTTGGCCAATGTACGCACACCCGCACGAAAAAGGAATGCGATAGACGACCCTCGAGGTACATGGAACGAATTCGATGGTGTGTTTTGCGCTATAGCTGTTCTTTGAATGATCTCTTTCTTCTATCCGGTTGCGAACCGCAGAAAAACAACATAGCTCGGCTTATGTAGAGCTATCAGGGACAGATCTGACAACCAGGGCAATCAAGACGCAATCCCTTGCGCTGGGGCGTACTCCGCAGCCCGGTGACTGCCCTCTCTTGAGCGGCGGCTTTCGAGATGAGCAACACTGTCTTCCAATATTCAGTTGTATGGATTGTTGGCTGTGTGGAGGGTAAGTGTTGGCATTCCGAAAGCACACACCGTCGAATTCGTTCCGTGCACGTCAAAGGTCGTTTAGGGCATTGCTTATTAGTGCGGACACCTGTGCAGGGGCTAAACCGGTCGGTGTGTAAATGCACGAGTAAAATATTTCTACAAGTGTACCTTCACCGCAAACGTAGACTCCCACAGCGATGCCGTGCGTTCGACAAAACACCTATAATATTTCGCCTGGGGGATCCGATGACCAGGGAGATATGTAGTTGTGGCGTACGAAATAATGAAGCAGCAAGACGTCTGTGTCAGCAAACCACCTATTACCTTAAACGACAGTGAGTTTTTAGATTCTGGCCAATTAACCACTTATCTTTTTTCTGTGATTTCGTTTTTCGGGGTTTTTAACCAGTGCGCCGGTGCGACTTTTTGCATATAATACTCGTCTTTAATAAATTCGTTTCATTTGATAATTCAGCGCTTTCTGGTTTCCTCTTTCATGTCCTAATCTTTTGAGCTGCCCACATTTCAACATGTTCTTGGAAGATGTATTCTTGCAGCACGCCAAAGGCTGCCTCTGGGCTACAGTTACAGTTCGACCTGTTGTTCTTAGCGAAAGTCGATGCACAGCCTCCATCGTCCAAAAGCCACCTACCTCCGCCTATATTCCCCCTCCATAAAACTGGCGTCGTGTGTGTGAAGCCTTGGCTTAAAGTAAAAGCACCCATTAGAGTTAAAGCACCAAAGTAATCATCGATGGAAATCCAACTGCTTTCACAGATTTGTCTCATCAGATGCCACTCAATATCTAGGCCCCACAGTTTTCGCCCAGAAACCATAGACTATCGCTTTGCTTTGCGACATGATGTCGCGTTCCTCTGGGACGTTCCCTAACGTATTCAAAAGAACGACGTCGTCGTCGCATAGCACTATGTGCTTGTCCGTCTTTCTAGATTCGCGTTATGATTTCAGCAGCAATAAATACCGGTTGTGTCAAATCATTTTCGTATGTCTTTGTCCTCATGAACACGCGGCCCGCCCCGGTCCGGTCGAGCGCTGTAGCGCTCGCGATCATGTGATAGGGTGGCGGCTTGACACTCAGCCTGGGACGTGCGGAGAATATACATATATTCCTTCCGAATTTATGACCCCACAAAATAACCAGCTCGCACTAATAAAGTAGAAAAACCTCTCTCACAGGAGTGGGCAGCCATTGCGAACTTCCTTCGGCTGCTCTCAGCAGAAACTGCGGCGTCTCTCAGCGTCGGCGATCGCAGCAACGCAGAACGGCACCGTTCGCTCGAAGCGAGCTGGGTTCTTTCGAGGTGAAAGGAGCACTGCCCGATGCTCGTGAAACAAAGCAGCGCTCAAGCGATCCTCCATTAGAAAAGAACAAAGCAGCGTCAAAGGCGATAAAAATAAACACGGCCAGTCGTCCGTCAACGATTTTCACGATGCCCATTTCCGGACGCGCATGCGTGACATAGCAATAAGGCAGGCAGGCAACGCATGCTCGCCACCTGGGTGTTCTGTTTGCCCTCGAGCGTCAGCTTTCTCCCTAGAGGCGGCGCGTCAGTATTTATCCTGTTTCTTTTCTTTTTTAACTGGACGCTCAATCCCGGAGCAGCATGTGTGTGACATGACGGGGAAAAAAAGGTAAAGAGCTGAACTCACGTCAGAGAAACACAAATGTAGCGAGAATGAACGGAAACAAGCCAACAGACGTTCCACATCATGCACACAGTTACTGAACGCACTGCCCCAGAAAACCACAAATATTTAGAAGATATCCACAAATGGTCCCAATTTGGAACATCATTGTAAGACACCCATGAAACATTCATGTGAGAATTCGCTAGACATCATCTGCTAATAGATATACACTTGACTTGCATTTTGTGATATAATGAGAATGTCACTTTGTGCACGTCGCCGACTCCACCAGTTGACTTTCTGTAAACATTCACAGTTAGGTACAATTAAGTAGGCTCGCTGTACCTTCACGAGGAACTCACCTGCATATGGCTGGTATAGCATCTTCAAAAGGTTGATGCTGCAGAATATGCACCAAAGAAGCCTTATGAATGGGACTTGGCAAGGCGCCTTGTTGAGAAGCATGTTTGTTTCTACCTAATGCATTTCATAATGTTCACACAAAGGCAGTGGAGCAGCCTAATATGTTTTTTTTTTAATAAAAGGTATTAGCAACCTGATGCGGTGAATTTGATTTCTTGTTTTTGCCGTCACAAATTCGTGATTGACTGAAATAAGTTCGCTCAACTAGCGAGTGCCACAGGCTCTAAAAGGAAGGCCTTATGTGAGGGATATAGTATAAGCTAGTTGAAAGTCACTATCATGTGTTTGTGTGCTCAGCACGTCGATATGTTGTATGACATTTCCTATTTCATAGTGTTTGTAGTTCAGTCTTTCGCGTATGATTGATTGCCTGACTGGATTGCTACGGTAATGTTCGGTACTAATTACTTTAATCAACTGTACAAACTCGGACGCCTGTCCGCATTACCCACCTCTCTTTCGATCAGCTTACTGCATTTCAAAAATTTTGTTTTCGCTTCACCTCTGCAGAACATGCAAAGAGGGTCACCAATATTTTCCACGCATGCGTGTTTTTTGCCCAACTGACGTCACAATTTCTGCGCGCAAAACGAGGCCTCAGGGGCATCATCTACACGTAGAATCGACGAAGTGTGGTCATTAAGAAACATCCTCTGAACATTAAATGTTTTGGAAGTACATTCTGTCAGTATCTTCTGGATCTAAAGCAGTTGCCTGGGGCCTGACATCGGCATTTCGCATCACTCCAGGTATTCCTGAAATTCGCATTACCCCAAATCGTTCAACGAATTTCACTGCGAAAGCATTTCCACTCGGCTGCCGAGCCGGAGTTCCCGGGTTCGAACCTGGCCGCGACGGCCTAGTTTCGATGGAGGCGAAACGCAATCGGCGCAGGGCGACAATGACGACGCTTTTTTTGGAACTATAAGGTCCAGCACTTTCGCACAGCAACAACGCTCGGATCCCGACCTCCAACGCCTCATCGAATACTCAGAAGGCAAGGTTTCATCCCCGCTAGCTTCGTACAAGCGGGGATTGTCCTCGTTTTGCGTACAGGATGACGTCCTCGTGAACAAAAACTTCGCACCGAACAGAACCGCCTACCTCCTTGTCGTACCCATGAGCCTTCGCGGTGAAGTTTTACAGGCATCACACGACGAGCCGTCAGCTGGGCATCTTGGGTTTTCTCGCACCTTCTGCCACATTCAAGGCAAATATTACTAGCCATGACTGTCTGCCGCTTTATGTGAAAACATGCCGAGATTTCCGAGATTGTTCATACATCGCCTAGCGATGTAATGAAGTTTCTAAAGGAGACAACACATGCCCTAAGCTTTAGTAGATTGTCAGTTTAGTGAGTGAGTTAGCAGAAGCAGTTTCTTGTTGAATACTCTGAAAAACCGGCTTGTTGTGCAACCTACTATAACTCCCTCTCCCTTGTCAGGCGCCGCGTTGTCTCAGAAACAAGAGTATTACTGTCGAGCCCACTTATAACGGCCGCAGTTAAAACCAAGGGCGTCCGCAGAACTTTTTCCAGGGATGGGGGAGGGGCACCCGATGTCCGGGGAGGGGGGCGGCGGTAGGTTAGCACCAAAAAAGGAACTAGTGCATAAATAATAACCGCAATTCCATGCGGGGGCAACCACCCCCCCCCCCCCCCCCCCCTTCCCTTGACCCCCCCCTTCCGGACGCCCATGGTTATAACGAACGCTCGCTTATTACGAACGAAGGCGGATCTACCGTCGAAACATCTATTGGGGGAATGGCATTGCATTTTCGACACAGTGAAACACGGTGTGGCCGCACAACTTGGTTAGAGCGAACGAGGAGGCGCTGTAAACTCGGGCCTAGCAGGGTGCGCTGGCCATCGATGCATCGTAGGCACTGGAGGAGAAAACAACCGTTGCTCACAGGAGCGGAGAGCATAGAGCATCTGCAAGCCTCTGTGACACCACCTCCCATCTCAAAAAAAAAAAAAAAGAAAATGCGGGCTGTATGCTAAGCAGCCAGTGAGTAAATCACCGTGCACAACCCGTGTGAGACATCTGCAGCACTGATAATTTGCTCAGTTCGGAATGTGATGTTGATGGAGGCGAGGTCACGTTGAAGGTCCGCAAACGCATCGCGAGATGCAAAATATCCTGTCCGCGTGTTTTCTTGCTTCTTTAAATCCAACAAATGTATTCGAAGAATTTCTTCTTCAGATGCCATTGACATGACGCTCTCCATGGCGAGGCACAATGCTGGTAACACAAGAAGGTTGCAACGCCATAGACTTACTGCTGGGGGCAAATTTGGCGCTTTTGCTCAGATACCACCGCCCACAGATTTAGCACGCATGCTGAAATGCCACATCCCACAAAATTGGCGTCAATGGCCATTCACATGACTCATGGGTGTACAGAAGGGGGGCAAGTAGTTTCGGATATTTGTTATGCACTAGCAAAAAACTACACAGCTTGGTAGGCACGCTTAGGTGAGAGTAACTTTTCGCATTTTGCCGATTAAGTTTACTTCTTTGTTCGTTAATAAAATCGAATGTATGTTCTTCAATCCTAGCACTCATTTGCTGTTTCTAATTTTTGTTTTATGCGTATAGTTTAGACCACAAATAGTGCCTTTTTGGTGCTAACCTACCGCCTCCCCCATCCCCGCCATCGGGTGCGCCCCCCTGCAAAAAGTTATGCAGACACCCTTAGCCATAGTCGAAGCACTCGAGGAACTCGCGTCAATGGAATCAAGCTCGAACGCTGCAACAAGGCATCCAGCTCACATCCTCTGTAGGGCAAAACCAGCTCATCTTTCATCGTTTGCTTGCACATTGTAGCGAAGTACAGCGCATGACTGGAGCCAGTTACGAACGTTCTGCAATGTGTGTCCATGGACTTCCATACGACCACATTACTGACTTACAGAATATTTTTCGCGCCCACCGGACTAACGCTGCAAAGCAGTTATCTGACATCAGGAACATAGCAAGTGAAGCAGCCATTTGCTTAAAGGTCTTGATATCTGTACCAATACAAGCCTCTCGTCAGGCCCACGGAGACAACTATGGGATTCAGGCGCGCTGGAGGCATACTATATATCGCGTGGCAATATATGTGCCCTACTTCGACTCTCTCACTCCCTCTTTGGCGCGCCGCTTTTCTGAAAGCAATGCGAAGAGCTTCAAACTTCTCCAGCTGCACCCCGCAAAAATGAAGTATTTGAGCCGTGCTGAGTTTGTTGCCCTCGCGGAAGAACTCCAAGGCTTTTACTGTATCGAAAACTTCAAGGAAGAGGGTATCTCGTGGTACGAGATGTGGAGAAGCAAAATTGGGGACTCGTCAGAAATAACGTACTCTGAACTTCTGTTTGAGGCCGAGGCATTTTTTCCCACTGTTGCAAAAGCCATTCAGGTGGCTCTGGCCTTGCCAGTTAACACCTGCGCTGTCGAACGCTCCTTCAGTACAATGAGGAGAGTAAACACCTGTCTACGCTTAACAATGGCAAAGGACAAGCTGGATGGTCTTTGTATGATGAGTGTGCATCAAGAGCGTGTAATGAAGCACAAGGATGACTTTATCACCCGTGTCATCTCGCAATTAGCCCGAAAAACCCGAGACGTCCGCAGCTGCTATTCAAGGAAGACTGACGGACTGCAGTTAAATGCAGGCGAACGTATTGTGTTGTACGCTTGTCAGCAGTTCACGTGAGTTGAGAACCCGTACGCAGCAAGACTGATCATTCTTCTTCAGGAAGCGATAGTAATTTTTCTCATTTATTTGCTGTTTCTAATTTTTGTTTCATGTGCGTAGTTTTGACCAAAAATAGGGCCTTTTTGGTGCTAATCTGCCTCTCCCCCATCCCCGGCCATCGGTTGCCCCCTTGCAAAAAGCTCTGCGGACGCCCTAAAGGTGACTGTACTGTGCGATGTCAGTGCACGTTAAAGAACCCCAGGTGGTCGAAATTTCCGGAGCCCTCCACTACGGCGTCTCTCATAGCCTTAGTTGCTTTGGGACGTTAATTGATTGTAAAACATTTTATTCGCCGGGAAGAGCTTGGCAAGAGGTCGCGTTAAGTGGTCGAGAGTACATAGCCCTCGACGACTTTGTCAGCCCACTCCACCGCCAAAACTTGCGTTCTGGGGTCAGAGCTAGCCAGCACGGTCTCCCACCGCTCGAGAGAAGGAGCTGTAACTAGATCACCCGGAGGTGGCTCTATTTTGCAGTCCCACCCCATAAACTAAACTAAACTTGAATTTTGCGCCGCGAACGGTTTTGGGGCCGCCGCGGCGCGGCGCCGAGGGAAGCAGACGACGCGCCGACTAGCGTTAACGTCACGCAGAGAGCAGGTGGGTGACATCAGTGAAAAAAAAACTCCTCTTCGCGCGTAACTAAATCTTTGTCATACAAAATAATGAAGAACGAATAAAATTGTAACAAAATAATGTTTCATTTGAAGGATTTTTTTATTTTAATTTTAACCGGACTAGCACATTCATAGCACATTACTATACTACATCATTCAGAATGTAATGTATGGTTGACCCTGCTACATACTGCTAAGCAGAAAACTTGAAGTATAGTGCACTCTATTTAGAGGAAGGAAATTTTATGATAGAAAACGACGCGATGAGCGATCATGGACGGGCGGGAGAAAGCTGCAAATAACAGCGGCATTGCCATCATGATTGTTTGTTTACAAAAGATGGCGGCCGGCTTGCGAAACTGCCAGTTGACAGGTGGTATTGCACTGTAATGGAAAGTTCTAGTGCACTCTAACGGTATGTAACGGTATGTACAAGAAAGAGTTTATATATGACCCTGTTTATGCTGTTTTGGATATTATTCATAAAATTTTGTTTCCTTGACGGAGTCAGCAGCTGCTTAAGGAGTAGCGCAATCTGTAGGTACTACAAAGATGAGGCATCGAAAGGAGTGAGTTCTCGAGCATCTCATTGTTTGATGGTCATTATCACTTAACCTTTGGCGCATTTTGCGAGGTGATATTCGTTATTTAGTAATGTGCATGATACATTAGCGCCTGTAGTTAGTAGGGCATTTGAGAACGTTTAGTCTGGCTGCGTGGGTGTCATGTGGCTGATGAAATTGTTTTAATTGGCCTTTGACCTCATGGCAGTTTAATTACCGTAAAATCCTTATATTTCCTACATCGCAGTTCCCTGACATTTGCCTGCTGTGAAGTTATCCTGCCTCTTAAGAGTAAGGCAGGCTGATTTCCCGAAGTCGGTGCTAAAACTTTGTAGTTTGCACCATTATTACTGTAGGCATTACAGGAAGCCGTGTTAATCGATGTAAGTTCTATTTGGTATTAGGTTTGTGGAGTTTAGCGCAATAAAACGTACCCTAAACATGCGCTGACATTGCACAGCACACCAGCGTCGAAACGCGGCCGCCGTAGCCGCGATTCCTTCCCGCAACTTGTGATCAGCAGTTGAGCGCCAAATCCACTGAGCCACCGCGGCTTGTCTATCTCAGCTTTGCAATGAAGGTGGCTGAGCACATGAGCAAGTCTTTGCAGAAACTTCAACTGCATTTGGCTAAGAGTAGAGTTCATTACTCATGGATAAAAAAGCATAGTAGCCGCTTTCTGATCATACATCACGACCTTGTAGGGCCATATGTATTCGTCATGCTGCTAATGCTGCCTGACTGACTGGCTGGCAATGTCAAGTGATTGAATTTGCCTACTCCATGCAGTATCATCAGCTAAATAGAAGTACAGAAAGTTACAGGGTGAAGTAAACTTCTGCAGTTGTCATTTCTTTGGAGCCAGTTGTTTTTACATCTATTGCATTGTTAGCATTCAGACATAATAGCTGTGCAGCATCGTGCAAAGGATCAGGGGTGCCAGGATTAATTACGTGAGGGCAGGTGCCAATGTCAGTGTGGCCTGCATAACTCCGAGCATGTCAGCAGCCTTAAAACTCTCAAGAGTACACACGAAAGATAAAAGCTGTGCAGCTGCAGTGCCAGCCAGAATGATTCTTTGAGAAAGCTGTCCAGCTGTTGTAAAGGGTTCTAAACTATTGTGAGCCAGCTTCCTACTATAGCTTGTGTCTGTGCAGATTTGTTTAGAGGTGCAACATCAACAGGCTCTATGTCAACTCAACTTAGTGCAAGTTTTCCTTTTTGTCAAAAAATTATCTTTGCGGCTATTTGAAAAAGAGTACTCAAGTAACACTTGTTGCTGGGCTAGTTGGTGCATAGCTATGCGTACAAAAGTTAGGTTCAGAGATTGTCTTGTGTTTTGCGCTAACTTTTGTACGTAGTGAAAAAGAGTGTGCTGATGGGTTTGAGCTACATGAAAATGCAGTGTTTTTTGAAAGTGTTTATCACTGTTTTTTGTTGTATTGAACATTGCCAGTGGTCATTTCTCATAAGCAGTTTTTTTTTCTGGTTTAAAATAAATTTCATTAACTTTTTAATTAGTTGTTACAGTCTGCGGTAACAAAATAAATTGGTAAATTGGTTTTTGAGGAAGGGAAATGGCGCAGTATCTGTCTGTCTCACATATCTCAGTGAACACCTGAACCATGCCATAAGGGAAGGGAGGAAAGTGGGATTAAAAGAAGAGAGAAAGAAGTGTGTAGTGGTGGTCTCTAAAATAATTTCATCCACCTGATGGTTTGGTTTGGTTTATGGGTTTTTACGTCCCAAAGCGACTCAGGCTATGAGAGACGCCGTAGTGAAGGGTTCCGGAAATTTCGACCACCTGGGGTTCTTTAACGTGCACTGACATCACACAGTACACGGGCCTCTAGAATTTCTCCTCCAAAGAAATTCTAGCCGCCGCGGCCGGGATCGAACCTGCGTCTTTTGGGTCAGCAGCCAAGCACCATAACCACTGAGCCACCGCGGCGATGAGGGTCTTTAATGTGCACTGACATCGCACAGCACATGAGCCCCTTTTGTGTTCCGCCTCCATCGAAACGCGGCCGCTGCGATCGGGTTCGAACCCTGGTACTCCAGTTCAATAAAATGCAACACACATTTTAATCAGTCTGATAATCTATTAATACCACATTATTTTTATGGTTGATTTTTTTCCGGCTTGCTACCGACCTGTAATGTCAACTTATCACAGCTCTGACAAAATCATTTCCACATCTGCTTAATAATAATTGTGTCTGGTTGCATTTTGTCTGTTTTATTTTTCTCTAACACAATCTGCGAATTTTTCTTGCACCAAGATATCCATTAATGTTTTTTCAGAGTATGTTCTCACAATAATTTGTTGTATTGTTTTTCAAGCACTGCACAGCCTCTGTGCCTTTATTTTATGAAAGGAAATGCCTATTGCTGAGTGGTTATGGCGCTCGGATGCTGACCTGAAATACGCGAGTTCTGGTTGAGTTGACCGAAGAAGGAATGGGAAATAAAAATTACAGCGAGCACTTACGACTACTTGCGTACTTTGAATGCAAAAGCATTGTTTTTTATTTGTATTTTCTTTTTATTTTATTTCTTAATTTTTTTTTTCTCAGTCACAATGCAATGCATACTCTAGGTTCACCTTTTTTCACCAAGAAGCAACGTGGTTTTGTGGCCTATGGGTTGTGTGCTCGCCTCATAGTCTGAAAGACCTTCATAAGAAATTTTGTTTTTCTTTTTTAACAAGGGGACGTCACCTGGGATTTTTGGGACCACTCCCGCTTGTAAACGCCTATGCAGGTTTCGTTTAATGCTGTTGCGTTAAAATTCGGGATACATTTAACTTCCGCCTGAATGGTATGACGTGATAGCATTAATGACTGCCTTCAGCGGCCTGGGATCCTCTTTGCATATCACTTCGCAGATCCAGACACTGTCAGACAAGACACACAAGGCCTCCCTTTGACCAAGCCAAACTAACGTGCTTTGGTGGCTTAGGGGTAACATGTCTGACTTGGGATCCGAGAGGCACGTGTTCGATTTCCATATCAGCCTAATTTTCTTTTCAGTGCAATTAATTTACTTTACATTCTAAAATGTTATAATGACGTTTGAGTCATGTTGTGACCTCGTATCCACAATTTATGTGATGTTTTAGTCACTTTTGAATTCTGTTGCTCCATCTGTGACGTCACTACGTTTTTGGCCAATCCACATTTTCCTGGCATGCTGCCAGGTTCTCGACTGAATGGAGCCATAATGCTTTTGCGTTGAAACAAACCCAAATAAGCCAGCTGGTATAGCTGCTGAGAAAACAGTCTTAAACTTGCCTCGAAATGCATGGGAAGTATAAGGCTTGCTTGCCTTCTGTCCTTAAAAAATGTTGCAGGTCAACAAAATTAGTTTGTGGCATCAGCTTCTTCAACCTGACTGCGCCTACTGCAGGACAGAGGCCTACCCTATACCAGGTGCAGCCGCCGTGTCTCTGAAAAATTCATGACGTCAGTCACATGCCCACCTGACTTTCTGCCGCACCACCTTATACATTTTCCTTCTCCTGGAATCTACTTCATTACCCTAAAGTGCCATCAGTCATCTGTTCTCCACATTACAGGCCCTGCCTATTTCATTTCAGCTATATTCAGATGCAGCTGATGAACTGAGAGGCAAATACCCCTGAAGAGAGAGGCGTTCCAAGCGGTAGATTCAACCCATTCTTGAGACCTTGGAGCCAACTGCCTTGCACCTGCCACGGCTGCTGGCAGGCGCACACTAGCAGATGCAAGACAGTTGACCACGATGACACAACAATAGGTTTTTGCAGATAGTTGGAGGGCCTCCTTTGCGGGGAATTTGCTGCTTCGTTCTAGAATGGTGGGTTTGGAAAACAAATACGAGTTCACCATGTAGGTAATGATCGAAATGATTGCTCTCATTTTTTTAGCGCCATATTACAAGTACCTGCAGTGCTGGTTCTAGAGGAGTTCCATTGTTGTCTTGATCAGAGTAAACAAAATTCAAAGTGCAGCTTTGAAGTAAGATTTGTCTTTTTGCTAGCTGATATGTTCACAGACTCAACGCCACTATTGTTTCTTTAGATACTGCGTAATGATTCATGAGAGCAGCACTATCAAATAAGGCAACTTTATTTTGTGGATAAATGAAAAATCTTTCAGCTCTTGCTTCTCAGTCGTGATTTTTTTTTTATCTCCCAATTGTTTTATGATGTGATCTTATTTCAACGGGAACAGCTCTCTCACATGTAAGCGGGCAGTCCAGTATGGTTCTTACTATGCTTGTGCAGCTCTTACAGGTTTTGCTGAAGCAAAAGCTTGCCCTGTGCTTTTGGTAAAGGCTGTTGTTGTGGCACATGTAACAGAAACGTGTTGTGCTTGTTTTACTGGATGGTCTTTTAACCTCAAGCATTTGTAAGTGTTTCAAAAATGTCTTTGTTGGGGATACACTAAAAATCCCACTTAGTAGGGGCAAGGTTGCTACGGAGTCCATTTCCGATGTTTCATAGTCTTTGAACATTGTTCAATGGTTCAACAGTTACTGAAGTACACCCCTTTCTGCGCTAAAAATATGTTCACTCTGGCCTGAGTTTTTTTTTTTGTCATTTGCTAACACAATCTTGGTGACCATAGTTTTATAGTAATGTCTCCTGCTTAGGAGGCATGTTCACTGCACAGTCCTGCTTAAATGAGTGCAATTAATACTGCAGTCAGCTTGATTTTGTCAGCTCATGCCCGAACTGACATGAAAATAGGCTACCCTAAGCTGGCTTTGTTTGGTCTGGCACTACATTCTCAGCCTTGATGCATGCATTCACTTAGCAGATCTTTTGTTTTACCTAAATTGTCTCTTCCAGTTTAGAATTTGTACACCGTGACAATAAGTGTGGTGGCCAAAGAGCTTTTTTTTTACCTAATGCTTTCCTGCTTTGTATATGTACTCACTATCAATCAGGTGGTAGAGAAATGCCTATAATGTGACTAACCCCTATATATCAGGGTGTAGAAGAATCTTATGTAAAAATACTGGAAAATATCTATAACGACTGCACAGCTACCATAGCACTTCATTAAGTCAGCAATAAAATTCCATTAAGGAAGGGTGTCAGTCAGGGAGACATGATCTCTCCAATGCTGTTCACCGCCTGTTTACAGGAGGTGCTCCGAGGCCTACATTGGGAACAGTTGGGGATGCGAGTTAATGGAGAATACCTAAGTAATTTGTGATTCGCTGATGACATTGTCTTGTTAAGTCATTCAAGAGATGAGCTGCAAAGCATGATCAACGAGTTAGACAGGCAGAGCAGTACAGTAGTCTTAAAATTAACATGCAGAAAGCCAAAGTAATGTTCAACAGTCTTGCAAGGAAACAGCAGTTGACGATTGGTAGTGAAGTCCTGGAAGTGGTAAGGGAGCACGTCTACTTAGGGCAGGTAGTGACCGCTGATCTGGATCGTGGGAGGGAAATTAATCGGGTGGAGCGCTTATGGCAGATTCTCTCATATCATGAATGGCAATTTACCAGTATTCCTCAAGGGAAAAGTATACAACAGCTGTATCTTACCGGTACTCATTAGCGAGGCAGAAACGTGGAGGCTAACAAAAAGGGCTCAGCTTAAGTTAAGGACAACGCAGCGAGCTATGGAAAGAAAAATGATAGATGTTATGTTAAGAGACCAGAAGCGGGCAGAGTGGGTGAAGGAACAAACACGGGTTAATGATATCCTAGACGAAATGAGAGGAAGAAATAGGCTTGGGCAGGGCATGTAAAGCAAAGGCAAGATAACGGCTGGTCCTTAACGGTAACGGACTGGATTCCAAAAGAAGGCAAGCGTAGCAGGGGGCAGCAGAAAGTTAGGTGGGCGGATGAGATTTAAAAGTTTGCAGGGATATTGTGGCCGCAGCTGGCTAAAGACGGGGTTAATTGGAGAGACGATGATGATGATAATGATGATGAAGAAGAAGATGATGTGTATTCACTTATATGGGTAGACTGCAGCATATATTCTCAGAGACCAATAGCTTTTCAGAAGCTTTCTTGTTTATTTGCCGCCATCTATTACAGCATGCTATTTACTATTTCTTATTATCTTGTTATTTATTAGTGCTTGCTAAACCTCTGTGTAACAGCAGCCTTGCTTGATGGTATTCACTTACATTGTGTCAAGTTCATCTGTTAGTGCTAATAATTGTGACTTCAGGTTTATATCACTGCCTATGTCATTCATTTGGTGCTTTATTTTTGTGGCCTGCATAGGTGTTGAAGAGCTGATGAATTTTTATAATCTTTCAGGCTGACCCTTGGACGCTGGTCTACAGCAGTTCCTGCTGTATCATGATGCCTTTACTCCTCCACAATCTTGCAGCTTCCTACAGCACCCTGCTTTTAGAGAAATTCCCTGTTTTGAAAAGCAGTTCTGAAGGATTGTTGTATGCATGTGCACTTATCAACTCCAGAGTCCTGGCTTCTTGGCATCCAGAAAAAAAAAAATTGTCTTTACCGTCACCAATTTGCTGTTTGGTACATGGCCTGTCATTATCTTTGTGGATGCCTCTACAGAAGCCCTGGGGCACCACCTTTTATATCTGCGTTTTCTTTCTGTAGCATTGTTAGCATCCTGAAAAACTCAAGGCCGGTTTGGGCACTGTGCAGCCAGTACAACACATGTTATTCCTGAGGTATTATCTCTGTTCGAGGTTCAGGTGAAGAGTTCCTCTTCTGTATATGCACTGATTAGAGTTACACGCAACAGTGGAGCACATATCATGTAGAGAAACAGTCCAAACTTCACGAAGAACACAGAAAGGGAAGAGGAGACATTGACGCTGACTAAAAACTGAAGTTTTATTGTCCAGACACCTTGGAAAATGTACAGCAAGCATCAAACACTGAAGTTTTATTGTCCAGACACCTTGGAAAATGTACAGCAAGCATCAAACACAACAAGAAAAACACAGCCTGATAGACAGACATCAGAACTAAAATCAAGCAGGAGACCTATGATCACCTAGCTCCCAAATAGGAAACTCAACTCCATGTCCAGAAGGGCTATGGAAGCAGTGTCGACGCAGTGCTCTTTTGGACTCGCAATTTTTGTTGCCTCGGTGATTTCTCGCTTGGTTTTGTCACTGCACCTGCACAGTCTGCTCATGTTACTCAAACCAGGTGTGGATTTATAGTAATCTCGGCAGTGAACACCTAGATGACCTGAAATTCACTCTATCTCATTGTAGTTGTGGTTTGACAATCTTTAATTAAGGCATCTGCCAGTTTTGTTTATGTATGCATGGCCACAAGAGAAGGGAAACGTAGACACTCTTGTCCTCAGTGGCTGAGGCTGAAGGTGTTCACTGTCTAGATTGTAAATTCACGCCCGAGTTGAGTAACACGAGTGGGCTGCGTAGGTGCTGTGACAAAACCACACAAGAAATCATTGAGACTGAAAAAATCGTCAGCCTAAAAGAGCACTGTGTCAGCATTTCTTCCATAGCCCTTCTGGATTAGGAGTTGCGTTTCCTATTTGGGAGCTGGGTGATCATGGTTCTTCTGCTTTATTTCTGGTTCCGATGTTCACCTATCAGCTTTGGTCTCCTTCTTGTTTTTGATGCTTGTTGCATGTTTACTGAGATGTCAGAACAATAAAACTTAAGTTTTCAGTCAGCGGCAGTGTCTCCTCTTCCCTTTTTGCATACTTTGTGAAGTCTGCACTGTTTTCCTTTGTGATGAACAACCAATTAGCTCGAGATGTGTTATTCAGGAGCAGATATGGTGATGGCAGGCTTGTAAAATGGCTTCGTTATGAGGAGATTATGTCTAAACAATGGAGAAGGAAAAGTGTTTGATGCAAGAAGGAATGGTCGAGCCTTGACATTGTGTTGTGTGGGTAGAGTCTTGTCGCAGGTTATGCAATCAGATTAGTCCGAGCTTTGTGTATTCTTGCTAAAATATGCAGTGTCTGTAACCGAATGTTGTATGAAGGCATATATGCTGCCACACAAAAGACTTATTTTAATATGCAGGTTGTCTCTTATTGCCATTGCTTGCAGTGCTTATGTCGCAGGAGTTGAAATGAATTTTACCCATGCCATACCTGCACGTACTTGTGATTAACCCTTTCACTGCCAGGATTATTTGCTCCTCGCTGCACACTCCCTGCCGTTTTTTCTTTTTTTGCATGTTAGTTTCCTGGAAATTTTTTCCTAGTTGCGCAGTGGAATGCTCTGCAGCACATGTAGACATTTTTATTTAGGATAATCTTATAGATATTAGTTGTACTGATTCAAATGTTCCACCAGAAATCTCGCCCGTCGGATTTCCTCTTCTTACGCGGATTTTTCGGTGGCAGAGGGTCTTCATCACTGTAATTGCTCGACAAGGCACTTAGATGGGCTGCTTCTTCGTTGTCGCTATCACTGGACTCCAATTCATCAGCAGTTCTCGAATATCTTCATCGTCAAAAGTGCGGACGCATGTGGCACACTGTATCGCCACGGCTGCTATGCTGAGACCTAAACCACCAAAATGAAGCAACTCGGGAGTAGAAACATCACACCATCTGTTGTGTAAAATTTACCCTACAAGTCCTATGAATATATGGGGCCTGTCCATAGATGGCATGACATGCTTGCATGTTTTTTTTTTACACAAGTATTATTGGGAGCAGCAGGGAGTGAGTTAAAAAGCCAAAACGAGTTTACTCAGGAGAAGCAGGGGATGTGCATGTGTGGGCTTCCGAGTTATCTCAGGAGTGGCAATGATAGGGTTAAATATTATTTGCTTACCAGTTTCTGATTTGACATTGCTGCTTTCAGAGCCTACTACATTGGTGAAGGAAAGGTTCCAGTGGGCAGTGCCAGAACTGTTCGTGTGACTAAAGCAAAAGTGCTTTGTATTGTTTCAAATTGCAAAATCAGTTTTGGAAATATTAAAAATTGTGCAGCCACGTCAGCTGC
Source organism: Amblyomma mixtum (assembly GCF_055824585.1). Classification (NCBI taxonomy): domain Eukaryota; kingdom Metazoa; phylum Arthropoda; class Arachnida; order Ixodida; family Ixodidae; genus Amblyomma; species Amblyomma mixtum. The sequence goes on from NC_143012.1 coordinate 320,228,140, forward strand.
AAAAAGCTGTGTGGTGGCTAGTGCCTTTGCTTGGCTGTGCAGTGTGATGCTGATGTAAAGTAAATGCTGCTCTTTGAATATGACAGTTTGGCTGAAACTTTCATGTATTTCTTGTGTTAGGATGCCGTGTTTTTCTGTGCCTTGGAAACGTACAATTCCCATAGACTTCCTCATCAGTCTCAGTTAGCCTAGTTTTCTTACTGTGGTCATGCAAGAGTACTTATTTGACTAGCTTCTTTGATAATGCCTCACGATGTGGGAATTGGCCTTCCTTACAAGATGCACATGTGCACTTTAGTGCCGCTCAAGGGTGCCTTATATCTTTTAGGATGTTCACAGTAAGCAGTGATATGCATATACATCTACAGAGATGACGCACTGTGCTACTTTCATGTGCTGCACATGTGTGTTCTCTCTACACAAAGCTTTTTTACTCCACCAATATTTATCATGTTTGCTGTACTTGAAGTAGTACTGTCATATCTTGCAAAAATTTTGGCATCACTGGGCAATTTGTTTCCTCTAGTACCTTTAGAATGCAATGAGATGAACTGCAGGAACACTTGGGTGAAATTTATCCCTACCATGAAAAAGTAAAATGTCTAGAGATGTCTTATGTTAGCCTTTTCTTATGTGTACGATAAGAGAATGGTATGTTTTACCATGAAATATTGTTTCAGTGGCAGAAAATGATGAGTTTTACCATATTATGCAAATGTAATTTTTGCTTGCATTTATTTTACAAAGATGCCCCCCCCCCCTCCCCCCCTTGTTATAATGCCTGAAACAGGTGACCCAGGTAACAAATAAACAAAGAACGTCTGACAAAAATTTTATTTCCCCGACTCTTAAATAAAAGCACTAAAGCCTGGCACTTGAACTGCGTGCATCAGATTCCACTCCTGAAACAGAGCTTTAACATATCTGAAATGGTGTGGTGAACTGCCTGTAGTTGGATGATACATGCTACATATATCGTATGGACTAATGCTGTATACAAGTCCAGGCTGTCCAATTTCTTTGCTGAGGAAATAGGATGACAGCAGTGGGGAAACTGCAGATGTGAAAGTCGCAGGATGAATTAGACTTCTGTTAGCATTGCTACCTTATAGCCGAATAGTTCCATCATTTGTGTGTTTCTCTGATGCAGGTATGTCTGCCTCCAGTGTAGCTGTGCCTTCAGCCACCATCCCTCCCATGGGGGATGCAGCAGAGCGCAAGAGGAGCCGGTTTCAAACCCGGAAAATGGAGGGCCGTCACCAGTGTCAGTACTGCCCTTACCGCACAATGTATACCACTAACCTTATAACACATGAACGGACACACACAGGAGAAAAACCTTTCAGCTGCCCCATTTGTTTCAAGCGATTCACACAGAAATCTACCAAGGAGATGCACATCAGGACACACACGGGGGAGAAACCATTCCAGTGCAGCATGTGCTCAAAGCGCTTCGCCCATAGGGCCAACCTGCAGGCACACATGAGGAGGCACTTGAGTTAGCTGGCTGCATGTTGCAGTGCATAAGATTGCTTGTTTGACTAAAGGTTGATGTGCTAAGTGCGTTCTGCTCATTTGAGTAGCATAGCTTTGTTTCTTCTGGTTTTCCTTTTTCCAAAGAGCGGAAGTTCGCTTTTATGTGGCAAGCTGTAAAACATCCTCATGCACATATTTCCTATGTCGTGAATTGTAGCGAATGTGACAGAAAACTTTATTTTGCGTCCCAGGGCATTATAATCGAAGTGTAATAGCCAAGAGTTCCTTATGCAACAAATGATAGTTGCAGCTATCCTGTTACTTTATTGGTGACCGATGACATGTACTGTAGCGACTACTTGTCTTGCTTTCTTTGCTAAAACAATTTTCCTCTCGAGTACCTAGACAAGTTCATGTTCAAAACAACTTACATGCTGTACAGACATAAATTTGAACATTCCTCTCCTGTCAGAATGTGTATACTTGTTTTACACTGACATCTTGAGCATGTCAAATAGGCTGCGGAAGTACCTTCATGTGCAATAAAAGTACAACTCCCTTGTATGCATGTGCAAAAACAAAAGGCACCCGCCCTTCACCAGTCAATCAGAACGACGGGACGGACCAGTGGGGTGTCTTTCACAAAGGCTTGGATGGTGACATCATCTACAAGGCTTGGGATGCCAGTGTAGCAGATGTTGCTCTTCCCAAGCTCTTGCCATGCACAACCTGCCACAGTTTGCAGGCGGAGGCCTCACAAACGTACCCGGTCTGGTGAGGTCACGTTCCTCTAGCAAATGAGATTTCTCCGCTCTGGTGACAACACTAATGACGTTAATGCCTACCAGCTATAGTCGGATACAACTTAAGTCTGCAGTGAAGCTCCGCCCATATTCAAGACCGCCGTACAGAATTCCTCCACAACAAAAAAGTAGACCGTTAAAACTTTTCTTGTTACCTAAACAAGAAGCTAATCACAAGAAAAATAATAACCTCTAGACTTATGACACCTGTGTTGTTTAATAAAGTCAAACATTAAAAAGCTGACTTCGTTGACTGTTGTAATTGGCTACCAGAACTACACAGGACGCCACAGACCGTGGCCCATTGTTAACTGTTCTTTAAGTTGTAAGGAGTTTTCCAAATGACGCGAGGTGGTTTCCACAGGATTTTTGCTCCAATGAGCTTTTATGCTATCACAACTTCCTTCATGCGAACCTAGAGTTGTACTCTCATAACAGCCCCCATTAAAACCCTTCGCTCATAATTCGCTTAATACAACAAGTACCTTCGTCCAAAGCAGGCTTTAAACATTGAGTTAAATAATTTTGATAACAGGAAGGCTAGCAGGCAGAACAAGCGAATAATTGCCGAATAAAAAATGCTTGACTGCCGATTTCTGTCTCATCGGAACGGCAAGTTTTTTGAACAAGCTGTCGCAATTAAGCGCATCATCGGTGTGTGTGTTTTTTCAGGGAAACGCTACTTTGTTGCGAGGACCATCTCTGAAGTTCAGTCGAGAACCATTCCATGTTGAATTGCGCCCTACGCTACCAATCTTATAGCGATTGCCTGCTTCCGCGAAAAAAAGAACTTTGACCCAATTATTATTTTTCAGGCCAGCATGGACGTTTCACTTCGCACAGCATGCTCTATAGGCAGTTAACTATATAGTTTTGGGTACGTTTACTCTGTTTTATGGTGATAATGTTCTGTGCTCATGCACGTCGTGGTGAACCAATTTTTGCAAAGACATAATTATATGTTTAATGCACTCATTGAACGTTTGTGAAAGTTACAGTCCACAAAGGAACGCTAAGCGAAGGAAACCCTGCGAAGCCAGCCTTTGCCGCTCAAACAACACAAGGCTTATTCGTTCCTTTGCCTTAACCGTGCACCAGGTCGTTAACCTCGCGGAGCAACGTCCAAGTAGGGCCATAGTCACCCGCGAAGTCGTCCATGGGCAAATCCCACACCGCGAGCCCTGCTGTCTTGCGCACCAAGGACCGCTTCGAGCGCAAGCTGGGGCGGTCTTCGAATCCGATCCACTGGTCTTTCGAATGGGCCACGGAGCAGCGGGAGAAGCCGTGGGTCTCGCGGCTCCAGGATGACGCGTTACGAGCCAGCGCCTGTGCCACTTCATAGTAGCTCACCAAGCCGGAGGTGTTGGTGTGGCGAAAGGGCCGGCCGGGACCAAGAGCAGTCGACCCGACGCGGACACTTCTCATCCGCGGACGTTTCAGGGTGAAAGTGGCACCAGCGAACGAGACGCTAAGCATGGTCTTGCCGAGCTTGTGTTCTGTCACCATGGACAATTCGTCCAGCACCGATGACAGTCCCAATTGGCCGTTGTGCCGAGCCCTGAAGACAGCCCGCATCGGGCTCTGGCACGTTGTGACCGGAAAAGATGTGGGGTCCACGGTCTGCTGGGTGTCCACGACAACGAAATGCAGCCAGGTGTAGAGCGCGTGAACGTAGTAGCCTTCGCGCCGCCTGGCCGTCTGCCACGGCACGACGACAGTGATATGAAGCGCCTCTTCCTGGAAGGCCAGACGCATGGTGTTCAAGAAGGCACTGTAGTCGGAGCGATCTTCTAAAGTTGGGTACTTCCAGTAAAGAACCAGTCCGGCGAGCCCCATGCGTCGCGTCCAGGCTGCGGCGTTGTGGACGAACTCGAGGCGCGACGACTTGTAGAGCACTAGGGCTCGAAAGTCGGGCGAGTCCGTGGCTTCGCCGCCGACGCAGGCCCAGACAGCCGTTGGCAGCGAGGCCATTCTCTGCAATGTCTCAGAGTCTTCCGTGGGTTTTTTGAAGCGCAGGTCATTCTGCTGCACGTTTAACCCCACGGAGACGAAAACCAAAGCGTCGCACAGAATGGCCGACGCATTGTCCACGTCAAATCGATACGGAGAGCCGGACGGTAGGCTGTGGTTTACAAAGCACATGATGGTGTGACTGGTATACTCGCCGAATTGCTGCTGCATGGAGACCTGTGCATCGCACATGCCACCGTCGTGGTGATGTCGACTGACCGAGCCCCCCGCGACAGCGGCTCTCAGCGATAGGTCAGCGTCGTTGATGGACGTCCAGAAGTGTTCCACCACGGCTGCGACGATGGCGGCACCCGCACCAGCCACGGTGAACAAGCCGACAATGAGCAGCGCCATTAGGCAGAGGTTATGATTGTGCATGACGTAGTGCATAAAAGACTCGTCTTCGTCGGCCCGCCGCCGGGATTCTCTTCGGCTACCCTGAGGAGCCGAAACGTCGCTGCTAGGATGCTCCATGACTCGGACGCAGGCTGGTAGTCGGGAAGCAGGCAGAAATTGGGATTTTAGGTTATTCTCCGTACGCTGGGAACCGTCTTCTGAAGAGTAGTCCTTCAGCAGCAGCGAGCGTCGTTCTAATCACGGCGCGGCTGGCGGAGCCTCGATCGGATCACGAGGTGGCAACAGCTTCTCGCTCGTCGCGAGCTCACGTGTATCCGTGGCCTTCGTCTTTCACGGGGGGCTTTTAAGAGCGCCGTGCCATTGATTATGATGATGATGAATCATCTTTTATTCAGTCTGAAATTGATGGTCGGTCCCCCTGTTCCAGGAGTTAGATCTTGCAGCCTCTCTCGCCTTTTCGGCCAGCCCGGGCCATGCTGAACTTTCGGGTCAAAGCTGGATAGCATTTCCTCCCACCGTTCAGTCGTCGATTCTTCTACGTATTGTCTTGATGGGATGTCTTTAACAATGTGTTAAAGTCGGCCTAAAGATTTTGCCACAGTGTGTGCATTGTGGCGCAGCAATTGAAGGTTTGCGAGCTTTACCTTGTTGGCTCCAGAAGTGCGGTTCACACACCCAAGCAGTGCTGGCCGCGCATGCGCATGTTCGGCGAGCTCGAGGAGAGAACGTGCAGCTAGCATCGTTGCCAGCGTGGAAGCAGCAAAAGCAGGAAGAAGAATCTGCCCACAGCTGTTCAGAAGCGATGGGTCAAGTGCAGTCCGCTGAACAGGCGGCCATCGATGGCGACGTGGCAGCCGTCCAAGGCACAACAGGACCAGAGGACGTTTCGGGTACTGGCGAGACGTCCAACCAGGAGGCAGCGCTTGCCCCACCGCCCGAGCCGTTCCGAGGCCGCACAAACCGGTCCACGGTGGGGGTGGCGAAGCCTTCTAAGAGTGCTGTCCCTCCACCCGTGGAGCAGGGTGACATTGCAGTGAAGAGGGAACGCAGCATGCATCGAGATACCCGACAGGTGAGATTTTAACTTGATTGGTGCACCTTCCATAGCACCGCAGGCGAATGATCGATGTATCAGGCGGCAAGAATGGCGGACCTGCGCTGACCAGTAGAGCACTGCGAATGCCACTGAGAATTAGGAAAAGGTGCCGGCGGGGGTCGCTGCGCGTTCGTCTTGCTGTGCTGGGCGCTGTCCAGTCGCGTATGCTTATTAAGTGTGGCTCGGGCAAGGCGGCAAGGTGCGACGCTCGTGCCTCGAAATATGATATACCACTAAAACGGCTACATGTAGGATGACTCGATGTTGTGCCGCCGCCATGTAATAAGGCCAGGCACACTATATGAGCATCTTAAGGAGCTGCTTCCTCCTCTAACTTGGTTTTACTTCCCTCACTACACCAATAAGGGAAGGGGATCACTCGTGGCCGGCCGAGAATCTGGTGTAATGTCGAATTTAGGAAATATGCTGCTTGGGGTATACTTACGGCTATAGTGCCCAAGATGAATAATTGAACGAAGCTTTGTGCGGCATAAGACATGATTGAATGGAACACTGCATTACCCAAAGCACAGTATGTTATATCGGATGTACTGATCTGCAATTCATTATTTTAATAAGTGCGCGCAGCTTTTTATCTTTAAAGTAGTAGGAGTCCGTAGCTATGACGTGCCACAGTTTTCATGCACGGCATTTCATAGTCCGGAAACAACACGGGTGGTGGTGGAGACAAACTTTATTTCAGTATTGGGATGGCTGTCGGGTATACGTTTTGTGGCCGGAAGCTGGTGCTTCCCAGCGACCACCAAGGCGCAGTCCGCCAGCCGCTTTTGAACGGCCGGGTCAGAGCTGGACACCGCAGCCTCCCATCGCTCGAGGTCTGAGAGTTTCCAAGTGTCTGAAGGGTGGAACTCAGAGCATTGAAACATAATGTGAGTGAAATCTGCTTTAGGTGCCCCACCTAGGGTACACTGTGACAAGAACAGTCCTGGATCGACCAAAGCTAAGAAAGCAGGGGATGGGAACGTACGCGACTGAAGCTGGCGCCACGTGACCTGTTGTAGTTTAGTCAGAGATTTGTGAGAAGGGGAGTAGATGGTTCGCTGATGGCGATAATGGAGATTTCGTGATACGACACCGAGCGTTCACGAGCGTCCCGCCAGGCGGCGGCAGGCCCTGCTCGGCTGACGAATCCTCGAGCAAAGAAGCAAGCTGCTTCGTTATCTGAGTGACCCATGTGAGCGGGGACCCATACTAATTGAGTGGGATGGGGCGCTCGATACTCTGCTCTCCAAAGATTATATCACCGGTGACCGAAGTCTCTATTGGCGAGCTGCGTCGAGGAGCGAAGCGTTCGCGCCACCCTTTCCCAGGCTGACTTTGCAACGACTGTATGAAGCGGCGATTGCACAGTGGTACCCACCAATTCTTTCACAGCGACACCTGTTAAGGCTCCGTTTCATGGCTGCGGATTATTCAAATTTTCGGCGTCGTAACACGAAATAGTGTGAGGAGGAAAGACCGAGGTAGACAGACATCAGCCCCGCTGACTGGACAGAACTCTCTCAGGTGGCGTCATAGAAGAGAGAGAGAACAAGTGAAGCGCTCCACGCTAACTGGTTCTCCTAGACTGTTCTCCTTCCCTCATTGCACTACTCCTCACTGCACAAGTCACCCCGGACGCCCGCCTTATATGGATCTATGAGCGGCCGTGCATAACAGTGCATGACGCACGCGTATGCGTTGGCCCCTACTCCACAACCAAACCATACTCAGAAATATTAAACCGACTGGCACCAGTGTTTCAAACTGAAATTTTATTCCGCAACTAGGAGGCCAGGTAAAAGCTGTGAGAGCAGTTTTAGGAGCCCTGACTGTCCAGCACAAAGGCAGCGCAACAGCGTGCGGCTAAGGGAGCGCGAGCACTTGTATAAACGCATATATGAGTGCTTGGAACGAGGACGCTAACGTTGGCGCAACCACATTTACAGACATTTTGTTGACGCAACGAGTCAGCCACACAGAAAATCGCGCGCACGAAGAGAACAAACGCGGACACCAAAAACTTGTGCGAGCGCTGAATAAAAGCGCGTGCAAGGGAAAATACGAACGCGTGCTCTAAAGCATCAGAGGACGCATCACTTTCTTCAGTCATCTCGTGAGGACATTGTGCATCGTGAGGATATTGTGTATTGAACTTTCTCTTGTTCAGTGTCTTTTATATAAATCCTTGTTTTCCTTCTTGCGCTTCGCTGTGTACGAAATGGCGCGCGTTTAGCCATGCTGCTATTATTACTGTCGCATGAATTACTAGTTAACCAGTGCATGAGGAAGTGCATACCAATTGGAGGGAAGGGATATTATAGTGTGTGTTGCTGCAGCCGTCGCTTCGGCGGCCGTGGTTGCTGCGATGTGCGTCTTGTTTATTCTGTTCCATCTATTTCTTTCAACCCTCTTCTGTAAGCACGTGACAGTGATACTGGCCCTGTCAGGTTCCATTTGAAAAGGTAGTATTGGGGGTATCGGCAGTCATGGTTGCTGCGATGCGCCTAGTCTTTCAGTCTTCTCTTTCGTATCTGTTTCAACTCCCTTCTTTCCGCAAGCCGCAAGGCGCAGTTGAATATAGTCATTTCGTCCTGGGTTGGAGGGACCAAAAATCTGCGTACAAAACAATGTGAAATTGTAGGCGTTAAATGCAATCCTGCATTAAAAAGACGTATTAGCACGTCATTAACACCATTTCGCAGCATTTCACACCAATCCAGCTCTCGCTGAAGTTCACTTTACTGCGAGAGTAAACGTCCGGTGACTATTTCATACATGATACCCACAGCTGTCGTCGTACGTTGCGCAAGAGTGATTCTCTTGTGTGTCGCTTGCTGCTTTCCTGCGCAACGAGCAGGCGAAGCGAGAGGAGGTGACGCCCTCGCCAGTGGCCGCAAGTCTCACGACGAGCGAGGGGCGGCTGGGGCGCCCGAGGTCCAGGAGGTCGCGCCGTGAGCGCGGCGCCGAAAGGTCTCTTACGCCGGTCGCGCTGATGGCGTCCGCTGGGTTGCCTCCTCCCAACGCGCACTCACCGCTACCCGGGGACGTCGCAGCCGAGGCTGTCGAAAGCTGGTCTTCCGAACCCGAAGTACGGCGAACGACGTGTCCGCTTCCCTATCATCGCAGTCTTGGTCAAAAGTCTTTGAGTCGCATGGTTTTGCTTTTGAGGTTTATAGTTTTGAGGTTTAAGGCATTCGACAGAGTGTGCCATCCTGATCTTATTGAAAAACTAAATGTGGTGGGAATCACCTGTAGTGTGGTGCAGTGTAAAATCGAGCCCAGTAAATAGAAATTAATGGTTTTAGATCAGAATGCGTAAACGTAACTTCCGGCGTCCACCAGGGATCTGTCCTGAGGCCAGTTTTATTTTTAATCTGTATGAATGACATTACTTCTAATATTGTTAAAAATATTACCGTACGACTTTTCGCTGATGATTGTTTACTTTATCGAGAAATAAAGGCCAGAGGCGATCAAAAATTGTTGTGATGCTTTGATTAGTGTTAAACAGTGGTGAGAAGTGGAAAATTAAAATAAAGGAGTAAAAGAACGGTCGTCTTAAGAATACTAACAAGATTAAACATGCACTTGATTATAGCTACATGCTGGGCTTCACCGAGCTAAAAACAGTTGATGCAGCCAAATACTTAGGAGTAACAATAGCAGATTTTTTCCACTGCAGAAAAAAAAAACTGTGTTTTTCCGTCGGATATTAAAACTCGCTACTCAATCTGTGAAACTTATAGCTTATTTAAAATACCTGAGACCTACATTAGAGTATGCCAGTGTTATCTGGGACTCTTTCCAAATCGGCCTAATTCAAAGACTTGAAGCAGTGCAACGCAGAGCAGCCAGATTTATCGTGTCGAACTATTCACGCAAAGATTAGGTCACACAAATGCTCAGTTCTCTGGAGTTGTCTTCTTTAGCAGCCCTTGGGAAACCGGCTAGGCTGAAACTTCTCTTTCTATTATCAAGGAAAGTCTGTAATATTGGCCCAACACATTACCTAACCTTAGCACAATCAATGAATTTACAAAGAAGGCATGATTATTAATACCGCGCCCAATGGATTAGCCTACCAGCTGTTGCACAATCAGACACGTTGTCGTCATTCGAAAATGGTACTAACCAAAACTTTTGAAATACATTTTGTATACGTTGCAATTTTGCACTCATGCTTGTATTGTTGTTTGTTGTTTTGTTCTTTTCCTCACAACCTTAATTTTTTTTTATGAAAAAGCTTGTTTTCTGCCTCCACCCTGTAACGGCATTAGCCGGCCAACAGTATTGGAAAATAAATAAACAAAATAAATACAGAGCACTTGCGGCGCCGGTAAAAGCTAAAAGTAATTTTAAGGTTTTAGGTCCTCCTTACAGACTTAGTCCTTTATGACTACCCTTACAACACATATGTGGCCTGAAGATTTCTGTCGAAGTGGCGTATGTATGTGCAGTGGCTACGCCGGTGATTTCAATGTTGGTTTATCAACAACATCGTTCGTTCCTTACCGCGAAAAGTGAAAAAAAAATTAAAGGTGCACTTAAGCCTCTTTACGCATTTCGACTTTAGTTGCCTCCTGTGTTACTTAGTAATGCAATTAATTATGGACAGTAATTATTTGTCATCCATTAATATGTGGGCAATAATTAATTATTAGTTATTATTAATTACTCAATGATTAATCAGTTTATTACGTATTCATCAACTGATTTCATTATATTTATCGTTCCTTCAATTCTGGAAAAATTACTGGTAATTCAACAATTTCGTGCATTACTCGGAGTAACTGGCAAAATTGCCTTATTATTTAAATAATATTCTGTCTAGAAATTTAATCATTTAAACTTTTCATTCAATTATTAATTGCTAGAAATCATAATTACACTTTTTCTAGACGATCGACAGTTCATGAGAACACGTTTGATTCACAGCCCGTGGTGATGCATCCTGCCCACGCCGCTCATGAAGCAAGAAATGCTTTCGAATTTAAAGATGATAGCGGTACTGCAGTTCCGATGCATTAACAGCGCCATGGACAAGTGCAGAAACAAATCAAAGAAACTGACGTTGTTGGGCACTGAGAACGGACGTCATTACTTTTTTTCTTTACGGTTTGCTCTGTAAAATGGAGTTCATTCGGCGTTGCTCTCCAAAAGAAAATTTCTTTCTCGTAGTGGAGAGGGGTAGGCACTTCTTCCTCTTTAACCTTCCTGTGCGCTCTAAGGGGCCGCGCCATACTTTCGGTCGGAGCCACCCAGTAAAAGAAAGAAGCATGATCGTAACTTTTGTTGCGAAAGCAACACTACGCTAGTCGCCGAGCCATTTCGCAGAGCTGAGGAAAGGTCATACTGCGCATGCGCGAGGAGCAGTGACGTCACACTGCGCACAGCTGGCGCGCCGTCGCTGCGCGGGTGACTCAGAGGGGCCGCCGCCGCGCTCGCCAGTTGCGCATGCGCAGTAGCGGCGCATAGCTAGCGTGCCGGGGCCGCCGCTGCTGCCGCGCGCTCTCCATCGCCTCTCTCTCTCTCTCCTCGTTGCTTTCGCAATCCTCCAGGTTTAACAAGAGCTAAACCACTGACAATTTTTTTCATTAGTCTCTCTCACGTGCTTCTGCATTTCCTTTGCGCGACCAGGATGCGCCAGCGCCGCGAGCCACCACCTTGGCCGCCGGACTGCGCATGCGCAGACTGGCGTGCGCCGCGGTCGTCGCCTGCTGCTTCGCGGCGGTGGCGGCGGCGCTGACGTACGCTACCATCAAGAGCGTCGGTCACCAGGGGCGCATCGTCGAGGAATTCAGCAACTGGACAGTCGCCAAAGGGGCGCGATCCGCTGCGATTGCCTTCATCGCCACGACAGCCAATGCTTCAGCCGCAGTAGATGCTGCGTACACTGCCGAAGCCAGCGTCAGCCTCGCTGTCAGCGACGCGTCGCCGACCGGCAAATGAAATTAGGCGCGAGTGTTGTTTCCCTTGTATAAACTGAAAATAAGTTGTATACTCTCCGCTGAATCGTATACTGGTTCAGAAATGCAGTGCGGATGCATCATAATCAAAATTAACACAGGAAATATAATAATTAGTATGCATGCCCTATGCTGCGCAGGTCGCGAATCTCAGCGAGAGCAAACTTATTGACGCCACGTGACCACGTATTGTAGACTTAATGCGTCGCGCCTTTAATAACTGCTAATCTCTACGCATGCAGACGCGCGCAGTGTGATTTCGATACATTTGGCGGCGGCGTCTTACGATCGCGCGTCCCGTTCGACGCAGAGAACGCTTCTTCAGGCTCAAATGCTTGGGAAGTGGGTCTTTGACCCTCCCTTGAGGAGCAGAAAAATATTTGTGTCATGGCTCTCTTTGGCCGCAGGCGCCTTTGCGCCATAAAAAATCGGTCACCTTTAGCACTCACTTTGACGCCACTGCGCTGTCCTTTAGAAATGTCGGGTATTACCAAAGCGGAATTTTCATCGAGGCTTTTATCGTACTATATGCTGCTCAGTCTTAAAAACTGGGAACTGGCGCTGGTATACTTTAATGATAAAGCTAAGTGACGTCGAAACGGCAGCAAACGAACACCGTCTCATCGCTTCGTGCAGGCGTACCAACGGCAGCGGTAGGAGCGGCCGTTGCCGCCGTACACGCCACCTCATGCGGTTACTACATTAGTTCTGACCTGCACCAACCGGGGCCACGCTATCCAGATTTCCTTACCTTTATGTCGCTGCGGCGACCTTTCTATTCCTTTGGAATAGAATATATTTTTCTCTGCATCACAAGTCGCGCGCAAGTCCACTTCCATCTCTTTATTTCCACCGAACTACTAGCACGAGCTGCTTCTCTGATCTCCGCCGCTTTCTACCTTAACCTGTCCCTGTCAGTTACTCCTTGTAGCATTTTCGTATCATGCAACTGTGTGCAGTTATCAGTGAGGAGAAATGGTAAGGAAGGTGAACCTTTCCACGGGAGCTGAAGGGTGGCAGGGGAAGACTAAAGTCCCTAGATCAGCTTTGCTAAGTAGCGACAAGTCCCTCCTCTCCTACCGCCCTTTCCCCTGCGGCTCGCGTCGTCCGCCATGTTCTTCCTGACGCGCTCCGATGGCGCGGTTGTATGCACTGGAACGGCGGACCTTGCAGAGTCGCGGCTTTGCTGTAAGGGGCAGTGAAAAATGTAGTAAATGAGCTTGGTATGAGAAGAAGGGAAACGTGCCAGTAATGCGCTCCGAATGTGATTTGCGTTCAGTTTTGTCGGAGACAGCGAGTGCGGCAAAACTGCAGTTGTGGTGCGGCGGCCAGTTCGCGAGAGAACACGGACACGCGTGCAACTTTATATATAGCATATTATTGCAAAGACTACCAACGGCGGTTTGTGGCGGTTTGCGGGGCAGTTTTGCTGGCCGGTGAGAGAATATTGACGGGACAGCAGTGCATTTGTTTCTTTATGCTAAGCTTCCTCAGAATTATGGGCTCGAATTGATCTTCAGTAAAATGGAGCTTTAAAGATGGGTAGTCGTATTAGGAATATATATGAAGGTGAAAAATACAAAAACCTAGCTGTGCAGGTGAACACACTGAAGTCCCTTCATGAATTTCTAGGACAGACGGAAGCCGATGTCTGCGGGGTGCCGGTATGCACGAAATAATTACGGTGCTGCCTCGCGGATTACTTGTATGGTGGGAATAGAATGAAAGGAATATTATGGGCACTGGATGCTGAGACTGACCGTTGGTTTCGCACAGCAATAAAATTCCTTTGCGCCCGCATCACAAACTTTTGGCAGGTAGAGCACTTGTGCAGCAGACACTCCAATAAATCAGACATGCTATGCGCGAGTGTGAACACATGTAAATTCATCTAATTGGAGCGCGAGTTATGTACACACCGCCAATCTTTAATAGTACCGCGCGAGCGTCGACTGGACAACGCCTTATCATGGCGCGGAGCGCGAATCAAGCGAGAATAAGCGCATTTGTTTCAGATGCACTGGTTCTCGCTCGTTTTGCCGCTCAGCGGTGTCATCAGGCGCTGACAAGCCGGCTGGTCGACGGTCGCGCGGTACTATTAAAGAATTGGCAGGGCGTACCGCAGAACACTTCGCAAGAGGTTACGGTTTCAGGGCGCATTACTGAGCGAAAAGGTTTTGACTACTTGATCTCAATGGACCAGCTGCAGTAGGTGCCGGAGTGGGGCCGTAGGCTGAAATACGCGCGCATACTTGCACTGACATGCATGTTTACGAAATGACAAAGGCGGACAGCAGCGCGTAATCAAACAATCGTCAAGCATAGTGCGAGCTGGGAGCTTTAGCAATTCTGACTCGCCAGCCTAAGTTTGCTACTAGAGCATCGAATCTCAACGATGGAAAACAGGAATTGAGCTTACATCGTATAACTGGCTAGAATTCGTCAGCTTGAAATTTTTTCTCCCAATCCTGTGGAGCCACGCTTTCTGTCGGACAATATCGTTCTTCGCCAGCGGCACTGAAAACAACGCCAGACCTTTTCCTGACTGGGTTGAGTACCCGAAGGTGCAACAGCCCGGAATTTCGGCTGCTGCTGCGGACACAAAAAAAAGAGCCCGATAAACTAAAGTGACTTCCAGCAAACAGCGACAAATATAAAGTCACCTCCACTGAATGTCCGTGGCCAGCACAACTATACTGTCACGTTGTAGTGACGGCAGTCCAGCGGTCAGGAAGACAGCAACAAAACTTGCAAACGAAGCTCTTTATTTGTGCTGACTTGCGCCCGAAAAACAACTGAATCATTCGGCGGCGCCGTAAGCAACAGACGTGCTCGTCAGTAGCCGAACTACGAAATGCCGGCCGCTCGCGGCATCGCTCAATTTAAAGCCGGCAAGGAAACTTCGAGACAACCAGGTCAGGATCATCTACAGTAATCTGGAAAAATGTAGATGCAGCTCTGCACGACTGCGATCAGTGGAGGTTAGTCCGGGCGCTTCTCGCGTCACGAAGAAACGTAGCGTGCAAGCGCCGTCAAACTATGCAGCCGGACGACTTAGGAAGAACATAGCGGAACGGAACTAGTTCCCAACCGGAAGTGGGCGCTGTCCAATAGTGTGCGTCGGCGGCGCCGCAAACGTTTTCGGTACTTAGCTTTTTTTAGAAAAGCTCATAAAGGGACTTTAGGGAAGACTGTCCAGTAGGGAGCCACGAACTCGTGATTCATTGCCAACACAAATGACAGCGAGAAAGTCGCAAACGAGTGCAACATGTGAAGATTCTCAAATCAGGCATAGGGAATCACTTGAGGGCACTTCCTATCTATACTCGTGCGCACCATCTCTAAGAGAGTAAAGTAGTCTTCAAGGGCAAAATTACTGCCACCTGTACCACCTTTACTTCATCCGTAATCCTAGCGAAAAGGATGTTCTCGGCACGGTTATACCTATTCTGCGAGCCACACAATTCGTTCAGGGTGCCATACGAGTATATCATGTACGGATGTACAAATATGCCCGTGGAGATCCCTGCGCCGCATGGTAAGGCAGCCTGTTCTTATATACAGGTATTCAACACGTTAACTTGCCGACGCACATTGCATAACGAGTGTATAGGCGTTACATCGAAATGCTTCGGTTTATGAACTGAGCCAGAGGAACATGCGCACTTTTAAAGGTCGGCTTGTTTTTGTCTCCACGCTAGTTTTGAAGGAACACTCTCGCAGCAGCGTGCAGTATGTCGAAAAGCTTACACAGTTCGCTACATGCGATTGGTCGGTATTGCTGCGGCGGAGGTCCATCGCACTTTGGCGAAATTAACGCAGACAGACGTTTATACGTCGGCATGGCAGCTGTGCGAGGCAGATTGGGATCAGCAGGAGGCTTAGGCCGTTTCGTTGAGGCTACTCCTAGCAGCAAGGGGAGCTTCGCCGCCAATCGGCGCCGTCCTGTCTGTCCATTGGGGGCCTCTCGTCATCGTCGGTGACAGCATGGCTGCCCGTATCGCAGCACCGTTGTCCTGTGGGGAAAAGATGTGAAAATTTAATAACATAGCAATAAAAGAAGGAAGTTTAAAAATTGCCATTCTTTTCTTCACAAAGTGCTCAGGCTTCAAAATGCAGAAAGAGGGAAAGCGGATTTCCTGCAATGTACCCTTTACTTTTTCTATTCTTTTGCAGCCTGAATTTGGAATCCCTCAAGCAGACCTCATTACCCAGCCCTCCATCTACTTCTCTTGCACTGTGCTGCACTGTACCACAAGTATAGGTATACTTACCCTTCCTCGTACATACCTTATGGCACTTCTCATTAAAAGAAATAATACGTGGTAATTTCACGTTTTTCATCCGTAGCCGATAGTGCAGTGAACTGAAGGACCAACCTTTCCTAACAGCGCTAAATGCGCACCGCCACATGTGCACTAGACTGTTCTGTTCACGTGCGGCAAGGGTGGTGCAAACGGCAGCGTTGGCGTCCTGAACGTGTTCGCGGCAGTCCGATGAAAACACATCCCGACCCTAAACGAAGGAATTGAACAGACGGCGGCCGGCGTTGCAGTGTGCGGGGCCAGTATTGGCTCTCTAGCATATCTGTGCTTCCTAGACAGAAAGACAGTCACTGTCCTTACCTACAAGAACTTTGGAGCTCGAGGAGTACTAGTTTTTTTTACATTTCGACCAAAATGCGCGTGTTACCGTGCGATGCCAATAGCAACTGAGTTTTATAAATCTTTTTACTTTATTTTGTTCACAACGATAATTTTATATTAGAGTTTTTTTAGAGCAGCCGATGTCAGCTTGGCGTTGACTGTCGTAGCCGTGAATGGCGTCGTTCAGCAGCTAGGTCAGTTAGAATAGTAATCTGCATGACCTATAGCATAACCTGAACGTGGACTTGGTATCTCGCTCACTAACCTTGAGGAAGCGCTGCACCTCGTCCAGGCTTCGGCTCAGCTCGTCCGAGCCGTTGGCGATCAAGGCGGCGACGGTGGCCATCGCAGCCGTGAAGAACAGCAGGGTCGACAACGCGCAGACCCAGAGCACGAGCCGAGGGCCACTCAGGCCGCAAATGCTGATGGCTGCGCTCGGCTGAACCTGCTGACCGTGTAAAAGTGGGTTGGGCAGGTGTTTCACTGGCAGCTCGTAGAAAAGAGCTGACGTTTAATTCGTTTCAGAACAAAGCCTTCAACGCGAGTACGTTATGATAGACTTTCTTTACAGAGCGCTAGCTCTAGAGGCGAAGCTTTTTGGGCCTATGCGTAGCAATAACGGCCAATATCAAGCGGCCGCACGTACACCGGCGACCTTCGAGAATATAAACGAACCATTCCATTACCTAGCCCCGCACTCTCCATCTCGTCCAATCGCCTCCTGCGGAAAATGCAGCTTAACATCCATCGGGCCACACCTTCATGTCCCAACTGCCAAGAACACAACGCCAGCCACTCCCACAGTCTGGCTGAATGCCCATTAACCACACAATCTGCACATTATCCCATACCCAACCCCTAGTACATGCAGTGCCTATAACCTGCGCCTCCTCTATTCTTCGCTCGCCTCGGACCAGCTGCAAGACGAGCTGACCTTCGAATGGGAAGCCCGCTATCAACTTAGCGGCTGACACAAAAGCTGCAACTAAAGTGTTTTCTCTCTCTTTTACGCCGACCGGAACGCAGGAGGAAATGCGAAGTGGAGTGGAAAGGGCGCCACGTAAGCAGACGGTGAGCCACCCGCACACTTGGAGGAACAGCGAGTCAGCCTCTACACAGAGGACGCCAATGGAGCGACTAGCGTATGCGTGGTATACGTTCTTATATATGGGAACCATATACGTAAACACAACTAAGAATGGGGTGGAGCGCATTTCACAGGTACTCTCAGATCATGAATGACAGTTCGCCAATATCCCTTAAAAGCAAGGGCGTCCGCAGAATTTTTTGCAGGGGGGGGCCCCATTGGTTGTTGGCGCCGGAGGGGGGGGGGGGGGGGTATATTCGTAGCAAAAAGGCACTATTTGCGGAGTGCATTTATTTTTATATATAAATAAAAAATAAGTAAAATACACACATGAAAGAAAAATTACAAACAGCAAATTAAAGCGCGGCTAGGAGAGATACATTGGAGCTTATCAACGAAGAAACCATTAAAACAAATAAAAAATGCAGAGATACTATCACTTCGTGGAGAAGTGTGCTCAGTCTGGCTGCATACGGGTTCTCGACTCACCCGGATTGATGACCAGCACACAGCACAATATGTTCACAAACACGCAACTACAGTCACTCACTCACTCAGTCAGTCTTCCTTGAACAGCAACTGTAGGCGCCTCGGATTTTTCTGGGCGAATTGCGTAATTACACGGGTGATAAATTCATTTCAGTGCTTCATTACACGCTCTCGGTGCACACTCATCATACATATTGATTGGAAAAACGGTTGAACGCGTACGTCGAAAACAAAAGATGACTATATATACAACGAAAACTTATTTACAAGATAAATGCACGCTCGCAGCTTCATACACCTCGCTCCATCTTGCTCGCGCATCCGCACAGTCGAGCAAGGGCACACACACTGCTCGCCGCTCGTCGTTTTCTCGTCCGCTGTCTTGGTTGTTCTCAGCTTCGTTGAAAACCGGCCACTAAAAACACGGAAGCACAAACACAGAGGCGCGCACACGTGCAAGGGCTTACTTGCCGCAATATCCCCGAATGCGCACTCTGGGGGTGAAAGGAACGCCGCGCGACTTCCGAGGGGAAGGGACACTCGCGGCTCGCCACTCCGGTCGGAAAATTTGTTTTTGTGTTTTTATGGGGTTCAGAGCACCAAAACGACTCAGGCTATGAGGGACGGTGTAGTACAGAGTTCCGGATAATGTCGACCACCTGGGTCTGTTTACCATGCACTGACATCGCACAGTACATGGGCGCTGTTGTGATTTGAGGCCCAGCCAGAGGGGACAGGCGAGCCAGGCAGGCGCCATCGGGCTGCGTTGACCAAAGGCGCTGGTTTTCGGAGAAGACGTAAGGAACGCTGGTGTGGGGCGCCTCTGGAGACTGCGTCGCCGTGAACAAAAGCAGCTAATCCCCTTTGCCGAAGATTCTGAAAGCGGCTCTTCTACCGAACTGCGCTCTCCCGAGGATAGGAGGAGACAGCGAGCGGCGGCGGCGCCGTCTGATCGCCCGCTTGCCCCTGAGCACCCCGACAAAGTGGGGGTGGACACGGCTGATTTGTCCCTCCTGAAGAATTCATCGGTGGCCGGCGTACGAAGGCGAAAACAAGATGCCCTGTGCACTGTCTGCCTCCGTGTCGCTTTCTCTCTAGAGATCAAAGAAACAGACACCCATCTCAAGACGGCTCGAAACACATGCTCGCCGGTGCCGCTGTATGTGTGCAACAGGTCGCCCTTTAGTAGAGCTAACGATGGCGTGGTTTGAAAACGGCGGAACGACGCGCGCCCGGACGCGGCATTTCGCAGATGTGACCCAAAGCGTGGAAGCGGAGCTGCTTTCACCCTTTTGGCTGAGCGCACCACCGACCCTGGCGTGCGGCCATCACTCACGGTTCGAGTGAGTGATTTTCCAGGGGGGTGCAGCCGCCCCCCCCTTGCCCCCCCCCTCCGGACGCCCATGCTTAAAAGAGAAGCATGCAACAGCTATACCTTACCGATATACTCACCTGTGGTACAGAATCGGGAAGGCTAACGAAAAGGGTGCAATTTCTTTTGAGAACAACGCAGCGAGCTATGGACAGAAAAATTACTGATGTAACGTTAAGAGATCGGACGCGGGCGGAGTGGGTGAGGGAACAAACGCAGGTTGATGACATCCTTGTCGAAATCAAGAAGAAACAGGCTTAGACTGGGCATGTAATGCGAAGAGGTAGCCGAGATAGCAGCGGACTTGATTACAAGAGAAGTCAAGCATAGCCGGCAGGGTAAAGGACTTGATTACAAGAGAAGTCAGCGTAGCCGGGAGCGGTAGTAAGTTTGGTGGGCGGATAGGATAAAGAAGTTCGCGGGGATAAGGTGGCCGCGACTGGCACAGGGCAGGGTTAATTGTTGAGGTATGGGAGAGGCCTCGTACATTGGGTCAGGCTGATGATGATGACAGGAACACTAGGGTACCGTGGGTAGCACTGAAGCGTCGCCGCCAGTCCCGGAGTTTCCATTTGCTGTGAAGCTAGCTTCGGTCGCATTGAGGAACAACGTTCTGGAGCAGGAAGCGGCACGTAAACGAGCAGCTTGTGCTCGCAAGTGAGAAGAGGCGCTACTAAGCAAGGCCATCGCGTTCACCTGAGCGTTCGAAACACGAGCAATAGACCGAGACCAAAAGTAACGCGAGTGCAAACCCCGTGGTGTGGGCGCGCGAGCTCCAAGCCGCCCGTGGAAGACTGCAAGGACCTCGCAAAAGCACAGGGGAAATCTTGCTAGCGCTCGTCATCCGCGTTACCACGAATCTGTAATCGCCATAAATTTATTTTGTTGTGTTAGTTACTTTACGTGCGCTTAAACGCTTTTCACCCGAGAAGTGCATTATACGAACGCACAGCTGTATGCAAGTGTGGCATTTGGTACACTCTGCCTGCATTTGCTCGCTTACCGGTAGGCTAAGTGGTCGAGGCGTGCTATCAGCTTCAAGAGCCGGTGAATTACCCGGATGACCAGGATTCGGTGGTGGAGACTTCCCCAGAGGTGCCGGTGTAACCTGGGCCGTAACATTACAATGGGAAACGGGTCATTAGATTCTAAATCGTGGAGGCTAGGAGAGCATGGCCTGTATGGCCCGCGGGGAGTAACACCCGGCAGAACATTAGCCATTGAAAAAGCAAAATTGGCTGTACTTGGCTGTTCTGTATGACTTGCTGGTGCCCTAGCTATCGGTACGTATTGCCTCGTTGTCTACGCGGGGTCTCGTAGCAGCCTTGATGAGAGCATCTTCGAAGATTAGCTATAGCCTGCGAGCGCCGGTCGATCGTTGCCTGTTCTTACAAAGACGTTAGGCGAAGTGCAACTATCTATGTGAATCTGTCCGCTGGCCTCTGCGGTGGACTATACTGCAGGTTGCGGGTTTAGCGAGGATGCTTAGCTCACACTGAGGGGCGTGTAGCAGGCGTCGTAGTATTTTACGCTGTCGCGGCCATTATTTATTACTAGGCTGCAAAGACGGCACCCTCACCCTGAGTGCGTCCAGTGCTCTGTAGAGTGCCGGCCTGTCGCCAGCCGCGAGGTCCATCTTCTCCGCTGGGCACTCGAGGGCGCTACCGGAGAGCCTGTTGTCCAGGGTGGCCTGGTCGGCGATGACCTCCAGGGACTCGCCTTCGTACACCGTCCGGCCGCAGCTGAAATGCAGGTCCTCGAACCCCGCACCGCCGCGCTTCGGGCTGGCCGGCCACTGGGCCATGCTTTCTCTCCCCTCGCGACGAACGGAACGCGCAAACCCGCGGGTTTTTCTTCGTCGTCTTTTTGCTCTGCTCTCTGAACAGGCGGTAGCACATCATTGTTATTCAGTGAAGTACGTAAGCAGTAGGAAATGGTACACTTAATTTTTGCGTTCTCTATCCAAACACATGACCAAGTCTTCACATTTTACGCAAGATGAGACCCTCACATTACCCAAGTTACTGTCCATGGTGCGGAGCGAGCCCCACGCTCTAACATACTTCTTGGGGATGCCAGGACAAACCGGACAAACGTTAGTAGTGCCACACACGAGCAGTGGGAGGAGGCCCTGACCAGCGACAGCCTGGACCAGGAAGCCCGGATTATCCACCTATAGTCCGCAAAGCAGCTACCACCAGCGGACCCCTGAACTAGGGGCCCCAACCACCCGGCTCCTGCGAATTAATCTATTCTAATTAAAAGTTTTCCTCTCTCTCCCTTCTCTACTCCCCTTCATCTAGCTTGTCGCGCACTCCTCGTAGTAGAGGGCCCGGTCGATTAGACATGAGTTCAACGTTTACGACTATTCGACTATTCGACCACGGGCACTCGCTCTCGTACTGCATGGGGTAGATTTTACTTAGCATGTTTAGGCACGGGAATGTTTCCGTTTGTAACTGTCGCCATGCTATGGCGTCTTCTCTATTGAGTTAGTTGTTTGTCTGGGGTCGGGTATTTTCGTCTGATCCCTCTGTAGTAGTTAAGAATCTCTGTATAGCTTTGGGCTACCGGCTCGGGTTCCTCAGCGGGGTCGGGATTGTTGGATGCTCGGTTTGTTGCGTACCCTCGAGCTATCCTATCCGCCTCCTCATCTCCCGTAATGTCGGTGTCCCGGCACCCAAACTATCGTGTGTTTGGCCTGGTTGTTTTCGGTTTTGCCACTTGAGCCGAGAATGCGAAGCGCGCTGTGGCTGATTCTGCCGTTTAGGTAGTTGCGGCATGCAGCTTGTGAGTCGGCAGCCCTCCACTGCGGCGCCCCATTCTCTCTTGTTTCACTAGAACCTTCCATCACCCTCCAGACCGACCCAGCACATCCCACACGAATGGGAAACTCTGTGACTCGGGACACGTGTCCTGATCTCACACTTTCCAAACACATCCAACACGTGGAATGGAACAATACAGAAGACACTCTAGGCAGTGACCACTGCATCATTAACACACTAATTCACATGCGGCCTCTCAAAAGGCCACTCACACAGGCTCGACTCCCAGACTGGCAGGCTTTCAGAAAGTCCCTGCCCACAACCAGCCTGGTTAAAGATGGATACGAGCAGTGGGCCCAAACACTTATGACAACACTCAAGAAACACGAAACACAGATACAAACCACGGAGGACTGCCCAGCGGTGGACAACCATCTACTCCACATCTGGGAAGCCCGCCGCAGTCTCACGAAACGTTGGAAAAGACAGAAACATAACAGAACACTCAAGAAGCGCATCCTAGATCTCACTCACAAAGCAGCTCAGTATTCCTCAAAACTTGCTGACGCCAACTGGATAGATCGCTGTAACACGGCTGCCAGGCAGATGTCCGGGAAGAACACTTGGAGGCTTTTCCGCAGCCTTATAGACCCCGCGCAGACCCGGGGCGAAACACAGCGCCACTTACAACGAGCACTTCATAATTTCAAGGGCAGCACAACACAACTCGCAGACACACTCAGGGACAAGTATCTCTGCTGCAAACAGGACCCTTGTGGTCAGGAGTATATTTACGCAGGCAAAGATAATCCTGAGTTAGACGAACCGTTCCAACTCTTTCA
Source organism: Amblyomma mixtum (assembly GCF_055824585.1). Classification (NCBI taxonomy): domain Eukaryota; kingdom Metazoa; phylum Arthropoda; class Arachnida; order Ixodida; family Ixodidae; genus Amblyomma; species Amblyomma mixtum. The sequence continues at coordinate 320,251,055 of NC_143012.1, forward strand.
CCTCAAGGCAGCCCTGGCTAAAATGAGAAGGGGCACTGCGCCTGGACGGGACAAGGTCACAGTCAAGCTTCTGGCCAATCTCCCCGACCAGGCGTATGAGGCCCTTCTGGAATACATCAACACTATATGGAAGGGCGAAACCCCGCTCCCTCTAGACTGGAAAACATCTCTAGTAACCTTCATCCCCAAGGCGGGAAAGGAAATCAACACAGACAACTTGAGGCCTATCTCGCTCACCTCGTGTGTGGGCAAGTTAATGGAGACAATGGTGCGGGATAGGCTCTCCGAATACTTGGAACAACGGAATACGTTTCCAGACACTATGTTCGGCTTTCGCCCACATAAGTCGGCACAGGACATACTCCTCCAACTCAACAGAGACATAATACAACCAGTTGAACATCCACATAATGACAAGGTCGTCCTTGCCTTAGACTTGAAAGGAGCCTTCGACAATATCAAACACAGCGTCATACTGACACACCTCAGTGAAACCCACTGTGGCCGCAACACTTTCAACTATATCAAAGACTTTCTCACCCATCGAACAGCATTAATCAAAATCCAAGAGGCAGAATACGGTCCGTATCAAATGGGTACGCGGGGGACACCACAAGGCGCGGTGCTATCCCCCCTACTCTTTAATTTGGCGATGCTCCATCTCCCGGACCAGTTGCAGGGTATTGACGGCATACGGCATGCGCTGTATGCCGATGATATCACGATCTGGGCCACAGAGGGAAACTTAGGGCGCATGGAGGAATGCCTGCAAACAGCCGCTCACGTAGTGGATCGCTACGCAGGGCACTGTGGTCTCCAATGCGCACCCAGCAAATCTGAATTTGTACACCTTAGGGCATCACCTAAGGACAATACCAAAATACATCTCTCCTTAACAAGTGGCCCCATACATGAGGCCAAAGAAATTCGAATACTCGGACTCTTCATCAATAGCCAAAGAAGAGTAGACACAACATTGCACAAGCTCCGCAAAATTGGAGACCAGGTTGGCCGTATGGTCCGTCGCGTCTCCAATAAGAGAGGGGGTTTGCGAAGCAAGGATGCAGTTCGGCTGGCCCATGCTTTCGTTATCAGCCGAATTCTCTATTCGGTCCCTTATCTACACTTGCGGAAGCACGACGAAGACAAAGTTGAGGTAATACTCCGTAAAATGATGAAGAGGGCACTTGACCTTCCTGTCTCCACCTCCAATGCGAGACTTCTTGCATTGGGAGTGGTGAACACCTTTCAGGAGCTCAAGGAAGCCCATCTCACAAATCAATACACGAGGCTAGCCCAAACGAAGTCGGGCCGGGACTTGCTAGCCCGGCTTCACATCCAACACGACTTCCACATTCAGGAGCGGGTCCGAGTGCCCGAACTCTGGAGACGCGCCGTCAGAGTTCGACCCCTCCCCACTAAGATGGATAAGGAAGACCATAGTGGTCGTCGCCAGGCTAGGGCGGAAGCCTTAGCGCGCCACTATGGCAACAAGCAAGGTGTCTACTACGTAGATGTAGCCGGGCCGACCCACGGGGGGTGGTACACTGCCGCGGTCATACATCAAGAAATACAGGTGGATGGTCTGTCCTTTCAAGCCCCAGGCACAACACAAGCTGAAGAGGTTGCTATCGCCCTAGCTGCTTCTGATACCAAATCAAAACACATCATAACTGATTCGCGTTCGGCGTGTAAAAATTATGAGACTGGCTGGATAACTCCACTAGCTGAACGAATATTAAGGAACTGCAGCCGAGACACCGATCCTACTCCCCGCTGCATAGTTTGGACTCCGGGCCATCAGGGCCTAGCAGGAAACGAAGCTGCAGACGCGGCGGCCCGAGCACTCATTCACCGGGCGTTCCCATTAGCTCCTGAGCACCTGAAACCTGAAGGTGGCTCTTTACTCTCGTTCAAAGACATAACATCTTATTATAAGGATAGGCACCGCGTGTACCCAGCCCCTGCAAAGGGACTGGGGAAAGCAAACGAACGCGTTCTACTTAGACTATTCACTAATACAATGCTGTGCCCGGCAGTATTAAAACATTTCGATCCCGCGTTCACTGGCAGGTGCAAACACTGTGGCGAGGTGGCTGACACCTACCACATGGTTTGGGCTTGCCAGCGCAACTCAGCTCTCTCCCCCCACCCCAACCCTACCAGAGAGGAATGGGAGGCGGCCCTGCTTGGCTGCTCGGACCTTCAGGCCCAAAAGGCTTTGGTCAAGAGGGCTAAGCTGGCGGCTTCGACCAATGGGGTCCCGGAATAGGGACTCCACCCATTGCGGGGCTCTTTAAGAAAGCCTCACCTCTTTTATTAAATAAAGGCTTTTCATCATCATCCCTTCTCTCACGTCGTGGTTGAGGTGTCCACCTAGAAGTTAGACAGTTACTGCGACATTGGGCTTTCTCAAAAACCACTATCCTTGGGATATTTAACGTGCACTGACATCACACAGCACGCGGGTGCCTTTTGTGTTTCGCCTCCATCGAAACGCGGTGGCCGTGGTGGCAGACACACGGCACTGCAGCAATAAGCCGCAGTGCTCATTGGGTGAGCAAACTCTCGCGATCAACCAATAACTGCCACCTGCCATGGTGGCAGGGTGGCAGCGCTGCCTATCGTGTCCGGGAAGCACTCAACGTCACAGTCGCCAAGCCGCGTATATGTCCGATGCGCCAGAAGTAGTCAAACCACAGCTAATTTTATTGGGAAAGCAATACTACGCTCATGAACGGCCTTTCGCGCAGCGGCGGCCGGTAGCCACGCGTGACATTTAGAATGACCTGTGACGTCATGCCACGCCTAGTGACGTCATAGCGTGACGTCATACCAGGGTGAAAGATGGGCTACCAAGTTGAGTCGGCGCGCAGCGGCGGCCGGTAGCCACGCGTGGCATTTAGATTGACTCTGACGTCATGTCATGCCTAGTGACGTCATAGCGTGACGTCGTACCAGGGTGAGAGATGGGCTACCAAGTAGAGTCGTCGCGCAGCGGTGTGGTGGAAAACATTTATGTACAGGTATAATACAGGAGGTTATGCATAAGCTGACCCAGAGGGGGCCAGCCCTTACAAATACTAGGTGGAGGTCCCTAGTTCGGGACCCCAGTGGCATCGGCCGCCGCCCAGGCTCGCCCGACCAAGGCCCGTTGGGCCTGCAGGTCAGAGCAGCCGAGCAGGGTCGCCTCCCAGTCCTCCCGGGTTGGGTTGGGGTGAGGGGGGATAGCAGGGTTGGAGGGGCAGGCCCACACCATGTGGTAGATGTCCGAAGACTTCTCCGCACAGTGCGGACAGCTGCCCGAGAAAGAAGGGTCGAAGTGTTTCAGAGCTGCCGGGCACAGCAAAGTATTAGTATACAGGCGGAGCAGAAGCCGCTCCTCCGCCTTTGACAGACCTTTACACGAGCGGGGATAAAGACCATGGCCAGATTGATAGAGTAAAATGATGTCTTTGAAGGTGTAAGCTGGAATAAATTCGAGTTCCTGATCGTCAGGGTCGGAGGGGAATGTCCGGTGAGAGAGCGCGCGGGCGGCGGCGTCAGCTGCCTCATTTCCCTCAAGGCCCATGTGAGCGGGAGCCCAAACGATACGCCGGTGCGCGGGGTCACCGGTGTAGACGCTGTTTTGAAGAATGCGGTAGGCTAGATACGGTACCCAGCCCTGCTCGACGTTCCGACATGCCCCTCGCGAGTCGGAAATAATTGTTTTTGAATTGGAATCAGATGCAGCCAACGCAATGGCGACCTCCTCCGCGTGTGTTATGTCACGGGCTCGGAAAGTAAGGCCGTTCACTGTTTTGGATTGGTGGATGGCTGCGGCTGTGTACCATCCCCCATGGTGGGGGCCTGAGGCATCCACGTAGAATACGCCGGGTTTCGATCCATAGTGGCGGGCCAGGGCTTCCGCCCGCGCCAGGCGCCGGCCACTATGGTCCTCACGGTTCATGTTCGCGGGAAGAGGGCGCACGTGGAGGGCGCATCTCCACTGTGATGGAATACGTACGCGCTCTTCCATGAGAGTGGTATGTTGGATGTGTAGTCGGGCAATGAGGCGGCGACCCGACGATGTCTTCGAGAGACGTGTGTATTGGTTAGTCAAGTGGGCTTCCCGGAGCTCCCGAAATGTGTTCACCATGCCTAGCCCCAGGAGGCGCTTGTTGGAGGTGGTCACGGGGAGGCCTAGAGCCCGCTTAATAATTTTGCGGAGGATGACTTCGAGTGAATCCTCGTCTTGCTTCCGCAGGTGGAGGTATGGAGTCGAATATAGAATTCGACTGGTTACAAATGCATGCGCCAGCCGCAAGGCGTCCTTACATCGTAACCCCCCGCGCTTGTTAGAAACCCGGCGGACCAAGCGGCCCACCTGGTCCCCCACCTGACGGAGTTTGGCCAATGTTGTTTCTGACCGTCTGTCTTGATGTATAAAGAGCCCCAGTACCCGGACTTCGATATTTTCAGGGATTGGACCTGTCTCGAGAGACAATGAAATTTTGGCTGTGCACTTTGGTGAGGGGCGTATGTGCACAAATTCAGACTTTTGGGTGGAGCATTGGAGGCCGCAGCGGCGAGCATAACGGTCCACTATGGTCGCCGCCTCCTGCAGGTTAGCCTCAATGTCTGCAAGGGAACCCTGCGTGGCCCACAGGGTGATGTCATCAGCATACAGCGCATGCTGCACACCGGCGACAGCGTCCAGCTGGGCCGGTAGGCGCATCATAGCCAAATTGAATAAGAGGGGAGAGAGCACCGCGCCCTGGGGTGTACCCCTGGTTCCTAAATGAAAAGGGCCATGTTCTTTATCCTGGATCCGAATGTAAGATTGTCTGTCGGTTAAAAATTGCCGAATGTATTGAAAGGCATTTCTGCCGCAGTTAGTTTGAGAGAGGTGGGTGAGAATGATCTCGTGGGTAACGTTGTCGAATGCACCCTTCAAATCCAAGGCGAGTACGACCTTGTCATTGTGAGGGTATTCCACGGGGTCGAGGACAGCCCGATTGAGTTGTAGCAGGACATCTTGTGCAGATCTGTGTGGGCGAAACCCGAACATGGTGTCTGCGAAAAGGTGTTTGGATTCCATGAACTCGGACAACCTGTCACGTACCATCGTCTCCATGAGTTTGCCCATACAGGAAGTCAGAGAGATGGGGCGGAGGTTGTCCGTGTTGATGGCCTTGCCAGCTTTAGGAATCAAGGTGACCAGGGCGGTCTTCCACTCGATGGGTAGTGGCACTTCCCCAAGCCAGATTGAGTTAATGTAATTCAATAAAGACAGGTATGCTGGGTCGGGGAGGTTGGCTAACAATTTGACTGTAATTTTGTCCCGACCCGGAGCGGTGCCACGTTTCATTTTTGCCAGGGCCGCCCTCAGGTCATGGAGCTGGAACGGTTGATCCAGCTCAACGTTCTCAGAACCTGCATAAGAGTAAGCCGGCCCGCGGGAGTCCTGGGTGGTGCACAAGTACTGGTCCCGGAGCTTGTGCGCCAATTGATTTGTGTTGCCCTGAAAGCTGTGTATTGCTCTTTGGAGGTGTTTTTGAGTTTCCGTGCGTGTTTGCGTTGGGTCAATTAGGGCGCGAAAGAGTCGCCATGTGTTCCGGCTGGACATTTGCCGCGCGGCCGTATTGCATCGGGCCACCCAGTTGGAGTCGGCGAGTTGGGCCGCATACTCAGCCGCTCGTTGAGTGAGCTCGGCGATGCGAGCTTTAAGTTTCCGGTTGTGCTTCTGCCGGCGCCACCGACGGACGAGGCAATGCCGGGCCTCCCAGAGATGGAGCAGGTGGTTGTCCACGTCCGAGACCGCCTCTGAGAGCTGAATTTGAGTTTCGGAGGAGCGAAGGCCAGAGACCAATTGTTGTGACCAAGACTGGTAGCCCTGCTCATGTATGGGTGTGACATTGTTATAATTCTGCCTGAACTTGGTCCAATCTGGGTGTCGGGCTTGTGTTGTTGGTCGCGCGAAAGGAAGGGTCCTAATCGTAGTATTCAGGAGGCAGTGGTCGCTGCCGAGGGTTTCCTCGGTGTTGACCCAGTCTGCATATTGAATGTTGCGGGTGAAGGTCAAGTCCGGACATGTATCCCTAGTCACGGAGTTGCCTATACGAGTTGGGTGGACTGGGTCAGTGTGAAGAGTGAGGCCCAGCGTTGACGCAAGCTCCGCCAACTTGCGTCCCAGCTTCTCTTCACGGCAGTAACCCCACATCCGAGCGGGAGCGTTGAAATCGCCCACAATCAGGAGGGGGTCTCGACCCGCAACTCTCAGTGCGCGGCTAAAGAGGTCCGCAAATGATACATTCGGCAATTTCGGATTGCAGTATACATTGAGTATGTGTAGCGGTGGGCCCTGTTTGCGGAGTGGGAGGAGGGTCACCATTACATAGGAGTATTCAAGTTGCATGTCTAAGTCGACCTGGTTGGCTGTATAATTTCTATGGACTAATAGACAAGACGAGGGATCCTGCTGGAACGTCGTATAATTTGTTAGTACGGCGCCTTTCCCTGGCTCTTGGAGGGCAACTACGGCAGGCAAATGCTGCAAGGTTGAAAGGAAAAGTCGGAGGTCGGCCCGCTTGGAACGGGACCGGAGCCCCCGACAGTTCCATTGAGTAATCGTAATGGGGGAAGCCGATTTGGAAAGAGGGGAGCGCCTACACCGGTGGTGTCCCGCCATGATCAGATTTAGAGGTGAGAGGTGGAAGTGAGGTTGCCCCCGAGCCAGATACCAGGGGCTGAAGCTCAGCAACTGGAAGGGGCAGCTGTCTTCGTCATCGTCAAGGTCATTTACTCGGCGGGACAATCTGGAGGGCCGACCAGATACGTCCTTAAGAGGACCGGTTCTGCGAGAAAGGCGGGTATTAGTCGCGACGTGTAGAGCGATCATAGAGGGGATGGCCTCCATGACTCTAGCGATGAGGCGTTCCATCGCAGTTTCCAACAGGGTGTCAAATTTCGCATTAAGACGGGCTTCGAGTTCGGCAAGGGAAGGTTCCAGAGCCGGCGCCACCGCCGTCTCGCTCTCCATAGCGTCCGCGTCGGGGGTACTAGGGGGAGGGGGAGTTATTTTAGCTTCTAAGGCTTCAATTTTGGCAAGTAGCATCTCGTTTTGTGCCCGGAGAGAAGCTACAAGGTTGTGGAGCTCAGCTTCAGCCGCCGAGCGAGGGGGAGGGGAGAGGGGGTGGGAGGAGGAGGCAACCCTGCCTGAACCGCTCACCTGTTTGCCATTTTTGACGACGCTGGCCCAGGAACCGGCCGCGCCATTGTCCTGAGAGCGGGCTTGCTTCTCCTGGCCGCCGTGTGGAGGCGGTGGTTGCATTGGACAGCTCTTGACGTCCTTCCCGCTAGTAGACGTCTCTCGTTTTGAAGCATCGCTGCTTGGGTGACGTGGCTGCCTGCCCGTCCCGCTGGATTTCCCGCCCTTAGGGGCGGCTGGCTTGGTATGCCGATATTTAGCACTGCAGTCCCGCGAGTTCGTGGCATGGCCACCACCAAAAACCGCACATTTTGGCATACACTGGTGAGGGGCCCGCACCCCCTCTTTTATGGGTGCCTGCTGTCCACATAGGCCACACTTGTCTTGTGTTGGGTTGGGACAAGAGTCCGCCCGATGGCCGACAGTTCCACACAAACTGCAGGCCGGAATAGTGCGCAAATATTGGTGCACTGTGACAATCTCGGAGTTGTAGTGTACGTATCGAGGCCTCACCGTGCCGGCAAAAGTGAGCCGAACCTTGTTTGAGGAGCCGAATTTGCGGATATCGAGTAAAGTGCCGCTCCTCCACTGCACGCAAGGTTGGAGAGACTCAGATGTCTCTTGGTTGGCCACCGTAATGACCCCATAGCATACGTCCGCTTCGTGTTCTTTGAGATGGCCGGCGAGAGGCACATCTCCTATGGTCGATTTGATAGAAAAGTCGCCTAGCAGACGGTCTGCGACGTGAGCGTTCCGGGTGCTGGCGAGGATCAAATTTTGTTCCTTGCTTAAAAGGAGGCTCAACTCGGCTGCCTGAGGCGCCCCGAGGAAAGCGCCGAACGCGGCACCGAGCTCGCCGTGTTGAAAGGCGTCCCGGATGGCCAACGATTTCCGGGGCTTGATCACTATGGCAAAGTCGTTCTTTTGAAACTTTGGTAAAGGCTTGGGCCTCCACTTGGTCACTGGGTTGCGGCCCTTACGGCCGGAGTCCTTCGCCGCTTGCGAGGCGGAAGCTTGGTGGGTAGCATTTTCGGCGGTTGCCGAGGCGTCCGCCGCTATTTTGGCCTCTCGTCTGGAGCGACGCTCAAGTAGACGGAGGAGAGATTCATTGCGGATGGGGTGGTGGTGGTGAAAACATTTATATTGTAAAAAAGAGTTTGGGAGCCACAGAGTGGCCCCGCTACATGGTCGGCGTCCCTAGTCCGGGACACCGCACGACGAGGCCCCGTCTCTCGCCCGTTTCACCAGAGCCCTTTGGGACTCAAGCGAGGAGCAGTTGAGGAGGGCAGTCTCCCATGCCTCTCTGGAAGGGGTAGGAGAGGGGGGGAGGTGGGGATTTTGAGTACATGCCCACACCATGTGGAAGATATCACAGGTCTCCCCACAGTGTGGGCATCGCCCATCCGTGTTAGGATCGTAATGTTTTATTATTGCAGGACAGAGTAGAGTACCTGTCTGCAGGCGCCTTAAAGTTCGCTCCTCCGTCTTACTCAGCCCTTTTGCAGGGGCCGGGAAAAGGCGGTGGTTGTCGCTATAATGTGTTAATATTTCCCTGAATCGCAGCAGCGGCTGGTTAGTCTCCGAGCCAGAAGAGCTGGGATGAGGAGCCCGGTGAGTAAGCGCTCGGGCAGCCGCGTCAGCGGCCTCATTACCTCGTAAGCCCTGGTGGCCAGGAGCCCAAATGATTCGTTTGGGTGTTGGATCAGTGGCAGTCCGTCGTAGAATACAAGCAGCTAAGGGGGAGATCTCCCCTGCCAAGTAATGTTCACATGCTTTTCGGGAGTCCGTGATGATTATTCTCGAATTGGCGTGGGCGGCAGCAAGCGCTATCGCTACTTCCTCGCCCCGCATTGAATTCGGGGCTCGAAAGGAGAGTCCATCAACGTGCATTTCCTGGTGAACGACAGCGGCCGAGTAAAATCCCGTGGGCGATGGCCCTGCTACGTCTACATAATATACACCGGGTCGGGAGCCGTGTTGTCTCTCAAGAGCCCGAGCCCGCGCTTGTCGTCTGTTTTCATGCATGTCGGTGTCCATGTTACGGGGGAGCGGGGAGACCCAGAGCATATGGCGCCATAGTACTGGGATACGCTCCGCCTCCTCTGGAGTGCAGTCGTGTTGGATGTGTAAGCGGTTTAGCAGGCGGCGCCCAGGAGCCGTCTGCGTGAGCCGCGTGTATTGGTTCACGAGGTGGGCCTCCCGCAGCTCCTGGTAGGAGTTTAGCACCCCCAATGCCTTGAGTTTGGCATTAGAGGTAGCCACCAGATCCAGGGCTCGCTTAGTTGCCTTGCGGATGATGGCGTCTATTCGCGCCTCGTCTTGCTTAGTAGTGCGGAGATATGGCACGGCGTAGAGGATCCGGCTAGTCACGAAGGCATAGACGAGCCGAAGCGCGTCCCTGCCCCGCAGACCACCCCGCTTGTTGGAAACGCGGCGGATCATGCGCCCTACCTGTTCGCCTACTCTCTTGAGTTTCGCAATAGTGGAGTCCGGTCTGAGTCTCTGGTGAATGAAAAGGCCCAGAATACGGAGCTCCTCCACCTCTCTAATAGGACCTCCTGACAGAGAGATGTGTATTGCTGTCCTATCCTTTGGGTTCGCTCTGACATGCAGAAGCTCTGATTTCGCTGAAGCACATTGGAGCCCACAGTCATTAGCATACGCATCGACTATGGAAGCAGCCTGCTGAAGGCGGTCCTCCATGTCCCCAAGGCTCCCCTGAGTGGTCCAAATTGTAATATCATCTGCATATAACGCGTGTTGAATGCCTTCCACCCGGGCCAATTGGCTTGGGAGGCGCATCATAGCAATGTTGAACAGGAGCGGTGATAACACTGCTCCCTGAGGGGTACCCCGTGTTCCCATCATGTAAGGGCCGTATTCCTCGCCCTCAATCCGAAGAAAGGCCTGGCGATTAGACAAGAAATCTCTTACATACGCGTAGGTCCTAGCCCCACAATCGGTAGAACTCAAGTTGGCCAGGATGCTTCCGTGTTTCACATTGTCGAAAGCCCCTTTCAGATCAAGGGCGAGGATGGCTTTGTCATTGTGTTGCATAGTTGTGGGTCGTATTACATCCCTGTGCAGCTGGAGAAGGACATCCTGTGCAGACATGTGAGGGCGAAACCCGAACATGGTGACTGCAAAGAAGCCCTTACTCTCCAGGTATGGAGAGAGGCGATCCCGTACCATCGTCTCCATAAGCTTGCCTGCACATGAGGTCAGTGATATGGGCCTCAGGTTGTCCGTATTCACGGCCTTACCTGTTTTAGGGATAAACGTCACAAGTGACGTTTTCCACTCGGGAGGGAGTGGACGCCCGTCCCAGATCTGGTTGATGTATTCTAATAAATGAAGGTAGGCTGAGTCCGGTAGGTTCGCCAACAGGTTCACTGTTATGTGGTCCCGTCCCGGAGCCGTACCCCGGCGCATTTTTGCTAAGGCCGCCTTAAGGTCGTGCAACTCAAAAGGGGCATCGAGTGTTTCATTAGGCCTGCCAGAGTACATGTACTGTGGCCCAGGCGGGTCCTCCATACGACAGAGATATCTGTCGCACAGAGTGTCCGCAAGTTGCGCCGTCGTACCTTGATACCCTTGCAGAGCCCGCCGGAGCTGCTTTTGCGTCTCCCCTCTCGTTTGGGAGGGGTCGATTAGACTGCGAAAGAGACGCCACGTCCCCTTCGAGCTCATCTGATGAGCTGCGGCGTCGCAGCGTGCTATCCAATTTGAATCTGAGAGCTCGGCAGCATACGCTGCAGCCTGCTCTGTGAGTTTGGCTATGCGGTCGCGTAATTTGCGATTAGTTTTCTGCTTTTTCCACCGTTTAGTTAAGCTCCGGCGCGCCTCCCACAAATGCAGGAGGTGGGTGTCCACTGCGGGGATCTCTTCGGTGGTTTGTAGTGTTGTGACGTGTTGTTTCTGAATGTTGTATATGTGGTTAGCCCATTCCGCGTAGCCGCCGGAAAATAGTACGGGAGGGATAGTGTGATTCCGGAATTTGTGCCAATCGGTCAGCTTGGCCTGGCCCCATTTTTTGCGCGCTGCCTTTGCCTCGAGTGTAATCCGGAGAAGGAGGTGATCGCTGCCTAGAGAATCTCCCAAGTTCTCCCATGCAGCCGCTCTAGCATTTTTAACGAGAGAAAGGTCTGGACACGTGTCGCGGGTTACCGAATTCCCCACTCGAGTGGGATACGCCGGGTCCGTGAGCAAAGTGTGAGGCTGAGGGTGGAGATGAGCTCCGCCAGCTTACGTCCTCTTGCCTGTTCGAAGTGGTAGCCCCAATGAAGGCTGGGAGCATTGAAGTCTCCAACGATCACTAGAGGCTCTTTGGCTGCCAATTTTATCGCGCGAAGGAAGATTTCATTGAAAGTTACGCGCGGCTTACGCGGAGGGCAGTATATGTTGAGGATATGTATTGACGGGTCGCGGCGTCCGAGAGGCAGTACTCGGACCATTGTATATTCTTGCTCGGTACTCAAGTCTAAGTCGACCTGAACCACGGTGTAAGCCTTATTCACCAGGATGCACGTAGAGGGGCCCCCCTGAAAGGTACTGTAGCCTGATAATTTAGCGTCTATGCCGGGCTCCTGTAGGGCAATGAGCGCCGGCATGTCACCTAGGGACTGCAGGTAAAGCTGGAGGTGTGACCGCTTTTTCCAAGATCTGAAACCCCTGCAGTTCCATTGGATGATCTGGAATTTTTGAAAGTTTTTAGCATTCCTATTACATCTGCTAGCCATCTTGTCGTATTTATTTAAGGGTGATCGGAATAGCTCTGGCCGGGAGCCGGCGCAACCCCAGTGAGGGGCCGCACCGACCCACCAGCTGCCGAGCCTGAACCATGTTCCTCCGCTGCCTGACGGAAGGCTGTCTTACGTTTGAGGTGAGGGGATTCGCAGCTTGTGGCGTTCTTAATTTGGGTGCTGACCCAGGGCTGCACGGATTTAAGGACCGAGTCAGTGACCTGGGCCATAAGGTCGGGAAGTGCTTGCGTTAAAGCTGCCTTGAACATATCCTGGAAGGACTCGCGGACTGCTGACATGATTTGGTTCGGGAGGGCCGCCACTTGCTCCTCCAGTTGCTCGGTTTGGCGCTGCAGTGCCTCTAGGCCGGCGACGCGACCAGCTGATCCAACTACCGTGTCCCCGCTCTGCCGCGAGACGCTAGTGAGGCAAGATGTTACGGATGATCCGTCATCCTCGTCGTCTGGCTCAGCTTCTGGCATTGGTTCAGATGACCCGGCCTGTTTGGCCTCTAATTCCTGAATTTTGCGCGCTAGAATTTGGTTCTGGCGCCTGAGCTCCTCTACTTGCTGCTGTAGGGCGGTTTCGGTAGGGGAGGGACGGGTAGGGGAGGGACGGGTAGTGGGCCCGGAGACTGCCCTACTCCAACTGCTCACCTGTGGTTGGACGGGTGCCAAGGGCGGGAAGTCCCTGGCGTTGAGGACCGGGGGCGCCGCCTGGGTCGCGGACTTGACAGGTTTCGATGGCCCGGTTTTGGCCTTGGTTTCCTGATCGGCTGACGCTTTCTTGGCCTTGGGCGGAGGAGCCTGCTTGGGCCCCGTCTTTGTCTTCGGTTTGGATCCTGATGGGGAGCTGGGTTTGATGGGTTTCCGGAACCGCCCGGCACAGCCAGGAGCTCCGGTAGGGTGGCCGCCTCCGCAGATGAGGCAGCTCGGAACGCAGTCATGTTCCGCCGGGCCGTCAGGAGTGGCATCGGGAACCTGGACTCCGCAGCGTTTGCAGCGCCCCGGCTGCGGTCGCGGGCACGCATCGGCCCGATGGCCCACTGTGCCACAGCGGTGGCATGCAGGCACTGTTTTCTTGTACAGGCGAACAGGGAGCCGTTCGTAGCTGTACAACACCGTCCGTGGCACCTTAGTCCCCGCGAAGGTGATCACCGCAACCGGGGTTCCCCCCAGCTTGCGCACAGACACCACATTTGGTTCCGCACAGAGTTTTCTTTTAACGGTTTCAGACGTTTCGTCAGGCGAAACACTCACGACGCCGCGACAGAACGCACCGGAGAGTTTGGGGTGTCCCCGGAACGGTAGCTCGCGTTCCCCAACCCGCAGCACAACATCCCGGAGTAGCTTCTCCGCGGCGTCGACTGATTTCAACGCACATACCAGCACGTTTTGGTCCCAAACAGGCCACACCGCAAGTCCTGCATTTGCGTCGTCCCCGAGGATGCTGCGGATTGCAGCGCCGGCTTGTCCGGGACCAAAAGTTGCTCTGAGGTCGACCGTGTTTCGCGGTTTCAGCACCACGACGATGTCGTCTTTTTCGATACGCGGCGTGTTCTGCGGCCGCCACCGGAGTTGCCTGGAGCGCTTCGAGGTTGCGTTCGAGGTTGCGTTCGTAGAGCTAGCCGGCGCCTGTTGCTGGGTGGCACCAGCACCAGCGTCCCTCGATGCCGCCGCCGCGTTCTTCTTTCCGCGCCAGACGCGGACCATATCTTCAAGGTAATCGTCCTCGGTTGGTAGAGGATCCTCGCCTTGAGTAGTACCCTCGGATTGGTTTGTATCCATTGTTACGATCCGCAAGGACTGTGGGTCGTACCCGGTGACCTGATTTGGAGCCGCCGAGGCCGAGGGATCGCCGACCGGGGCCATCGCAGGCCCCGGCGCCGTTAGGCTTAGCACCACCGCGGCGTGACGAAGACTTCAAATGCCCGAAAAGTGGTCAAAATTGGCCCCACCTTTACAAACGTGGTGTAGACGGGTGCCGCTGAGGTTCCTGGAGACGATGGTACCAGGCTTACAGGGGAAAAACTTGATGTATCGCAACTGATTGCGAGCTATCACGGAGCCGACGCGGCATGCGACCGCTCCCTTCACCGACGCGACGCTCCTTCCCTTGCGGATAAGGGTCCGCGGGTGCCGATTTGGGTTCCACAGTGACGGGAACGGTCGACCAAGCGGCCGGTAGCCACGCGTGACCTGTAGACGCGACGCACTGCGTTCCTTCTGTTGGAGGCGCTGCGCTTTTGCTTTCGCAACCTACCAGGCTTAACCAAAACGAAGCCCCCGCCAATTTTTTGTTGTGTGTGTGTGTGGGGGGGGGGGGGGGGTGACGCTTCCATGCCTTTACTTTTAACTACATAAAACGCCGTACAGACGCGCAGACAGCATCTAGCATTTCGAGGAGGAAGATAAAAAAAAAATGCGGACGATTGTTTTACTTCCTTCCTAATGCGAAATTTGAGCACAGATCATCAGCTGTTCCAGCTTTTCGATAGATTGAGGCAATGAATTCGAGCAAAACATGTATGTAAAATTACAGGCAAGTTGTTATTTTTCACACATATTCCTTCAAGAAACACTCCACTAACAGTTCTTGATTGTCGTGAAGGAAGCTTTGTGGTCGGAGAAATAGATGGATATATGCTTGACTTGCGGCATGAGCAATATTCAATAATAAGATCATCACCGATGCCGCCTACGCGCCAAACATCATCCGTAAATGGCTAACCGGCCCTCGCTGGCATCGAGGGGACAATGTAGACGTCATGAAGTTCCCCTACTGTGGCTGTATATGTCGTGCTGGCCTGTACCGCCTAGTTTGGCATTGTTCAGAGTTCTGCAAGGGACGCGACGACCTCGTCGCCGAGCATGGTTTTCTGACCGATGGCGAGGAATTTCGTGCATTGACCAGAGCCGGAGCGAACGGCATCTGGGAAGATATTGGCAAATTAAGTGTCCTCTACAAAGCAGTGTAAAGCATGGCTGGACCACCCATGCTGTCCTTTCATGTATCAATAGCCTCCCTTTTGTTGGGAAAGCAACACTACGCTAGTCGCTGAGCCATTTCGCGGAGCTCTGGAAAGGCCACGCTACGCATGCGCGAGGAGCCGGTGACGTCACACGGCGCACAGCTGGCGCGCCGGGGCCGCCGCCGGAGCCGCCGCCGCGCGCTCTCCATCGCCTCGCCGACAGTCTCCCTCCCCCCCCTCTCTCCGCCCCCCCCCCCCCATTTCCTTGCCTCAAATACAATTTTAAGGCGAAAGCCTTTTATGGCTCATACTGTCGTGAGTATAGTGAACTAGAATACTAGTCGTGACCAAGACGTGTTAGCAAATTTGTCCGCGTTTCAGATTGGTCGAAATGGTCGTGACGTCACTGCGCACGAATTTTGCCGGGTATCCACGGAAATATCTGAGACAGTTACTGCATTTCCTTTCCTCAAATACAATTTTCGACTGGTGTCCACCGAGATATGTGAGACAGTTACTGCATAATTTCCTTTCCTCAAATAGAATTTTCATTTTCTTCTTTACGGCCCCTCTTTCACTTTCTTCTTTCACTCCACTTCCTCCCTTCCTTTACGGTGCGGTTCAGGTGTCCACCGAGATGACAGAGAATTACAGCGCCATTTCCTTTCCTCAAAAAGCGTTGTGTTCAAAGGGCAACGCATCGCGCCGAACGGGTGGTGGCGTTCCGTGGACTCCCTGGCAGCGCTACAACACGCTGTCGCGTTCCACTCCTAAAGGCAAAGATTAAGCGTCATTAATTGGCAGTTAATTAATGCACCAACAGAATGTGAAGTGAACAATCGCGTAGCAGAATGCAGCACTCAGGCTTTCGCCTTTCACCACTTTAGCCGCTAAAGTTCCTCGTAATTTTCTTTTTTTCGGCCCTCTTTCTTCTTCTTCTTCTTTCACTCCCGCTTCCTCCCTTCCACTGCGCCATTTCCTTTAATCAGAAAGCGTTGCGTTCAAAGGGCAAGTCATCGCAAGTGACCTCCCGATTGAACTGCACATGTACGGGAATCCAGTGGCCATTGTGCCTCAGGTGAAGATTCTCGGCCTTCTCATTAACAACACACTCGATGCAACCGCCACCCTCCAGCTCTTGCAGAGACAGACCAGGCTGCTTTACGGACCGCTCAGCCCAACGGCCAGAAATGGCTGGTGGATCGGGCTTTACGAGAAGCACAAGCCCGTGGACTCGTGGACCAGTAGGGGACCACCCTGGAAGATTTTTTTTTTGTTTGTAATAAAGTTGTTTCCATCCATCCATCCACTTGGCCCGTTTGACCTTTAGATTGACCCCTGACGTCATACCATGCCTAGTGACGTCACAGCGTGACGTCATACCAGGAGCGAGAGACGGGCTACTAACCAACACCTGTAGAAGAACTGCAGATTGGGCTAGTTTGTGTAGATTAATAGTGATGGTTCAACAGCGCAAATACACACGACCAAGAAGGAGACAAGACCACACAGCCCTGACCTTACAACTGAGTTTTTATTAGGAAGAAGCTTGTCATAATATACACACACGAAAACAACACGCACGAAAAAACAGCGCACAAGCGCAATGTCAACAACCTCATGGTAAAAAAGGTAAAACCGCATTTAAAAGCACGTGTGTATCCGTGCGGCTCATGGAGCACGCTAATTCTTTAATAAAGAACAAAGAAACAAACCTAGCGAAGCATTGTTTCACATGCAAATGCACGCCGTTTTTTGGTGACACTGATGTGTTTTGTCATTCTGACCAGCGCACTAGACAAATTGCTGAAGCCTTTCATATTATCCGGAAAGATAAATGTGCGTGAGTGCGCCATCTGTAACATTATCTGTTAGAGAAATGAATATGCTACACAGTGGATAGCGGTTCTGCGGATACACACGTGCTTTTAAATGCGGTTTTACCTTTTTTTACTATGAGATTGTTGACATTGCGCATGTGCGCTGTTTTTTCGTGCGTGTTAATTGTTGCTACAAAAGCAGATATGCACACGCAAAAGCAAACTGTTATAGCGGGACAATCTTTAGGGCCAAGCAACTCTGAGTTACCATGTGTCACGTGTTGGCGGCTTTCCCGCCAGTCTGTGTGGTCTGTACCCTGCCACTACAGTGAACTACAGTGGTTTTCAATAAAGGAAGGATGTAACATAGGGTGCGTTCCAATTCTCTAGACGTCCGACAAGACGTCTAGTGTGACGTCTAGGAAGCCGTCTACATGTCTAGATATTGGAACGTGTCTACTTCACGTGCCACCTTGCGGCATATAAACTGAACTAACATTTGGGAATAGTTGGACTCCTATGTTCTTAAAAATTCTTAATAAAACAAGTTAAAAACGCGCTGTTAGTAGTTTGCTAGTTCTTACTTTTTTTTTCTGCAATAATGGTGCGTTCATCGCTACCGCTTCAGCAGACGATCTCACCTGCATAGCAGACGATCTCACCCGCTCGATTTCCTCTCGCTTGATTCACAAATATAATCGTAGGTCCACAAAGACGGCTTTATTTTCCACCAAACTTAACGGAATGACTGACACTTGAAAGATGGTGCGTCTCCGGGCTCCAGTGCCCGCCAAGAGCACGGCTCACTCAGCTCTGACTGCACCAACTGCTCCGCCATCTTTAGACAGGAAGTTAGCCTGCATCGATGTGGACTTCGGCGAAGCAGTCTTGTTGGACGGCTTCGTGAAAATTGGAACGAGTCTCAAAATGGCCGCTGTCCGGCAAGACGTCTAAGTAGACGTCTACTTGGGAGTATTGGAACGCACCCATAATTGGCGACATGGAGGAAGAATGATTGGCGACGAGGTAAAAATGGCAAGTGCGCTGGGCACGATTGGGGAATTCGTTACTACGGAGGCGACGTCTTGGCCCTTGTATTTGGAGCACCTCGAATTTTTCTTTCAAGCAAACGACATCGACGGTAACGAGAAGAAGCGGCAACGCTCTGCAGCGTTTGCGGCCCAGCAACGTATGCCATCGTTCGCTCCCTTTGTTCTCCGGATGCGCCGTCGGCCGTGGCCTACGACGAGATCGTCAGGCGTCTCTCAAACCACTTCTCGCCGCGACCGTCGGTGACAGTACAGCGTTTAAAGTTTGGCACACGTCAACAGCAGCCCGGTGAGTCAATTGCCGACTACATCGCAGAATTGCGACGTCTCTGGGAACATTGCGATTTCGGTGCGTCGCTCGATGACATGTTGCGCGACCGGCTAGTGTGCGGGGTGCGAAGCGAGACTCTTCAGCGTCGGTTGCTGGCGGAGCCGGAGCTTACGTTTGCGACAGCTCGGGAGAAAGCCATTGCAATGGAATCTGCGCAGCGACAGACCGAGCAAATTCGCGGCAGTGCCGCATCGTGTGAAGTTGGCAGCGTGAGCGGCAAGCGTTTCGACCCGTGTGTTGCGAAGGTCTCTGCGCCAGTGACAGCCAAGGAGGGTACCCAGAAGCAGGCTTGTTCGCCTGGGAGCACAAGCGGATGTTTCCGCTGCAAGGGTGCGCATTCGCCAAGCAGTTGCCCATTCATTAATATGCAGTGCCACTTCTGCAAGCAACGAGGGCACGTAGTGAGAGCATGCAGGAGGAAGGCTGCAGCTCGCGCTTCGGCTGAACCCAACTCTCAGAACAAAAAACGGGCCAGTGGAGGCCGTCACAAGAATGCTGCGTCGGGCGTTTACGACGTGTTCGTGCTGTCTGGTGAAGAGCCAGCCGTGAGAGTGGAAGTGCGCGTGAACGGAAGTCCCCTAGAGATGGAGGTGGACTCTGGTGTAGTGTGTTCAGTCATCAACGACCGGACTATGCAGAAGCTGCGAATATCGAAAAGGGCGTTGCGCCCAAGTAATCTTCATCTCCGAGCTTACAATAACAAGGAACTACGAGTGTTGGGTGAACTGACCGTGAAGGTGGAATTCAAGGGGCAGGAACATCGCCTGCGATTGGTGGTGGTTAAGGGTGCTAGTATCGGACTTCTCGGTCGGGACTGGTTCAAGTCCTTGAGAATAAGTCTGAGTGGTGTTCACAGTGTGTACGAGCCGAGTCGAACTGGCAGTAGGGGAACAACAGCCTTGCTCAAGAAGTATTCTTCAGTCTTTGAGCCTGGACTTGGGACAAGTAAAGGGCCTCCTGTAGGCATAGAGGTGAACCCGCCAGCTCCGCCGCGATTTCTGAAGCCACGACAAGTACCGTTTGCATTGAGACCGAAGGTCGACGAAGCACGGGACAAGTTGGTGAGCCAAGGCATTTTCCAGCCTGTGCGGCACTCGAAGTGGGCAACACCTGTCGTTCCCGTTGTCAAAAAAGATGGATCGATAAGGATCTGCGGGGACTACAAGAGCACAGTCAATCGTGTAGTGCAGTGGGAAACGTATCCCCTGCCGACACCAGAGCAGCTGTTTGCCAGGCTGGCAGGTTGCTCGAAGTTTTCAAGGCTAGACCTCGGACAGGCGTATCAACAGAAGACTGTGGATGAAGGAACAGCTGACTTGTTGACGGTTACGGCACATCGGGGACTGTTCCGCGTAACCCGTCTTCAATTTGGCGTGGCAGTGGCAGTGGCTATTTTTCAGAGGTACATGGAAGAACTGTTGCATGGAATTGATGGTGTTCTTGTGTTCTTGGATGACATCTTGATCGGTGGAAAGGATGAGGCGCAGCACAATGCTCGTTTACAAGAAGTGCTCGAAAGAATTCATGAAGAGTGTCTGCGACTAAAGTTTGACAAATGTCAATTTTGTGTTGAGGAAGTGTGTTACTTGGGATTCCGTGTGAACTCTGCAGGTGTGCAGCCGACAGAAGACAAGGTGCGTGCTATTCACAAGGCCCCAGAGCCGACATGCAAAAAGGAACTTCAAGCCTTTTTAGGAGCTCTGAACTTTTACAACAAGTTTCTTAAAGGAGCAGCTCATGCCTTGGAGCCACTGTACCGGCTGTTGGACAAGGGTCGCGAGTGGCGTTGGATGGAAGCTGAGGCAGAAGCATTTTGCCGGGCGAAAGATCTGCTGCAGTCATCACATGTTCTGGTGCACTATGATGTCAACAAGCCCCTAGTGCTGGCCTGTGACGCATCCCCGTACAGACTGGGTGCTGTGTTGAGTCATGTGTGCGAAGATGGCAGCGAGAGACCGGTTGCTTATGCATCGAGAACTATGAGTGCGGCAGAATGGAATTATGCCCCGACAGACTGAGAAGCGCTCGCCATCAGCTTTGCCATAAAGAAGTATCATCAGTTTCTATATGGGAGACATTTCAAAATTGTGACGGACCACAAACCTCTCTTAGGACTGTTTCACCATGCCAAGCCCATTCCCCAGGTGCTATCACCACGGATGCTGCGTTGGATTCTCATGTTATCGGCTTATGACTATGAAATTGAGTATCGACCAGCGGAGAAGCTTTCCAATGCTGATGCATTCAGTCGTTTACCACTGAGAGCCAGTAGGGCAGAGAAGAGGAGCAGCGTCTTTGGGAAGTAGGGATGCTGGAAATGGCGCCGGAAGTAGCATGGAACTCTGGGAAGGTGGCAAGATTCACGTCAAAGGATAATCTGTTGGCTAGAGTCTGCAATTGGGTGCAGCATGGGTGGCCAGAGGGCAAGCTGCCAGAAGAGTTTGCAGCGTTTGTGAGCCGCAAGCATGAACTGTCAGTGTACCAAGGTTGTTTGCTGTGGGGCAGTCGTGTGGTCATTCCAGAGCCAGCTCGACCGTATGTCATGGACATTCTTCACACAGCTCATCCAGAAATTGTCAAGATGAAGGGGCTTGCCAGAGGAGCCGTGTGGTGGCCAGGAATCAACAGAGATGTTGAGCAAAAGGTGAGAGACTGTGCACGTTGTCAGGAATCCAGGTCTGCGCCAGCAGCTGCAAAGATTCACCCTTGGGAATTCACCAAGCGTCCTTGGACAAGACTGCACATCGATTTTGCTGGGCCCTTCCAAGGCAAGGTCTTCCTCATTGTGGTGGACTCTCACTCAAAGTGGTTGGAAGTGTGCCGGATGAATTCCATGTCGGCAGCTGCAGTTTGTGCGAAGCTTAGTTTCCTTTTTGCTACCCATGGCATTCCAGAAACTGTTGTTTCTGATAATGGAACTGCCTTTTGTTCGGAAGAGTTCAGAGACTTCATGTGCCGAAATCAAATCCGACATGTGCCCCGACATGTGACCGTTGCCCCATATCACCCTTCTTCGAATGGTCAAGCAGAACGCATGGTGCGCGAAACCAAGGAAGTACTCAAGCGAATGGTTGGAGGCGATATCGACACACGTCTGGCTAGGTTTTTAATGACCCAGCATATCCTGCCTCATGCTACAACAGGCAAGAGCCCGGCCGAATTGCTGATGGGCAGGAAACTTTCAACTGTGTTAGAGCGTCTGCATCCTGACCTGCAGTCCAGTGTGCAGCAGAAACAAGAGCAGGTGATGCAGCGCTGTAGCCAGCGCCGTAGCCAAGGCTCCGATGCAAAAAAATGGCATTGGAGCCTTGCTGTTTAATGAATTACTTACCTATCCTCATTTGTTTGCATGCTTTTAAAGAGGCGCTTAAGAGTGTTTTGTTTGTGTCTGTGGGATTAGCATGTTGGAAAATGCAGGCCTGGCTCGTGTCCCATGTATGGCCTGTTCACATGTATTATGCAGCATCTTTTTTCATATAAGCTTTACCCTTGATGGACTCATGAATATGTTTTTCTCTCATGTGCGAGCAAGCTGGCAAATAGTAACTTCTTTTTGTTTTTAGCTTGCTCAGCAGAACTTATCTTCAGGGTTCAACCACTTTGAAGTGTATAGGGAAAGAGGTAGCACTTCTTGGCACTTTTAACAAAAGTCTTGTATATGAGTGTTCACATTTTCATTATTAGATGTATGTCCATGCTCGCATTGTCTACGATGCTGAGTTGCAGCATTGTGCCTATTAATTTTTTATTGGAGAACCACTGTGTTGCAACTTCCTTGTGCACTGTCAGTACTGCGTGTGTTCCCAGTGAGGTGTCCGTGTGAGAGATTCGGGTGGAGAGTTGCTTTTGTGTGTATGTGTGGTTTGAGCTGCACACAACTTGGGACCACATATGGCAGGCTGGTGAACTGGATTCTTTGTGTGGGGCAATTTATGCTTGATTGACGGAGAAGGAAAAATGCGTGCTGTCACAAGGGTATTATGAAAATGTTGCTGTTATGCTGTGTGCATGTACTCATGTTACAGATCGTGCATTCTTGCACTCATGCTGTCTGTATACAGACAGCATGAGTGCAAGAGTTACCTGAGTGAATATATTCACTCAGGTAACTTTTCAGAAAGTATAACAACACATACTCTTATAAAATCAGAGGCAACAAAGTTAAAATTTTTCAAAATGGCTCCTATCACATACATTTTATGTGCACACAAGCACTGACACAAGTTCACTGACACAAGGTCATCAAAACTTTGAAAAGGAACTTAAAATAAAAACTCAACTTGAATGCACAATTTGCTGAATTCTGCTAAAAAAAGCAAATGACTTAGACGGCAGGTAATTCTTCACTTTCTTTGCTGTGGCAGCTGCCAGTAAACACAACTGGCTTAAAGATCAGTAAACAAACCATGAGTTTCTCCCTAAAATTTCTTTTTGTTTCTTGAGATGCGCTGCAAATGATGTAGCATGTACACGCTGCCATCGATATGCCTCAAAAGCTCTCTACTGAGTTGTCTATGTGTTTAAGCAGCAAGAACTAACGGGGCCCACAGGTCACATGACTAGTAAGTCATTGTGGCATGTGAGAACAAGCAACTGAGAACTGCGACCTTGACCACTGTTAAGCTGCATGCTGTCTCATACAGAGGGTTCAATCAAAGGAGACAGCCACTGTTGAAAGTGAGAATGCAAATTTAAGGCACCATGATGGTATTACGAAGATTCTCGAAGGTGACCCAGACGCACGTGGTGGTGAGCACACCAGTCATCAAAAGCCCAACAGGGCAGTCCAGCAGTATGAACCTCTTGAAGGTCAACTATTGCTTGCCCTTCTACTGTTCATAGTGTGAAGAAACCACAGCATTTTATGGCTGCATCAAGATTTACATACCGACAACCTTGCAAAATTCAGCATATTACGAATTTATTAAGGATGCTTAGAAATAGTCTCAATTATCTTTTGAAATAAATTCAGTTTTGCAGCAAATAGAATGCTGAGCTTGCTGATAGGTTTGCACCTTGAAATTTAGTGCAACATATGCGATGAGGACAAACTCTCGTTTTGTCTTTTGACATCGCCTTGTCTGCTGCACAGCATTTTGTCTCTATCTCTAGGAACATTTGCAAATTCATCTCAGTTTCCTGTGACAATTTCCAAATCACACAAAACAAAAGCAATCAATGTATTTTTAACCAACGAATATAGACAGTAGTCGCCACTGGTGCCATCACCCCCAGTCACCCTTAAAACAGCATGACATATAGAGAAGGCAATTGCTGAATGCGGATATGGCCATAACATTACATGAATATAATGAACATGGAATTCTGAAAACGTACGTTTGGACTAAGTGCAAACGCATGTTTCTCAGCTATCAACAGGAAAACCAATCACTACTCTTGGCAAAAAGCTGAAATGAGGACAAGGCTGTGCTAGCAAAACATGCTAAGAATGCGCATGGCACAGCTCAACATGCAGTAAAATGTGCAAGCTCCCACATTGCAACGTGTCACCAACTACTAGTGCTTCCGCATGTGTAACTGCAAGCTGCTCTTATAGGCAAAGCACTCTGAACATAAATCACACTGGAATGATTTCTCTCCAGTGTGTGTCCTCATGTGCCCATTCAGGCCACATTTCTGAGTGAGGCGCTGAGAACAAATAGAGCAGCAGAAAGGTTTCTCTCCCGTGTGCGTCCTCATGTGCCCATTCAGGCCACATTTCTGAGTGAGGCGCTGAGAACAAATAGAGCAGCAGAAAGGTTTCTCTCCCGTGTGCGTCCTCATGTGCCCATTCAGGCCACATTTCTGAGTGAGGCGCTGAGAACAAATAGAGCAGCAGAAAGGTTTCTCTCCCGTGTACGTCCTCATGTGCCCATTCAGGCCACATTTCTGAGTGAGGCGCTGAGAACAAATAGAGCAGCAGAAAGGTTTCTCTCCCGTGTATGTCCTCATGTGCCCATTCAGGCCACATTTCTGAGTGAGGCGCTGAGAACAAATAGAGCAGCAGAAAGGTTTCTCTCCCGTGTGCGTCCTCATGTGCCCATTCAGGCCACATTTCTGACAAGCGCTGAGAGCAAATAGAGCAGCAGAAAGGTTTCTCTCCCGTGTACGTCCTCATGTGCCCATTCAGGCCACATTTCTGAGTGAGGCGCTGAGAACAAATAGAGCAGCAGAAAGGTTTCTCTCCCGTGTACGTCCTCATGTGCCCATTCAGGCCACATTTCTGAGTGAGGCGCTGAGAACAAATAGAGCAGCAGAAAGGTTTCTCTCCCGTGTGCATCCTCATGTGCCCATTCAGGCCACATTTCTGACTGAAGCGCTGAGAACAAATAGAGCAGCAGAAAGGTTTCTCTCCTGTGTACGTCCTCATGTGCCCATTCAGGCCACATTTCTGAGTGAAGCACTGAGAACAAATAGAGCAGCAGAAAGGTTTCTCTCCTGTGTGTGTCCTCATGTGCCCATTCAGGCCACATTTCTGAGTGAAGCGCTTAGAACATATAGAGCATCAGAAAGGTTTCTCTCCCGTGTGTGTCCTCATGTGCCCATTCAGGCCACATTTGAGTGAAGCGCTGAGAACAAATAGAGCAGCAGAAAGGTTTCTCTCCCGTGTGCGTCCTCATGTGCCCATTCAGGCCACATTTCTGAGTGAGGCGCTGAGAACAAATAGAGCAGCAGAAAGGTTTCTCTCCCGTGTGCGTCCTCATGTGCCCATTCAGGCCACATTTCTGACTGAAGCGCTGAGAACAAATAGAGCAGCAGAAAGGTTTCTCTCCCGTGTACGTCCTCATGTGCCCATTCAGGCCACATTTCTGAGTGAGGCGCTGAGAACAAATAGAGCAGTAGAAAGGTTTCTCTCCCGTGTGCGTCCTCATGTGCCCATTCAGGCCACATTTCTGAGTGAGGCGCTGAGAACAAATAGAGCAGCAGAAAGGTTTCTCTCCCGTGTGCGTCCTCATGTGCCCATTCAGGCCACATTTCTGACTGAAGCGCTGAGAACAAATAGAGCAGCAGAAAGGTTTCTCTCCCGTGTACGTCCTCATGTGCCCATTCAGGCCACATTTCTGAGTGAGGCGCTGAGAACAAATAGAGCAGCAGAAAGGTTTCTCTCCCGTGTGCGTCCTCATGTGCCCATTCAGGCCACATTTCTGAGTGAGGCGCTGAGAACAAATAGAGCAGCAGAAAGGTTTCTCTCCCGTGTGCGTCCTCATGTGCCCATTCAGGCCACATTTCTGACTGAAGCGCTGAGAACAAATAGAGCAGCAGAAAGGTTTCTCTCCCGTGTGTGTCCTCATGTGCCCATTCAGGCCACATTTCTGAGTGAGGCGCTGAGAACAAATAGAGCAGCAGAAAGGTTTCTCTCCCGTGTAGTCCTCATGTGCCCATTCAGGCCACATTTCTGAGTGAAGCGCTGAGAACAAATAGAGCAGCAGAAATGTTTCTCTCCCGTGTGTGTCCTCATGTGCCCATTCAGGCCACATTTCTGAGTGAAGCGCTGAGAACAAATAGAGCAGCAGAAAGGTTTCTCTCCCGTGTGCGTCCTCATGTGCCCATTCAGGCCACATTTCTGAGTGAAGCGCTGAGAACAAATAGAGCAGCAGAAAGGTTTCTCTCCCGTGTACGTCCTCATGTGCCCATTCAGGCCACATTTCTGAGTGAAGCGCTGAGAACAAATAGAGCAGCAGAAAGGTTTCTCTCCCGTGTGCGTCCTATGTGCCCATTCAGGCCACATTTCTGAGTGAGGCGCTGAGAACAAATAGAGCAGCAGAAAGGTTTCTCTCCCGTGTACGTCCTCATGTGCCCATTCAGGCCACATTTCTGAGTGAGGCGCTGAGAACAAATAGAGCAGCAGAAAGGTTTCTCTCCCGTGTACGTCCTCATGTGCCCATTCAGGCCACATTTCTGAGAGGCGCTGAGAACAAATAGAGCAGCAGAAAGGTTTCTCTCCCGTGTACGTCCTCATGTGCCCATTCAGGCCACATTTCTGAGTGAGGCGCTGAGAACAAATAGAGCAGCAGAAAGGTTTCTCTCCCGTGTGCGTCCTCATGTGCCCATTCAGGCCACATTTCTGACTGAAGCGCTGAGAACAAATAGAGCAGCAGAAAGGTTTCTCTCCCGTGTGCGTCCTCATGTGCCCATTCAGGCCACATTTCTGAGTGAAGCGCTGAGAACAAATAGAGCAGCAGAAAGGTTTCTCTCCCGTGTGTGTCCTCATGTGCCCATTCAGGCCACATTTCTGAGTGAGGCGCTGAGAACAAATAGAGCAGCAGAAAGGTTTCTCTCCCGTGTAGTCCTCATGTGCCCATTCAGGCCACATTTCTGAGTGAAGCGCTGAGAACAAATAGAGCAGCAGAAAGGTTTCTCTCCCGTGTGCGTCCTCATGTGCCCATTCAGGCCACATTTCTGAATGAAGCGCTGAGAACAAATAGAGCAGCAGAAAGGTTTCTCTCCCGTGTACGTCCTCATGTGCCCATTCAGGCCACATTTCTGAGTGAAGCGCTGAGAACAAATAGAGCAGCAGAAAGGTTTCTCTCCTGTGTACGTCCTCATGTGCCCATTCAGGCCACATTTCTGAGTGAGGCGCTGAGAACAATTAGAGCAGCAGAAAGGTTTCTCTCCCGTGTGCGTCCTCATGTGCCCATTCAGGCCACATTTCTGAGTGAGGCGCTGAGAACAAATAGAGCAGCAGAAAGGTTTCTCTCCCGTGTACGTCCTCATGTGCCCATTCAGGCCACATTTCTGAGTGAGGCGCTGAGAACAAATAGAGCAGCAGAAAGGTTTCTCTCCGGTGTACGTCCTCATGTGCCCATTCAGGCCACATTTCTGAGTGAGGCGCTGAGAACAAATAGAGCAGCAGAAAGGTTTCTCTCCTGTGTACGTCCTCATGTGCCCATTCAGGCCACATTTCTGAGTGAGGCGCTGAGAACAAATAGAGCAGCAGAAAGGTTTCTCTCCCGTGTGCGTCCTCATGTGCCCATTCAGGCCACATTTCTGACTGAAGCGCTGAGAACAAATAGAGCAGCAGAAAGGTTTCTCTTCCGTGTACGTCCTCATGTGCCCATTGAGGCCACATTTCTGAGTGAGGCGCTGAGAACAAATAGAGCAGCAGAAAGGTTTCTCTCCCGTGTGCGTCCTCATGTGCCCATTCAGGCCACATTTCTGTGTGAAGCGCTTAGAACAAATAGAGCAGCAGAAAGGTTTCTCTCCCGTGCGTGTCCTCATGTGCCCATTCAGGCCACATTTCTGAGTGAAGTGCTTAGAACAAATAGAGCAGCAGAAAGGTTTCTCTCCCGTGTGTGTCCTCATGTGCCCATTCAGGCCACATTTCTGAGTGAAGCGCTTAGAACATATAGAGCAGCAGAAAGGTTTCTCTCCCATGTGTGTCCTCATGTGCCCATTCAGGCCACATTTCTGAGTGAAGCGCTTAGAACAAATAGAGCAGCAGAAAGGTTTCTCTCCCGTGTGTGTCCTCATGTGCCCATTCAGGCCACATTTCTGAGTGAAGCGCTTAGAACATATAGAGCAGCAGAAAGGTTTCTCTCCCGTGTGCGTCCTCATGTGCCCATTCAGGCCACATTTCTGAGTGAAGCGCTTAGAACAAATAGAGCAGCAGAAAGGTTTCTCTCCCGTGTGCGTCCTCATGTGCCCATTCAGGCCACATTTCTGTGTGAAGCGCTTAGAACAAATAGAGCAGCAGAAAGGTTTCTCTCTTGTGGGTGTCCTCATGTGCCCATTCAGGCCACATTTCTGTGTGAAGCGCTTAGAACAAATAGAGCAGCAGAAAGGTTACTCTCCCCTGTGCGTCCGCTCATGTGTTATGAGGTTAGCATTAAAGTTTGACCGGTACGGGCAGTATTGAGACTGGTAATCGCCTTCCATTTTCCACGGTCGGCCCCGACTCGACCGGTACTCTGCTGGATGCTCCACAGGGCAAACGGCGGATGAGGACGCAGCAACAATGGACCAACGTGCAACTGCATTAGAAGAAAAGAGGAATGATGGAACATCTGCCTATGGAACTTTCAATGCTCACAGCGGTAGAGCTTAGCCAGCTGTTTCTACACATCAGCTTTCCTATGTCATTCTATCCTTGCCCATTCGAGAGAAAGTTGCCTGTGTCTGTCTGTGGTGTCAGCAAGTCAGCATTGCATGTCCAAAGTGTGACATCTCAACATATAAGTGCTAGGTTATTCTTGATAGCTTAGTAGCAAATTTAGAACTGAATTTCAGCAGTTGAATCCGATGCATTAGCTCTAGGTGCCAAGCGTTAGTGCTCCAATTTTTGAGGATTTTAGGTTCTCAGTGACCGGGGTTGCAAATTGGTATGAACTCGCACAGCACTTCCTAGTGCCCATTTGCTGTCATACTGCAGCAAGTTATGGTGCCAGAAAAGTGATTACTCATGCTCTCACCAAGAGAAAAAAAAAACAAAAAGTGCACTGTTACTACTTTTCTCCAAAACTAACAGGCAATGCTAAAATGAATTCAGTTGCAAATTAGAGAAAAACTGAACATGCAACCAGATAAAAAGAGCACTCATAACCTGCTTTTCTTTTTCGCAGTTTTGACCAATGCCTGCGAAGTATTCCTCAAGCTTAGTTTGTCTAGTTTTGTGCAACCAATTTAGGCAAGACCCAAGCCTGAAAACAAGTTCGCTATACTGCTACTTGCTGATGAGTCTCAGATTTCGAAGCATAAGGCAAGAGCTAGTTTCCCATATGTCTTCAGTGAATTGCAAGATAACAGCTTTTGCAAAAATGTGGTAAACTTAAGCATGAAAACAGACAAGACTAATGATTATACTGCAACTATGAATATCAGGACATAATGTCCCCTGTTTTACATTCTATAATGCATATTTATAAGAACATGACAAATAATTTATTTTAGCTGAACGGTACTAGCACAAAAACATGACCTATTAATGTTGTGCATTTTGCACAATGGACACAGCAGTTAAAATAGAGTAAGAGTAAACATACTATGTGAGGCAAGATACCCTGTATAGGTAGAATACATATGTGGAAAACATTGAAGTAGTATGATTCATCGCAGCTCTCAGTAAGTTTGCATAGCAATATTTACTGCGAACATCCTAAAAGAAAAAGCATGTGCTTCCCATATTCTGAAATGTACTAGTGGGCCACATACGCAAGGCAAATTCTAAGACCCTATGCGATCGTCAGCAAAGCTAGTCACGTAAAATATCTAGTTCTCTGAAAATCATTTGAAATTGTCAAACGGTGATAACGGGTCTTAGCCTATCATCCAGGTCATTCGCTTTTTTCATTTGTTGCTATTGCGCTGTGGAATTTCAAATGCACTTTAATTATGTTGTGAAACTGAGTTTTCTGTATGATAACTTACTGTGAAATGAGCGATATGTCTGTGGTATTTTTGTTTGATCAAGCATTTCAACACTATATGCTGAAATCTATGCGACATTTATGTGAATCAAATCTTCACCTTAAATCTTCATTCTGTGCAGCATTAGTATGTCTTAAAAGGAGCAAAAATTTTAATTTACTGCTTTATCAAAGGGATGAAAGCCATCCTTCCATCCCTTCAGGGGTGAAAGCCTTGAACTTTAGGCTTTAAAGTACATATTTTTCTTGTTATTGTCAGGACAATACTCGGCCTTATTTGCGGATCTCGAGTGCGTTCCTGGTTCATCTGTGTACTTGTCGTCAGCTCCCATCAGTATGATTTAGGAAAATTTAAATATGTGACAATATTTAATCACTGCCTTTGTTATCAACATTGTGTTTAAATTACCTTGCTCAAAACAACTTTTTTGATCCCTGCAATGTAATGTATACTGAAAACTACTACTCTGGCGGTCTTGAACATTGTGTAGAGTTTGTAGTGCGGTTTTTGTGTGGTGATTGTAGATCTCCTTGAAGGGCTCTGTGCTATCATGAAATATGCTGCAATTTCCACAAATATTTTGGTTGTCATTTCCCATTTCATAAGCATTTCTTGTGAGCTAAGCAGTAGAATTGGCAAGTGGAAATATTAGTAGTAAGGTGGAAAGTTGGGCGAGTTGAATCTTATTCATGATTCAACTCGCCTTCCTTTCACTGTTGTTTGTTTGTATGCCTGTTTCTGGTGTGTTTCTTTTGTGGTTAAGTTCCTACACTGCAGCTTGTATTTTAGCACCTGTGATATTGATAGCAGCTATGGCATCCGAGTTCACCACTTGAAAAATCCATGAAATGAGAGGTAAAAGTGTACCAGTGATGCAGATCGCCAAACTTTACTATTCAGGAATTGCAGATAGCCTTATTGAATAACTTCCCAAAGTTCTATATGCATATTTTTCTTGTGTTGGCATTGTTTTTACATGTCTTGCATTGTGTTCATTCATTTACGTGCAGTCTGAGATGAGACTCCTGTGTTTGAATTGAGACTCTCAGTGTCTACCCTATTTTTCGTTATTTGGTCCTGTTCCTTCAGCCTGTGATAAATCAATGGTCTGAGCGAGACGTGGTGTACTGTTCGGCTCATGTGTGTACTAATGGCATGATCTCTGGCCAGCTACATGCTTTGTCGATGCACATGGCCAGCATACTCACAGATAAGCACCACTTTGCTTGTTTCCAAAGTTCTCATGTTAGTGCAGTATTATTTTAGCACCAGAAGCCGATGCACTGAGTTTGTTTTTATTACAACTGACTCTGGATATGGACTATTACTAACATAACAAGTATTGAATGCTTCCCTTGAGCTACCTAAAGGTTTAGGAATGCTAGTTCACATTTGAGTGTTTCATTATGTGATTGTAATTGAATAAATAAATGTTAGATATTTGTTTTGTTTGGTGCTACCAAAGCTCATGTTTATTTTTTTTTACGATGCCACTATAGAAAGTAGTGTATTGGCACTATTATGGGATGGAAATATTTTTATAAGTGACACCTTCTGTATACCTAGTCAGACTTGTCAGACATGGTTGATGACATTGTTTATAGTAGTGTATCCTTAGCCAAGTGGGATCACATTTTGTGTGTTACTGTTCTGTGCAATATTTGGTTGCATATGTTAGACACAACACGCATCCATCGGCGGTGAAATGGGAGTCGTCTGTTTATTGCGACATTGATCAATATATGCAGAAGCGATCACCTGACTTGTCACGTGGTCGATAGCGAAGTGAAAACAAAATGCTTGTTTTTTCTGCTAGCTGACGTTAGATGTGCACAGTTTTGCAAACAAACAAAATAAATACACAATTCACAGCTAGTCGTTGATTCGAAATCTTATTGGCATCTTTATGATGTAACTGTAGTGTGTAGTTCTAAGGTGATACTCGGTGGCTTTGCTGACTTGGCCACTATTTTATGGCTGTTGCACCTGTGTCGACTTCACTGGCGACAGGTGACGCATAAGCTTTTGGCTTCTTCGGTGTTTTGTCAATTCCTTGCGGACGATAATCTTAACTGGCATGCAGCCTAACCATTAGAAGAGGTGGCGTTGGTTCCTGCGAATGACACAGTTGTCTCTCCCTACCCAGTAGGACCTTCGTGCTTGGGATGTTCAAAGAATGATTCTATCGGGCAGCATGATGCTTCTCATCAGAGTATCTCTCCTGCCTTTTTCTGTACCACTTATCCTTCTCCTGGCAGGAAGAGCTAACAACACACGGTTTTAGCTGAGACTAGTGCAAGGTATCCTTGAGTGCAATCGTCTACTTGTCAAAAGTTGGGCTGGACTGTAATTCTGATTGTTAGACAAGGTAATGTATGGGTCTTCTGCGTTCTTAAAAAACAGCTGTGATGGCCTTACCAAGCATTCGGCTTTGCCATTGGATTGCGGGCAACAAGGACTACAATCAGCTACAAATCATGAATGAAGCGATAGATACCCCTCAAGGAAGACCCTACAGCCATTGAAGTGGACTGATTTTCATGACACCGCGGTTAATCCGATTAAGCCGTCTTAATCCCCTTTCATCTACCTCCCCCTACAATTTCACGCTAGCAAGTTAAAGGGGATTATCTAAGATGCTATGAGAATTGGTCGACGCTCTTTATCGGATAGAGGGCCCCTTTTGAGGGGTATATGCCGCTTAATTGAGTTTCATTTAACAATTGTTGTGATATACTTGAACCCGTACACTTCTGGAAAAGTTATTGAAAGCAAATGAGGCAAACTGTGGCCTGTTGTCTGATATCACTGTGTTTGGGGATGCCAAGGCAAGCGAAGATGCTCTTTAGATGGTCGACGAACGCCTCTTGATGACATGAAGGCCAACTCTGGATATCTGGAGTGATAGCTCTTGACAAGATATATGGCATGTTTCATCTTGAGCAAGTCACCACCGGCTTATTGCCATGGTAGTAATGTCGTTACTATTCCCTGGTTCTGCAAACTGAACACGTTTGGTTTCACACACGCAGCAGCCAGTTACAGCTCTCATTACATCTTTGCTGAACCCAGGCCACCAAGTCAATTCCCTTGCTTTTGCGCTGCATTAAACAATACCTTGGTGTCTTTCACGCATTCGTTCAATCATTTCTTTCCCGTACCTTGTGGAACAACATCCTGAGCATCCTTTAGAAACAGCTGATTGCAAACTGAAATGTTACCATGGGTAGGCCAGAACTGCTGGTAGCTTTTCTTTTCTTGGCCACCCTCGCTGGGAGGCTTCTAGCAATGATGAACACTCGTGGTCTTTTTGTTACTCTGCTCGTGCGATGTCAGGCATACCTTCTGTAGCAGGAAGCCCTTCAACAATTTTATCAACGAAAGCAGATGTATCAACTTCAATCAGGGCGCGTTTTTCATGGTTATCGGTGTTCTGTCTTATACTGTTGCAAGGTGTCTGCTGGCACAATGTTTTTTTCCCTCGACGTGTGTTACTGTGAAGCAGTACCTCTCAAAACACATTCTGAATCATTGGATCCATGGTGGCATGGTGTCCAGAGGATCATGGCCTAGCAGAAGAACTAGAGGCTCGGGATCTGTTTCGAACACAAATATCATAGCTTTCAAGAACTCCTCAAAACTTTCAGCTGCTCACGGCAGCGCTAACACCACCTCGATTTGAGAGCATTTTTATTTAGTCATACCGCAGACCAACAGTTTGGCCGAGGGGCATTTCATAAAATGCAGACATAACAAGCGAAGATACAATCCTTATATCTTTGTTTCCTCTTTGTCAGCCATCTCGAGGCATATGCAACTGGTCGTCATTCCCTGGATGGTTGGACCTGCAACAGTACAGCACCACGACCATATGACAAAGCATTTGCTGAGACTATTAATTGTCTCTTAATGGGGGTGCATCTGTCCAAACTGTTTCCTTGATCTCTCAGAAAGCTTGTTTTTGTTTTGGTCCCCAAGACCAGTCGTGTTCTTTGCATAGAAAGCTTTGTAGAGGTGCACTGATGTTGCTTCTTGAAGACTGTTCATCATTCCCGGAAAAGAACGAACATCTGATACATTCTGTGGCCGGACAAATTCTGTGACGGCAGGCACTTTTTCAGGATGCGGCTGCTCTCACCCAACATCTTGCTATGGAAGAGCACTTCTTGGATTGAAAACCAACACCCTTCCTTGTTTACCATCATCCTTTCACACTGCAGCCTCTCTAGTACTTACTGCAGGTGAGAGCCACGTTCTGCCTCATTTGCACCGTACACCAGAATTCATTCATGTAGTTAAAACACTATCTAGTCCTCCCAAGATGTGCCTGAACTTCCTTTGCAAAATTTTTGGTGCTGAGGTTATATTGAAAGGCAGTTGCCAGACACAACGCGCATCAATCGGCGGTAAAAAGGGAGTCCCCTGTTTATTGTGACACTGCTCATTATATACAGAAGCTATCACATGATTTGTGTCATGTGCTGGACGGTGACCTTAAAACAGTGTGCTTGTTTTGTCTGCAAGCTGACATCACAGCATATGGCTTGCACTAATACTGAAGTGCACAAATCATGCACTTTACCTGAACTGCCCTTAACCCTGAGCGACAGACCTGCTTCCTTGATGTGTGTGCTTTATTCATCCTTGTCAACGCCATTATCAGATTTAAGTGTTCTGCCTGTTGAAGTTCTCTCTCGGCAATCTGGAACTGCCCCTGCAAGGCACAGCGACCCTTGTGTCACCCAAGACCAGGGACGGATTTAAGGGAGGGATGTGGTTGTGACCACCCTGACTTGGGTAGAAAAATCGAGCTGAACCCCATTTTTCTCCATGAAAAAAAAAGCACAAAATATACAGCTCTAGTGGAACTGCCCCTTCCAAGAGTGACCCATAAACCAGACCCTGACTGTGACCATCCTTTCCTATCACGCTTCATAATCACACTTCTCTTTCTGCCATTGTTGACTGTGCTGCGTTTTAGTCATCGAACATCCTTCTAGCAGGGACTTGGACTGAGCCTTTTGTGCTCCTCTTGTAGCACCTGTGAAACTCCAAACTCTGTGCTTGCACAGTTTCAACCTTGCTTTTGCTGGAATATTGACTCCTCTGTTTAATTGGCGCATGCTAGTACCCCCGAGGACCTTATTTATTTATTTATTTATTTATTTATTTAACAATACTGTCAACCCTCGTGTGAGGGTCCTTACAGAGAGGGTATAAAAATTTCATAGAAAAACAGCACTATTCACAAGCATTGAATACATCAGCATGACACGGTACATCATTCAGTCAAGCATCAAATGGCACTTTCAAGTAGGTGGTTATCCAGAGATCGTTCGAATGCATGCACATCACTCTGTTCCACAACACTCATTGGCAAATCATTCCACATTTCAACTGCATGAGGGAAGAAGGAATGTTTGAAAGTTTCACTACGGGCGTTGTAAGGCTGAATTATCCGACCATGATTTGTTCTAGAACTGCGTTTGCCTGGTGCTTGTATGTATGTTGTGTCATTGAGAATAAATAGTCCTTGCCAAGACTTCTTGAAGGGCTTTGACCAGATTTGGAAATTTCATATAAACAAGCCCAGTGCATAGATCGGGCCACTGTGATCGTTTCTGCAAGGTATTAGAGCCTTGTGTGCCCTACAAGGTGAAGAAAATTAAAATCGAAGCCTATTCACACTCTCTTTTGACAAAGCCGACCTGCTCATCCTCTAGGCTTCTCTGCGACGGTGCAGCAAATTGCATTTCGTTGCTCCATAATTCTGACTTACAAGCCAATAATGGGCTATGTCTCATCATCATAGTTGCTCTTGCTTTTTTGTTTCAATGTTCATTCTGGCGAAAAAAAAAGAATTCAATTTTAGTTCCTTGCCCTGGTTCAGTTTTATGTCTGCATGGTTTGGGGAACTACTCTGCTCTTTGTCTGTGATTCACCTCATTCATTTCTTCTTCCTTTACCGTGGATGTTGGCACACCATCTCATCATAAAGCAGCTCACGTGTTTCTGTGCACTCAAACTCCAATACTGTATGCCGTGACATTGGAAAGCAAAAAGCAAGAAAAAATATATTTGGTGAGGTGAGGCCATGTGACGTAGACATCTGACGTGCCATTCCTCCTGCAAAAAAATGCAGGTGAAAGAGAAATTTCTCTTGCAACGGTTTGTCACCCTGGCAAGCGAGAGAAACCAGCTCGAAGAGCGCATGGCAGAAATAAATGTGACGAAATCACTTGAGAGCAATGGCTCTTAACTGTGCTGTTAATGTCTTTTAAACAAAGTTTTTGTAGCTGTGCGTTCCAGAGAAGACACACAACCACCTGAGTATAGCAAATTTTTGACATGAAGGTGATCAAGGGTCTTAAGGTCACCTTAACTTGATGGCTGCTTGTAGATAAACACCATGTCTGATGTTACATAAAAAGATGATCAAAGAAAAAAACAAGCTTAGCTGCACTTGAATAATACTGTTTCAGTGCTGCTGCTAACACCACAGAGGTAAACTCTTGCCTGGATTGTTTGGTGTAATTTGTAGATATGTGTTTCAGCTGGGGCACATGGCAGTTATTGGCACATAATTTTCCCTGGATGCACAATATTCATTTTTCACCATACAACTTTAAAAGCATGATGGCATGGGCTCACTGCAAGTGGACCGTTTAAATGCTTTTTTTTGCCTGGTAATCTTTTTACTTGTTTGTTTGAACAGTATGGTTCATTGCATAGTGAAATTCAATTGCATGTGAGTACTTGTGATTGAATGGATGCTTTCCTGCTTTATGTGTCTGTAGTGATGAGCCACTAGATGTCATATAAGCACTGGTTTGTAATGCCCGCTATGTTCGTTTGTTTACACCTTGATTTACAGCTGCAGCTTTCTTGTTTTGGTAGTAGAGACAGCTTTCAATGCAGTCAATTTCCAGTGTTTGTTAGTCTTTTGGCCAGATCTCATAGCTAATTTTTTTATTTGCTATTAATTCCAAGCTTTTATGCAGGCATCCACCTAGTGTACATATTGCTGTTTGACTGGAATCATATTCCTTCCTCTTTTCAATGGAGACATCACGGCAGTGAGTACAACAGTGTGTTTTCTGAAAGGAAGGGGATTTTTTTTTTTCACGTAGCGCTTTGGCACCTTTTACATGATTCCTTTATTGTGTGGACAAAGTGCTGCACATTTTCGCAAAGGTTTTGTTGCCAAACTGACAAGGAAGCTTTCCACAAGCCTTTTCGGTTGCGTGTTTATCCTGCCAAACTGACAAGGAAGCTTTCCACAAGCCTTTTCGGTTGCGTGTTTACCCCCACCTGCTACAAATTTTCATGCTTACCTTTTTTATTCTTTATTATTGTTCCTTGTAACTTTCTCTGTGTAACTGCAGGCTTGGTAATTGAGCAATTGCTCTGCCATTTGCTGCAAGTTTTACGCTGTTATTAGATGTATATCTCTCCGCATCCCATTTGAATTTATCTTCATTTTTTTTGTGTCATGTTATAGTGTCGTAGAGCTGGTGGATTTTTTAAATTATTCAGGCTGATCCTTGGCCGCTGGCCAGCAGTGGATTTCAGCAGTGTCAATATAGTTCAACTGTTCCACAATATTGCAGCTTCCTACAGCAGGATGGTTCTTTAAGAGAAATGTGCTAAATGCATGTGTTCATTGACTCCAGAGTCCTAGTTTTCTGATCATCTGCCATTGAGCAGAAAAAATTGCTGTGAAGTCATTATCAATCGGCTCCTTGGTGAATAATGAGCCTGTCTGTCTGGGTACTTCAAAGGAGTCCTGAATAAGCTTCTCACGAATCTGCACTTTCTCTTTGTACCAGCGATAGAATTCCGGAAAACAAAAGGCTAGCCCATGCTCTGTGCATGACTGATCATATCCTTTTGCACTATAATCATAAAAGCATCTCAGGCATTGGATACCCTGGTAACCTTGGGATTGGATACCTTGTGTGTCCTATTCACTTGCAATTATATAATTTAATTACAGTAAGTCCTTGCCTGCTATCTAACTTGTATGATTTTTTTCGTTCGCGAAATTTGGCAAATTATACATAGTAGTCACCATTCTTATTTTGCATACAACTTAAAAGGAGCTTGGCAGTTTTCACCTGCAGCAGCGACATAATGACATGGTCTTGCTTTAGTTTAAAACCATGGAAGAGCTCCTCAAGTAAAACTTATTGCTTGGCTAGTTGACGCATTTTCTTTGTCATATCTGCCTCTCTCGTGTTCATCCTTTGTTACACAGACTTGTTACCATAGAACATGAAGGCAGTGTATACGTCTATGTTAAGTGATGTGTAATGGTTATTTTTTAATGCCTTTGCTCTTGGCATTAGATGTTTTTGTTTGTCCCTTAGCTCATTGATTTTTCTTTTGGTTCATTTTTTTATGCTTACTTTGTGTGGGTTAGCTGTGTTCTTAGACTGACATTGTGCAATTGTAGCTATCAACATTCTCTTCCCTTCTTTCCCTCACATATTATGGATATAATAATTGTCTGAAATCTTTTACAAATAATAAGTTTGTATATAATAGTTGTAATATAATAGCAGTATAACTTAATACTAGCTACATATCTCAGTCTGCTTTGTATGCATAACCACTGCACTTGTTAGACTGTTTAATGCAAATATTGTGCTTATGTAGGTTCAAACTTGTATCATAACACTTTCATTACGTATACATTCAGATATAGAGGTGTGTCAAAGAGTCGAGCAGTCAAGCAGGGCTCAGTGGCTTTCTTGCTGTGGATTGATGATATGTGCAAAACATGAGGGGTGATTCATCAGGAGCTTGGCTGTCACAGTCTTATCACACGGCCGTAACTTTAGGTTTTGGCTTGCCCATCACCTTCAGCATGTAGACAGCGCTTGATATGCTGCCCACCTGCAATGAGAACCCAGATGGAGTCTCAGTTTTTTACTGTGAAACAAATGGAGACATAAAGAACTGGAGCAAACCTGAATGATTAGTATGAAGAGGCAGATGAGGCCTACAGCAAGGCTCTTTGCCATAAGGAACCTCCTAATTTCTGGACCACAGCCCTGCGAGATGCATA
Source organism: Amblyomma mixtum (assembly GCF_055824585.1). Classification (NCBI taxonomy): domain Eukaryota; kingdom Metazoa; phylum Arthropoda; class Arachnida; order Ixodida; family Ixodidae; genus Amblyomma; species Amblyomma mixtum. Next base: position 320,289,591 of record NC_143012.1, read on the forward strand.
AAAATAGTGTCTCATTACCTGAAAAGAACCAGTTTGCACAACCGCTTCTTAACTCTACCGTTTGGCTATGCTGTGTACTGCAACATTCTTAGAACTTACTAGTTAAGGTGCTGGTTTACATTTCCTGCCAGTACTGATTTCTTACTTGTGGCTTTCAAAGAAGCTGCTTTTAACTCCTTCACATCTCTGAAAATTGTTAATTGTTAATGCACGTCTATATCTCGCGTTTTTTTCTCTGGCTGTCCAGGGTTTGGATGTTGATTAAAAGTTTATTTCATAATGAATTGTTAAGCACAACATTTGCCAACTGCTGTGTAAAGCAGAAGGAAAATGTTATGGAAGAAGAATTGAGCCACATTGGCCCTGTGTTTTCTCACATGGTACGTGCACTAAACCATCTACATGGTAACCACTGTTGACTAATAAGCATATAAAGGTACAAAAAATACTGTTCACGTTTACAAGAGTAGCGACAGTGTTCATTGACTCTGGTTTGATCTATTAACACACTTTAACTATTGAAGCATTATGGAGTTAGCTAGGACACCTCAGTACAGTTACACAAGCTACTCTCAAACGCACTTGAAATGTAATAACAAATAGCGATACACAGTTGTGCCTTAACACCGATGGGCAGTATTTTTTCTTATTATTAATGTGGCTATGGAAACTAAGTATTTGCCACAGTTGCTTCGTGTAAGCAGCATGCATGGTGCAATGAAATTCAGGTGCAAATTAGCTCTTGTTAATGACAGTTTGTGATATTTTTGTAGTGGTGGCTCATTCAGTTGGAAATGCTAGATTGGTCTTACCACTTCTGTAGTATACTCACATTTTGATGGACTGCTATTGCTTCCACCTCGTTGTCATAGTAGAAACAGCTTCCCATGTAGTCCATTTCCAGTCTTTCATAGTCTTTTGGCCCCGCTCCCCCACAGCACTGGAGCTTTATTTGGCACCAAGAAGAGTAAATATGTAAGCCCACTGAGCAGAGGTGCATTCTTTCCCTGTGTCATAAATGAACTCACCTTGACTTGGACGTTATCCAAGAAGTATTCAACATCCATGAATGAATTCTTGGACTTCGTGATGAGCCTTCGAATGGCACTTGACAAGTAAATGTCCATCTGCAGAAGCAGCATAAATATGTGCATACCTATTGGGAGTGCGCGCACAAATATGCAAGCCTGAACTGACTCTTCTGTCCCTGCTTTTGCATTCTGAATCTTTGTTCCTGGTGCAGACACCCACTCAATGCATAGCTGAAGAGGTGCAGTTTTGTTATAATTTTTGGCCTAGGGTTCACATGGCAACAACTGCATTGAGGTGCTATAGCTGAACTGGACACCATAATTACTTTTTTGAGTTGGAGGTCTTCAATATCTTTCAAGTGTATACACCTGAGACGTGTAATAACAGCTGGATTTCATGCTAAGGCTATGTCTGAATTGACCATCGAATGTATTGGCGCAAACCTAAAATTTTGTGTTTTCCACCACTAAATTAAAACCACGTGTAAGCTAGAATTCTGGAACAACTCAGAATGCTTCATGACAGTGCTTTTCATTACTTAGCATACATACCGCTTCTCCTTTGGCATGCTTCCACACCAGGCCCATGACAGCCAACTCAAGGATGACGAAGAACACCATGCAAACATTGTACTGTCATGGAAAAAAAAAAAGGCATATTTGGAAGGAAGCTGGAAACAGCAGGGATTCTCAAGGGTCCAAGCTTGCCAGATCTATGAGTTTCAGCTGCTATCACTGAGCGAGTTATTTGTGACTAAATTGTGATGCATGTGCCGAACAAGCACCAAGAACAAAGTTGGTGGTCCGCACGGGTCTGAATAATAATGGCACATCTTTCATTTTGGGTTCTGTGAGTTATAATCAATGTATTTTATGTATAAGTTCTAATTCTGTAAATATAACAATGATTCTACAAATGAAACGTTCAGAATGGTTTTGAAACAAGTGCATGCTTTCCCCCTCATATTGTTGTGCACAAGTCTCTCCATCAGGGTGGGCAAAAGTTCATGTGTTCGGTGTACGGGGAACAATGTGGTACCAAATCTAAATTTGCGCCTCCCCCCCTCCACCACTAGAAAAGAAACAGTCGCTGTACAACCCCGCTGTTACGTTATTCATGGGGGCTCCCCGCGGCGCGGAAAAAAGAAAAAGAAAGACGCGTTGAAACCGGAAATGCGCAGAATGTCCTAAACGCCCTGCGATTGCACTCATTCTGCATCAGCAGGTCTAGATGGAAGGGAGGCAGTAGCCAAGAGGACGGCGATAAGGAGCGGGCGAAGTTTCGACTTTCGTGCGCAGTTTTCACGGCAGCTGCTTTGATCGTGTACAGGTCTAGTCTGATGAAACTAAATATTGTTTTCTAAGCTGCAGGCGACAAGAAAAGCGCGGATGACAGAAATGCTTCGGAGCGAACCCGCGCAACTGCACCTACAGCGATCCGCTTCCCGCGGCATAGTTTCGTTTTCGCGCCGTTGTCCATTCGCGCTCGCGCCACAGCGGTGATGGATCTACAACAGCCGCGACAAGATTCACGCCGCTCGTAAGAGTGCTGGGCGTGGGTGTGTGTGCAACTTGCTATAGTCGGAAACAACTCAAGGACGAAGCGGCAAATGCCCTTCAAAAGAGCCCCTGCGTGGGCCACGATCGGCTGCTCCCCCTTCACGCAATTTGCACGGCCGCGCACCATACTGTCGACAACCTTGCGCGGCGCAGAACCCCGCATGTATTTCTATTCAATACCCGGTATTTGTACATAGTGCATACCCCCTATCCCTATCCTTTCTAAATATATCTCCCCCCTTTCTTTCCCTCTCCCTGTCCTTTTATTCCGTTAGCCGCAGCCCAATAGCACGCCGCATCAAAGCTAGCTTGTCATCCCCGTTGGAGCAACGACAGCCGGGTCTGCACACAGGCCAAACTGAAACCATGCCTGCAAGCGCGACATGGCGAGGTTACGTGCTGCGTGGGGTTCTCAGCTTCGTGGTTTAGCTCTAGCACGTGCACACGTACAAAAACTTCTTGCGCTGCAGCGCCGACGAGAATCGCGTTTTCAAAAACCAAACTTGGTATAGATGTTACTGATGACGAGCTTCAAATCTCAGAATAAATGAGGCGCCTGACTGTAAACGTCAGAGTTGACCTAATTTCGCGTACCCATGCAGCTCTTCCATAGCTATAATTACTGACGTCTGCCACGGGAGGCAGCTATTCAGTGAAACACCCTGTATGCTTGGTTCTCGAAGACGTCGCGTAACGCAGCCGGTGTCCACGGTCAGAAGAAGAGAAGGTACGCAGTTGCCCGTAATTCTGTTTAAGCGTGACGCGGGAGGAAGGAGAGATGAGCATGCACAGCAAAGGCGCCATCAGTGTATGCGGACACCTCAACTTCGTTTTGAACGAAGGTATCCTTTGAAGAGCATTTGTATCGCTTTACGTAGTGGCAGGCGTTGCGTTGTATACACGTGACTGTGGGTTTCAGTTCGTAGTTTGTTTCATGCCTTTGCCACGTGCTTACGTCACACGGTAATAAAGTGCGTGCCGGCGGCAACATGGCGATGGCCTAGCGCTGCGCCATACTGCGGTTCAAAATGATGCATTGCATTTGAACAAATTGGACAGTATCCGCGGCCCTAATGATTTAAGAGCTCCAAGAGGACCGAAAATTTGTTCGTATTAAGTCTTTTTAATACTTTTGACACTGACCGAAAAAAAAAGGTGTTCATATTGTAACGGGTGCTTAGGTAAGCGCTTAGGCGGCGGCGAAACACAGTCTCTGGTCTGTCAGGCTCAGCAGGTTCTCGCTCTGAGCGATGGCAGAGCGGCTAGGCTAATGCCCGTCTTTTTCTTCATAATATGAATGAACCGGATGTTCGCATTAAGAGAGATAGAATTAACGACAGTCCGCTGCGTTAAAAGCATGAAAGAGCTGGGTGCAGGTAGGGGCCTATGTATTTAACTTAATCATTCACCTCACATCAAAGAGGGCACCTTGCTCGTAAATTAAAAAGGAAAAAAAAGCAATTGTCGTGGCAGCTGACCGCGATGAGGAGGCGCTTGTTCTGTAGGAAGGCTGCGCCGCAACCCAGGAAGCCGACCAGCAGCAGGCAGGTGCCGACGAAGATTGTGGTCACGCTGGCGGCCGAGTAGTTGTCGAACACAGCGAAGTACTCGGCGATTCGCCGCACGTCCAGGTCCGAGCGCAGCAGGCCGCCCAGCACGAGGAGGACGATGCCGAAGAGCTGCAGGCACGTGGTAGGATATATAGTTGCGCGCTTCGCTTGCGCGATAGCCGTTAGTCGTCTTTAACCAAAGCAGTTGCGAAACTGCGCTGCAAGATACGGTTATGTCTCGTAGGCAGTTTTCGAAAGCCAGCCTATATGCGCCGTCTACGTCTGCGACACGAGCTTGAGCTGCGTAAGCGATGCATTTATTCGCCACAGGTGATGTGACGTATGTTTGCAGAAGCCAATATTTATATTGACCAATAATTGTGCTTGCTTTTTTCTGACGCATTCTATGGGGATTTCCAGGACTGGCGTTTATAATTGTAGTAATCACGGACTGCATGCACATACGAGGGTGAACTAACGGCGGCGTGCTTGAGCCAGGTTGACCCTTCTCGAACCAAAATCAGTCATGGTGCACTCTAAGCAGAAAGGAGTCAAAATGGAGTAAGCTGTCCTCGAGCGCACTCTCCTTTTTAAAAGGGAGTTTGCTGTAGTACAACTCACTCCCTTTTTACTCCCATTTAGGAGAATTCGTGTTTAGAGTGTGACTACCTGGGGTGGATCAGTGAATTCTGGCTAATCTATGGACGCCACGCAGTATCATACCGTGTGGCATTATGCGCAGTACACGTATAAAGTACGGCATTGAATACAAGCATGCTTCGATTCTTCTCACATATCAATACACAGCTGCTCCAAGATCGAAGAAGGGCCGACATGCGGCAAAAGCGAAAAAGAAAAGATTAGAGCGGAGGTACTTATATTCGCGTTAATAATTTCGTTATCTTGGCGTGGTTTTCGGCCTTCACAGCGACAAGGACAACATCGCTCTCACCGCGCGATACTGAAGTCCCTAGATCAGCTTTACGCGATAGCGTTCGTATGATGTCTCTCGGTTCGATGCAACGATCCCGGACGTGCATTATGTTGGAGGCGAAATGCATGAACGCCTGAGCACTATAAGTACTCGCTGCACGTCAATGAGGCCAATGCGATCGTTTTTTTGTGTGTGCGTGTGGAACCGTTTAATACGGCGTGTCCCGTATAGTTCTCAGTGTATGTGGTATAGTAATAAATTATTCGATAGCTTCCACAAAGCAGAAGAAAATCTCCCTACAGAAGGAGTATCTTCGTTATATCTGCGTCCTCAGCTGCCTCCTAAACATTTCGCGTTAAGCTCACCTGTAACTGCAGACAGTGAGACGTCGGTAGTGTTCGCTGCCTGGTCAGGTAGTGGCATAGTAGAATGATTCTTGGGTCACTGACCAAGTTGAAGACGTTAGTTGACGTTTCGGAACCCGAAGAAATATCCGAGGTGCATTTCCAGGTAATGCGTTTTGCATTCGCACGCGTTCCGACTGTTTCGGCGCTCAGAATAAAGGAAGTAAATGCGAACTCGATCTCTTTAAAAGCAATTTTTCCTTGAGCTCTTAGCATATCTTTCGCGCAGTCACAACGCGTGCTAAATCACGGCGATTTCATGCAGGATATCATACCTGTTTTTTTTTTTTTCGCAAGTTGTGCGAGATTGCAAATCCATCTAACCATCAAGCCAAAGTCATTTCTTGTTTTACTCTGCACCAGGCTACCAACTGAAAGAGAGGCGGGCTGTGTATACCTTTAATTCTCCCCGACGCCGCTCGCCATGTCTATTCAAAAGGTCTTTTAGAGCGTAAACACTAATCCGATGGATACCAAACCCGAGCAAAATCGCCCGTTGTCTGTTCGCCATCGCGAGCGCTCCGTCACGAAACATTGTCCGCTCATAGTCGTCTTCTACGTAGCAAAAATCTGTGCTTCCGCACTGATTTGTATGTAGTGAGCATTCTTTATAGTTTTTATTTACATAATTAGTCTACTCGCACCCCAAATGAGGAAGCGAATTAGTTTTGCGTAGTGAAACACAAGCGTAATTTTCTACAAACAATTAAACGCATGCACGAACTTTTGTTGTGCAAAGCATTTCCAGATGCTGAAAAATTTGAACAACGCAACTTGTCCCATAAGCATTCGGGAGAGATCGCATACTTAGCTTTTCGAAGATGCGCACGACGTCAGGCACCCGGCGTCAAACGATATCATTACGGGTGACGAAAGACTTGCCGCCAAACTATGTTTTAAGAGGTATTATTTACTTTATTCTCTTTCTAACATAAAAGGAGTGAAATAGATCCGATATGACATGAGCTAAATCCGTCTGGAACAAAACGCTTACTGATGCGGCCCAACCACACTGTGATAAGAAGCTTCGAGTTCGCTATATGCACACAATAAAGGGTGAAGGCGGTCACTCGCAGCAAGCCTGTATGTGTGACAGCTCCTCAAGGCCCTATCAGTAGTTTTCTGCGCGATAACGGTCCGTATAAAAGGTGTTATAAACCAAAGTCAAAAAGGTGTTGGATAAACACTGTAGGCAAAACTAGCGCAGCCAGTTTGCCTGGAGCCGCTTGGACATATCAACTGCCCTCGCGAGTCCCGACGCACGTGGTTGACCATTTTACAGTGATACTTGTATCCCGCTAAATGGTTGCGCCTTGGGGCGTAGTCTGTCGAACAGAATACTCCCATGTACAATCTTCACCTGTTGACCAACGAGAATGTGGGAATGTGCCCTGCGTGGTCAAGTGGTACAGGTGGCCCTGGCCCGGCCGTTTTGAAATGGGCGCGCTCCTATGTGGGTGGGGAGAGGGATACACTTATCGCAGTCACCTTTTTTGCTCGATGTTGAAAACGACGAAAACTTTGGCAGCCTTTTTTATCCCACAGAACAGGAGTGCACTTTTCCGTATCATTTTGCATCCCTACGGTGAGCTGTGGCTGTGCTATTAGCAGCAAACGAAACGCGAACAAGACAACTGAAGTGCCAACACAGAAAACGCCATCATATCAGCTCCTGGAGAGGAATTACAAGTGACGTTGATTAGCATTTCTAAACAGCAGTTTTCACGCCTTCGAAGTGAAATTACCCTGCTCTAGTATTGAGGTTTCCCCCGTTAAGAGCTTCTCATTTTGGTGTTCGTGGTTCAACTGTCTTGTTCGCGTTTTATTCCTTGCTGAAAGAACATAAGAATGTGTTAGGCAGTGCTTAAAGTCTGGCTCTATCGAAGGGGAGTCTCTAGTGATTCGAGCACAGGTGGAGAGGGAAATAAAGAGGGAGAGAGAGAAAGCGGCCGGCGGCCTGTTTTACACATCGTTTTATACATTTTTAAAGGTCGTCGTTTGCTCAATTGATGTCACATACCTGAAACAAGCGATCCTCACGCTTTGCCAGTGTGCTCATTGTTGTTGTGTAGCCTTGGAGCTACACAACACGGGCACGGGCTTCCCTTTTTCTTCCACCCTTTGCGTAATGCTGCCAGATCACAGTGAAATCTTCCAAATGATACAGAAGAAATGTGTCGACCACCATTCATAACAAGGATAAAACATTGTTGCTTGCTTCGGATCCATGCAGTTTCTACATCCTAGCATGGGAAGTCAGATCAAGAGCCAATGTTAGCAGGTGGTCTGAAAACTCCCAGACCCCCTTGACTTTAAGCACGTGCTATCTGAAGCTGCAAATGGCAGCCCTGGCAATTCGTTCGCGTTCTATTTGGAATTAGTGCTGCGTAATCAATACTGATGCGAAACCTTTCATTTCGAGGCTGCACCTCGGGGGCTTTATTTGCGTATAAACGGGTCTAGCAGTTTCAAGGACCCATATACGGGAGTACAGGATTTTCGCGGAAAGGGTCTCTGTCATGTCCCCATCAAAGGGAACGAGGTAAGATGCAGCAAAAAATGACATTTGTATTTTGTCGACCACATCTACGGTCCGGCTTCGGGCAGAGCTCGATAACTACTCTTCCCTTTCTTCCGTACTTAACATTTGAAAGGGTTTACGATTTATATGGTTTAACGTCCCAAAATGACTCAGGCTATGAGGGACGCTGTAGCAGAGGATTTCGGTCAATTTAAGCCACCAGTGTTCCTTTAACGTGCACTGACATCGCACAGTACACGGGCCTCTAGAATTTCGCCTGCATCGAAATGCGACCGCCGCGGCCGGTGTTGAACCCGCGTCTTTCGCGGGTTCGATACTTTACAGCGCTAAATAATAGCGGAATTTATCGATGTTTGCGACCTGACGGTCGCTCCAGGACACGTACGTTGATTCCTCTCGACGCTCATATTGACACTCTGTATCAACGTCTGTGAGGGCCTTTACTGTGTGTGATACGTCAGCCCAAGCCAAAGCCTACATCGCTGCAGTGTTCTTTTTTTTTTTTTTTGAATGCCGTGATTCTGCACTCCCCGCTGTCAACGCTTCGTGCTCATGCATGTCCTCGTGTATCCTCGTGCACCGTCTGCTGCCGCGCTGCTTGTCGTGATCAGTGCTGCGTGCTCCCACTTTGATGTCAAAGCGCCATCTGTGACGTCACAGGTGGAGACCGATGGTGTAAACGCCGCCGCACGAGAGCGAACGCAGCCCTTCGTTTCAATCTGTGGGATCCCGCTGATAAACTGAGAAGACACGCTCGACCAAGATGATCATGTTCGTTTGAACGGCGCCCCTGAACTCTTATCTATAGATCGCTCAAAGTTGTTTAGGGACTCCCAACCGGCGGTGACACTGAGAAGTTCGTGTCAGGAAGGTTTTGATTAGGCTCAATCACTTCGTTTCGGCGGTTGGTCGGCGCGATCTTGTACGTTGGCAGACAGTGTCTTGTGCCACTGTCAAGTGTACCGTAAGGTGTGGCCTTACGCAGCATATAGTATATCTGTTCATTCGTGTTCAAATCCGCGCTTCAAAATCTCGTCAGGACACAGTTGGCTGCAATGCAATGGTTCGACTTCCTTCGGCGGTCACTACAGGTACTCACCCATATGCAGACGCTGCTGACGAGCAGGAAGTACCGAGCCACGACCAGAAGCGCCATCTTGCACGAGGATGTCTCGGCGCTTGTCTTACCGCTCGCGCGCTGTCATCGCGACGTCCACGAACGTCTCCACCGGTGTTGCTTCTCGGACAAACAACATATCACTGAGAAGCGCATAAAAAATGGCGCGGGCCTCGACCGCGCCTCTCAGGTGTAACTGCCGGTGCGCGTGTGTCTACCTGGCCGCAGCCTTATCGCCCAGCGCAAGCTGGTTTATCTCGTGTTTTTTTTTTTTGTTCTTACCTTTTTCCGTCATACCCTCGACCTACTATCTGTATACGTATCTGGGCGTATTACACGTAGGTAAAAGAGAGGTCGCTGATGGAAGTGAGCGCTTTCCCCGCCCGTCAGCAGACGGGAGTGTGAAGACGTGACGTTCGCCATTCTAGAGGAGCTCTTTGAGCCGGACATGCCTTTGAGCTGCACGTCGCTGCAGGTTTAACGGGTTGCACGATCGACAGCCGGCGGGTTGCGTGTACGGTCGCGGCGTCGCTGTGTGCGTGCGTGCGTGCGTGCGTGCGTGCGTGCGTGCGTGCGTGCGTGCGTGCGTGCGTGCGTGCGTGCGTGCGTGCGTGCTGCTGAGTCGGCTCATAAATTTGTTACCTTTCGCCTTGAGCGCACGTGCATGAGTCAACGCCGCTGGCGCCATATCGACGCGTCTGTGGGTGGCCCGTCAAAGGTCAGCACCGTGTAACGTATAGCAAAAAAAATACGGTCGCCTCAGGTCGTCGGCAGTTATATGCACTGGACAGAGACTGTTTAGACGCATTAAGTTCGAAAATTTGTCGCCTTTATGTCCTTTATTCATTTCCTCACGCACTGGCACCCACTTTGCATCGCTGCTCGACGGCTGCATGGCACGATGTCTATGTGTAGTCCCCAACTTTTACGAGTGGCAATAAACAGTACTGACACTTACGCAAGAAGCAACACGTGTACTTTACTGCCACCTGAAGAACGACGTAGAGTGTAACATGTTTTTTTCCCCTTTCCGAAGCTGGGTGGAACAGAAGATAGCGGTGCAAAAATTCGGCCATAAGGCGCATATACATATGCTGTAAATTTTTCTGGATTTATTTACCTGTAGTTTGGAATAAAGTTGAAAAAGTGGCCGACATTTGCAACCGCTCTTTTCTTGACACTAAACTGTTGAAAGCACAGGAAGGATCTAAACGCAAAGGATCGAAGCAACGGTGCTCGGAGCAGAAAAGCTTCTGTCTGTGTTGTGGACTTCCGCAGTGATCTTGCTGAAGTTTTTAATACTCGCAAAGTAGAGGTCAGAAAACTGTGAGTATAGATATACATGCATATATAGGCACACAAATGACAAGCCTGTCCCACAGTACTTTGTTTCGTATTCAGCCGGTTCGACAGCAGTTGATTTCGCGAGACCTAAAACTAAAACTTGAAAATGCTTTTTGATCACCGTGGCGAGACTGTCGAGAATGCGAGAATGCTAACGAAGACAGATTGAACAATGGAGCTGTTTATATCGCGCCTCGGAATCCAGAAGAATAGCCTGAGCATGCAGTCAAGACGCCTTGATGCATCCTATATAAGATGATTCACTAATGCGTGCACGAATGCTGTGCCATGCACTTAATTCAGTTAGCCTCTGTATGAGATCCACGCTATTGTCTAGCCGCACATGGTGCTTTGAACCGCCACAGGAGCGAAGCTCCCAACCGTAAATCAAAGAGGGGTGCACGAGGCGGCAGCCGACTACGCAGAAAACACATAACGATTTTTTATTTTTTTGAGGAGGGGGGTTCACTTGCTCAATGCAGTGCGCGGGTACGTAGTACATATACAAGCTACTCCCTCCCGACCAGGTCTCGGCTTGTCCTTTGATGGAAAAAGACAACATGAGTTAGCGGAGTTGCTTGATCCTTTTCAAATCCAAAAGGAGCGGGTTCGATCCCGGCCCCGGCGGTCGCATTTCGATGGAGGCGAAATGCAAAAGGCCCTTGTGCTGTGCGGCATCAGTGCTCGTTAAAGAACCCTCTGATACGGCGTCCCTCATAGCCTGAGTCACTTTGGGACGTTAAACTCCCGAAACCATAAAACTTTTCAAATGTTAAGTGCGGAAGAAAGGGAGGGGTAGTTATCGAGCTCTGCCCGAAGCCGGACCGTAGATGTGGTCGACAAAGTACAAACGTCATTTTTTGCCCCACCTTACCTCGTTCCCTTTAACGCAGACATGACTTAGAAACCCCTCCCTCGAAAGTCCCTTGACAAGGCGATTAATGAACTTCTGATGAGGCATACTGCCAAGAATCACGAATCCGGTTGCGTACCCTGACGGAATGATCAACCTCGACAGTACAAGGCAGATGGCATGAAGAAATACACCCGCCACCTCCGCTAGGGCATGCAGAGCTATTCATGCAAAGACTTGCAGCCCTCAAATCGTTGCCCTATTCCAGAAATCCAAAGGCCACGACCAGTGTGAGCTTTGTCCTTTCTTGATCAGCACCCCTTGACAGCATTCCTCAACTCGGCGCGTGCTACGTGAGGAAATGGTTAGAAGATAAGAGGAGCCAAAGGAGAAGCCTTGCGTGCCATCTGAGGCACGTGTGCGGCCACGCAGCAGAAAACGCACTCTCGCGTTTCTGAAAGCATTGTAAAAGCCTGTTACGAAAAGGTTCCGGAATCCAGAGAGCAGCGGAAATCCGGGCTTAGGGTCGATGTTTGCAAGACCTCCGCCTTAGAGCACGCACCCTTTATCCAGAAATAAAGAGCACAAGGAGTTTTGCTCTGAGCCATGCTTTCTCTCTTGAAAGGGAGAGAAACTTTCGAAACTTTCGTCCTCTTCGCTCTGAAATAAAGAATTTAAATGGATATGCTACGATAGGCCCACTACACCCGTTGGCAGCAAACCCTTAGGCTGTTTACTTTCGACAAAAGCTGTATGCCTCTTCGGGAAAATATGAAACGATCTATACATCAGCGAAAGATATTGGATGCCGATAGTGGGCACATTAGAGACAAACATTCTTGTCGAGATCGTGGGTCCGGGTCCTACAGGCGGCACGTGGTTGTTTTTTCTTCTGCTTCCTAACCAATTATCTTTCAGGAAAAAATTATTACACTACCAATGTTCCGTTGATCAACGCCACAAATAAAAACAATACCCCTAGCTATGTGTAGGGGAATTTTTTAATGCTTTCCTTGGTTTCAATCACTGTGGCTTCCTTCATATGTATGCTTATATTCAAGAAGATTTGGCCCGCATTAAGTATGCACCCCAACCACTACTCCTGTCTACAGTCTTCGTCCCTCCCCTGTATGCCCCAGTTGCCCCGAACCCCAAGCGAATCTGTAACATTCCCTTTTCTTCTGCAGGATTTCTGGGGCGTTTGGAAGATCACGGGGCTGATAAGGATGAAAAAATCGTCTTTAAAAGGACAGTGAGGAGAGCTCTATTAATATTTTTTTTACAGCAAGATCCGATAGTTCCGCATTTCATGGCTATGTTGCCACTTGGCCGGCAGCGAAAGGTGCATTTATTTCTAAGAAGTTTGGATTCGAAGTTGAAAAAGTTTTTCCCGCCGCTCTGATTCAAACTTGGGATTCTCTTATGACGACACAGGACTAAGTGACGTGAAACATGACGTGCACATGACGTAACGCAGACTCCGTGATTTCAGGCGGCCAGCAGTGCGGCCTGGCAGCAGCCGAAAAGAAAGCTACCGCCGGCCACACGTTGAAGGCATCTATCGGCTATTGCGGCCGTCGCTACCGTCTCTTCGTTTACGTTTTCACCGGCGTTTTGCCAGCGTTACGATGGATCCCGTTCTCGAAGTCGTCAACGAAGTTCTAGCAAATAGACATCTTTAGCATACCGTGTACCTTGTTACCCTTAGCGGAATACCGGGAGCCCGCCTACCGCCGGTGAGCAGGCGCTGATTGGTCCCGATGCTGCAGGCGCGCGTGTAGCTGCCGGTTACGTGGCGCCATCTGGCGACGTCAAGGAGATTTGCACATGCATTGACTGCGCCTCAGTGATTCATGGCTTCTCGTGTTCGAGTGTTGCTAGAACCATTGATGCAACACTGCTTTGTCCTATGACGTTATCACGCTTGTACTTGCGAGTTTGGCCTGTGGCGGCGATACCTGTATTTTGGTTCTTGCTCTTTTCTACGTTACAAGAGCTTTGTTGTCAGTATGAGTGGCGTTTTTGTAATCAGGAGCTGGTATTCTGTAGATACAAGCCAGCTTCAATTTCTCCTCAGTGTCCCTTTAAACTGACTGCAGCGTTTGCTGAACCAGTGATTCGTTGACTTTGAGTCCCTTTTTGATCAACAATACATTGCAATATACCATGATAGCGCAACAAAAAGTAGAGCGTTGCCGGCCAGACTAAAGTCACGGCCGTACCTAGGACACTTCGATGTTTGGCTTCGCCATTATAAAGGGATATAACTAAAAAGGGGGCGGTTATATCATGCGACCGGCCTTCGCAAGCCAAGCTTTCTTGAAGCCGTCCCGCTCCGGCTTTGTCCGGGTCAAAGTCGGCACCACGTGACTGCCGGGACATGGCCTTGACAAGTAAAAGACACCACGAGCCGTTACGTGAGGTCGATTTTCTGCTATTTAATTTCAGGGTTGCCAGATGGCTCCGACCTCAGGTAGCCAAATTGGCCTCCGCAGTAGCCAAAACATAGCCAAAAGCGAAATTTTTGCGTAGCCCAAAAGTAGCAAAAAATATTTGTTTTTGTGACGACATTTCTTAAGCATATTGAATTAATTTTCGGCAGGAATATTTACATATTAGATTTCTTTCCCGCACATGATGTCTGAGGGGGTGCGCACGGCGTGTTCTTTCCGTTGTTACGTTTCGCACCCGTCATGCGCGCTAACCAGTGCGGCTAACCAGGTGCGCTAACCAGGTCCTAAAGATGGGGCCGCAGTTCCACTTTGCAGGAGCGGCAGTAGGCCATATCACCTGAGGCGGGCGACGACAGCCAGTCTGCACGCGGGAAAGAACGGCGGCGCTATATAACGCAATCGCAACTCTAGTTTAGGAATATTTCACCTTTTAAATGTCCGTGCGCAGATTAGACACATCGACAGGGAAAATACCTTACTGTATACTTTCGCAGCCTCACATTTCAATTTTATGCTTTAAGAAAAAGGTTCTCACTGAGAGCGTCACCTCAAAGCATCTAGCATGCAACTTCTTGAAGCTACATTCAACGATATGCATAAGCTCAGAATAAATAAAGAATATATACCATTAGATGATAATCTTTGTCGATTTTATCTTCAGTCTAACAGCACGTTCACAATAATGAGAAAATTATATTACCCTTGAATTCCGGCTCCTTTTTCCATTTCTTTTTGTAGTTCTGGATGTATACACCCCCCGTCAAAAGTATACAGCCCAAGTGGTTTGATTAATTGTGAGGCCTGCAGCATGGCTCGTTATGCACCCTCAGCAACCGTGATCTCTCGAAAGAGAAAAGGCATTGAGTCCTCAATCCTCCTAAAGTTTGGACTGCTTGGTGCGCCAGGGAGCCACGCTAAACAGCTCGGAAGCAAACCCCTTGGGCTGTATACTTTTGACGGGGGCTGTAATTCGCCCACTTGCTCATTCTGAAAGTTCTCGTAGCGACGGATCTAATGCCATGTCATGCCACTAACTTCCGCCGCCTTCGTTAGTTACAGTGGGTTCCGCGCCGTGCCGAAGGATGGCTCCATGGCTCCGCATGAGTGCATGCAGATTACACAACGGACACGGCGCTCTCGCGTCGCTCGCGATGAATCTCGAGGGCTGCACGTGTGCCGCTTGAGGCTGCAGAAAAAGCGTGGGCTCTTGCGAGTGGCGTGCTTGCTGTGTCCACCACGAGAATAAGAAGAAACAGAAAAAGACCTTATTAATGCGTAAGCATTACTTGCCTCATGCGTATCGTTAGCAGAATGTGTCCACAGAACCAGAATAAACAATACAAGAAAAGAGCATGCCTGGCGGTGGTTTTCCAACCAGCCACCTACCGCAGCCGAAGCGGACGCCCAAACCACTATAGACCACGTCTACGGTTAACGGTTAACATGTGAGGATCACGAAACCAGGCAACAGAAGCGAAACAGTAGCATTTAATGCTTACGCGTTCGCACCACGTAGGGAGACTTAAGTTCTCTTAGTGTTTTCCTTCCATTCTGGTACCATGGTCACCCGTGGTGCACCGTCAATGGGAGAACGCTCACATGTGCAGACGGCAACAGTCTATGTTCGGTGGCACGCGCGCGCGGGTTCCGGGGGGCAACTTTCACGTAGTGTCCACTTTTTATATAAGATATCGAAATGCCATGATCCTTGACCGCCTGAAACACACAAGTTTTCACGAACACAGCGTTTAGAAATTGTCATTTTGTAGCAGACGCGCTCAATTTCTTTAACCTGCTATAGACCTTTGCATCGGGAAAGCGAGTCGTCGAAACGCCTTCTCTCTCGACTGTCGGAAACCGGTTCCGACGCAGCCTCCACCGTGCTTGTGCGTGGTGCTCACGACAGCCCAGTGAACAGTATGGGAGCGCCCAGGGCGCCCTTACTGCAAAGGTCTATAGCCTGCATTTTGATTTCAGCATGCCTTTTATTTCTGTCACTGCATAATTGTAACAGAGCACATTATAACTACTTTAACTTTTTTTTTCACGCATGAAAAAGATGTCGCCCAAAAGTAGCCACATAGCCAAAACGAAATTTTTGACGCCAACTCGGACAAAAAGTAGCCCAATTTGGCTATTAATAGCCCAATCTGGCAACCCTGGCACGGTGGAGGCTGCGTCGGAACCGGTTTCCGACAGTCGAGAGAGAAGGCGTTTCGACGACTCGCTTTCCCGATGCAAAGAAATTGAGCGCGTCTGCTACAAAATGACAATTTCTAAACGCTGTGTTCGTGAAAACTTGTGTGTTTCAGGCGGTCAAGGATCATGGCATTTCGATATCTTATATAAAAAGTGGACACTACGTGAAAGTTGCCCCCCGGAACCCGCGCGCGCGTGCCACCGAACATAGACTGTTGCCGTCTGCACATGTGAGCGTTCTCCCATTGACGGTGCACCATGGGTGACCATGGTACCAGAATGGAAGGAAAACACTAAGAGAACTTAAGTCTCCCTACGTGGTGCGAACGCGTAAGCATTAAATGCTACTGTTTCGCTTCTGTTGCCTGGTTTCGTGATCCTCACATGTTAACCGTTAACCGTAGACGTGGTCTATAGTGGTTTGGGCGTCCGCTTCGGCTGCGGTAGGTGGCTGGTTGGAAAACCACCGCCAGGCATGCTCTTTTCTTGTATTGTTTATTCTGGTTCTGTGGACACATTCTGCTAACGATACGCATGAGGCAAGTAATGCTTACGCATTAATAAGGTCTTTTTCTGTTTCTTCTTATTCTCGTGGTGGACACAGCAAGCACGCCACTCGCAAGAGCCTACGCTTTTTCTGCAGCCTCAAGCGGCACACGTGCAGCCCTCAAGATTCATCGCGAGCGACGCGAGAGCGCCGTGTCCGTTGTGTAATCTGCATGCACTCATGCGGAGCCATGGAGCCATCCTTCGGCGCGGCGCGGAACCCACTGTAACTAACGAAGGCGGCGGAAGTTAGTGGCATGACATGGCATTAGATCCGTCGCTACGAGAACTTTCAGAATGAGCAAGTGGGCGAATTACAGCCCCCGTCAAAAGTATACAGCCCAAGGGGTTTGCTTCCGAGCTGTTTAGCGTGGCTCCCTGGCGCACCAAGCAGTCCAAACTTTAGGAGGATTGAGGACTCAATGCCTTTTCTCTTTCGAGAGATCACGGTTGCTGAGGGTGCATAACGAGCCATGCTGCAGGCCTCACAATTAATCAAACCACTTGGGCTGTATACTTTTGACGGGGGGTGTATACATCCAGAACTACAAAAAGAAATGGAAAAAGGAGCCGGAATTCAAGGGTAATATAATTTTCTCATTATTGTGAACGTGCTGTTAGACTGAAGATAAAATCGACAAAGATTATCATCTAATGGTATATATTCTTTATTTATTCTGAGCTTATGCATATCGTTGAATGTAGCTTCAAGAAGTTGCATGCTAGATGCTTTGAGGTGACGCTCTCAGTGAGAACCTTTTTCTTAAAGCATAAAATTGAAATGTGAGGCTGCGAAAGTATACAGTAAGGTATTTTCCCTGTCGATGTGTCTAATCTGCGCACGAACATTTAAAAGGTGAAATATTCCTAAACTAGAGTTGCGATTGCGTTATATAGCGCCGCCGTTCTTTCCCGCGTGCAGACTGGCTGTCGTCGCCCGCCTCAGGTGATATGGCCTACTGCCGCTCCTGCAAAGTGGAACTGCGGCCCCATCTTTAGGACCTGGTTAGCGCACCTGGTTAGCCGCACTGGTTAGCGCGCATGACGGGTGCGAAACGTAACAACGGAAAGAACACGCCGTGCGCACCCCCTCAGACATCATGTGCGGGAAAGAAATCTAATATGTAAATATTCCTGCCGAAAATTAATTCAACATGCTTAAGAAATGTCGTCACAAAAACAAATATTTTTGGCTACTTTTGGGCTACGCAAAAATTTCGCTTTTGGCTACGTTTTGGCTACTGCGGAGGCCAATTTGGCTACCTGAGGTCGGAGCCATCTGGCAACCCTGCACCGTGCTTGTGCGTGGTGCTATTCTAGTTCACTGTAGTGGTGCTCACGACAGCCCAGTGAACAGTATGGGAGCGCCCAGGGCGCCCTTACTGCAAAGGTCTATAGCCTGCATTTTGATTTCAGCATGCCTTTTATTTCTGTCACTGCATAATTGTAACAGAGCACATTATAACTACTTTAACTTTTTTTTTCACGCATGAAAAAGATGTCGCCCAAAAGTAGCCACATAGCCAAAACGAAATTTTTGACGCCAACTCGGACAAAAAGTAGCCCAATTTGGCTATTAATAGCCCAATCTGGCAACCCTGTTTAATTTTTGTGACTACGCTCCAAAACTGTCACGTGATGATCCTCCCCTGCATCTGCGTTTTGTTTTCTCCATTACTGCACTAAGGCAGTGACAACTACGCCATTTTAGGATCACAGAATCATTTTGCAAAGGTGCAATACTATAAATCCAAAACGCTGCATTTTCGGCTGTCTTGAGCACGAGATCGTCCACAGCTATCAGGCGTATTTCAGGTAGAAATTTTATTGGAAACTTGTTGGAAATTTTATTGGAAGTCCACAGATGGTACCTCCCGACTGCACATTTGCTGTCATGATTTTAATTGCACTGTTCCCCAGGAACTGAAATTGAGGGACGGGGGAAGAGAAATTAAAGGTAGAGGAGAAGCGATGGGTTCTTTATGTTTTTTTTCACATTTATATTTTATTATTTTTTATTTTTATATTTGCGTCGTTGATGTGTCGCGTAGGATTAGCAGCATTTATGACTCGACTCATGCCAAAGATGACAAAAATTCCCCGTCGTGTGTAAAAAAGAATTCGTTACAAATTAAGAGGATGCCTTCAGAAAAACAAGAAGGTGTGAGAGGGAGATCACCCTCTCCATTTGCATGGAAGAGGAGGGAGAGGCCAGAAGGTAACTGCGACGGGAAGAAACTAGAGGGCTCTCAAGGCGGCTACCGTGATCGGTTCTGATGCGAACGAAAGAATGCGCGGCCTCAGGGTGGTTCCACGGCAACAACCAGGCAGGTCGCTACCGTGGAACGTGGAGGGACAATCAGCCAGAGCCAATAAGCTTTCGCTGATTAACTGCGCTAAGCAGGCGGCAAACTTAGCTTTTCAAGGAAGGAGAAAACCTAATGCGAACGCATTCCATAGCTCAGTGATAATAAATCGTCCCCGTAACTTTTTCCGCCCACGCAAGGTGGAGACAAGAACCATTTTTCAAGCATTCCAGGCCAGGGGAAAGCTTGTACCCGTTGCTTTTTTTTTTGGTTTTATGGGGGTGTAACGTCCCAAAGCGACTCAGGCTCTGAGGTACACCGTAGTGAGGGGCTCTGAAAATTTCGACCACCTGGGGTTTAACGTGCACTGACATCGCACAGTACACGGGCCTCTAGAGTTTCGCCTCCATCGAAATTCGACCACCGTGACCGGGGTCGAACCCGCGTCATTCGATTCAGCAGCCGAGCGCCATAACCACTGAGCCACTGCGGCGGGCTGTAAAATTCGTAAATTGGTTTTTGAGGAAAGGAAATGGCGCAGTATCTGTCTCACATATCTCAGCGGACACCTGAACCGCGCCGTAAGGGAAGGGAGGAAGGTGGGAGCGAAAGAAGAAGAAAGAGAGAAAGAGGTGCCGTAGTGGAGGTCTCCGGAATAATATCGGTTTGGTTCATGGGGTTTAACGTCCCAAAGCGACTTAGGCTATGAGAGATGCCGTAGTGAAGGGCTCCGGAAATTTCGACCATTTGGGGTTCTTTAACGTGCAATGACATCGCACAGTACACGGGTCCCTAGAATTTCTCCTCCAAAGAAATGCAAACGCCGCGGCCGGGATCGAACCCGCGTCTTTCGGGTCAGCAGCCGAGTGCCATAACCACTGAGCCACCGCGCGACCACCTGTGACATAGCACAGCACACGGGCGCCTCTGGCGTTCTGTAGTAATTTGAACATCTGCCTCGCATGCGGAAGTTGCGTGGTTCGATCCTCAGTGCCGCCTGGTACCCATCGGATCCTCAGTGCCGCCTGATGCCCATCAGTAACGCAATGGGTACATTACCGATGGGTGCCAGGCGGCACTGAAGATCCGATGGGTACCAGGCGGCACTGAGGATCGAACCACGCACCTTCCGCATGCGAGGCAGATGTTCAAATCACTAGGGCATCGCCGCGGTGCCAGAAAGTTTATTAATGCGAAAGCATTAGATGGCTCATCAACACGGGAATCCGGCGTCGCCCAAAAAGTAGCGGCCTTACAAAACTCGCGATTGGTCGAAACGGTGTGACGTCACTAAAGGCGGGAAAATACGAAATGTTAACCAGTAATACTCAGTACTATAGTACTTTCAACATAACCACAAAGAAATAGAATTCCGCGTTTTCGCGCCTTTCTCCTCTCGTCACTTTTACACAATGAAATGTCGGCGCTCCCCCGCCGGCGCCACCAACTTGCCCCTCCGCCGGCTGCTGAAGAGTGCGGGAGGGTCGGAGCTTCCGGCCGCATCCATGATAGCTGCGTTACGTCAGAAAGAGACGTCACAGTGAACCAATGACAGCTGTGAACTGTTGACATAACGAGCGCTGCATGACGCAGATCGCCGCGAGGCGTGGAAGCGAGAATTTTTAAAAATGTATTGTAAATGATCGGTTTGATTTTGAGGTCCTGTACGCGGCATGAACGCTCGGTGGCCTATACTCTACACAATGCAATGCAACTCCTTTATGAGCATGTAGACACGAGAAGTGATCGACGGCATTAAAAAAGCGGCAGTGGCTTAGCTCAGCTAGGCCAGGATATACGTAGCGAAAGCAGTTTCGTCTACTGACATTTCAGTAGCGACACGCCGTCGTTGTCGTTCAGCAGCTTCTTCGCGAGACGCTCCTCTCGTTTTTCGGGCGTCTCGGCCGCCCGCTTTGATTTTCGCGCTGTCGACCGGCCTTGCACCATGCGACGACTTCTGGATTGGAAGTCTCGGGGGCTCAGTGGCTACGGCGCTCGATTGCTGACCGGAAAGACGCGGGTTCGATCCCGGCCGCGGCAGCCGAATTTCGATGGAGGCGAAATTCTAGAGGCACGTGTGCTGTGCGATGTCAGTGCACGTTAAAGAACCCCAGGTGGTCGAAATTTCCAGAGCCCTTCTCTACGGCGTCCCTCATAGCCTCAGTCGCTTTGGGACGTTAAACCCCCATAAACCAAACCCAATTTTCAATCCTCCGACATGTTATCAGGCATGCGACACAACTGGCAAAGCGAGCGGAGGCGAGCGCAACGACGAGGCAAGCGGTGTGACGTCATACCAAACGGCGGCGGCGGCTCCGCGGCGAGGCGCGCGGTGTGACGTCATGCCAGATGGCGCGGCGAGCGCACGGCGTCCGCCAGGTGCGGCGGCCGCTAGGCAACGGCTCAAGGTCGGTCTCTGTGCCTCCTCGGAGCACCGCCACAGCGAAATCGCAAGTTCGTGGCCAATGTAGCTTTCGCTACAAAAAGTTTGCAGGGCTTTCGGCTACTGAGCCGCAGTTGCCGGATACGAACCGTGTTGGCGACCGCGTTTCGATGGAGGCGAAACGCAAAGGCGCCCGTGTGCTGTGGGATCCCCATATGGTCGAAATTATTCTGGAGCCCTCAACTACAGCACCCCTTTCTCTCTTCCTTATTTCACTCCCACGTTCCTCCTTTCCCTTATGCTCCATTTCCTTTCCTCGAGAACCAATTTTCATTTTTTTTTAAACATCCAGGAAGAGTAAATGACGGGTTGTGACTTTCCTTCTCAAAACCTGCTCTTTCTCTTGTATAATCGGCTGCGGTCTCTCGAGACAAGAGGAAAATTAGCAATGAAAGGGACACTTGGAGAGAGAGCGAAGGGAAGGATGTTTTTGTGGGCTCTAGCACCACCATCCTGAACAATTAGATTCTATTGTATACTGTCTTGCCCACTGTGTTTATGGCCTCATTTGAAAGAGAGGGGAGGGGGAAGTTTTACAAAAATAATTTATGTTGCAGGAGCTGGTGATAACATGTGCAAGTAGGTAATTTTTGTATGAAGCTGTACTGGTTGTAGTGGGGACAAGAAGATATATATATTCATTAGGGTTTACTTTAGAAAAGCACTATCGATGAATTCGTAGAGTGGTACCTTCTTTTGCTGTCTGTATGTGTTAAGACAGAACAAAGATTCGCGATTTAAAAAAACACGAAAGCCACTTCTGCATGCAGGCTATGCGACCAGGAGGACACAAAAACAGGAAAAAATTTCGCTATCTACCTCTTGGCCATATCTTAGCTTACAGGGTTATCATGCAGGGCGCCGTTATGGCGTACCACTCACAGTGTACATAAAAATTCCTCGGGACAGATGGCAATAAGCAGATACGATCAAGCTTTCTACTTCCGCTGTGCTCCAGCAACACATGGTGGCAGTGTGATGTCGGTTATAGTAGAATATAGTATAGCATGTTCTGGACGCGATACGTCAGTGCATTCCATATACGCTATACGAGCTGATTGCATTCCATAGACTGTTTCGTTTGGGAGACTTCTGATATAGCTGGTCCGTGTTCGTCCCCAGTGTGACACAGCTGATTGCGTGGAGTTTTGTCTGCCGATGGTCTATAGAGCACCAGAAGAAACAGATAACTGGTTCACTCTCGGACAGCGAAATCGACGGAACGCCATAGACAACTGCTGAGTCACATCGAGGATGTTTTGCGCTGATTGTTACCGTCTTTCATGTGTAAAAACCTAAAATGAGTGGAAAATTTGGAGGTGGCTATCTTGGAACATGGGAGTGCTATGAGAATCACCAAATGATAATAGAGTCTAGGAATACGACCGTCCCTAAGCTCCCAATACAAACGTACATGCAAACTGCAGTGACGAGTTTACGAATCGATTCTAGTTAATCAGGCGTCCCTCGTAGTCCGGTCGCCTTGGGACAATAAACCCCAGAAAAAACCATCTAGTCAATCAGTAGCTCAAAGGCGACAATTATTCTCTCACCTTGTGCCTGCCTGGTCGCGTAACTTAGATGTGGAAACGGCTTTCATGTACCACTACTTATTGTCGGCAGCGTTTAGACTTTTGATAGAGGCGAAACACAAATGAAGCACGTGTACTGTGTGACGTCAGCGCATGTCCCAAGTGCTACTGTGATGTCTCTTTCTCTCTTCCTTCTTCATCAGTTCAAGTGTCCAGTGAGAATGGGACAGTACTGACTCTTTCGTTTGCCGATAATCTATCATTACTGCTACTAACTGCTGTTTGTTTTAAAGAAACTGTGAAAGCCTAACAGAAGGGAACAAGAATAGTAAACAACATTCAGGTATTTAAGCCATTTTATTGAAGTAAACATTTCATATAAAATATACTGCACCATCTGTGCCTCATAATTCGGACAAGCTAGCACACTTGCTTAATGATGTGCGATTCAAGCTGCAAACGATGTTTCTTATGAGAACAGAACAAGAACAGTGAAAATGCAACAGTGACACAAGACAAAAGATACGTAAGGCTTTTCATAGAAATTTTAATAAACATAACAGTGTGCGAGGACTTGCAACCTGATTGTCACAGCTTTCTACACACCTAGCAGGTCCCTGCTCCTTGCATGAGGCGTCGTAAAAGTAAATGTAAACCAGCTCTTCCGAATGCAGTACTTAGGCAGCCAAAAAAATAATAATAGCTTGCCATTGGTTAACTCAAACGCCACACAAACAAAGGTGGTCTGATAAAATGTCCAGCTTGTACAATGGCCAACACTATTGTGTGATTACATTTAATCTGAATAAACAATGAGTTTCTTGAATAAATGAACATTGGGTTAAATAGATCTCTGTTAGGAAGCATGATCCTGACTAGGTGCCTTAGTTAACCAGGTGCGCGGGAAGGGTGCTTTGGGATAGCTAGCACAGCTATTTACAAAACAACACAAATATGACAACTCAGGGTTTGACCTTGGCTATATGGTATGGTGAATGCATGATAAGCAAAGCCACTGCATGCACTAAATACTTTGCCGCATCATGTAAGTCATTAATTCTCTCTCTAGGCAGTGCATTACTTGCATGTGCAGGTCAAGAGGTAAAACAAAGCTGCTTACTGTACAAACTACCCATTTTCATGACTAGGGAATCAATCAGTTGTGAGCACTGAGAACATGACAATGTTCACTTGAAGTGGGAACAAATATTGTCACGAAGTCCAACAAGTTAGGAGAATAAGGGAACAACAATTGTGTCCACAGCCGTGCTATATGCCATGGTAAGTCTTGTTTTGAAATTATAAAACTCTATTGCTCTAAAATTTCAGAATAGTAAAGACCCATTGAGCAAAGCTCCACATAATGCTTGACTCGAGACTATAACCAGCTCAAATTCTCCAGAAAAGTTTTTCACTTATTATACTTTGTTGCTGGCACAGGTTCCTGCAATCACTGTGGAGGTTTCACAGCGTAAAAGGCACTACAATAGCAAGATGCACGGTTTTATAGCAGCTTCCTCAAAGGAAGTACAATAGAACCCCGCTGTTACGTTTTTCACAAAACCGCAGGAGAGAGATATACGAGCTGGGAAACAAAGAAGCCGAATGCAGCATGTGAAAAAAACTGCACATCATAGTACAACACATTTTTTTTTTTGTTACTTCCCACAAGCGCAACACGTTTCTATAGAATTTTTAAGGTTTTGCGGCTCCTGCAATCGTCTTAAAAGCCCTGCAGTGGCTCTCCGTCTGCCTGAGCAGCTTTGCTCAAGGGAGCAAGTGCGAGCGGGCGAAGGTGTTGCTCTCTGCCACTTTAATCCTGAATAATCCTCGTCTATTGGCATCTACAGACATCAAGCTGCAGGGGACAAGAAAAGAGCGGATGACAGAAACAAAAGCCTCAGAGTCAACCCACTCAAACCGCACCTCGTACAGTGCTCCCCATGTGCTCCCTGTAGTGGCATACTCCATCACCATTGTGACGCGAGTGCAGACGACCTTTGGTCGTCCGCACTCGCGTCACAATGCTGATGGAGCTGCACCAACAGCCACAACAATATTCATGCCCCCTGCAAGCATGTAGGGTGCCGGCGCAGGGCACTGCGCCAGAAGCTGCCGAATGCCGTGGCAGTCAAACACTGATAAGCGCAGACTATACCACTTCGACCGCATCGCCGTCACTATGCCACGTGTACTTAAATTTTGGCTCAAAATACCGGAAAGGGTAAACCATTACTGCAAGATGACATTCACAACTTATCATGAGGGAATGACACCAGAAGCGTGATGCAAGAGCCGAGTTCATACTACATGGGTTTCTATGGGTGCTACGCCGGGACTCTGTCACGGAAACATAACAACCAGGAAAATTTAGCACACAGGAACGTAACAGTGGGGTTCTCCTGTATTTAGGGTACTGTGACCAACAACGAAATGGCACTACGCTGGACGGTAAATTATCCCAGTGAAATTCGTTCTGCAATGAGACATGACGGCCACTAGCACTGTTGCAGCACAGCATGTAAGGCACCAAAGCATGCATGCACAATATTATGTGCTTAATTATTGTATGGAGATGCTCATTTACATATGTATAAGTTTGTACTCCTGTCACAACATGGTGTGGTCTTCGATTATTTAAAAGGCACTTTGCAAAAGGAGTCAAGCACTTCAGCAGAAAGCACAAAAAGTAGTGGCCACAACTCTGGCCACAAAAACAACAATGCAGGCGCAACGGCAGTGTTGCTGCAGGAATGCAAAAGAAATGCACCGCGGCCAGGCAGTCAGAGATGGGGACCACAGCAACGTGGAGTCTGCAGTTGTCTACAGCTTGCAATACAGGAATATTGCCAGAGATATGGCAACCACCTGCAAACAGCAGACAAAAGAAGGCAAACATGATAGCTCATATAAAGAGTCATGAAACACTGTAATTTACCACTCCGATGGAAACAAAGTGATCAAAATTTTCCGTTAGTATGTTAGCCCACTGTACATTCAAGTCAACACGCATCAAGGTGTCATCAAAATGAATGGTAATATTTGAAAAGATCCCGATTTTAGAGAACAAAATAGACGCCATGTATGTCACCACATCAGTCTGTCAGAAAACCCTGAACAACAATGGGAACACCCTTAGATCCACCGTGAATTTCTAAGGAATTAAACTATCTGGCAGGGACGTGAGAATATTCAAAATTTCGAATACAAACCAGATATGTTTCTTGTACAGTTCACATTCAATTTGGGAAGTGAATATTTGAAAGCTTCCGAATAGGTGGCAGCAGTCGCATATCGCCGACTGTCATAAACCCAGTGCTTAAAGTCAGGGGGTCTCGTGGGGGGGGGTGGTCTCATTGGTGAGAGGGGTCTCAGCCTCTCCCCCCCCCTGCCCCCCCCCCCCCCCCTGCAATAGCGGCAAGGGACCCGAGACCCCCCCCCGCGCTAGAATGCAAATTGCATGAATCCAAAGCAACAACCATTTCCTATTCTTCTTGTCAGTGGTGGTTGAAACATTTCTTCTCTAAAATTTTGCTGTGATTTTTAGCAAGAATCATCAACATGTTTTCTAAAACCTGAGATGGAGAAAAATATAAAGTTGGCAACACTACACAAAGGGTGGAACAAAAAGGGAAACCCGTGCCCTCACACCACGAGTCAGTCCAGAGCTGGCCGTTAACTCCAAGGCTACACAACAACAACGAGCATACTGGCAGAGCGTGATGATCGTTTGTTTAAGGTCTGTGACATAAACTGAGCAAACAATGCCCTTTAAAAATGTATAAAACGATGTGTATAACAGGCCGCCGGCCGCTTCCTCTCTCTCCCTTTTTATTAAGGCGAAAGCCTTTAATGCCTCATCGTTGTCGACAGAAGGTTGTCAGAAGAGGTGTCACGCTTTTGGAATCGTGACAGCTGTGGCCTCTCCTCCGCGCAGTGGCGCAACATCCGCCCACCCTTAGAAACCGGCGCTCCGGTGGGGGGTGCAGCTGTGCATAGCAACCGTGATGCCACACAGTAGGGGAAGAACGAGCGCGTGCATGTGCCACTCCAGACGTCTCGTTGCAGTCGAGTGAGTGAGACGCATGGCTCCGAAGCGGCCCAGTGATTCCGCACCAAGCGGTTCGGGGAAGTGGCAGTAGGTTACCCACAAGGCTTTCGCCACACACACTTTAGAATTTCCAAAGGGTCTTCGGTAATTTTTTTTTCCCTCTCCACCTGTGCTCAAATCACTAGAGATGCCCCTTCGATAGACCTAGATTTTAAGTGCTGCATAAATCTGACCGCGACGGAACCACAATAGCTCGGCAACTTACCTAAAGATTGAATTGAAAGCATCAAGAAAACAGTGAAAAAGCATCCTCTTCGCTTTATTACCTGCCGTTTATCGTGTGGACTGGCCACATCCCACTGCGTATGTCATCGGATGCTGCAGGGCTCGAGCCTTATGCGCAATTCCGTAAGTGGGCTTTCCCACATACCAAATTTGATTAAACAAGATGGCCGACCACCAACTTTGAGCAATCACAAAACAAAAGAGTGCAGTTTTTTTTTTTATCCTCCCACAGTGCATTTCGTATTTCATGCCCACACCCATGGTGACTCGTCCTGTTGCCTTCAAAACACTTCTAGCAAGAGCAGCACCAAGCTATTTTTGTCCACTTCGATATGCAGGAAAGCCAACTTGTGGAATTTTGCATTGGGTGCCGAATGAGGACCAAGTCGAGGTGACACCGGCGGGGCAAACAATGGAGTAGATATCTCGCCTACTGTATGCTGCGGTGTAGCCCATGTACATCTCACTTGCGCTTAACAGCAGGAGTGAAGATAAGAGAGCCCCCATCGCTAGGGCCGAAAATAGCCCGGCCACATAGCTAGGCTTTGAGCTTTGTGGCAGCCTGCAGCGACGGTGGCTATCAGACAAGTACAAGCAAGCAAGCCAACCGAATCCAGCTGCGCGTTGCTGGTCATTTCCTTTCCTTTTCAGAAACAGTCCCGCCATCCTGAGGCCAATGTGCGTTCCCCTCGCTTAGGTCCATATTGTTCTCACATTTTCTCAATGTGCTGAAACCACACGCTTGTCACCTGCTGTTTGCAAATTGTGCGGTGAAGCTTTCTGACAAGCATTTTTTAAGGAATGGGGAAGGAGGTGGGGGGGGGGGGGGGTGTCATTTAATTATATGACCTTTGGACCATTCGGACATTTCTTATGGTCCCTTGATGTATTAGTACTGAGCCCATTACATTATTTTATTTTAGTTGTCATGTAGTCGTGCGTCATTTCACTGACTTCACTTTATGACTCGTTCTCTATGACCACATTAGAGGTTGAACTTTCATGCTGTTTAGTCAAGGAGCATACATTTCTGTGCACTCCACCTTTTTACATGTTGCCAAGCCTAGTTTTGCTTAATCTGGCTGCAATGGCTGCATGCAATTACAAAAAAAGAATTAAACAATGTTTTCCTATTTTTCCTTTTTTTTTATCTCTTGTCCACCAAACAGACACTCCATATTCAAAGACATTCTTTTTTTTTCCCCCATTCGTACAGATCCGTATTTGAAAACTAAAATTTTTGCACACCACTGCTATCTGCCTTAACCGAAAATGGATGAAATGGATAATAAATTCTGGATTCATTAGTACCAGCTGAGAGGGAGTAGATGGTGTTAAGGGAAAATAATAGACGACTGATGGTAGTAAGAAGCTTTATGCCTTGCAGGTTCGTGACTGCTTAATCACATTACCTGAACACTTTGTGAAAGGTTAACTGTCCGCTTACAATCAATACAGAAAGAAACATGCAAGCAGAGAACTACGCATAAAAAGACTGACTACAAGAGAAACCTAACAGAATTAGCTCTCTACACTGCTGCTATGCATCCGCGATCATCTTACCCATTGATAATGAGCAGTCAAAGACACGCAGTGGTAAACCACTCCGCTTTGAGTGATGGCACAGCGGATTTCGGACAAAAGGATGTGTCGCCGCCTAGCTCCTCCGCACACAGCCACATTAAAAAAAAAGAGACAGGGACAAAAGGTTGTTCTTTCCCTGTTTTGCTTCCGCTCCTCGGCCTTCACTTACAGCATCAGGCCATCTCACCCTGAAATGCCTTCAGTCATGGCTGTAACTTATCCCCTACCGCTGCTGTCAAACGAAGAGAGCCAAAATGGACACTGTTGGCACAAAAATATGCACAGTACAGCAAAGTTCACAGCACCGATGTTCGAAAACTTAATAATAGCCAGCATGCACCACTTATTCAATAAATGCAGCCATAACTTTATTATAGCAGGGGCCACATAGCAGTTTGAAAGCATTACAACAGCACTGAAAGCCATTCCATTTAGTGCCTATTTACTGCATTTTTCACACTGCCTTTCTAAGAGGAAGATATATATATGTCATATAAGCATGGTGCCTTTGATTTAATAAAATTTGATTCTTCATGTAAACATGTATTTCAGTAAAATGCTGCTAATATGGACCTGAAATAGTTTTCCTTATGAGAGCAAGAACAAATGCATTACTGCATGAACTCCTTGAATCCGTTTAAAATGTTTGTCATCTTGACCTCATCTGAAGCTTGAGTGCAATGATAATGTGTGAATTTCACAAAACTCCTTACTTTAGACACGACAGAAATAATGGCCTGTGCAGCTCTGTTGACACTTGGTAAATATATAAGGAGACTTCCCATCTCTAAAACATGCTTAGGAAGCTTATCGATTCTGTTCTGTGCTGTATGATAACACAAAACTCTTAAAAAATTGTTCTCCTCTATATTTGTCAACTCAGCTGCCTGAGCAGCCAGAGAGAGGATGATGCTACAGCCTTCTAACGCTCACTGTCTCGTTCAGCAGCAACAGCAATCATTCACCTGCTGTCACTGATGCTACAACTGCTACAGAAATGGCATGACTAGAATATTCTTATGATGACGAGGGATGTTGGGTTCTTGAGAAAAAAGGCCAGACCATAAGAAAAATAGACTGCTCATATCAGTTCCATAGCACCTCAGGAAAAGGAGGTCTTTCAGCCCTTTTAGCGTGCATACGTTTATGCACTAGCCGCCACTGAATCGTGACCTCAGTTTGTTTACTTTTAACAACAAAAGCTTGGTGGCATTGCTTCTATGGGAAATGGGCACCCTCATTGTTTTTAGTGCTAAACTTATGCTTCAATTAACAGCATGGAAGTAAAAGCACAATAACATATTGAAGTCCAATTTCAAACATTCAGACGAATATCAAGCAGAAATCTGAAAATCCTTGCTTCTCGGGACAGCATGAAAGCGTACTCTTCAATATCAATGCCAGAGAGTGCCAATAGTTTTCAGCTTTTGCTAATATTTTGATGCTGTGCATGGAGTCCACAAAAGAGACCAGTGAAAGGTGAGGAATGTGAGGATAGTTAGCCACTAACTACAACACACACCATGTCTGATGTGGTGTTAAAACACTAGCGTGTGGTGCATAGAAGCAGTGTGCAGCTTCAATATAAATGCCCTGGATCTGATATCACTTACTGCCAAATTTTCACTCATTTTAATGGTGCAGAACACTTCACAGATGCAAAACACAACATTCATGACTATTCTGGCTTGGTTTGGTTTATTGGGGTTTAATGTCCCAAAGCAACTCAGCCTATGAGGAACGCCGCAGTGAAGGGCTCCGGAGATTTCGACCACCTGGGGTTCTTTCCGTAATGCAGTAATCTGCAGTGTAATGTGAGAAACACAGCCCATTTCATTGTTTTTTGTTCCATTCTCTTCACTCTTGCAATTTGTTTCATGCAGATTAGCTTTTATGCATGCGCACCTGTACTCCACAAGGGTAAGTATCTCATAAGCGACCACATGGAGCACGCAACCCAGTGTTACTGAATGAAGTTTGCTAACAAAAGCGAACAGGACTATTTATCTTGAGGTAAGCTTGCACAGTGCTCTTCCTGCTCCACATGTGCATCCCTTGAGTTCAATTCGAGGTTCGGTATCTGACAATGTAACATGTACATGTCAACTTCAGTAGCACAGACCACATGTTTTCAATGTCGCGAGCTCACCTGGGCAACCACAATGCCTAGTACCAGGAGACCAATCTTGAGACTTTGCTGACCGAGAAACGTTGCGATAGCTTCACCACAGCCCTGAAATCAGTTCACGGCAAAAATTTACAGCCACCAAGCAGCTCTTGTCTACAACAGTGACTTTTTCTAACAACGTTGAAGATGTAATTCTGTCAAATGCTCTCTGCTAAGTAGAACAATACATAACGCTATTCGAAACAGTCTACCGAATATCATTTTCAATGTATTGAACATGGGGAAACCCAGGGCAAGCAGACAGGAGGTAGCTCAACAAGATTTCAGCTAAAGCTATAAGTGTTTAATCTACCATATTTTCTGGTGTATAAGACGCACCCTTGTATAAGACGCACCCGCCATATATGCAAGCTGTCATTGAAAAAGTTTGTATATAAGACGCACCAGTGTATAAGACGCACCCCAGTTTACCCAGTTAGGCTAGTGAGGCTTAATAAACCCGCTTGCACGACCATCGCGATATGCACCGTACCTGTGAGAAATTCTTAAGCAACGCTAAGTGATTGAAAAAGGCAACACTCACGCCATAACCACCCACGTTTTGGCAAAAAAGAAAGAAAAAACGAATGAGCTCCCCATGAGTACATCTTGTCTTGGCTTGTCTTGACAATGGTGAGAAGCGCGATTGTCGCCATCTTTTGGCATTTCTCATTAGTTTTGCTTGGGGCCTCCGAAACGGCCGCACGTTTGTGCTCCCGAAGACGTCATCTTTGCCGTTTCATGATAAAGTTCACCTAAAAAAAGTTGCGCAAGGCGGTTCCGGTATTGAAGCATTAACCGTGTTACTGGTAGTGATATTTTTTCGGTGAAAAAAGCTTGAGCATGAACCCGAGTAATCTCTGAACTCGGAAAAAAACCCAAAAAATTCGCATATAAGACGCACCCTTGTATAGGACGCACCAGCAAGATTTTTGAAAAAAAGCCGCGTCTTATATACCGGAAAATACGGTATGCTTTCTTTGTTAAGAAGTGCTACCTAGTACAGCAATTTGGACCCGGAGCCGGAAGTGACATGGTAGCTTGGTCATGTGGTCTTCCCAAATTTCAGCGTTGTTAACGTTCCTAAAGGCCTTTGACCTAAAGGCCTTCATGGGAAAGGCCTTTGAGACATTAGTACTAGTACTGACTGTAAGTAGCCATAAGTAGCAGTCATAAGTAGCATGTAAGTAGTCATAAGTGCCCCATAATTTTTGTGAACAGTAATTTTTCTTGTTTGGCCCAAATGCAGAAACAGCAAGACAAGCTTAATTTTAAAAAGTAACAGCACGAAAAACGGGGACGAAGGGACGTCAAGCTTAATTGCTTGACACCATCATGTATGCATGTGCAATGAAGTGCTCCAGAAAGCTTGCTCTTGCCACAGATTATGTGAAAGCAGGTGGGACTTGCAGCCAACGCCATCTTGGTTGATATAATGTCTGAGGAAACTTCTGTCTTTGCTTGGCTTTTCTGTGTAATTGAGGGCTCAAAAGTGATATTGATACCATTAGTGTGCATTGATGAATAAAAGGCATCAAATTAAAATGCATGATCCAATCGGGTTTTTCTCGTGTTTTTTTAGGTATTTCCAGATATAAAAAAAAAGGGCAAAAGGATGGCCAGTATTGGCAGTGCAAGACATGGTTGCTTTGAAAATTCTCCAATTTTCCTTCGAACAGCTGGTTTCACGATAGTGTGCAACATTTATAATTTTATTTTATTTATTTATTTATTCATGCAGTCAGCTTATGCCAAGACAAGGAAGGCCTTGATTAATATGAGCAATGGCATAGATTTTTTAAGTTGCAATAGTTACAACAAACACTTTCCATGCTTACCGGGATTATATCCGCTAATATAATCCACTAATACGCTAGTGCATACCAGGTGTGGAGCTTGGAAGATGGCTACTCCCTGCTGTCATTAATTTATTTCATCATGCCATCCTTAGCATACCTCTCGTACATGTAAATGATGCCACATGCAGCTTCTGATTCATGGAATCGAAACTAGAACACTGGAGTAGATATTCTACAATAATAAACTATTTGATAAATCAGGGCCTGGCTTAGATACTTCAAACGACTAAGTGCCTCAATAAATACCGCTTCAAACTGTTCCTACCACTTTGTGAAGGACCGGTGGGAGTGGCTTTGCCTCTGTGTAGCAGCTCGCTGGTATCTCCAAGCCATTCCTTTTGTAGTCATCCGGGCCCATTGCTCCACAGCAGCTGAGCTAAAAAGTAAGAAACCAGATGATACACTCAAGAAAGAATAGGACACAGAGTATGCAACAAGTTTTGGTAAGCCAACCAGCACTAAGCACGATTGCAATCTCATTAATTTTCATGAGTTTGAGGTATTAATGGCAACAGAAGTGCTGTATTGCAGACCGATTAAGGAAGAAAAAACTGGCACTGACAGTTCGTTTCAAACATTTACAGATGAAGACCACACAAAGATACAGCAACACAGCAGAGTGGTGTGTGTTGCTTTCATTGATCATGCTGATACAACCACATCACACTGATTAACGAACATCTTTTGTCAAAAATGTACACACACATGGCTTGATACCTGGTCACTTAGTGGGGTTTTTATAACGCCTCAGAAGCTCTTAAACTCTGGAACAGTTAAAGCAAAAATTCCTTTTCAGAGATTTTAACTGCTGGTGATGGTGAACAGGCTGCACTGCATGCAAACCTAGTGGCCTGTATACCTTTCACAAAAGCTGTACTTCCCTGTGTGGTCAAAATTCAAGTGTAATAATGAAGAATCACAGCCAACAAGACAACTACACTTGTAGCATGTTTTACTGAAAAAATAGCACTTCAGTTACATGCTTTAACAGATGTCCATAATATTCATATTAAAACTGCACTGTAAATGCATAGACTGCAATACAAAAACTGTTCACCAGGCCTTGCATGACAAGAAAGCGCTGCAAATACTGCTACAGCAGTTTTTCACAAAATGCACAACATAACTTGAAATCAAATATGTAGTTTTGTTTGAAGTGTGAAAATGACACATTGAAGTCTTCTGCACTGACTTATATGTGTGTTTCAAAAATAAGGAAGAAGAGGTAATAAATGAAAATAAGAAACACCAGAATAACACTTCAGACTTTACCAGCATATCCTCACTGCACATCAAGGTGGCAAAATTCTAAGCATGCTCCAAGCTGGAAGTCAAATTTGTGCACATACCCGGAACTAATCGTGCAACAAAAAAGGAAAAAGAAGAAAACAATTTTAAAATAAAAGGCTTACACCGTGCTGCAAGTCGTGCAGGAAGTTTGGCAGCCCAGATTTCTTTGCTTCTATGAGCGTGTATAACGTTGAAGTGACGGTGTTTTCGAGCTGCAAAATAAAAACGACAGAAAAGAGAATCAAAAGAGGAGCAAAGCAAACATACATGCACCATCACTCAATATCGTCCATTTTTCTCTGCCTGATAAGTGACAGTGGGACTCACAATGAGAGACAGGCTGGAAAGCTCAATGGCGGGAAGGGGAGAGTGGACAATGGGAGAGCAGGGAACACATGGAGAATCTCACCTCGGCACTGTTTGCGTACTTCCAGACAAGGCCCATGGCCACTGTCTCCACGATTACAAAGCCGGCCATGATGATGATGAACTGCGGGCATTGTACAATGAGAGATATGAGCACAGCTGCCACAGAATGGAGCCATTGAGTTTGAGGCACAGACTGCAATTGCACGTTATGTGTGGACATTTTGCCTTCATCTGCAGGACAGAGGATAGCTAATGGAGACAGAACGAACAAAATATGCTGGATGTCTGCACAATAACATGTGTAAGGTTCACTAACACAAATCATGAGCAACTAGCATTCTCTTTAGCTGTAAATGCTCTGTATTAGAGTAATGGAAGAAATGTAGTAAAAAAAACAAACACCTTTACTGTGTGAAAAGAAAGATATGCCTTCAACATAAGGATATTTAGAAAAAAGTTGTACTAAGAACGTAGGTGTCACAATAAACATCTGATCTAGGCAAGGTGGCTACCCTCATTCTAGTTCAGTAAACCAGGCGTTTTCACACTGTGGGGCAGCCTCACTTTACCCCAATTCCCACCTCCAACACGAAAAGAAATAGGAAGAAAGAAGAGATAATAATGTTGTGATTGAAATACAAAGATGTCAATTTAGGAGATATGTACAGCTGCTTGATACCACTGTAAGCAAAATAAAAGTAAAAGCTTGGTTTGCATTAAAAAACGGAACTTGTTTTTACTTCTGCATCACTTCTGAGAAACAATGAAAGGGAACATTCGTTTATGCAAGAATTGCCTTACTTGAGTAGTACTGACTGGCTGCATGCAGTGAGATGATTCCTTTTAGTGTACTTACAGTTGCCCTCATAGTTATTGCCCTCACAGCCTGAGTTGCTTTGGGACGTTAAACCCCAATAAAGCAAACTATAGCTGTACACCCACTTTAAACTTCGATCACATAATGGCTGGTGAAGCAACCAAGTTTCCATGGTTGAATGCTTAATTTTACCTGGATGCTCAAAATCTGCCAAGTGTGCAATGCCAGCTGCATGACAATCTTCTTTTCAGCTCAACAAAATAACAATTTAAAGTGCAGTGAATAATTTGTAATGTTACAAAACTTGTTCTATCATAACACAAATGTCAGGATATCTGCTTCATATCGTGGTCTGATTTGAAAAACTTCAGGCAGCAATCTGGGTAAATCTTATAGAATAAAAGATTAACTAGGCACATGGATTTCAAACTTGAAGTACTTGACACAAGCCAAAAAATGTGCAAGGCACAATAGTTGTCAATTGTAATTTTGTATCCAAGGCAGAAAACATATTATTGCCTCTTTGTGATTGCTCAGTAGAGCTAAACATTATTCTTTAATCACCCAGATGAAAACATATCAACGAAATTCACGTGGTTTCAGCTACGATCACCTGAGTGCAAATCGACTAGCTACATAAGTTTTAATTAACCAGCCCCAATTGAGTGCCGACTAGGGAGCAGTTAGTGTCCGTAACAGGACAAACAGTACACCACCAGTCCCTGCTCAGAACCTGACAAACATAAACTAAGTTTCATTGGAAACAGAGCATTTCTAATATAGGACAAATACCTGCCCCTGTACCCCTTGAGACCATTTGGAGGCCGATTGAACAATGTGCCGATTTACATGAGGGTACAAATTTCTCTGACTCTGCTGCAGAAGCTATGAGCCTGGGGTGAGGATTTCCTCAAGCATACTGCCTTCACAAATCAACAATGCAAGCCTAGAAGCTGACAGCGCGCACTCATGGCTTCTATGGCAGTGACAGCGTATACCTGGTACCAATAGAAAACTGCTGGGCCCTGCATGATACCTTGTGGAGCGAGATGCAGCTAAGGTGCAGTACGTACACACACAGGTGTGACTAATCAACAATTGCTGAATGGTTCCACCTGAAGCCACTTGGTATTGAATGTAATGTTTCCAGCTGGGACCAGTTCTGCCCTTAACTAATTACAAATGGGCTTCTCATAGAATCCATTCTGACACTAGCTCAACAGGGACTATTATTTACTGCGATTCACTCTAGTTGGAATCTGTTCTAGAGTAACCTTGCCTACAGGGACCCATTCTACCTGGGACTACCTGATCTGAACTATATTAAATGGGACGAGTGCAGCAAACTGGTTTATTAACTGGGCTCTTTTAATTTATAGTGAGGTGTTTTCACTGTGGCTATAAAACATAAGTGGGCATAAAAATTGGATTATTGGATAACCGAACTTTGCAGTGTAATGGTTTTAATCATGTATGCTATTTACTGTTTTGAAAACAATTTTGCATAAAAATATGTCCCTATTTCATTTCAAGCATTGCTACCGATACAGTCTCTGATTTCTGGACTACCATGAGTACAACAGCTGAAGTGAGAGCACTATGTAGTGTTATTATCAAAACATGTAGACCAGCAAATAATGATGCCCGAGATACAAGACAAGCAACACTATGTGAGACATGAAGTAGAAGACAATTTCATGGTTGGATACAACTCAAGAACAGAACGGTAAACACCCCTCGAAAGATGCCCTCACAATGGTGTCAACCGACTGTAATGAGCTCACAGTTAATCCCAAAGCGTGACATTGCACGTGGCTGCCAGGTGCCTCGATGAAATGGGATAAACCGCGACATCATTAGGTGGAGGGCTTCTTTTGAGGGGTATCTGCTGCTTTGTTTTTAGTTGTATTCAACTATAGCTGCAACCAACTCTTAGCAGGACTTGTCTTCAGTGGGACCAGCTCAAACAGGACCACAGCAATTGAGTCTAACTCAATTTAAACTACAGCTGAATCTAACTCAGTCTAAATGGCTTGTTTAATTGAGACCATTTGACTTCAGCATATCAGCTGGGCCTGAAAGGTGACTCAGTGTCTAGCCAAGCCAGAATACGTGCGGTTTTTTGATGTGTGACTCTTGAAGTGTTGCATATAAGCGGATATTTTTATGAACTTCTGAAATTCTCACAAGACTGCCAGTCATTATTAGTTGACGGTTCATGAAAAACTTGGGTTCGCTGAGTGTTTTGTTCCCTGTGCTTGCATATGATCAGCATCATTCGTCATGTTCTGTCTGGCGCTATTTACTCACGAGCTATTCTGAGGCATTCTTTGAATACCTCTAGTGATGCAGTCCAAAGTTTGAAACAATCAACGAAATTTTGGTACAGTGTTCGAGGTGAAGGATGAAATCCTCAGCTCAAGCAACTGAAGTTGCCGTAATAAAGCAAAAAGGTTTGGCACTACAAACATAACTGGAGAGTGTAAATATGTTTGATAGTTGCATGCCTTCGAAAACAGGAAGTAACACACCATAAGCAGGAGCCAGCCAACAGCAAAGCAGGCTCCGCAACAACCGCAGACACCAAACAGTAGCACTGTGACACCTGCCACAAGGGTGAACGTCGCAGCAGTTGGGTAGTTTGAGAATTTTCCCAAGTGGTCGTTGACATCGTGGAGGTTCGGGTTGTTGAGCACAATAGCAGCCACGACAATTGCCGCCACACCCAGCAGCTGCGCGCAGAAAAATGAGCAAAGCACAATTGTAGACTGGTATCACGTTCTGCACATGTGCAGGCAGTCAACCACCTGCGCTGCTTGCCACGCATGCTATACGGATTATTTGAATGCTCTGTCTTACCCCCGAAAGGCATGCCCCTCCTAATGAGCTATTTAAGGGCAATCAGAAGACCCAAAATTCAATTAAGCGCGCTGGTGCAGCCTCGCGCCGAGTCTATCGTGGCGGAGAAACACACGTACACTTCTTCGTCGCTTTTGTTTCCGCGCCTGCAACTCAGTCTAGCTTAGTAGAAGTGAGGACTCAGCCATTCTCAGCGCGCTAGGTTGTTGCGAGCAAGACCTTGCGAGGTCCGTGCTGTTGTCAGGCAAATACATGGGACCTTGCGTGATAAATCCGTGGCGACAAAGCACCAATCCCGCTCAATCTGGTGGTCGCCGCGTCGACACGCGCCTCGGGATCGCAGTGACACATCACATGAATATTCATACGTACCGAGATCGTCAAGTTGAGGGCGCACAGGACGCCCTTGATGAGGCCCAGCCCGCAGGCCATGCTCGTTTCGGGAGGGCTCCTGTCCTCGGGCCCACTCCGACTACGCGCTCCACTTCACGTTGCGTCAAGATCGGCCTCCCGACATGACACGGACGTCAACCGCACGCACCAGCGCCTTCGCTCACATCCAGCTGACGGGCGCGCACCAGCACAGCACATACCACCGGCCTGCCGTCGGTTTCAGTCGTGACCTCCGTGGAAATTGCTGCAGCCGCGCACTTCCTCAATCGCGCTGACGTACAGGGTCGTCCACTCTTGGGGTGATCACCGCTCCCCGTGGCTGCGCTCCGCGGAGCGCCAGTGCGTCCGGCGCGGCCGCGCATCGAAGCAAAGCTGCGCATGCGCGGGGGGAACTAGGGGAGGTGCTTCGCGTCGTCTGCTACAGCGCTGGAGCGCGCCGCTCTTGCTTTGCTGTGAAGCGCACTTCACTGAGCTCCAGCGACTGAGGGACCGAGACGGCATCGCGGGAAAGAGCACTTTAATCGCGGCAGCGTATTGGTTTCGCCTAGAGCATGTGAACAGCCTGTTTCTTCACCGTCAGAAAGTCAATTCAATGCAGAAACTGAAACAAGCATCTCCGCAGATAAACGACTTAAGCATTGCCCCCCCCCCCCCCCCCCCCCCCCCCCGATTGATGAGGATAAAATGACTAAAGCGCTATTCTTTTGCGCGCTGTGCTGGTGCTATTTTTTGTTGTTGCCGCAACTGTTAGTGCCGTGTGTCTGGAGATCCTATCAGGCGCGCTTTTCTTGGTTTAGGGCGATGACGTGATGAGCATAGCGCGCAGTTTCGTGCATCGCTTGATGCTATATCGAATTTGATTAATGGGGCTAATAAAATGGCCAACATCCGTGTAAAATCAGGAAAAAAAAATTGAGCGATTGTTCACTCGTATATATATTTTGTTCATTTGCTTGTCATTTCTTCTACCATTAAGCCGGGCAATAAAAACAGTACTTTGACAGAAGCTAATCAGTGATCTCAGCTTCTCCGCGGCTATTTTATTGTTGTGTTAATGTCGCTCGTAGGTGTTCGTGGATCGCTTTACGGGATGTGCGACACTGCGCTGTCCGGCATAGCAACTGATTTCTGCGATCAAAGGGTCGCAACCTTACGCCCCATAGTCATATTTCTAGATCCGATAAAAAATACAACTTATTTACGTCATGTGAAGCCGCGGTGGCTCAGTGGTTAGGGCTTCCGACTGCTGATCCCGAGGGTGCGGGTTCGATCCCGGCCGCGTTTCGATGAAGACGAAACGCAAGGCGCCTTTGTACTGTGCGATGTCATTGCACGTTAAAGAACCCCAGGTGGTCGAAATTCTCCGGAGCCCTCCACTATGGCGTCCCACATATCCTGAGTCGCTTAATGTCGTTAAACCCGATAAACAAACCAACTAACAAATTATTTTGATTACCATCACTTGATGTAAAATCGCCGAAGCAGTTCCGGTTCGTTGTGGGATACCTGACGCGGGAAGTCGCATTCTAAGGTAGATTAATCGCAAATCAATTCTTTGATTATTACATTCATAAGCTGTTGTAAGGCAGGTAGCACTGACGTTTCTTTTTTCTTTTTTGAGTCTCTGGGATCAATGCACACTGTCTGAGAATGCTGTTTGTGTTCGTTTTGAATAGGCGGTTGGAGGGGAAAAGCTATGAGAGACGTGTCTGTTTTCTAGCTTACAATTAAGCTGTATTCTGTGAGAAAGAAGCCAAGTGAAAGAGGAAAGAAATGAGTGACATATATTTACAAAAACATTTTCTGCACAGTTAGACACGGAAAAGACGTTGAGTAAAAGACATGACACTTTAGACGTAAGAGGCACAACTATTTCTGCCTGAAAACAAACGAAGTGAGTCACCATCTCTCTTGAAGACGGTACTTGTGAGGGTGCCCTTCACCTCAGAAAAAGTGGTCGGGGTGGGGGAAAATGCATAACCCAAGTTGAAAGGAGGAGACAAGCGATGGGGCTCGTGCGATACTTTGGTATGGATATGTGAGCGTTTCTTGCTTACTGGTGTGCCTTTTTTTTTGTCTGTTTTCTCCTGGGCCCATATCTTCGCTCTAATCGCTGTTGGCGTCATTGCAGAGCAGTTCTTTCTTAAAACTCTACTCTGTTCAGTAGCGAGTGGCTTCGCCACCACCGTCAATGACAGCTCGCATTCTGCTTGGCATGGAGCTGTACAGCGAACGACAAAAGCTAGTGTTGGACCTAAGGCGATCCCACTCCTCTTCCACAGCTGTCCAAAGCGCGTCCGCTGAGAGGCTGTGGAGTTGTCGGCGTGCCATAGAAAATTTCATTCTGCCCCAAACATTCTCGATGACGTTGATGTCGGGTGATTGTGGTGGCCAGTCCAGAACTGCCACGCCACGGTCGTCCAGGTAGGCACCGACCTTTCTTGCCTTGTGAATCGGAGAGTTGTCGTGCTGCAGGATAAATTCATTGTCCGGAAATGGTCCTCCGACTAGATACGGCAGCAGCACGTCGTCCAGGATTGAACAGTATGAGTCCGCATTGAAGCGGCCCTGGATTTGAACAAGAGGTCCAAGTCCTTCAGCAGTCATTACGCCCCAGACGCTCACAGCAGAGCGGCCGCTAGCTGCGACCCGCTGGATAAACTCCGGCATGTATCTATAAAAAAAAATTGTATTTCCTTTTTTAAACAAGCAGATGCAGAGTCTAGACTGAGAGTAATGAATACCGAAATGTTCTGACCTCTTAAGATTTTGGCTTGGCACTAACAGGCTGAAACGCAATTGAACTCGTCCCCAGAGTCAAATATACAGCCACCGTGCCTTTCCTGTCATTCCAGTGGTTATCACGGAATATAATACGAAAGGAATGAACAAAGACCCCGGTGGCCGCACATTTTGTCATTTTTGATCTCATTACAATATGGCGCAGGCTACCGATCCCAACTCGCGGGAACGAAACCTGGCCGCGGCGGCCGTGTTAGGAGCGGTCGAAATGTAAAACGCATTTGATGTATGCGATATCATAACATTTTAAAGACCGCTTAGACGGTCAAGGTTCTTTTAGCGCGCTGTTCTATGGCGTCTCACATAGCCTATGTGACATAAGACGTTAAATCTAAAATACAAGCACCAACATAGATCACGATTTATGCCCAGCTTCAGGCAAACATTTCTTCGCTCGTGGGTCCAGCACAACGCTAGTAAATCGGAGATTGTCTTTGGTTTCAAAATTTTCTAAACTCTTTGGCAGGAAGTAAATACGGGATACAAAAACGTATATATAATCTGGGATGAAACCCAAAAATCGTTGCGCTGAAAATATGGCTTGCGAGATGACATTTATTAGCTCAATATTTCCTTTAAAACACGGAAGAAAAAGCGCAACATGAATTATAATTTGAACACATGCTATCATTGAAATTTTTTGAATAGAGTAACAAGCTATCAACATCTTCGTTTCCATATCTGTGCAAAGTTCCTGCGCACTTGCAAGACATGAGAGCTCACGCTAATTATGCTTACCGGCAGTTCTCGGGGCGCCAAACTCGCTGCCTCTGGTCCCATCTTGTTGTAAAGGTGGACTCATCTGTGAAGACGACTTTTCTCCATTCGTTTTCGGTCCACTGCTCATGCTGAAGGGCGAAATTTACGCGCTTTACTTTGTTGGCCGCGCTCACTATTGGCTTTTGCGCCGCCGTTCTGCTTTTCAGACCTGCCGCGTAGAGGCGACGCTTGATAGTCGTGTCTGAGACGCCATCCAGCCCGAGGTTATTCTTAATTTCGCGAACAGTTGAAGTGGGGTTGTCAGCCACCGCCGCAACAATGGCCATGTCGTCCTCTTCCGTGGTCACTTTGGGCCGGGCTTTACGGGGAGCATCAGCAATTCTTCCTTCCTTTTTGTACGCCTGGATGATTCGATTCACAGTTTTAAATGGCCGATTAGTAATCTCTGATATAACTCTTTGGGAATAGTTTTGAAGGCAGAGATCTACAATGCGCCGTCTTTCATTTTCTGGCACCCGCGACATGGCTACCTTTTCGAAAGTGCACCGGGAAATGAAATGGGCCTGCGCTGTCAAAGAGTTTTTGTCGCCGAAGGGGCATGGGAAGCAGCAAAAGATAAAAGCAATCCATATTCCAAAGCTGATCGCACGATGATCATGCAAGCCGACAGAACTGCGGTCAGAGTAAAAACGTCCGCTGGCCTTCGCTTTTACGAACAATCCGAGAATCATTCGCTTGAGAGTGGCCAGCCCCTTCGTTGAGCAGTCATGAGCAGCCACGTATCAGCATCGTAAGCTGATAAGAGCGGGTAGCATGACTCGGCTACCACAGACCGCCATCCTATACATCTCGGACATGATTCAAGCTGAACTCGCGCTGGTGCTGTGCGGCTTCGTATCATTGAGAAACCCGCTGCCGTGACTCAGTGACTTTCGCTCTTGCCCCTGATCCAAACGTTGCGGGTTCAACCGCAGCCGCGGAGGCAGTACTTCGATGGAGACAATATAGAATAAAACGTGTTCCACGGCTGCTTGGTTCATTCTGAAGAAATGTCAACTTTTGCAACTCAAAAAGAAGGTCGAACACACAGATAGTCAATGGACAGGACAGGCGCTGTCCTGTGGCCAGGAGCGGGCAGCGGCTGTCCTGTCCATGGACTATCTGTGTTCGTCCTTCTTTTGCCCTATAACATTTCACCTTTATAGCGACATTATATGGCTTATCGGCAACGAAACCCGGATGTTGCTGTTTGCAAAAGTGGTCCAAAAACTCAGATGACGTAATCAAGGAAAGCCAGACATCATAATTGAAATATAGCCTAGACATCAGAGATGTGTGTACGGGATAATAGTTAGCAGTATTAATAGTTAGTAGTGATAATAGTGAAAGGTCTTTAGGACAAAGTCCTTAAGGTGAAAGGCCTTTGCAATAGAGACCTTTAGGTAAAGGACATTATTATTAATGGTGAAAGGCACTAATGATAAACAATAAAGGCCTTCAGAAAAAAGTTTTATGGCAAAGACCTTTAGGTCAAAGGCATTTAGGACAAATACCTTTAGCTAAAAGGCCTTTAGGTAAAGGGCATAATAAATGCTGATAGTCATTATGAGATTGTTAAATGCCTTCGGGTCGAACGCTTTTTGTGGTAAATGATTATAGGCCAAAGACCTTCTGGACAAAGGCCTTTATGGTAAAGGTGGGGGAAACCTTTAATAGAACACGCAGCAGAATTCATGATGACCCATAAATGATTTCGCATTCACAGCACGCAAGCAGTGTTAAGTGACCTCGGTAATTTTAATGACATAATGCAATAACGCCCGTGGCTCTGCTATGGAAACGCACGTTAATAAACCCCGAGCGGTTTATATTAACCAGAGGCCTCAGCGGTGACCAAATAGTTTGATCAGCCTTCGTGCGTGCCGGATGTGTGGGATTCCATCTGCAGAGCGACGGGTGTTGGCCGTTTTATTAGCCCCATTAATCAAATTCGATATAGCATCAAGCGATGCACGAAACTGCGCGCTATGCTCATCACGTCATCGCCCTAAACCAAGAAAAGCGCGCCTGATAGGATCTCCAGACACACGGCACTAACAGTTGCGGCAACAACAAAAAATAGCACCAGCACAGCGCGCAAAAGAATAGCGCTTTAGTCATTTTATCCTCATCAATCGGGGGGGGGGGGGGGGGGGGGCAATGCTTAAGTCGTTTATCTGCGGAGATGCTTGTTTCAGTTTCTGCATTGAATTGACTTTCTGACGGTGAAGAAACAGGCTGTTCACATGCTCTAGGCGAAACCAATACGCTGCCGCGATTAAAGTGCTCTTTCCCGCGATGCCGTCTCGGTCCCTCAGTCGCTGGAGCTCAGTGAAGTGCGCTTCACAGCAAAGCAAGAGCGGCGCGCTCCAGCGCTGTAGCAGACGACGCGAAGCACCTCCCCTAGTTCCCCCCGCGCATGCGCAGCTTTGCTTCGATGCGCGGCCGCGCCGGACGCACTGGCGCTCCGCGGAGAGCAGCCACGGGGAGCGGTGATCACCCCAAGAGTGGACGACCCTGTACGCTACGCTTCGGTAGTTCACTGCGGCCGTGCGCGAGCGCCTGCCTAACCGCACGGCGCGACTGGAAGTGAGAAACTGTGGAGCTCGCCTGTTGCGAGCTGCTGCTGGTGCTCCTGCGCTCAGACAATCAGGAAGCCGTGTTGCGGTGTTCCCGCATGCCTTCTGCGGCGACTCTCAGACGCGGCTCGTGCAGCTGTCGTCGTCGCGCGGAGCGCCGAGCCATTACGTGACCTCAGCGAGCGTTCGCCTTGCCGCTCCGCGCGCTCGCTCTCCCCTTTCCGCCCTCGCACTGGCAATC
Organism: Amblyomma mixtum; assembly: GCF_055824585.1. Taxonomy (NCBI): domain Eukaryota; kingdom Metazoa; phylum Arthropoda; class Arachnida; order Ixodida; family Ixodidae; genus Amblyomma; species Amblyomma mixtum. The sequence goes on from NC_143012.1 coordinate 320,334,460, forward strand.
GGGAGAGCGGCCGACTTCTCCTGCCTACTGTGACGGGGGCTCGTCTTTGTAGGGCATCGCTTGTTGCCGGCGATCAGTGGCGCGGCACGGATGATGCGATCGGCGACTTTTGCTGGTGGTACAAGAAGATATTCGCGATAGCGAGCGCAACGTAAAATTATCAAGGAAAGCAGTACTCTAGCTTAGTTAATTCTAGCGAAAAGAAAAGGTAGCATCGGCAGCTGTTCGTAACGCTTTGAAGGGCAGTCAAAGCTTCCCCGCAACAAAGTGAAAGAATGCGTGCGCGCATGCAATGTTTACATTATCTCGCGGTTCTTTAGAAGCCCTTCACTTTTCTTTCACGAGGTGGCGCTAATTGACTTCCCTTTCTCATTTTTTTGGAGCGGGTGGCTTACATTCGCGACCGCGGGCGAATTTATCACTTAAGGCCAGATATTCCGCAATCCGCTTTATTGGCCACACTTAAGAACTTGAGGAAAAGCCGGCAATATCGTAAAGCAAGTCACATTGCTTACGGGCGTCTGATGTGTTGCGGGTACGCAGACAAAAGATACGTGTGCTGTACAGTGTATCTACGGTTTGTACTATTTGTACTAAACCGGGGAAAAAAAACGATAACGTAACGTAATTAACGTAATTACGGAATACAGGGTCACGGGGACACGGGGTACCGTTGGATTAATTGTGATCTTTGAAGTATGATCCGCAACTTTACACGCCTCTGCAGAACGGGAGGTTCCAGAAGTCAAATTGGCGGACCCTTGTGCCGAGGGTTCTAAAGCAGCCCACACCCGGGCGCCGTTGACTCAGTGTATCGTTTATGTGTTTTGTTAGGGCTGGCCGTGCAGCCGTTCTCGAAGCCAGCACTCCGGCGCCGTTTAAGGAGCTCGTTTGAAAACAAAAGCAGAAACAAAGTTAGCCGAATGCAAAAAAAAAAAAATGAAGGTTTTTGAAAGTCGCCTAATTCTTCCTGCAAGGCAGATCCGACGCGCGGTCCCCTTTGGTTTGGAGAGGGGTGTGAAATGCGGCACTTCAGTAACACCCCGCGTGACGAGGACCGGATGTCCGAGACATAGGCGTCGACTGCGGGGGGCTCGAGGGATCAGAGAGCAGAGTGGGTGAGGTGAACAAGCGCGCGTTAGTGATATCCTACAGTTAAAATCAAGAGGGGAAATGGGCTGGTACAGTGCATGTACGAGTAATGCAAAGGCAAAATAACCGATGGTCCCTTATAGGATAACGGAATGGATTCCAAGAGAAGGCAAGCGTAGTATGAGGCGGCAGAAAGTCAGGTGGGCGGATGAGATAAGGAAGTTTGCGGGGGTAAGGTTGCCCCAGCTTACACAGGACAGAGATAATCGAAATGATGTAGGCTTCGCCTGCAGTGGATGTAGTTCGGATGATGATTGAGGTACAAAAGACAACGGAATAGCGGCCTTTCATCTAACATGAGCCCGCATTTGCTTGCGTCTCTCGGCTGTTGTACTTACCCTCACATGGGCTTTAAATTTACACGCTGATTTAGCAGTGATAACGACATTGTACGCAGAATATATAATCCTGAGGTACGCCACTACATGAGCTCTCAATCCGGCTTTTTTTCGCAACTCTTGGTGCGCAAATGCCCTGTAGGGCCTAATTCACTTTAGCCAACGATGGTTTGTCGTTCCTGCTTGTGAAGATTGCATGTCCATTGAAGTCTGGGTCGGAGAAGCTGTCAAGATGGCACGCGGAAAAAAAAAAACAACAACAATAGGAAACTGCCCAAAGTAAAGCGGCGAATGGCACCGGTGCTCGAGTGGTACGAGGCGTTTCATAGTACGCCTTTTCTTTCTTTCGAGCGTCACTGGTTCACAGGATTGAACTTCGAGCTGCACACTGCATTGGCGGCGACACTCGCCCACTCACCGCGGCCTCTCATCTATGCAGCGCGCTGCAGTGCGCTTGGCCTTGAAGGATCGTTACCGCAGCTCTTCCCAGACGCGACGCCATCTGCTCCTCCCACTGATCTGGCTCCTCCTGTAGCGCGCTTGGCCTTGATGCAACGCGCGCGCCTCGCTCGGAGACAGCGTGATGACGTCATCTTTTGGTTGGTTGGGTTGGTTTATGGGGTTTAACGTCCCAAAGCGACTAAGGCTATGAGAGGCGCCGTAGTGGAGGGCTCCGGAAATTTCGACCACCTGGGGTTCTTTAACGTGCACTGACATCGCACAGTACACGGGCCTCGAATTTCTCCTCCAAAGAAATTCAACCGCCGCGGCCGGGATCGAACCCGCGTCTTTCGGGTCAGCAGCCGAGCACCACAACCACTGAGCCACCACGGCGGCACCATCTCTCGGCCATTTCGGGACCATCTCTCGGCCTCAACAACAACGACGGTCACCGAAGGAATTTCGTCTAATGGGGCTAGTAATGCTTTCTCATTAAAAAAAATGTGTGTTTAGGTTCCTAACACAGTATAGTAATAACTACTCGGAAACGTTAGGTACTGATTGTATGTTAAAAAAGAATGCTTTCGTGTGAGAACCGAAATGGTTGCAACCGCGACTGCTTTGTTGAATTCACTTGCGCCGGACTATTGCATTATGAACCGTATTTTAACAGATTCATTCCACAACATAGAGTATGAATAACTGGAATGAACTTTAACGTATTTTACTTAAGCACCGGAAGTATGTTTTCTAGGGACAAAAATCGTACTTAAGGAGAGCAATGACAATATTATTCGTGCTACAGAATCTGTAACTATAAATGTTCGATAAAAATAATTTTATTGTTTCATGCAAATCATGTACAGCGTTCAGCGCGTACTGTGCTCTACATTTGATCATGCAACACAGACGCACTAGTCTTGAAAAAATGCTGATTCATGTTGATCAGCGGCTGAATTTCATTTTAACTCTCTTGTGGTGAGGGTACTTTGGTCGCATTAAATATTTGTTTGTAAATGAAGCTTCTACGACCTGAATATCCTTGCATAGTAAAAAAAATGTTTTATGATTCATGTACATTTCTTCAGTATATTGAGAAATAGACTACGTGTCTGTAATGCTCCAAGTACGAAAAGACATTTGCCCTTACATCATTCCTAGTAAAGAAGTGTACTGCTATGTTGATGACTATGATGTAACTCCGGGCAACTGATGGGAAAACATGGCTGCTTTCGTTTTCACTCTCGTTGCTTGTGGAATAAAATATAGTGAAATCCGAGAGCAGACAATATCCATGACGAATGGCAGTGATGGTGTAGAACAGCAAAGTATGGCTTTAGGCCACGGAGGTGTGTAACTGGCGGCCCTTCTTGATGCCTTGAATAAGAAGGCAGGAGCAGACCATGGCGATGATCTGAAATGGCGACAATAGCAGCTGCTTAGGCAGGAGCGTGATGCTGTGAACCACTCACTCACTCACCCACTCACCCACTCACTCACCCACCCACCCACTCACCCACCCACCCACTCACTCACTCACGCTCACTCACCCACCCACCAACTCACCCACTCACCCACCCACCAACTCACCCACTCACTCACCCACCCACTCACTCACTCACCCACCCACTCACCCACCCACTCACTCACTCACTGTCTCACTCACTGTCTCACTCACTCACCCACCCACCCACTCACCCACCCACCCACTCACTCACCCACCCACTCACTGTCTCACTCACTCACTCACTGTCTCACTCACTCTCGCCCACCCTTCGCTATCACCGATAAATAAAAAGAGCATAGCAATACGAATAATACGTGGCCGGAACGCACCTCTTAATTTGGATCACTTAGTTACTCAGTTACACTACAAGCACATTGCACAGGAGGAAATGAAGCGTGAGGCAGGACTTACCTAAGAATGTTTCACTTTCATCAGAAGCATACAGATCTATAGTTAGGTCGAAAGACCACTTAACTTTAAATGTGCGTCGACAACAGGCGAAATTTTTTCCGTCGAACACGATGAACGCATGCCGACGGCGTCACCAGTGAGCGCGGCGTTAGGGAACTCTGAGGGCCAAGTATAACACTACATTCTATTGAGCAGCTCACACGTACCAGCGCTAGGAGGGTAAACAAGCTGATGAGTCCAAGGCCGAGTCCGTTGCGCAGAATGTACTTCTGGATCGCCTTAGAGCAGCCCTGCACGAAACAAAGTCAAGGTTTGAAAACTACATGCGTACAGCTCTTCGAAAATACAATGGCACCTTTAAGCCAGGAAAGGAAGCAAGGAGGGAGAGGGCGACGGAAGTTGTAAGGGGCCGTGTAAGATAGTGAAATTTCAACCTTTCGAACTAGCTTAATTCGAACTTCCGTCTCATTCGAATTGACACTTTTGTCCAGTCAGACGTATTCGAATACGCCTCCGTTGCCGAGAGTACAATTAATGATACAAATCTACCCCCGGAACTTGAGTAGCACACCCTGCTTCTAAAACGAATGCGCTAGAGGACAGCTTATTCCCTTTTTACTCCCTCATAGGGCAATTCATGTTTACAGTAGCCCCCGTAAAACAATAGGGCAATTCGTGTTTACAGTGTGTCACCAGATACAGATACATTTTCAACGCCCACAGTGTCTTTTGTCGAAGGCTGCATACCGTCTGGAAGAGGTAAGGCCTTTGGACGTCACGGGAATCGTAGCAGCTGGGAGGGATGGCCGCGCTGGCTTCCGTGTAGTCTTGGGGTCCACGGCCTCCGCAGCAACGGAACTGCGCAACATTTCGGTTACCACCTCTGCCCACAGTAGCCGACGCTTTGTGTCGTGTCAAGTAGTGAAACAGCGTTCGCTGCGAGTCTACGATATTATCTTGGCGATTAAACAATGCTTTGCAGACATTTCCCATTGCGCAGGAACCCCGGGGAAGCTATTTATTGCAATGATAACATTTCCCATTGCGCAGGAACCCCGGGGCACTTATTGGAAGCTATTTGTCGCAAGGATAGAAAAAAGCTGATGACTCGGCGGTGGTGCCGTAGAGATGCATGTTTGAAGATGGACACATGTACTCAGGCACCAGCCTGATGGCATTAAGTTTTTGCAGCTTTTTTCAGGGCTAACTTTGTACTGAAACTGCGGTGCTGCATGAATTTGGAACGGCCCGGCTGTCACGTTCCTTCATTAAATACAACAAGGCATCCGTGCTCACTTCGGCCTGCACGAAAAGGATCGTGTCCATGTCTTCTTCTTGCGCCTTGGGGTCCTTGTCCCTGCGTCCTCCCGTGATGACGTCCTTGAAATGTTCGTTTAGGGCGTTCTCCATCTGCGGGGCGGACAATCGCATGCGTCAGGTCAATCCTCTCAACTCGAGCAATCATAAAACAAGAGGAGAAGCTCAAGACCGCAGTTCCATGCAGCACCGTGAGCGCATGTGTCTGAAATGCTGAGGTAGGAAGAGAGTGTGAGAAAGGAAAAAGCTGCAGCGGTGCAGAAGACATTAGCTGCACATGTTGCAGGACTTGTTACTCCTGAAAAGGCTGCAACAGCGAGTTGGGAAAAGAGGGAGTGGAGAGTGAAGAGACGGGCTAGAAGAAATAGCTGTTGAGGGCCATACTGACACAGACACACTACCCTCGTACGCTCGAGTTGATCCTTAGTCTTGAATGAAAAACGCCTGAACAGTTCTGGCCAGCTTGAAGCCGGATTTCGTGCGCAGCTTTCTCGACTACTCAATGCGCAAGTTTCGAAATAATAGCGCTACGGCCACACCTTCTGTCTCGGAGTATGGCCAGTAATAAATTAGGAGAGGAAGCGTTTTTGGAAGCGGGAGTTAGAGCGCCTCAGCCACCACAACTCCTCCGTACATTTTATCCTTAACAAACACATCTGCGAACGTGCACAATTCAACAGATGGAAAAGAAAATGCCAGAAAAAAAAAGCAAAAAGAAAGTGCGTGCAAACCAAAGGACACTGGTATTGGTGTTCATAGGGTACCTCTCCTGGTTATTTTCGTTGTATGAAATAAAAATGGCTACATCTGCCTCTTTACACTGGATACTCCGTTGTTACCATGAATATTAATTTATTTCAGCACCCTAGGCCTTTTAGATGGGGCGCTGTACGGCATTAAAACCACCTCAAACGTATGCAGCCCTCCCTCTTTTCGTCCAAGTTCAATGCAAAAACAACAAAAAATACTTTGATGCCTAGTACTAACCATGGACTACGCGCCGTGTTGTAACGACTAAAAGATAGCAGTTTCGCTTAGGTATTGCAGCTTGCACGCTTTGATAAAGGTCGCGCAGCGTGTGCCATTCACCGTGCGTCACTTGGGCGACCTTTGGTATATATGCGAGGCAAGAGATTATTTCATGACCTGTCTACGGCTGCTATTTGCCGCCACTATTCGGGAAATGAACAAAAAAATAAGGATACGAGTCTTTCAATAAAGCTGCTTAGCCTATATGCTTTAGGGAAGGTACAGGGTTGAGGCCACACATGGCAGACGATTAGTGTAAATGTTCTTGACCTAACGTTGTTTATTCCAGATCCTCGGCTAAATCAACTGAGAGGTTCTTTTGTTATTTTGTCTGCAGGTCTGAATAAGACCTCTTGGAGTGGGAGTTGCTCAAAGTGAGGATGAATCGGCTTGCTGTTGTTTACCTTCTTAAATCCTTTCCGTCACTCGTTCGCAGTTTTAAACTTGTTTCATTCACAGCACCGCGGAGGCGCCTACTGGAGTAGTGCTTGATTAAAGGGACAGTGAAAGCAAACTGCAAACGGAGCTTTCGTAAGCAAGAAAACGGCAAAAAAAAAAGTAATAAAATACGGTTGTCACCAACCGGCCGATTTCGCAAGTAATGTGTCGTGTGTAGACACTGTTTCCCGGGTGCAGATCCCAAAGGCTAGGCTACACCACAATTCACTTGAAAACGGTGATCACGGAGTCCGTTTCCGTGTACACGTCACAGGTTTGATTCGAGGGGCGGGAAAACTTTCAACTGCAACTTACTCAGCAGTAAGTGCGTCTTTCGCAGCTGGACTAACATCAACGTACCCAAGAAGAGAGACACGCGTATAATAGGTTTTTACTAAGAACAATAATTTGGTGCAGTTGTGCTCCGTGTATATTTAAACAACTGTGAAGGAAACATGTGAAGCGAGAAAAAAATGATCTGTATGTCATATCTTCTTGAATGCACTGAGTCCAAATGATAAAACCCTAAGAGACTTTGCGAGCATTTAAATCATATCAAGTCTGTTCGAACCTGCTTACCGTTGAGCTGTTGACGTAGGAGAAGGCCAGGGCCATGACTGCAATCAGGAATATCGCGATGACCAGCAGAATGACGAAGTACTGCAAGAGGCGGAATGGTTGCTGAACTTACTCAGAGTGCACTCTGGAAGCCCCTCAACGGCTCTGAATAACGTGCAGCACTACGGCATAACGCAATCCCCCGCAGCGCTGCGGAAGATTGAAAGCTTGCCGCATCTAATCAGCGGACTATTTCACGAAATTTATGGCTCCTGACTCGTTAACACCATGGCTACAAAACGCATACAACTCGAGCTCCCAAAACGACGAGCGGTTTTTGAAAGGCTTAGTAAAGCAGTTTTGAGCGGCGTTTCTGTAATAATAACAACAATAAAAGTAGCAGCGTACTGTTGTGCTGTTGCGCATTTCGGCAGTGCTGTTAATTTTTTTTTGTTGTTGTTGTCGAATACCTGACGTCTATTAGAGGTGTAGGATTCGTGCAACTGAACATTTAAGTTGTTTAGAACAAGTGTAGCCTTATAGTCGCGCTTGAAGTTGACGCGTGCTTTACACATTTTTCAAATGTCAACGATGGCTATTGTTTGGACCGGTTTCAGTAGCCCTAGAGAATGGGCTTAAGTGTCAAGCGCGATCTTTGAATTCGTCACAAGTGACGGCTCACCGCTGCCATTTCATAGCGCAACGAATGCTACTCAACATTTAGACACGGCAACGAGTAATGCGTCCTGGAAAAATGTCTCAGCGAAGCCGAAGCTTGTAATGGACGCGGTATGCGCTGAAGTTATAAGCTGCCAAAGAGCCCAGGGCTCATTTTAAAAGTTGAGAAAGTTGAGCGTGTGATTGCGCGTGAACATGCGGAGTGCTTCCGTTTAACCTTTACAGATTTTTAGTTAAAAAAACTGAGAAACATCGGTGCGGTATGTTGAGCTGGTTTGTACAGCAAGACGGACGTTGTGTACATCTTATGGATCAATGATTAGATTAGAAGATTCAAGCAGTATCTTACTTTAAAAGACAAGAACGCTCGCTAAAATCTTGTACTCTATTCCTTTTCCATCTCTAGGGACAGTGTGGAGGCATGATAACTATCTCTTTTAAAAAATGCCTCTACCGCAAGACAGAAATGCTGCGAAAGGAGTCAGAGGTGTTCGTGGCAAAATATGTCCTTTTATTCTTCTTCGCGTGCTTTCGAAGCTTCCGCTAAGCCTTTGGCTGCGAAAACACAGCAGGTGAGAAGTTGGACTCCGTTGCTGTGTAGTTCTGAGCAGCGTTACAGAAACTGCGGGCGTCATGAAGGCACGTTAGCTAACTCTTACGCGGTAATGAGCAACTATTTCGGCCAGCTTTAACAAAGAATCAGTTTTCTGGGGAAATGAATGTTGACCGCCCATCCGGAAACTCCATGAAGCAGTAGCATTTCACTGTACAACTAGGCAGGCCCTTGCTTTTCTGAAAGAGAAAATACGCATTCGCGCATGACTCCTCGCTTCCCTTAGCATTCGTAACTTTGGTCATTGCAAGGTCATCCTTACGCCAGGAGGTGCCCCGATCGCTTCGCAAACCACGGAACGATATCTGTGAAAATTGCCGGATGGTGGCGAAAACATGAAGCGGCTGGCCTGCTTCTAGCGCCAACTTGTTTTCCCCTCCTGATTGCGTTAGGAGGAAGACGGGAAGCTACCTTTTGGATCCTAATCCTATGACGAGACCTATGTTGCAGAATAAGCAGACCAACTTCTCGACCCACCTCCGTTCTTTCTCAGCCCCCCCCCCCCCCCCCCCCCCCCCGCTTGTTTATCAACCGGTATGGTCTGCTTCAAGACTGGAATTAATATCGGATCCCACGGTGGCCGGCGTCTGAGTGGCTTATCTCTCTCCGCGACTAGTTGCTGCCTGGCTGCCAAGCTGACTCGATGCGTATTGGCTGCCGACGTACTATTGAAGACAAAGGGCCTCCAAGACGCGCGAAAAGCGGACTGCGTGCATAGGTTCATATCTGCGAAGAGCTACAGTTCATTTGACCGCTGCAGTTAATTTGAGATAGAGCTCTCGAGTCCAGTCTTCGCCTCCACAAGTTCTGTAAAAATCGAGTAGTTGTCTTCGATCACCACTCACGCGCCCTCCATGGAGACTTTTCTATGCCTATTTTCACACGCATTCCAAAGTAGTGCATGGAATTAACGACGCTGGGTGCGCAGGGAATAACCTGCACAGCGTCTGACGCGCTTTCCGGTTATTTCGGGCAGCTCTTGTGTCAAGACACGCGGCAGCAGGCGCTTTCCTGCACGCTGGCACCCTCCGTGCACTCCCGCGACGCTAGGCGCGGCCGCAGCACGATAGCGCGCCGTCGTGGTCGCTAGGCAACCGATGGAGGGGGCGAAGGGAAGAACCGTTATTGCACGTCCCGCTCCTGCCCTTATCTCCACCTCGATACGCTCGAAACAGAAGAGGAACAGCGTCGCGGCGAGAAATGCTTGCGATATCTGGGTGACGCCAAAGTGAACTGCACCAGCAGCAGGCACGAAGGCGGCGCCCTTCGGTAAAAACCTTCTGGCATCTGACTCACTCCGACGGATCGCGTCATGGTTGTTGCACTTTTAATATACTTAACTCTGATCTCTTGCCGGTTTTGTCGCGAATCGTTTGCAATGGCCAGCCTCGAACGGCAAGCAAACATTGCAAAAGGACAGGAGAGGACTCCCTATTGTCTCTGCTTTCCTCTCTTCGGAGTTATCTGCACTTGAGAGCCAGATAGGCGCGGGAGCAGCTCTCTGTTTTCTCAGTAATGCGTCACCGGCTGTACGCTTTCCGTAAGCTGTGCCCCGACAACGCATATTCTGCCGATGAGCTTGCAAATCTAGCAAAACGAGACGTGTGTCTTGGACGGGCGCGCCATGCTTTCTCTGGTTATGTTAGGCATAGTAACCTGCGCTAGTATCGTATACCTTTAGAACGAATTAACTTTTTTTTCATGAAAACTTAAAGGCAACCCGCATTGTCTGAGGAAATGGCGCGGCTTCATCTCAGGCGATGTACGGATTTCCTTTTCGATGCATGGTTGATTGGCTCCTGACGTGCTGTCAATATGGGAGACAAGCGATAGGGATCTAAATTGGGAAGATATTCTACGACTGCTTGTACTGGCTCTGGATTTCGTTCGCGATGCTGACAAAACCTCCCAAGGCTTCCCATGAAGGGATGCTAATATTGCATATGCATCTTCAGCTGGCTGTGCACTGAGCACGCGCTTGCCTGCTTTAGATGGACGAAATCATTTAAGGGCTGTTTGTTCCAGACGTGAGCAACCTTTATTCGCTCAGCAGCACTGACTAACAAGAGGAGTATGGAGAAGCAGTTGCGGCAAGGCGCGGTCTACTTCGCGGTAGAAGCAGAGACAACCGCCACTGAAGGGCTTGTCATTCAAGAGATGTCACCTATCAGCTGCCCGCAGTGGACACGGAGGCAGTGAACTTCACGACCGACTCGCATCGGGAGTTACCTATCGACTCCCCCACGCGTGATGAACGGCAGTGGGCAAGAAGCCAGGAACGGGTTTCTGGCCCATTGTATTGCTGATTTTTGCCAAACAGTCTTCAGTTCGTTTACTGTAAAATGGTTTGAACTGAAAGAGTGCACAAAGGTGATGTCGGACAGCGAGGCGACTCTTCCTTGGGGAGAGGTTACACTGACAAAGATTTTTGTGGGCCTCACCTCTCTAAAGGGACTGTTTACGACTTATTACGACTTTTTCTTTTAATATTTCTAGACAACGCGTTGAAAACGAACCCACACCTTATTTTCATTTGATTTCATCTTCATATCAAATATCTCGTCTGTTTTTTTACAGCAAGCACTATGCTGCCATTCTCGAAACTTAGAGCATATATTTATTTAGTTACTTTCTAATTTACAGTGTGTGCGTCATTTTATACCATCACTTTCTCTGCGTCTTGAGCGGTGAATTTTTGATCAGTAAGCACCAAAGCTGTTTTTCCAACAAGACCTGCGTGATGCGGCCATATGCCACGTAATTTAACTTTACCTAATACGCCTGAAACACTTATCTGCGCAGAAAAGACCACGTTGCTTACCAATGCTTTGCATCGCTTTCGACTGGTCCTTTTTACACTTACCCCTTCCGGATGAGCATCTCAAAGGAAAGAATAGGTAATTTGTAGCTTTATTTGCGACTCTATATATGCAGTTATTCGGCACTCTTCAGTATAGCGGACATTCACGTCGAACGAGGAACATTGGCCATTTCGGTCACCTGGAGCTTGTGATTGAGGGCACTTCGAAGCGTGCATGTAGATGTTGAAAACACACCGTGAACGAAAAAGCTCAAACAGTCTTGTGTTTTTCTCAGCACAACATCCAGTACAGATAAGACTTGACGACAATAATTGCACTCGAAAAGAAATTGCCGCAAGCGACGCTCCCGTCGTATGCGGAAAAAGGGCGATATGAGACACTCCTGTCATCCAAACAAACCAGAGCCGTTCCCATTGTTATGGCACTGGGCAGGTTGGTAGAAAACAGCCGCTCGCTAGCGTGCATCATTGTATCGTAGCTGCTCTACACTGGTTGACCGTGCACACATGTTCACATCTTGTCTGCTTGTCGGAAGCAGCGGTATTTACTCTCTGAATCAGTGCCTGACCGTCACTGACAATTCATAGGGCGCTGAACCGGTAAGGCTGATACGAGGTAGAATTTGTCTAAGGTGGCATAAGAACGCCAATGCGCTTACATCTCCGCGAACGCCTGCTCACTGCAACACCAGTAACGCGCTATCTGACACGTCACCTGACACCGTGTGCCGCGGGCCGCTTCTCAACGCATTTTTACACAATATATCTGTCCGTCACCCCCATCCCGTTCCCATAAAGAAAAGAAAAAAAATGGGAACACCCCAGCCAGCCTCGGCCTCGGTGATTTTCGTGATATCGTAGCTCCGCGTATCTCGGCTTCCCCCGCTGCGGCCGTCGTTCATCTGTGGCGATTTCTTTCTCTTCGTGCGCACTGTACCCGCAATCGCTATTATTATAATGCCTGGATCTGCCCATCGTAGGATGAAGGTGTCTCCTATCTTCTTCCATTGTTCTCTAATTAGCCCTATTCTACGTCAGACGCACCCGTTCGAACCCAGTAAAGCTCATAATCCCATCTTCCCACCTGACTACTGCCCCTGGTGACGTTTCTCTTACTTTCCACTCCGTTGCTCCCACAGACCATAGGTTATCTCTTCTCCGTAGAGCGTGTCGTGTCCAAGTTCATTACTGTCGCAACAGAAAATTCAACGACGTCACCACTCCGGGATTACGTGCTTATCTCCTGACTAGCGAGAACACAGCACTGCCGCGTTCATCGGATGGCCATTGACAATGAGGTCACGTGATTAAGGCCCGCGGTTTTGGGGCCAGCGTGGTGGGCCCTTTTTATAAGTGTGAGGGGGGCGATGGTGACGGTTGTCCCCCGTTCGTGATGATCCGTTGCGCACTCACGCCGGTGAGCATGGCGGGCGACTCGCGCATGGATCCGCAGCAGCCCAGGAAGCCGACCAGGAAGAGCAGGCATCCGATGAAGAGCCCCGTGGCGGCCGCGCTTCGCACGCTCTGCAGGCCGGCCAGCGAGGCCTCGTCCGTCGGGGCTCCCGCCAGCGCTACCGCCGACACCACGATTACGGCCAGGCCCAGCAGCTGCAAAAGGAAAGGCGGATGCTTTCGTTTACGGCCTCCGGGCGGAAGGCTTCCGCTTTACGTGGCGCCCAGTTTGTGAATCCAGAAAGCTCTTACCTTTTTACATTCTTAACTTGATACTTTTAGCATATGACGGAGACGTAAAAGTGCAGGCGCATAAACAGTCGTGTGCCGGCCGCGCATGCGCAGTGGCAGGTGCGCGCCCCCACCTGTCCACTGGTCAGGAGTTATAACGCGTGGTGGTGCTAAAACCTCGTCTCTTCTCTAAACCTCCTAACGTGTGTGTCTATCGGAGAGTTTTAGCGCAGGGAATACGCATACTGCGTCAGCTGAGTGCTAACTGTAAATTTTCAGTGATAAGTGCATGCCCCCGCGTAGCCCCTCCCACTAGAGGATCACCAACGTTAGACAGTTGGCGTACGGTCACTTAGTTTCTTTAAAGCTCTGTAATGCTTCGTAACAAGAAGATAGAATAATAACCGAGGAATCCGAAGTACTCGGTGAACATCAAGGTCACGGATGTATTGTGGTAACAAAATAAACTGGAAGAGATTACAAGGAAAATCAATGCATCCCCAGTAAACTGGACCCAGCCTTTTAAGGCTCGGTCCACCTCACCGAGCTTCCACGCTTCAAGGTCAAGGCTTGCAAGATTCGTTAACAATATGATGCACTGCTTGTTTTCTTCTCGCACTGAATTTTTCATGTTCGAACGTGTTCTTGTTCTCGAATTACTTTGCTTCTCAAGCAAAGGAATTCGAAGCGCGGCAGACACACTGAGGCAGAATTGTAGACCGAAAGAATGCCCTATCGCTCGTCGTGAATCCATCAGACGCCAGCCGGCTGGGTAACAAGAGCCTGAGCTGAGCGATGACAGGATGCTCTATACGCTCTGAACGGACAATTCATGCCTCACTGCTTCAACCAAAAGGAACGGAGGAGATCCTGCTCAGGACACGTTCAACCGGCCTTTAGGTTTAGGTTTAGGGTTTAATGTCTCAAAGCGGCTCAGGCTATGAGGGACGCCGTAGTGAAGGGCTCCAGAAATTTCGTCCACATCGGGTTCTTAACGCGCACTTACAACGCACAGTACACGGGCTTCTAGCATTTCGCCTCCATCGAAATGCGACCGCCGCGGCCGGGATCGAACCCGCGTCTTTCGGGTCAGCAGTCGAGCGCCATAACCACTAAGTCATCGCGGCTGCTACAACCGTCATGGATTATAATTTCACGTTTGAGATCGTACAACTCAGTGCCCCACCGCTTTCGTAATATTGCCATTCAAGTCGTTGTGGCCACTCATTCGTAACACTGAGTCCACCGTTCTCATCTCAGATTTCAGTTGTAGGCATAATTGATGCGATGGAGCGACAAGACGAAAGTCGTTAAGACAAATAATTTCGAGAAAACGCGTTTCTTTGTTGCTGTTAAGTTTAATCGACTACAGCAGATGGCTGCACCTGTACATATTCCGACGAGTGTGACGTGAGTCAGAAATGATTCCAGCCCTTCAGTATATGAAGTGCACAAAGCGCAATATCGGCATTGTTGAGACATTCGGCATTTGGGAGAGGTATTCGGTTCCATTGCTTGGTGTACTAACATGTAAAATAAACTCATTTGTCCTCATTTCGCAAGTTTTATTCAGTGCTTCAACGCTTAATGTAAACCAGACCCCAAACTAGAAGCATTTCTTACTTCTTGAATTTCACTTAAGTACCGAAAGTCATGTGTAATGGCACGGTACGTGGGCTTTAATGTCTCAAAGATGCACATGGGCTACGATAGACGCTATAGAGGGGGGGGGGGGGGGGGTTGAAGATTAATTTCAATTAGCTTTTGTTCTTAATTTGCACTAACATCACACAGCGTAGGGGCGTTGTTTCATTTAGCCTGTACTGAATGCGGCACCTGCGGCCAGAATTCGATCGCATGCCCATGGACTGAAGAGCCAAATGCCATGACCCCTGTTGTCACCGCGTAAAGCAATGGGCAGCCTAGAAAATAAACGACAAGAGCATTTTTATATGACAGTGACTTCTGACAGAGTTCGCCTAAAACGAAACTGAACCACATAACAAATAAAAAAAGGTCAACAGCTTCAATAGGAGGCTAAATGCAATTCAGAACAACTGCGAAGGTTCAAGTGATGTAGGGTTAAAAGGGGGCTACACTATCGTACATTTCTTCGGGAGCTTGTTTTTGTGCACCGTAAAAAAAGAAAAGCACTTGTTTAACACAAAAACTTCTATTAGTATGGATATCTCGAATTTAATCTCCGTCCAATATTTGCTCAGTAGACTTTACGCGAAATTTTTCGAAGAAATTATCTGAGCGCAGTTTGAGCGAAGCCGTTAAACCCCGATGTCCGTGACGGGCTCGAGGCAAAAAGAGGTACAAGAGCCCATGCAGCTGCACTCAATTTCTCGCTTCGCCTTGCTCGTGAACAGCGACAAGCAACTTGCGTCTTTCCCTTTTTTAGACGTCGGGTCCAACATCCGTGCTTTTATATAGTCAAGCGGAAGAAGCCAATGTACTAAATTTCTCATACCACCTGTGTAATATTCAGCTCGTGCTTTAAGTTCCCCCATTTTCCCATGTCCTGTCTGCATGGAACACAACGTACCATTAAGAGACACGTTGGGAGCAGCAAAGTACTTCCTCGTGCTCTCATCTTCGCAGCAACATATTTACGACATTGATGTATACGCATGCTCGACCGGAAGCGGCATCCCACCACCGACCGCACAGTTGTGTGCATGACTATGTACATGCGAAGTAGAGAAAATATTAGGTCTAACGCGGCGGCAAAACCGTTAAACCCCGATGTCCATGACGGGCTCGAGGCAAAAAGAGGTACAAGAGCCCATGCAGCTGTACTCAATTTTTCGCTTCGCCTTGCTCATGAACAGCGAAAAGCAACTTGCGCCTTTCCCTTTTTTAGACGTCGGGTCCAACATCCGTGCTTTTATATAGTCAAACGGAAGAAGCCAATGTACTAAATTTCTCTTACCACCTGTGTAATATCCAGCTCGTGCTTTAAGTTCCCCCATTTTCCCATGTCCTGTCTGCATGGAACACAACGTACCATTAAGGGACACGTTGGGAGCAGCAAAGTACTTCCTCGTGCTCTCATCTTCGCAGCAACATATTTACGACATTGATGTATACGCATGCTCGACCGGAAGCGGCATCCCACCACCGACCGCACAGTTGTGTGCATGACTATGTGCACGTGAAGTAGTGAAAATATTACGCCTAACGCGGCGGCAGACTCTGCGAAGCAGCAGCATTAGCACGTTTAGGAATCATTCAGAGCGGGCTCGTGGCGGACGTTGGCCCGCACCACGCCACGGTACAACCATATCACTGCCATCCGGAAGCTTTACGGCCAGCGATAGCGCGACGGGGGATACATCCGTCATAAAACCACTATCCGTGTTGCGAAATTCATTGGTAGGAAAGCCATGCCCTGCTATCTTTAAGCGCCAAATCAAAAACAAAGAATTCGTGGACATCGCGCGGCCAGCGTACATGTATGCATGACAACTGGAGAGGTGCGAGGCTGTTTTATGCATAGAGGTATGATCAACCGGGAGCGCTGCCAAAGATATTACGCGGCGACTCCTACTGCCGGCCTTCGCCACTCGCTTAGAGTAAAAAATTCAGAGCTTTGCTGAGTTAGAGCTAGGCATTCATCTGTCTCTAGGATCTTTCAATATTGTTCGTATATATAGCCCTGTTTTTGATCTATGTATTGTTTTCTTCACTGTCCCACCCCCTCTGTAATGCGAAAGCCCTGAGGGTAAAATAAATGAAAAATAAATGAAAAAATAGCAGAACATGTCGTAACATAAAAAAAGCCAGTGTTTACTAGTCTGACAGCTTTAGTTGCTACACATTGGAATGCTTTATACTTGTACATGGATCCATGTACAGACAACCTGCTGTTGCCTTCGGAGCAAAGGAATGACACAGTTTCGTGAGAGCAATACGTAGTACCTGCGCCACTTCCAGAGCGCTGTCTGATCAGTGTAAAAATCACTGCAAGGCGCCTGTACGTGAACTGAGTAATGAGATGAATGTCTTTAATACATGCATTTTGGCCTCTGTTGTAGCCTGCAGACCAATGGAATGAGCTGCCAAGTGTACGGCAGATGAGCGTGGTTCAATGAAAAATCGGCATTGACCTGCTTGATCATAACAGCCATCTACAAATCTTGACCGTTGCTGCTCTTTTGCATCGTAGTTATGATTTGCAGTTTTAGTATAGCGTCGGTTTCTCGAGCACTGTTTTAATCACAGTTATGACAGCATATTGCTAAGGTTTCCCTCCCCCTCCCCCCCCCCCCTTTCCAACCCCCGCTTACTTTTTTTCTGTAACGAGCATTATGCCACGCCTGTGGTGGCCTTGGAAGGTTAACAAGAATGATGTTCTTAATTAACCACTCCATCACTGCAATGCCATTTGACGTGCATCAGCACCTCGTTTTAAACTATGACGCAGTGAGCTTGAGCTATTTGCTATGCGCATTTTCGTGTTGCCGGTGTACACGCACACACACGCACGCAGTCTTCAAGCACCCGTCCTTCAGATACAATGCACACTACTCTAAGTGGGTTCTCACGTGCGTTTTGAAAGGGACAAGGCGGCTTGCTTTTGATCTTTCTTACGAGTGTGGCCGTGCTCATCTGACGCCGCTCGTAGCAGATATCCTGCCTGCACTGCCTCAACACTGGCCTCTGATAGGCTTTGCAAGAGTGGCTATTTCGTACTTCAGCCATAAGGACATTTTAGATGAGATTGTGCGAGTAACTGTTGACTGGCATCAATATTGGCGACTTGTATGCAGGCTTTAATATTGCATACAATTTGCGTAATTTTAACTTTTATGCACTCTTATTTTCCTAGACGAAACATCTGGGCAACTACTTGATGCTTTTAAAAGGCGAAGGGCTTTTAAAAAGTTTCAAAAGCAAAGTTAAATTGCTGTACCTTTCGTACAGTTTCTTGTTCAATCAGTATAAGAGGACCAGAACATCATTTGTACGTCGTCTATATGTTTAAAAAAATGCCTCGCAGCACAACGGTATGGAAAACAACAAGAAATTACTGAGTAATAAAGAACAAAACAAAAAAGAAGAGAGCTTCGCCACAAAAGGAAAAAAAAATAAGCGCATTGATTCTTCAGCTCAAGGTAGCTGCATCGTTGCTGGTATCTATCGCACAAAGCATCCAAGCTGTGCTGGCTCAAAAGGGGGCCCCTGGACTTTGCTGATGCGAGTAAAGGAGGAAGGTTGCAGAAGGCGCTCGAAAATTATCGTCGATCCAGCTTCTCTGAGTCTTCAGTTTTTTTGTTTCCTCTTTTTAGAGTGCGATTTACACGAGCACATAGACCACGACGCCCATTTTCAGGGTATACTTGTGCAAACACAACTCCCATGACTACCACGAACCATGATCCCTGATCACACTCTGAAGCTGTAATAATTATTCGCAAGATCGCTTATCTAACGTCTACTTTACTAGCTTCATTTTCATTTCATGTGTGCACCATGTTCTCCACACAGCAGGATAACAGCATGACATTTCATTTGTTGAAACGCCCTTTCTGTCAAGATTGTGCACTGCTCTTACACGGCGTTAGCGGGTGACCCATGACGTAAACTAAGCCCAGAGTAAATCATTTTCATAACAATCTTCAATGGCGGTTTGCGATGTGTCAGTAGTAGAAGGAAGAGAGAATATGTCGTCACTGCTGGGAGGATTCAGTGACATTTGTTGTTCAAGAGTAAATCCCTTCAGATATTTGCATTCTTATCTCGGATTGGAAACGTGCATATAGTCACTTTATCACCTACACGGCTAGCGTAGATAGTTCAGAGCCGGGGGCCTTAACTACGAATGTTATTAAAATACCCGTTCAGCCACGCTGTCGCGGTAATCGGAAACCAGTTTTGTCACGCTGTGCTATCCGGAATACCGTGTCTGAATAAATGATGCAGGGATGCTTTCTCTTGTGACGAATCGAGTTTAAGAAGGAAGAAATAGCTTTTTATGGATCAGTATAGTAAATTTTAGGCTTAAAGTGGCTTATTGACAAACAACGAACAGAGAATAGATATAAAGCGGATGAGGCGCACAGCTCTACATTCTATTCGTTCTGATTGTAACCTTCTGCTGGAGAGCTCTGGCAGAGATAAGACGCGACGGCTTTTGCAAATGAGATCATGGCTGGAGAATAGCCGTTCAGCACAGTACAAGTGTGCGCTATAGATGTAGGAGGTCGGTTTTTAGTAAAATATATTATGCTAGATGGTCTGTGCAAAGAAGCACTTGGTTTGAACAGACGAACATGTCACACAAAGCGATTGTCTAGAGGACGAGCACAAATAAAATCCTCTTTTCCAGTCACTGCAACGCGTCTAAACAGTGATTTTGAAAAGCGCCGTATAATGCGATGCCATTAAAGCCCTAACTTGCGAAGACAGCTTAATTACGTGCATAAGGCCGAAATTTACATAAGCAACGCGATCTTCATAGCTTCGTCATGAGAAAAGAGGAATTCAGGCATAATTAAGACACCCACACAGAGGACAAGTGTTTGGGGGAAAACAGAATAATGAGCTTCACGCAAAATCCCTTTCGTTTACTGCGGGTGTAAGAGGTTGAAAATCTACGGCCTGCAGCGCAGCTTTGTTGGAAATAAACGCAGAAACCGTTTATGGCCTGTAATGTCGAAAAAAAAAAAAACGTGATCGCTGAGAGCTCAAGAAATGGGCCACCCTCGTCATCTTTCCCGCGCTTCGGCGTCTCAAAAGATCCCTTAACGCTGGATCAAAGAAAATTTCAGTGTTAAAGGAAAGAAAGCAAAAAATGAAAAGTGGTTTATGTGTAAGACGCTCCTTCCATTTTCGCGTTGTATAATGCCTCTTTTTTCTTGAGTCCGTCTTGCGCGGACTTCCAAATTCACCCTCATTTTGGACTGTGAAGAAGCACGCCGGGTTTGGGTTAGAGGGGTGGAATGCAGTTGTCGGACGAGTGAGCACAGGGCACTATACGAGCAGACAAAGACATCTCCGCATAGCAGCAGTCGTCGACGAAAACTGCGCCGCTCTCAATTATGTGAAGGCGCTCTAGAAATTTTTGCTCCGGTGATGACACGAGCTCGACTGCCTCCGTTCTCCTCTGATGAAGAGGATTAAAAGAAGGAATGATGAAAAAAAAAGTGGTTTCCTCAGCACCGGCTTCCGTCGGCGCGAAATTAAATCCTGCCTGCCTGTCTGCCTATTCCAGCTATGTTTATAATTTCTTTAAATCGAGAGAAACTATGACTGCGCTGCGCTTTTATCTTCATGAGCTACGCTTCGGGCTATTTTTATGCCGCTCACGGCGCTCCAATTCTCGTTGTCTGATCTCTGTACCCGGCTGCCTGGCTAACATTCTCATCCCTTTCCCCTCCTCCACCCCTACCTGCCTTCTGGGTGAGTTGAGAGAGATTTCTTCGTTTCTTTGCTGAATCGTATTCTAGTGACTCTTCTTTTTTTTTGCACGAAGTGCAGTTTGCTCTTCATTAGTCCGGATATAGTTGATTAGAGAAATAATCCTTTAATACGCAGCTGCTTGTCCTCATCGTTTAACGCTTTTTTTTTGTTCTTTACACAATCCGCTGAAAACTGGATCACAGCCTTTAGTGGCTGGCTGAATTTTTATAAAATCCTTTGTTGCAAAAAATAAAGAAATACTGTTGCAAAATTACGTCTCTTTATTTCTTCCCACTGGAAAGTTTAGTCATTCATTATGCAGTCCTTGCATTTTCCTCCGAAAACACTTCCATTTTAATCAAACGAAGTTTTAAACCAGTTATATACTGATTAAAACCACTGCTTCATTTATTAGGTTTCTGAGGAAGCAAAGAAGTGGAGTTAATTGGCCATATCGGCAATGTTGACGTATATGTATCACCGATATATGCTTTTCTGAGCTGATTATACTTTAGAGCCTCAAGGTGTATCAAATAGTTATCTTCCTCTTATGGAGAAATTAAACGAGAATCAGCTAGGGAGGAGTTTACACAAATCAACGAAAATGTAGCATCATCGAGATCAGGAAAAAGTATAAGGGCCGCTCTAATTAAGCGGAGGAGTGTTTATCACTGTTATTATCGCGAGCTTTTCATCGTAAATTTTTTTCATCGTAAATTTCAGCAACGAAACCACATTCTTCGAAGATTGTTTATTTTTGTTTTACAGTTTCCCTCGGACGGTAAGTGCGGCCGTGTCGAATGCTTTTGCTGGCAGTTAATTACTGAAGTATAGAGCGCACATGCCAGCCATTCCACTGAACCATAAGTTAATTGTTGAGAATGAAAATAATCAAAATTAGGAAAACTAACCAATTAAATATATCAATAAATTAAAGAACGCGTTCGGCCACTGCATACATACGCGACGCAAAAGCTTGCTAAAACAAGCCCCGACCCTAGTTTTAAGCGCGAAGTCCAGGCATGCATGTATCTGAAGGCGAATATATAAGCTAACAACGTGGATGCTAAGGCGAAAACATGTGCGTTGTTTACTTCTTGTGACGACGCAAACAGGGAAAACCTATTTGTTTCCTGCGGTAAAGGCCGACCAAGATGTTTGCATCTTCGGTGTGCGTGCGTGCGTGCGTGTGTGGTTACGCGAGTGTTCGCGACGGAAGTTTGCCAGCGCGTTTTTTGGACGCCATGGTGCTTACGGAGCACCAGTAATGGCGTTTCTTATTTTCTCCTTTAACGTATGCGCAATGATCAGGGGAAAGCGTGTTTAAACGCAAAAGAAGTGATACGGTGATGTGGGTATACTACACGCGAAGTTTGGACCAGCGCGCGCTTGGTGCCCTTACCAGTGCTTGAGGCATGTTTTACGTCTGCCGCGCTAATGTTGCTGAAACACCCCAACGAGATGAGTTGTCGCCATCCGGTCACTGTGGGGACGTCTTGTTTATCGAACGAAACTTAACAAACAAGAGGGGGCGCTTCCCGTATTTACCAGAATCAGCGAGTAGTGCAACGGGCAGATTCATGCTCCAGACAAGGGCGCCCGCCAACTAATCGTTCGCTTTCGCAACTTCATTCGCGAACAGGTCGGCGTGCTCTGGTTTGTCCTTGCAGCAAATAGCACGAAAAATAATTTATAGCTTCTGGCAAGCGGTTGCCGCTTACGTAAATAACGGGAGCAAAAGGAGAGGAAAAGAACAAACAACCTAAAAGAGCTGTTCGCTTTAGCGGCGTCGTGATATCCACTACGCCTCCAGCGCCGCACACTTTCAGCGTACAGTTGCCCGCACGCGGTGTACGCAGCCGCTAATGCGTCCGCTAATAGCGTTACCCAAATATAGCCGGATGTGAGCTGGAGTAGATATGTGTACGTGCGCTTTTGCTTCGCTTGCTTGCTCTCTTGCCCGCTTGTTTATGTGCGAGCTCATAGGAAAGAGCGAAGGTGATTGATTTTGCTGATTTTGCTTTTTTCTTTCGACCGACGGTGCAACGGTGACGTGGCAGTAACCGAAGAACTATACAACACCGCCGCTCGTCGCGACTTTTGCGACTGTTTTCGCTTTCTAGTCGTTTATCGTATGCAGGAAGGATCGGAAGTCCTAGCGCGCAGTTCTTTCAATTGCAGTCCGGCGTAAACACGGCAGAAACCGCGCCCCTCTATCTCGGCTCACCGGGCGTTAAATGTCGCTGTCTGCGAATGCGCTGCAGAGCTTCCGAGGGTCGTGATTCATACGGAAATACGGTGGGTTTGTCGAAGCTTTGAGAGTACAGACTACTTTGCAAATCGAAACGTCAATGCTGGCACATAGAGACAGGAAAAAGTTCGCGTTTTCTTAGTAGTTTAGTGGGTGGCTTTTTGGGCTTGTTGGTGGTATACAGCTTCAAAACACTGTAGCGCAGCCAAAGACGGGGACTAAAATGAACAGAAAGAACACTACGAGCTCTAACTTCCAACAAACTTTTTTTGTTCTCGAGCAGCACATTTATACGCCAGACAAACACGTAGTCAGTTTTGCACAACGTTATTGCGTTCGCAAAAAAGCGAGCTCTTTATCACTGAGAAAGATGAAAGGCGTGCTAAGACGTGCGTGACCTGAACCATTTATCTTCTCAGCTTCAATAATTTCTCGTGTTAACATATCTCCGCTTTCTGCTATGACAACACATTTATCCAGAAAAGCTTTGCATATTTTTGTCTGGCACGAAATAATATGTTCAACGAGCTTCCCTCCTTTCCTGTTCTTGATATTGCGAGCATGATCCATTAGGCGCTCATTGAGGCACCTTTATGTCTGTCCTATATATTTGTTACCACAAGATAAGGGAATCTGATACACGACTCCTTCAGCGCACTACGTACGGTTTCTGGTGCTTGACATCGGCCTCTAAAAAAATTGATACCTTGTGCAAACTAGGAAAAAATTACCGACGATTACGTTACTTCCTAATGCGAAATTTGAGCGCAGCAAATAAGCTGTTTCACCTTTTCGATAGATTGAGGCAAAGAAATCGAGCAACACATGTATGCGCTATCACAGAATTTTTTTTTATTTTTCACACGTATTCGCAATTTCGGCTCGGGCGGTGCACATATACAGATCCGCCGCCACCGATCTGGCTCTCTGATTGCCACCGCACAGGGGTTGCATTGGAGGAGGAGCGAAGAAAGGAATTAAGTTAGAGCCGGCGCTTTGACAACCGGAGACTCGCAGGAAGAGGGGGGAGGGGGGCGGCGTGTACACCCAGCGGCAAACGATGGGGGCAGAAGCGCGCGCAGCAAGCGGACAACACGATAAAGGGAGGAGGGAAGAGATAGCAGCGACTGACTGATGCCGCTGACGCCGATAGCGCTGGGGGGATGAAAGGGGGGCGGAGCTGGTTACGAGGCCGACGCCGACGACGACGCGAAACCCAGGAACGGACGCCAAAGAGCTGCGCTCTAAAACTAACAGCAAGCCACGTGGATGCACAGTAATGCACCAGACAACGTACGTAGTGTGCGATGAAGGAGTCGTATATCAGATTCCCTTATCTTGCGGTAACAATGAGCGCCTAATGGATCATGCTCGCAATATCAAGAACAGGAAAGGAGGGAAGCTCGTTGAACATATTATTTCGTGCCAGATAAAAAAAAAAAGCAAAGCTTTTCTGGATAACTGTGTTGTCATAGCAAAAAGCAGAGATAGGTTAACACGAGAAATCATTGAAGCTGAGAAGATAAACAGGTCAGGTCACACATGTGATAGCACGCCTTCCATCTTTCTCAGTGATAAAGAACTTGCTTTTTTTGCAAACGCGATAATGTTGTGCAAAACTGACTACGTGTTCTTCTGGCGTATAAATGTGTTGCTCGATAACAATAAAGTTTGTTGGAAGTTAGCGCTCGTGTGTTCTTTCTGTTCATTTTTGTTCTCGTCTTTGGTTGCGCTACAGTGTTTTGAAGCTATGCGGGTAGTTGTCAGCGCACGTTAAAGAACTCCAGGTGGTGTAAATTAATTCGAAGCCCTCCACTATGACGTCTCTCACCGCACACGTGACGCTTCGGGACGTTGAAGCCCCTAATTTGCAATTTACAATGTCATCAAGTATTCTATTCTCAGGTAGCTTTTCATAGCGATCTCACTTTATCTCCTACCGCACAAGTGATCCAATACACATTTGCCGATGATAGCTAGAGGTTCCATCCGCAGATCTGCGACATTCGGCAGGCTTATTTAGACCGATTTGCTAGACGGCCTGTCTTTCGACGCTTTGACCAACTATGTCGACGAACGGAATATGCGCCGAACTTTCCTGTGACGGCCACCACGAATGTCGCAAACACTGTGCGTAGCATGCAGCTCTTTACGAGTGCACGGGGCGAGAAATCGGGCTTGCAGGTAGAGTTGATTCATATGCACACCTTGAAAGCACGTCCACAGACACCACAAGTACCACGGCGCTTAGTATTGGTTCGTATCACTCCTTTCATGCGTACACTAGCTCCATATCACTCGACACGAACTGCTATCTTCAGGGCAGGCAGTCTCTCAGGTGCTCGACAGCTCGACAAGAACAATGACTATCCATCCATTAAAGGCGTCCATTCGTGGCACACAAAATAAGCCTCCCGGTTAACCAGTAGAAAATGGCGCTCAGGGATCGATCTGCGAAAAAGGTTTGTGTGGAGGCAGCGTTCAAAAACAAAGGATGAAGAAATGAAGCTGTCTACAGCAACAGATTCCTCTATTTATATTTAAGAGCCGCTTGAGATAAACCTGCATGAGTTTTTTCCTGTTTGGACCTGAACCAAACCCTGGCCAATACCCCACCGTAGGTATGTGCCATAGTTTTTGAGACAACAACAACAACAACGAGATGAAAGAGTAGCGTTGTCCAACTGCGCCCTCGAATGGGGCGTGATCGGAGGCGTACAGTGGAGCGGGATATACGCACCCAAACGGCGAGGTTGACGATAAAGAGGCAGTACTTGACGCAGGTCAATCCGCACGAGTTTCCGCCGCCATTCTTGCTCTTGTTGTTTATGGGACGGCTACGAGGGGGCTGCTTGGCCCCCTGGGGCGGTGGCGGACCCATCGCGACGGATCCTTCGCCTCCGGCAACACCTCTGTCGGCCATGTTTCCGCCGCGAGCTCCTTATTCCCCTTACGGCAGAGCCCCGCGCTGCGTTGTTTCTCCTGCACCTCTCTCGGCGAACAGTTAGTTGTCCAGCCTTATCGCGGGGAGGGGCAGCGCGCGCGTAGCGCTTATCACCGCCGACGCCGAGATGGTTGGCCCGAGAACTTTGGTCTTTACAGCGCGTGCGCGCGTTCCTGAACGCCCTCTGCTGCTGTCAGCATTATTGTTCGCCTCTTCGCGTTCGTCTTCCTGGTAGGCCGGCCGTTGTATATTTTTAATTTATGCTTCTCAGCTAACATATCTTCCAATCCCATGCTCCTTGCTGGGCTGTAAGCACGGCTTGATCATGAATATAACCGTGTGTTTCTTTTATTTATTTATTTATTTAGTTCTGAACCGTGCATCATGTTTCTGCACGCCACTCCATTGGCCGATCCTCCTGATAGCGGTTCTGCCTTGTCAATGAAAAGTGAAGAAAAAAAAAAGATGACCCGTAGTAGGAACTACAGTAGACTGATTTATCTGAAGAGACCGGGATCGCAGGACCGTCAGAGTAGCTGCAGTATTCTGGCGGTGGCTCGAGCCAAATGCTTGTTTGAGTCTACTAAGAGACTTAAGACATCATATTTGTGGTCCGTATTTCTTTCTCTGCACAAACTACGTACTGAGTTCGTAATCCTGGAGCACTATGAATTATTCGCCGGTACCCCTCAGGTACTTCTGCACGGTAGTTTCGGTTTCATCTCTGTCCGTCGGGTCTTTGTACCACGTAACTGGGGAATATCGACTACGCTGCCTTCCCTCCACGCGTGCCTGAGCACGCGCTGTCCGCGCTTCACTACGCTGTATTACGCAGAGATTGATTTGCCTCACACGCCAGTCACGCGTGCGCAAGCCGGAAAAGGCGTATTTGTTTGCCCCACTTGAAGCGTCATTCTTAAGGCAGTCGCGAATCGCGATAGGTTATGACAGTCAGTGAAGCTTGGTCGTGCATAATTTAAAATCTAAACAAAGTACGCTCTGTGCGTTTGTTAGTTTTGATGCCTGACTTTGATACCTGCCTGTATGCGCCCCCTTGAACATACATAAAGACTCCGGCATGCTTTCATGTACCTTTAGGGTTCATGTCTCCCCTGCACTGAGTTCGTATAAGTTGCTCTTCGATTGGGTTGTATCTTTTCTCTGCTTAACCACGGCGCCCGCAGGCACGGTATCCGAGGCGCCGACGTACCGAGCACGAACAAAACAAAAATAAACCATGAGCGGCATACAAAAGCACTTTCTGGGCGTAAGATATATGCCAAAGAGGACAGAAAGCGCGGGCATAACTGCCGTCTTTAATTATTCTTCGAATTACTCATAACATTGGCTTTGCTTTTTGGGCGTTGCAGTTAGAGTGCATGCTTATATTGCGAACGTGGAAGCGCTCGTATTCTTAGCCGGTTTCATTTGGAAAACGACTCTCAGAGCTAATTCAGCTTTCCAATATTTTTAGATGTTGCGGCGTATCCAGATGCGGGCGTATTCGCGATCGCTGCGGTAGACCACGTATGCAACCCATTAGTAACAGCCTCCATTACGGCAGACAAAGCTAAAGTCTTAGCTGTGGCCTTCGCTATTCAGCACCAAGACAGACAGCCTCTATGGCCCCGGTGCAAATATGCATGTGAAGTGCTGCGATTCCTAACTTTATTGAATTTAATTAAATTTGACGACGAAAATACTCCTCTCATTTTGGCTCCGCAGGGTCACAAAACTATCGCGTAAAAACAACTTTTGTGCGTTGCTTAATTTCGAACACCTTATAAAGCTATCGTTCCAAAACGTCTCGACAAAAGCCCTGCCAAAATCAGCAGATGCTCCCGTGAGGACAAGTAGTTCTCTATTTCTGCATCTGCCACTTTTATAACGTTCCACATTTGATTTTAACGAAATAAATGCGTTTAATTGCCGCGGCTACCGCTTCAGTTCAGCTGGCGCTGTCGTCGGCTGGTCCTTGTCGGGCACATTAGTTCTTTCTTCGCTTGATGTGGCGGCAACCGTGCACGAACGGAATGCTTTGTATGCGCGAAAGTAACAAACTTCGGGGGTAACGGTTAGATGGGAGAGAGCGAAGGCGTGACGTCACGTTGCAAGAAGTGAAGAGAGCGGTCGGTGCAACGTTCGTGCGCTGCTCGCCACCCAGTGGAGCTTTGAGCGTGATGAAAGAGGAACGCAGCGCCGTAAATCAAATAAACGGCGCCTGGCACGAAAGACGATTTTCGCTGAAAAGGCAGTCCTGGCTTTCTTTTTTTTCTGCCGTTCGCTTTTGCGGGAAACGAGGTTACTACAACAAATGGGACGGCTCGCGATTTTGCTTAGCCTTGGGATGTTGCGATCACGTTATAACCTCTTTTTTTATTTGATACTTTTTTTGCCATCTACGCAACTTCTTTCTGCCGCTAGCACCAGCAGCCCAAACATAGCCAGTTTGTATCCAACTTCGAGGTCAGAGCGCTTTTAGTATACTTTTGTTTCCGGTTGCTGGTTGCAGCTGTTGTTTAGCTGCTTTCGTTGTAGTTGCCCAGATGCACAGAAGTTGCTTTCAGCGTAGATGATTTGAAGGCGAAAGGTGTTACTGGAAGGCTTTTCACTGCTCTCTCTATTACAGCGGCGTCACAACAATGTGGAGCAAGCCCATAAAATGTTTAAAAACACTTCTATAGTTTGCGGGGCTACCACCACCAGGTTTGGCGTGGCGCTGAATATAAAAAATTTATCGTGCAAATTCCGCATGCTTTGTGCACCCCTTTCCTATGACCCCTTTCCTATGAGCATCATAACCACTGAGCCGCTGCGGTGGCTCAGTGGTTATGGTGCTCGGCTGCTGACCCGAAAGACGCGGGTTCGATTCCGGCCGCGGTGGTTGAATTTCTTTGGAGGAGAAATTCTAGAGGGCCGTGTACTGTGCGATGTCAGTGCACGTTAAAGAACCCCAGGTGGTCGAAATTTCCGGATCCCTCCACTACGGCGTCTCTCATAGCCTTAGTCGCTTTGGGACGTTAAACCCCATAAACCAACCAACCTTTCCTATGGCCGTCACAACTAGTCGATCAGAGCGCAGGAACAATTTTTTAAACCGGGTTACACACCTCGTAGCACCATCTTCGCGTACCATCTGACGGCATTCTTTCATTTTTTCTCGTTAAAAAGAAAAAAAAAAAATATTCCCAATAGGTTGCCATAGTATTCGCTGCTGGCGGCCGGCAGATGGAACTAGTTGGTAATGTCCAGGAAAGGTGGGCATGTTTCTCGACGATCGTCACTGTCTTGCAAGCGCAATTACGCGAATCGAGTAAGAAATTCGCAGGAAAATATCTCTAAACCCGAGCACGCAGCGAGAATTCTACAAAATTGAGTAGTATAAGACTACGACCCTCTCTAGGTTCCAGTACAAGGCGTTTCGCCCAGTAATGTTAGCTCTGTTAAAAATGTGATCTTTTATTTTACTTAAAAAGGCATTTTGTTCAATATCGTATTGCCACCGATGGTGGACATCAGCGACAAGCTAAGACGTGTTAACTAGCAAGTTTGTTAATAAAAATGTAATAGTCAACTTTTTACTACAGTTAAGCGCCTCGATGTTTTTAGGGACCCGTAGCGCACCATTAGCACCAGTCTTATCAGTCTTTAAAATTTCGAAAGTGTGATCATTGTCGGAGCTTCAGAAAACGGAATTTCAGCCCTGCATGCGCGCCATACCCAAACCGCGCGGCTGAGGAGCCCACGAAGACGCACTTGTAAGCGCCTGCCCGGTGGTGAGCATGTCACGCGTACTCTCCTCGCTCACTGCTGTTGTCTGGGGGTGCTGCGGCAAAGAATGCTACGGCGCTGCCACGTAGTGTTTTCCGCACTTCCCGTACGCGGTCACGTGACCACCAACCTGCTGCACTCGAAGATGCGGAAGTAGGGCTACAAAGACGAACGCAGATACGACGAATACATGATGATGAAGGTGGTCATGATTTCTTGTTTCTGTCATCGTTATCAAATAGACTGCCATTTGAGAAGCCTCAGCTGAGGTGACAACGGCTGAAGCTGCGCCGGCGAATAGAGTTGAATGACTTTTGAGAGCCCGCCTCTAACAATTCAATCAAAAACTTCGAGAACTTCGCTGTGAACGCGCCCGTGGCGGCGAGCGTATGCTTCGACGGAGGGAAGACCCTGAGGTACGTGCCCATGAAGCAGGCCGGAAACGGTCGCCGACAAAACGAGTCTGATACGTGAACGGGTGAAACCGACAAGTTAGAATGAGGCTTACCGGCTAATTGATATGGCAAGCGAATATTCTTGGCGCTGTTCAGCGTTCTGGTGTCAATTCAGAGTTAATCAATTTGGTTCCTATGTTCGGTTCAGGGCACACCGTGTCATTAGAAGGACCTTGTACTTCTTTCCGAATACCTCCGTTTAGTTTAATTCAGACTCGAGAGAGGCGAACCGCGATGGTGGCATTGAACGTTTGCGCATCATTTCAGCGCTAACACGTCCGGCTTTACGCATTTGGTCTGAGGCGTACTCAATGACTGTTCCAGAGCTTTACGTTTTGCCGCCTAGATCATCAACAGCGTAACACTGAGGCCAGTTGAGGCGCCCGACCGGTGCTGGAAATTGAATGTGCCTTTGATCACCGCCTGGCATTTATTTTGACTTAAATGCAGTCTACACATAAAGCATAGAGGATAGCTTGAAAGGAGGCAAGACGGCTTCAAGTCAGCTGAGTAAGACGAATCGAGACGCAAGAAGAAGACATGTGACACGTTTCACCGGCCGCAACAATGGTTCTCAGGATGTGCGAAAGGAAACGGCGTTGCTAAGCTGATGAAAGAATGAAAAATGAGAAGCGTGATGATGGCCAAAGTGGGCATGCCGCTCATTCCGTCATTTCTCTCGTCTTTTCTCTTCTTTGCGCTGCAGGTCATTTTTATCGTTCTGTGCGAACAACCATCATTCTTAAGCTGTCCACTTTGGTTGTGAGATCTCACTCCTGGTCAGAAGTGAATTGACCAGATGGCGGATAAATCGTCTGCGAAAGGAAACTGTGCGTTCATGTATCCTTATCGCCGCGTAAGCTGGACAGGAGTCTTGTTTTTGCTTGTTCAACTACAGTTTACTTCTGATCTTGAAATGCGCGGTCTTGATTCGCTGTTTTCAGTTTACTAAATCTGCAGGTGGGGCGGGCAACATGTGTTGTGTAGCGCCACCAACACTCCACATCGCTGAAGGGTGAGAACTGTCGTGCTCACCCGTCCAGAGCTTGATAATAAATTGTATAGGAAAGCGTAGTGCAGTAAAGTCGTAGGAAAAGTACGTTTTTGTGGAGTGTTAAGTTATGGCTTTTGAGGTCAGTGAGGTGAGTTTGTGTTATAGCAACGGGGGCCTGGCGCCTTCGCATTGAGGAGCACGGGGGGACCGCACTTGAAAGTCCGCTCTGTAGGTAGACGACATACCATAGGACGCAGATCGGTGGGTGAATTTTCAGTGTGTGTGTACAAGCACCTCTGCTTAGTGCTTCGCGAAAGTGGTTTTGCGGCGGTATTGCTTACTACCACAACAAAATAATAAAAAGCTCCTTACCGTGTTAAGCTTCTTCTGGTAAGTAGCAAGGGTCCATGACCACACCCATGACGTAACGCCAATGCATGAGTTACAATTTTCGGACGAAAATAAACTTCCTAGGGGACACCCATTTTCGTGGCTTCGCGCTCTGAAGAGTTTTGGCACTCCAGAGATAGTTTCAGGGTATGCTTTCCGTTAGCGAAATGGTATAAGTGAGCATGGAATACACGACACTATCACAAAGCTCTTTTAAAACCACATTTTGCCCGGACTAACTCGTTCAAGTTTTCCTTTTTCCCACGCACCATATACGACTGGAACTCATTAACCGAACCTAATCAACCCTGAAAATCAGACGCGTTCCTCAGCCATCTTTGATATTGCGTATTATGTATTTTTTCTGCTTTGTCTTGCATTGCTGTATTGTTGTTTTACTACATTATCGTTGCTGTATTGTTGTATTTTTGTTGCTATAATTTTGCTTTTTGTGAACCTGCCCTTCCTGCTTGGACCTAACCATGGTCTGCAGTATGTACATAAATAAATAAAATAAATAAATCCACAGGGAGCTCGGCAGGGAGGGAGTCTGATATCCCCGACAACAGTGACGTTCCCAATGGTACGACTTCGGGTACGCTGTTCATACTGAATGGGCACACGCCCCCTTGACATTCGCGTCCGCGGTATATAAAATTCTGCGGCGTGGTACGCTGCGGTCCTAAGCGTGGCACTGAGATGCTCACATGCAGGCACAGCACATGCCTAACTCCACAATGTCACACGCTGTGTAGTTTGACGTCACAAATGTTTTTCGTTTACTTTTTATCTAACTTGTTATCATGAGACTTGATATGACCACCCTCGGCTGCTGATTGTCTTACCGGCAGGAGGCTCATGCGGGCCGTGATGCTCTGGCACATCAACCCAGCCGCGCCTATACACATCTGGTATCATTTGCATTTATGGAGGCAACCGAATCAACGAACACAACTCCTCTTTAAATGCGATCGTTGAGTTCAGACACACTTTTAATCATGCTCTGTTTCAGGCTTTATTGCATAAAACGAATTAAAAAGATTAGAGACAGCTTTTACGCTAAAAGCACAAAGTACAGGTGGGCAATCATCACAAAGCGTTCACAGTAGTTGTAATCGTACCTGAACTTACTGACATATTCTCTGATGCTGTGGAGGCTGCGAGGGAAACACAATACAGACATAAATAGCGCGTGTGACCCGTACGATGTTTACGCAAGCATTTGGTAAAACTCCTCTGGCTATGTAAATATCCGCGCGACAAGGAATACATTCATACAGCCAAGCAGATTTGACAAACTTCAAGTACTTGAACGGCAATACATTCAACAATATACAAACACGTTTCACAACACGACATAATTAATGAAGCTTCGCATAACTTGATGGAAATGATGAAACATCGGGTTCTCATGATAGACAAATGCCAAGAGTCACAACGTACTGTTTTCGAAAACAATAGCGAAATCAGCAACCGTCAGCGCACCTTTTCTTATCTTTCTTAACAATATATTATTCCCACGAGAGTGCGTACTCAGTACGGCAAGAAAGCACACATTAACAGTGCTACCAAATCGTCGACAAAATCCCGTTCACCTGTCAGTGACGTCATGCAAACTGGAAGAACTGCAGTCACGTGCACGCAGTTAGCAGGCTACTCTATTTATGCGAGGTTCAAGAATGTCTTGTTAAGATGTAGTCGTACGTTTCTGTGGCTGTTAACGTAATTAATATTTTGTTAGCCACAAACACACCGAAAGAATCGGCGGCCGAAGTACTTGAGCAAGGATGAGATTATCGTGGAGAGGTGCATTTCGATATTGCTGCCCGGTAGCGCCTTCGTGTATGTTCTTGCGCTTGCGTTGTAAAGCAACACGCAATTAGCGTAGGCTCTGTAACAGTTAAAACGTAAGGCTTGCAGTGTCGTAGGAAAAACGCACCGAGGTGAAATGAATTCATTGATATTAGATGGTAATGCATGCCTTAAACTTCATCATGCTGCGGTAAGAAGTGAACTCAAAAGTGAACTCAAGTTATAAAGGCTAGCTATATCTGTTATCTTTATGCCGTAAATAAAAAAAATAGGGTGCGCTTGTTTGTGAAATCTATTTCACTTTCACTTTATTTGTTTAATTCTGGCTATAGAAACTGGAGCAACGGAAAAAGGCGAGGAGCCTAGCAAAGGCGTCTGTCCCATGTGCAGTTTGGCACACAGGCATTACTGATATGTGAAAACACAATTGCAAACACAAATCACTTGCATTTACGCAACGTTAAATGCCAATTCTGTAGATTAGAAACGGCCTTTGTGTCTTTGCTCTAAAAGACCCAGGGAAAAACCAAAAGAACGCATTTCGAGAGAACGTTTCAGAAAAACGAAACATGCGAATTGCACGACAGAAAACAAATTTCCGTTGGCAGCACCATTGTAATATCAGCACTCTAACGCGTACACAGTGACGCAGTGAAATTAATATAGAGGCGACAAAATTTTTGTTTCCTGAACAAAAGAGGTAAAAGGCGCAATAATGAAACGACGTGTAGAGAACAAAGTACTGGAAAAAATAAATTAAATAAACTTAATATTTTCTTCCAATTATATATTCTTGAATAACTTTTTGGGAGTTGGCTATTTGCAATCCAGTAGTTTTTTCAGAGATGGTGTTTAAAACTGTATGTGTTGCCTTCCGTAATTTGTTCTAACCATAAGGATCTTTCTTCTAATATGTACGGAAGCAATATTCTGCAGAGAAGTTTGCTATGTTGTAGAGTTGATTGTTATGGACATGTTGCAAGAGCCTATAACAGTACAGTTGTTTAGCTTTTATCAAATAATATTTTTTGAGGAGTGGATCTGTCGATAATAATTGTGGATGGTCATGCTAGTTTTCAAATATGCCACATAACAATTCGACGTTACAAGCCCTTGCAGACCATGCTACGACTTAAAAAGTGACTATTAAAAAAAAACTTCATGGTTACAATAAAAACTCAGGTTCGAAACAAGACTCTTGTAATGTTTGTGTACAACATTGGTGCACTTTCGATCGACATTGTGCTATCACGCAGACTATACTGGCAGAGTTAAACGAAAGTACCGTACATTGCGGAATAAAACGGCGATCAGTTTTCTCCAGCATTTAGTAAAGGGTATGATGGGACGAAGTGTGGTTTCAGACTAAGTACATGTGTGTCCCATTTTTGTAATGAAAGTGCGCAGTTCCAGGAATTGAATACTCTTCTGCAAAGGCCGCGGAAATTTGTTGCAAAAACCAAACAATAAAGCAGCTGATATTCTGATGAACAAAGGTTTTCGATAATTAGAAGCTATATGTTGCAACAATGACGAGTTACTACTAATGACCAGCAAACGGTAACTTGATAGTAGAACCTTGAAGTGGGCTAGTACTAAATTCATACCCTGTCTCTCTGTGGGGTTATATATAATATTTGGCAGCAGCGGGAAGCCTTTGACAAGCATCTACGTTAAAAAACACTGCGCTATTGGTGGTGAAAAATATGCGCTAACATTACTCGGAAGATCTCTATGATTGCTTTGAAGGCTCGTGAAAAATTGGTGGGACACGACGGTAAGCGCTTAAGGGATTTCAAAGGGATTTCTCCGCAAAAATCTTTAGAGCTCTATTCATGGTGATTAAAATGTAATGAATTCTGAAAGCCCTTTCTCTAAAAGGTTGTTTATCATCAGAAAATTCGTGTTCTGTGGCGCTTTCCCTAGAGGAAAGAATATCGCGGAAGTCGTACACTGACAATAGCCCCAGTAGAGGTAGAAAAAACGAAAACGCTCTTACCATGAGAAGATTTGGCTAAAGGTGCGTTTGGCTCACATAGCAGTTGGCTCTGAGATCCGCTGATCCGCTGGCATGCTGGATCACGAGTGAGATGACGACATCCGTCATTTGGCTTAGATACGTTCATAAGGGTTTTTTGGTCAGGCTAGTTTTCTAAGTAGAAACGTAATTCGGTGGGCGGGGGGCAACATGCAGTGTCAGAAGAATTTCCGGCCAATCGCTTTCACTTTTTTAAAACCTCGCTGACTCCTGGAAGCATTTGGAATACTAAACTCAAGTCTCAAGCAGTGAGGCATCTGTGACCTTACACATTGTGGAAGCCGCCTGGGCTCGTTAATATCATTTTAGTTTTACCCGCACTGACGCAGTGGGTTTTGCACGAAACGTCGCCGCATTAATGGCGAATCCCATAGGTCAAATTGGAGCGGTGTATAGAGTACACACAAGGGTATACAGGATGCGACATACACCGACGCAGTCCTGATCGACCAGCGAAAAAGAAACATGCTCAAGATGGGAGCCCGGCTGATGCTGTTACCAGACACATCTGTGTGCGAAAGTTGAATCCGGTATCGACAGCCTGAATTCTCGTTTTCACCAGCGTTTCATTATGATACGGAGCATTTGGGCCACGGCAAAGACCTTGCTCCTGGAATGTATACATACTCGCGTATGTACACATACTACATCGTCGTAATAGCGGAGCGTTGTAACATCCATGTAGCCAGTGATTATCAGTCATTTGTTTCAGTGTTCAGGACACATTCCTTCAACTTGTATCGTAGGGCATGCACAGGGTTGTCCCAAAGCCCCAAGGTCGTCTTTTGAATATTTAGCGGCGAATTTACGACACCCTCGAAGGCCAGAATATAAGCAACTTTAAAAAAACCTCATAGGTTTATCACGACACGTTTGAAACAAAGCGCTGGAAACAGGCAAACATGGCTAGTCGACTCCGAAAGTTCCGGTGAAATCCGACCGCACAGAGAAGGTAGCTGCATCAAAACGTCCAGTGAAACAAAGCGTCGTCCCTATTAAGATCGACCTGGGGAAATCGCAATAAGGACATGACACCTTGTGACAATGATAGCACTGAACAGTCCAAGAGACTGACAGTGCTTGACTTTCGGGGTCACAATAAGCTTAGTTGCACGGCGTGGCCTAAGGATGAAAGAACGCTTGTATTCAGGCAGTGCAGTGCTAGCACTTGCGGCGCGCGGCAGCACTCACAACATGCTTTGGCAGTAAAGGGCATTAAAACAATAAAAAATAGACAAGGAAAAAGACAGACGATGCAAGCAAAGACTCTCCCCCCCCACTCTCGAATCCTTCTCTCTACTAAGGCGAATAAGTGATAATGATAGCTATACCTGACATGTGCTCAGTGACGTTTGTCCACCTGAGCACGTGGCATGGGTTCGCATGAGTTCGTGACCGCATGACATGTGGGGCATTCAGAGGAGCACACACTTCTCGGTTCACCTGTATAAGATTCTCAAGCACCAGCAAGCAAACGCGGAGAGTTTTAGGCTGCAGTTAAAGCGGTCCGCTTAAAGCGGTTAAAGCCGAAGCCGAGAGTGCACTGCAACCTTGGGGCATATGCCTTCACGGCAGAGGCAGCCTAATGCAAGCACCTGGCTCCACGGATGTGTTGACGCTGGAAGTTATCCCGTGCGGAAGAATTTGGAGCACACTCTGCCACAACAATGTGAAAAAATTGTGTGGATGTACTATCGGGGACAAAAGTTGTATACTTCACGCGGCGGGAGCCGGAGCAACGGAAAACTGCGTTGCAACGCCATCTACAGGCCGCATCCGGGATCGAGACAGCCAATGCGTGACCTTTATTATCAGCAGGCATGTCGCTTGGCTGGTATAATGTTTCGTGCTTTAGCTCGCCAAAATGCGGCAGTTACATGGCGTGGCATGGCATAGTACATGGCATGTACCCTTGCCTTAGGTATCACGTGTTCTGAGTAGCACTGGGTATTATGTTTGACCATGAAGGCTTGATTTCGAAACTTTGGGTATAAAATGTTGCAGTGCACAGGCTCTGATGAGAAGCGGAGGCTCTGTCCCTCTGATTTTGTTGACCAATTTCGATGAATATAAACTGCAGCTGCTTATGTCTGATAATAAATAATGCGTTTGAAATCCGTTATTCAGAAAATGACAAGCTTTTTTCGCTAATTTAAATGCTATAGTATTTTAGGTGCAGTGATTTGTGACGTACACCTTAGCGTTTAAACTAACACATGTTTGCTTAGGACTGCGCATGTAAGGATTCCCTCACGGGCTCGCATCGAGCTCATGTTCTCCATTAATTGCTTCATCATATGTTAAATATTATATAACGTAAACAACCACTTTGATTGTCCGACCAAACACAAGCATTCTAGAGCTCACAGAGCTACCACAAAAGAAAATGCGGCTCAGAATTCAACAAGGCGCGTAAATGTTCTGAAGCCACAAAGGCCAATTATGAGCGGAATTTGACTGACAGATGTGTACGCATGGCCTCACGAAATAAAATAAAAAACAAAACAAAAATAAGAGGCAGCGTAGCTATCCGCCATGGACAGTACTTTGCAGCCGTGGTGTGGGGTACTGTGCGATGGGGCAGCTAGTCACACTCTGAAAGACATCAAGTTCACAAATCTTGCGCTCTTGGTAGGCACAGACAAAACGTCACAGAGAAAGGTAAGGACAATGCCCTCCACGACACGCCAATAAACGAAGACACAAATACTAAAATAATGCGTAGATTCTTTTAACTTAACGGTGTATTCCAGCATTCAGGTTGACCTGAAGGCAAAGGTCAAAAGCGTCATGGGAATCCGGCATCGTGAACTGTCCTGCAGAGCACGAGAATGTCTTTACCGAGGACACCGGCCAGAACCGACGCTAGTTCACAACTTTGTCTTTATTAATGATAAAATGCAGCAGTGAAGAAACAACGACAACCAAGGAACACACAGGCGAAGACGAAGCAGTTCCGTCCTCGTCTGTGTGTTCCTTCGTTGGTGTTATTTCTTCTCTGTTGGAGTTTATCATTAATAATTTACCAACTAGCTCAGCAATTCAGGTTATTTACTTTGCCTTTAGTTCAACTCTGGCTCAAATAAAGTGTCGGAAGTGGTGAGACTGCGTCTATTTACATCAACTGAACAATTATCGGTTAGTCGATTCACACTTCTATCGAACACAGGGTACACAGTCTCGCGTCTTCTCGGTGCCCAATGGCTGACTACAACAGGACAGGCGCCTGCCCTTCCACCTTCGTCCTCGGTCACACGGGCGCCCTCTTCAGCCGGGAAAGATCTGTCAGGCCGAGACGCTCAGGTGGGCATCCTGGCGGCTGCCAGCCCGAACCAGAGGGGGAGCAAGACGAGCGCTGCCGTCCCAGCCGTCGTCCGCGTGGCCGGAGCAGCGTTGCAGTAGTCCGCGTTGCAGATACATCGCACCGTGCTCCAGGCCCGGCTAGACTCCGTCAGGCAACCCTTGTGCGTAGGGTTTTGGGGAGCGCAGTTGCGCCTGACGTGTTCGAAGTCACCTGCGGGCACGATTTGTTGAATCCTTATTTTACGTTCTGATGGAACTCCATGGCTCACGAGACATTCCGTATAGTACGGAAAATGGGACTAATTTCAACAACACAGGGGTTCCTAAACGTGCTCTGAAATCTCAGTACAAGGACGTTCTTTCATTCGGCCTTCATCAAAATGCAGTCGCTGGGGACGGGAATTTAACTGGCGAGCTTGAGCTCAGTACAAGAACGCTATTGCCACTAAGACACTGCGTCGGGTACTTGCACACAGCATGGCTAAGACTGCAGTAAAGACTGCGTGATGCGAGGAGACTGTTGCGATACTTTAGTAGCGTTAGAAGTGTAGTGCGCCTACTCCATGGGGTATCTTGAAAAAAAAAAAATCAGTGCGCAAACACGTTGCAATGCGCGTTTGAGTGTTGTCAGTTTTTTCCTTCCGGTCCTGTGTTTTCTTTTGTGGGACCGACGCATAGGTTTTGAAGGAAAACAAGGCAAATCATCGATTTTGGTACCAGAATGCCCGAATGCTGCCGCCATTTACACATCCGCTATTTAATGAGATTTAGTATCATGCTACAACAATAATAATAATAATGCATATGTATACAGAAGCGTAAAGCATACAAGAGTCACATGGAGCGAAAACACTGAAAATCACTTAAAAAACCAGTGTGCACAGCTTTCTTGCGGCGAATTGGTCTTCTAGCTTCCTTATATAAACCACGTGAAAACAGAGGAAATCACTGTTAAAAACCAGTGTACATAGCTTTGTTGCTGCGAATTGGTCTTCTACCTTCCTGGTACAAGTCGTCGTCTTTCAGAAGCCTGCTACAGAAGCACAGAGTAGAACAGGAGTGTTGTGCTGGTAACGGGCCTTTTGCGGCACCGCGCAGGCATCCCTAATATGATCGGACTTAACCAAGCCACTTATTCTGCCCCTCACATGCCATGCTCCGCATTCTGCTCGGCTCTCTCACCGTTGAGGTCGTTCTGTGAGAAGAACTCGCATCCGTGGGCGCACTCGTGGGCGAAGTTCTTCTCTGGATTGAAGTTGGCGTGCGTGCAGTAATCTGTTCGGTTAGCCTGGTTCCTCGGCGACCAGCTGCATATGTAGCACTGCACAGCCTCCCCTGCATCGTGGAAAAGAGAGGGGGATTTTTAGAAGACAAATCGCACTGGGAGCACAACATGTCGAGTGTACCAGTCGCCCCCAGAAACTGCCGCAATGCAGTGTTTCGAGGTCGACATTTGCTAGCCAAAACAACTGTTCTGTCACCAGGGAATGAAAAAATGCTTTGGCCAAGCAGTTATCTAATAGCCTATATTTTGAATTAAAATCGCGCACACTCGCTGGCATCGCCTGCGAGTGCGCCTTTTGTTGGAACACTGAGTATTCGGATGATGGCTTGGCCAGTGTTTACTGCCATGGGAACACTATGCTGCTTGGGCCGTCGTAGACAAGAGCTGCTAAGTTAGAACGAAGTCACAATCGAAGTGCCATGTGCCTTCGGAAGTAACTTCACGTTCCTGGGTGTATCTTCTACGCAAGTTCCCCATGCTCTAATTTACGAAGCTGCGAATAAGTTTCGTACAGCGTAAAGATGAGGGCAACTGTCGAGGGCGGAACAAACGCAGAGAGCCAATTCGAGAGGTTCAAACAAAACGACAGTGGTATTTTATTTGAATATGAATGCGTAATGAGTTCACATCAGTTGCATTCTGTCGCTTTGCTTTTATATATTTCTTGTTTTGGTTTTTAAAACACTGGCTTAGTTTTTGTAAAGCACTCACACTCATATGAAACGCTTCAGAAACCTCCCGTGCTAATTCATCACGATGACAAGATAAAAATATAAGCATCGTGGAACACAGACTTACACACTGGATTCTTTTTCTTTTTACTCTTATGTCTTTTTATCTGTCCACATTTGGCACAATGTGCTGACTGACGCAAGCTTGCTGGGTCACTCAAAGACAAAATGAGCATCTTTTGTTTTTGTCCGAAGGCTTTCATATCAGGAGAGGTGGAGTCGAATGCGTCAGCCGTCCCTCCGTTCAGCCGTGAGATAGGGTATCTGCATTTTTGGCTTGGCATTATCGGTGAATACCCGTGGAGTTATGATTTTCTGGTTTACGCCCCCCTTCACGCATGCGCATAATTCGAGATTATTAATGTGCTACTGTCGTTTAATAACCTTTTCAGTTGCGAGACAGTGCCGTGCTTGTCCTTTCCTCTCTCAGTCCGTGTTTTTCGCGCTGTTTTATTTGGTTTTATTTGGTCATAATTGTTTTTGTAAAGGGTGATCAGTTCAACTGAACGATTCCCCTCATAAAAATTCCGTGCTTTCTGTCCCTGTGGTGAAGCAGTGCTTGACTGTTTTAATTGCTTCATTTTAGATGATTTAACTCCCACAGAAACATCTCGGAAAGCAATGTTTTGCAGAGGCAGGCGCCAATTGTTGCGGAGATTTCCAAATTCGTCTAAGAAATGCATGCACACAAATTCAGTCTGTGCAAGTTCTTTCTTTAGAAACACTGAAGAAAGCCTTCACATGCACAAGAAGCCCATCTTACTTCCTGCAGGCAGGCATAATTCGTGGCCGTTAACTGAACGTCGTTGAAGGTTTGTGTGCGAGAAATAATTTTGATGCATTAGCGAATATCCGTCGTATACGTAGCTCTCTAATTAACGCGAATGTGCGCCACTTGCAACGCCCGGCACAGCCAGCACTCATCCCATGTGCGCTTCTTCTAATGCCGCACACAGCCGCTGGTGGCGTTTTGTGCCCGGAGTCAGCACAGGTCACCTCAAGCGCTCCACCCGGCCCTTCCCGTGACTCACAATGTCTTCGCTCCGGAAAACTGAGCTCGCGGTGTTTTTCTAAAGGTGAATTTCTGTGTGACGATGGCATATTGAAGATTGCTAAGACTGGCGCGATGGTGAGAGCGTTGAGCGCTATTGTGGGGTGGAAAAGCAAGGCGCCAGTATCGGACGTTGTCACTAACGTCCTTCGCCCGTACCGCATTTATAACATGAACACTACCCGCAGATGTCAGGCGTAATTTAATGTAATTATTTTCTTGCTCGCACACGCGCGCACACACACACACACACGCACGCACGCACGCACGCACGCACGCACGCGCGCGCACGCACACACACACACACACACACACACACACACACACACACACACACACACACACACACACACACATATATATATATATATATATATATATATATATATATATATATATATATATATATATATATATATATATATATATATATATATATATATATATATATATATATATATATATATATATATATATATATATATATATATATATATATATATATATTGATACGTGGCGGCTAGAAGCAGTAATAGAAACAGCAGAGGTAATCTGCTACGCAAGGGACCGACGGCTTGGAGTAGTCACACAGCACACAAGCTCGCACCTCAGCGTCGTCTTCTTAACAAAACCACTTCGTCGTCCTCCCAGCGTCCGTAGCATGACCCCCCTCGCGGCAAAAGCACCCGGTGCGCACTACACAGGCCAGCTAGACGGCGAGTTGTAAGGTTTGAGGCGGGACACATGGACGATGTCGGTGCGGGGAGCAGCGGCCGAGGACGGCGGATGTAGCGGGGTGATCTCGTACGTCACCGCGGTCACCGGACGTACGACCCGATAAGGGCCTGTATATCGGGGAAGCAGTTTTTCACAAAGGCCCACACGGCGGGAAGGGACCCAGAGTAAAACAAGAGAGCCAGGAGAGTAGGTGACTTCACGACGGCGACAGTCATGACGTCGTTTCTGATTGACTTGGGAGGCTGACAGCCGCTGGCGGGCGACAAGACGGGCAGCGTCGGCGCGAGCGATGGCGTCCCGAGCGTAAGGACTCGTGGAGGCGGTGGCGGGCAGCACACTGTCGAAGGGCAGCAAAGGATCGCGGCCAAAGAGCAGATAAAAAGGGGAGAAACCGGCTGTATCGTGACGCGTAGAATTGTAGGCGAATGTAACAAATGGGAGGCTAATATCCCAGTCGCGGTGATGGTCGGAGACGTACATGGAAATCATGTTGGTGAGGGTACGGTTCAGACGTTCAGTGAGCCCGTTCGTCTGCGGATGGTAGGCCGTGGCGAATTGATGACGGACGGAGCAGAAGCGGAGCAGTTCGGCGACCACTTTGGAAAGAAAGCAGCGGCCGCGATCGGTGAGCAGGTGACGGGGAGCACCGTGGTGGAGTATGACGTCGTGCAGGAGAAAGTCAGCGACATCAGTTGCGCAGCTGGTTGGGATCGCTCGGGTAATAGCGTAGCGCGTGGAGTAGTCCGTCGCGACCGCGATCCATTTGTTTCCCATAGCAGACACCGGAAAAGGGCCGAGCAGGTCGAGGCCGACACGGGAAAACGGGTCTTCGGGGATGGGAATCGGCTGAAGGTGTCCGGGAGGGAGAACCGAGGGCGTCTTCCGTCGTTGGCACAGCTCGCAAGCGGCCACATAACGGCGGACA
This sequence comes from Amblyomma mixtum, assembly GCF_055824585.1. Classification (NCBI taxonomy): domain Eukaryota; kingdom Metazoa; phylum Arthropoda; class Arachnida; order Ixodida; family Ixodidae; genus Amblyomma; species Amblyomma mixtum. Next base: position 320,377,544 of record NC_143012.1, read on the forward strand.
GAACGGTATAGACCGGGCCAAAAGAAGCGGCGGCGCACGCTGTCGTAGGTGCGGGAGACTCCAAGATGACCGGCCGTGGGAACGTCATGAAGCTGCTCAAGGACGCTGCGACGCAGGTGTTGCGGGACCACGAGCAAGAGGTCAGCGCCGTCAGGCCGCATATTGCGCCGGTAGAGGACGTTCTCATGGAGCACAAACGGGGCAAGGGACGCATCACAGCGTTTGGCAGTGAGGCGGTCGATGAGGGAACATAGCGAAGAATCCAAGCGCTGTTCTTGCGCAATGTTGCGGAAGGCTGAGATGGATAAGACGCAGGCGTCAGCCTCGCATTCGTTGGAGGTAGGCGCATCGACAGGGTAACGGGACAAACAATCCGCGTTCTGGTGCAAGCGGCCGGACTTGTGGACGACACAAAATGTGTACTCTTGAAGGCGAAGAGCCCAGCGCCCCAGCCGGCCTGTAGGGTCTTTGAGCGAAGAAAGCCAGCATAAGGCGTGGTGATCCGTGATAACAGAGAAAGGGTGCCCAAACAAGTAAGGGCGGAATTTTGCAATAGCCCAAACCAGGGCGAGGCATTCCCGCTCGGTGATAGAATAATTGCGCTCTGACACAGAAAGGAGACGGCTGGCGTACGCAATAACGCGAAGCTTGTTGCGTTGCCGCTGAGCAAGTAGGGCACCAATGCCATGGCCGCTCGCATCGGTCCGAAGTTCCGTAGGGGCTGAAGGATCAAAGTGAGCCAACACAGGCGGAGCAGTGAGGGCATTGATAAGGGCTCTGAAGGCGTCAGCTTGGGGGGGTCCCCAAGAGAACGGCATGTCCTTCTTGAGGAGCGTGGTAAGAGGTCGGGCTATTTCCGCAAAGTTCTGGATGAACCGGCGGAAATAGGAACATAGGCCGAGAAAGCTGCGCACATCACCGGAGGAGCGCGGAGTGGGAAATGAACGCACGGCGCGGACCTTGTCGGGGTCGGGTTGGATCCCAGCAGAATCGACCAAGTGGCCAAGGACCTTGAGCTGTCGGCGGCCGAAGGTACATTTCTTCGAGTTCAGCTGAAGACCAGCGCGGCGGAAGACGGCAAGGATGGCTGAAAGGCGATGCAGATGGCTTTGGAATGTGGACGAAAAAACAATCACGTCATCTAAGTAGCAGAGGCATGTCGTCCACTTAAAACCGCGCAGGAGGGAGTCCATCATGCGCTCGAAGGTGGCAGGGGCATTGCACAGGCCAAAAGGCATGACTTTAAACTGGTACAGGCCGTCCGGGGTGACAAAGGCGGTTTTCTCCCGATCCCCTTCATCGACAGCGATCTGCCAGTAACCTGAGCGAAGATCGATGGAGGAAAAGTAACTGGCGCCGTGCAAGCAGTCGAGAGCGTCGTCAATTCGGGGCAAAGGGTAGACGTCTTTCTTTGTGACGGCATTCAGATGGCGGTAATCGACGCAGAATCGCCAAGTTTGATCTTTCTTTTTAACAAGCACGACAGGGGACGCCCAAGGACTAGTCGAAGGCTCGATGATGTTGCGGGCCAGCATCTTGTCCACTTCTGCCTGAATAACACGGCGCTCTGCGAGGGAGACCCTATAGGGCCGTCTGTGAATAGGGCGGGCCTCGCCGGTGTCAATGTGGTGGGCGACAACAGAGGTTTGACCCAAGGGACGGTCCCCAAAATCAAAAATATCACTGTAGGAGGACAAGAGGCTGTGAAGAGCTGAAGAATCAGCAGAGGGTAGATCGGCCGCTATCATCCGGGAAATAGAATCCTCACTGGAGGGCTGCGATGTAGGGACATTGGATACGGCAGTCGTTGGGTCAGGAGCCAGGACAGAGACTGTGCAATCGGTCAATGGGGACAGATCAGCAAGTGAAATGCCGGTCGGAAGTACCTGAGGGGACAGGCTGAAGTTGAGGACAGGGAGGCAGGTGCAGTTGTTGGAGATGTGGACAATGGTGTGGGGAAAGAGGACGTTACGATTCAGAATCACAGCGGTGATAGGGCAGGCGACGTAGTCTCCATCAGGGACGGGAGGAGAAGGCGACATAGGGATGTAGACAGCAGCTTGTGGCGGGAGACGAGCAAACTCGGTGGATTGAAGGCGAGGTGAGCTGGTGGAGTCGTCATTGCACAGGGGCAGATCCAATCGGAGAAGGCCTGAGGAACAGTCAATAAGAGCTGAATGGGCGGTTAAAAAGTCAAGGCCAAGGATTATGTCCTGAGGGCACCTGGTCAGGACGGTGAACAGAACGGGTATATGACGTCCGGCAATGCTGACTCTCGCAGTGCACATTCCAATCACGGCAGCGGGGCTGCCATCGGCGACGCGAACCGTGGACATGGCGGCAGGCGTTAAAACTTTCTTCAGACGGCGGCGCAAAGAAGAGCTCAGGACAGACACTTGGGCGCCAGTATCAATGAGGGCAAGGACCGGGACACCATCCACGAGAACATTCAAGAGATTACGTTGGGCAGCGGGGGTCAAGAGAGGATTTTCAGGCCGGGTCAATGATGCAGCGTCACCTCCGGGGGCTGCATCGGCTAGTTTTCCGAGAAGTGGCGGGAGGTCGAAGGAGAAGGGCTGCGGCGTGTGGTAGGAGAACGGGAGCGGCGGCCTAATGGGGAAGGTGAGCGGCTGGACCCACGAGCTTGCGGAGCGGGCTCGTCACGGAGCGGATCGGGACGTGGGGTGAAGCGGCGCGGGCCGTAGTCGTTGCGGCGATCGACGAAGGAGTAGGGGCGAGGTGGCGGGGACCAACGGCTGCGGCAGTGACGGGAGATGTGTCCGACGCGAGAGCAGGTAAAACAGATCGGCCTGTCATCAGAGGTACGCCATTCGGCTGGATTGCGATAGCGGTACCGAGGCGAGAAGCTGCGACTGTAAGTGGCAGCTGCGATCACTGGAGGGTCCGGGCTGGCATGAGCGTTGTCCACGACGCGAGAAGGGACGGCCATGTTCGCAACCTCCTGTCGAACGACGGCTTGGATGAGGGCCAAGGTGTTGTCCGGGAGTGGCAAGGAAGAAACAGCGGGCGTCATCGCCTCCAGTTCGCGGCGCACGATACGGGTTAAGTTAGCAGGGTCGGAAGGCTGCCGCAATGTTGGCAGATCTTCACACGAGGAGCTAGCAGCAGTGTTCGGCAGCCGGTCAAAACGGTGAGAAATGCGCCGGTGTTTGGCTTGCTCGAAACGCCGGCACACCTCAAGAACAGAGGCGACCGTGGAACAGTCTTTGCATAGAAGCAGGTTAAAGGCATCGTCGGCAATGCCTTTCAGTATGTGGCCAACTCGATCTGCCTCGGACATGTCTTTATCCACTTTACGGCACAAGGCGAGGACGTCTTGTATGTACGCTATGTATGGCTCGGAGGAAGTTTGGGCGCGTGACGCGAGGGCCTTCTTGGCGGCGAGTTGGCGGCCGATGGGTTTTCCGAAGAGGTCGCGGAGCTTCTGTTTACAGATGTCCCATGAGGTCAAGTCCTCTTCGTGGGTTTCGAACCACACTCTCGCGGTGCCGGTCAGATAAAATATGACATTAGCGAGCATCAGCGTTGGATCCCACCTGTTGTGCGTGCTGACGCGTTCGTAAAGGGCCAGCCAGTCGTCCACATCAACGTCGTCGGTACCGCAGAACGTGCCCGGTTCGCGGTGGTGGGCGACGACGACCGCTGGCGGTGTTGACGGAGAGGGAGATGGCTCGGACTCGTTAGACATGGTGGCGAGACGGCGGCCACGGCGGAGAGCCAGCTTGAGGTCGGGGATCGAATTTAGCAACCTCCACCAAATGATACGTGGCGGCTAGAAGCAGTAATAGAAACAGCAGAGGTAATCTGCTACGCAAGGGACCGACGGCTTGGAGTAGTCACACAGCACACAAGCTCGCACCTCAGCGTCGTCTTCTTAACAAAACCACTTCGTCGTCCTCCCAGCGTCCGTAGCAATATATATATATATATATATATATATATATATATATGTATATATATATATATATATATATATATATATATATATATATATATATATATATATATATATATATATACACTTGCTAATTTAATTCTAGGTGTACACCAAAGTGAATTGAAATCCCTCGACAGAATCTGGGGCGGAGCAGAGGCGGGACGGGGAGCGTGAATAATTGACGGCTCTTCGGCGCGGTTCACTCACTCCGTACTTCAGTGATTTTAATTTAGGCCACATTAACGCTCCGCTGTTTCTTCTCAACATAGACTATCGTATTCTTTTCTCGCTCAAAAAAAACAAAAAGGATGGACCAACAGCGAACATATTTTTGTTTATTTTTACAGTACCTTGCACTCGCCTTGAAGGGAGCCCTTCGGTTTCAGCTTTCCCCTGAGCTATGCCACGCTGGTGCAAAAGAAAATCAGCGGGGTTCTCAAGTCTTTCTCGTAGGTGACTCATCAGTCATGGTGTGGGTATCTAACCCGAGACAGTACCATAAAAAGAAGGGCCAACTCAGGAGTAATACAAATCTTTCGGCTGGTCCTTTAAACATTGCTTCAGAATAATAATAGGTTTGCCGGTCTCGTGCAGAGCCCAAGCTATTCGAAATATCCTCGGATAACCTTCACACTTTCGTCTCGCCTTGAACTGACGCCTCACTGTCGCCGCAAGGCAAAAATGAAAGCTGTCCTGTCGTCCTTTAGTAGACGGCTCCTAACGCGTACAGCAATCTATCACCCGTCGTCTCTCGTGACGTCATTTTCGCGATCTCGGTTGCAGCCGCTCTTAATTCTTTCGGGCCTTTTGTGGCCGGGAACACGGCGCGCTGGTAACGGGAGGTGGAAGGGGCCATTCAAGGCCACACCGGCGGCGCGCGTTGCGTCATCGAAGGCACCTGTTTTCCGTCACGCGAGTTGACGGCGCCCGCCGGCCGCGTGCTGGGGACCCATCGCCGTGGGCGGGGTCGCGCGTTGAAGCTAGCCGACGCCCGTTCCGGCGTTGCCCGGTCGCAAAGCGGGCCCTGCGAGCCTGGGGCGAGCTTAAACGGTGTCCCCGTTCCGTGCATTATTGAGTAATGAAGACACCTTCCTGCAGGTGCCGTGCGGACGACGTCGAAAGTTTCTTGCGCAGAATGAATTTTGAGGATTACCGCGAGGCGTCCCTTCACGACGGATCTTTTTCTTTCACTCGTCGGCACTGATATCACTGCGCTGTGGTCACCCGCCCAGTGTAAAACGCGTAACATGTCAAGCATTTTGTTTCATTCAAGACCTTCCCTACCCGTTGCCTTATTCAATGTTAACTTCTTGCTTTTTTTCACGTTGCCGCTTAAGTCGACGCTGTACGACTCCAAGCGTCTAATGTGCACTGGCAATAAACACGTTTTTTTTTTTTCTCACATATTAGAGCCTGCTGATTATTAAACTGTATTTTCAATCTTACGGTTTCACATGTTTGAAATGAGTTCACTGTTTCAGTTTTATCAGTTTGCCAGAATACCTTATGCTTATTTTAATGTCTTTTATCGTAATACGCATTCTGGAGTTAGTTCAGATGCTACATAATAAAATATGATGACATGCTGGGTTTAATACCTTAAAGGGGCACGTTTGCTATGACAGGCATAGTGGCGGACTCCGGATTGACTGCGATCACCTTTAGTTAATATGCAGTTGCATTGCACAGCACGCGGGCCTGGTTACATTTTACCTCCGTCAAAATGCGGCCGCCGGGGCCAGGATTCGATCCCACGACCTTGGGCTCAGCAGACGAATGCCATAGCCACTGAGTCATCGTGGCAGCTTGACGAGTAAACATGTTCCTAGGTTCGATAATCCTTACTGGCCGACGGCACGCTTCAGCTTTAATAGTGCTGCAAGGCTTTAGTGAGAAAAAAACAGAGGAAATGCAATTGACTGCCGCTGAAAATGAGCCAGATTTACACCCGTCCTGGGTTGCAGTCAGTGTATTGAGGCGTGTATTTGGCTATGACCACGCTCACACCGCGCTAAAATCAGCGAGAAGTTCTGACTTTTGCGTCTGGACTCGTTGCATAGCTGACATCCTCTTCAAATCAACCATATTTACTCCGCTTCTTCTGCCACAACACTATCGAAATCGTTCGAAGAAGCTCATCAATAATCTCTAATTTCATTGCATCAGGCCGTGTGCACCGCAGATGCCTTGCAACGTCTAGGATACTGTGTGTTTCCTCAGCCCTGTTGATTGCACTGTACTGTGCCCGGCGGTACTTAAACATTTCAACACATCCTTTGATGGCACGTGCCAGTTCTGTGGGGAGGTGGCTGACACCTTCCACGTGGTTTGGGCGTGTCAACCAAACCAATCTATCCCCCCCAACCCCACCAGAGAGGACTGGGGGGCGGCCCTGCTCGGCTGTCAAGACCTAAAGACCCAAAAGGCCTTGGTTCACCGGACGCGGGCGGCGTTGCTTGCCAATGGGGCCCCGGAATAGGGGCTCCACCTAGTATTTTTAGGGGAAAGGGCCAATAGGGCCTACCCCAATCACCTCTCTGTAAAATTTGTTGCACAATAAATGTTTTTCACCACCACCACGGCATTTTTTATATTAGTAGGGATATATGCGATCCAACATTAGGAACTGCACCCCCCCTCCCCCTCCAACAGCCTTGTGCGCTTTATTTCCTGGAGGCAATCTACGTTCGAACTAGGGCACACCCCTTGGAGTAACGAAGTAGACACGTAGACTGCAACACAGAGTCTTTATTTGCATTTTTAGAATATTAAATGCGTCAAGAAGAGAACAAACCCATGTATGCGCTGTCTTCCTCGTCCTCTAAAAACCGGCGCGGGGATAAGAGGGCACCTCGCCTCACACGATCGTTTCCCCTGCCCGTACGATGGGGCTGTAAATATTCTGTTATGCGCAGGCTCGACACGAACATTTTGCCGCCTGTTTGTTCGACTAGTGAATTCGTTTGCCTTCAAGATTACGCTACAGGGACCTGTGATGATGTGGACCTATAACTGTCGTTGGCTGCTCTTTCCATTTCTGGAACAGCAGCGTTGACATCATAGTAAACAGCACACTTAGAAGTTTCTTTATTCCCTTGTTTTTCCCGATGACCGCGCAGAGCTAAAGGCAAACGCTATTTTTAGATTCAAGTCGGCGTCCTTTGTTTCTCCACGCTGTTGGCTCGGCCATTTTAGACTAAAGCCGCCACGAAAGTGCATCCTTCAAACTTCAAAAGGCATTTTATTGACAGCTGTTTCTTTAACGGCCTACGCAAATACCATGCTTTCAGGTTCGCTTTTTCCTTTCTATCACATTACTTCCGTACAGAATCGCAGTATAGGGAGCAGTCTCGGCCGCCGGCTAGAAGCGCCCTGAGCCGTGAACCAACGAAAATCCCATCGGTCAACCTCCCTTTGCGGGGCGATCGAACGGCCCCAGGAAGAGCTCAAGAGGGCGTGTAAAACGCCGCGCTGTTCTGGCGACAGCCAACGCTAGGCGCGCGATAAACGACGCCGTAGCCCGCGACAGTCGAGCAAGGCTCGTGGCCGTGTTGGTGGTGAGGGCGCAGGGTAGTGTGGGCGGAGGAGGGCGGCGGAGGGCAGAGAAACCCCGGGGCTCTTTCGGGGCTCCAGCGTCGCGGACGCGTCGCAGTGACAGATCGCCGCCGACGCTGCTACTACACACACCGCTGGCCCTTTTGCCCCGAGCTGTATTCCACTTCCTCTTCTTTCTGTTCTATCTTTCACTTTCGACACTTTCTCTCTCTCGCTACGTCTGTCTAGTATCCCGCTCACTCCTCGCGGCTTTGTGCGCACGCTTCGCCTCAGCGTGCTGCTCCGCAGACACGGGGGCCCAGACCTGGGCGACGTTTTCATTCTCCCTGCTTCCATTTTGTTTTAAGTGGTGGCGGCTGGTCCCCTCAAAGCCTGTTTGATCTCGCTGCTCTAAAACAGACGCCTCTTCCACTCTCGGGCAATTTAAAGGAAAGCGCCCCATCGAGCTTCTTTGTCTTTATTTCAGTTTCACCTTCGCGCGCTCGCGCCCTGTCTCTAGGCGCCTGCGCCACTCGTTGCTGCGGCTGACGCGACGCTTCGGCCCCAGAGCTCTATTCCAAACGTGGAGCAGCAAGGCGCGCTGCAGGAACACTCGTGCCGCTCCTTCGAAGAGCGCGCATTCCTTTCCCGACGCGCTCTTGTTCATTACGTCTTTTTCGTTGCTCGGCGTTTTCGTCTCCAAGAAGCAGTGCATCGTCGCGCCAGAATACGTTCCAGCGCGTCGCTTCCGCTCAACCCTAGAATGATGTCTGTTTACAGAGAGCACGTGCGCAATGTCTGTTTAGTTTTTTATCGCGCAGACACGCGCTGTGGTGCAGTATTCGGCGTCGCCTACAGTGTGCTCGATAGATGGACTGGAAGTGAAGGCAACAGCGGCAATAACGAGAGGAATTTTACAGGAAAATGATGCTGCAAAACTTCGGGGTGCGCGATAAATTCGCTAGTGGTTTTCATCTTTTCATCGCGACAGCTTCGCTATTGGATAGCTAGTGGTTTTCATTTTGGAGCTTCTCTAGGAGCCCGAAGCGATTTGGAGAACGAGCAGCTCAAACTAGATTAAAGTCTTGGAGTTTTTCATTACAGCGCCTCGTGTCAACAAAGCAGAGATGAGTTTTGGTATATGCTTTTGCAAATCCGCTACGCAAGCAGCAGTTCAAGGACTTTGAAAGAAACAAGCCCTCGAGGAAAGACGTTTGTTTACGCAAGGACGCGAGTTGTGCCAGCGCAGGCTAATTACTTCAGGTAATTATCTCAGTTATGGCGAATCGTGTGATAATTTGCCCTTTAAATTATGGCGTATGCGCTAAGCTGGATCGATTCATTCTTGAGCTCGCAGCTGCAACAACACTGCCGCTAATTCCTAGGCCCGTTTTAGCTTAGCTAATGCTGTTGCCGCTCCGCTGCATTTGTGGCATCAGCTCTGGGACGCTGTGCGGAAACTACAGTGACGGCGAAACATGGTGGAAGTGTCTTACTCCTCCGTTTATGTCGGTCACACAATTTTAACGTAGAATGAATGATAAGGGAATCTTCAACATGGCGCTGTAAAAGAATCATGAAGGTGGCAGTATTTCTGTTCCAAGTGATATTTTTTTCAAGCCACAGTATCATGTGCGCGCCTGCACTTGTGCGTGTATGGTATATTTCAATTCAATGCCTAGGACGAAAATTAGAAGAGCTACCACTACTCACTATCCGAACGAGGCGCCGATGTCTGAAAGCCCAAGAATTTATCATGCGATTTTTCTCAAGAACAGCAAAAGGCCCCTTACTAACGACCAAGCAATCTTTGCATTTTCGTTGCAATTATTCGTTCTCCTCTCCGAAAGATCCGGAGACCTTCCGGGTTTATTGAAATACTGGTAGCCTCTTTACGGTTTTGTATCGATCCGGTCGTTAAAAAAAAATGCAAACAAAAGTGTTTTTACACGTTACGTTTCTCTGCTGTTCCAAACTCTCCCTGCATGCACCGTCGTCTTCATAAAAGAGCAATGTCGCCATCAATAACCCCAACTGGCGTCTAGGAGCTGCCTTTCCCCATAGGTGCCCCCTGCGGCCTCCCGCAGACAGACGCCACCGTCACCGCTTCCTTCCCTATTTCCCTAAACGAAAGCCTTCACCAAGCGGGTCGGAGCGGGCTCTTTTGTCGCCCGCTGACACCGAGAGGCTGTCCTTCGGGTATATATGTGCCACGGAGTGGTCGCTTTGAAAGGGCCCTCCCCTTCCCGAGCCATCTCTCCCGCTGAGAGCCTAAAGTACCCCGTGCATAGGCCCTTCGTATTTATAACGAGAGACACCGGTTACGTGCCCTCCCCCCCTCAAACGATCACAGTGCCGAATTCTGTGCAGCATTAAGGATGCTTGAAAGCGTGCAAGTAGTACATGCAATTGATGGTGGGCCACGGCCGAGCACGCAGCAAGCTAGCCTTGCGATCTGCTCAGTCTAGTGAGGCTTACTATAGAGCTCAGATTTCGCGGAACCTAAAAGGGCAGAAAAAGGAACTCAGTTGTGCTTACAAGCGGAAAAGATGTTGCTGAAAATCGAGGCATGTAAATGCCACCAAAATTTATACAGAAGAGGTATGAACATGAAGACAGAAATTAACTTGAAGCAGAAAGGACACTCGCAGTTTTCGCAGCTGTTTTATTTCTGCGAGACCCTAAGCTGCCTTTAACTGCACTCTTTTAGGGGCTCATATGCAGTAAACGTTGTTTGTTTGGTAGTAGTAGTTTTTGTATTAATGTTAGCGTAAGTTACTTGGCTTTACGGATTTAATTTCATCCTTCGTCTGTACATGCTAAACAAACACCGCTTTCCACAAGTTCCGCTCGGCTAATAACTTACAGGCGGTTGCCTAATGCACAAATACCTATGCCAAAATTCCAAAGAGCGTGCGATCTTCAACTATAAGCTCGTAAACTTGTTCAGGCAATGTTTGCGCTCAGTTCATTACACGTCACCTACTTGTCAGCCACGGCCTTAATCTGGAAGCCCCGACCTAAGCTAAACTTGGCATAGATTTACGTAGGCACGGGACGTGGAAGAATTCTCGCACAGCAGACACCACGTACGACACACAAAGCCCGTGAACGCAGCCTTTTTGTGCCTGAATTTAACATCATCGTAACCAGGCAAGCTACGTGAATAGCAGGATAAAGGCAACTAACATTGATCCCAAAATAACCCTCTCGAGCACCAATCGCAACGATTCTATTTAGGTAAAGCTTTCCATTCACTTCCATTTTGACGACGCTCTAAATCTTAGATCTGTGCTCATCTGAGAACACTGGTATTTATGCACATATTTTATTGCATTATAGACACTCGGGTTCTCTTCGATAGATGTGCATCGCTGTGATGCACCGAGCAAGCCGTGAAGCAGAAACAGAAAAAAAGTGCCTCGTTTGATTCGTTCCTCGACACTAGATGAACCATGTATCCAGCATACGTAGTACTGCACAGAAATAGCGAAAAAGAGTGCAAGCATTCTCTTCTTCGGGCTCGTAAAAATTTCACATGTGAGGGCTCTTGTATGCGTCAGCGACCCCCGCCGGGTTTCACAGTATTTTTTCTTGTTCGAGCTTGGTTCCTTGTGGGCGGGGAGATTGAAATAAATGGTTCCCGATGCGACGCTCTACATTATGAACTCCGCGATGGATTTTAGGCGCTCAGAAGAAACGAAGGAAGCTGAAACTGATCTCCTGACTTCAAAGACGAGGGTGACGCAACACAAAGAACTCGTGAAGGGTTCACTCCGGTATGGACGTGCTCATATGACAATGCCATAAATTTCCCGCCGGGTAATATTTTCTGGGGGGTTGAGATCATGAACTGTAGGCTGTTGGAGATCCTTTCACGGAATCTTTGGTGAGCTTCCGAAATTTCTTTTTAGCGTCAGCCCTGCTTTTTGCACTTGAACATGGCATTAGCCTTGAAGCGACTTGGCACGAGACGTGAGACTAGCTGCATGCGAGATGAAGTACAGTGGTGAGCAGCCTTGTCTAGAGCGCTCGGGCGGTGCACTTCCTTGCAAACAAATCCAGATTTTGTGGCAGCCTCTAGGGTCCAGCTGCAACGCTTGCACGGAAGTAGCGCCAGATAGCCTCGTAAACAAAGCAGGCACGAAAACTTTGCCCTGTAATGAGGGGCTGCTCTCTAATTTCGGTTTTTGTTACCAAGTGCGCACTGCGCAAGCACTCTAGACAAGGCTGCTCACCACTGTACACAACGAACCACTCACCTTCTCAATGTTCAGAAACTCTCGCTTCTGTTTCTCAAATTGTACACTTAGGCGGATCGGGACTCGGGTGAATAAGGAGTACTGCGTAAAGGAAATCTTTCTCAACTTCCACATATTTGTTTCTCTTCATCCAACAGTATGCTTGCTAAGGGTAACGTACTGGGTCCCAGGAGAAGGCAAGCGTAGCTGGGAATGGCCGAAAATTATATGGGCTGATGGGATAAAGAAGTTTGCGGGGATAGGGTGGCCGCAGCGGGCATAGGACAGGGTTAATCGGAGAGATTCGAGAGAGGCCTTTACCCAGCAGTGGGCGTAGTCAGGCTCATGATGATGATGAAATAAAGATGCGAGCACAGAGCTGTCCTCCTGTTTTCCGTCTTGTGGTTTTACTTTTTTACAAGTTGCGTTTGTTTCAACGGTGTTCATGCCAAAAAGCTACAACAATTTTTGGGGTATTATTGAAATAACAGTCAATATTACATGCTGCGCATTGTCACTATACGTCACAGTAATCTCGATCGTGGAATGAAGTCCAAAAATCATGTCTGTCACGAAACCATCGACAAGTGAAAAAGCAGGGCGACTGCGCACTCATGTGAAAAGTACGTCTGTCGTTGTTCACTTCGCACACAATAGCCTTGACAATATATGCGCAACCTTCTATAATTCAGTGGCAAACGCAAGCAGCAGCAGTCCGAGTAGAGCGCACAAATCCACCGCTCAGGTAAACTCACCTGTCGTGAACAACAGGGCGAACGCCAAGAGAGAGAATGTCACGGCCAGCGCTGTAGTCTGGGTCATCCTGAGGCTGGAAGATGTTCCGTATGCTCAGGAAAAGTCTGTAAATAGGCATAGAAGAACAGCAAGAAAGGAACGTCAGTGTGGTTTTCGGTAGAATGACGTGCGTGGCATTCACCTGTATTTATTTTGAAATTTAAGGCGCTCTGTCATGAAGCAGCGTTAATGTACAAGGTACCGCTGTAAGGTGTTACTTATTCTCAGCTAGATGCCGTAAGTACGGTTTCCTTTATGCTGATACGAGATATTTCGTGAAACCGGCGGCAAGTGGAAGTCTTCGGAGCTTGCGGTGAGCTTGAAATATTACGACTCGAAATGGTAAGGCATTTACTTTATTCAGCGTATAAGACTCGCAAAAGCTCCGAGGCACCCTGTAAGAAGCCTTTATGAGGAACAATCGAAAGTCACTTTTAGGACCTCTTGCCACACAAAGTGGTCTGCACAAGTGGAAACACATCACGCTGATCAACACTTCAATGCATTTTCTCCAGTTGTGAGTTAAAGGAGCATGCATACCTTTAAATATGCCATTTAAATGAATCAAACGATAAGGATAGGGAGAGAAGAAGATAACTAAGAATTCCATGATGGAGATGAGAGAGGAAAGATTTACTGTAATATCGTACTAGAACATTTTGGCAGGCAAGTTGGTGCACGTTTGACAAATAGTCTGTAGAGAGCGCAGCTCTCTACAGACTATTTCCTGCCAAGGATTTGCCAGCCTTGTGAGCGCGTCCCAAAACTATTCCATAAATGCAGCATGCATTCGATTTCGATACAACTGGAGTTTCCAACGCGTCATCCCTGTAGCGATTTACGGTCGAAAAACAAGATTGTGATCGAAACAAGGGCTCACGTTTTATGACGAATTTTCTGATTCGTTCTTTCGATTCGGTTCACTCCGTCTGTTCTGCCTTTGATATTGCAGCCGGCGTCTGACATCGCTTATTGCAAAAACCCCGAGCCCAGGTAGACATCCCACGCAGTGGCTAGCTATAGTAGAGAGAGGCAACAAGTTCGGTAAAAGAAAAATCGCAATACAAGCCAAATCGGGAACGGCATGCCCGAAAGTGCCGCGGGAAGTCATGCACGAACTTTCCACAAGCACCTTTCAACAACAGAGGGAACGTCATATTTCTTGAGCCACGCAGCTCGAAAGAGGACGTCTTCACCACATAAGGCTTATCATCAGAACAAAACCGGCAGGCCCACTATGGGACCGGGTTCCTTTGTGTGCTTGGGTACAGACGGACGGAGACGGCGCGCGGTCAATATGGGTCAAGCTGTGTAGCTTGTATGTGGCTTCTCATTCGGGGCTGCCCATCGCAAGAGGCCTGCTCCTGCTCCCAGCTACTCTAGCTCTCTTGGCCATGAAAAGAAATAAAAAAATGCAGAAGATTGACCCTGCTGCCCCCCGGGGAACTCCTACACATACATACCGCGAATCGCAATCACGGGAGTGCTTTCACGTCCACAGCGGAGCATGGCAACGGGGATTTCTCGATGTGATTCGAGGAGCGGGTAGGCGAACGCGCGTCCCTTTGTGTCCGGAATCTCATCGTAGGCTTCTGTCTCTGGCTGGCGCGGTGGAATGCTTTGGAAATGTTTAAATGACTGCAGAAAAGAACAGAACTTAGGCACTGGCTGCATGAAATAGCACGCCGATTAAAACTGTTTGCTATTTTCTTTTCTAAATACATCCTGACCATGAAAATCAACAGCAGAGATGAAAACAGAATTTTGTCAGTGATTGAAGTACATGCAACAAACACGAAAAAGGAATGGCGTTAAAAAAAAAAACAGCAATGGAGAGAACCAGTGCGGTTTTCGTAGGTAAAATAAGAACTGATGACTGTATGGAGCACGGAAAGCTCAGTTTCGTGCCGTGGCGGTGATTTAGGTCTTTGAACGTAACCGTTTTAAATGCTACGTACAAAAACATGCATAAGTTTTTGGCCGAATAAGACGTGCTCACTGGTCTATGAATATCTTCTTTAATCATCGCGCTCTTGTGTTTAAGCATCCATCTTCTGCATTGCATCTTCGTGCAGTGCTAAAGACGTTGTTTCCGTTCGGCATCGGGCGTACCTGACGTAGTGTGTGTGCGGTAGATATGGTCACTCTCTATTTCTTGCATTTCAACCTGAAATTTCACTACAGTGTGCAAGCACAAAAAACTTTCCGAGCTAAGACAACAGCCATTTTACAAAGCGCTTTTCTCCCACTTAAGGCACAGGCCGAATTTATAGTTTAGCTTTTTGGCCACACAAGAAAAAACCAAACGCGTCTCATGTCTATTCCGGCCGAAGTCGAAGAGTCGAGCAGCGCCGTGCTTGTATGCAATTGTTATGTTGAATGCACTCGTCACTAGTCACAAGCGCCAGGAGACGGTTGTGGTTTCTTTCTTTCTAATTTACGAAGAGGATAGTTCCAAGTTCTTGTATACAATATGGTTATAGAATACCGATGCCCCGTAAATAAAACCCAATGGCCATAAAACGCCACACTACTCGAAGTGCGACTGTCCTTAAGGAAACTCTCTAAATTATCCCTGCAATGGTGCCTTTCGACGAATCTCAGGCAAGGAGCACAATGATTCTATTCTCTAAAGGGAGCCTTTCAAAATCTAATAATCCCTGCATTCTTTCAGGGTAGCTCGGTGAGGACAAATGTCTTGCCTTAAATGCTTCGCCTAAAGAAGGCACGAAAGCGTCGTCTGCAAGAGTTCTTACAGTTCTTAGAGAGACCGCTTTGGCCTGTGGAAAACCGGTGTTCATAATCTCAGGGCGACCGCAAGTGCCGCTTCATACGACTCCGGAAGCATGCACATAGCCCTGGACAAGTCAATCTTCCTACGCAACCCCGCTACTCGGAGGAGCATCGCACGTTGTAAAAAACGTACGCAGACCTTAGTGGGGGAGGCCGGAACCCGGAAGTGCGGAGGCGACTGTATCTTGGCAGAAGAACGCCCCCTGTCTCCAACCCCTTGGCGTCGTTCGTCGACGGACCGTAAGGGAAGGGGGTCAGTGGCCGGGTCCAGATCGATAAGAAAGTGCCCACCGTACTGCCCTGTGCGGGCCACACCAGAAAATGGAGGGGGCGGGAGAGTGGGCGCTAACTTCGAGAGAAAGAGGAGGAGGGGGAAGGGTCGGCTGCACCGTGCATAGCAATATAGTAATATCGCGCATGAGGATCTCTATGGCGCCGCTGAGAGAGCACCTTTGTTCGCCCAAGCGGCAGGCAAAAATCTACGGCTAATCACGGCAACTCCAGCCATTTCTGTCTCTCTCTCTCTCTTTTTTTTATTCTTTTCGGTTTCCTTCTCTCTTCTTCGTCTTGCACAATGTGTGTGTGTGCGACTGCCGACGGCGCTAATGTGCACCAAGCAAGCAATTTGGCATCGTGCACCCCGGTCGTCAATGACTCGAGCCCTTTGTTCAGGAACGCCATCATCATACCCCTTTTTCTCGACCTATCTTTCTTTCTTGCTCTTTCTTTTTTTTCCATAACCGTACGACAGTGCTCCAACTACGGGGTGGAGTATTTCATCGCGTGGTGATGCGTGGAAGATAAGTTTTCGCTATGATGCTGAGTACCTGGGACATCCCAGACCGTTAATACTGGCCTGATATTGTTAACGGGAGCGTTGGTAACAGAAGGTTCTACCTGATACAGAGGTTATTATTATTTTTTAAAGGAATCTACTAAAAATTAGTAGACCCCTGGGCCCTGTGGAGCGCTATCCTAACATGCTGTAGGCAATTTGTCAACGCGCATATGCGACAATAGACTCCATCATATGATCACGAGCAGCAGACGCGACGGACATTGGATCACGGCCCCTCAAGCACTGAACCACCAACTGTAAAGGTGCCGTTGCTAAGACTCTACAAATAAATCTTGAGGAAGACGCAAATTTCGGTTCGGAAACGTCGGGAATCATTGTTGGGTTTGGCTACAATTGTGCTGCTCCTTGCTGACTCTAAAATTTTCTCTTGGAAATCTAGAAAGCTTAATCTGGGTTTGAACTCCAGCCTGGAATATGATAATGCTTAAACAGTCGCATAGAGCGCACATCGATCTTGATTTGATATGACTGCACTCTCCAGCTTGCGCTCATTTTCGATGCAATTCATTGGAGTCGAGATGACCGAACCAATTCAGGTCTATAGGTAATTACAGCGCTAAATAAAATTCAAGGATAGCGCTAGGCACAAATGCAGCAGGGATTTGAAAATCGACGCGCTGTTGACATAAGGTATGTCACCACCTTTGAAAAAGCGCTTTTTTTGGAAAAATGACATTTTATCTTTTTTATATTTTGGGAATCCCAAAACATTCAAAAATGTTTTGCAGCAAGAATAATGTTCGTATCTTATTTTGTTAAAAAGTTATAGCCAACTTTCGAACAGGTGGTGAACAGTTCTGAAACCGAAACTAATGTGGTTTGGTAACAGAAAATGATAACTCGGCAATAATCAGCGGCGTATATTGAAAATTTTTTGTTTTGTTTTAGTCTGATATGAAAAAGATTACTCAAAGGCAATTTTTAAGGCTTATTTTGTTTTTTAAACATTGCTTTAAATTTCCGCAAGGGGGATGCATGAGGCTACAAGGGTCTGAGTTGTTTGCTTCGCGCTATCGCTTTGAATGCTACCGAATTCGTCCTTCAGTGATGGCAACAGAAGTACAGCAGATATTTTGAGGGAAGCAGGCATCGAATCTGGCCGCCACACTCTCCTACCATGTTGCACCAGTGACCATTACCATGTGATGAAGGCCCAATGTCAATCAACGGGTGAGGCAAAACATCTCCGCAAAAAAAGGACGGGCAGCAACAAATGCCAAAAGAGAGCTCACATCAGCTAAGGAGGGCCCTAGCTATGAACCAGAAGGATTTTAACTTCCTAGGGCATGATGATCTTCTTTCTACAAGGATTGAAAAACTTTAATCTTGTTTTTCTCAAAACTTTATTTCTTGCACTTTCGTGTTGCGCAAACAGTCATAACTTCGAAATAAATAAATATTTTTCAATGAAACTTTGCACGCTCTTTCCTTTGTTATTAGCCTGTGCAATGAACTAGGATAAATTAAATCGAATGGTGAGTTTTGATATAATCATCTTTTATGTCAAGGAATGCAGGCAAAAATGACACATTTTTTTGTTTTCTTTGGCATTTTTGCTATAACTTTTTTCCCAATTATCAGATGGTAAAGATCCTAGTTGGTTGCACAGTATGGTTAGTTGGCTAAGTCTGCGCCAAAAAGTTTAAAATTCCTGCTCTCCATTCGCTAGCTATGAATGTTTGCATAACAACCAAGTTTGGGCATTTTTTTGTGAATTATTAATACCAGCATGGCTTTTTTCACTCTTTCTTCCTTTTGAATATCATATAAAACGGTGCTTTATAACGTAAATGTGAAATAAAAATTTAATACTCAAAATTAAAAAAATTTTTGAAAAAGGTGGTGACATAACATAACGCGATTATTTTCGTTGCAACTGAAAGAACAGCGAAAATAACCCACCAGAAAATGTCGAACACACGCGTTGTTACAGACAGCCTCCTCTCAAAGACGAACCCGTTTTTTACTAGCAGTTGAATGGCAGATGCCCTGACAAATACACGCTTTTCCAAGCACACAGCAGCTGACCTTTCAAGCGCCCGCGAGCGCCGTCACAGTAGTTGATCATGAGTGAGTTATGGATGTCAGCTTGTAACGACGTGGTTTCCGCAGAGCCCGCCGCTGTTTTCGTTTCGTGTTTTTGAAATAGTGAACTCTAAACACTCGTTTCCTGTCACTGCATTGACAGTTAAACGGGAGCGCTGCGTATGGAGGCCGCTGACGCGGACCTCATCTATCTTGTTTCATGCCTGGTAGTTGTCCGGTATGACATCAATAGCTGCACGGACTGCTTTTTCCGGTGCTGAAAACGTCGGAGTCCAATGTCGTAACTGAAACTCTCGCGCAATCTACTGTGCAATAAAGACTGCTATGCAGGTGAATTCACACTCAAATAAGCCAACGCGAAAAACACGGACTAATAGAGAAGAGGACAGACACGGTGCTGCCTCGCAACTCAAAAAATTATTAAACAACAGTAACAAGTTTATAATCTCGACGTATGCGTATGCGGTAAAGGGGGCGTAAACCAGAAAAACCCCAGCCAGACGTGCGTGCATCGATAATACCAAGCCATAAATTCAGATTTTCATATAGTCCTGAAACCTTTCATATATGAAGAGATTGGATAGAATACGTCAGCTGTCCCTCCGTTCAGCTGTATGAAAGGGAATCTGCATTTTTGGCATGACATTATCGGTGAACGCTCGTCTGATTGTGGTTTTTTTGGTTTACGCCCCCTTCCCACATGTGTATACCTCTAGATTATAAATGTGCTACTCTCTTTTAATAAACTGTTCAGCTGCGAGACAGCGCCGGGTTTGTCCTCTTCTCTCTTAGTCCATGTTTTTCGCGCTTGTTTATTAGAGCGTGAAACCTTTACAACCAGTCGAGTTCGCAATCCTAATCGATATGCATGTGAATTTGGGCCACTTTCGGCCGGTCAGTTGGACGCTCGCGAGAGCATGTTACGGACGGTCATGTTATTCACGTGACCGACGTGGTCACCATGTGGAGGCCACTCACTCCCTGGTTCACGTGACTACATGATCACGTCCTCATCCAGGTTAATAAGCACGAACATCGCACGGAACATGGGCTTTTACTTTTGCCTTTCGAGTTTATCGCACACCCAGAAATTCTGGACAAGTGCATTTTATTCAACGGGAAGTTGTTAAAACCGACGCCCACTTAGAAGTGGGCTAACACCGCTAACACCGCTTACACCGCTTACACCGCTTACACCGCTTACACCGCTAAAGCCAACAACGGCGCCGTTTGCGAGTGGTTGTGTCATGCGCATTCCTGTCGTGCCCTCCTATTTTGCACCTCTGCTTTCATGACGCGGGCTGACTGATGGAATGAAGGAAGGACTGATGCAATGATTCTCGGAAATATATGTTTTCTTTTAGGGCCGCCTAACGCTGATGTATAAGATTACACGCGGCGCCCGAGAATTTTGTTAGGAAATGTGGACTTTTGGCGCAGGCTTGGTGCAGATTATTCGTATTTTGTCAAAATGAAGCAGCATGCGGCAGGCCTCAACTTTTGGGCAGTTTGGCGAAATTGGTGCAGCAATCATATCAATGGCAGCCAATTCTGTTTTACGACCAAAATTAAGAAACATATAAAGAGCATTCTGCAGGTTTACGATCAAGCTAAGACTGAGGTCAGACCTTCGAAAACAAACGGTCTCACGGGTGTTCTTTGCCGTTTGTATAAAGGGTCGCCTACGATCGCTTCTTTGCGGGCGGTCCATTACGGATTGGGCTTCCTGCTCCTCCTCCCGTCGCCGCACTTTTTCTCACTGCCGATCGTTATTGGTCGTTACCAAGAGTGCCTCTGGCATCGTGCCGAGAGTTTGGGCGTGTACGAAACGTAGTTTTTCGGTGTCTGGCACGAAAACGGACGCAGCCGTCTTGTTCTGCACTGCTTCCCACGAGAACAAACAAAAAAAGGCACTCAAGGGTGATCGCTTTTTGAACGTTCTAATGTCTGTCTTGCTCCCGTCACGTCTCCTGTCCTGGAGAAAGATGGATGGGAGTTTAAGTGTTTTGGCGTTTTCAGATCACGGAAAAAAGAGACAACGAGAGGGAGAAATTGGAAGAATTTCTGAGCCGGTACATCAATCGTGTTCTCATAAAGAAAGAGTGCTCGGGAACTTAGCTTTCTATTTGTTTTACTTTTGCGCGCACGGATATTGCTTTCTGTACATTTTGTAGAACATCATCCAAGAAAAGCACAGGAGCACGGAAAGAAGAAATGGTTGAGCCTAATGAAAATTCAACCAAGATTTGATGCTTTGCGTCGCGGGATTTGTCCGGATGTTGCTCTGTGTCTGCCAGTGTGGCGAAAGAGAAGGGATAGAAAGAGGGAAACGGCGATGCAGAGTGGAGGGCATGCGTGAAATGCAAAACTTACCTCTACCACTGCATGTATTTCGTATCTTTCGCGCTTTAAACGCATGCGTTGTCCGGATCGATGTCTTACGCAGGTCTTCTGTTATTCCTGTGTATTTGTTCTTGTCTTTCCTTCAGGTAGTAAATCCAGAGCGTGGTCTTTGAATGCGCGCCACACGTAAGGTGTATAATCTCACATGGTTTGTGATTATTGTTTATGTATGAAATTCGTAACACTTGGATGTTGAGAACGTACGGCGCAGTTAGGGGGGAGGATACAAGAAAGGAAGATACGTGAGGCACACCAGCTGTTTTTGTTCGCAGATCGATGATGTATATCGCTTCCCCCAAGAAAGCGCGCCCGAATAAGACGACATCACCGCATTTCAACGGAGTGGGATTTCACAGTGGTACTTGTATGAGGTACTTTTACTGGAAATAGTGGCACCGTTGTCTTTTTTAGTGTACAGACCGAGAACTTCAGCAACGTTTCTGCAGCCTATTCACCTTTCTAATATTGACTGAATGGCATAACCACCCTAGTGTCACTGGGCTGCACGGGGGAAAAAAAAAGAATTAAGCAGCGAGGCTCTTATGGAAAACCCGCACACGACTGCTCGAGCTTAACGTGTTCATGTAAATCAAAGCAGTCCACAAGTGATCTTTCCGAATTGCCCTCGATGCTCCTATTATTGCACAGCGATAATGAACTAACAGAAGGCTGACTTTTTTGCTTGCCATTCTACTGACTCACAGTGACAGCCTGTATGCTCTTCCACAGCTATGCATTCGCAAAAGTTCGTTCACCATACCTCTACATTGATAGCCCATCACGTCACAATGCCCTCCTATTTCTCTCTGCTGAAATTCTCCTGCGCGATTTCTTTTTTTTTTTTGTTTGTCTCCTCGCATTCTGTGTGCGTGGCTCTAGTTCGCCGCATCGGTCATCGCCCGACAGAAGCGGCTGACATGAGCGCGAGAATGCTTCGGGCGACGCATTCCCAAGGCACGCCTCGCGACGACATCGACACCCCCGGCTGCCATCATGCATGGGCCGGGAGAAGTCGACACCTCAGAGCGTAGGACGCGTCGGGTGCCGCTTCTCTCTCCCGTGTGAAAAACCTCGCCGAGGAATCGAACGCGTCGCTTGCGAATCGGATCTCGCCTGATCGGTATTTTGGCGCCGATATCACTCCGCAGCACCCTCATTCCCGCTGCACAGCAGCGCTCTGTGATTTTGATTTTCGTTTCTCAGTCAAGGGGAGCGACGCTGACGGGACGCGACATTTGAGCGCCTATAGGTCTTCTACCCTTCATCCCAGTTCACTTCTCTCACCAGTTGCTTTTCAGATGTTCAACTTCACGCTGCCAATATAAAATCAAAAGATATGTTCAACTGATACCCTTGAGAGAATAGATATCCATGGTCGTCGTCTAACTTCTTTCTCTGGCACATTCTGTTTTCTTTTTTTTTTTATGGCGAAGCTGTTACCGGCTTCTGGTGGTGGTATGAGTGGCGTCGGCGTCGTCGTCTGCTTCGAGCGCTGGAGTAACTTATTGCGTGCATTGACATCACCGTCCCGCAGCAAATGACGTCACGTCTGATTCGTCCAAGCGCGCTTCTCACAGGTGTTGGTGTAGCTTTTTCAGTTAATCACGTATCGCAAAAGTATGAATAGCGGCGCTTATCAAACGCATCAATGAGAAAGCATAATTGTAAAAGCTGTTTCAGTTTCCTTTGTATTCATTGCCTCTCCTCTCATTAATTACTGCTTTAATGTGAGAGCGAAGTAGCCCGCGTCTTCTGCCTGACACATTTTGGCAGTTGCAGCCAGCTTGGCCAATCCTTCAAGTTTGTCACTTTTAGTACTTTTTCTCATTGCGTGACTAAAGACGACTAAAAAAAACTACAGTACTGTACAGGACCGCAGTAGCGCATTTTACGATCAATCACAGATTCTGCTAGCTCCACTTATTGTGCTGCACTTATTCTCCTAAAATAACAAGGAAAACGGTTTTTGAGCTTCAGACAGGAATTCTGGATCACTTTAACGACGTTTATTCGTTACTCTCAGAGCCTGCAGTGTGCACAGCTGGTGTGGGTTTAATGGAAATGAAATATAGGCTACAAAAAGAACGCGCTTCAAAGCATTCTTCCTGACATTTATGGTCCGACAGGTGTTCGCATGCTTGTTGTCGTATTAGGTTTTCGCTCATGCAGGATAATAATCACACAGGTGCGGAAGTACGACGAAATCAGCGACCAAGGCAGCGACGTTCTTCGGCATCCCGTAGCGCATACCTTCATGGACGCGCTAGCCGAAATGGATCCGTGATCCTAGGATAGCGGTACGCCCACCGCCGTGGGCTCGCGGAGATTTCGCGGGGCTAATCCAGGTCGCGGGTCATCCGCGCAGCGGAATGAGGCGACCGCCATCTGTATCAATCTGGGCACCAAGCCCACGCCGCGGTTCGGGGCGTGTCGTAAGCTGGGCCTAGGAAATTGAACACGGGAAAGGCGGAAAGGCCATGAAGGTGAAATACGTTCCTCCCTCGTCTATGCTGCAGAGCAGTACACCGGTCAGCGATGAGGCACGTGACAACGGAAGAGAACTAGGGAGACGTCGAATGTTAAAAAAGCACAGTGACACCTAATTGCGCAATATGTTGGCAAAACGATAAGCATTCGAAGCTGTTGATGCCTTTGCCGGAAGTGACTGGTGGGGCTTGTGAGACCCACGTTGCTCTTCCCGTTCACCACCTGCCAACTGCCATGGTTGTCAGGTGGAGGCTTCACGTAGACGAACCTGATCTGGTGATGTCACCTCCTATCAGCCTATGGGCATTCTCCCGTCTGGTGACATCACTGCCGTTCTAGTGACGTCACGTTCCGCCAGCCAATGAGATTTTTGCGCTCTGTTGACGTCGCTGATGCGTCACTGCTCACTGGCCAATCACGATTTTTCCGGGCGACGCGGGACGGCACCGGGTTTTCCTCCGGTGAGGGTTCTATGCTATCTCATGAAAGCTAGAAAAGTACTGGAAGGTTTTTGAAGTTCAATCGTGGATAAACTAAACACTCATTGATAACAACGAGAACATACGCGATGTTTCGAATGCTAACACTAAGGTCCAAGAAAACCGCCGCTTTGGTACTGCCGCGACGAAAGCTAATTAACGAAGTGAGGTCGCAGCACGTTGTAAATCAAACGGAGCCATCGGTTCATTGAGCTGCACGCAACCGGAACACTTGCTTATGTGGCTGCACGTACTATAGTTTTTTTTTTGTTCTCATTTGCACTTTGTCTCTCTCCTGTTCTTATTGCGTCCTTGTTCCGTTCCTCCGCGGTAGCAACTGCCACCCCTGTTATTTCAGGGCACGTGGAGGACGTTGCTCGCCGCACCTCTCTTGCACGAAGGGTAAAAGTAAGCAGAAAGCGAGGGTCCTTTGTTTGCCTTCGCTAATTGAGCACCGTTGGGTGCCAAACAGTATTCTTCTCTTTTTTATATCCTCTCGCATGTTTGTCTTTCGGAACTCGCAAAACTAAAGTTTGTATTCCGAGACCGGCTCATCCATGGTCGGATATTTGCGGATCATTTTTTTACTTCAAGACGCTTCGAGAACGCTTAATCAGAAAAGTTACCGTGACATTGTTCTGCTTGTATACCTTATTCACTCTAACATCTGGCGGGTGGTAGGAGGCTCCTGCGTAGCAGCCCAGTACCCCGCCAGCCGCCATGCTGTTGACAGGTTGAAACTAAAAGCTCGAAGGGCTAATCGCCGCCCAAAAGACGCTGCACGAAGGGAGGCGGAGAAGGGGTGGTTCACAACGCTTCTCTAAGCGCTGACAAGTCTTCTCTGCAACGCATTGGGACGGGGGTTCTTATCGTATTTACCGCACAGCAACAGGATGGTTGCCTGCATAGGCACACGGACAGTTGTCGTCACATGCATAAGGTCCCCTGTATATGGGGGGAGGGAGGCAGCATTGTTTTCATTTACGTGAAAAATTTAAACTCTGGACGTTGAAGGTTTACAGTCCGTGCCAAGAAGTCATCACTCACCCGCAAGTGAGCTCCCATGTGTCTTCGGATGACCGTGCGAAACCCAGAGGTTACACTGAGTGACTGCCAGAAGTAGAGTGTTCGAGGATGCACTTGATAGACTGCCAGCACTAGCTAGAGATACGATTCAGCATTCTGAACCATGTCTGTTCCAATTACGCGATTCTGTTCCAATATTATTCGAGAGCGGTTGCTTTGACTCCTAGAGTGGCTGAATACGCCACCACGTCCCATTTAGTGCCTGTGTTGGCCACCCTGTACTGCGAGTAATGTTCATCTAACAGAATCGATCGAAAGAAAAGAAACGTCGTAACTTCGTGAACAAATAATGCCTGCTTCCGAATGGAATCTTTTTTATTTACAGCAGTGCAAACGCATGTGGCGCTGCGCACACGTTGTCAACAGCACCAAATGCTCTGGCCAAGTGAGTGGGACGGTGTCTCTCCGCACGGCACCTTCTAACGACATTTCCGTCGACAGATCAGTGCAGGATGGGATGCTGCGGATTCTTAGACCCATTTGTATTCAATGCTCAAGAGTGCGGCCGAAAAAGACCAACGGGACACACATGGTGTGGTGAGAGTGGGATTTGCCTTCGGCCTCGTCTTGGCCCTCTCTTGCCTCGCTGCCATTGTGTTAACATACAGCGCCAATATCCCGGTAAATGAATGGGTGTGTTGGGAGATGGAACTAATGTTCGGCCTTCTGAGAACAGTTTTGAGACACCAGTATAGAGGGTAGCCAGCGGGACACTAGCTAGATAGCGTCCCTGTCTTTCCGTTCTTCTAGTTATATCTCTCTGTACTCAGTCTCAGCTCAGCGACAAAAAGAAACAGGGTAACTTCGTAGCTTCTCGCGTAAAAATAAATTTTTAAGCTATTTTCAGCCACACAATTCTGATTAGAACCATCTTCCCGTGTGCATTGTCTCTAAGGCACAGATATTTATTTGTAAGTACCTTGATTAATAACTTTTCAGCTTAACTGAGTAGGCTTTCAGCTGCATTGCTGAAACTTGGCAACCTGTTAAACTTTTTTTGCCTTCGTAACATTCATAGCGATCTTATTATCCTTTTAGTCCTCATGTACAGGTAAATGCATAGTTAGCTATTCATCTTGATATCATACAGATCTCCAATCCAAGTGCATGACATTATTTTTTGCAACTGTGGATTACAAGGTCCTTTCATATTTTTGTGATGAATATGTTCCTGTTTTGTTTGCTTTGTTATGCACTTCACCCTGTAACGCCCTGCTCAGGACTCGGGGTTGCTGGAAATACACCAACAGTTGTGCTAGGGGAAAAACACTTCGATCGCCTTACGGTTCCCTGAACACAGCGGCATGTCGGTACCGACGAATACTACTATATTTCACCGAGTCGAGCCTTAACGCTGTTCTGGGCGTTCTCGCAGGCCTCGCGAACAGTCGATAAATCCCAGTACACTCTGGGGAGCCGTTCCCTTGCAGCAGAAGCAGCTGAGCCCGACGCGAGAGCGATTCCGAGCAGGTGGCGGTGCGGTGCACAGACGCAAGAATTCGTCCTTGACACCGGTGCAGGGAAGCCGTCATGCGATCGATGCTGGCATCCGATCGATGTGGCGCCGTCGGAGAGGAGGAATGCGCTACAGTGTAGGTGGGGAAGGGGTCACCCTCTACCAGGACAGCCTTGGCCCGGACATTCGTCCCTACTGGGCGGAGGATGCAGGGGTGCGAAAGGGCATGCATCGCTCCCGTCGACGCCTTCTCGTTTCCGTTCCTTTTTTCCCGCTCCTCGTTTTCGGGGTTACCGGACCGGGCGCTCGGTAATGCTTGGAGCACTGAATTGGGGATAAGTTGCGCAACTTCGCACCCCAAAGGTGTCTCGATCTCGGACGGCTTTCTTTTCGTGGAGATTTCGTGCACATTTACATTCGTAGCCATTGCCGCGTTTACATGAATGTGACGGAAGTCGACTCCAGTCCACTTTTTGAAGGAATGTGCAGAAACTTCGAGGAAGACAGCAGAGGACGACTCACGCTTTTCCTTCTCAAAACCTGCTCTTTCTCTCAAAAAGTTCACCGGAGTCGACTTTTGTCGCATTCATGCAAACACGGTTACCGACAAAGCGATAGCTAGCGCATTAGAAGAGGCCTTAGTCCTGCAGAGGTTGTCGTCTGGTTGACTACAGTGATGATGATCACGATATAGTGATAGATCTGTTAGGAACTGCATCGGCATAGTAAATAGTGAGGGGGGCTGGGGAGCGGGGGCATGTATTGTTGGTACTTCTTCAGCGTGGCTGAGAGCCAAGAGCCTCAGTGTTTTCTTCTTACATTTAGTTCTTCCCCACGCCCTCTCACCTTTTGCGTTTTCAGCGCCATTTTCCAAGTGACCAGCATTTTGGCATGCCTAATGAGTTTGGTGCGTTGAATATGCCTTGAGTTTCTGCTTGCTGATTATTCACGCTACAGATGATAGCATACCGTTTGAGCATGCTGCCAACATCAAGCCGGATAAATTAATCGTGGCGGCTAAGCACTGATGGGCAAAGAACTGCATGCTGGGCTCAGACATCCTGTATACTATAACAGGACTACGCAGCACGATTTGGTAGGCGTGACCTTGACAGCGCCCCTAGCAAGCCGAGTTCTTTTCAAGAAACATTAGCCAGAGAGGTTTTCCGTAGTCGTTAAAGCTGTTTGTTTTTGCTCCAGCATCTTCATTCGGCGTAAGTTGAGAATAGACAGCCAGTTACCGCAGCTCAGTTCACAGAGTTCTGGTATAACAAATGAACGCAAAAGGACGTTGAATTTCGACTCGGACTATCTGGGGCTCGTTTCAAGTCTGGTGGTAAATGACTGCCTACCGACTGTACCCGCATGGCCCGGTAAATCTATTCCTGAACACGGGCGGCTGCTCTTCGTGAAGCTCCACAGCGTCTTTTAAAGCTTCTGCGTTTAGGCAAGCGCGCAGTCTTTTCTAGGGGTATGCGTAACTCCATCAGTGCTCAGGACTGCGGCGCAAACGGTTACTTATGAGAAACTTATGAAACAGACCTGCCGCGTTACAAAAGAAGCTGAAAACCAAGAGTTTTCTAAGACGCTTCTCAATGATTTTTTAACCGGTTTTCTTGGAAATCTGCTGTGGAGCAGAGAATGGACGGTCGTTTCTCAAGCAAAATTCCTCACGAAGTAAATAGCGTGGCTTGCGCTACCCCTTCACAGAAGAATATATTATTCAGGGCACACAAAATGCAAACAGAGCAATATAAATGAGAACGCTTTGAAATGAAAAAGGTTAGCTTATAACAGTGCCGACAATCATAATAGTCAGCAATTGCGCACAAAAAGCGACTAGCAATCCCCCTGCTTTTTACTTTCTTTTGATTCAACCCTTTCCTTTTTCTGTGTTATAATGTTTGTTATGTGTCGACTTTCATTTCCCTGTTCTAGTACATCCCGACAAAAGCAAACATAATCGGAGACACGTTCGACGCTATCGCAAGATACGGCGCGAGAGGCGGCTTATAAACAGCAACTTGCGGGACCAATGAGAGAGTTAAAAACACTCATTAAAGCCGTTTGCACAACACGCGCGGTAGCGACGGCTCCATCTTTGGTCACGCTCGCATCGCTTCATCATTCCGCCCCACTTAAGGCGTAACGTGTTCTTCGTCGACATCCCGAGTGTCGAACGTCCCACGACAGACGCCGAAATTATTGTTTTGGCACTCGGCCGCCGAAGTTGGAGCCGTGGGCGGATAACAAGAAGTGGCTTCTCATCTGGTGGAAGGAGCGGTCTCTTCGTAGACAGCCTCCTCTTCCTCCACCTAATTGAGCCTGGACCCGACGACAACTGGAGTGTGTGCGCCTTCGAAAGAGCGGATGGCGAGCGCGTATGCACACTCCACACCGCAGGGGGTCGAACTGTCAGTGGGCGTGGCAGAGGTCAAAAGGAAGCTAGAGGTTGGTTAGGCCCAAAGGAAGATACCACTCGTCTTAAATAAGCGCCCAGAGCGCAGTCGTACGCAAGGAAGTAGGTCATTAAAGCCCATTTGTTTATAGCCATGGCGAGTGGGAAGCAAAGGCGCAAATGAGCGGAATGTTGATGTGCCTCTCGTTAAAACTAGCCCGGGAATTCCCTCTCGGTACGTTCGACAGTGTGCCTATAGTGGTGTTTAAACGTGTTACCAGCACTATACTTCTGGTCCAGTTCGATAAAACTACACGTCGGTTCTCATAGATGTGGCGTGCGCTCTACACCACCTCGTTCGAGCACGCAAAGAAAATTAACCGCACAACCACTTTTAAAGTTATCACCGACGACATTTTGCTGGCAGTGGTGAGATACGCATGAATGCAATATCCTGAAAAGCTGTGGAATTCCTTCAACGAAACGTTATATACCTTTCTTTAGCGGTTTTTCCTCATTTCTTTCGTCTTTTTTCTTTACAGGGACCGCCCTGTGGAAACCGAATAGGCAGTTCTGAGCACCCCGTTGTTGTGAGGGTTAAGGGCGGAGATTTCCGCTAATCAGACCCTGGAGCTTTGCGGCCGCGCTTCTCAATTTTTCGAGGTGATCATCCCTTGTCGTTTCACTAACTTCCGCTAAGCTTGGATTAGCAAGCAGGGACGAACTTTTTTCTACTGCGTTTGTACACTTGAGGACTTTGAATGGTCCTGTAAGTACACGGGACACCACGACAAGAATCAGCCACGATGTGCGTTACCTATTTCACAGGCTACAGACTTCGACAGACCAAGCAATGCTATATATAAAGCAGGAAAGCGTTATGTTTTTCAACAATAGGCCGTAATCATAGGTTGTTCTGACAAAGCGGCACGTGCGCATTGAAGGTATGCATTGCTCACCAATTAAAAAAAAAAATACGAAGGAATAGCGAGCTTTAGGAAAACGTTCGCGCTGTGGCCCTACCACCCAAAGTTTGTAGCAGCTTAGCGAACTTTAGTAGCAGTACTCGCGTGGGCTGTTTGCACCCCGACGTATACAGCCCTGCGTGCCAGCAGTGGTAACGGCAAGACGATAAGTTTTCAAATAATGCAAACCACAAATGAATGTGAAACACCGCACTCCATCGCACAGGAATGCGACCGACAGCTGTAGAGAGTAACTGCATGCTTTCTTCATCGTTAGTTCGATTTAGAAACAAAAGTGAACGCACGTAGAAAATGACTGCACAAAATTACACCGTGGCTCAGACACAGCATTTCGAAGAAACTGCCTGCAAGCTCACCAAGCATGTTTCCAAAAGAAAGAGGTTTGGTTTACGGTTTACGGCTATGTAACGTCCCAAAGCGACTGAGACTATGAGAGACGCCGTAGTGAAGCGCTCCGGTAATTTCGACCACCTGGGGTTCTTTAACGTGCACTGAAATCGCGCAGCACATGGGCCTCTAGAATTTCGCCTCCGTCGAAATTCGACCCCCGCAAAACAGAGCCCGACAGAAAGACTGCAGGGCGACGAATTATAATCGCTTCATAAAATCAAAGTACCACCTCATCGTCGAAGCGTGCGTTGCTGTTTGCAGGAAATGCACAGAAAGCCATTAAAAACAAAACAGAAATAAAAAGATGGCAAAGGAACGACGTTTTGCAATTATCAACGTGTAATTTCGCGAATTAGTCTAGGCGACGTTTTATGAGCACGGTGTTTTAATTACCAAAAAAAGAAACAGAATCAATTTATATACTTCAAGCGCGTACATCTTGCCTAATGGGGCATGGTCACGGGGAGCCCCAGTACTTTGTCAAACGCTGCTCGTGACGACAGCGTTCGGAATAGCTCCTCCTTCCTCGGTCTCACTCTCTTCGCTTGCTCCTTCAAAGACAAGAAAACATGGCGTCGCAGAGGCGCCTTGGGGCGCCCGACTGAGCGGTCCTTCCCGTGCGTTTTAAAGAGCCCCCGAGCTCCAAGAAGGGACCTCGCTTTCCGAGAGGCATGTACCAGTGAAAGGCGTCATTAGAGCGTGTTTCGTTTTTACACCTTTCATTTTTCTCATCTCGCTGTGTCTTTCTTTTGAGTCTGAACATTACTTCTGCAAGAAAAGACGCGCGTACATCTATACTCTTGCTTGCTTATACTTTTTTCTTCTCTTCTTAGTGAGAAGGGGAACAGCAAGGGAGGAGGTAGAAGGCACTGAGAATCTTGAAGCGCCTCGACGACCGGAACCACTCAATTGCTTCCGCTGAGGAACCAATTAAGAGACCCTGGTTCACGAAATAATTTGCAATTAGATTATGCCCTAATGGCCCAAAGCAAACGTCGAAAAGCGCTGAAGACATTAACGGAGCCCCGAAGGGATTTATTTTTACTCTTTTTACCTCTTTTCATTCTCAAGTGCGCGGCGCTATGGAGCTTTCCTTCATGGCGGGGAAAACTCCGCTTGCGCTTGAAAGCGTCCGATAGTGAGGGGAACCGCCCTCCTGGCTAGAGGCGGAAGCAGCGACGCAGGATCGTGCTAGATTGACCCTAGTGACCGTCACGGTTACTGACAAAATAGCCTACGTGCTTTTGACGGACTTTGCACACATTGCCCCTTTCCAC
Source organism: Amblyomma mixtum (assembly GCF_055824585.1). Taxonomy (NCBI): domain Eukaryota; kingdom Metazoa; phylum Arthropoda; class Arachnida; order Ixodida; family Ixodidae; genus Amblyomma; species Amblyomma mixtum. The sequence goes on from NC_143012.1 coordinate 320,408,732, forward strand.
TAATTAAGCGGCTTCTAAGTTTTCCCTGCGAGCCTTGTCGTCCCGGCTCACAGGTGGTTGAACTGAGCAAAAAGAAAGGCGGTTATGCACACGCAACAAAATATAGCATTGCCTTTACCGGCCTCTAATCCGACCAAATATACCAGCAACTTTGCTAACACAGAAGCTTCTATGTATGCTCATGTATACACTTCAGGTGTGCGTTACTTCGCATGTACGATTACAGTCACAGAAAGGCACTGAATAGTAAAGATGTCAAAGCTTAAAGAGTTTGCGAAGACGGCAAAGACGAGCAAAGAGCGATACTAACTCCGTTGGTCTGTGTAAAGATAAATATTTGTACTAGTATGTTGAATGCGATGCTTCAGTAGAATGTTTATGGTAAGTACTACGCGCTTAATTGGTGCAGTGAGTCGAAAAAAATGAAAAGGTGACGCGACAGCCGCACCAATTGTAACTCAATAGTCTGCTCGACTATGGGCGGGTATTCTTTCTTTCATTGCAGCCGCTCACGCTTAGCTGCTTTGTGTGACCACTGCTCATGCGTCGGCCTATAGTAAAGGAAAAAGAAATCCACTATGTTAGCTGTTCCTCTGCTGAAACCCGCTGATGGCGCGTTTTGTGCATTTGGAGGCGTGGCCCGTTTCACCAGCACACGGGATTAAGGCGAAGACTGGGAGAAAAATAAGCAAACATCCCAGTGAATGTAATAGCATGTTCTGACGCAGTGTGTGCATCGCCTGCGATCTGCGGAAGAACAACAAAGAAATATCTGCCTACGAAGGTTGCAGATAACGTTCAAGGACACCAGGAGTCTGGAACCAACCTGAACAAAGTACAGTGTCCCTCTTAGCTCACAAAGAAGCTTTGGTATGTAAACACCTTATCATCAGGCTAATTGCGTCTACTGAAGGACGAAGGCTTCTCCTACGTACCTCCAATCAACTCTGCCCTGTGCCAGCTGAGGATACCTTATCTCGGTAAGCTTCCTAATCACTCATTAGGTCACCTGGCCCTCTGACGCATTCAGTAAGCGACCAACGGTTATCTTTCCTTCGCATTACGTTATCCTGTTCATGAACATTTCCTATTCGCGATCTCAGCTAGGATGTTATTAACTCGCGTTTGTTCCCTAAACAACTCTGATGTCTTTCTGTCCCATAAAGTTACCTCTATCATTTTTCTTCCCACAACTAGCTGGGCTGTCCTCAGTTTAACTTTCAATCCTTTCTGCTGTGTAATAAATAAATGCTGCCTATGTCTTACAAACCATTAACACGCTGTTCTTTGCAACTTGAGAGAAGACAATCCACCTTGACGGACCCACTACCCGCGTGTTTCTTTGGGGAAAAACAAACAAATTAATAATATAACAAACAACCATTCGGAGAAAAGGAAGTGCTGAATGAAGGCTACGACGCAAGTAGGACGTCACAAATCTGAATAACGAACGATGAAACGATAAGCGCAGGACGAAGGAGCAATCGTTGTTACATCGGTCACAGTGTGGCGTACACTAATTACTCCCAGCGACCGATGCTATCAGCTAATTGCCGCACTTGACCGTGAGTGCACCGCTGCTGGGCGGAAGAAATGCATAGCTGCAGAGTGGTTCACCCGCAAGCTCGAGCCTTCGGGCAATCACAATTCGATCTAAGCGTATACTGCACCTTCTTTGACCTTCATGCCTTACGCAAACGGAAAATGGCAATGGCGCGTGAGCGGAGACTGAGCAAGGGCACGGAACGTCATGATCTGATCGGCGCGTGCGATTAGAGATCGAGTCTTCCGGCTTACACTGTCTATTCTTTTTTGTTTGTCATCGCAACGCGGATGCCTGTGCCGGGGAAATCATGCCTTGTTCACGAAAATTTCTGAAACACTAAGGAGGGCAAGATGAGAAAAAGTGTAGTAGCCTTGTGCCTGGTCATAAGCTTCTCTTATCGCAATTGGATAACGTCTTCGTGTTATCAGAAAGACAGAGATCTTACTGCGTCAATTGCAGGCACAAATCTCGCCTCATCCGGTGACAGTGAATAAATAAATAAATTGCAACTGACTGTCGCGAGACCGCTAGCGGTAGTCAGAAAGTTGACTTCTCCACGTATCCGAAAGCGAACGCGTTTGTCGTGAGAGAGAAAGCGGGCCCTGGGGAGCTTTTTCGGGAAACAGCGCGCCACCAGAGATGTGGGTGAGCGGCGGCACGTTTTCCGATGACCTCGCTCCCGCTCCCGCGAACTGAGGAGTCGCACGCGACCCCGACGGCACCCACGGGGGTAACCTGAGGAGGTACTGCGGCCGAGCGAAGCGACTTCGGTGACGACTGACGCCTGCCGCGGTGCAATTGCAGCCAACACATAGGGGACGTCAAGAGTGAGCGACTGGGACATCGAAGGCGTCAGGGACAGCAGGGAAATATAGAAACGAATGAAAGATAGAAGAAAAAACGAGAATAGTCGAACATAAGACGAAAAGAAAACTAAAGGAGAAAAAGATGAATCGACGCGTCGATTTAAAAACGACCGACTGTGTGTGTGCGCCGAGGAGAGAGAGATGAATGCAGAAATAAGCCACAAATATACCGAGAACGAAAAGCAATAAACGATAAAAGAAAGAGGGGTAAGGAGTATTGAGAGGAGGGCAAAAGGAAAGGGATGACGCCAGCAGCGCTGTTTGCAAGCGCTCGACTTCCCCGTCGCCGTAGTCGATGGTCGTCGGGCTGCCATGACGGGGAAAGGGTGCTAATTTTAGGTCCCCCAGCAGCTCAGCGAGGAGAAGGGAGGGACGCTTCGCCCTTGCCTTTGCTGCTGCCACCGTTGGTGCTGCGCGAGGGGCAGAGGCTCCGTCTCCTCGTAACTCCAGAAATGGTGGCACGCGAGCGGCAGCCGTTTTGCTTCTGGCTGTCGTAGCTCCATAGCTCATACACGCTTCCTCCACCTCATCCCCTCGAGACGTTTTTCTTTCTCCCTCTATCGCAGCTAGTTTTATGAACGACCAGCAGAACGCGCGGACAGAAACATGCGTGCGCCTGCAGCTGCCTGCCGGCGAGCTAAGTTGTGCCGGTCCACGGGCAAAAGCAGCTCAGCGCCGGCGGTATATTAGCACCCGCTGAGTCTTTCTTCTTTTCATTTTTTTCCCCTTTCCGGCCTTTCTCTCTTTACTTGCCACGAAAATACCGCCGACCGGCGGGATTCCTGGGCGCTTACGTAAAGGCTTTGCCGTGTTACGAGGGCTTTCTCGCATGCTGCGCCGCACGAGACTGGCGGGCGACGAGAGGCAAATTGGCTCGCGCGCACCTGGGCAGGACGCGGCTGTGTGTGCGTGCGTATGGGAGAATGCAAAAGGGAAAGGGAGGGGGTGGGGGGGGGGGGGCGCCCCAGGGTCCTGTCGGACTCGTTCCGTGCAGTAGTGCTGCCATAAGGGGATCCCTATGGGGCACTTGCGATTCAAAGCGCGATACGGGTAGGGGTCATATTTTTCGATTTTAGCTGGAAAAAAGCCGACAAAGACACAAAAAACACGCTGAATTGAATTTAAAAAATATGTTTATAGGTTCTAGAGATGGAGTATCAGTCATACTGAGTGCTAACGAACAATTCATCAAGAGCTTAAAGAAGGAAGAGACAATTGGATCGCTGGATTAAGTTGTACTTTAATTAGTACCGCAGTTGTGCATCTTCAGGCATTGCTCTATTGCCTCAGACACACGCTTCTGTAAACCGGGGAACTCCACATCCTTGCCAAGTGCGTGTTCTTCTGCGTAGCACTTTTGGTCAATTTCATCTTCCGCATAGGGTCGCTACTAGGTTAAAGAGTTATGGACAGCAAATTTTTTGTTGAGTGTTTTCTTCTTTGTAATGATGCGTAAGACATTAGTATACATGGACCAACACATTGTATTCGCCTACTGAATCTTTTACGCAGACTCGGTTTCGCCTTCAACATTCCAGCGAAAACTGTGACGTCAGAGTTTAGTATAGGTCACGCGAGGCATAAAAAATGACGATACAATCACTGATTCGTCTTTCACATCTACTGCAACGCTTAAAGGTAGCCTGTCTCAAGAGTCAGAAAAGCCATGACGGAAGAAGCTGCGTTTATGCTGCAGTTTTCTCATACCTCCCGAGACCTACTTGAAACTTTGACAATAAAGCCATTACTGGACTTTTGAAACTGAAACCGAAACGGCATGATAGACAAAAATTCAATAAAACAAATTATTTGCAGGTCGCAGGCGAATACGACGTGATGATCGATGCATATAATGATGTCTGACACAACATTTCTGAAAAAAAAAAAAAATACGCGCAACCGAAGTTTGATGTCTATGCTCCTTTAAGCAGGCGTATAGGGGGACACTGTAGGACATTGAAGCAAGGACTGGCGTAAGGACTGTAAAGACATTCAAGCGAAATCATGTATAAGCGTGACGCAAATGTGTTATGTTCTGGCCACCATGACGGCTCAGTCATAGTTCCATTGCTGTCGTCAGCACGCCGACCACGTGATCCGCTGCCCTCTTTCTATACTTTTCTCAATCCGGAGCATAACGAGAGCATGACAACCAACCTTTAAACACTAAACTTACATTCGTTTTATTGCGTGATGGTTCGATGATTTAATTTCCACAATTTTACCTTTTCTCAAGACGACAATGTTTTTGTTCTAGCAACACAGCAGTAAATAAGACTATTTCTACATTAATTAGGCGAAAATCGATGACTCATGCTAAAGAAAAGCCAAGATAAACTGTGCATGACTTTTGGTCACAGAGGCATAACTTAGTAATTCGCGGAAAACAACCAGTATGCCACCCGTCGAAAATAATAGCCTAAAAATCCCTAGATATATTTTGGTTTGGTTTGTTTTATGGGGTTTAACGTCCCAAAGCGACTGAGGCTATGAGAGACGCCGTAGTGAAGGGCTCCGGAAATTTCGACCACCTGGGGTTCTTTAACGTGCACTGACATCGCACAGTACACGGGCCTCTAGAATTTCTCCTCCAAAGAAATTTTAGCCGCCGCGACCGGGATCGAACCCGCGTCTTTTGGGTCAGCAGCCGAGCACCACAACCGCTGAGCCACCGCGGCGGCCCTAGATATATTTTGGCGGGCTGGTTAGTTATGAAGCATCATGAAGTGAACAGCGCAATCCGAGGCACATACACAGTGGGACGAAGAATGAAAACCAAAACAGCGCGTTCTCATTCTTCGCCCCACTGTGTGTGTATCTCAGACTGCGTTGTTCACTTCATGATGAAATAGCTTACAACGCGAGCTCACGTTGTCCACTTCTTTTTTTTTTTTTTTTTCAACATCATCTGGGCGCCTTTGACAACAGAGAGACTCCAGTGACAAAGGTGGGCTCGATGTAGAGTATCCAAATCACTCGTCTGCCGATTTAACACATCTTCCGTTTACATCGCACGAGCCGCAGCTCCAGACTGTGCACACTGTCTTTCTTGGAAGCGGTGGTTAATTTTAACCAATGAGCAACAGGTTCGAAGGAACTTCTTTCTGACCAGTCGCAACTGAGGCAGCGGTCAACTGTGTACCGTTCTTACGTGCCATCACCTTTGTGAATTCCGTCTCCCATTGGCTGCCGACAGTTTTCACTTCCACAACATGGCGGGGATTCGCAATTAATGGAGCCACGCAACATAAGCGGATGACATTCAAGAACACAAAACGCGCACTATGTGTCGTCCCCGTCTTTTGCGATAGTCCATTAATTACGCAATTATACCAACCGGCCCAACTTACATGATCAATTCGGGTATTTGTACTGTGGAGACATTGCACATCTGGGGCGGATTAATGACACTGCTCCAGAGAGTGGGAACTTGAGAAGCGGGTTGTGGCCGACTTCTCGACAATGGCGGCACAGAGCACAAACATGCGTAATACCTTCTGTTCCCGTACAACTTTTTCTTGAATTTCTTTCTATCCTTTATTTCACAACGATAATTTATGTGCGCGTGTTTAGAGCCCATAAACGCAGGTTCTTGCCAGCGTACGTCTTGTCACGGCATACTGTCCAGTGGATCAAGTTGCGAGCTACATTCTGTGGCGTGCAGGGGATGCATACATCAGAGTCCATAGCATGCCAACCGGGCATAACTCGTCCCATGCACGCTCAACTGCACAGAAACAAGCTGTGTTTCTACTCCTGTGAGTTTTCTTTTTACCACCATCTCATATTTAGTTACCTCAGAAATAATGCAAAACTATATCCCAGATATTTTTGAAGGAACCTGTAGATGTAATGTTTTTTTTTTCTTTAAAAGAGAGAAAGAAAACGGTGCAACAGGTCGCTGTGTGCGGTACGGTTTTAGTATTTTTTTGTCGAATACTACGCAGAACCACTCTGAACAGGTTCCGAATCAGTGTTGGAAAAAGAGTTCGCCTGGAAGGTAAAAATCCTTAAAACTCGACAACCCGTACGCTTTGCGGGAAAGCGGAATAAAATGCTGAGAAGCTTTTGTACGCACGAGAAAATCCAGTGAGTTCCCATTGAACCGGAGGGTTCGAACCTAGCACCTTCATTCCATAAGTAAGGTGCTTTACAACTCGGCGACTGCTGTATTATTATTTGTTTTTCAAATATAAGCAATTAATAGACGCAACTCGGGGAAGAGCGCTCAGGAAAAATATATTGTTTCGACATTTGTCATTAAAGCGTTGCAAGCAATGCGTTCCAACGCCATATTAACAGTATTTCTTCGTTACACTCGTCTTGTCTGCGTCGTTTCCTTTCCGTACCTCGTGTTCCTTTTGCGCTTTTGTTACATCATGAACGTTATCCAACTTGCCATACTTTCGGCTTTACTCGTATCCCTTTCTTAAATCCATTAACTCATCCCACCGAAAATGAATAGCAGCACTTCATGCTCACCTTAGCAACCATTACGAAACTCTTGAAATATTGTAACGTATATTACAACGATATTTATATGTCACACTCCTTTCTTGAGTTGAAACGCGTTCAGCCACAGCAGGGGAGAAACGAAAAAAACCCACACTTCATTGCATAAAACACCTCACGTTCCTTAAGAAAAGCACCGTTTCAACGCAGGCGCATATTTTTTTTTTGTCTATATCTTAATAGGCAGTCACCCAGTAGAAGAAAATCGGCACCACCTCGCAGCAGCCTCAGCCAGCCTACAAGCGACGACGCCTTTGCACCGACAGCAGCAGGCGTGGCATCGCCGTCGTGTCGGTGCCTCATCGCAACCGATCTGTGACAGCGCACCCACTGCCACGGAAGCCACTGCGGTCACGTAGCGCTGCGTCCGCGTAACAAGTGCGGCAGAAAGATACGGTCCGTTAGCCACTGTCACCCCTTACCCTCCGCACCCCTCCCTCTTACCCCAACCCGCTCTGCATGAGCTGCTGTTGCTGCTCCTGTGCCGATGCGCGTGGGCTCCCGTGCAATGCGACCAAGCGCTGCGGTGAAGTGTCCTTTCCCGAAATCGATACGAGTGCAGCGGCGGGTGTGCGAGCACGTGTGTGTGCGTGCGCGGTGTGCGCAGTGGCGGAAAGTGCGCGGGCCCACGTGTAATGCGCACTAAAGAGCTTTTCACTGCATGCGTCGCATGACGCAACTTTCGAAGCGTAGTCTACGCTGCGTAGTGCTGAAACGGCGCAATGCTGCGAAAGTTACCGGCTAATCAGAGAGAGGATCCGCAAAGCTAATTCCCACGTAACGAAGGTTCATGCCTGAGAGGAAATCATGCGCTCGACAATGACGTTAGCCAACAATACAAAGAGAGGGATACGAGAAAAACGAGCCAATGAGGAAGCGCCGTTAATTAGGGGCAGACATGGATTGCGATTTGTGCTGTATATTGGACTGGCTTTCGGCTAGTTAAAGCTACAACAGCGTTGCTTGAGCTACTGACGCAATGCGTTGTACGACATACGAAATAAACATTGAAACTACATCAAGTCAATTACCTTAACATAAAATAAAGCCCAATTTATTTACTATCCAAGAAAGCTTTCTCCTTGAGTCTTGACACAACTTGACGGATAAAGTTTTTAGCTGTGGTGATGGGATGAATAATATGGATTAATAAATGCGTTTGCTGAGTGGAAGTGATGGCCGAAGTAATAGAGAGACGGACTTAGAGAGAGATTCACTGCAGGAACGAGATAATCACTGAAGTGAAAACGCCGATTTTTGCAACGGTATGTGCGAGAATTTTGCGCATATCTTCAAGGTAAAGAATAGCATACGTTTCTTTATGAGGAGATAAAAAGAAACAGCCAGAATATCGAGATGAAGAGATGGAAGTAAGCTTAGATTAAAAAAGTAAAGCTTGGAACGAAGCGTTCGCAGCATATCATAAACCGAAATGAATGAGAGTGATTTAAAAACAAAAAGAATCCTGCATAAGCAAGCATAGTCGATAATAAGTGATGTCATATTTTGCGGGTCTGTGGGTAAAACGTCGACGACACATAGGGATCGATGTCTAAATAACTTTTCAGTAGCACAAAATAAAATGAGGTAAGCAAGACACTAGCTGCTATCATTAGTGGGCCAATAGTGTACGTGCGAGCACAAAAAAAAAGAATAAAATAGAACACACGTTGTAGAGAAAACAAGTATAGGTTACATTGGACACTTTATTTTTTTTCCGTCCCCGGAAAAGGGTGGACACATACGGGTAAGGCTGCGTTATTTCTGTTGAGAATTACTCTTGGTAGTATTTTTATACATCTTTCTCAAAAATAACTGGATTTGTTTTTTTAATTAGTTAGATTTGTTTTTTTAATTAGTTAGCTGTAACAGATTTCTACCTATCTATTTTTATTAAGGAGATGCTGACATCCAAATCTAGAGCCGATTACTTCCGTTTGCTGTAAGTGGTGATGACACGATTTTCTGATTACTCAAAACTTCAACACCCATATGTGCAACACTCAAAAATGCCCAAATTTAATGTCGATCCACTTAGATTTCAGTGAAAATTCAGCTACGACGCCATAGTCTTCACGGCTTAACTGGTCATTCAAGTCAGGTATTGTTTTTAATCTTAGGAATATAAAACCGTACTGCTGTACTCCGCGTAAGATTATCGCGTAAATAACAGTTTTTTTTTTCTACCAGACATTTTACGTGAGACTTAGCTCATTAGCATCATTTACGCCTGGACTTAATTTATAGCAGTGTAGCCATCAATGCCTCGCTTAGTATGTCCCACTATCGCCATTCAGAGAATGAGAGTGGGGGAATAACGGGATGACGTCAAGTGGGTGTTGATAGTCTGAAAGATTAAGTACCAACCCCTCGAAAGCACCGAGGATCTTAGAACTTCACGCCTAAATCCCCTGTCTGCCAAGGCGCAGGCACTTACACTAAGGATTATGCACCCGAGGTTAGAAGGATTAAAGGCTCAGAAACAAATGAGTTTCAAGTTGCTTTCTAGTGGTAAAAGTCGGTGCTTTCCTTCAACAAGCTAACTGTTAGCGCGGCGCAAGAGAATCACGTTGTTTTTTCGCATAGATTAGGGCTTTAGACAGATCAGATTGAGAGAGTTTCCTGTAGGAGGTCATCTCTCTCTAAAGCCGTGCTTCTCTGGGAGCGAAAAGAAAAATAAGGCAATTAACTAGTATCCACAGGCGGGAAATTGTAAGTCAGGGTTTAAGGTGTTTTGAGGTGTCAGACGTGCTAGACAGCAAACGATCTGGCAATGGTGTGCAGAATTCTAAAGGCTTAGTCGACCTTGGAACACCGGTGCTACGAACACAGAGCGGGCTACGGAGTTCTGTAGGCCAGGCGTGCGGGGGATATTTTACGGCCTTGGTCTCGGCCAAATCGCCGTCTCTCTGCTTGTGCTCCGCTTAGATTCGCTGTTCCGCTGAAGAACATTTCATTACGTCTCTCCGCCCGCTATGCATCGTAAACGAAAGCGGGGTGGCGGTGCCCGCTTGGAATTGAAGCTTGCGCAGTTGCCGAGGCGAAAATATGCGACCTACTCCGCGCTATGCCCAAAAAAGAACCGGATTAAAACGGAATACTAAAAGTATTTGCTTTGGCTCGGAGTCCTTGGTGCCTCTTTTAAATTGAAGCTGGTACCATTCTTGTAGTGCGAAAACAGCGAACAACAGCGCATCCGGCTCTTTGTCATTTCGTCCCCAAATCTGACCTTCGCAATTGCGCGCCGAGCGACGAAAGAAAGAGCGTTGGCGAAGGCGAGAGGAATAAGTGTCTGTTTCGCGCCGTCATTCAGCGAGCCGCCGAAGCGTGGAAGGCGGCGGCGACGGCATCGGGCTCAGCCTTTGCAATTTAGCATCGAGAAGCGAGCTGGAGCTCTGCTCAGGGGAGTCGTAGATCGGACTGAAAAGAAAGACGAGTGGGATTCGTTATAGGAGACTAGGAATACAGCTGTAAATGTCGTAAAAAAAAAACATATTCGATGAAAAGCAGTTGAGCTTGAAATAGCAACGAGTGATAGCTTAGCGACGAGGTTTCCGGCGCTATCTCGTCGAAGTGCAGAATTTGCTTTTTGTTAGACTCCTTGTTTACAAGTACTTTGGATCTGGAGGACGAAAGCTGTTTGAATGCGTCGTAATAGGCTGTCTACGCATGCAGCCAAGGATCGAAGAACTACTTTTGCGTTCGAGTGCCAGAGCCGAAAGGAAAGATGGAATAGGCAGCACCGCGACAGCTACCTGATTGTCAAACATCCTAGCGAAAAAGAAAAAAAAAGTAAAAGCGCTAATTGGTTGCAAACTTTGCATTCGTGTCTCCTCAGTGTGACTAGACGTAAACAGCTAGCCGCCGCGGTGGCTCAGTGGCTATGGTGCTCGGCTGCTGGCCCGAAAGACGCGGGTTCGATCCCGGCCGCGGCGGCAGAATTTCTTTGGAGGAGAAATTCGAGGCCCGTGTACTGTGCGATGTCAGTGCACGTTAAAGAACCCCAGGTGGTCGAAATTTCCGGAACCCTCCACTACGGCGTCTTTCATAGCCTTAGTCGCTTTGGGACGTTAAACCCCATAAACCAACCAAACCAACCTAAACAGCTGACAATTTTTGCAGCTAAATTTAGCTCTTTTCTGGGAAAACTGGATGTATCAAACAATGTATAAACTACATAAAAGAGCAGAAAAACCGAGCACAGCTCCAGAACTAGGACACAAGTAATTAAGCACCTCTTGAAGCTGTCGATTAGAGACTCCTGTTAAGAGTTCGGGAAAAGTAGGAACAAGCAAAAGAGGAAATCAGAGCGGGGACCAGACGGTCGAAGTGCAGATTCACTTTTGCATCAAGGAACGCCACTTCAGATCCGTTATCAGGGCTCTTTGTTCTTTCCCAGTTGTCAGCGGACATTGTTCAGTTCCCGCTATAGCCGCGGTTAATTATGGACGGCAACTGCAGCGAAACGCTGCCTCTCTTGCATTTCACATTTCCGTTACTTTCGCTGCCTCGGCTCATGGTTACTCTCTTCGTTCGCACACATGCTCGGATGTTTCGAACGAAGGTTGCGCAAGCGCGGGCTGTGCCACTCACTCCCACCTGGAATTTTTCCCATGCTCGACGTGAGAGCCGGCAGTTTGGTTATTTGAGTGGTTCTCCGCACAGAGTAGATGGCGATGGGTTCACGATGCCTTTGATATACGTCGGCAACACTTGCTTGCAATCACTAACCCTGATTACCCCACTCCTTTCCCCAGTTCACCCCACCTCATTTGTCGCTTGTCTTCCCGCTTGTTTTGTCAGTGCGGAGTGGCGTCGTTAGTGGAGCTGCGTTGTTCGGAAACAAGCATGCTGCTTTGGATTGGCTCTCACTGCGCGTGTTCTGACTAACAGGGTTTTTATTAGTGTAATTTTAGGTAGTGCTGTTCGTTCTCTTCTCTCATTTGAATTATGGCGTGGTACCAGCTCATGCGAAGGACAGTTTTTTTTTTTTGTGTGTGTGTGACCACATTATCCGTAAGAGGAAAAAAGTTCCATCCTTATATCAAACCAGTGAAATGACAGGCTATTGTGCGCTCGTCACACACTGCGTCAAAGCAAAAGCAGCTAGCACGCTCAAGTTTAAAGAGGAAATGCAGCACTTTTTTGAGAATTTCGCGATATTAAAGTATTCAAATATATATAGACTGTAGGTAAAGCATGCCATGTGTTTTTGCACTAGCATTCAAAATAGTGACGTAATTGACAACTGAATGTTGCGCTTTTCCTCAATGCACCAGAGGAGTACAGAGAAATTCAGCGTGACGTCACGGAAGGTATGATTTCAAATTACCGCTGTCGTCAGCCACACCCTGCCCTGGCTCGTTAGACGCTGCCAAACAACTCTCGGAAGCGTTTGCCTTCGGTGGCGTTGGTTTTTTTCTTCAAATGTACCCATACCTTCGATGGCGTCATCATGCCCCCCCTCCCCCATTTGGCGCTGTGCGCTGCAGAGAAGCTTGATGGGCGTCCAGATTGTAATCGGCAATTACTTCACTATTTCAAGTGCTAGCCCAAAAAGCCTTCGCATGCTTTATCTGCAGATTTCACACATTCGACCCTATTAAGCTAGTTGATTTCTATAACCTATGCAGTTTCCCTTTAAGCGAACACGCACGCGCTGATATAGTGAGTGCCCTCGTTTCCCCTACACATGGAGCACCGGCTTTCGCGTGAAGTCGCCGTGCATACACTATAGCTAGGTCGATCTTCTTTCCCAAACCTCTGTTATCTTTTTACACCTTCTCTTCGTGGCCTGATTCCGTTAGAAGCGTGACTTCCCTGTCCGGCGCTAAGTGTGCGAACGACTTCGAGTGCATACGCCAGCAAAGCACACTCCGGGGCTGCACCGGGCACACAGCCTGTTGACGCAGCGGTCCAGCCGCCGCCACCAAAGGCAGCAATATATATACACATATATACACGCACGGGCAGGGAAGGGGCGGCGGAGAAGCGCGAGGTGTAGAGGAGGAGAGAACAGGGCGCCGCAACAAAGTTCCCGGCTCCGCCCACCAGCTCGGGAGGTAAACACGGGATCGCAGCCTCTCGACTCAAGGGCGCAGCGCTGTTCCAGAAACAGCGCAAACCTCAACTCTCCGCTGCCAGGCGCATCCTTCTTTTCTACACCCGCGCTTGCCGCCTTTCCCTCTCTCTCAGCCGTGCTGACCCGGATGGACGATCTGTCCCTTTCGTCGTCTTTGCCACAGCGCCAGATGTTTCTTCCATTTTTACCGTCACCCTAGTTCCAGGTTCGGCGCTGATTAAGGCCCCTCGCGTTGACACAGGCAGGAGCTTGTCGGCGACAACGAACATGGCCCCGGAAAGTCAAATTCGACTGAATCTCGACGGCGAGCCAGCTCTCAGGGCTGGCGCCAGCGAAAAAGCGTGTGTTGTTTGCGAGCAGAGGAAGCTACAGACCGTTGCGCCGCACGCCCATTCACCGTTCGCGAAGCGATCACGTCTTTGCATCTGCAAGGCAAATGAGATGACCGTTCTCTGGGGAAGCCGGACCACCGCAATAAACGCGTGGTATTTTTTGTCTCGAAAAGCGATACTTTTTCGGTATTGGCTTTCGCCAGCCGAAATCACAGGTAGCACGCGTCGTTCTCCTTGCTTCTTCTTCCCTGCAGAACACAGTGAACGTGAGCGCATAATATATTTGTGAGCAGGAACAGTCAGAGAGCAAGAGAAGTGTCAGAAACAGTACAGATGGAGCCGTATTTCTCCTGAGCGAGCTGCTTGTTGACACACTCTTTACCGAGGCAGGGTATGCATTCATTGGCTTCAAGCGAAGCGCTTTTGGCACGGACGAAACGCAGCTCGCTCTAAGGCGACGCAATGTATATAGGTAGGGTTCCTGTTGTTTGGTGCGGTGGGGTGAAGTTCGGATGTCACTTATCACAAATTAAGGTGTACAGTGAGGCGCCCAACCCCGCATGTATTTTCGATTAACACCGACAGTCCCTTTGGGACGTTAAACCCTCATAAACCAAACCATCATTTCACAACGCCTGTTTGCGCATAAGAAAGTAACGTAATGAACACTTAAAGCTAGTGATCTGAGTAACTGGCAGTGCAGTTACGCGGAATTCACAACCAATTATGCGTGATGCGATAAATGTGCAGCTGTCAGCCGCAACACCGCCCTATTACCATGTTCAAAAAGATGAAAAAAAAAAAACAGCCTCCAAAATTTCACCGAAGGACAGTCAAGCCCACAGTCACCTTTACTCGAACACGTAATTCCCTTCACTGAGCGGAATTAATCTCACGGCTAACGGAAGCTGCTGGAAGTTGTGTACTGCAACCAGTTCGATACCAAAAAGCTTCAAACATACCTGTTCATTTTTAGCGCCAAGGGTAGGGTGCCTCGATGGACAACCAGGCACCCTAGACAAGGAGACGTAGAGGCGCCACCGTGGCTTCTTTTGCCTCTCCAACGGTTTCATTTACAGCCGGCCGGCGTTCGCGCAATTTCTATCGTGCAGCCCCCGCATGCAGGAAATAATAAAAAAAAAAGTAGTGTCATTAACAACCTGCGTTGTCTGCTAGTCAACGCACGTACCCTCCTCGAGGGAAAGTTGAACCAAGTTTTACCGGACTAATAGGAGCCCCTGGGGTTCTCATCTTTAATGCAGCATCTTTTAATCCGCGCAAGCGACCGCCCCATGCGCAGTACGCGCACAATGCATTTTTAAGCAGTCCACGCGTTGCCAGCTGACAACGAAAGCAGCAGGAGGCCATACCGGATGCGTTTTTCCGCTGTTTTTTTCACCCATTTCTAATTATCTGCGCAGTCTCACACCTTGGCCTAATTAACGAGCGCGCGCGGAAGGTCTTTGTGTCTGCGCGCTGCGTGCGCCGATTCCGTTTCGCACAACTCTGGCGCCCCTCTCTCTTTAATGCGAGCCTGAAAGCGAATGCTGCGCCCCCTGCCTCGACGTTTCGGGACAAACGCCGCGGACGCTAGCTTCACTTCCGGTGAGGCTCACCGGTTTTGAGAAGCAATCCCCGGAGACGTGTGCCGGGGAAACTTGACTCTTACTAAGTTTTGAGTCGGAATGCGCAGCAACTTCCTGTTTCATCCGCTCTTGAGAGAAATTTTCTTCCATTTTAGTATTGATCTGTCACTGTTGCTCCTTTAAATGACCCGCAGCTGAAGAAGATAATAAGGTAAACAACGGGTTTTAGTTGATGGCTTTCTTGGATTGCTTTATTGCTCGTTGTGAGTTGTAATAGGCAAAGTTGTGAGAATTTAACGAGCGTATTTAGCAGTTCTAGAAATGTTGAACGTATAACGTGACAAATACAGGCCACATAATAAGCCATTTCGTATTTATTTATGCATTTATTTACAACACACTGCAGCCGGAGGGTGAAGCGGAATAGAGAAAAAATGGCAGATAACGATCACGACGACAGTACCGTTTTAAAGGAAGTACGTTCGGAATGCTCTTCTGCACAAGAGCGACCATTTAAAGCAATTAAAGTATATGCAAAATACACTTTTAGGTATGCTTCTCCTAAGGAACGTTAGACTGTAGATCTCTATTGGTTGTTTGGCAGGTTGCCAGCAGAGGTTGAACCTTTCTCATGCAAGGACCTGTCACGCACAGAAAAAATTTCTGGCCTCTACTGGCCAGCTTATCGAACAAGCTTACAACTTTTGTAATTTGAAAATGCATCGACTTATCATCACTATCCACCTGGTATTCACCTGTGCGTGAAAGGCATGGCTTATTGTTGTTGTTTTTTTTTGCTGCGATATGTCTGTCTTTGTCTTCAAGCAAATTAACTCAATCAATTTTTGTCCACTGCAACGGTTGTCTCCTCACTTTTTTCTTACCACTTTCAGAGCTCCTGAACTTGTTTTGTGACAGAGTAGAAGCAAACAAGTGATTTGCTTATTTCCGACGCGGGTAATAAAAAAAAAGTTCGGAGACAACGATGCTGTCCCCGCTCTTGTAAAGACCTGGAGGTGGCGGTTAGACTCGCTGCCGTCGACGGCGAACAGCAGCACTTATAGCCCACAATTTGTCCCAGACGTCCCAGCCTCAGGAGCTTTCTGACAGCTATCTATAGCAGTATCCCTAATTGCCGGGACTCCAGTTGTCTTCTACGCGCTGTTCCACCGGATGAAATGTTCACTTGCAGAGTTAAGGGGGGCGCCGGGGAGGAGAACACTAAAACACAGACAGGCGTCCAGCTATAAATAAAAACAAAACGAACCGACATGCGAATGCGCTCCCTAATAGCGGCAATTGAGCTCTTCATTATCGCCCACTCGCGCTCACGTTGCTTGCGCCTAAGCCCAGTCTGCCTTGTGCCACTCTGTATATACATTCGCTAGCTCCATCTGGTGACGCTAATGGGCAATGCGGGATAAAGAAGCACGCACGTGGAATCTCCTTGAGCCATGCACGTGCCACATTCTCAGGGCATCTGCTGTTCTTCCTTTGCCCGGCACTCATCGAGGGAAAACTGCCCTGCCCGGAGAGCGTATTAACGTGCGCGTACCCGTGCGTAGTATGCGAGGGCAATTTGGATGCGGGCGACTACGAACTGCATCCGTAATCGGAGAAGGTCCGCCGACGAGGCTGCCCGCAGTATATATCACGGCCCCAGACCGCCCACGTACGGAGACCACCGACGCGGCCGGCAAGTGGCGAGATTGACGAAGAGGATGGAGGGACACGGTTTCTGTTGGTGAACGAGGAAGCGTGCGTACGGCCTATTTATAAGATGGGATTGTTATGAGCGCGTTATGTGGCGTGTATTTGTAAATAAACTTTGCAGTTCTTTGTAGACCTGGTCGTGTCTGCACCTTTTTCTTACGTTGTGTCGGTGGTTTCAATACGAGTAACCTACTGGCCCGAAATTGTACTCTTATTTATAAAGGTTAGACGCCTCTTGAACCCACAAGTATGCAGATATGCGTGCAAGGGACCTGATTCCGCAGAAACACTGTGGCAAAAAAGAAAAAAAAAAGCTCCAGTGAAAGCCGTCGTACGTAGGTGCTCCTAGATTCCACTTGCCTCCTAACGCACCTACTGCTTGTACGTAGATTTCACTTAAAGCTACAGCCTGCCATATTCAACTTTTTGTGTTCAAGAAGCTGAAGCTGGAGGGAATCGCGAAATTAGTTCGTGCATGACAATAGTACGTGGTTGTGGTCTGCCTGACGGATGCTTCGTCGTTGGCTTTTCCGATTGATCACGCAGTTGCCAGCTACAGCCACTAGCGGATTATTATAACTTGTTGGCCCGTCAGAAGGACAGGCCTGAAGCGCTTCTATAGACCTTTGCTCGGGCAATATTGTTTCATTTTCTTATTTTCTATAGTACTTCGCCTACCCTGGATGTCCACGTGCAATACGCCGTCAGTTCCACCAGTTCCGGATCGCTTTCGCTTGGAAATCATTGATCATTATGAATTCTTATTCGAAGCCCTTTCCTCGTAAGACTGGCTCTTGATCCTAAGGGCGAACATTTCTGCAAATTCGGTTCCTGATTAACCGACGGCCGTTATAGCGCGACCGCGGCACTATACAGCTATGTACAGTGAGACAGATTGTAGCCACCTGTTCAGGTTCAGTTACAGCTATAAAAGCGGGTTCGATCAGTTGCTCTGGGACTTCATTTTTAAGTTCTGTCCAGACGAAGTGAAAGCCGGTGCAAAAGGCTGCAAGTTGGACAACGCCAGAACAGGTGACGGTAGCCCACAAACAGCAACTTACACCACACATTTCGTAACAATACTTAAAAAAATGGCTGAATTTTAAGATTCTTCAAGTTCCAGGATACTTTTGAATCATGTCACATTAGAAATTCATCGATACGCACTTAGCGCGAAGGCCATATCCTATACGCGACGGGAAGTACAGACCATCCGGCCGCAAGTGCGCTCGAAATGGGACTCAGCAGCCGCTCCGATCGAGCGCTCTTCGCCTTCGACCGAGTCGCGCACCGGCGCGTGATCGATGGGCTCGAGAGGAATACGAATGAAGGCGGCCTATGGGGAGAGAGCGGGGGACCCTGACATTGCAGAAGTATAGGGACGCGTACTTGGCTCCTGTCTGCTGATGGACGGTGCGCGAAGCGCCGACGGGAGTCGTGTAGTCGTGGCGGCCTCAGCAAAGCGGTGGTGAATTGATCGCCCTTGATGCATAAGCGGCGCCAACAACGACAACAATCAACAACAACAAAACGACAACCACAATCAACTCGAGTAAAAGTTGCCGCACACGATTTCTGCGTTTTAATGGTGCTCGATGTCGAACGAGGGTTGGTAGAATTAAAGACAACTGGTGGCATCGGTTGTGACACGCCTGTCAATAATTAAGGAGACTAACAGTAGTAGTCCATCCTGCTAGTTAGCACGTCTTAGCTGCATTCTGCTGTACTACACCGCTGACAATGCTACGGCGAAAAGCGCTCTTCTAACTCAAAAAGCGTGTTTTTAAAATTTGTGTAAATTGTTACGTGAAACAGCCTGTACATCCCCATGCTTTCCCGTCACGTCATTTATAAACCGGCTCTGGTAACGTTTACTCGCCTCATATGAAAGACCTCTCGTTGCAGGAACAGGCATTCGCAGATGAAGAGCAGAAAGGTGTTCGCACGTAAAACGGTTCGTGATTGGTCAGCATTTTGTCTGACGTCGCTGATAACCGGTCACTGGCCTGGAAAGGTTACCGTTACCATAAACCATTGTAATACGTGCGAAGGGGCCTTGGAACTGAAAAAAAAACACAGAAAAAAACAAAAGGGGGAGTAAGTTTTTGCGCCCCAGTAAAGCTACAACTGTGTTAAGCACCGCCGTAGTGGATGGCTCCAGATGACTTTCAGCCACATGCCTGAAATTCTTTACAACATTTGAAATGTCCATACACGTGTCTTTGACATTTCGCCTTCCTCAAAATGTAGCTGGGCTTGCGCCTGCGACCTCGTTCTTCGCAGTAGGTGAACGCCATAACGATTTATACATGACACAGCAAGTAGGTTTTGAATCGACTGACCCCAGCCCAAGCTTCGATGGTGATGCATCCACCTAATGCAACATCAGTGAAAGTAGATTTCGAAACTATGTTGAATACAAATTATAAAAAAAAACATACATGGAAAAGACCGTCTTGCAATGGCACGGGGCAATGGCCTTCTCGACGGGCTCCATTGCGAGATGGCTTTTAGAGCCAGACGAAGAATGACTCACAAGAAGGATTGGGAAATATCGCAAGAGAACAAACGAAAAACCAGGCACTTTCGCGCAGGTGTTGGTCAGGGCAAGCTGCTGACGGGCGATTGCAACACGACGAGTGCCGTCAGGTCTGAGCGCAGCAGGTGTCGCTGCAAGGCCCTGGTTGTGTTCGATTTTCACTTAGCGGCATTTTGGGCGGAAAGAGGAGGAAAAGATAAGACAAAGTGAAGTTTCCTGTCATCTGTCATCCGAATTGATTTCTTTTTACTCTACATACTTTTTCCTTTCAGCTTACAACTCGAGGAGTGGCTTCCAGTCTGGCCACTTGTTCATTTTGGTCTGTCGAAACAGCGATCAGTGTGCCTCAACATCAGCCAGGAAAAAAGAGGAAAGAAACCGGCCCCGGAGACAGGAAGTATTTGTGCGATCTCTTCAGCGCTTTGGACGCGAGTTATTGGGTAGACGAGAAGGTGTACCGGAAGACAGCAATGTATACATTCGCGGAGCAAACAGTAAATTCTTTTTAAGAGGAGAAGAAAAAGTTGAAAATCTTTAGCCAGGGGTAGACTGAAGAAATCAAACAAACAAACGCAAGCATGGAAGCAAACAAAAAAAGAAGGTCAGAAGTGTGAAACTACAGGAAACTGGCTTTCAAAAGAAAGCTCTCTATCTCCTCGATAATTACACCAACTAGCCCAGAAGGCCACCTTAGTGAATGTCAAAAAAGAACGAATGTGTACGCATAGACACCTGCGAATTCATGAATACAAAGTTCCCCGCACTCTGACCGCGCTTCGGTGATGATGTAAACGAGTTTCATTACATCCCCCGCATTTTCCATCACTGCAGATTCGGGTAGAAGTAAGGTACTCAGCGCGCAGATGTGAACTGCACAGTTCTGTCAATACTGTCCACACAAACTTTCTTCGAGAGCTCAGCAGTCACTCGGATTTGCCGAGCGAAGGAACACGCTAAAGCTGTCGGGAAAATTCGATCCCAAAATGCATTGTGCCGTCTCCTCACGTGCGGCACCACCTGCCGACGACAGCGTTTCGAGCGAATCGCCCGACGTGTGCCTGCGTTTGTCGCTCGCACTCGTTTATATGCCGCCAGCTGCGTGTGTCAATACCAGTCGATACATGCATACAAAGGTGGAAAGTACGTAACTCTCATGGGAGGCTGGCCCGCGAGTTCAGGTCTTGTAGCCGAGGGAGTAGCATTTAACAAGCGAACACCGAGGGTAAATGGAAGATGTGCTGTATCTATAGGCTACAGCTTTCTGTTGACGAAATGGCTGCTCTCGCTGAACACGTAGCTTTTATAAGGTAGAAATGGTGAACAAAATAAAATACAGGTGTCGCCACCGCCGGCCATTCTCGCAAGAAGACTGTAATGACGTCACGGCAGTTTTTTTTCTTTTACGTGTGCTCATCAATGAGGTTAGAAAATACAGTAATTCACTTCCAAGAAGCGATCACAGAGTCATTTGTGGTCCCAACTTCTGGAGTTTGAATTGAGTGGCGGGAAGAAATATTCGATTTTGAAATCCAGTTTTCTCAGTGGTGTGCCTCTATTGCTATCAGCATAGCCGAAAACAGCCACAAGCTCTTTTTTTTTACCCCAAAAAAATGGGCTCCTGCGAATTACTCTATTCTAAATAAAAGTTTTCTCTCTCTCTCCCGATGCCTCGAGCAGCCCATCAATGGGCCGCATATAACTAAAGCTGCAATTTATAGTAACGCAGGAGGACGTTGTTATCGGAGTAACTTAAACGAATTTAACAAATTCACCTTTTTCCCAACTCCGAATCCTGCTAGCACGAGTGCTTTCATGGCGAATAACAGTAAATAGAATGAAAAATTAGAGAAGGCACGCGTGAACGCGTTAGGTCTGAACCACTATTGTTTGAACGTAGGTACATCTCAAGAAGCAAAAAAAAAAAACGGTCGTAAAACCGAACCTCATGTTTTATGTTATGGCCTGCCTCGTTCTTTGCACTCACTTCTTCTACCTTCCCATAAATCGCCATCTACCGGTTCATACCAAGATCCTGCCGCGACTGCCGTCAAAGCCGAAAGAAAGAAGGAAAGAGGAAGGGGAAGAAAGATAGAAAGGAAAAGAAAAGGCGCGCTCTCTTCCCTCACTTCGCGTTCTCCCTCTCTGCAGGCAGCACGGAGAATAGAGAGGCTCTGCTTCACAAAACCGATCCCGGCGGATGACCATCACCTGCGTGGCCCGCAAAAGCTGCCGGGTCCGGCCCCTCCGCTTGGCCTGGTGGCCTCAGAAGCGAAGAAAGTGTGCCCGTTGCCGTTCCGAGCTGAAAAACCACTTCTGCGTAGCGGCTGTTCCACGAAGACCACCGCAAGCGGGAGGGAAGAAAAAAGGGGGGGGGGGGGGGGCGACGTCGTGAGCGGGCTGCCGGCGGCGCAAAACGAGGCACGCACGCCACGCGCACGGAAGCACACAAGAAAAGAGAAAGGAGCACGAAAATCTGTGCGTGCGTATGTGTGTACGCGCGCGGTTTGTTGTGCGTGTTATTTTCTCGTTCCCTACGCTCTCGGGCCGGTTGATTGGGCCTTCCTAACTGATACCTGAGGCGGATCTTGCATTGTGCCTGAGATCACCGGCTACCTCGGGTCCCTCATGATTAGACTGCTGTAATATGCATGATCCGCGAGTATAGCGGCGCAATGAAGGGTTTAACGGTGATTGGTTCGGGAAACCGGTGATCTCGTCCGGCGGGCGCACATGGGACGCGCGCGGGAGAGATTGCCGCTCGGATTTGAATTCCCGTGCAGAGAAGACAGGGCGCAAAATGAGGTAATCTGGGATACGCCAAAGAAGATAGTGGGAACACGCAGAAGAAATAAATGAGTGTATAACGAGCGCCGGAGGTTGAACGCATGATTGCAATAGCTTCTACATCCTGGATTTTTTGTTTGCTGTATGCATCTGGTATCGTACCTCCGAGTCACAGCTGCACTTGACACTAGTCCGACCTTCACACATCATTAAAGGCTTTCTGCCCCAACTGGAGGTAGCAGTAAAAGGACCGTTACTTTGGCGCTTTGTGCTTCCACTCACGACGACGTTTAAGTTTTAGGCACCAAATGACGGTCGGAAATAAACGGCCAAAGCGCCAGTCAAGCAATCACAAGAAAGATTGATCGCTCAAGACAGAGCACATACACATCGCATGACCGCTTGTTTGAAGAGCATTTGTGTATGTCTTGTTTAGCGCAGCTGTAAATACTGTTGTTTTTCCCGTTTTCTTTTCGAAACCATTCCGAAATGTCTTACACTCCACAATTTACACCGCTGACGCACGTAACATCTGCATCGCCACTAGTCCGTTAAACAAACCTGTCCGGTTCAATGGGTACAAATCTAGGCAGATCAAGGGGGTGGACGGAGGATGGGAGAGGAGAACCGGGCGGGAAATTTTTCAGAGTAATCAAGCTGAAATCCATTTGTATTAAGAAATTCATGGTTCAAATTGGACCACCCCCTTCACAACTGACCCGCAAATCCGCCCCTAGTCCATCTTGAAACAAGACGCTGGATATGTGCTTATTATTCTGAGGTCAGACTGAGGACCCGTTACGACGCCCTGGCCCAAGAAAACAAACCCATCCGACGCTCCTCTTGCTATCCCCGGGGAGGCTGTGGATTTTGTTGACGCGCTGCTGGCAACGGCTGGTAACAGCGCGTGTATATTTAGGTTCCCACAGGGAACGCTTCGCCCAGCTGCCTGGCAGCGTTATGAAGGAAGCCGCCCCACTGAGGCCGGTTTCATAACGTTTTGCGTGACGCACACGAACGGCCCACACCGCTACTGAGTCAACAGTGAAGTGCCATAGTCTCTTTTTTAGGCAAGCTAGACGGTATCATCATTCAGAAAGAAACGTATCGTGATTCAAGCGTAGAAGGAAAAACACTTCGTTGGCCTCACCGATTAGAATGCAGAATAGCTACTAGGCTGACCTCCACTTTAAGGTTCCGTGCAAGAATGCCGAATAGTTTAAAGAAGCATTCATCTGATCAAATAAAGTTGAACGGGATTCGCAGGAAGATCTCTTTCAAGTTCTCCCAGACCAAGTTGCTGTGCGATAGGGCACAGCAGGTCAGTGCGTTCAAAAATTCCCCAAGATGTACGGGGTTCTTAACGACAAAATAATTTTCGCATGCGACCGGCTATTCTCAGAAGTCGTACTATCAGCAACGATTGAAATGCGAACAAGAAAACTGATGTGGCAACAAGAAAGTCCGAACATATTAGCTCCTGCAGAGGATATGCAAGAGAGGTTGATTAACACTTCTGAAGAAGAGAGCCGCCGCGGTGGCTCAGTGGTTATGGTGCTCGGCTGCTGACCCGAAAGACGCGGGTTCGATCCCGGCCGCGGCGGTTGAATTTCTGTGGAGGAGAAATTTTAGAGGCCCGTGTACTGTGCGATGTCAGTGCACGTTAAAGAACCTCAGGTGGTCGAAATTTCCGGAGCCCTTCACTACGAGTCTCTCATAGCCTGAGTCGCTTTGGGACGTTAAACCCCATAAACCAAACCAAACCAAACCACTTCTAAAGAAGAGTCCTGGCACCTTCGAAGCTAATTACCTTCCACTAGTATTGTGCTTGCACTGGCTAAGAGCGTCTTATTTTGCTGTCCATAACTCAATTATCTTGTTCGCGTTTCATTTCTTGCTGATAGTACATACGCGGCTGCAAAGGAAAGCCTCCGAACTCCCAGTAGAGGTAAAATTTAACACTTTATGCTCGTAGTGCAGAAAATCGCGGATTGCGTTAACTCTCTGTTAACATGACAGCTCTGTCATAGGCTTTTTACATTCAAGAAGGGCGAACATTAACCCCAGCATGCCAATGGCACCACATCACTTTCGCAGGCAACGTTCACCAGGCAAGCAGTAGTGTCGAGAAAAAATACCGCATGAACACTGGTCACGCGCGCGCGCGAAGGAAGTGGTCCGAATCTCAACGGCACAGCCTTGTTGTTATAATTACTACTGGTAATTATAACAACACTGCACTCGAGCAGGTGCTCCTTACCCGAGCGTAGGCTACTCCTGGGCTACTCCCGCCGCCGCTGTCTCCACCTTGCTGCGTCGTAATCCACACCAGTGAAGGTACCTGACGAGCAGCGCGTTTTCCCGCCAGGAGCACGCAGAGGGGAGGAGAACGAGTCACACACGCTACTACGAGCGTCGCGCGCACGACAGCTCCGGAACGGAGAGAGATTCCTCCACCGACGGCGCCCGCGCTGTTGTCGAGAAGACTGCCTGCCTGCCGCCGCGGCAGCCGCTGCGACAACGGCCAGCGGTCTTCTCCTCCCCTTCCCCACTTTCCTCCTCCTCCGCACAGCATGGGAGAACAGGCTCTGTCTTTTCGCTCTCTCTCTTTCTACTACCACCCTTCTCTCTGGCGTCGTGCTTTCTCCCTCGCGTTTCGCTCTTCACCCCGCTTTCCTCCGTTAGTAGGTCTCTCTCTCCCTCTACGCTGCTCCTCCCGAGAACGCATCGATGTGGAGCCCCTGGGGCTGACCGAGTTTTCGGGACGGGACTCGGAGCTCTTTCTTTCCACTTAAGGAGAGCAGTTGGCGCCGGAGAAGCGTTTCTCGTGCTGTACTACATACATGCCGTGCACGTAGCCTGCGATGCCTCTTCACTGCCGAGGAGGAATGGTGTTGGGCTGGGTCTAATTGAACTACATGTCTGCGAAGCACTGAGATGGAGCCCAAGCGATAATTTTCCTTACGTCCTTAGACGCCGAGGCGCGTGTTGTATCGAGGGAAGTTTCTTCACGCAGCGTGTTGAATTCGATAGCGTGTTTAAAAGCCGCAGCGCCAGCTCTTGGCAGTTGTTTTTTTTTACATGTCGTTGTACTTACGTTGTACGCTTAATTACTGCGTAGCGCATGGACTTGGTTAGTCGTGATGAGCTAAATGCTATTGATTGAACACCGTCTTGCAGAATCACCGGATGTATTTAACACGTGACTGTGTCTAAAAGCTGACATTCTAGGTTTCTTCTGATCTGTGGCCTCCCTATTTATACATCGCGGCGGTTGGTGCTTGGATGCATGGATCTGTAACATTCGTGTATTGAGAGGCTGTGGTGTCAGGAGGCGGGAAGCCTGGTAACGTTCCGGGCAGAAGAGGGCTGATGAGGTTGATGAGGAAGAAGTGATGGCGCAAGCCCCTTTCATTAGGTGAATTCATAAGGATTTAAAATAAGTCTGTTATTTGACGACCTATGCTCCGGAACTCTGAGTTGGTGATGGGACTGCCACTCCTATTGTACTAGAAGGCAACCATTTAACTCCTTCAGCTGTACTGTACAAACTGTCGCCTCACCAATCTGATTTGAGCAAAATCAGAACATGTTGGTATAGCACAGACAAGCCAGATTTTTTTTTTTTTTTTACACAGCCTATATATGGTGCATGGTTACCTGAGAGGATATTGTTTTCTTGCGGCTTCCATGGAATCGAAACTTTCGCGTTCGAGTGTTGTAAAATATGGCAATACATTCTTCCCTACAAGGTCTGGTCAGTTGTGTCGGCATACTTCCTATATTAAGCTCCACTCTGAGCGTCTTGTTACTAAGTATTTCCTTTGCAGGTATGTACTCGGTACTTAAAGAATAGTTCAATGTATAGGGCCACCAGGTGTGAACGGACAAGGTTCCACGAATCCATGAATTCAGTTACACGTGACCCTGAGGAATTACGCAGGCTCAGTGTGCCTTTCGTATGAGTGTTCTAGAGCAACATTTATGCCTGATCATACTGCGCTTCCAAATTCCAAATATCCCTTACTCCAGTGCCTTTACACCATGGGACCACGTTTAGTTTACTTTTTACGCAGCTCGGCTCTGTTTAGACGGCGGCGCCCTTCACAGTTACGCTTTACGCTTTCCTCTAGGTGACGACACGTGCGCCAAATCTCACACGGCAGGCACCTCTAAAGTTTTCTGCTTTCCCTACAGCTCCACATACTGACGTCAACTGTTCTTTCATTTTTTTTTTCTTTCTCCACTCTTTAGCGCTCCTAATAGGAAAGCACTAATATGACCTGACAGGCTCCGAGATTACACGCCTTTTAGTTGCTTGTCTAACTGTCGCTCTGTCTAGCTTGGCTGTAGACGAAGGAAGAGAGGACCGGGAAAGTTACTACGCTCGTTGGAGCACTTTGTGCAAGCTTCACTTACAGTTCATCCTTGTTTCCTAATTTGCCTACAACGCACCCGCTGTGCAGCCTGGCTGTTCTCAGCCGTTTTCCTAAGCACGCGCCTCGGCCCACAGCTGCAGTGCAAGCGATAAGCGACAAAAAAAAAAAAAAACGCTCGCTTGCGAAAGCTGCTTAAAAATGCGCTAAGCGCAGCTTAGTGGAGCTGTATTGATAAAAGTAGTTTTATGCTTGGTTCTTTATCTTCCTGCGGCGCAGAGAACGAGCGACTGGCTGTCAGGCTGATTTACGATTCAGAGAAAAATCAACCTGCTGCGATGGGAAGCGGAAAACGGGGAAATTTGAAGCAAGTCTCAAGGGCGTTTCGTGGGAATACTGCATGAGCGAGGGGAATAAATCGTGGGAAGAAACAAACAAAAATGGGCGGAAGGAAAATAAGGAAACAAAAGACCGACAAAGAGAATCGAATATGCGCATTTCTTTCCTCTTTCTGACTACTGCATTAAGCCTTTGTTCCTTCTTTCCTGTCGTTTCCACTTGTCATTGCTCTTTGACGTGGGCCTCATTCCGTGAATTCCACGCATTTTGCAGCATAATCTTTGCGTTGCTTTATTTATCCCCGTCAAAGTTATGGTAAATCTCTTCTTTTGGCACACCAACTACAAAATGCTGCAAAATTAATGCGAATGCGTGTGGAAATAAGAGAAAAAAAAGGAAGAACGTGACGGATAAAAGTTTCAAGCACGAAAGAATAACGGGTGGATGAAAAGAACGAGAAAAGTAAGGTGAAGTTTGAAACCGAACGAAATGACATAAATTCCTCACTTGCAGGCAAAACTTTTCCAACTCACAAAGGAGATCTAGTTATTCAAGCACTTGCTTCGCATGAGCGATCCATAGAAATGAAAAGCAAATTCAAATATGCAGATACAGTCTTGTGATTCAGGAATTGTCATGATGAATTTCAATAGACCCAGCTGCATTAAGCATGCCGGCAATTCTTGCGTGCGAGAGGTTATATAGCAAGAGCCTGTCGGCAGGCATACAGGACCAGCCATAACGAATTCATTTGGCACTCAGGATTCTATCGCCATGCATTTTAATGTATTACGGCTAAAGTAAAGTCTATAATATCGTCTACTGAATACCAAGAACCTAGAAGAAAGCACCCTTGCGGTGAATGGATAACATTATGAGGGACACTAAACGAAAAATGCATTCAGCATGCGGATTTCAACTAGTGCGTCTGTCGACGCTATAGCTTACAGCGGAACGCTCAGAGTTTATGAATGGATCAACCTGGCGCTGCAAATAAGCTGCACAAATGAAGTGAGATTGACCTTCATGCAGCAGGGGGAACAATGCGCCTGTAGACCGCGAACGAGGACGATGAAGTCTACAACCTAAATGATGATGCAGGCGAACAGCACGGCGAACCATTGCACTTAACCACTGCAGCTCACAAAAGAACTGATAAGCGTTCAGCGACGTTCTAAACGTACTTGGGCCCAGCAGCCGAATGCCAGAGCCACTGAACCAGCGCGACGTGTCTGGGGCGTGTCTTCACAATGCTTCCAAACATCCTTCGCGACGGTGATGTAAGCCTATTGGTCACGTGCTTTTACCGATTTTGAGCGATAGAAGAGTTACAGATGGGTAGACGTAGAAAGTGGAGTGTTGCAAGTAAGAAGCCCCACAAAGCACAAAAAAGCACGGCCAGCTAGTACGTTAAGCTTCACGATGCAGAATCTGGGCTGGACATTTAAGAAAAGTAGGTCAATCGTTTCTACCTAATTCCCGCTAAATGAGCCTCACGTACGTGTACGGTGTCCTAATTTTGGCGCTGTGAGATGGCCCAACAAAAACTCAGGCACACGTTTTATTTTGACAATATGGCCTGGCAATCCTTTCAGTGAGCAGTGCTTTCTTCCGGGGTTCAACGTGCGTGTCGCTTTGTTCGTGACAGCTTCCCCGCATCTCGTTGGGAGGCCGAACGAAGTGCAGGCCGCTATTAAGGCTAATTGACCGCGGTCCCTTAGGACATCCCATTTGCTTGCTTCTGCCTTCGCCCCAGTTCTGTCACCCGGGGATGACGTATGCATACATATGCGGCTCCAGTGGGACGGACATGCTTCCTGCCGAGTGAGCTGTTTCGCCGCTGTTTGGCAAACAGACGCTGCACGTGAGACGAGACTGCTTGGCGACTTTCTCTCTCTCTCTCGTGTGCTTTTTTTTTCTTTCTGCGTTGTTGCTCAGTGAATCTGCCAAATAAATGGCACACACACAAAAAAGAATGATCTGAGCCGTCTGCCAGAGGTCTTTAGTGAACTCTTTCCTGCTGCGAGAGTGCTGTTGAAGTTTGCAGTTTACGAAATTTCTTAACCAGAAATAAGGCGACTAGCGCAAAAAGCTGCGCGAGTAGCGGCTTGACGAGGCCCTAGCTTCAGAAGTGGTAGTCGTCAGTGGGGCGTCAAGTACACTAGTATGTGTTACATACGGCGCAAGAAAGAAAACAAACAAATAATAAAAGCTTTATCATAAAACAGTCAAAATTAGAATTGTCGTGAACACACGTCACGTAACAGGGTACTGTTACATGCATAAAGACAAAAGCTACATGTCTTTGTAATGTTGGTTTGAACTTAACATTGAAGAACGTGCACAACAGGAACAAATTAGCAAGCTATGAAAAATAAAGAATAAAACAATAAAGCAGGAGGTTTCTGGGAAAATTGGCATAGGGAATGCTCACAAAACGGACAGTGTGTTGAATACAGCATCAAGTGATAATCCGTCATACATGAGGCCTTTCTTTCCGCTCTCATTTGGTAATGTAATGATGGTAATGTGCACTTGATCGATGTGAGGCTGTAGTTGGTACGTGGGGTAGGTGCGTGCCATGTTTCGGGTAAGCCTGTTTTTTTTAAAAAAAATGTTTTT
Source organism: Amblyomma mixtum (assembly GCF_055824585.1). Lineage (NCBI taxonomy): Eukaryota > Metazoa > Arthropoda > Arachnida > Ixodida > Ixodidae > Amblyomma > Amblyomma mixtum. The sequence goes on from NC_143012.1 coordinate 320,438,029, forward strand.
TTGACTAAACCGGCGACCTGAAAAAAAAAGAAAACAGTTGTTAAAACTTTTTCGGGTGGGTTGGAACGAAATCAAAAGGCGAAATGTATGAAGGTTGGTTACTCAAAGAGTGTGAAGTCGTGTAAATATGAGGTCTGTATGGCTAAAATAGGGAACACAAGCAATTACTCTCATGGCCTTTTTTGTAAGGTAAGAAGCATGTAAAGGCTTTGCGCTGTGGTGGTGCCCCAAGATGACAATACAGAATGTGTGATTGAACTAAGCCATTATGTATCGTAAGCTGCACTTGTTAAGCGAAGATTGAGCAATGTTTACAAAGTGTTCCCACTGCTTCCTGCATTTACGTTGAATATAGTCGACATGCACATTCCAAGATCGACTCTCTCCACAGATTATTCGCAGTATTTTAAAGCTATTAACTACCTCAATTACTTCATCAGATATGTTTAAAGCTTTTGAAAGGAGTAAATTTTTTGCACAGAAAAACATACGCTTAGTTTTGGTTTTGTTCAAGTCTGCTAATAATAGTCCACCTGTGACGCTGTGGTAACATAAGACTATCTCAATTTCATTAGGTGTTCTAGCCTTAGCGAGCAGTTGTACCGTCAGCATATGCAACTACTTGACGTTCAGGTACGCAGTGCTGAGAATCGTTCACAAATAAAAAAAAAAACAACGAGGGGCCTAATACACTACCTCGACACCCCCCGGTATTAAGTGCATGTTAAACAAGAAGATGAATCATTAATTTTCAAAATTTGTTTGTGGCTCGCTAGGTATGTCCTTATTAAATTATGGGGAAAACCACGTAATCTATACCACTCTAACTTGTGCAGAATAATGGCATCATCGACTAAGTCGAAGGCCTTAAAAAAATCAACGTATATAGCTAGTGTGAAAAATTTTTCTTTTGGGAGAGCAGTGCTGTCTCTGTGGACCTTTTCTTTCGAAACCCGTGTTGGCAGTCTGTCAGCAGATTAGAACGTTCTAGATAGGAAGATAACTTGGAGTGAAGAATTTTATCCAAGGCCTTTGAAAAGTTAGATAATATCAACATAGTTCTGTAGTTAGCAACGCGTGCTTATCTCCGCCTTTAAATAAAAACAACTTTAGCGATCTGCATAAGGCTAGGAAAGACGCCAGAGGCTAATGGCAAGTTTAAAATTAATGCAGGTGGCGCGGCTAAGCATTCAATAACAAACTTTATTGGTTTAATGTTCGCACCATCAACGTTTGCACCATTACTGCTTTTCATCTTCGAAAATGTTGATATTATTTTGGTTTCATTTGTTGGTGCTAAGGAAAACGAGGGATCATGCTTTTGACCTATAGGTAATAGGATCTTGCGTACTGACTATAGAAATCATGTTTGCAACATTAATTAGGTAATCATTGACTGCATTGGCTAGTGACGTATACCATGGAACATTTATCTCGGAGCGTAATCTCTTTTTAGTTTATCTTCCTCTTCAGAAGGACGCAAAACTTTGTGTATTTTTTTCCAGAGCGTATCCGGATGACTCCTCAAAGCGCTCCTGTCGAGGTTATTGTAGTGCTAATGCTTCGCTTTCTTGAGGGAAACATTCAGTTTATTTCTTTAAGTCTTGAAAGGCTTAAATTCGCTCGTGTCCTTGCATTTGGTGAAGTTTTTGTGCAAATGGCGATTAATCTTCCTCCTTTTCAGTAATTCATTGGAAATCCATGTTTTTCTTGCCTTTCTTCTTATCCTATTGAATTCATACGAGAAGTGGTCGTTATAAATGCGGCAGAAGGTCTCAAGAAAGACCCTGTAGGCGCCATCAGGTGAACCGCTCTCGTAGACTTCCAGCAAATCAGAATACCCGATAGACTGTTTAAATGACTGAAGCTGTTGCAACCTAATAGCACCCCTGCGAAATGTTTTGGGCTTACGTATGTAAGATGTGAAGCCTTTTCTGGGGAGAAGAAATACGGCTAAGTGGTTAGTGATGTCACATATGATAGCTACTGATAGAACTATCTGGTCGGGTAAACAGTTAGATAAGAAGTAGTCAATTAATGTGGAACGCGTGTCTCGTATCCTGGTGGGACCATTTGCAATGTATTCAAAACCATTCGTTTAATCACAGAAAGGAGTTGTTTACATACATTTGAGGCATCTAATTAATCTATGTTAATGTCACCTCCCAGAAAAAGCGCACACTTATTATTATTGACATAGCTGAAAACTTTCTTCAGTGCCGAAATGAATATAGCAATATTTCTAGATGGGAGGTGATATAGGACAGCAAATATATAGGATTCATAGTGCATACAAAGCGTTTCAAAGAACTCATTTCGTTAAGTTATTTCTGAAATTACAGAACAGTCAAGACATTCGTCGGCCAGCATGGAAACACCTCATCCTCTTTTTACGTCTCGGTGAACAGGAAGATGCTGCTAACACGGCAAAACAAAGGAATCTAAATCATGAGTGCAGCATGTCTCAGTAAAACCGCTTTACCACTTTAAACGAAAACTTTATGCTATGCTAAAGTGTTTCAACATTATAAATTTTCGACTGCATTGAACGGACAGTGAAATAAAAGAAAGCTAAATCAAACGCTTTTTTGTCACGTATAACTGAAGTGAATTCATCAGGGCTTGAGTAGGTACATGTTAGGCATGATTCAAACAGCAAATCATTTACCTGCTCAATACAAATTTAGGCGTTCAAAGAAGCTATATAGGTCCCCTTTATCTTTGTTTACTATAGCTGATTCGCCTGTCTTTCTTCGGATCAGGACCTTCCCAATCGCATGCCATACGAAGTTATACCCTGACTTCTAAGCCCAGGATTTTGCTGTGGCCAGCAGAGCCCTTGCACGTTTAGTCATGTTTTCACAAACCCATTAGTCGTCACCATTTTCAATCACGACCTTTTTGCGTACAAGCCGAGGATCCCGTACCTCTTGGCGTGCAAAACAAACAATCGCACCTCGTACTTTTCCTGGTTTTTGCAGACAGCCTATGCGGAGCCTTTTTATCTCACTTTTCGAGCTTCTTCACTCCCAGTTTTGCTTCCACCTTATTTACCTTCCCAAAAGGGTCCTCTCCACTTGTCTCAGGCAGGCCATGACTTTCAATATCCAGGCGCCTAATTCGCCATACTAGGCTATCCACGTCGAGCTTAAAGGTGCACTGAAGAGGAATCTGAACTCGTATTTTTACCGCTGTAACTCGATCTACACGTTCTGAGCGTTCTTGGAAAGTTCGTATTTTTGTCCTGTGAGGCCGATTTTCCTAATTTAAGTCCGATTAAACGTCCCGACTCCCGCCATTTTTTTTAATTCCCCGCAGACGGTGGGAGGAGTCAGCCAACCTTTCAACCAGTCCCGTGGCGGCTTGCCGCTCAGCCAACGGCGGAGTGATACGTAGGGATCGGCAAAAGCAAAGAGTCCGCACGTATTTTATTTCCATGGCCCTAATATGCAGCTATATGTAGTCTCTGACTAGATCTATTTATTCCCAGAAACCTAAGAACGAAATAAAAGCGAAAGCAAAGCCGCCATGCGACTGCCTGAAAAACACTCCATGCGTTGGTCGACTCCTCCCACCGTCTGCGGGGAATTAAAAAAAAAAAGGCGGGAGCCGGACGTTAATCTAATTTAAATTGGGGAAATCGGCCGCACAGGGTAATAAGTCGAAGGGTCCAAGAATGCTCGGAACGTGTAGATCGAGTTCCCGCGGCAAAAAGACTGGTTCAGATTCCTCCTCAGTGCACCTTTATGTTCTTCAATATTGATTGCAGTACTTTCCGCCTCGAGCTTATTTACTCGGACTCTTATGCTGTCATTTTTCTGGGTTTTCAGTCTCGACGTGAAAGTGTCAAACTGGTCGAAAAGCAGCTGCACCGATTTTGCCTTGCTGTCTGTTTTATCGTTAAGGGGCAGGAGTTAAGACAGCTTCTAGTTCATTTCAACATTTATAGCTTCCAGTTCAGCAACACCTTTCTGTGCCGCTGCCGAAGCGTTAGATTTTGAGCCACCCGACCTACAAACTTCACACTTCCACGATTTTCTGACTCCACGATTTCTTCTGCTATTTTTTTAGTTCCGCTTGCTACCGGAGTTCCATAATAGAGCGTGCTTGGTCCATTGCTTTTTTTAATATATATCAATGATTTGCCTAACTGCATCTCGTCCCGAGTAAGACTATTTGCCGATGACTGTGTTATTTACCGTAAAATTACTACCGAAACCGACCAACAAGCGTTGCAATCAGACCTAAACGCGATTAATATGTGGTGTTCTGACTGGTAAATGATCCTAAATCATACCAAAACTAAGTGCATGTCATTTATGTGGTCCACTTCCCGCATTCTAACCACATACCTTATAGATAACAATACTGTCAAGCTTACTACCACGTACAAATACCTAAGGGTTAATTTTCAAACGGATCTAACATGGCCTCATCACATCAACGTTACTCTTGCAACTGCTAACCGCTCACTCGGAATCATGAAACACAAACTAAGGCAAGCACCCTCACACTTAAAAAACCTCGCATACACCACCTTAATCAGGCCTAAAATTGAATATGCATGTGCAATCTGGTACCTGAGCCAGGATTGCATCATACGTAACATTGAGTCCCTGCAAAGCCATGCTGTTCGCTTCATTTTTTCAGACTATTCCCCGTACACCAGTGTTAAGTCTTTAAATAATCGTGCCGAATTAGATACCCTATCACTACGACGAAAACACGTTCGCCTATCTCTGTTTCACGAGCTTTATCTCCACGACGTTTTACATGACGACTTCTTTCAGCCACCTTGCTTCATTTTTCCTCGCCGTGGTCATCCGTACAAAGTCAATCGCCCAGTGTGTCAGTCATCTCTTTATGCGCAACCATTCTTACCTAGAACCATAAGTGACTGGAATAACCTACCATCAGAGATTGCTACCGAGGTTCACCCAGACAAATGTCACAAAATGCTGCTTACTCACATAAGAATGTGACGTCCCTGTGCACCACTGTATCTTTACAGAGTTAATAATCCTTCTTTTTTGCTCCCTTGTATACCACTACTTTCTTTCAGATTTTTTTTGTACTCTTAATCTGCGCTGTAACTGTTTTTTTTCTGCGTTGTTTTTGTATTCTTAATCTCAGCTGTTTGCATTTTTTAGCTTTTGTTGCGCTCTAGTGCTGTCGTTGTTTTTTGTTTTTTATTTGTTTTTTCTGTACTTCAAAAATGGTGTCTGTATTTCAATTTTCTCTCTTTTTGCACCTTTGATTTTGAACAAATTGTCATCAAATTTCTTCGTGTGTCCCCTCCTTTAATACCCTCCCCGAAGGGCCTTTAGGGTATTTGAATAAATAAATAAAATAAATAAATAAACGTGGGCTCAGTCATACCAGGACATTCGGTGCATTGCAAAGAAAATTCACAGTCACTGCAAACGATGAGATTTTCGTCATCACGGAGCTCAGACCGATATGCGCAATAACGTGCCATGGTGAACTTTGCAGTGTGGAAGCTGGAAAAACTGGCACAGGCGCCAAACAATGTGTCAGCAGCGGCAGCCGCAAATAAACACAGCAAGCAGTAAAAGCTTAGCAAAACGAGTAACCTGAAATGTACAGTACAGCGTTCGTTTCCAGTGACGGTTTATATTATGCTGCTGCTGCCGCTAAACGCGTCGAGCGATACGCCCCCCGAGCGGAGGCTGCAGGTGGTAATTCTCAAAGTTCGGAGCGGCACTGAACAGGCGTCCGAGAACTTTCTTGTTGGCTAGCACAGCAGCGCGGTAAATTCGACGGTCCGGATAACTGCGATGAAGGCTCACAGAAATTGCGTTAGATCTGCAGGTAAAATGCTCTGCAGAACGTTTGCATACCACGTGCTGTCTCCTGCCACTGCTGCCGCCGAAATTCAATTAAACGCGACTTCGAAACTACAGGAAATGTGAACAAAGTACGAGAGAAGAGTAATAATATCAAAAAATGGCGTGAGTTGCGGGCTGAGTGCGGCACGCAGATTGTGCTGAGGTTGTCAAAAAAGGCTCGAACAGTGCAGAGTTTTTAAGTGGCTTTTCAGTGGCGCGGTGATGTGTTTCCTCACTGGTATGCACAGTCTACAACTGGTATTCTTGACTCAGTGTTAACCTACAATGTGGCCCGAACGTGGAAAGAGAAACTTAGACTGATCCACAGAGCTGTTAATTTTAAGAATATATCTTTCTTTGTTCTTTATAGCTTACTTTAGGGAAACGTTATATGGCTGATCTAAAACAACGAACCTGGCCCCTCATGTCTAGAGATCCACAGATCGCGGAGTGGTGACCGACTTTCTCCTCCTCGAAGTTTGGTATGCTTGTTGTCATTGAATAAACCACTACTTGCGTTACTGGGTTTTAGTTGATTTGGTTTATTGGTTTATTGGGATTTAACGCCCCAAAGCGACTAAGGCTATGAAGAACGGTGTAGTGAAGGGTTCCGAAATTTCGACGAGCACCTGATAAGCTGTAGTCACCAGCGTAGGTATGAGACCTAGTTGGTCTATACCTGCGCTACCTATAGTTGTTTGCTGGCCAGCATATCTGATCGGCAAGCAAGTCATACAGGTCATCTTGCTACGCTTTTTTCAAAATGCAATACTTCAACGTGTGCACCTCTGTATAGCGAAACGCGAGTGATGGTGCACATGAGAGGCAAAAGATAGAGAGAAATCTTCGAGGCTTTGAAGACAGCTCAGGGGGACAAGTGCATCAGCGCCCCATCGGTATCTGTCAGCAGAGAAGAGCTTCAATTCCTGGCATGATAGATTTTGATCTGCATGTTTCCTACTCTTGTGGTTTTCAGCATGCATTCCAGGCTTTTTTTTACTTGTGTATTCTTCATCTTCTCCTGCCCTCGTTTTGTCGACTGTCATATTTAACCGTTACAGACCCACGAATAAAAATTGCATTCAGCGCATTATATCTCCAGGCGCCGCTGCAGATTACTCTGCAGATAACTTTTTTTCCCTATAGGTAGCCTATGCAGACCTCAGGAAAAGCAATTAACCAAGTTCACAACGCTATAATCAACGTTTATCTTTTTTTTACTGGATATACGAAATTGCGTACAAAGTGTCAAAATGGTTGAAAAATTAACCTAGAAACACTAATTTTGTAAAATTAGAAGTCAGGGGATCAGGGGATCACATACAGGGCGTCCAGGCTAACTTTAGCCAAGGGTTAGAAGATAAAACATTTGAGGTAGGCCGGGCAAACCACTTACAACCTACCAACCGGTTTGCGCATCATAGGCAATTTTTTGTTTTGCAGTTAATTAATTCGCAATTAAGAGAGTTTTTTCTAAACACGTAAATACTGACTTTAGACAGCAAATGTGAATAACAAAGTTGGAGAGCAGCTTGAGAAACCCCCATTCTATTTATTTGCGTTAAAGAAAGCCTAACGTGTATCTTTTTTCCGAGCTCCAAAGAAAGTCCGCGAAATACAAAAAAATCACGCGACTAGCGCATTCGCGCGCCACGATTGTGCTGCTCTCAATCCTGGCTTGAGTGAACGAAATCAGCTGCTGGCAAGGCGCGACGACCTCATTGCTCCGGCAGGCCGATATGTCGACGGTGGTTGCGGCGCAACTTGTGCCGTCATGCGCGGACTTTCTTTGGAGCTCGGAAAAACGATAAGCGTGAGGCTTTCTTTATCGCAAATAAATAAAATGGGGGTTTCTGAAGGTGCTGTCCAAGTTTGCTATTCACATTTGCTGTCTAAAGTCAATATTTACGCGTTTAGAAAAATTACCTTAATTGATAATTAATTATTTGCAAAACAAAAAAATGCGTATGATGCGCAAACCGGTTGGTAGGTGTATGTAAGTGGTTTCCCTGACCTACCTTAAATATTGTATCTTTTAACCCTTGGCTAAAGTTAGCCTGGACACCCTTTCTGTACTTTTCTTTCGAATACGCACATGGAGTTACAAATTCAGCAAAGGTGATAATAGCACGGGAACTTGACAAAATCTACCCGCACTATTACGTCGATTAACGTTTTACCGAGGTCACCACTGTTTTGAGAAGTATTATTTACTTCGTTCGCCAGCATTAAAAGAGTACCTCAGTTGTAATGTGAAGAGAGCTAAGCTCGTCCGAAACAAGGAAATTAGCGTCAGCTGTAGTACACTCTAGAAAAACGTTGCGAGTCTGTAGTTTAGCTAATTAGGTATAAAAAGTGTCTGAATGGGCTAGCGCTTGACGCTAAATGAGCCATTTGAGATCGTTTTCCATAGTTTATAAGCTCGCGTCACATTCATTTCGCACTTTCTCTGCAAAAACGGCCAGACGGCCTGCTCCACGAACGTACAGCCGGTTCCAGGAGTCTGAGCAGCGTCACGATCAACTTTGCCGCATTCCCTTTCTTGGACTGTTGAATGGGTCCGACAAGTCTTTTAGAACAGCCGAATACTCACCTTGGGTGCGGTCTAACGGAGGTTGATGCTCTTTAACGCTTACGGTGTTCTCGATGGTGTTGTGTTAGATAACTGCCTCCGCTTTATTTCTTTTTTTTTTTTAGACCGACCTCATGCGTCGGTACCTGAAGTATATCGAGGCTTTCATGCACACAGTTGACACCTTGAAAGAGGTCATCCAGCTTTGTCAAGTTGTCAGCAAAGTGTGTAAAAGGGTACTTGTACTCAGCGTTTTAAGGGGTCGCTGTCGACGTCGTAGTCTATCGTAGAACACAATACGACGTTACGTTACACCAGGCAGCGTAAACCTCCGTAAACCTCCCGCATAAACCTGCTGGCTAATGAGAATGCTGACGGAGTGTGCACCCTCGTGCAGATACAACGAGACATCTCCAACGACTCAGCTAAATCCGGTGCGCTGTCCTCACGCCCACGAAAACTGTCCCTCTGTAGCCATAGAGAAAGCTGTAGCCCTGCAGCGAGCGGACGACGTCGGCAAAGTGTGTCTCATTCGCCCGAGCATACGAAGCGGCTGTCCATTTGCTGACGTAACGCGAGGCGGAGGAGTGTGTTTGGAGGTAGCGCCTGTCCAGCCAGCGCAGGCGTTTTGGAGCTGACGCAGCGCGCGGCAGCGGGATCGCTTAGTCAGCGTCGGCCAGGTATAGAACTCTCCCACGCGCGGCCTTTTATTTTTAATTTTTTGCCCAAACTTGGCTGGCAACTCACTAAGCGCGCAATCGGAGAGGACATTAACGGGCTGTCTGTTCTGTGGCGGCGATGGTACAGCATTAAAAGCCACATATGTGCATATTGACTGGGCATGTTCAAAGGCAATTTTTTTTTCTCAAAGCGGTTGCGAAACGAAGCATCTTGCAGTGAGAGGTATGCAACCGCCCCAGAGGGGCTGAAATGAGCAGGAGTTCCTGTGTGCGCAATCTTGTAGCGCACACAGGATTGTAACGAGTTTTTGGAACCGTAACGGTCCGGTCCCCGATTTTAAGCAACCTTGTCCGAATTAGACCGAGGGGACACGCCCCATTTCACCTCTTGGTTTTGGGAAAGGGCAGCAAGCTCACCTAAGTGACGCAACTTCTTGCATCGTCACTCAATTAAAATAGTCGCCACCGTTTGTGCGCGAGAACTTGTTTGGATCCCCCCGACTTTTTGAATTGTAACCTTCGAATAACTATCAGTGTCCTTCCCTTTGTCGTGGCAAGTCCGCTGCGCACAGGAAAAGGGGCTAGCCGCTGTTGTTCCACTTTGTAGACCATCTGGTGACGTTTCCTTTTCTATATCCGGTTCTTTTTCTGTCTGGGAGTAACTTGTGCGCCGCGATGTGTCCTGGAATATCGCCAAACCTGCAGCTGCAAGCGCAGCGTCTTTCCCCTTGGCAGCGAGCAAGCTTTGCGCGGATGTTCATGTCTTGGCGCATTGCGATTGGCCGTCTCCATGCTGAAGTGGAGCTTTGTCACCATGCTGTAGACGGCAGGTATCGGTTGCAGCAACGCCTAAAAAGACCCTTATAGTGGGCTGGTGGCACGGATGTGATGTAAACCCTTCTGACAATGGTTCCTTCATTCTTAACGGGACACGGAGCTGTTTTATAGAAACCGTTAAGTTGAGGGGGTTGGTTCTGATTTTATGCTGCCATCTCTGAGCTCTTCATGCCCAGCTGTTTGAACGGCATTCATAAAGAATTTCTTTACAGGTCCCTTCGCGACTGCGTCCGTCTCCTCTTCAGTCACTCCCTCCCTTAAATCCTCTGTCAATAAATGCGTGACTTTGCGATTTCCGGTAGAGCTGCATAACGTTTCAGTTAACAAAAGAGGCATTTTTCTCTCAGAAACTTGCTCTGCGCTTTCGCAAGTTGCAAGTCCTTTCGTTTGAATGTGGAACCTCCCTTTTGTCTCCACGCAGTCATTTTCCTTTCGCATTTCTGGTGACGGAATTGCGACGAGTATACATACTATATGTAGTTTCTGTAAATTCAGCTGTAATGTCTGCTGAATTCAACATTACGTGGAACATCTCTAGACGCCTATACTGGCAAGATAAAGCCAAAAGGATGAAAAGGGATCGGTGAGGGCAATTTATAGGAGAGTTCGCTTTCGTTCCAGATCTTAGCTGTTGCTGGGCGGTTAAGGAACATTGGCAACATTGATTCCGTCCTACCCGTAGATCATTCAGCCCGACTCGAGATTAGTTGGTCTATATCGTCCACCTTGTGTCCGGTCTATCTTATACTTTTTTTGTTCGCGAAATAGGTCAGGTGCCCACAATTCCGTGAGGCAACTGCGGTGTGCGTGGTCATTCTTTTTTTTTTTACAAACAAAAGTCCGCTACTACTAGTACTAACATATTAATATACTAATACGTTACTGATGATGGCTGCGGTTGCTCGAAGAGAAAGTTTCAACAAAACAGACCGATCTGCCAAAGTCCACCGCGCATGCGCGCGCTTACTGGAACCAGTCAAACCGCCATCTTATTTCTAGTCCGCGATACAGAGTGGCTATCCGCAGCGCTGTATGCGCGACAGCCCGTTTGGCGTCTTGAATTGTTTTGCGTCTCGCAGTGCCTTTCTGTCGTGGCATGTATTGTTTCCAGGTGGTGTTACGAGTATTTGTCAATACCCACAATATCGTTGTTATGCACACATAGCGTGAATGTTACACTGCAAGCATTTTAGATAAGAAGATTAGAAGTTTATTTAGACAGGTACAAGTGTCTGTGAGAATGGCGAAAAGGCAGTTAGATGCCTGACAAAGCGCCATCCCTCCATCCCCCCAACTCCCAGAAGTTGGCACTTGTTCAGACAATGCAGTACGAGCACCGGCACAGCACACAGAGAAAGCTTTAAAGACAACTTTAACATCTTACTTAAAAGAGCACATTATACAAGTGAAAAGGCATTCTGAAAAAAAAAAGAGGCAAACTTCTTTAACATATTTCTTAAAACGGCATAAAGCACAAGTCTAAGAACTTAAAAGACAAGCAAATATGCACAACAGAATTTAAATCATTCAAAAAACGCTATCAGTCTAAGTTTGCAATGACAGTAAATAATCAAGGAGAGTGTTCTAAAAGCAGTGGTTGCAGTATTCTCTTCGAGCATTTGTCTGATAAAATGATGTTTGTTTAAGAACTCTGATATACGATAAGATAGTATTTGGGTGCCGTAATTTGTTCGCAGCTTTGTTGTTCTGCATGTACTATTTCGTAAGTTGTGAGAGTGATTTTTCTCCAGGTATTGCTTTGAGAAGGCGGCAGGGTTGGTCTTCATTTGACTATAGATTGTGAGTGCTAGTTTTTGATACAGTATATTTCGAACGGTTAGGAGCTCATGTTTCCTGAATAGCGGTGCTGAATGACAGAGCCCGGATGTTCGCTCTATGAGCCTTAAAGCCCTTTTCTCCAGCACATGCATGCTGTCCAAGTTGGTTTTGGTTGTAGTTCCCCATACGAGCAGGCAGTAATGAACATGTGATTGAACTAATGAGTAGTAAAGTTGTTTTTAAAAGCCAGATTGGAATTAGTAGCCTTAACTTGCAAATTAAGCCAATAGAACGCGATATTTTAGTCCGCACATGGTTTGTATGAACAGACCGATCAAAATTTTCATGCATTATTTGTGTTCGGGCATGTTCCGATCTACAGAACAACATCACGCTCTCTGCTGGCGCCCCGACGCCGGGGTCCCCGCCCAAGGTCTCTTTGCTAGGCCAACACAATGCCCTGTCGAAATGGTTTGCGAGCTCCGCCGTTTCCTGCTGCACGCAGCGATTTGCGCTGTGGCCGACGACCGCTGCTGCGGAACTTGCCCCGATGCTCGCACGGCAGCCATTTGTTCGCTGGCAGGAAATTCACGCAAGCCTGCGGTAATCCGGCACCGAACACGTGCGCACGGTGGCTTGCGTCCGAACCCTCGCCACTGTCGCACCGGGTTAGTTGGGGAGTACTACAGTGGTTGCAACGCATGCATCGCGAGCTAAACAGCCAGCGAGGAAGGTTCCGTTCATGCGATTCCAATGTTTAATAATACCACCGCAACGTCGACGGCAAGAGCCGGTCGGCGTCGCATGGCGTAGCGCTGTGGCGCAATGGCGTAGCGTTGTGGCGCAATGGGCGTAGCGCTGTGGAACATCGTTAACCATTGCAAGTGTCAGGGGTCAGGATGTTGCACAAGGCGGGCTCCACGCCTGTCGGTTTTTCGCGTCATGTATCGACTTTTGTTTTGTTACTCTTCCACACGTTGCCAGTAAGCGGTTAGCAGACACCGCGAGTTGTTCTGGGGCAGCGAAACGGCACAAAAGCCCACCGATAACTGATACGCGCGTTCCTTCTCCTATTCCGCATTGCTGGAGTCGGCGTCGACATTGCGTTTGAAAAAGACAAAAAAAAAGAACAAGAAGGAAGTGAGGCACCGCGGATGGCAAGTAGGGGCTGCAATTTGCGATTGCTCTTCCTAGCTTTCAAGTATCGCTGCAAGATTCACGCGGCCTAGCTTGCCGTCATCATAGGGTGCATACGAAGTACGCTGGAAACAAGAAAAGACTGATTATTTAGTAATGTCGCGCTATTTCTTCGGAACAGCGAATGATGTTCCATCTAGAAGCACAGCGACAATCTGCAATTAGCCTGTCTCCTCGCGAACATAATATCTGCAGTATGGCAGCGCTTACGTGATATCGTGTGAGCCCATAAATGAAATATTTTTGCAGCAAAAAGCGAAGTAAGTGAAAAGGATATAAAGGCCAAATAAAACCAAATGAGTTTGGTGCGGTCTCATTTGTGGGGTTAAAAAGGGGGAGATAAACACGTTCTCCCCGCTTAAGCGCGGCTGACTCAGTTCAAAACCGCGCGGACCCCACCCCGTGGTCGCGTACGCTACTGAGCGCACGCCGACCACGGCGGGCCGTGCTCTACGGGAACAAAGGAACGACACACTGGCTGACACAAACAAGGCATTTATTGCTATAACAACAATAACGCCAGCTAGCAACAAAATACACTGAGGAATCTAGGATGTCCGACTCACCAGCACGGCTACGAGCGAACGTCCGCCCACGGTAGGGCAAAGGGAACTCCGAGGTCGAGCGGGACGGGCTCGGCGGGAGTAAGTTCCGACCGAGAGGCGCCCGTCGACGAAGAGCGAAGCTGCGAGCGAAACGTCCGTTCGCTTCCCGTTGCCGAGGGAGAAGAGGCCCCGTAGCTCCCCGCGAGCGCGCAGCAAAACGCCATCCGTGGCGCTGGTGTCGCTGCGACGCGAGCGCCCTCCCCTGTTAGTGGAAAGTCACCGAACCGAGAGGAGTGCTTTGCGGAGGAGCTAACCACAGGGAACTAGCGCGTTGAGGGAAAGCGAACGCAGGGGACGAAAGCGTCCCCACATCCCCCCAACCTTAAATATAGACCCCCGCGCCTGCAAGTTACATGCTATGGAGGAGTCTCCTGGTCTTCATGCACTTGAGGCAGGTCTTGCAGCGGAGGTCACGCCGACAGCGTGCACGCAGTCTTCCGCGGTATTCCGAAGGCGGCGTGAAGGTCTCCGCTGGGACGGCTCGCATGGCCCGCGGACTATGTGTCCGCAGGCCCGCGAAGAGGGCCGGTTGACCACTGCAGGCCAAGATTCCGCAGTAGTCGCCAGGGTAACAGCAGCCGGAGGTGGCTGCTGTCTGGTCTCGCCACGGCTGCCCCGGATGGATGCGGCGAACAGGATACAGGCCGCTCCGTCGCAGCAGGCGGCAGCGAGACGATGTGCACAGGACAGCAAGCCGGAGTGGCTCCACTGGATCTGCAAAATTTCCGAAACACACTCCGCACGCCTTTAACGTAGGTCACGGGAGGGGAAACGGCGTACACAAGGGCCACGTGGCTCAATGCTCAACTCGCTAGCAAAACGTGTCGGGCGGCTGTGCAACACAAAGTTCGAGTGAACAAAGCCCTTTCTTGAGTTGAACGAGAATGCTCGGTTCATGCGAGGTTAAAAAAAAACGGGTGGGCCAGCAAAGTGCGCCCCCTCTCAATACCACGGTCCGGTGGTCGTGTCACTTTTGACAAGGTGCAGGCAGCTATGAATAGCCTTAGGCCTCACTACCACTGTGAAGGTCGACGACCCCCAACAAAAGAAAGACCCGAAACGGGTTTCGTGCGCGCAGCCGCGAGGAGACATCAGCGTTGTGGGGTGGTCCTCCCCGCTCACTGCACGAAGCAGCTGCTGAGTGATCGGCCCCCACCGTATCGGACGGTGTCGGAACGCCCGGTGCCGAGCTGCAATACCAGCGAGCTCGTAACGGCACCCGTGGCCTCAGGCCACCCGGCTCCCGGAGCCGCGACTCCCAGAGTCGAAAAAGAGACAGCGAGAAAATATATACAGAAAACTCGGACCACCCACGCGGCTTCCGTACTCACTCGCTTCGGGCTCGGCAACTCCGCGGGCGCTAGGCCTCGCGCTCCCTCGATGCGGACCAAGTGGTTCTTGAAGAAACTCCAGGAAGAAAACTTCGCAAAAAAACATGCTGCGCATGTCGAAAAGTTCAAACATGCTGCAGCGCAATACACCTCGCACTCAAGAAAGCATGCCGCAGGTCCTAGCGATCAAATTTCACACTAGGCCTACCACTTGTCAAGTCCGGACAAAGAGCGTTCCTCGAACCGAACCGACAGTCGTCCAATGTTCCAAGAGCAGGCCCCACGTTGGGCGCCAGATGTGGGGTTAAAAAGGGGGAGATAAACACGTTCTCCCCGCTTAAGCGCGGCTGACTCAGTTCAAAACCGCGCGGACCCAACCCCGTGGTCGCGTACGCTACTGAGCGCACGCCGACCACGGCGGGCCGTGCTCTACGGGAACAAAGGAACGACACACTGGCTGACACAAACAAGGCATTTATTGCTATAACAACAATAACGCCAGCTAGCAACAAAATACACTGAGGAATCTAGGATGTCCGACTCACCAGCACGGCTACGAGCGAACGTCCGCCCACGGTAGGGCAAAGGGAACTCCGAGGTCGAGCGGGACGGGCTCGGCGGGAGTAAGTTCCGACCGAGAGGCGCCCGTCGACGAAGAGCGAAGCTGCGAGCGAAACGTCCGTTCGCTTCCCGTTGCCGAGGGCGAAGAGGCCCCGTAGCTCCCCGCGAGCGCGCAGCAAAACGCCATCCGTGGCGCTGGTGTCGCTGCGACGCGAGCGCCCTCCCCTGTTAGTGGAAAGTCACCGAACCGAGAGGAGTGCTTTGCGGAGGAGCTAACCACGGGGAACTAGCGCGTTGAGGGAAAGCGAACGCAGGGGACGAAAGCGTCCCCACACATTTTAGAGCATTATCAGAGCCCTGAACAATATTCTTGAGCAGTGGCTTTCGTGATGCTTGTAGAATGCTTATCGAGTGCCAGGAGATAGGAGAACAAGTACGATCACCTCAACTTTGAGTTGCGCACCACAGAGACGCTACTGTGGGGACGCTTAGTTGGCGTCGGTTACTGAGGGAATATTTTATGATGGCTTACCGGATTAAGCAATCGGTCACCCTCGACGTCAATCAGAGTCAGGCAACAGTTTCCTGGAGAAGGTCTTAAACATTTAAGCTCGGTGTAGAAACTGCTGTTCACTGATGAAGTCAAGTCGAAGAAACATCGAATTTGCGCAGGTCAATCTTGATTGGACAAGTGATAGTTGATGCAACGTAGCCTTCAATGACGATTCAACGTAGTGCTCTAAGTGAAGTAAGGAGTGCAAAGTATGCTCACCAAAGACCACAGGAGATTTGTTATTTCGTATAATCAACTTACATAACAATTTCGGATCCATTCTAGCACATTCTTGTCTTCATGTAATGCTTGTTGCTAGTGTAAAGAAGAAGACGATTCGCGCCCGCAGTGGGAGCGCCAACGCCCAGCACGAGACGAGAGCGCTGACTGTTCGAGCCTGGACGTGCGATTTTGCTGCTCCGCCTGATCGTCCGGGACAAGCGCCTTTTGCCAGTAAAGCCCGTTACATCTTGGTGTATTAATTTTTGTCCGCATATATGTTGCAAAAAATGCGGGTTTTGTTGTCCCGACTCCTTTTGTAAGAGCCAGTGGCCCCGAGAGTAACGTTTGGAAGCTAATAATCAAAGAGAGCCCTGGACATTTACGCAGAATAGAGGGTCGTTTGTGTACAAGCTCCTATGTCGACATCATAAATTAGGCGCTTCAACCTTGTTTGCTCGAATACTCGTTTCAAGACATGCGTTCTTCTTCCTCTAGCTCTCCTCCCTATGCACACATTCATCATCATCATCTGCCCGACTGCACCCACTGTAGGCATCATAGCATCATGATACTAGAACGACTAGCGGAAGGCGCTAGCATGGATACAATTGATAACATGTGCGGTATTATCAAACCTAATCTGTCTTTGATCTGGCACAATGTTGTTTGAGAGCATGTGGGGTTATTGAGGTTTAACGTCCCAAAGCGACTCAGGCTATGAGGGACGCCGTGGTGAAGGGCTCCGGAAATTTCGACCACCTGGGGTTCTTTAACGTGCCCTGACATCGCACAGTACACGGGCCTCTAGAATTTCGCCTCCATCGAAATTCGACCGGCGCGACCGGGATTGAACCCGCGTCTTTAGGGTCAGCAGCCGAACGCCGTAACCACTGAGCCACCGCGGCGGGGCTTGAGTGTCATCTTGTAAGGATAGCTTGTGACATGGTACATGTGACATGGTACCGACTGGCTGGAGCCGTGGGTTGCAGAGTACGCTAAAGTTACTTAAAAACTCTGAGTCATACGACAGCAAACAACACAGTCACCATAACCACTATATGGAAATAACAACAGACAGTCAGTAAACCTCCTCATAAACTCTCAGAGATGCAGCACACGCTGTCACAGTTTGAAAGTTTGGATGCATTGTCGAATTAATAGATTCTTTTTTATCATGGTGACACTAAGAAAAAATGCATTGTTCCTTCAGCATGGCTTCAAAGCTTTAGAAAAATAAAAAAAACGAGCATATTAAGCCCCACAACTGTATTTTTCGTACCCTGAGCGTAAGAACATCTGTATAGGTTTTGATTTGATCGCCGTTATGTAAATTTACCTCTTTCTGTTGTGTTAACTGCGCATCGTCGCAAAGAAGGAGCGCAGTTAAAATGTAAGGTTAATCATTGCAGAGCGGAAACAATCTTAATTTTTATTAAAAAATAATGTCCGATGGTCGGTCAGAAGAAAGGCTCCTCCACCAAACGTCACAACGGAAGGCTTGAAGCGTAAAACGAGGTTTATCTTGTGGCAGAGTACATGATAGATAGATGCGCGGGAGCGTCTCAGTAAACGACAACAAACGCTACGCGTACAAGTGCCCCCACCTGCAGCTGTAAGGGTTGACCTGAATTCTCAAGTGCTCACTTCAACTCAAGAACACCGGCTGGCGTATCGGAAGGGTAGGAGCTGCTCACGCGTGTCCTCATCTTCAACTTCTTGGCCCACTTTAGCGCTAAAGAAGTACACGTTGCACTGGCCATGACGTTTCAAAGGTAATGTCCACTTCGTGCGAAGTTCGTGCTTGCACTATGCTCGCACTGACAGGGTGCAGTGCGCTGTACGTAGAATTGCCAATCAGTCTAGGGTACATTCAGCCTTATAGTAGAAATCAATTTACAACGGTTCTTCAGTGGAAGGCCTTTAAAATTCACTCTGGCTCGTTGCATCCTTGAGAACATGTGACCTGCCGAAGTCACAATGCCGATGCAGTACAGCACTATAGGCCCCAAAACTGTAAGACAGCCGACTGATTAGCTGCTTAAGAAATAGCGCACGAAAATTGATATTAAACGTTATGTTTTATAGCATTGGCAAATTCACTACGACACAAAGAGAAATGCACAAAATAACCCGGATATACTGAACTCTAAAGGGGCCGCCAAAGAGTTCTTTGCAGTATCCATATAGTTTCGTATGCAAAGCTGCAATAGATAAGCTCATATGTAACCTATAAAAGAGAATACACTGCACCTGTGATAGGTACGCGCTTCTTGCAGCGACGTGCTTGCTCGCTGGCACAGTGCAGCGCACCGTTCGCTAGGCGTTGCTGGACCTAACCTGCTTCGCTACGAAGCCGCAGCGGATAGTGCTTTGAAACAGGGCCCTGCCTATAGTAACATTTCTAATTCTGTTAGCAGTACACGTTAAAAAGAATAATGTCATTAACATAGCTACATTCGGTTTTCGCAATACCTCTGGCGGCAGCGAAACGCGCCATGCGAAAATCACCGTTAGGCTACAGTTCATAAAGTTGGCTTCACTACATGATAGTGATGTGGCTTGGAAAATGAGTAGACACCCAAGGCCACTCTCAAGCACACTCCACGTTCTCCTCATCACGCAGTTTCACAGTGCTTGTGTTGCCAACAGGTTCCAAAGGCAGCGATCGAGGAGCGTCGTTTTGATATACCAGACAGCCGGTGAAATTGGGGTTCGATATACAGCGCAACTTTCCCATAATTTTATACAGGATACACATGGTCTTCAAGGGGGTAATCTGTTTCTTCGATATAGTCAATAATTCGAAATATTCTGTGCGATGTACCCGAGCTCGACCATACACACTTAAATTTATGTCCATCAATGTCACAGTTCACTGCAGTCGGCCAAGAAATATATAAAGTGGTACTCTGCAGCTTTCCTGCAAGTTAATCAAGAGAGACTGTGAGCAACTAAACGAGGTATCACTGGAGGACAGGGTTCACAAAAATAAGTTAATAAATAAGTTAATAAATATAAAAGGTTGATGTAGCATGTTTACACGACGCGTGTGATCTGCTTTGTGCGGGACATACCTAAAGGGGCGTGCGAAACAACTGTAAGGCCCACTTAAACACTGTGTTGAAATCCACGAACTGCATATATTTTCGTAGTAGTCGGAGCCGTAAGCCGAAAAGCTTCGAGTTCACAGGAAAATTATTGACTTTTTTTGAAGGCAGCGTATTTTTGGCTTCACTTTTAGAAAGCGGCTTGCTTCAAATGGTTTCAATTACGAACGAACCTGTGCATAACTGCACTCGGCTGCGGGTAAATGAGCGCAAAAAAAAAAAAAAAGTTCCGCGCATACGTTCATGACAAACGCTGTCCTTGGCGGAGAAAAACGGTCGGTGGCAAGCGAAGCGCGTACGCCTTGTTTTTAACCGTTATAAATAAACCGCGGCCTTCTCTCCTAACCGTCACAACAAGAAGCGCTGAGGTTGCAGGCGCCCTCCTGCCAAGACTGGTTTGCATATATGTTACCCGTCTCGGCGGAAACAAAGAGAGGAAGCATGGGAGCATCGCTACGGTGTCCGACTGCGCAGCATCTTCTTTGCAGAAGCTGCTGTACACAAGTAACGGTTAGAGGCAAACCAGACATGCAGAAGGGAGGCTTCACGCTTTCTTTTAACATTCCTGCAGGACACTGATCTTGACTCTAAATGGTGGCAGCAGGGACGGTCTATGGTGTACTGTGATTTAATGTGTGCGTAGATGGTGCCTTCTGGAGTGGTGTATGTTATTCTGTGAGTGAATGTGTGCATGGATGGTGGCACTGCAATGGACTATGTTCTACTGTGACTGAATGTGTGAATAGATGGCGACTTCTGGAGTGGATTATGTTCTGCTGTGAGTGAATGTGTGCATAGATGGTGACTGCGGGAGTGGCCTATGTTCTATTATAAGCGACTGTGTGCATAGCGAGGCAGATATGACCGATTTTAGGACATTATTAACATATAAGTGACGCTATGGTGGAGCAATTGCCGGCAGAATAAGCAAGGCTAATCCCACCTGTAGCATACAACAACTCAACTCAACTCACCTCAACTCAGATGCAAAGCCTACTTCCTACGGCATCGTTCAAAAATTGCCCCCCCCCATTTAGCACGTCGCACAAATGCGCGCATTCTACGGCCAAGCTCTCTTTAGTACAAACCCTTCTTCACAGCGTTATCTTTTCGCTGAGGCAATGGAGGGAGTTTATTCTGCGTGCATGTTGACGCGCAAGGCGTGGCCGTTTTTCTTTTTTTTTTTTGAATATGCATGATAGTTGCGTTTTTTTTTTTTTTTTTTGAAGCAACTAATGTGTTAAGCATATTTCCTATACCCAAGTGCAGAGGAATTTTCTGATCGAATGAGGCTAAGACTCGAAGCATCATTTTGCATGGTTTTAGGAGTAAAAGAAAAGCGGAGTGGAAAGAAATGAACTCCCGATCTACATTGCCAAACCAAATGCGACGTAGGTGTACCAGCAAAATATACAGAGTATTTCAAGTAAATTCAACCAAAGATTAAAAAAAAGATAGTGACGCCCCAGAGCTGGTTGAAACCAAATGCATATTGTTTTCCGTCATGTGGCGCTCCTCAGAGTATTTCTTTAACTTCCGCTTAGTTAGTGAATTAACTAAGAAGAGTTATGAAAATTTTTTAATGTTCGCTTTAAGGTCACGCGCGTTTCATTAAGCACAAGAGGGGGTTACGAAACAACCGCTCCAGTTTTTTGTAGCCACATATCTTTTACATGGTCCTTTTTTCCAGCATTTAAAGAAAGCCCGCGATATACAAAAAAAAAAAAAACCACGTGATTGCGCTCTTGCGCTACCGTATTGTAGCGCTGCCAAGCGTGTCCTGAGTGAACGAACCGTGCGTCTCGAAGTGCAGCGGCCGACGCCGCTCTCCGCGTTGTCTTGAAAGTGCGTCAGCAGATTCTTCGCGAACGTGGAAAGCGCGCGCCGAGGTCCGCGATAAGTGATAAGCAGGCCTTCGACAGCCAATTCAGACGGAGCTAGATCTATTGAACCATCGCATAGGCAAAAAAAAAAAAAAATAAGGGATTGAAGGTAGCCTCCGTTTTTTTTTTTTTTTATCGTTTTTCAGCCCGTCGAACTGAGCGGTGGCCGCTCACTTGGGCACGGTCAGCGCGCACGTTTCGTTCGTTCGAAACACGGTTGGGAGCGCTGGAATATGGTAGCGCGTGAGCGCAGTCACGTGGCTTTTTTTCATAATTCGCGGGCTTTCTTTAAACGTCGAAAAAAAAAGGACCACGTAGGCGATACGTTGCCTCAAAAAATCTGGATCGGTTCTTTCTTAACACTCTCTACAACTTAAGAGAACGCATGTGACACTAAAGCGAATAATAGCAAATTTGCATAATTAATCTTAGCTAATGAACTAATTAAGCGGAATTTAATTATACTTTAGAGGAATACGAATGGGGTGGAGCGCATATGGCAGGTTCTCTCAGATCATGAATGGCAGTTTACCAATGTCCCTCAACAGAAAAGTATACAACAGTTGTATCTTACCGGTACTCACCAACAGGGCAGAAACGGGAGGCTAACCTAGAGGGTTCGGCTTAAGCTAAGGAGAACGCAGCGAGCTATGGAAAGAAAAATAATAGGTGTAACGTTAAGAGATCGGAAGCGGACGGGGTGGGTGAGGGAACAAACGTGGGTTAATGGCATCCTAGTCGAAATCAAGAGGAAGAAATGGGCTTGGGCGAAGCATGTAATGCGAAGGCAATATAACCGGTGGTCCTTAAGAGTAACGGAGTGGATTCCAAGAGAAGGCAAGCGTAGCAGGAGGCGGCAGAAGGTTAGGTGGGCGGATGAGATTAAGAAGTTCGCAGGGATACGGTGGCCGCAGCTGGCGAAGGACAGGGTTAATTGGAGAGACATGGAAGAGAGGCCTTTGCCCTACAGTGGGTGCAGTCAGGCTGACGATGATGATGATGATGCAGCTGGCGTGCACGAGTTTCATCCTTTCCACGTTGCTGCAGCTGCCGCGAAACCGGTTTTCCTTTTTCACCAGCCCAGCACCATGCTTCACCAGGACACATAACAGCTTTTTCGCTCGTGATTCACCTAGGGCTGGCACACGAAAAGGAAAGGGAAATATTCATCTCCGCACTTGGCCGCCCGCTACCCGTCGCATGTCACCCTCTCTTACTTGCAATTCCCTAGCCTGAGAAAGTGGAGAGGAGATTTCCTTCTCTCCACTTTGCTACCTGGGAAAGCTGCAGGTGGATGCCGCAGGCTTCACCCGCAGACCAGAAGTCTTTTTCATTAGCGAGGCATCTTGCGCTTGTGCACTAAAATGGCTACACTTCCACCAATGACTCAAATGAAGGGGTGGGGTGCTTATATACTGTGCGTATGCCGTGTTTTGCGGATAGAGAAAGTGAGCCTAAATTTATTCCCCCTGAGAACGCTTACTTCGAAAGGGGCATACTGCTTCTAAAGATTTAAAAAGACACCTTCAGTTCTTAGTGCCCGTTCGCTACCAACGCCCTGGGGTAACCTCCGATGAATGCTAGCCTAGCCCTTGTTTCAGAAAGACGCAGCTGACAAAGGATGGGTTGTCTGGGCGTTGCGCAAATGTTTATTTGTTTTCTGTGAAGTAGAGAAGCGTGAGGATGTTTATTTCAGCAAGGAAGGACCAAGAAGCGAAGAAGGGGCGTACGGAACCAGGAGAGGATGAGGAATGCCTTGCCATCAAAAGACGTTGTCAGCCGGGTTACTATACCCCCAACACTCGCAACAGCCAGGGTGGCAGACAGACATTCATCGAGCGCGTTGACATCATTCTCTCATTTCCTTCTTTAAGCCTTGTACTGAGTCTTGGCGCGTCTGTTGTTCATCACTCTCTCCATGGCGCAAGAATGTCGGCTGAACGTAACAACTCCTAATAAGAATCTGGGGCGAAGTCAACAACTCTTTCTTGACGCAAGTGCCTTTTGTGATACGTTGGCACGTTTCTTTTTTTCCACTTTCTTAGCTGGACGGTATGGGCGCATTGGATTCCGCAACCGGCCGATGATTGTTTTTTCAGCCAACCAGGCAGTGCTCTTGCATAGAAGAAGAAATTGCATCATATGCTTTATGAAACATACGCATAGCACTGTTGGGCCCAATAGCCAGTAGCTAGCCTTTGGGTTGAGGCGCAAAATATATATTGAACATTCGGTCCTAGTAAGTACAAGATGAGGTTAAGACGACAAATGACTGTACATTGTGGCTGCAAAAATTACTTGTTACATCAAGCATAATATATCAATGACAAAAGTCGTTAGACAGTAATGTACAATTAAAGTAGGCAAACTCACACACGCCAACTCTGCGGTTTAGGTCTAGCTGAGGTGATTTGAAAACGGAGATGGGACTGTTCCTTTTATTTGAAATCGTATTTCATTCCGTCTTAACTTGAACAAATTGTAACAGCATGAACTGGTGGGCGAGTTGGTCTGACATATCTAGTGAAGCAGCGCTACGGCACAGGGCCAAAGGGGAGAAAGGGACGAACACAGCGCTGTGTTCGTCCCTTTCTCCCCTTTGGCCCTGTGCCGTAGCGCTTCACTAGAAATTGTAACAGCCTTTTCCCGCACATTATATGAAAAGGGTGCAGGTTCAAATTTCCGGCGGCAAAACTTTAGGTTGAAAGTAATTAGGACAGCAATATTGACACACGGAAGAGATGATTATGTTTTACACCATTGTATACATAGAGAGCTGTTTTAAGTTGACACAGACGGTCAAAATTTCTAGAGGGTCCTTTGTCCAATGGTCTACTGTGTATATCCAGTTTCGAAGACATTATTTTTCATGCCTGCTTTTTTATGCGCGGGATTGCATCAAGGTCGTTGTTATATATCGATCACCAATATTGAACGCAATATGATAAATGATAGATAAATAATGCGGAACAAATTATGCGGAGTACATCTGAAACAAACATTCCACGCCCTGAAAGAGAATGCAATACGCAGAAGCCAGCTTGGCGAACGCATACGAGTCCGAGGTTACTTTGGGATATTTGAAGGAATGCGTTGAAGGAATGCACAAAAAAAAAAACAATATTAATTCCTCTAGTACGGATATAAAAGCAATTTTAAGATCTTAATTTGCTTTTTCTGACCATTTCAGAAGAATAATGTGTTTTGCGAAATATAAACTCGGCTGTCTGCTGTGTTGGTGATCGCGAAATCCATATTTCGTAATCGCGAATTTCTATTAAACCTAAGTTCTGAGCGCCATGAAGGAGGGTCAGCTATTATGAGCGTTGTACCGCGATCACTCGCAGAAGTGAAAAAAATTGCTCCCACCGATTTCAGATAAAGTACAGATGTGTTGCTTTTTCATTCTTTTTTTTTTTTTTCATCGAAATGAGCTTCAAAGCTCAGCGCCATCGTATTTTACGTCTGTCATTATGTCAAGCTGAATTCTAAATACGTGGCGTCTTATCTTGCGCTACCGTTTTTCAGAACAGTCACCTGACCCTCCGCATGACAGCAATGAGAATACCGACGGTGCATCTTTTTGCACCTGTTTGCCGGACGGTGCGGTTATGAATGGTCCTTGAGACATTCTCCGACGGTGCTTGACGCAAGCGAATGCCGCGCCGACGCGCAACTCTTCTGTCTCGGCTGCGGCGGCGACCTTTAAACGGATGTGGCTGCATCCACAGCGTCGCGACGCTTTCGACTCCTAAATATAGCGGTCCGCATCCGGTGAAATCAGCGTCTACGTCGGAAGAGCTCGGCCTGTCTCTCGCTACGAAGGAATACAATACAAATCAGCAAAAAAAAACTGTATAAAAACAACATCCGAGTGACTGTGCAGAGGACTACCAGCAGGATGAAAGGACCGGAGAAGAGGTAAACGGTGCAATACCACCTGAGTTTCTGTCAACACTTGGGCACCAATAGTCTCCTTTTAAAGCCGTTAAAGCGAGGAAAAGACAGATAAAGAGAGAGGAATGAAGAAAGGAAGGATTTTTTGTGTGTGTGTGTGTGTGTGTGTTGCGTGGGACGAGCGTGCACAGTTCCAGCAATTTGAAAAACAAACAAAAAAAGCGGGGCTGCCGCTGTGTCGCTTGGGCCGTGGGCGGCGAATCAACAGACCTGAATTGAGTCCGAATAAAGGAGTCGCAAGAAGCGAGACAGTATATGGCCGGTTTTTTCTTTTTACCCTCTTTATTTTCTTATCGCTTCAGAGCCCTGCTCCTTTCTGGAATAGAATGTTTGTTCTGCCATATCAGCGAACGGCTCTTTAAAATTTACGGTCGTCCGAGTCAAAGTCGTGTGCAAGAAGACGCGAAGGTCACACACAACTGCTTTCGTTTTAACGAACGGCTTTTCTGTTGGAAGGCTTGCTCCCCGACTCTTCTTAGCGAAAGAGCGTGCGTTATCCATCGCAATTTTCGGCCAAGGATGTATGAGGCCGTATGATGCTCAAGCAAACTGAAGCAGCATGCTTAAGCTAACGATTAAAAAGATGCTCACCCATACTAGTGGGTTTGTTTGCTTCTCTTTACTTCGAAACAGTCCGAGGCCATTTTTTTCTGAACGATGTGCTAAGACGACCGATATTTCGAAAGGCACGAGCGAATAATACCAGTAAGGCACACAGTTAACGCCTGCCCGCCTTATGCCCTTGTGTGTCATTCTTGTCTGTTGCAAAGTAATATTGATTCTGTAAGCACAGAGCAGCCTGAAACGTTGCAGTCGTTCAAGAAACTGTGTCGAGTGAAAACACAACAGAAGCATTTCCTCCATCTCGAGCCCTTGGAGTTCTTATAGCCTCGCCAAGGTAGTTTCACGAGCTGCCTATGCTTTTCAGTCGCATTGGCACTACTTTTTTCAATCGATACACTAACCTCATCGTGATAAAAAAAGGATGCATAACCTCTTTGGTGGTCAGACTCGGCATTTATGGTAATTTTATTGTGTTCCGAGCAGCTCAGCTTCTTTCGTATAATCAAAAGTTTCGTTTGATTAAGTTCGCAAGATGTCCAGAAGAAGAGTGAAAGGCTTCGTTGTGGCGATGACCTGGACGCCGCTCGGGACTCTCGCCGGAAAGCGTTCAAAGTGTGATCAGAAGCGCTATCTGATCGCACCATTTGCGAGTTCCCCATAGGGGCCATGTATCAGAATAAGGCGCATTGACTGGGCCACAGCTTCGAGGTTAACGGTTTTTCGCCCCACTTGCGGCATTCAGCTGAACTGGAAAACATTGCAGCAGTGAAATAAGAAATATTCCACAAGGCCAGAAATAGTTTGATACGCAGTTTGTAGGTAGCGCTACAATCTGCTAACCTCCACTAACGAGTCGAAGCTTCCAACTGGATTTTGATTCCGAGCTCCACGACTGCTCGGGTTAAGGAACTCCGGTGCAGAGGGCGGCTCCTTGAAGCGCCGTCACGATCGCCGTGCCTCCGGGGCCGTCCGCTCCGCGTCACGCCTCGGATCGAGCCGTGCCGTTCAAACACGCTGCGTCGCTGCCGCCCGCCACGCTCGCAGTCTTCGGCCCGTCAAAACACGCGCCGTGCATGCACGCGCAGGCGTTCCTTCGTCGCGCAGACCGCCAATGAAGTGCGACCGCTTTGCACGCTCTGCGTGCCCTGCGACGGACATTGCAGCGAAGCAGCGGACCGTAAAGTGGATGACGTCTTATAGCCACTGTCTCTTTGTATTCACATAGCAAGTGTGATGGGCATTTTGAGGCTGTCTCTGCTCCAGCCTCGCGTCTTCCTGCTCCGAGACAGAACTTGCTCGGCACACGCGTGGCAGTGACCCCGTCCTATTTTCCCTTCAAATGGAATTTAACGGCGAACGCGCTGTTTTCTCTGAAAATGGAGCTTTTCTAAATTGCGGGGATTAAGTTTCCGAACCGACCCATAGGCCACGAAGGACGCCGCAGTAGAGCGCTCCAGATTAATTGAGACCATTCGGGGTTCATCACAGAGTCTACGGACTGTTTTGTATTTCGTCTCCATCGATATACGCCCGCCTACAGCTGGGATCGAACTCACGACTTTTGGATCAGTAGCCGAATGAAGAGAGACTGAGCCACAGCGGTGTGTGAAAACGGAGCTTTTGTAGAATAGACAAGAGCGAAAAAATAAAACATAAGTGCGCGCCATTCACAAGTAAACTGCATGCATCGACACAGTTTTCTGGACGCGAATCACGGAGGGCAGACTATACGTACACCGCCATTCAATTTAAAAACTGTGACCACTCAGTTAATTTCGGAGCAGACGTCACTGGTCTAAATCCAGTGGCGTGAAAAATTCTGAATGTAGTCTTCCCAGTAATAAATGTGTATTTTGCTGCCGGACAAACTGCAGCATAGCCAGGAAAAGATAAAGAATCGATGTTTACTAAGAACAGAAACAGGACGTAGTTGTCCTTAGTGCAACCTTAATGGATAGCTACCGGAAGCCAGAAGAGAAATGTCTGCTGGGCTCGACTAAATTTTATTATGGCGCAAAACTGGGCAAACATGCGGCTGTAACAGAGATGTTTTTTGGTGCGTCATACCTGGATGCGCAAGAGTAAAGGCCCGTTCACACTTGCGAGTCGCAGAGGTCGCGCGACTGTTTTGGTCGAAAAGCGACAGTCGCAAACGGTCGCCCTGGTCGAAAAGCGACAGTCGCGGGCCAGTCGCTCGGTGCTCGATTTTTCAGCCTCGCGACTGCGAGTCGCAAACCTCTGAACCAATCAGCGAGCGAGCCAAGCTTCCGGCAACGACACCGCTCGCGGGCGCGCCGGGCGACGACCTGCGCTGCTCCCAGCGGGCTGCCGTAGTCGTCGCTAAGCCTAGCCGGTTTCATATCGATGTCGCAACTGAGGGCGCTTCGGATCCTGGCCAGCGCTAGTAATTAAGATGCTGCTTTCGTCACCACTTTATTGCGGACCTTGTATCATAATAATATCAAGACATGCTTGACTTCTGCGACGCCTTCAGCAGCGGAGCTAGCAGACAACAGTCGAGCCGCATGGAGCAGCAGCAGCAAAGCGGCTCTGGAAAGAAATTTGCTTTTGTCGCTGTTATCCCTTCTACCAGCAACTCGGTACTGGCCAGCGATCTTCAAAAATGATTCATTTTTTACATTCCTGTACCCAAGGGCTTGGTATAAACGCGAACAAGCAATCTTTGCGCATTTTTGTGACGCCGCGGCGGCCGACATACTCCAAGCTGGTAGGCCGGCCCTACAGAGAAGCGCGCCTCTGTCTTCGTGACGCTTGTACGACCTCGGTGCACATCAAAACCGTCACGACAACCTAATCTTCGCTCGGGTAGTTGTATTACATTGCGAATAGCAGTGTAGACTATCGAGCGCGAGTACAGGAGGCGCGGCCAAAACAGGCGAAACTCTTGAAAGCGCGCGAACACCGAGAGTTTTCGCTTCAAACGAGAATCTAACGAGAAGGCGACCCGCTGGTCGCGCTTGCAAGTGTGAACAACGGTGTTGTCGAGCTGCTACTTGGTCGCAAGCGACTGCGAGTCGCACGCCCTTTGCGACTCGCAAGTGTGAATGAGCCTTAAGTCTGAGGGTGCGTTTTGTTCGTTGAGCACTGAGTTTGTCTGAAGCTGCTTTCGTAATCCTGCACGCCATCTTTTCTAACCTTGTTACATGGCAACTGCTCGTGATGGCCTAAAGTGTTTGCTTGTGCGCCGGAGGAAGAGTGTACATAATAATGGTAAGAGAAAGAAGTCGTCAAGTGACCGCAAACATCCGCGCCGGGCAAGCATGTCCGCGGGAACAGTGAATTAGAACGTGCTTTAAAAAAGAGCCACGCTCATTTTGCTGCAGTGGAGGACAATAATCGCGCGAACACACACACGCACGAAAACAGAAAAAGAAGGCGTGATAGAGGGGTATCCGTCACCACTTCGGAAATATGTCAGACAAAATGGCAGGCGTAGTATACCCATCCGATGGAAAACGTAGTTCGTTGTCGATTTAAAGCTGGCGCCTGCTGATCGGGTCCCATTTATTCTTACAAAAAGATGAGGAGAAGGTTAGATGGATATTGGCTGGTGTTTCAGCTATCATACTGTTTGACTGTTACTTTGAGTAGTCTATCATTCACTACCGGGTGGCTAGCGTAGTCAGCATGCACAGACTTCAGCAGTTCACAAAAAGTTTTTACTTCCCTTCTATGCCTCGCGGCAATACTGACACTTGTAAATTAAAAAATAGCCTCGTTAATTCGGCATCTGACCATCCGCTGCCTGCTGCAGCTTTCCCGAGGTCGGAACTGAGTACAAAATGCCTGTCAATGGGAGCGGATGAAAGGCTTCGATTCTTCAGCTCCCTCTGTTCTGGTATGACATTGTGCAAGACGGTTGCGGAGAGAAAGGCAACATTGCGTCCCTTCTTTCCTCCAGCTTGTGAACGAGGTCCTACATAATTAGCTCACTGTTAAAATTACACTGATTACCTTTGCCAATGCATGGAACAACTCCATTCTCGAACCAATGCACTGGTGAGTGTGTAATCTTAAACGCATAAAATCTCGTAATCTCCGAAATTAAAAAGTTTTGAAGTTTGCGGGCAATAGCGAATCGCTCATGTTTGCCGAAGATGGTGCTCCCGAAAAATACTTGGGCGGTTGTATTGGAGAATTATAGTATGCCGCACAGGGACATATCACTCAACAGCAACTCTCCACGCGCTTGGATGCCACGATCGCAACAAATGCCGATAAGCCAATCACTGACTGTGAATTGTCAGAACACTGGGCCCGTAACAACTGCAGAAAAAAATAGAAATAAAGAGCAAGTTACACTACGGTGTAACGTGTGTGACAGCCGCAGCATGCAGAGACTATCGCGAAACAATCCTGGGAGCAAAATAAAGGACGGGGAAGCGAGAACGGCCGCGTCATGACGCGAGCGCTCTGCAGCCAACGTTGCTCGCCAACGAGGATGACGATCAAGACGCAGTTTTGGATATCTGAGAGCCTCGGCCGCTATGGAAGCAAATGAATTAAAAGACGGTAATGTGTGCGCCTACTCATTAGGTTTAACTTACATGTCATCTGCGTGGCAGAAATCACTGCTTTGTGGCTGATAAAACTTCTTACAACGCTACGGAAAGGTGCTTACGCTCTTTACTATTTCTCGTGCCCATTACAGCGTGACTGGGTGCTTGTGGGGGCGACGACAGAATGGACGATGCAACCGTCATATACTGTCCGACACCCTACAGAACCTCGCGCGCTCTACTACGAGCTGTCGCCGTAAAATGGCTGTGTGGAATTTACGACCTCGATCGCTTTACGAGACGAGTGTTCATGAAGCCCGCTTGGTCAAATTTGTTGTACATGTGGTGAAGTCCATCTTTCGATCAAAACAGGATTTTTGCGCACACTCCGAAAACGATTTTTCTTATTCTTTTTATTGTTCTTTTACAGCAACAGCTGGATGATGAAGTTTGTCCGGTGTGAACAGCCACCGTCGCCACTTCCTCACTCCGGAGAAAAATAGGTTAGTCTTCTTACAGTACTGCATACTGGGCGAGTTGGTTGAAATACATCTTGCAAAATTTTTAGCGCGAAAAACACGGACAGAAAGAGCAGACGACACGACCGCAGTCGTGGCCTAGAGGCTTGGTCGTCCGCCTCGGCTGCGGGAGGTGGTTGGTTCGAAACCCACCGCCGGACACCCACAGATAAAAATGGGTACAAGCCACCCCCGGCCCGGCGCCCGGCTTCCTCAAGGGTGTGCGCTTGGAGGAGGCTCCGAAAACCCCGCTGCGCCCTTTCGGAGGCAAAACCAGTTTCGAACACCACCAGCCTGCAAAGGTGATTCGTGATTCAGTTGAGAGTTGACAGGTTCAACGGAGTTTCGAGAGTTCGATGAAATTTAAACGGAGTTCGCTCTAACGTGAGTTCAGTGGCACTGCGCCAACTTGAGCAAAAGCTGCGCCTTACAGAAAAGGGCCACAAGTTGGGCTTCTACCGCACGAGGCGGATTTAGGGTTGCTTGACGGGGGAACCTATCTCTCATCCGCCAAGGCAACTGTTCGGTCTACGACCCTTTTCCCAAGCATCTCACCCTAGAAGAGCCCAGCACCAGGCCAGGGGAAATCTTTTACCCATTAAAGAAACCGGCACTGGGGATTGAACCCAGCACCTCCCGAATGCGAGGCGGATGCTCTACCACAAGGCCACCGCTTCGACAGCGCTCGTGTCGTCTACTCTTTCTGTCCGAGTTTTTTGCGCTAAAAATTTTGCAAGATGTCTTCTTACAGTGTGACCCGTGCTATGGCCTCTGCTCATACCCAGCTCTATTCTTAAAGCGCTCGTGTCGTCTACTCTTTCTGTCCGAGTTTTTCGCGCTAAAAATTTTGCAAGATGTCTTCTTACAGTGTGACTCGCGCTATGGCCTCTGCTCATACTGTTGTGACTGTACTTCGGACCACGTGGGCCCGATCATGCAGCTACCGTGAACATTCATCGAGGCCGACAACCCCGCGACGGCGGTGGGAAGTGGGATGCTTGGAATGCCCCTCCGAGCCTCAGCGGATTAGTGTAGCAGGAATTTCAAGGGCCATTGTCAGCAGTAACCCAAGCGAAATTCCTTGAGCGGATTAGTGTAGCAGGAATGCAGGAGGTATTGTTCGAGCGACCACAGAGGAGGCGACGGGCCGGCGCCGGTATTAGGACTGGGAGTCCGAGCCAGGAAACGGTCGAGGCGACGGTGAGTCAAATGAACTTTATGTACAGTATGTACAAGGGCTTTTACATGATACAAGGGCCAAGAGCACCACGGGCGAGCACAAAGAAGAAGGGCGGCCCCGGCGGCGAGCGTAGCTCCGGCGTGATGGCTCTTCTGCTGCCCGTCTGCTGCTCGGGTTCAGCGCGGCTCCGCTTTTAAAGCCGCTGGAAACGGTTACGGCAGCCAGCCGTTCAAATCCTCCAATCACTGGCCACCATTCAATTTAGACCAATGGTCGAGAGCCGGCGAGCGGCGGAGGAGTTCGCACCGACGGAGAGGAGGAGAGGAGGAAGGGTCCGTGTCGGCGCCGCGGCGTCGGGATGAGTCACGCTGCATGTTGCGACTTGTCCGAGAAAGTCTGGGCCTGCTTTGAGCGTCGGCGAGCGCGCAGCGCTTGTTTCCAGGGGGGCCAGCCAGCGAAATGGGAGCTCCGGCACTACAGCACCACCGCCGCCAGACAATGCGCCACGAAGACGAGCTACTTCCGCGTGGCTCGGATGCGGGGCGCGCTCGTACGCTAGGCTCCTCCAAGTTCTCGTCCGGTGTTCAGCCGCAGGTAGCTCCAGGCTCCTTCCCGAGAACGGGTCCCTCTCGTCAGGACAGGATCACGGCTCCGCAGCTTAGTCGCCCAGGTGACTGGATCAGCTTCGCTCGGTCCTTCGGAAGAGCTTGCTTCTCAGCATCGATCGTTCATCGTTCTGCATGTTGCGAAGAACCGACCGACAACAGGCAACACCCAACACGAGCAAGTGCCCTCCGTCACCCGTCAAAACACCAGACTTCAATGTCACAAAACTCTGTTGGCTACATTTCTGTTGAATGCGATGCACAACGCGGTGTGTCATCCTCGTTTACTTCGCTAGCGTTGGCACTGGCGCTTTCATTAAGGTCCAGACGGACATCCTCTCTGCCCTGCTCTGCAACTTCTCCTGCTTGTGACTCGCTAGGAGATTCGCTTTCCGGTAACTCCGCCACGATTTCAATGGGCGAGACCTCTGTAAGTGAATCGTCCGATGCTGTGACTACCTTATCCGATGGTAGAGAGGTTTCCTCAGGTGACGAATGCGAGGCAACTTCCACTGTTACAGCAGTTACATCTGCCAAGTACGGACTACGTTCCTCTGTGCCGCATTGGCAGTGCTGCTCCACAGCGACGCACTCTGCCTCTGTGTCCCGATCTTCCGAACCTTCAGCACTTTCGAGCCACTCTAAAATG
The DNA here is from genome assembly GCF_055824585.1 of Amblyomma mixtum. Classification (NCBI taxonomy): domain Eukaryota; kingdom Metazoa; phylum Arthropoda; class Arachnida; order Ixodida; family Ixodidae; genus Amblyomma; species Amblyomma mixtum. Next base: position 320,471,198 of record NC_143012.1, read on the forward strand.
TCGGCTTTAAACTGGTAGGGAAAATCGTAAAATGATGGGGTGCTATACTCTCGCAGGTAACTTTGGCGAAGGTCCAGCGGTGACACGTTATATCTTGTCAGTAAAAAGCTTTTCAGCTCATCGTAGTCCGCCAAGCCGCCATCCAACAGGCGCTTGACAACGTCATACGCTTCGCTGGAAAGCAGGGCTACCAGCTTCTGTGCCCAACCATTCCGCTCAACGCGCTTTCTCTCGCAGACGCGCTCGAAATCTGCCAGATATTTCGCCATATCCTCGGCGATCACGAAGGGCCGTGGCCTGTCTCTCGGCTGCCGACTGTTCGTCTCATGCAGAGCGGACAATGTTCTATATCTATCATATTCGATCTCATGCGCTTCAAGCTCAAGGCCCCTCAGTTTCCTAGCACGCCGTTTTATCTCTTCTTCGCGATCACGGCGTTCAGTGATCTCTTCCCAGGCCTCATTGGCTTCCTCAGCCGTTACATTCTCCTTCCGCATGATCTCAAGAATCGCATGCTTTCGTTTTGCGGGGCCCAAATCAATGCCCAACTCTTCACAAATTTCGATGAGTTCCTTCACTTTGAAGTTCTCCATCGCACACAATAGCCTCTTGTAGTTTGCCCTTTTCTTAGAATTCCCTTGCCGTTCACTACTATAGCGCTACTAGTATGACACGCGCAAGCAATTCTTTCCAAAACGCCTCGTTTACTCCCTCTGCACCAGCTTTCGTTTCAAAGCGCTCCGACTTGGCTCGAAACTGCAAAGCTCTCCTACAGTGCTACACACACAGCCCTACTCTAGACTACAATCACGTGTGCTAGAGCAGTCTGGCGAATTGAGGGGAAAACATCAGGCACTCACCGCGCCGAGGTAGCTGACGCCGGTCGATCCCACCGCTGCCACCACTATTAGGACTGGGAGTCCGAGCCAGGAAACGGTCGAGGCGACGGTGAGTCAAATGAACTTTATGTACAGTATGTACAAGGGCTTTTACATGATACAAGGGCCAAGAGCACCACGGGCGAGCACAAAGAAGAAGGGCGGCCCCGGCGGCGAGCGTAGCTCCGGCGTGATGGCTCTTCTGCTGCCCGTCTGCTGCTCGGGTTCAGCGCGGCTCCGCTTTTAAAGCCGCTGGAAACGGTTACGGCAGCCAGCCGTTCAAATCCTCCAATCACTGGCCACCATTCAATTTAGACCAATGGTCGAGAGCCGGCGAGCGGCGGAGGAGTTCGCACCGACGGAGAGGAGGAGAGGAGGAAGGGTCCGTGTCGGCGCCGCGGCGTCGGGATGAGTCACGCTGCATGTCGCGACTTGTCCGAGAAAGTCTGGGCCTGCTTTGAGCGTCGGCGAGCGCGCAGCGCTTGTTTCCAGGGGGGCCAGCCAGCGAAATGGGAGCTCCGGCACTACACCGGTCACGCTGGCGGATAATTGAAGAATTCTGTGGCCCCGACTCGCGTTCTGGGCATTCGGCGGGGAAGCAAGTTCATTCACCTGCTGGAAGACTTCGGGAGATTCCTTTCCCGCAGGGCTGGATGAGTCGGCATCTCCTCCTCTCATCGACCCAGCTGCGGGAGAGGGGAAAAGCTCGCACCTGCCCAGCCGTGGGTGGTAACAAGAACGTCCCCTTCGGTCCATCCGATTGGACAGTGCTCGTCGACCATTATTCCCCAGCCAGGGATCTGGGGAAACCGAACGATATTTAACTCGGCCGTGAGTGTGGCCGAGAGAAGCCTGCTAGCTCCAGTCGACTACGGTTGACGAAGACGTTCCCCTTCCACTGAGAGCCATTCTCAGTCCCGCTCTATGTAAATAATGTAAATATTCATGTAACCATGTGAATACAGTTTTTCCTTCACTTCCCCTACTCCCCGTCTCCGGCCCACGTTTCCTTCCTCCTTCGGCAATGCGGCGGTGATCCTGGATCCGATGCCTGGTGGGACACGCTACTAGCACGGCAAAACATATCAACTGGTTGGCAGCGGCGGGATCTTCCACGCTTGGTCCTGGCTTCAGCAGTGGTGAGCGCTTGACTTTCTTTAAGAATCTGCCAGGCTTGATAACTCTGGAAATTTATCACTACCTGTAGATTGTTTTTCTGCACGTGCTCGCTTAAGCATTTCACGTAGCAGCTTATTTTTGAAAGTCCTCGTTCGGGAATTGCCATGGATTTGAGCAAGCTAAAGAAGCCAGAGTTGATGTTGCTGTGTGAAAAGCTGGGTATTGAGGCCAGGAAAAGTCACAGAAAGCCGCAGCTGATTGAGGCTATTAAGGAATGTGGTGCTAAGGGGGAGGGTGACAAAATTTGGGAGACCTGGGAAGTCATTCAGGAGGGAATCAGGAACGCTAAGGAGGAGGCCGACAGGGTTGAAAAGGAACGCAAGGAGAAGGCCGACAGGGTTGAAAAAGAACGCCTTTACCGCAAGGAAGCCGCTAAGAAGGAGGCCGACAGGATTGAAAGAGAACGCCTTTACCGCAAGGAAGCCGCTAAAAAGGAGGCTGACAGGTTGGATAAAGAAATTGCTCTAAAGCGTTTGGAGTTGCAACAAATTTTAGAGGCAAAGCGCGCCGAGAGGAATTCGACATTAAATCAGGAGGTTTCGGCGCGAGAAGAAATTAAAGTCGGCAATGAAAACTGCGTGTCTTTGCTCATTGCCCGCGTCACGATCGAGAGCCCGCTCGGGGTGCGTCTGACCGAGGCAGCCATCTCCCAAAACCTGCCTAAGCAGCATCACTCGATTTCCTCAAATCGCTCGGATATGCTGCCCAAAGAAAAGGGCCTTTGTTTTGGAGATAACGCTGCGCAGGTCCTTACCACTTCGAAGGCTCGTGAATTCGCAGCGCCAGCAGAGCACGTAGTTGAAGAGGGCAAACCTGACAGCGACTGTGGGGCTCCAGGCCAGAGCGCGGCGTTAGCTGAAAAGCGCGATGCCGCACAGATTGTCCTTTCAACCCAGAAAGACTTAGGCGCAGCGCAAAAATGTCGTCCTCCAGAAAGCAGTCGCGCGCTGAAAGCGGCAACTGCAAGTTCTATTGTAAGCGAGGAAGGCGCCTCAGCGCTGCCTCGAAACAATGATCTGTTCAACGATCAGGGAACGACAGCCGCTCGCGACCAAACACCCGAAATTGAGTTATGCTCCAATGAAACCAGCGTCTCTTTGCCAACTGGCCGCGTCGCGATCGAGAGCCCGCTCGAGGTGCGTCTGACCGAGGCAGCCGTCTCCCAAAACCTGCCTAAGCAGCAACCCTCGATTTTCTCAAATCGCTTGGATATGCTGCCCAAAGAAAAGGGCCTTTGTTTTGGAGATAACGCTGCGCAGGTCCTTGCCATTTCGAAGGCTCGTGAGGTCGCGGCGCCAGCAGAGCACGTGGTTGAAGAGGGCAAACCTCAACCTGTAAGCTCGAAGCCTGTAAATTCTCTCGGTGATGAGCTAGAGCAGGCTTTGTCACAAACAGACGATGAGACGAACGCCGGCGACTTAAGCTGTGACGGCTCCGCGTTACCACATGACGAGCCAGCCCAGGACTTACTCACTACTAGCACAGGGGTAAAGAGTACCGATAGTAGTGCAGGCGATAGTGAGTCTTCCGAATCAGACGCAAGTGATGACCTGGAGCTAGGTGAGGAATTGAATTCCAATCTTGTGTTACCCCACTCGGATGGCTTTCTCGAACTCCTTCGTGTGGACAGAGAAACGTTCACCGCTGAGCAAGAGAAAGACCAATCTCTACGCAAGTTGAGTCCCCAAAGTGACATAGGTGTGTCACGGGAGAAAATACCTTTCCAGCTCCGTTCTGGCCTGCTGTACCGCCAGTATAAGGATAGGAAAGGTATCCAACACGACCAACTTAATGCCCGCGTCGCGATCGAGAGCCCGCTCGAGCTGCGTCTGACCGAGGCAGCCGTCTCCCAAGACCTGCCTATGCAGCATCCCTCGATTTTCCCAAATCGCTTGGATATGCTGCCCAAAGAAAAGGGCCTTAGTCTTGGAGATAACGCTGCGCAGGTCCTCACCAGTTCGAAGGCTCCAGAATTCGCAGCGCCAGCAGAGCACGTGGGTGAAGAGGGCAAACGTGGCCCTGTAACCCTCATAAACTCTCACGGTAGTGAGCCAGAGCAGGCTGGATCACAAACTGACAATGAGGCGAACGCCGACGACTTAACCTGTGACGGTTCCGCGATGGCTAGTGACGCGCCCCGCAAACCAACAGCGAGGGTTTCCACGGAGCGGAAGCGTATAGAGGTGGCCAAACGGGAAGAGTTAATCAAGGGGAAAGTGCGGCTCTTGTTGAATGCTCGACTAAAATCCGAACCGCGTAGCCACCCCAATTTGGCACCTCGGTGCTCAAGAGTTCGCACCCGCCCCGTGGGAACACAAGCCAAGAGAACGCAACGCGCGAACCCAATCCGAGAGAGACGGATACGCTGGCACGGCATTCGCACCCGTTCGTTCCCTTCTCGCATTCTGCTTTCTGAGCGTCAGCCAAACTTCAGAACCGCGAGACTTGGACGAGAAACAGTCAAGGGTCCCAAGCTGAAATTCCTAGCCTTGTGTCCTGTTGCACCTGCTAGAGCAGCAATCGGACCGCGGCCGCGCAGGGGGCGGCTGAAGAATAGGAACCAGTAAATTCCTCTAATCGTAACGTTGTTTCTGGACGGTTTCGAGGAATAATCCTATACAGTTTATTGCTTGTTTCTTTTTGTTCATTTAACTCTCCTGTACAGAAATGCAAGCTGAAATTCCTAGAATTATGTAATGTCTCATCTGCTAAAGCAGCTGTCGGACCACGGCCGCGCAAGGGGCGGATATGACGCATAATCTCATATTGAGTTTAATGCTTGTTTTTTTTCTTTTGTTCATATCACTCTCCTATGCGAAATGAGAGCGAAATTTCGGAGCTTGGCATTGCGGGACTCAGTTTACATGCGTTGCAGTAAAGTGCGCGGTAATGGAAACGCTGATGGCCTCAGCCGAAGCTTTCCCGCGTAATGCCCTTTCCTGACTCCACGGAGGTCAATCCGCTATGCAAATTTGTATTTTTTTTTTTTGCTTTAGCGGGAATCATTTTTGTCTGTTTTGCATGTGTGTTCAGCAGCTCCACCTTCCCTTTGTGCTCTCACGGGCGGTGGCTTTCTGTGACATACACCGTGCTACGGCACCCCCCCAAAATTTTAGGAAATTTTTCCCTTTTGGCTAAACAAGCTCTCTGTATTCTGGTTTGGTCAAACTTGGAAACTTTCGGAGGAGGACGTAAATTTCACGCGACAGCTCATTTTCTCTAAACAGACTTTGTCGACCGAAAACAGCTTGGCAGTTCTTAAAGTCGGTTTGGCGCTTTCTGCTTGTTGGGCTGTGTACCTTGCTGGTTGAGACCGTTACAGTTGTCAACGAAGCAAGAAGAACCTTTGGGCCCAGCTGTGACCAAAAGCCGAACGGACACAACTCCAGGTCTCTGCGCGCAGCAGCGTTGGCTGCAACCACTACGAGACCTCTTCGGGCGGCGGACGTGCTGTTGTGACTGTACTTCGGACCACGTGGGCCCGATCATGCAGCTACCGTGAACATTCATCGAGGCCGACAACCCCGCGACGGCGGTGGGAAGTGGGATGCTTGGAATGCCCCTCCGAGCCTCAGCGGATTAGTGTAGCAGGAATTTCAAAGGCCATTGTCAGCAGTAACCCAAGCGAAATTCCTTGAGCGGATTAGTGTAGCAGGAATGCAGGAGGTATTGTTCGAGCGACCACAGAGGAGGCGACGGGCTGGCGCCGGTCACGCTGGCGGATAATTGAAGAATTCTGTGGCCCCGACTCGCGTTCTGGGCATTCGGCGGGGAAGCAAGTTCATTCACCTGCTGGAAGACTTCGGGAGATTCCTTTCCCGCAGGGCTGGATGAGTCGGCATCTCCTCCTCTCATCGACCCAGCTGCGGGAGAGGGGAAAAGCTCGCACCTGCCCAGCCGTGGGTGGTAACAAGAACGTCCCCTTCGGTCCATCCGATTGGACAGTGCTCGTCGACCATTATTCCCCAGCCAGGGATCTGGGGAAACCGAACGATATTTAACTCGGCCGTGAGTGTGGCCGAGAGAAGCCTGCTAGCTCCAGTCGACTACGGTTGACGAAGACGTTCCCCTTCCACTGAGAGCCATTCTCAGTCCCGCTCTATGTAAATAATGTAAATATTCATGTAACCATGTGAATACAGTTTTTCCTTCACTTCCCCTACTCCCCGTCTCCGGCCCACGTTTCCTTCCTCCTTCGGCAATGCGGCGGTGATCCTGGATCTGATGCCTGGTGGGACACGCTACTAGCACGGCAAAACATATCAATACCCAGCTCTATTCTTAAAGCGCTCGTGTCGTCTACTCTTTCTGTCCGAGTTTTTCGCGCTAAAAATTTTGCAAGATGTCTTCTTACAGTGTGACTCGCGCTATGGCCTCTGCTCATACCCAGCTCTATTCTTAAGCTACGGAGCTGCCTATTGTGAGACTGGCACTGTTTGTCCACGTATTGCAGCATGCACCCTCTTAATGTTTTTTTTTGTTCTTAAACCTTTTTCTTTTTAAAGGGGTGGCGAAAACGAGTGTAAGTTGGCGTGTATCGACATGGTACTACCTAGTTTTAATCACAGAGAAAGAGCCCGAGAATCAAATTTTAACTAAGTAGGATATTTGGATGGAGTTACCCTCAATGCGCATTTCAGAAAGTAAGCCCGACAAGAGAAGACACTACGGTAATCAGAGGCACGTAATTGGAATTCTGGGAAAAGGCATGTGAATATACGCTTGCACGCGCTCATACGCGCACGCACGCACATTCACACAAAACAATGTACACAAAGTTTTAATCCGTGCTTAGAGACATAAGAAGCGAAAGCGATAGATCTCACTTGAAAGCAACAAAATGTCGCCGACTCTACTAACGCCTTGGTATAGATAAGGCACGTCGTAGGGCTAGGTAATATAACGTGCGTCTAAATGCTTAGTGTCACTTCTAGGAATATCAGTTACCTTGAGGACATGGCTGGGCGTACAGGAGTATAATGGAAGAAAAAAATTCTAGCGTTAAAAGTACCACTTTTCGATGAATGCTTACTCTCATGACTTAGGCGCACGATTGCATTTACTCACAAGGCGGAAAAAACTGGAAAGAAATAAGAAGTGTACTTAGAGGAGTGGATGGAGGGGTGGCAGCTATTCAACCCCACCAACACAAAAATATTAGGAGCAAGTATCGAGGAGCTCTGCTGTGGTCGCACCAGCTTTTTTTTTTTCTTTATTATCCATGGTTTTACCCGCCCCGCCAGCAAAATGTGTACGGGGAACGACGAGAATGACGGCGTCGTCAAAAAGCGCGGCTGGTGCATATGACAAAGGAAACGGCATCCCAGCTTCCGTGTGTAAAAAGGACGAATGAAATTCAATTTCATTTCATCTTTTAAATTAGGAATTTACAAGTGGACTACTGTTCGCATGTTCCGATTTCTATGATTCTTTATCGCACCGACCTCTTGAAAACATGAACTGTTTGAACCAGAGTATAATCTGCAGTGAAAACAACGTAGCAGCCAAGCAGCAGTCGCGACTGCACCTTGAAAAGATAACACTTCATTTGATAAATTCACGCAAAACACTTCTTAATTATCACCGTGACTCTAGTACAACTGCTAAAGCGCGTGAAACGTGAAGAGCACGAAGGAAGACAGGCAGTTATGCGTATGTTTTCTAATTTCCAAAATTTACTGTCTTTAAGGCCATAATTCCAGGCTTCGTGGCCGCGGGAAACGCGCACTTACGAAAAAAAAAGGGCTAAACAGAGCTACTATGGACAGAACATGCTGCGGGTAAAAAAAGATACGGTCTGTTGAAAGCGCCAAAGAAAATATTGTAACAAACTGATAAGGAAAAGTGCGGCCCAATCCACTGTCTGTAAGCGCGCCAGGTCGCCACGTGGGGCGAAACTTGTGCGTCTGAAGAAGCATCTTGGTATCGCTTCATCGTGAGCATTTCGCACCAGACCAGAGACAGATAGCCGTCCAAGAAAAAAAACGAAAAAAAAACGTCAGGCCGCTGGAAAAGCGGCGATGCACCGGTGCATCGTCATGACTGCTGCCTGCACACGTGCGGAGCCTCTTGTCGAAGATCGCATGGGGTTTAATTGCAGCGGGGGAAAAGGGGTGAGGGGGAGGGTCGCGGAAGAAAAAGATGTGAAGAAAACGCTCGGTGACTGATCACAGATAACTCAAACCTTCTAGAACATTCTGCCAGCGTCAGTAGCGCATACGCAGCCTGGCAGCGTATGGCTGAGACGAAGCCATTTTGTCTTCTTAGCTGGAAGTGCTGCGGGAGAACCGATGAGGACGTTTCGCAGTGCGGTGCTTCTTGCCGCGACTTTTTGTGCCCGTTGCCAGTTGATTGCTGTCGTCTTCGCCATTCCCCGGAGGCGTCCGGGAGCTCTTATGCTCGTGACCTGCCGAAGAGTGCAGGCGGAATTTTCGTCGAGCCAGGCGTCCGGCAAGGAAGGTGAGTTGGGCTAAGCCTCGCGGCGAGGGGGCATGAGTTCGTGAAACGAGCTCTCTGCTATTGGCATACGAATACTCGCATTTTTTTTTTTTTTTTACCAGCAGAACTGGATAACAGTGTAGCACAATTAACACGAGGCTTGTAAAGTGGTTTCACGAACCGTGGCCGTCGGGTCTCTTTTCCGTGACGGAAGCGCAGCGGGCTAGTATTCGCGACGCACATGTGTAGGCTTAGCAGACACTAGGCGGGGCAGCTGCAGGCATTGAGTCAGCGAGGAATTGTCATGTATGCCTCGCGCCTCTGCGCTTCTCCACCCAGAACTTATATGGACGCTGCCAGAGTAAACTCCCGAATTCTATATGCTTGCACCCTTGTTACAGCTCTGTTTTTATTTTCGCAGATGCACGGACTTTGGCTCAGCCTTTCTGCCTTCCTGACTGTCAGCGCTGAGGGAGTAGTGATGAAGGCACTTTGCAATGCGGTGCTTCTTGCCGCGACTTTGTACCAGTTGATTGCTGTCGTCTTCGCCATTCCCCGGACGCGTCCGGAAGCTCTTACGCTCGTGACCTGCTGAAGAGTGCAGGCGGAATTTTCGTCGAGCCAGGCGACCGGCAACGAAGGTGAGTGGGGCCTCGCCTCGTGGCGAGGGGCGCATGTGTTCGTGAAACGAGCTCTCGGCTATTGGCATATACGAATACTCGCATTTTTTTTTTTTTTACCAGCAGAACTGGATAACAGTGTAGCACAATTAACACGACGCTTGTAAAGTGGTTTCACGAACCGTGGCCGTCAAGTCTTTTTTCCGTGACGGAAGCGCAGCGGGCTAGCATTCGCGACGCACATGTGTAGGCTTAGTTGACTCTAGGCAGGCAGCGGGGTAAAGCGCGGCGAGGAGGTTGCGGTACACTCCAGCAGCGCCATCTTGTTACTCCCATAGTTGCCTGTACTTATTTGTGGTTCATGGTATTGAAAATTAAGTGATCATTTTCAATATAGCGACACAGAACACATTAAAAATAAACCTCTAAAATTGTAAACGTCGAAGAAAGTGCTTAAGCATTACACTGTAATATGCAGACGTGTGCCAGAGAACTTGGGAAAGTTTCGTTTTCGTTTCGTGTGCTGTGGCAGCTGTAGGTTACCGAGGGATGCTAGTTCATTGCTACTTACAGCGTAGACTGCAGAACCGAATTAAGATACGGCAGTTTACTACGCCCAATACGCACTGCATTACACCTCTCCGGAATCACTCACTCCAGCCGCTTGGTCCGCGGTCTTTCGCACGAGCGTTGGCTTCTCTGCTGGTTTTGTTTTTCGATGTCTTAATCAGTGCGGGAAAGCCCTGCAGACGCCAGTCGTCTCCGGTACGCACATTGGTCGGACGTATTTCTCGTGCGCACGTCGGTCGATCGCGTACCATCGAGGACAAAATTTTGCGGGACGTCGGAGCGGCGTTTTCAAGCTGCCTCTGCTCATTACGCGGCGCAGTGGCCGCGTCGAGGCTGTGATGGCCGATGATTAAGCGCATGCGCGTCCTATATTCCTCCGCTTGCCTGTCTGATAGCTCGTTTCGCGTGAGTAACTGGTTTTTCTGAGCTTGGCCGCGGGCGGCCGCTTTTCGCTGCTTCCGCTCGTCAGCCGCCACATGGCCGCCGTAGCCGGCGCGCTGCCCGGCGACAGCGATGACGGTGCGCATTCACGGCGCCCGTCGCATTAATGTAACTTTTTTTTTTTTTAAGGAGAGGCTGTCTGAGCCGCAAGTCAATGAGAGGGCTCAGACCTGTATAGTGACAATCGACGGACCCTTGCCTTGTCACGCGAACAATATTGAGAACGTGTCCTGCCCTGCGTCCTTGGCGGACTATTGTGGGTTAAATGCTTTATATTTCAGCGGGACAGAGGTCCTGCGCACACTTCGCAGAGAGTGAGGGTTGCTCTTGGAAGTCGTGGTGTGCGCGGCAACTAGCACGGTCACCGGAAGGCCAGACGGATAAATGCATGGGGCTTAATAAAAGCTTACCATTTGGGGTCGCACTTTGGGAATGCCAACCAACGCGGATAATTAACAGGCGGCCATCAAGACAGTAGGAAAGGCTTCGTGCTTTACAGGTCTTTATACAAATAGATGCTGCGGCGTTTCATAAGCGTGTGACTTCTGCGATGGACTCCTGGATTGCGGTTTTGTTTAAGTGCACTTTTTTTCATTTGTGGCATTAAATTTGTTGTGAAAGAATTCCCACCTTTGCACTTTACAGGGGCAGAATATTTATGAAGTGGTTACGATGCACGCTCGCCGTTAAGGTGCGTCAGAAAGTGGTTCTAACACGCAGCAGAACAAACCCGTCCTCCAACGTAGGCACGAAGTTACAAACGATTCCTTAAATGAAGGAAAAAACAGCGCTTTATTTCTCTCCATAAGAAAAAAGTTACATTAATGCGACGGGCGCCGTGAATGCGCACCGTCACCGCTGTCGCCGGGAAGCGCGCCGAGTACGGCGGCCATGTGGCGGCTGACGAGCGCAAGCGGCGAAAAGCGGCCGCCCGCGGCCAAGCTCAGAAAAACCAGCTACTCACGCGAAACGAGCTATCAAACAGGCAAGCGGAAGAATATAGGACGCGCATGCGCCTAATCATCGGCAATCACAGCCTCGACGCGGCCACTGCGCCGCCTAGTGGCGCAGAGGCAGCTTGAAAACGCCGCTCCGACGTCCCGCAAAATTTTGTCCCCGATGGTACAAGAAACTGGACGCTAGACGTGTTGGCAGCGTTCGCGGCGAACTGCCGTAGGCACGCACCACGCTGCGACTCCGCGCGACGCGATCTACCGCTTTGCCACGCTCTTGCACAGAGTTTGAGAAGAATGCCGCCGTCGTGCATCATATGCAAAACAAGGTGTCAAAAGCGATCGGGCATTTCGCTTCATGTGTTAGCAATGTTCTTCCCTGGAAAATTCATAACGACACTGTCGCGCATTTTCTTTGTTAAGATTTTTTTGTACGCATGCAGCACGCATGACAAGCATTAATTCGTGGAGCCTTACGTTTAGTGGTATATATTACAGGCCTAGCAGTGAAACAGTATATGAATTCCTCAGAAAAATAAAAATTCCTGCAAAAGTGGCTCAGCACTATTACGACACCACTGCCTAGTTACATATAGGGCAGAGGATCTGATCAAGACATTTTGAGCAATCATGCTTTTACAGCAGCCACACCAGGTATTTTTTGAAACCAGATGCAGTGCCAACGATATTCCAAAGGGTACATAGTGAGCAGTTAGGAGTAAATTGCGGCTACTCTCTGTTTATGTCTAGTAGAAGCTGCATTCAGTGTTAAATTTTGATGCTTGTTACGAGTGAGTTTTGAAAATTATGCTGAACCTAGCTACAGCCTTTACAGCCAAATCGTAAGTAAAAAGAGGTAAACTGAACTTTTCAACAAAACACTAAATATTTAAGTTACAATTAAAAATTTACCAACTGGTATGTCAGTACGAAAGTAAAGGCAGGAATGCAGCATAAAAAGAATCAGGTTCATGATCAATAAAATGCATCATGTATCAGCAGTTCAGAGTAGTGCACTAGATGGGAGGGTTTACGCAGGAGAGACTGTGTGTTAGGCATGTCTACATTATTACACAGAATTCTGACAGAGGTCATGGTGTCTCACCAAGTCTGTCTGCGTAGGGTGATAAGTTATAATACAGTTAGTGCCTCAGCTCGTGCAATACTTTTACTTCAGGTTGCAAGCACACTTCACAGTGCTCTTTCAGGATTGCAGTGTTCGCCACTTATGTCACCGCAAAAATGCAAGCAGGTAAGGTTAGGTGAGCAGAAAGGCCAATGCTTCAGGCAACAAAATTTTTATCTTAGCAGGAGCACGCAAACTCAGAAGCAGGCCGTTCACAGACAATGTCCTCACCCCCCTCACGAGCTCAGTCACCATTGAGGAAGTTCCCACGCTTGCAGGTAAAACACAATGAATCCGAATTCTGGTGTCTCTGGTAATGTAAATGTTCTTACTTCAGGCCATTAGGGTGACAAAGTATCTTAGCCGACCAGTCATCTCACCTATATGCAAATCCCTCTGCAAACACTTGCAAACTCCCACAACATAGTCCCCACGCAAGCGAAAGTAGGCGAGATGCTTCAGATAAACAGCTAAAACCTCAGGTCAAAACTGATTTTGCTTCAGGACAAGTCTACACCACAAACCCCCAGCTCAGTAGCAGCATCATCAGGGAAATCTCTATGCAAGTGCTTGCAGGTAACATGCAAAAGATAGATGCACTGTCTCCTCTGACGAGCCAAAGTTGCACTTGAGTTATGAAGCGCGCTGCAGAAAAGTATTCTTGATTAATTTCTATCCCTAGGGTTATTGTACATGCTACAAATTTATTACAAAATAGAGTACCAGCTGTTCCCGCTAGCCGTACTGTATATTCTCTTAAATGCTCCTCCATTACAGAATCGAAACTTGGCATTCAGTAACTGCATTCAGTGGATTGAAGGAATGAGCCTGGCCAATGTGCTTGTTTACGAAGTAGAATCCGTGTCAAATTCAGGCCTGCATTCCTTTAGACTGCAAATATCTCGTGTTGCGTCTTATGTCAGATAAATGGCAATGATACGCCAAATGCAAGGTAAGTCTCTTGACTGTAGTAGAGGAAATAAGATTCTTGTTGCAGTTTCTAAAACACACCTTATACGTGTGATGCAAAAACACTGCTAAGGTCACTGAAGTACTCACTCATTTATTAGTGTTAAAACAATCTAAATGCAAAGCAGTTGTACATTTAAGCTTTTACAGACACCTCTGTGCATTTCAGAAGGTCTGATTTTTTGGTTTTGTGGGGTTTAACATCCAAATGTGGCAAAGGCTACGAGGGACGCAATTTCTGAAGGAATCTGCACAAGACGCACAGTTGAGCTATAAATAACAGGCATGATGAACAGTGGCACAAAACATTTATTCCAACATTGCTCATGCGAAATCATTGTATTAAGATACTAAGTTGAAGACTCTTTGTTTTTAAGCACCAACAATACCACATCAAGGCAGCCCTATTAGGTGTTGAACAATTAAGAGCACAGGTCTTGACACTGTTTCTATTTTTTTTTCATGCGCATTCTTCGAGCATGTCAACAGATGTGCAAGGTATTGAATGCAACATTGTGCATGACTGAGGCATTATTTACATACTATATTTATTTCTCATGTGTACAACAGTAACATCAGTGAATTTATAGAAAATAAAAAAAACGCATTCACAAACATAACTGCTTAAGTTAAATAACTGTCAACTATGAAGCCAGCTGTAACTTTGCAGTGCAAGTTGTATAGCAAGTAATCTCACATGCTTGTGATTGTAAACATACACTGGTTGTCAATTTTTTTATAGAGAACATGGCATGAATTTTTAATATTTCGAAAGCTGTACGCGAGAAAACTGCATTCCAACATTTCTATTTACCGTACACAATGCTCTGCTGGTGCTCTCTGAACGTGACTTATCCCACACGTCTTTTGCATAAAGTTCTTTCATGTATGTACACTTCGTTGGTGCTTCGGTGCACACAGATTAAACCATTCAGAACGGAGTCCATTACAGATTTTGCGTTGTATTCAAACAGAATTATGGAACACCAACGAAGTCTCACCGCAGGAGAAGACAGGAGGTGACAATTCACACTTAACTAAAGGGACTCCAGGTAGTGCCAAAATGCATGGGGCATGCATGTTTTATAACGCCCCGTACATCAAAACAAACCTCGCTGAACCTCACCCCCAATCCTCGCTGATCTCAGCTCACACAAACACAAATCATACATAATGAGCGGCACAGGATTCACCACCACCTGTAACTGTCTTTGTACGCTCACAGTCGCGAACATCTTGCACGTGAACTAAAAAGCAATCAACACAGCACGTAAGCAAGCTGCAGCACTGTTCCTCCCGCAGCTTTTTAGCGCGCACTATGTAGCGCGCGCAGCGCGCGGCCATGCTGGGCGAAGTTGCCAGGTTAGTGCGCTGTAATTGTCATTAAATCGTCAAGCTTGGTCTAGGTCGTCTGTATCATGCAGGGAACCATGAGCGAAGTAACAAGATGGCTGCCATTCATGGTTATAAAAAAAGTGGAGAGGGTTCACATGGGAGATCTGCCGCTGCTTTCTCTCTAGAGTTGGTATATTAGCTCTATGTAGGCAGGGCACCTGTGCAGGCATTGAGTCAGTGAAGAATTGTGATGTATGCCTCGCGCCTCTGCGCTTCCCCACACGGCACTTGTATGGATGCTCCAAAAGTAAACTCCCGAATTCTGTATGCTTGCACCCTTGTTACAGTTGTTTTTATTTTCGCAGATGCACGGACTTTGGCTCTGCCTTTCTCCACACGGCACTTGGATTTGTCCGGACGCTCCACGAGTAAGCTCCCGAATTCTACTTGCTTGCACCCTTGTTACAGCTGTTTTTATTTTCGCAGATCCCCGGACTTTGGCACTGCCTTTCTGCCTTCCTATAGCTGTCAGTGCTGAGGGCGAAGCGGTGAGGACACTTCGCTGTGCGGTGCTTCTTGCTGGGACTTTGTGCCCGTTGCCGGCTGTTGCTGTCGCCATTCCCCGGAGGCACTTGTGACCTACCAAGGAGTCCTGGCGGAATTTTCTTCGAGCCAGGCCTCCGGCAACGAAGGTGAGAGCGGGGCTAAGTCTCGCGGCGAGGGCGGCTGTGTTCGTGAAACGAGCTCTGGTTATTGGCTTAAGAATACTCGCATTTTTGCTACTAGCAGAATTGGATAAGTCATGGAAAACTGGATAACTCGCCCGAGCGTCTGCCTTCATGGATAACAGTGTAGTAAAATTGGTTTGGTTTATTGGGGTTTAAGGTCTTACAACGACTCAGGCTATGAGAGACGCCATACTGAAGTGCTTCGGAAATTTAAACCACCTCGAGTAGAATTAACACGAGGCTTGTGAAGTGGTTTCACGAACCGCCGTTGTCGGGTCTCTTTTCCGTGACGGAAGCGCAGCGGGCTAGTATTCGCGGCGCACATATGTGTAGGCTTAGCTGACACTAGGCAGGGCAGGTAGCTGCAGGCATTGAGTCAGTGAGGAATTGTATGCCTCGCATATTGCTCACTGCCTCAAGGAGCTCAGCTCATCGTGCCCGCTGTCGTTTATGTCACGGAACGAGCACCCGTTCCGAACGCCTTTGTAGCCCGGCCACCATGTCGTGTCAAGGAAGAAATTGGTCAAATCCCCTTGTGTGATCGCCCGTTCGATCGCCCATTCAAAATTGTACGGCCTTAACGCCATCGCGCACGCGCACGCTAGTGCTCTTGAGCGACATGTGGTTTGTGGACCCGTACACGGCGCTCGGAATTCCTTGCCAGCCTCGTCCAGCAACTCTGAAGAATGGACGCTGCCTGCGGTCTGCGGCAGATCGCCTTTCTGCTGCAGCCAAGGTAGGTGAGTGAGTGGGCATCCGCCACTGCGGCTCAATTTCTCCAAGAAGCGGCCACACCCTTCGCTACATGCCTGCCATGGTGAGTATACTATGTTTGTGCTTGAATTTTTTTGCTGCAATTCGTTTTTTTTTTCTTTTTTTAGGATTTGTGTACGTGCTCCAGCAAACGGCCCCCGTGCATACCAACATACACAGAACCATTCTGGCGCTCGCTTCTGGTCCGTTGACTTCTGCACATCGTGCCATTCCTCCCAAGCTGAGAACCCCACCACCACACCCAGCCAGCACCTCCTCCATCATACTGGGTGACCTGACCTGGGCAGCAATCTCCTTCATGATGCAACTAGGCTTGGGAAGTTTCCCCTTACAGCCTGTCACTGCACTGCTCAGCCACTATTTCATTCTCAAGTGGCTTGTGGGCTTTGCTGGAATGTCACATAGGGTCCTTCCACTAAAGGTGGCAGATTCTTTGCTCGTTAGTCATGGTAGAACACCATTGTTTGCATATTTTCATACTATTGCTTGTCAACGATGATTGACTGGACACTGTTGCATTCATTCTTGCCTTGTCAAATGGGACACAACTGTGGCCATTCCATATGCACCAGCTCGTCGCTGCCTCGATAAAACTTGACAACGCAAACTTCATTGGAAACACATTCACGGGACCACCACTGTCAACTTGGAATTTCATTTTGGTCGTGAACAAGTTTGCTTTGCTCAACGCTTCGGACCGCTTCGCGCACTGTTACAAATTGGTTCCACTGATGCCACGTTGTATTCCAGGCGATACAGGAGTATCTCAGACACCCATGACTGCCTTCGCAGTGCTTGCGTCTCTGCAATGATCACCTCATATTCTTGCGCTTTTTCTTCTCTGCGTCTTTGAACTCGTGACAGCGGCGATTGCCTTTCATCTGCTGTTTTGCGGAATCATGCACCAGTTGCTCGGATGAACCTTTAAAGAATCAGCAGTGCGCTTGCCTCGATTGGCCACTGTTGCATTCATTCTTGCCTTGCCAAGTGGGACATAAATGTACACATTCCATAAGCACTGGCTCATCGTTGTCTCAATCGGACCTGACGTACGTCGTACACTTTTGGAATCATATTGATGGCAGCAAAACTGTCAGCTTTGAATTTCCCTTTTCTTCCGCTGACATGCAAGGTGAATGAGTTTGCTTTGCTCGGCGCTTCGGACAGCTTTTCACACTGATGCAAAATGATTCAGATGTTACTATGTTGTATTCCAGGCATTACAGGCGTTTCTCGCACACTCATGACTGCCTTCGCAGGGCTTGCGTCTCTGCAATGATCACTTTGTGTTCTTGCGCTTTTCCGTCCCCAATGGGCACTGAACATCCCTTGGACGTCCTGTGGATGTTTAGGATGTCCATGGGACGTCTAAAAGAATTCCAGTGCTCATTGGGGTCTCTGCATCTTTGAAATGGTGACGGTGCTGACTACCTTTTATTTGCTGCTTTGTGGAATCATGCAATAGGCACTCTGACGAGCCTGTCAAGAATCGGCAATGTGCCGGCCTGGACTGGCCGCTGTAGCATTTATTCTTGCCTTGCCATGTGGGACATAAATGCAGCAACTCCATATGCACCGGCTCATCGTTGCCTCGATCATACTACGACGCAAACTTCTTTGGAATCATTCATGAAACCACCGCTGTCAACTTTGAATTTTGCTTTTCGTCCGTGTTTGTTTTGCTCAACGCTTCGGACGGCTTTGCACGCTGTTTTAATATGGTTCAACTGATGCTATGTTGTAATCCAGGCATTACAGGCGTTTCTCGTACACTCATGACTGCCTTTGCGGTGCCTGCGTCTCTGCAACAATCATTTCTTGTTCTTGTGCTTTTTCTTTATCTTTGAACCGGTGACTGCAGCGATTGCCTTTCATTTGCTGTTTTGCGGAATCATGCAACAGACACTCGGATGAACTTTTCAAGAATCAGCAATGTGCCGGCCTCGACTGGCCGCTGTTCCGTTCGTTCTTGCCTTGCCAAGTGGGACATAACTGCGGACATTACATAACCATCGGGTCATCGCTGTCTCGATCAGGCCTGACAGACTCCAGGATGTTCTTTGGAATCGCTTTCATGGCAGCAAAACTCTCAGCTTTGAATTTAGGTTGTCTTCCACTGACATACAAGGTTGTCAACAAGTTTGGTTCGCTCAAAAACTTAGTACGGCTTTCCACGTTGTTGCAAACTGGCTCCACTGAAATACCACGTTGCATTCCAGGCAAATGTAGGTATTTCTCGAACGCTCAAGATTGCCTTTGCAGTGTCTGCGTCTCTCCAATGATCACTTCATGTTCTTGTGCTTTTCCCTCTCTGCGTCTTTGAACTGGTTTCAGTGGCGATTGCCTTTCTGCTGTTTTGCGGAATCATGCACCAGTCACTCGGATGAACCTTTCAAAATAGGCAATGTGCTTGCCTCGATTGGCCACTGTTGCATTTATTGTTGCCTTGCCACGTGGGACATAAATGCCACACATTCCATAACCACCGTCTCATTGTTGTCTCGATGAGACCTGACGTACGCCACGAATTATTTGGAATCACATTCAAGGCAGCAAATCTGTCAGCATTGAATTTCACTTTTCTTCCATTGACATGCAAGTCTGTGAAGGAGTTTGGTTCGCTCGACAATTAGGATGGTTTGTTTGTCATTGCAAATTGGTTCCATTGATATCGCGTTGTATTGCAGGCAATATAGGCGTTTCTCGAACGCTCGTGAGTGCCATCATTGTGCCTGCGTTTCTGCAATGATCACTTCATATTCTTGAGCTTTTTAGTCTCTGCGTCTTTTAAATGGTGACGGCGGCGATTGCCTTTCATTTAATGCTTTTTGGAATCATGCACCAGACACTCTAAAGAACCTTGCAAGAATCAGCAATGTGCTGGCCTCGATTGGCCACTGCTCCATTCATTCTTGCCTTGCCAAGTGGGACATAAATGCAGACATTCCATAAGCACCGGCTCATCGTTCTCTCGATCGGTCATGACGTATGCCACAAAGTTTTTTTGAATCAATGATGGGAACAAAACTGTCAGCTTTCAATTCTCCTTTTCTTCCGGTGACATGCAAGGTTGTGAATGAGTTTTGTGTGCTCGGCGCTTCGTGTTCCGTGGGGTCAACGACTCTGCAAGGCATCTAACAGCAGCGCATCGTGCACAATATTGGAACTGCCACAACGTGTTGGTCAGGCATAAGTACGTGCCCATAGTGAGCGCCAGATTCTATATGCATGCACTCGTGTTACAACTGTTATTATTTTTGCAGATACGCGGTCTTTGGCTCTGCCTTTCTCCACACTGTATTTGGAATCAGTTCAGACGCTCCAAGGGTAAGCTCCTGAATTCTGTATGCTTGCGCTCTTGTGAGTGAGCATTCTGTTATGTTTGCGGAGCTTGTCCACATGATTACGTCCGAACAAATGGGTTTATGCAAAAAAAAATGGTACCATCAGATAGAGCATCGGAAAATCTTGTACGGGAAATTGGGGGATTGAGGTGGGTTAATTAATGAGAGCCAAAAATGTACAAAAAGTGGACGGCCAAAGCAAAAGTGACACCAAATTTGAAAACGTCGGAAGTGTGGCACCACTTGACCGGAAGTGTTAACGGTAACGCGTGGCGCCAAATTTGAAAACAAAGCATGGCACGAAGTTTGAACTCGTACCTAAGCATTTCTCCTGTGTGGGTGCCACAGTGATCTCTGTTTTCGCAGATGCCCGGTCTTTGGCTCTGCCTTCCTCCACACGGCACTTGGTATCAGTTCAGACGCTTCAAGAGTAAGCTCCCAAATTCTATATGCTTGCGCCCTTGTCACAGCTCTTTAATTTCGCAGATACACGGACTTTCACTCAATCATACTCCCCACGGCCCTTGTACCTGTTTGGATGCTCCAAGAGTAAGCTTCCAAATTCTGTATGCTTTTTCCATTGTTGCAGCTCTGCTTTTATTATCGCAGATGCGCGGACTATCGCTTTACCATACTCCACACGGAACTTGAACCTGTTAGGATGCTCCCACACGAGTTCTGTTTGCGCCTCTATATGTTTCGATGGTGAGTATGCCTGGTCCATGCTTGTGTTTCTTTGCTACCAGCAGCCTGTCTTTTTAGATTTACGTGCATTTCTCAGTCGAGAACCCTTGAGCATAACAGCGAGAAGGCTATAAAGCGTTTCTTGAGCAGCGCATTGTCCTATTCCTTCCATGCTCCCTGCCTCTTCCGCTTACTATATGCATGCAGGGATGCTGCTAGTGCCCATCAGACGCTTTTACAGTGTGTGCATGCCCTCCATGCTTTCCCCCGCAGGTTCTCTTTTAGTATGCACAAGAACGAGCTCACATTGGCTATCCCCTGCTGTCAGCAGGAAGGACTCCGAGGTGCCGTATCATTGTCGTGCAGGAGACCCCCGTTCTGCTGTTGCTGTCACAAATGCTGAATGTCTGCGCAGTAAGTGCCTACATCTTTTATATGCTTGCATCTATTACAGTTCTATTTTTGTCTTGCAGATGCGGACTCCGGTTCTGCCATATACTCTACGGGCCACTTCATTCTACATGGTCAGGCACACACAGCGCACTCGTCCTGGACCAGATGTGACCCCGCCTTGACGTCCAGTGTGGTGCCAGATTGTTTAGTCACCATTGAGTCTCTCTCCTAAAGCTCTCAGCATATGGGTTGATGCTAGTGAAGGCCGGCTGACAGGCTGAGTTGACGAGGACAAACGGGGTGGCCGTCCGAGGCTGGAAGTCTTTGGATTGAGGCGATCTGGGCTGGAGGTTTCCTGTAGGCTATCGTGAACGTTAGACCGTGCTTCCCGGTGGCCCGCTGCGCCCCTTCTGCGCGTTCTCTTTTGGCCCATAACACTGTCACCTATATGGGCTTTGTAGGACCTGTGAGACCACCTCCACCACACCCAGCCAGTGTCTCCTCCATCATACTGGGTGAACTGACCTGGGGAGCAGTCTCCTTCATGATGCAACTAGGCTTGGGAAGTTTCCCCTTACAGCCTGTCACTGCATTGCTCAGTCACTATTTCATTCTCAAGTGGCTCGTGGGCTTTGCTGGACTGTCACATAGGGTCCTTCCACTAACGGTGGCAGATTCCTTGCTCGTTAGTCATGGTAGAACCCCATTGTTTGCATATTTTCATCCTATTGCTTGTCAACATTGATTGACTGGACACTGTTGCATTCATTCTTGCCTTGTCAAATGGGACATAACTGCGGCCATTCCATATGCACCGGCTCATCACTGCCTCGATCAAACGTGACAACGCAAACTTCATTGGAAACACATTCACGGGACCACCACTGTCAACTTGGAATTTCATTTTGGTCGTGAACAAGTTTGCTTTGCTCAACGCTTCGGACCGCTTTGCGCACTGTTCCAAATTGGTTCCACTGATGCCACGTTATATTCCAGGCGATACAGGAGTATCTCAGACACCCATGACTGCCTTCGGAGTGCTTGCGTCTCTCCAATGATCACCTCATATTCTTGCGCTTTTTCTTCTCTGCGTCTTTGAACTCGTGACGGCGGCGATTGCCTTTCATTTGCTGTTTTGCGGAATCATGCACCAGTCACTCGGCTGAACCTTTCACAATATTCAATGTGCTTGCCTCGATTGGCCACTGTTGCATTTATTCTAGCTTTGCCAGGTGGGACATAAATGAGAACATTCCGTATGCACTAGCTCATCGTTGCCTTGATCGGACTGCGCCAAAAATTTCTTTGGAATCACTTTCACGGGAACACTGCTCTCAACTTTGAATTTCTCTTTTCGTCCTACTTTAGTTTGCTCAATGCTTCGGACAACTTTGTACACAGTAGTAAATTGGTTTCACGGATACCATGTTGTATTCCAGGCAAAAACAAGTGTTTCTCGAATGCTCATGACTGCCCTCGCAGGGCCAACGTCTCTGCAATGATGACTTCATATTCTTGCGCTTTTCCTTATCTGCGCCTTTGAATTGGTGACGGTGGCAATTGCCTTTCATTTGACGCTTGGTGGAATCATGCACCAGGCACTCTAAGGAGCCTTTCAAGAATCAGCAATGTGCTTGCCACGATTGGCAACTGTTGCATTCATTCTTGACTTGCCAAGTGGGACATAAATGCAGCAATTTTTATGTACCAGCTCATCGTTGCCTCAATCAGACTGTGCCGCAAACTTCTTTAGAATCACATTGATGGTACCACTGCTGTCAGCTTTGAATTTTACTTCTGTTGACATGCAAGGTTGTGAATGAGTTTGCCTTTCTAAATGCTTAGGACGGCTTTGCACACAGTTGCAAATTGGTTCCACTAACGCCAATTTGTATTCCAGGCAATACAGGCGTTTCACGGATGCTCACGACTGCCTTCACAGTGCTTGTGTCACTGCAATGATCACTTCGTGTTTTTGCAGTTTACATTCTCTGTGCATTTGAACTAATGACGGCGGCAATTGCCTCTAACTTGCTGCTTTGTAGAATCACGCACCAGGCACTCCGACGAACCTTTCAAGAATCAGCAGTGCGCTTGCCTCGATTGGCCACTGTTGCATTCATTCTTGCCTTGCCAAGTGGGACATAAATGTACACATTCCATAAGCACTGGCTCATCATTGTCTCAATCGGACCTGATGTACGCCGTACACTTTTGGAATCATATTGTTGGCAGCAAAACTGTCAGCTTTGAATTTCCCTTTTCTTCCGCTGACATGCAAGGTGAATGAGTTTGCTTTGCTCGGCGCTTCGGACAGCTTTTCACACTGATGCAAAATGATTCCGATGATACTATGTTGTATTACAGGTGTTTCTCGCACACTCATGACTGCCTTCGCAGGGCTTGCTTCTCTGCAATGATCACTTTGTGTTCTTGCGTTTTTCCTTCTCTGAGTCTCTGAAATGGTGACGGCGCTGACTGCCTTTTATTTGCTGCTTTGTGGAATCATGCAATAGGCACTCTGACGAGCCTTTCAAGAATCGGCAATGTGCCGGCCTGGACTGGCCACTGTAGCATTTATTCTTGCTTTGCCATGTGGGACATAAATGCAGACACTCCGTATGCACCGGCTCATCGTTGCATCGATCATACTATGACTCAAACTTCTTTGGAATCATTCACGAAACCACCGCTGTCAACTTTGAATTTTACTTTTCGTCCATGTTTGCTTTGCTCAACGCTTCGGACGGCTTTGCACGCTGTTTTATTATGGCTCAAGTCACGCTATGTTGTAATCCCGGCATTACAAGCGTTTCTCGCACACTCATGACTGCCTTTGCGGTGCCTGCGTCTCTGCAATGATCACTTCTTGTTCTTGTGTGTTTTCTTCTCTATCTTTGAACCGGTGACGGCAGCAATTGCCTTTCATTTGCTGCTTTGTGGAATCATGCAACACTCGTATGAACCTCTCAAGAATCAGCAATGTGCCGGCCTCGACTGGCCGCTGTTCCATTCATTCTTGCCTTGCCAAGTGGGACATAAATGCGGACATTACATAACCGTCGTGTCATCGCTGTCTCGATCAGGCCTGACAGACTCCAGGATGTTCTTTGGAATCACTTTCATGGCAGGAAAACTCAGTTTTGAATTTAGGTTGTCTTCCACTGACATACAAGGTTGTCAACAAGTTTGGTTCGCTCAAAAACTTAGGACGGCTTTCCACGTTGTTGCAAACTGGTTCCACTGAAATACCACGTTGTATTCCAGGCAAATATAGGTATTTCTCGAACGCTCAAGATTGCCTTCACAGTGTCTGCATCTCTCCAATGATCACTTCATGTTCTTGTGCTTTTCCCTCTCTGCGTTATTGAACTGGTGGCGGTGGCGATTGCCTTTCATTTGCTGTTTTGCGTTATCATGCACCAGTCACTCGGATGAACCTTTCAAAATAGGCAATGTGCTTGCCTGGATTGGCCACTGTTGCATTTATTCTTGCCTTGCCACGTGGGACATAAATGCGGACATTCCATAACCACCGTCTCATTGTGGTCTCGATGAGACCTGACGTACGCCACGAATAATTTGGAATCTCATTCAAGGCAGCAAAACTGTCAGCATTGAATTTCACTTTCTTCCATTGACATGCAAGTCTGTGAAGGAGTTTAGTTCGCTCGACAATTAGGATGGTTTGTTTGTCATTGCAAATTGGTTCCATTGATATCGCGTTGTATTGCAGGCAATATAGGCGTTTTCACGAACGCTCGTGAGTGCCATCATAGTGCCTGCGTTTCTGCAATGATCACTTCATATTCTCGAGCTTTTTAGTCTCTGCGTCTTTTAAATGGTGACGGCGGCGATTGCCTTTCATTTAATGCTTTTTGGAATCATGCACCAGACACTCTAAAGAACCTTGCAAGAATCAGCAATGTGCTGGCCTCGATTGACCACGGCTCCATTCATTCTTGCCTTGCCAAGTGGGACATAAATGCGGACATTCCATAAGCACCGGCTCATCGTTGTCTCGATCGGTCATGACGTATGCCACAGTTTTTTTGAATCACAATGATGGGAACAAAACTGTCAGCTTTCAATTCTCCTTTTCTTCCGGTGACATGCAAGGTTGTGAATGAGTTTTGTTTGCTCGTTGCTTCGTGTTCCGTGGGGTCAACGACTCTGCAAGCCATCTAACAGCAGCGCATCGTGCACAATATTGCAACTGCCACAACGTATTGGTCAGGCGTAAGTACGTGCCCATAGTGAGCGCCAGATTCTATATGCATGCACCCGTGTTA
Source organism: Amblyomma mixtum (assembly GCF_055824585.1). Taxonomy (NCBI): domain Eukaryota; kingdom Metazoa; phylum Arthropoda; class Arachnida; order Ixodida; family Ixodidae; genus Amblyomma; species Amblyomma mixtum. The sequence continues at coordinate 320,495,922 of NC_143012.1, forward strand.
CAACTTATTATTTTTGCAGATACGCGGTCTTTGGCTCTGCCTTTCTCCACACGGTATTTGGCATGAGTTCAGACGCTCCAAGGGTAAGCTCCTGAATTCTGTATGCTTGCGCTCTTGTGAGTGAGCATTCTGTTATGTTTGCGGAGCTTGTCCGCACGATTACGTCCGAACAAATGGGTTTATGCGAAAAAAAATGGTACCATCAGATAGAGCATCGGAAAATCTTGTACGGGAAATTGGGGCATTGAGGTGGGTTAATTAATGAGAGCCAAAAATGTACAAAAAGTGGACGGGGCCATAGCAAAAGTGACACCAAATTTGAAAGCGTCGGAAGTGTGGCACCACTTGACCGGAAGTGTTAACGGTAACGCGTGGCGCCAAATTTGAAAACAAAGCATGGCACGAAGTTTGAACTCGTACCTAAGCATTTCTCCAGTGTGGGTGCTGCAGTGATCTCTATTTTCGCAGATGCCCGGTCTTTGGCTCTGCCTTCTTCCACACAGCACTTGGTATCAGTTCAGACGCTTCAAGAGTAAGCTCCCGAATTCTATATGCTTGCGCCCTTGTCACAGCTCTCTTTAATTTCGCAGATACACGGACTTTCACTCAATCATACTCCCCACGGCCCTTGTACCTGTTTGGATGCTCCCCCTCGAGTTCTGTTTGCACCTCTATATGTTTCGATGGCGAGTATGCCTGTCTTTTTAGATCTATGTGCATTTCGCAGTCGAGAACCCTTGAGCATAACAGCAAGAAGGCTATAAAGCATTTCTTGAGCAGTGCATTGTCCTATTCCTTCCATGCTCCCTGCCTCTTTCGCTTATAATACTCATGCAGGGATGCTGTTAGTGCCCATCGGACGCTTTTACAGTGTGTGCATGCCCTCCATGCTTTCCCCCGCAGGTTCTCTTTTAGTATCCTCAAGAAGCAGCTCACATCGGCTATCGCCTGCTGTCAACAGGAAGGACTCCGAGGTGCCGTATCATTGTCGTGCAGGAGACCCCCATTCTGCTGTTGCTGTCACAAATGCTGAATGTCTGCGCAGTAAGTGCCTGCATCTTTTATATGCTTGCATCTATTACAGTTCTATTTTTGTCTTGCAGATGCGGACTCCAGTTCTGCCATATACTCTACAGGCCACTTCATCGTGCATGGTCGGGCATACACAGAGCACTCCTCCCGGACCAGATGTGCCCCGCCTTGACGTCCAGTGTGGTGCCAGATTGTTTAGTCACCATTTAGTCTCTCTCCTAAAGCTCTCAGCATATGGGTTGATGGTAGTGAAGGCCGGCTGACAGGCTGAGTTGACGAGGACAGTGTGGCAGTCTGAGGCTGGAAGTCTTTGGATTGAGGCGACCTGGGCTGGAGGTTTCCTGTAGGCTATCGTGAACGTTAGACCGTGCTTCCCAGTGGCCTGCAGTGCCCCTTCTGTGCGTTCTCTTTTCGCGCATAACACTGTCGCCTATATGGGCTTTGTAGGACCTGTGAGACCTCCTCCACCACACCCAGTCAGTGTGTCCTCCATCATACCGGGTGACCTGACCTGGGGAGCAGTCTCCTTCATAATGCAACTAGGCTTGGGAAGTTTCCCCTTACAGCCTGTCACTGCGCTGCTCAGTCACTATTTCATTCTCAAGTGGCTCGTGGGCTTTGCTGGACTGTCACATAGGGTCCTTCCACTAAAGGTGGCAGATTCTTTGCTCGTTAGTCATGGTACAACATCATTGTTTGCATATTTTCATCCTATTGCTTGTCAACATTGATTTACTGGACACTGTTGCATTCATTCTTGCCTTGTCAAATGGGACAAAACTGCGGCCATTTCATATGCACCGGCTCATCGCTGCCTTGATCAAACTTGACAACACAAACTTCACTGGAAACACATTTACGGGACCACCACTGTCAACTTGGAATTTCATTTTAGTCGTGAAAAGTTTGCTTTGCTCAACGCTTCGGACGGCATTGTGCACTGTTCCAAATTGGTTCCACTCATGCTCCGTTATATTCCAGGCAATACAGGCCTATCTCCGACGCCGATGACTTCCTTCGCAGTGCTTGCGTCTCTGCAATGATCACTTCATATTCTTGCGCTTTTTCTTCTCTGCGTCATTGAACTCGTGACGGCGGTGCTTGCCTCTCATTTGCTGTTTTGTGGAGTCATGCACCAGTCACTCGGATGAACCTTTCATATTCAATGTGGTTGCCTCGATTAGCCACTGTTGCATTTATTCTTGCCTTGCCAGGTGGGACATAAATGAGAACATTTCATATGCAGCAGCTCATCGTTGCCTCAATCAGACCGCGCCAAAAATTTCTTTGAAATCACTTTCATGGGAACATTGCTGTCAACTTTGAATTTCGCTTTTCGTCCTACTTTCGTTTGCTCAATGCTTCGGACGGCTGTGTTCACTGTTGTAAATTGGTATCACGGATACCATGTTGTATTCCAGGCAAAAACAAGTGTTTCTCGAATGCTCATGACTGCCCTCGCAGGGCCAACGTCTCTGCAATGATGACTTCATATTCTTGCGCTTTTCCTTATCTGCGCCTTTGAATTGGTGACGGCGGCAATTGCCTTTCATTTGACGCTTGGTGGAATCATGCACCAGGCACTCTAAGGAGCCTTTCAAGAATCAGCAATGTGCTTGCCACGATTGGCAACTGTTGCATTCATTCTTGACTTGCCAAGTGGGACATAAATGCAGCCATTTTTATGTACCAGCTCATCGTTGCCTCAATCAGACTGTGCCGCAAACTTCTTTAAAATCACATTAATGGTACCACTGCTGTCAGCTTTGAATTTTACTTCTGTTGACATGCAAGGTTGTGAATGAGTTTGCCTTTCTAAATGCTTAGGACGGCTTTGCACACAGTTGCAAATTGGTTCCACTAACGCCAATTTGTATTCCAGGCAATACAGGCGTTTCACGCACACTCATGACTGCCTTCACAGTGCTTGTGTCACTGCAATGATCACTTCGTGTTTTTGCAGTTTTCATTCTCTGTGCCTTTGAACTAATGACGGCGGCAATTGCCTCTAACTTGCTGCTTTGCAGAATCACGCACCAGGCACTCTGAAGAACCTTTCTAGAATCAGCAGCGTGCTTGCCTCGATTGGCCACTGTTGCATTCATTCTTGCCTTGCCAAGTGGGACATAAATGTACACATTCCATAAGCACTGGCTCAGCGTTGTCTCAATCTGAACTGACGTACGCCATACAGTTTTGGAATCATATTGATGGCAGCAAAACTGTCAGCTTTGAATTTCCCTTTTCTTCCACTGACATGCAAGGTGAATGAGTTTGCTTTGCTCGGCGCTTCGGACAGCTTTTCACACTGATGCAAAATGATTCCGATGATACTATGTTGTATTCCAGGCATTACAGGTGTTTCTCGCACACTCATGACTGCCTTCACAGTGCTTGTGTCACTGCAATGATCACTTCGTGTTTTTGCAGTTTTCATTCTCTGTGCCTTTGAACTAATGACGGCGGCAATTGCCTCTAACTTGCTGCTTTGTAGAATCACGCACCAGGCACTCTCAAGAACCTTTCTAGAATCAGCAGCGTGCTTGCCTCGATTGACCACTGTTGCATTCATTCTTGCCTTGCCAAGTGGGACATAAATGTACACATTCCATAAGCACTGGCTCAGCGTTGTCTCAATCTGAACTGACGTACGCCGTACAGTTTTGGAATCATATTGATGGCAGCAAAACTGTCAGCTTTGAATTTCCCTTTTCTTCCGCTGACATGCAAGGTGAATGAGTTTGCTTTGCTCGGCGTTTCGGACAGCTTTTCACACTGATGCAAAATGATTCCGATGATACTATGTTGTATTCCAGGCATTACAGGTGTTTCTCGCACACTCATGACTGCCTTCGCAGCGCTTGCGTCTCTGCAATGATCACTTTGTGTTCTTGCGCTTTTCCGTCTCTGCATCTTTGAAATGGTGATGGTGCTGAGTGCCTTTTATTTGCTGGTTTGTGGAATCATGCAATAGGCACTCTGACGAGCCTGTCAAGAATCGGCAATGTGCCGGCCTGGACTGGCCGCTGTAGCATTTATTCTTGCTTTGCCATGTGGGACATAAATGCAGCCACTCCATATGCACCGGCTCATCGTTGCATCGATCATACTATGACGCAAACTTCTTTGGAATCATTCACGAAACCACCGCTGTCAACTTTGAATTGTACTTTTCGTCAGTGTTTGCTTTGCTCAACGCTTCAGATGGCTTTGCACGCTGTTTTATTATGGCTCAAGTCATGCTATGTTGTAATCCAGGCATTACAGGCATTTCTCGCACTCTCTTGACTGCCTTCGCAGTGCCTGCGTCCCTGCAATGGTCACTTCATGCTGTTGCGCTTTTCCATCTCAGCATCTTTGAAATGGTGATGGTAGCGATTGCCTTTCATTTCCTGCTTTGTATAATTATACACCAGATACTCGGACGAACCTTTCAAGAATAAACAATGCGCTGGCCTCGACTGGCCGCTGTTCCGTTCGTTCTTGCCTTGCCAAGTGGGACATAACTGCGGACATTACATAACCATCGGGTCATCGCTGTCTCGATCAGGCCTGACAGACTCCAGGATGTTCTTTGGAATCACTTTCATGGCAGCAAAACTCTCAGCTTTGAATTTAGCTTTTCTTCCACTGACATACAAGGTTGCCAACAAGTTTGGTTCGCTCGAAACTTAGGACAGCTTTCCACGTTGTTGCAAACTGGTTCCACTGAAATACCACGTTGCATTCCAGGCAATATAGGAATTTCTCGAACGCTCAAGATTGCCTTCGCAGAGCCTGCGTCTCTCCAATGATGACTTCATGGTCTTGCGCTTTTCCTTCTCTGCGTCTTTGAACTGCTGGCGGTGGCGATTGCGTTTCATTTGCTGTTTTGCGTTATCATGCACCAGTCTCTCGGATGAACCTTTCAAAATAGGCAATGTGCTTGCCTCGATTGGCCTCTGTTGCATTTATTCTTGCCTTGCTACGTGGGACATAAATGCGGACATTCCATAACCACCGTCTCATTGTGGTCTCGATGAGACCTGACGTACGCCATGAATTATTTGGAATCACATTCATGGCAGCAAAACTGTCAGCATTGGATTTCACTTTTCTTCCATTGACATGCAAGTCTGTGAAGGAGTTTGGTTCGCTCGACAATTAGGACGGTTTTGTTTGTCATTGCAGATTGGTTCCATTGATATCGGGTTGTATTGCAGGCAATATAGGCGTTTCTCGAACGATCGTGAGTGCCATCACAGTGCCTGCGTTTCTGGAATGATCACTTCATATTCACGAGCTTTTTCGTCTCTGCGTTTTTTAAATGGTGACAGCCGCTATTGCCTTTGATTTAATGCTTTGTGGAATCATGCACCAGACACTCTGAAGAACCTTGCAAGAATCAGCAATGTGCTGGCCTCGATTGGCCACTGCTCCATTCATTCTTGCCTCGCCAAGTGGGACATAATTGCGGACATTCCATAAGCACCGGCTCATCATTTTCTCGATCGGTCATGACGTACGCCAGTTTTTTTGAATCACAATGATGGGAACAAAACTGTCAGCTTTCAATTCTCAGTTTCTTCCGGTGACATGCAAGGTTGTGAATGAGCTTTGTTTGCTTGGTGCTTCGTCTTCTGTGAGGTCAACGACTCTGCAAGCCTTCTAACAGCAGCGCATCGTGCACAATATTGCTACTGCCACAGCGTGTTGGTCAGGCGTAAGTGCGTGCCCATAGTGAGCGCCATAATTCTATATGCATGCACCTGTGTTTCAGCTGTTATTTTTGCAGATACGCGATCTTTGGCTCTGCCTTACTCCACACGGTATTTGGCACGAGTTCAGACGCTCCAAGGGTAAGCTCCTGAATTCTGTATGCTTGCGCCCTTGTTACAGCTGTTTTATGCATGAGCATTCTGTCGCTATGTTAGCGGAGTTTGTCCGCATGATTACGTCCACACAAATGGGTTCATGCGAAAAAGAATGGTACTGTCAGATAGAGCATCAGGGGATTGAATTGGGTTAATTAATGACAGCCAAAAATGTGCAAAAAGTGGACGGGGCCAAAGCAAGTGGCACCAAATTTGAAAACAAAGCGTGGCGCGAAGTTTGAACTCATACTTAAGCATTTCTCCAGTGCGGGTACCACAGTGATCTCTATTTTCGCAGATGCACGAACTTTCGCTCTACCGTACTCCACACTGCCCTTGTACCTGTTTGGATGCTCCAAAAGTAAGCTCCCGAATTCTATATGCTTGCGCCCTTGTCACAGCTCTTTTTAATTTCGCAGATACACGGACTTTCACTCAATCATACTCCCCACGGCCCTTTTACCTGTTTGGATGCTCCAAGGGTAAGCTCCCAAATTCTGTATGCTTTTTCCATTGTTCCAGCTCTGCTTTTATTATCGCAGATGCGCGGACTATCGCTTTACCATACTCCACACGGCACTTGAACCTGTTAGGATGCTCCCACACGAGTTCTGTTTGCGCCTCTATATGTTTCGATGGTGAGTATGCCTGGTCCATGCTTGTGTTTCTTTGCTACCAGCAGCCTGTCTTTTTAGATTTACGTGCATTTCTCAGTCGAGAACCCTTGAGCATAACAGCGAGAAGGCTATAAAGCGTTTCTTGAGCAGCGCATTGTCCTATACCTTCCATGCTCCCTGCCTGTTCCGCTTACTATACGCATGCAGAGACGCTGTTAGTGCCCATCGGACGCTTTTACAGTGTGTGCATGCCCTCCATGCTTTCCCCCGCAGGTTCTTTTAGTATCCACAAGAACGAGCTCACATCGGCTATCCCCTGCTGTCAGCAGGAGGGACTCCGAGGTGCCGTATCATTGTCATGCAGGAGACCCCGTTCTGCTGTTGCTGTCACAAATGCTGAATGTCTGCGCAGTAAGTGCCTGCATCTTTTATATGCTTGCATCTATTACAGTTCTATTTTTGTCTCGTAGATGTGGACTCCGGTTCTGCCATATACTCTACAGGCCACTTCATCGTACATGGCCGGGCATACACAGCGCACTCGTCCTGGACCAGATGTGACCCCGCCTTGACGTCCAGTGTGGTGCCAGATTGTTTAGTCACCATTGAGTCTCTTTGCTAAAGCTCTCAGCATATGGGTTGATGCTAGTGAAGGCCGGCTGACAGGCTGAGTTGACGAGGACAACGGGGTTGCCGTCTGAAGCTGGAAATCTTTGGATTGAGGCGATCTGGGCTGGAGGTTTCCTGTAGGCTATCATGAACGTTAGACTGTGCTTCCCGGTGCCGTGCTGTGCCTCTTATGTGCGTTCTTTTGGCACATAACACTGTCGCCTACATGGGCTTTGTAGGACCTGTGAGAACTCCTCCTCCACACCCAACCAGTGTCTCCTCCATCATACCGGGTGACCTGACCTGGGGAGCAGTCTCCTTCATGGCGCATCTAGGCTTGGGAAGTGCCTTAAGCCCCGCTGCGGTGGCTCCGCACCTGGCATCCTGACTACGGTGACTGCGGCCAGCCGTGTTCCGTCCAGCCTTCACTTGTATAAAACCCAATTCGGTCGCTACATTTGGTGCTAGATGCTGGGTACACACATCCTAGGTGTCACCAGTACCCCGTCGCAGCCGCCCTTTGGCAGGTTTGCCATCTTTATCGCCAGAGTTCATTTCGATTGCGACCACGCAAGCGAGCCAGACCCACGAACTGCGAGCTGAAGAGGAGACGATTTTGATCCATCAGCGAGATCTGCGCACATTCCACGGCGAGAGCAAAGAGGACGTTGAATGGCTCCGACATTACGAGAGGTGCAGCAAGTACGACCGTTGGAACACTACCGCCCGCCTGTACAACGTTGTTTTCTTCCTTGCTGGCACGGCTCTGACTTGATGCGACAACCACGAGGAAAATCTTACGACCTGGAGCCGGTTTGTCGAAGAAATCGCGAAGACCTTCGGGGATACTCTTGCGAGGAAGAAACGCGCTGAGCATCAACCTTCCCAAAGAGCTCAGCTACCCAGTGAAACATGCACGAAATACATCGAGGAAGTATTGAAACTTTGTCGCATGGTCAACTGGCAAATGCTAGAAGACAAGGTAGGGCACCTTCTCAAAGGGATTGTTGAGGACGTGTACAACTTCCTTATTTCCCGAGACACCCCTGCTACGGTTGCAGATGTCTTAAAGCAATGCCTTAAAGCACGCCGGATAGCACCAAAATTCGGCCGCCTTTCCAATGTGACCACCGTCGCCAGCATCGACATCCCCGAGTCAGAAGACATCGCTTCTATAGTCAGGAGGATTGTACGTGAGAAGTTAGCGGTTCAGCGGCGACGTACAAATTTCGATGAACTTTACCAACAGGCTTCGAGGCCTATGCCATCATTGGAGCAGCGTACTTCATTGACTGCACCAAATAACGACCCATTTTACAACTGCGGCATTGAGCGGAGCCAACAATCGACGTCGCACCTGTACTTCCAGCAGCTTCCATCCCGTCCTGATGAAGTACCTCGTGGTGCGTCTCGTCGCGCGTCCGTCACCTCTCCTCTGCCTTTAAGGGATCCTGCTGTGAGCTACCAAAGCCGCCAGCCACTGATATGTTATGGCTGCGGGTTCAGCGGACACATCTCCCGGTTTTGCCCGCGTTGCCAGTTTTCTCGACCCCCTGTGCAACGCGCACCACGCTTCAGGAATGACTCCCAGTGGGAGCAGCCACCCGCTACCTTCTATCGGCCTCCTTCTCCCCAACGCAGTGCATGCAATGACTCCCCTATCTCCGACCGCAGCATCACTCCGCCGCCGCAGCGACAAGGCCGTTCACCATCCCCACGTCGCTGCTTCGTTTCTCCACCGCTGGGAAACTAGGCGGTGCGACCGATGGAGGTAAGGTCGCCGGACAGTCAACGTCGCGAATACCTCTGCCTATAATCATGCTAAAAAAACGGTGTCAGTGACTGTAGACAATGTCGAAACGGATGCTTTAGTTGACACTGGTGCCGCTGTGTCCGTTATGAGCCTTTCATTTAAAAACCACCTTCGACAGAAAGTTGTTTGTGTGGGACAGAATCGATACGTTTTGTGGAGTTGGGGGTGAAACTAGTTCCGGTTGGCCTGTGCTATGCTTCAGTTGTGCTTGGTGACGAGTGCTACCGAACAGAATTCGTTGTGTTGAGACGTGCCGCGCATGACATGATCTTGGGTGTTGACTTTTTGCGTGAGTGTGGTGCAACACTAGACTTCAGTGCCGGTGAAATTTCTTTGAAGCCAAACATTATCCCCATATTAGTGGATAACATGTCCCAGCCTCATGAAGGAGTTCTCTCCCTACAGGAAGATGTGTTGCTGCCAGCGATGACAGCAAAATTTGTGCCTGTGAAATCATCCCAACGTTTCGTGGGCACGAACTCATTAGTCGTCGAGCCAAATGTCTTGAACGGGGCGAAAAAAATACTTTGGTGCTACGTTCCGTCGTCGAGGCAGTGGATGGCGGTGCACTCATCTGTACTGTGAACGTGTCAGAGGAGCCTGTTCGTCTTCCTTCTGGTTTAGCACTCGCAAGATTTGAGAACCATGTGATCCACGCCATTGAAACTAGTGGTGAAATAAAACGTACACTCGCCAAAAGATGGTTTTTAAACCATCTTTTGGCGAGTGTACGTTTTATTTCACCACTATGCCTCTCCCTCGCCAGACAGGATTCTGTCGAACCCTTGATTACGTTGCCATTGAAACTATTTCTGATCTCAGCGAAGCAGCACCAGGGAAGTCTGAATTTTCTGCTGAGCTTGAGCGCATGGTCAACAAATCACTCCCGTCTAGTGAACGTCATACGCTGCAAGAAATCTTGCAGCGTCATGCTCAAGTGTTCGACTTTGCCTCTAAGGGATCGGGTAGTCATTTTCCAGCCTCTCGAATACAGCATAAAATTAACACAGGAAACACACCCCCTATTCACCAGAAACTTAGTCTCCCTGGCAGAGCACAAGATCATTCAATAACAGGTGGACGAAATGCTGCAGAAAGGAGTCGTCCGTGAATCTGCCAGTCCGTGGGCCGCCCCTGTGATCCTAGTGCGAAAGAACAATTCTTGGCGATTCTGCATTGACTACCGTCGTCTAAATGCGCTAAGATGTATACCCTTTACCTCGCATTGACGATGCAGTCGATTGTTTGTACGCGGCGTCATATTTCTCCTCGATTCATTTGCGATCTGGTTATTGGCAAATTCCCCTGCATCCATCTGACCGTGAGAAGACAGCCTTCGTAACCCCAGATGGTTTGTACGAATTTAATGTAATGCCATTTGGATTATGCAACGCCCCTGCAACGTTTGAGCGATTCATGGACACGATCCTTTGTGACTTAAAATGGGAAATCTGCTTGTTACCTGAATGTCATCATTCTCGGCAAGACCTTCCAAGAGCACAATGAAAGACTCCATATTGTTCTCGAATGCATCGGATCGGCGGGGCTCATTTTGAACTCAAAGAAGTGCCATTTTGGGGACCGGCAAACTAGTTCTTGGCTTCCTCGTCAACCAGGCTGGTATCAGGCAAGATCTGCAGAAGATCGCTGCAGTATGAGATTTTGAACCTCCACACACCCTGAAAAGCCTTCGGAGCTTCCTCAGACTCTCTTCATATTTTTGTCGCTTCATTGCTGGCTTTGCACACATTTCCAACGTCCTCACTTCTCTTCTGCATGAGGATTCGCAGTTTGTGTGGACCCCCAAGTACGACTCCTCCTTTCATCAGCTGAAATCTTCTCTCACATCAGCACCCCTCCTGCGGCACTTCGACCCTTCTGCTCGGACGGAGGTCCACACTGACGCCAGTGGCGTTGGTCTTGGGGCGGTGCTTGTCCAGCTGCACGGTGGGCTGAGTACGTTACTGTCTATGCCAGCCACACGTTAACAAAATGTGAGCGCAACTGCACTGTCCCCGAAATGCAGCGCCTTGCCGTTTTGTTCGCTGTGCACAAGTTCCAACCGTACCTGTATGGATGTCACTTCACCATTGTTACGAACCATCATTCTCTCTGCTGGCTCATCGGACTTCGCGATCCATCTGGTCGTCTGGCGCGCTGGGCACTGCGCCTACAAGAATACAACTTTGCTGTTTGCTACAAAAGTGGGCGCCATCATAGTGATGCAGACTGCTTGTCACGCCACCCGTTGCCAACCTCAGCCAATGATGAAGAGTGTTTAGCCTCGTTCGAGCCGACGTTCCCCAGTATGGCGATCTTTAGCCGAGAGCAACGCAGCGGCCTTTCACTGCAGCCCCTTATAGAAGCGGGAGGAGGAGTAGATTCAACCCCATTTATTATCAAAGATGGTATTTTGTTCAAGAAGAACTACTCTGTTGATGGTGCTGTCCTGCTTTTGGTCGTCCCGAAAAGTCTCTACTCACAAGTCTTGCCCGCTATGCACGATGACGTCACATCTGGTCATCTAGGCTTCTCTCGTACCCTCCATTGAATTTGGCAGCGTTTTTATTGACCACAAGTTTATAAGACCACCAAGCAGTACGTTGCGACATGTGAATCATGCCAATGCCTTAAGGCACGAACCACCACGAGGGCCGGTCCTTTGCAGCCCGTCAAACCACCCACTTCTCCTTTTGAAAAGATTGGAATTGACCGGCTTGGTCCTTTCCCAAAGTCTTTAGAGGGATGCCGTTGGGTGATTGTATGCGTGGACTATCTTACCCGATATGCCAAAACCGCTGCTCTTGCTATCGCCAAGGCTGATGTTTCGTCGTTTCTTCTCCACTCGTGTTATTCTCTGCCATGGCGCACCCCGTGTTATAATAAGCGATCGTGGACGGCAATTTACTGCTGATGTCGTGGAAGAAATGCTCCGGCTTTGTGGATCAGACTACCGGCACTCTACACCGTACCACCCGCAGACCAACAGTCTTACCGAACGCACCAACCGCACCCTGACAACTATGCTGTCCCTGTACGTCTCGCCTGACCATCGCAACTGGGACGCCGTGTTGCCATATGTGATGCACGCTTATAACACGGCAAATCATGAGGTCACCGGGTATTCCTTCCATTTGCTATATGCCCGAACTCCCCACGTTTTCCTCAATACCATCTTCCCGTTTTCCCTCAACAACGCATCCGTTGCCCAGATACTCTGCCGTGCCGAAGAAGCCTGTCGTATAACCCGTTTATGTACACTGGCCTCTCAACGCTGCTCAAAAGAGTACTACGACCTACATCATCGTGCAGTCACTTACTCTCCTGGAGACTTTGTCTGGCTTTGGATGCCAAACCGCAGGCGAGGATTATATCAGAAGTTTCTGTATAAGTACGATGGCCCCTTCATCGTGCTGGACCAACTAAATGACCTGAATTACGTCATTGCCAAGGTGACGACTGATAAACACCGTTCCCACTTGAAGCGCTGCCAGTGTCGATCTGCCTGACTTTTTCGAGGACGAGAATCATCTGCCCCCGGGGAAATGTAGCGGATGAAATGGGTTTTATACAGGTGAAGGCTGGACGGAACACAGCTGGCTGCAAACGGCTCAGAGCCCAGATCACTCTGCGCACGCCTCCCTCTTCTTCCTCCAAGTCCTCAGTAAGCCGCTAGGCTGCGCAACAATATTATTGTAACCGGTGCGAATGATGCTGAGCACCTACGCAACCTTCGTGTGTTACATTGCAAACTAAAAGAATCTGGCCTGAAGTTGAAGCTCGAAAAGTGCCACTTTTTCATGCCACAAGTTCAGTACCTAGGCCACATCTTCAGCAAGGAGGGCCTGTCCCCGAACATTGCGAAGGTGGCTGCCATTTTGCATGCTCCTGTCCCACAATGTCAAGGAACTTGAAAGCTTCTTGGGTCTCATCAATATCTACAGCAGTTTCTTAGTCTTCCTGCACTCCACGGTCTGCTGCATATATACTTCAAGATGGAAGGAAGTGGGAGTGGGGACAGAAACAAAAAGATGCATTCACTGCATGCAAGCACCTGGTAACTTCAGCTCCAGTTCTTACACATTTCTGCCCTGACAGGCCTGTATGCCTTATCTGCGACGCATCCCTATATGGCATAGGTGCAGTTCTTGATCACAAAGATGCTGATGGCCAAGAACATCTCATTGCTTTTGCCTCGAGGACGAAGTAGACTGAAACTATAGTCACTTTGACAAGGAGGCACCGGCTTTAATATTTGGCGTAGATCGGTTCCACCAGTACTTGTGGGGCATATCGTTTGATGTACACACTGACCACAAGCCACTTTTTGGACTGTTGGGTGCCAACAAGCCTGTTCCAGTGCAAGCTTCACCTTAAGCAGTCAGGTGGGTCCTGAAGCTCTCCGCATACAAGTAAAAACTTGTGTACAAGCCCAGTAAAGAGCTTGAGGAGGCATACCCACGACTCCTGTCACCTGCTCTTGTGACACGAGCCACAAGAAACGATCCAGCTCTGGGTCATGTTGTTCGTTCTGTGTGAGAGGAGAAAGCCTCCCAGAGGGACCAGAGTGGAACCCCTTCAATACCCGAAGCACTGAGATCAGTCCCCATACATGAGGGTAGTCTGCTATGGGGATCAAGAGCCATGGCTCCACGATCACTGCAAGCCCAAGAACTTTGTTTGCTAGGGCCATCCACCCTGATATTGAAAAGAGCAAGATGTTTACCAGGAGCCATGTATGGTGGCCAGGCATAGACAGTGACATTGCCAACAGTGCGAAGAACTGCACTACGTGCCAGGCTCAACATCAAGCTGCACAGCCAGTCCAGCAGACACCCTTTGCTTTTCCCCAGCGACCATGGTCAAAGCTTCACATTGATTTCGGGGGACCCTTTTTGGCACATACGCTCTTGGTTATTGTTGATGCCTTCAAAATGGATTGAAGTCTTTCCTGTATCGTCCACTTCTGCAGAAGCTGCCATTTCTGCCCTGAGAAGCACATTCGCTCGGCATGGCCTCCCCGACATAACCGTTTCCGACAATGGTCCTGCTTTTACCAGTGCCCAGCACCTCGAGTTCTTAGCTCGAAATGGAATACGCTGCATGCTGGTACCGCCCTATCACCCTGCTTCAAACGGTGCAGCAGAGCAAGCAATACAGACCGTAAAGAACAAGCTCAAGATGTTTGGTTCTGGGGACTTCCAAACATAGCTATCCAAAATTTTATTCTACTACAGGACCACACCGCATGAAGTAACTGGTCAGCCACCATGTGAGCTCTTAACGGGGAGAACCTTCAAGACTCCTTTGGATGTCCTGCGACCAAACCTGCAGGCATCGATGCTTCGAAAGCTATTGAAGCAGAAGTATGCTGACGGAGGGTCCCGGCAAGCCCCATCACTGCAACCTGGAGACGAGGTATATGCACGGAATTTCTGCACAGGTGCACCATGGGCACCTGTCAGTGTTGTGGACGTCAGTCCCTCATCAGCCAACGTTTGTTTCGAAGATGGTACCACAGGGAACCGACACATTGACCCCTTGCGCCTTGTGCATACGAAAGCATCTTTGACTCCTACTGAAAGGGACCCATCTCATCTTGCTAGTACTACAGCTCCATCACAACTGCCATCGCGGTGGCTCAGTGGTTACGGTGCTCGGCTGCTGATACCAAAAGAAGCGGGTTCGATCCCGGCCGCAGCGGTCGAATTTTGGAGGCGAAATTCTAGAGGCCCGTGTACTGTGCGATGTCAGTGCACGTTAAAGAACCCCAGGTGGTTGAATTTTCCGGAGCCCTTCACTACGGTGTCCTTCATAGCCTTAGTAGCTTTGGGATGTTAAACCCCGAAAAACCAAACCAAACCATCACAACTAGAGCAGCAGCCCTTCCATGTGCCAGCTGTTACAAACATGCCTCGAGGAACAGCCATCTGCCACGGACAGTGACATGACTGCAGTCAACAGGGGTGTGCGTGTGTGCAGTGACTGTCATGACTGTCTAGCACACCAATGTTGCAACATAGCACAAGGACTAGGAAGCTAATAGTGCGGTATCCTATAAAAGTATCCTAAGAGGGGAGGAGGGTCACAATTTTGGCTTGTGCGCAGTGCTGATAATGTGGTGTTGTGCTGGCCACACCTGACTGCTGAGTGAGGGGCGCATGGAAATAAACGGGCAGTTCATTTTTTGATTTCTGGCTGGATGCGTGGTGTTGTCCTTCGCGGACATGATGTCTTCCAAGTGTAGTCAGACTGCAGCCAGGCTATCTACGCTCGTAACACTAAGCACTCTCAGAACATCTTTGAGTGTCAGTTCTTCGAGCTTGAAATTCTTTGCACTCGCTCTATAGTCTTTGATACGATCTAGTCCCGGATCATCTTTTGCATTTCGGTGCAATGTTGCAGTCTAATTTTCATCCTGAGATCAGTAAAGAGTGCATGGTACCTTTTGTCTTGGTGTTGCTTTTTTGTGTGAAAAATTTAGCAAGAGTATATAGTCTTGCTTCAGTGTCAAGTGTGTGCCAAACAGCGGTTGTCTTCTAAGAGAACTTCACAACTTAAACTGTGCCAATAAATGCGTACTGCCAGTCTCCCCGGCTTCGAGTTTTCCTGTCGCCACTTCTGTGCCCACTGGCATTAGCCGGTTTGAGCCCGACGTGGCTGACAAAACAGGTTGTGGTTTTGCAGAGTAGCCGAATTGATAAAATGCCTTCAGACTGATGACGATTTGATGGAGTGAAACTAGCAACCATTATTGAAGAATGCACCTATACTTTCTACACAAGGTGCCTAGATCATCAAAGAGGCTAGTGGACTTGCAACCGGTACAACACGCGCAGAAATATGCTAGCACAGTGCTGCTTTCTGGAGAGAAGTTTAGGGATGGAGAACAATTGACTGCATGGCTAGAAATGTGTGTGGTGGGAACAAAGAGCACGTGGATGTTACTAAAAGCTTTGAACATTGCTACTTTCCTTTGTTTACCTACTCGCAACAACACACAGAGGCTTCGCTCTTTCGCATAACCGTCATATAGCTTGAAACCTGTGTAAAAAATTGAAGGGGCACTTAACTCCACCTAATGGGTATGATGCGATAGCATATAGGGTTAATTCTCATATGCAGGCCATTTGCTACTTTGTTCACAGATCTCTGGGAGTCCTCGTATCCCTCCTGGTGTAGTGGTGCAGTGGCTACACGATGCGCCACTGCTCGGCAATGGCAGCTGCTTCCAGCAGTGGGCCTTTTGCAGCTCAGGTTGCTCTTTCAGAGGCAAATTATTAAGAATAAGTAAATTAAATCAAAATAACCAACTTGTTTGCTCACTACCCGGTGGGCACGTTGTGATTACGCCCCAAGGCCATGTGACCGAGCTAGCGCTCCTGCCTCCTAGCTTGCTCTCAGGGCATCACCTGCCAGAGTCATGCTCGTGATTATTGGCTCACAATGCCTACGCTGGATTTTCTGCGCAACAGAGGTTTTAACGCGACAGCGTTAAAATTGCGAACTCCTAACAAACCCTTGGAAGCTGAACGCAACTCCTCAAGCAAGATTACGGTACGCATGCATTCACCTCAACGCCTTTCTTTTGAGAACCGCGCCTTCAGCGTTCCTAGCTCTACTACCACAGCGATGCCATGCACATGACTCAAAGCGCCTTGTACAGAGCAGTAGAAACTTTCCACACGTTCCAAGTGCTGAACAGCTTGCACCCTGCCATCCTCTCGAGTCTGTGTCTATTGTCATACCTTGCTCTCATTGGTTGACTGTGGTGTGACATCAAGACCTTTGCCGTCGACCAATCCTGAATTAGAGTGACGTGCAAAACTTTTCCTCCGAATGTCAGCTTTACACCTAGCGTTAAAAGCGTAAAACATCAATAGATAAAATCCATGGTAGGGAGAGAGGGCAGGTAGTTTGGTTTCATGACAACACAAAGAGAACAAAAGTTGAGGGAGCCTCAGGGTGCTTAGCCATTTCAATGAGGACTTGCCTCCGTCTGGGAAAAGCATTCATAATACATCATCCTGACTATGCCCACTGCTGGACAAAGGCCTCTCATATCTTTCCAGTTAATTGGTTTAAATAGGGCCTTCACTCTGATTAGGAAGCCTGGGTGAGGGGCTGTAGGGTGTGATGTGGGAAAGGTGTTAGATATGGGGAGTATGAACTTGAAAATCTTGTCCAGGCAGTATGGCTGCTAAAGAGGATTAACCAGTTGACCTGCAGTACTAGCTGTGTTAAAGAAATACACCAGCTCAGCGGAAAGGAATCCTAGGGGGTGGTCAGATGAGCTTCACCTCAGGAGAGGTAGTATATAAACCGGGTGTAGGGAAAAATGTTGCCGGAAGATACGTCCCGCTTGCAGTACCAGATCACGCTACGTTGTTTAGTGCAAGTCATGCCAAGAAAACCCACACCACAAAGCACCTCCATGGGTGACTTCGCTGAAGCACCGATGTGATCAGAGGTGCAGTTGCTCTCAGCCACTCCCTTTCAGCCGCCATCACTTTTTTCATAGATGCCCTATGGTGGGTGTCATCATACGAAAACTGATGAACGCTTGTTGTGTGTTCTTGTTCTATGTGTCCTGTCTGTTTTTGCGCTGTTACTTGAAGATGAATTACCAACAAGTCCAAGCTGTTGTTCGGGCTGATAAAGAGAGCACTTGACCTTCCGACAGCTACCTCAAACACTCGCCTCACGGCACTAGGGGTAGTCAACACTTACCAGGGACTCAAGGAGGATCACCTCCCAAATCAGCACATATGATTCGCCCAAACACGCTCTGGTCAGGCACTGCTTGACAGGCTACATATACAGCACAACATACATATAC
This sequence comes from Amblyomma mixtum, assembly GCF_055824585.1. Taxonomy (NCBI): domain Eukaryota; kingdom Metazoa; phylum Arthropoda; class Arachnida; order Ixodida; family Ixodidae; genus Amblyomma; species Amblyomma mixtum. The sequence goes on from NC_143012.1 coordinate 320,513,685, forward strand.
AGGAGAGAGTGCAAGTATCAGAACTATGGCACTGCGCCACATTAGTCCACCCTCTCCACATGAAAATGGACCGAGAAGGATATGAGGGCTGAAGAGCGGCATGGATGAGTGCCCTCAAGCGCCATTATGGCAGAAAAGACGGCGTATCCAAACCATAGGTAGTGGTACACGGCTGCAGTAGTTCACCAACACCGACAGGTGGACGGGCTCACCTTCAAAGCTGCTCGCCCATTACAGGCGGAGGAAGTGGCCCGGCTGCTTCCAACCTTTCTTCCAAATATATTACGGACCCGCGAGGGGCCTGCCGTAACTACAAGGCCGGCTGGGTCACATGTAACTCTGGCAGAAAGAATATTGCGCTGGAGCATGAGGAAGTCAGATCCTCCGAGAAAACATACTGTCTGGACTCCTGGTCACCAGGGTCTAGCGGGAGGTGAGGCTGAGAATGCGACTGCCCGGGCACTCATCTCTTGGGTACCTCCCACAGATTCCATGGATCAGGAAGGATGGAGGCCAACTCCTCCCCAGATATGGAGAAGTTTTAGATTACTACAGAGATAGTCATCGCCAACACCCTACGCCTATAGGGGCTCGGGAAGGTGAACAAACACTTTCTCCTGAGACTTTTCACAAACACGATATTATGCCTAGCTACTAGGGAACACTTTGACCCTATTGGTCACCGGCAGATTCCAGCACTGTGAAAACGAAGCAGAAACCCTACCATGTGATATAGACTTGCAAGCAAAATTCAGCCTTAGCCCCAAGCCCTACACAAGAGGACTGGGAGGCGGCCCTGCATGGATGCTCAGACCTTCAAGCCCAAAGTGTCTTGGTCCAGACAAGATGGCAATTTCGACCAATGGGGGCCAGGACTAGGGACACTGGAAGACCTAGTAGGTCTAGTAGTAGTAGACAAAGACCTAGTACGTGGGTCTCCTCTAAGGCGTCCTCACCTCTCTTTATTGAGCAATAAAAGTTTTTCACCGCCACCACAGTGGGTGCGTAGGTGGTGGTATGAATGTACAAACAAGATAGGACTTAAAGTCGCCACTTGGCGGTTGCTCTGCTTGAGTCACTGATCTAAATGATTGTGGCTCTACCACTGTCCCATAATGCCAGTGTTGTCTAAAAATTTCAAGAGTGATTATGACACTAATCAGCGCTCATTTCGGGGCCCTTAAGGGCTGTTACGTTTGTCACAACACCAGTGGGGGTATGAAAGCCCGAAATCCGTTCGTTGTTTAGTCCCTTCCATGCCGATGATTGGAATCGCTGTAGCGCACAAAGTTGCATAGTTGTTGGTCCTGTGTCCTCCATTAAGAGCGGCCGAGTTGGCGCTACACATTGCAGGGGAATAAGTGGGAGGCATTCGCAGGAAGTTACAATGTTTTAGCTGTGTTTACCAGCCTGTAGGTACCAAAAATTAACATATCATGTGCCAACGAAGGCTAGTATTTACTGGGCAGCTTCTGGTACTAGTCTTGTTGGGAACGGTCCACAATTAAAGCACTTCTGTAGCCATTACATTGACCACACCACCAGCAGGGATAAGTATCCAGTTTAGAGCGCACTGCGTACCGGTATTGCATGCAACATAAGATATGCTGAGCACCAGGCCAGGGTAAAGCTTGTGCCCATTAGAAAACCGGCGGGTACTCGGTGGCACGGGGGCGAATCCCCCCACCCCCCCCTCCCTCATGCAAAGCCGATGGTACAATCACAGGCGGTCTGCCTCGCATTGGTTAGGTTATGCATGCAACATAACCCCGAAAGTAGAAGACTGGACAGCCGCCGCTGTAGCGCAGTTAATACAGTCAAGACCTGCAAGAAATTTCGTTGAAGTGAATCTTCGTTTTAATGAGATTGGACCTGAACACTCGTACATTGGACTGGATAGTTTATGAATAACATTCATTTCCAAAAATCTGTAAGCGGTGGTCTTTCACTGTTAAAGGTGTGCTAAAGAGCAAACTGAAATCGTCATTTTTCCACGGGAACTCGATCTACACGTTCCGAGCATTCTCAGAAACTTCAAATTATTATCCTGTGCAGCAGATTTCCTTACTAAATCGTATTAAACGTCCTGGCTCCCATCTTTCTTTTTGAACTAACCTCCGAGAGTAGGAGGCGTCAGTCAACGCGTGCAAGCCACAGCTGTGTGCAAGCTTAAGCACTTCAAGCAGAAGGTTAAGAAAGAGAAGGACATACATAGGTTTCAGACAACAGACGCTATCCAAATATCAATGCTCTCTTCTGCATTACTCAATCAACCAGTTATCCAACCTCTGTGGGGCCCCACTTTAACACACACACACTTTAACATCCGCATTTAAGACTCACACAAGTGTACTGTACTGGTGTGCACAGAACAGGGATTACCTTGATGAGAGATCTGCAGTGTCATCATCTGTCTGAAGCTGCTTCAGATATTTTGTCTGGTTCTCGATAACTTCTCTGAGGCTGCGAAAAATGGTGGATGGTCAGCAAGAATGGCCTTCCAGGGAGACTCTTGGTAAGGTGCAAATAATACCCATTACTTTTTAGTGCTAACTGGACATAAAAGATACAGTGAAATAACATTAACCAAAATAATGGCCAACCAGCCTAAATTACAAAAAGCTATAAAAAATGAATGTTTCAATTTCATTAGTTTTAGGAACAGAGTTTTGCAGAAACACATTTCTCTATCATCTGTCGGTATTTTGTGTCAGTGCTGATAAACGCACCTTCATAGCGTTACACCTCCATACACTACATTTTGCAAGAACTACCATGAGATCGAAACTGCAGTGAACCATCCCCTAGAAAGGATTTGGCTAGAAGGATGTTTCTCTGCTTCAAATTCAAAAATCCAAAGATGACCTCAGGAGCTAAAGAAAAAAAAAATATTGAGAAGACACCACTCAGCCTACACTGAACAATAAAGCCTTTTCTGAATTTATTGTCAACAAATAAGCAGCACTGTAAGATCACCGATTAATACGCTGACTGCTGAAACAACACTAATTGACTCAATACAATGACGCAATATAAACTTCACCCACATAACATTTAACAATGCTTCTGCCAGGATAAACGAGCCTGATACAGCGCTACTGTTACTTCACACCATCGATAAGTGAATATGGTCTTAGTTGGCAGTATGCTTTGAAAGCAGAGAAAGTCGACATGAACAAAGCACTGTGGAGGCCTGCTGTGAAGTGGTGCACCGCCATTCGTAAACATGGTGCCCGCCAAGTCGGCAAAGTATCCTACGTGCAGCAACTGGACACTAGTTCTCTCTCCTTTCCAGGGATGGAGCTACCAACCGCAGGATGGGGGGAACAGAGGAGCACATTTTGCAGAGCACGGCATTCTGATTCGCTCAGATCGCTGCCACCTTCACAGTGCTGCAAACGACTTGTGAGGTGAAGTATAGCTGTGACTCATCCTCAAATGGCAAATGCATGTATAGTTGAAAACTTTTCGGTTTAACCACGTTAACAACGTTGACAGCAGAAGGTGCACTAAGCTGCGTAATGGATACTAAAGCGCAAAAAAGACAAGCACTTGAAAGAAAGGCCTGACTGCTATTTTTGCCCAACTCCTATTTACTCTGAGCATGGAAATCAGTATGTTCGGTTCACAGGCTTAATTTCATTGATAATGACAGGTAGTAATAGCCGAAAGCATCAACCCCCTGATTGCAGTTTTGCCTTCAGCACCTTATCGGGGCTCTCCTCAAAAGAGACGAAATAAAGCATCACGTTTTTTTTCTTCAAATGCAATATCTGCAGACCTTCATCAGCCACAGCAGCGAACAAAACATATACCAGTGTGCTGTGAATAACTCACGATAAGAAATATGACCGGGATGATAATCAGGTATGAGCCGGCACAATTTTTTCGTCTCACTTTGCTTTCCACGGCTGTATTGAAAAACATCGAAACACTACAAAAATTTTCTGGTTAGGCGCGAAGTTTGCGCCAGCTTTTCACCCGTGCTTCATTTCTTTAAGTCAACAAGAAGTTCCAGTGACAAAAAGATGCTCTGGTTGAAGCATTGATTGGCAACAAATTTTTTTCCTCTTCCTATCACATACATCTTGCATCGTGCCTTCTAACTAACCGGGCATCTGCACAGAGAGAATTGCAGCACATGCTTAGAAATTTCTCATTATTTCTGATATTAGGAATGCTTACACTGAACACAGAAACACAAAATTTTAAGTCCACACATACTAATCAGAGAATGCGTAAAAAGCATACAGAAAGGTTCTTTGTTTTTAACATTACCTGGCACATCTGCCCAGAATATATTCTTTCTTGAAGCCTAAATCGCATAAAATGTAAATTAGGCTTGCGAACATTTTTACGTTGGTCGGGCAAGTTTCTCTCGTGCCCATAAAAATCTGCAGAGAAATATACCGTTAATTGACCAATGACTAACTGTTCTTGTTAAGGCTTATGAAAATCTTCCGGGACTTCCTACGGACCTCTCATAGATGCAGAAAACGGGGCCAAAAAGATATGTGAGGGATGTCCATGGGAGTTTCTCCGCACTTCTTGGGGATATCCACATGTCCTTTCAGGATTTCGCAGGGACATCCCTTGGATGTCAGTGTTGTCACTGGTTACTGCATTCGTTATAACCTTGCCTTATGTTTCTCTATCCGCAATAAAGTGCGAAGGTAAAAAAATGTAATTGACCCATGTAAAGCTCACATATTTCATCCACCCTAGTTATTAAGACTGGAACAACTGATGCTGACTTCGTATTAAAGGAATGAGAACTTGGCGAGGCAGCCTCCTGCACCAAACAAGAAATGAAGGCACAGTTTAAAACAGGCAAACTTGAGGCAACACAGCCATTTGGTAACTAGAATAAAGATGTAAAATTTCTGATAGAAAAAAATTGCCTGCACAAATCCGATTGAATAACACTAAATTAAGAACAGCACAGACATTGAGCCACTGCAGCAGGTCCCAGAAGTAGCTTTGGATCCCATAATGAATGAAGCAGAAACAATGACTTTCTCTTGCCTGGTATAGCCTTCTTCAAGCAAAGTGCCGAGGTCCAGATGTGTGTCAAGTGATGCTGCAGGCATTGTGCGGCCTGTATCTAATGGGCACACTATGTACCCCTTCTGCAATTAGAACAGAGAAGGAAAAGGACAGCGAATGAGTTGATGTTACATGAGTGCAACACTACAAAACAGAAGCAACAGGAAAGCAGTGCAGAAATCCCAGTGACACTACTGGCACCTAAGGGGTGTCTCTGCGAAATCTTGAAAGGAGATGATGATATCTCAGGGTATCCAGGGGGTACAGGGGGGGGGGGGGGGTAAAGCGTGGTGAGGAGGTTGTGATACACTCGAGCAGCGCCATCTTGTTACTCCCGTAGTTGCCTGTACTTATTTGGGGTTCATGGTATTGAAAATTAAGCGATCATTTTCAATATAGCGTCACAGAACACATTAAAAATAAACCTCTAGAACTGTAAACGTCGAAGATGGTGTTTAAGCAATGCACTTAATTCTTTTATTGTTCTAAACATTGAAATACGCTGATGTGTACCACAGAACTTAAAAGAGTTTCATTTTCGTTTCGTGTGCTGTAGCAGCTGTAGGTTACCGAGGGATTCTAGTTCATTGCTACTTACAGCGTAGACTGCAGGATGGAATTAAGGTACGGCAGTTTAATACGCCCAATACGCACTGCATTACACACCTCTCCGCACTATGTGTACTTCGGAATCACTCACTCCCTCCGCTCGGTCCGCGGCCTTTCACACGAGCGTTGGCTTCTTTGCTGGTTTTGTTTTTCGATGTCTGATTCGGTGCCGGGAAAGCACTGCAGACGCCAGTCGTCTTCGGTGCGCACATTGGTCGAACGTATTGCTCGTGCGCACGTTGGTCGACCGCGTACAAGAAACTGGACGCTAGACCCGCCGGCAGCGTTCGCGGCGAATTGCAGGCGCTTGCCGGTGAATTGCCTTAGGCACGCACCATGCTGTAACTCCGTGCGACGCGATCTACCACTTTGCCTCGCTCTAGCACATAGTTTCAGACGAGTGCCGCCATTGTGCATCATATGCAAAACAAGGTGTAAAAAGCGATCGGGCATTTCGCTTCATGTGTTAGCAATGTTCTCCCCTGGAAAATTCATAACGGCACTGTCGTGCATTTTTTTCATTAAGATTTTTTTGTACGCATGCAGCACGCATGACAAGCCTTAATTCGTGGAGCCTTACGTTTAGTGGTATATATTACAGGCCTGGCAGTGAAACAGTATATGAATTCCTCAGAACAATAAAAACTTTCTGCAAAAGTGGCTAAGCACTATTACGACACCTCTGCCTAGTTACATATAGGGCAGAGGATCTGATCAGATCATTTTGAGCAGTCATGCTTTTGCAGCAGCCACACCAGGCATTTTTTGAAACCAGATGCAGTGCCAACGATATTCCAAAGGGTACATAGTGAGCCGGTAGGAGTAAATTGCGGCTGCTCTCGGTTTATGTCTAGTAGAAGCTGCATTCAGTGTGAAATTTTGATGCTTGTTACGAGTGAGTTTTGAAAATTATGTTGAACCTAGCTACAGCCATTACAGCCAAATCGTAAGTAAAAAGAGGTAAACTTAACTTTTCAGCAAAACACTAAATTTTTTAGTTACAATTAAAAATTTACCAACTGGTATGTCAGTACGAAAGTAAAGGCAGGAATGCAGCATAAAAAGAATCAGGTTCATGATCAATAAAATGCATCATGTATCAGCAGTTCAGAGTAGTGCACTAGATGGGAGGGTTTATGCAGGAGAGACTGTGTGTTAGGCATGTCTACATTATTACACAGAATTCTGACAGAGGTCATGGTGTCTCACCAAGTCTGTCTGCGTAGGGTGATAAGTTATAATACAGTTAGTGCCTCAGCTCGTGCAATACTTTTACTTCAGGTTGCAAGCACACTTCACAGTACTATTTCAGGATTGCAGTGTTCGCCAGTTATGTCACCGCAAAAACGCAAGCAGGTAAGGTTAGGTGAGCAGAAAGGCCAATGCTTCAGGCAACAAAATTTTTATCTTAGTAGGTGCAAGCAAACTCAGAAGCAGGTAGTTCACAGACAATGTCCTCACCCCCCTCACGAGCTCAGTCACCATTGAGGAAGTCCCCACGCTTGCAGGTAAAACACAATGAATCCGAATTCTGGTGTCTCTGGTAATGTAAATGTTCTTACTTCAGGCCATTAGGGTGACAAAGTATCTTAGCCGACCAGTCACCTCACCTATATGCAAATCCCCCAGCAAACACTTGCAAACTCCCACAACAAAGTCCCCACGCAAGCGAAAGTAGGCGAGATGCTTCAGATAAACAGCTAAAACCTCAGATCAAAACTGATTTTGCTTCAGGACAAGTCTACACCATAAACTCCCAGCTCAGTAGCAGCATCATCAGGGAAATCTTCACGCAAGTGCTTGCAGGTAACATGCAAAAGGTAGAAGATGCACTGTCTCCTCTGACAAGCCAAAGTTGCACTTGGGTTATGAAGCACGCTCGCTGATCTCGGCTCACACAAACACAAATCACACATAATGAGCGGCACAGGATTCACCGCCACCTGTAACTGTCTTTGTACGCTCACAGTCGCGAACATCTCGCACGTGAACTAAAAAGAAATCAACACAGTACGTAAGCAAGCCGCAGCACCGTTCCTCGCACAGCTTCAAGCACAGCTTTTTCGCGCGTACTACGAAGCGCGCGCAGCGCTGGCTGGCTGGATGGATGATATGGCTTTATTTACCCTTTGTACTGGGCGGTAGCTTTCGCCACCTAGCCTATACTTCCTTCATTGTTAATTTATTTTTATTTTCCCTTTCTTTCACTTTCGCTCTTACAGTGTCTAGTCTGGCTATCCATTTCCCCTCCAAATTCACCCCTCCCTTGATTTCCACCACGAATCCTCCAACCTTCCCTTCGTCAATGTCACTTCCCTCATTGTTAATTTATTTTTATTTTCTCTTTCTTTCACTTTCGCTCTTACAATGTTTAGTCTGGCTATCCATTTCCCCTCCAAATTCACCCCTCCCTTGATTTCTATATATCCTCCTTGGTCCTCCCCAGTAAATCCCCATAGAGCTAATATACCATCAAGGTGGGCAAAAAAGGTGTACAAGTATCGATACATGAAAAGTACTAACACAAAATGGACAAATAGAATCCGAAAGCTAAGGACGAAGTATTTACGAGTGAGGGATGGGACGCAACAAAATACTAACGTGAAAGCGGAGGCAAAGGAGACGGAAAGAAGATGTGGAAAGAAAGAATGCAGGAAAAATCGGCGCTAGGCATATATAGGCCACGAAAACAGGACATCAAAAAAGAGCGATTATTCGATAATTCGCGGGGCAGTTCACTGCTTTTTGAGGCTAGGACAGGGACTCTGAGAACAAAAACGTATAGGTCCAAATTTGAAGAAGTGGATATCTTGTGCGCTGCATGAAAACGGAAACGGAGGCCATAGAGCACTTGGTTCTGAGGTGCGCAGAACTCCGCCCAGCCCTCCCTGAGGGGGCAGCAACAGCCATAGCGCTGGAATTTAGTGGGGGAGGACGGGCGAGTGGGTGGGAAAAGCGTGACATTGACGAAGGGGAGGTTGGAGGATTGGTGGCGGAAATCAAGGGAGGGGTGAATTTGGAGGGGAAAAGGATAGACAGACTAGACATTGTAAGGGCAAAAGGGAAAGAAAGGGAAAAGAAAAATAAATTAACAATGGGGGAAGTATAGGCTAGGTGGCGAAAGCTACCGTCCGATACAAAGGGTGAACCCTTTCTCATCCATCCACTCATCCATCCATGGCTACAGTTGGTTACATTAACTCTAGGGTCATTTCTTTAACCTAGCGCTGGAATTTAGTGGGGGAGGACGGGCGAGTGGGTGGGAAAAGTATTCTAGTTCACTATAAACCTACACCAGCTACACCAGTGTAGCAAAGCTTCATTGGAGGTATTGGACGTTTGCTACACTGGTGTAGCTGGTGTAGGTTAAAGAAATGGCCTATCTATGATGGCTACCATCCGCGGTTAGCTCATGAGTTATCTTGGAGGAAGGAAAATTTTCCTTTTTCCCTCCTCCATGGCGGTTATAAAAAAAGTGGAGAGGGTTTAAGTGGGAGTGTTGCCGCCGCTGGTTCCGAGTTTGTTGACTTCAGCGGCATCTAGTCGCCGCAACGCCAACTGAAAGACAGAAGCCCTCCGAGATATTGGTTCTCGAATGCTGCGCACCCTGATTTCATGGATTCCGAACAAGCTACTATTCGAAATATCTTTTCGTTGGCTCTAGGCGTGGTATAAAATTTCCTCAAAGTAAAAGTAGAACAGCGCGAAAATGTATAATGGGGTCGTATTTAAGGTCTTTAGTACTCCGTTGCTCTGTTGGAAAACAGTCTTCTTTATTGTGCTAGAGATGGCGCCGGTTGCTACGAAGAGAACAGCAACAAGTCATCCGCCTGGCGACGAAAGCCGCGAAGGAACACTGCAGCCTAGCCTGCCTTTAGTCGCGGAGGGCTTGGTCCCCCGTCCCTTGAGCCTGTGCGCTAGGGCCGGGGAGAAAGGGGCCCTCCTACATCGGTGGAAAATAAAGTTCTTGCACGCTTTCCTTTCTGGCTTCGAGGCAGCCAGCCCTCTCTCGAGAATAGCCCCAACTCTAGTCTGGCGTCGAGGCCTAACAGTTTCTTCCGCGAATGTTCTACACGTTCTAGCATATTTAACCGATTTCTAAAGAGCAGAAAAATAAACCAGCTTACTAGCCTTGCCAGTGGTGCTGACAGCCGAAGAGCTACGCGCGCGCGCGCGTAGCTCTTCCGGCGTCTTTCAGGTGCGTACGGGTGCATTCGTGAGCATCACCACCGCGCATGTCCGGCAGGCTCTTCGGTGCCAGCGCTGTGAGCAGGCAGGCATGCGGTCTGGCCAGCGGCTAGATCAAGGCCAAGCCGTCCGAGCGAGGAGCGCTCGTTGGAGTTTCTCGTAAAATCACCATAATGGTTCTGTACCGCCCCCCCCCCCCCCTCAAGATAATTTATATAAGTTATTTCGATGGATTGGTTCTTTCCTGAACTTTTTAAGCCTGAATAAGTGGCGCATTATTGCGTTAGGTGATTTAAAAAAATTCAGGGGGCACTTCGACTGTCTAAAGTGTGTAGAGGCGAAAGCGTTTTGCGGACCACTTTGACTGCTTCTGTGGCACTGGTGGCGTCACATGTAATTGAGTGCTAATTACTAAGTGATGACAAATCAGTAATTAATGGTTAATTATTTATTAATGCCTGAATACTAATTAACTGCTAATTAATGACGGTTAAGCTTCGCCTTTAGGAGTGGAACGCCACAGCGTGTTGTAGCGCTGCCAGGGAGTCCACGGAACACCACCACCCGTTCCGCGCGATGAATGCAACGGTTTTTGAGGAAAGGAAATGGCGCAGTAATTCTGTCATCTCGGTGGACACCTGAACCCACCGTAGAGGAAGGGAGGAAGTGGGAGTGAAAGAAGAAAGACAAAGATGGCCGGTAATGAAAAAAATAAAAATTGTATTTGAGGAAAGGAAATGAGGCAGTAACTGTCTCACATATCTCGGTGGGCACCCGTCAAAATTCAGGGGGGGGGGGGGGGGGGGGGGTGCACTTCTTTGACCTAAAGTGCGGTCACTGATGTGTGGTTAAGATGTTAAGCTTCGCCTCTAAGAGTGGATCGCGACAGCGTCTTGCAACGCTGCCATGGAGTCCATAGAACCCCATCGCCCATTTCGCTCGTCGGTAAATTGGTTTTTGAGGAAAGGAAATGTATCTGTCTCTCATATCTCGGTGGACACCTACACCTCGCCGGAAGGGAAGGGAAGGGAGGAGGATGGCAGTGAGTGAAGACACCGTATTCACTAGACGCGCCTTTGTTCATTCCAAACCATCGAGCTGGCATGGCGGAACAATAAAGAAAAAAAAAAGATGGCATGGCGGAGTGGATAGCATGCTCGTCTCGCACTCCGAAGACCGGGGTTCGATTCCCGAGCTCGACCAATTTTTTACTCTGTTTTATTTATTTATATGGCCTGACTAGCAAAGTTAATTAGTCTAATTGGGTAATTAAGCAATTAACTAAGCTCAGTTCCACTTACTTGGAGCATCACTATATGATCCCTTCAATTGGTTGCATGGTTAGTAGCCAAAGTACAATTGGCCCCGTTTGAAATTGGCGCACTGTGACGTCACGACCGTTTCGACCAACGGAAAAGCGTGACATTTCTGTCGACAACTGCTGCTTACAACGATGAGACATTAAAGGCTTTCGCCTTAATATTACCTTTTTGGAAATTAACCATATGAAGACCTGATTAAATGACGTAATTCTGTGTGTTGGTTGTGACAATGTTATTAATTTACCCGCGCGCATATCACAGCACTCCGAAACTTTAATCTATTTATGCTTCACTAATTTTCCATCAGGTAGCAGTGTATGAGGTGTTTTTTCATGGGAGTTAGCAATCAGTAGCCCTTCTTTTCATTTTTTTTCAGAGAAGATGGAAATGAATGCTCCCGTACACGTGCGGAATGTTCATGATAAAAGTAGCAGCCCCAGATTTTGTAATTTAATCTCTGCGATTGGCTGGACTGATGGAAAGGTATATCGTGATTCGTCCCATGCTTACGATATATTTATTGAAAAGCTGTTAGAAGGTTACGATGCAGCATTTCCAACGCAAACTGTGAAGTAGCATAGAAGTGCAGAAAAGAATGACGGGAGCACTCTTGAAACGAATCGCACAAAAGAATAAAATGTTCTCTTATTTTTTTAAAACGAAAAGCCCGGATGAATTAATTGAGTTTAAGAAGATTCAGAATAAAATAATAGCAGATCTAAAGAAGAATAAGTTTTTGTCTATATTGCACAACCTGAAATTACTTTGGCGAGGTATTAGTGCAACCCTAGGAAGCAGAACAACGGATCTTCTCACCGAACTACGAATCAGTGGGGTTAATTATGCTGACTCTCGCTTGCAAATAAACTTAACGACCACTTTACAGCGGAAGGAGGGTACCATTGCTCTGTTAACATTTATATATGGCTAGAACAGTAGACTCATACTTTCCTTTCAGAAGTACCGATTCTATATTTCTGTCGCCTACTTTATTAGATGAAGTCGTTTCTATCATTAATGGAACTCGTGCTCCCCTAGAAATGCACTGACTGTTTCCTATCAAATGCGCAGTTAATAGTATCGCGAGCCTGCTTACGCATATGTAAAAATTCTGCTCACGGGAGTATTCCCCGATAAATTAAAAGTTACGGGTGTTGCAAAGTTGTTGAAAGAAGGCAGGAAAAACGACCCCCCCCCCCCCCCCCCCTCCCAATTATCGTCCAATTTCTGTATTGCCACTGTTTTCAAAAGTAGCCGAGTGTGTACTTTTTAGGCGGCTAAATAACTTCTTAAAAGCTAAAAAATTAATTTGTAAAGAACATTGACCTTAAACCTGGGAAATTTACTTGTTAGATATTAAAACTGAATAAATAAAATTTTTTAAGGTATGCCTTTTTTGGCTGGAATTTTCCTAGATTACTGCAAAGCCTTCGATACCTTTACACATTCAATATTTTAGATTTACGAGATTCGCGGAGTTGAAAATACATTATTGGAAAGTTATTTCAGTGTTTGGAGACTATTAATACTCACAGGTGCACAGTGCAAAATCTAATTTAGGTATGGTGAATTTTGGCGTCCCTCAGGGATCAATTCTTGGACCTTTTCTATTTACTGCGTACATTAGTGACATCGTCAGCTTCCAATGACCGTTAATATTGTGTTATACGCCGACGCTACAAATGTGTTTTTTTCCTGCTCTAATCCTCAAGTAGCTGAACAGTTATGAAATGCCTGGTATAACAGGTATCGATTTGGCTGTCTGTCAGCCAACTTCAACTAAATGTAAATAAAAAAGGTTCATGGTTTTCTATTAAAAAATAAACTATTAGACCACCATATCTAATTAGAGTTTAAAAAATGGTTGGTTGTTTAGCTGTGCTAAGCACTGAATATTGTGCAGAGCACAGTTTTTTCAGGTTTTTTTTACACGACCTCTTTTGGGACTCGAACCCAAGACCTTTGCGGGCTCGAACTCTCGACCTTCACCGGACTAGAATACGGGACCCTTTTTCGCTATTACTATCATCATTATTACTATCATCACCATTATCATCACTGCTATCTCCGACTAACACTATCGCTATCATCATCACAACTATCATAACCATCGATATCACCAACTATCGCTATCACTATCACTAACATCGTCATCACTATCGCTATCATCATACCTGTCATAATCACTATCACTATATATCTCTTGCGCCGCCGCGGTGGCTCAGTGGCTATGGTGCTCGGCTGCTGTCCCGAAAGACGCGGGTTCGATCCCGGCCGCGGCGGTTGAATTTCTTTGGAGGAGAAATTCGAGGCCCGTGTACTGTGCGATGTCAGTGCACGTTAAAGAACCCCAGGTGATCGAAATTTCCGGAGCCCTCCACTACGGCGTCTCTCATAGCCTAACCCCATAAACCAACCAACCTGTATATCTCTTGCACTGTCACTATCAGTAGCCATCTTTATCACTATTACTACCATCCCTACTGCAATCTGTCTCTAGCACTGTCGCTATCAGTAGCTATCATTATCACTATCTGTTATTTTTACTATATATTATCGCTACTATCATTACATATGTGTTGCTTATCAACTGTTTCTTAATCAACTTTTACGTTTTAGGTTGACTACCATACAACTTAAGATTGACAGCTCGTGCAGACACTTTTGCGGAAAACTTCCGTCTACAACTTCCATCCGCGCCCCTCATGAGCCAAGAAAGGCTTAAGCCTTAAAAGCAAATATATTTTGCTCTTGTTCATTCTCATCTTGTATACTGCAATCTCGCGTCGAGTACCTGCAAAGAAACGATTCCCATAAAATATTTTCCTTCAGAAAATAGCTCTACGTACATTATGTACAGGCCGAGCTAATGAAACACATTTTCGAAACTTTTAATTCCCGCAATCTTTTTCATTGTTACAACTTGCATAGCACAACTAACACAGCACGAGAAAGAACGCGACATATGCAACTCGAATTTGACAGTTATTTTCCATAAATTCAAGCACGATTTCGTTGCCTTCCGTAATTCTTACCTTTCGAGGAATATAACACGATTTACGTTTGATTTCTCCATCCACGTCTAGCTCCAACCACCCAGGCCCAGACACCCATCACTTCACCCTCCAAATGACGCCACTACAGTCAAGCCGAAAGCAAGCGGAGAGATTAGATTACCACGAGTGGAGGGACACAGCGCCGGAAACTGGGCCCCGGGGTCAGGAATACCTCCTTCGATTAGTCACGCCTCGGTTGAGCGCACCGACATCATGAACAGTTCAACTGGTTAAGCTTATTCGTCTCATTACCACATCCTGTCTCTTTTTCCCTCACTCCGCGTGGTCCCACCCTAATGTAGAGAACGTGACGAAACCCCAAACTAGGGCGTCAAAGCGGTAAAGGCGGGTTGGCGACGGAGCGGCTACTCTGCGGTCGCCAGGCTTCGTCCGCTGCGAGAATAATTTGCCTGACGTGAACTTGCGCCACCACTATCATCCTCTAGACGTCAAAAAGTCTCCTGATAGTATAATAAGAGAAGCGATAAAGCATCCTGGTTAGTTTTGCAGGCTGTACGTAGCAGCCCGATATGACAGCGACTGTGCTCTGTGGACATCCTGAATAGTGCTGGATTAGACTCACCAGTCTAATCCAACACGTTCGGCTTTGGACTTCATTGCGGTTCCGCATGATTTCTTTGGTGTCTCTTACCTTGTGTCGACAGGTCCAGTACAGAAGTTCTGAGATGCACCTTTCATATGGGAAGACCTATGTTCAGATACTGTATATATATGCTTCATCAATGATGAAAGAACCAAAGGAAGGGGGACATTCATTCCAAAAGGAAATGAATTCAGTGCTCGTCCCGTCTTCTCTCTTGTCCGCTGTGTTTCGCGCTTTTTGCACATAATGTTCCCACGTAAGGGACACTCACTGTAATGTGGAAATAATGAAGCAAGTTTGATACTGCACTACCTGCCGTTTCATGAAACCACTGTGTGATTCCGTTTTTTATTTAAACTTCAAGTCTGCGTGGCACATCAAGGTGCGCATGGAATTCGTGACACCCGTCATGGCAATAAAAAAGGAAATAGGCTTAGTTCTTGCTCCTTTAGGCACGGGCACGGTTCACCGACTTTTGCTTTTTTTACTCCGTCTACTCAATGTTCAATACCATTTTTTTAGAAGTTATGGGCAAGAGCTAGCTCCAACGGTTGTTTTATGTTGCTTTTAATAAATATTTGGCCTCTGCAACAAGTGCTATGGCACAGTTAGCGACAACAACCGTGTCTATTAGCATGGTTGAGGTTTTGCCGCACACTGTAGCAGTGGGGAAATGAAAAGCAAAAATAAGAACAGCGGCAAACTTCTCATTTTCACGATTTCATCTGCCATGCGCACCCTTGCGCAACTCGTCAGCCCTTGTAGCATTGTCGAAAGCTACTCTGAAGGGCTCCTGACACAGCCATGTGAAACAACGCTTTCACTGTCTCCAACAGCGGTATTCTGGTGACTATACAATTTATTACGGTTTATATGAGAAACAAAATTATGAAATGTTCTTTAAAGCCCCGCTAAATGTGCCTTCGACCCGAAATCTACAAGGCACAAAGGTTGTCATGATGTGCACCCATGCTCACACGTTTAAAATCCCTACTGGCCGACTACTGCTGTGGTAGAAGTCCAGGCAGACGCTGGCACATTCCCAAAGGCCCCAGCTGCAATCAGTGGGCTATCCTTCTTGAACATATAAGCGAAGCTGCCGCCTACACAGGCTCCAGACAAGAAAGAAATAACGAGTGCAGCAGCTGCCAGCAGCCAGATTCCGATCTGAGTGGAGTCTTCATCGCTGTCGGCATCACCGGCATTGTCGCTAGCGCGGCCATGGCTGTCCGTATGGCCGCCGCTCTCCCTGGGAACTTCGTCTCTGGTTCGTATGCTGTCAAGCCGGTCTACTTTGTGGGGATTTCTCGGCACCTGGCCCCGTCCGTTGGTATCGTAAGGTGGCTGGCTTTGTGGAGGATAAGGGGGCTGACCTCTTGGAAGATAGCGTGGTTGGCTTGGCGGAGGATACGGCCGGGAGCCACCTGGAGGAATCGGTGACGAGCCATGGGGAGGTAGGGGTGGACTTCCGCCGGCACTCTGTTAGGTTTTAAAAAGAGCAACTGGAATTTATTTGGTGATAGCTTCTTACCGTGATACTTCGTGAAGAATGCTATAGTGGGCTTACTAAAACTAAGCAAGTAAAGAAAAAATGGCCATAAACAACATCCTCTCCCTAGGTAGCGATAACTGCACGTGAGCCCTGGACCCTTGGGGCGGAGCGCTAAGAAGCGGCAACGCGATAGGCCAACCAACCTATCGCGAGGCACAACAGCTGGTTTTGATACAGCAGCCACGCCACGCGATAGATTAGTTGGCGACAGGTTGTTTTTGCCTTCGAGCTCCGCCCCAAGGTTCTAGAGTGCGCGTGTAGTTGTCGCTACATTTAAAAAATAGAGGACCTGTAGCCCCATTAGGCAGCGCTCATGACGTGCCCATTATAGCTGAAAATGATGACAATAGGTAAACAGGAGACTATATCTGCATAGATTTGAATGGTTGCTCAAGAGAACAGGCACTGAGAGAGTGTTCGCCAGATAGTTACTGTGAACGCGAGCAACCTTGAAGTTGCATAACGATGATCATAGCGAGCATCATCCAACGGCAAAGCGCTGGACTGCTGTGCTCGCGTATACATAGCTTGCTCTGTGTGGCTTTCAATGTGTCCCGTCTCTGCCGGCTGTATATCGCTTCGCTGCGACGCACCAACTAGCCCAAAGAGCCACATTAAAGAACTGTCTCGTGCTGTCTGCTCAGTTCTGATGGAATCCAACATTTTCTATCGTCGCCACTATTGCCAGCTAGCGGCTATGAATTTTTCAAGAAATGAAAAATGCTGTAATGTTTACAAGGCCAGGAAGGAGTATAACCACTTTTCTTTCTTGATGAACTTTTTTTTTACATATAAATAAGCGGTACTGAGCAAATAGCAGCTGTTTAAAAAATCGTTTAAAATTTCCATCATGTGTAACCACGTTATCATGCAGCACAGAACCGTGCAACCCTTCTGATAGCGCCTTGGATCTGGCTTGGTCCGAATGTAAAGCAAAAAGCACAATGTGAGAATACAGCAGGCCTGGTACCTGGTGCCGCAGTATTTAGGCCTTCGATATTAAACGACGAGCAAGCATAACGTCATAGCTCAAGCTTGAATTTTTCGAAACTAAAGCATAATACTAAAGGAGGCCCACTTTTTCGCGTCTTTTCTTTATTTTATGTCACCGCCCATCGTAGTCGTAATGTTCACCGGAATAATGGTTCACTATGTCCTTTAAGGGACCCTGGACCACGTAGAGCTTTTTTGAAGCTTTCGATGTTTCGGGAGCAAGCCAGACAAAGCCTCTTTTTTCACGAATTCGTTTTTTTCCCCCGAACTCCTGCTTCATTACAACTACAAGAAGAAAGCGACCGCGTTTGCATTTAAATAAGACAGTAGTGACTGTTTCGTCCACTTTATTTACTGTCAGGTTTTTGTTTGAGTTTATTTTGAATCATTTCACTGGAGCTGTAATACAGCTACATCTACTGAGGATGCAGACAATAAAAATCCCATATTTGCTCCAACGCTCCTGCCGTGTACCAATAGCTTCCCGAGAGGTTCTTAAGGCTAACAGCAAAAAGGCACCTGCACAGCATGATCGCTATCATCGGATACAACTTGAAGTCTGCAGTGAACCTCTGCCCATGTTCAGGGCCGTCGCACATCCTCCATGACGAAACAGTAGTGCGTTGTTCAAATTCCTCTTGTTACCTGAACAAGAAGCTAATTACAAGGGAAAATTATATGCTCTAGAATTTTGATCTGTGGCTTCCTTAATAGAGTAAAACATTAAAAAGCTTATTCCGTTTACTGTTGTGACTGACCAGCGGAGTAATACAAGGTGCCGTGTTACCAGCTACTGTTTCATTAAGCTGCATCCTATTGCGGGTAAAACCGTACACGAAGTTCAAGGGTTGCCATCGTTTTGAAGAACAGAACGAATCTCACAACCACGCTAAAAAAAAAAAAAAGCTCAATACTCACGCAGAGACCGCTGTTGCTTTCGCATGCGCTACCCGATGGGCAAGCGCTGCATGTAGGGCCAGGCAGGTATACTGGCGTGCCTATGAGGTTCCCACTGGAGGGCGGGAGGAAACGATGAGCGAGAATCGGAAACTGAGCTCTATGGGACGTTGTATGTTGAGGGTGCCGCCGGAGAGCATGCGCTAGAGAAGCGGATAGAGGGCAGCACAGTTTTCATATGGTTTATGGGGATTTAACGTCCGAAAGCGACCCGGGCTATGAGGGACGCCGTAGTGAAGGGCTCCGGAAATTTGGACCACCTTAGGTTCTTTAACGTGCACTGACATTGCACAGTACACGGGCCTCTAGAATTTCTCCTCCAAAGAAATTCAACCGCTGCGGCCGGGATCGAACCCGCGTCTTTCGGGTCAGCAGCCGAGCACCATAACCACTGAGCCACCGCGGCGGCATAGCCTGAGTCGCTTTGGGACGTTAAACCCCAATAAACGAAACCAAGGCCTGCACGCTCCCAAGACACTGAGCGCCGCTAACACTCGGTGCTGCTATACTTCGAAAGCCTTGCGGTTTATACTACATGTCAGACTGCTTGAGGAAACAACGTTGAGAAATAGCTGTACCCTCGTTTATGATCAGCAAAAACAAACCGGAGCTTGCCTGCACGTGTTTCACAAATTCGCCAGGACTGCGTACATAGCGCCGTGGTGCGCCCTAGAAACTGCCATCCGAGCACGGAATCTCCCTCGAGGATTGCTGCTGTAGCTCCCCGTCGTTCGGGCATTCGTCGGAGCTCTGCTGTTACGACAGCGCGAGCTCGTAAAGGCATTCCGAGTTCACTATACACGGCTCAAGCCGCTGCTCGGCAGCACACCCTCGCTGGTGAGCATCGCTTTCCTTCGCTCCGAAAAGCCTCTGCGCTTCAGAACGCGCAACACGGCCCTGTTTCGCTTACTTCTTTTAAGGCCAAATTATCACGCGCGTGCATAATTTGTCCCGTTTCATGTCGTGAACTCTGGCACCAAATTAGCCCAACACCGCGATCGTTTGCGCAGAAAAAAAAAAACAGTATTTCGCCTCCATAGAAATGCGAGCGCCGCGGCCGGGATCCGACACGCGTGTTTCGAGTCGGCAGCCTAGTGCCAGAACCACTGCGCCACCGCGGCAGCTCACAGTTTTCACAGGCAGTGTGCTAATCTTCACACGATGTATTAGACATTGAATACACATGTTCCTGTTTACAGCAACCTGTAATAAGGACACCGCTGACCAGTTTATACAGTAATTTTGTGTTCTAACTAAACATACAGGTATGGACTGCACTGCCAGGAAATTTTGCACTGTCTGCCCTTAAATCCGCGCAGTTTAGGGCGTCTGAAGTGCTTCCATTTATAAAAAAATAGTGCCAAACTAAAATCATGATATATGTACAGTACGGTCCAGAGTTAAAGGGAACATACGATCGTGTTGCCTTCGCATTTCATGAAGCCGTGCGGCACAGATGCGGCTAGAATGGGCGGCATCAGGTGCATGCGCGGGAAGACCAGCCACCATGTTTACTGTACATGCATGTTGTGCCGACAATTCCCACAAGTTCTCGGCGGCAGCGTTCCGCCAAGTGCGGAGGCCACGCGATCGCATGTTCCCCTTAACACTGGACCCTACTGTACAACGATATTACAAGAATGTGTAAACCTTGCAGCGAACACGTCGTTCAGTTTTAATAGATGGTTTTACAAAGCCCACTGCGCATGCGCTCGCTTACCGGAAGGAGCCAAGCCGACATCTTAGTAGTAGTCCTTTGCGACATCGTCTGCGCGACAACCCGCTTTACTTATCTGCTCTATCGGCATTAGATCGGTTTGCAGTAGCTTCCCGCGTGGAATCTTATGTTGATCTAAAGGAACTGAAGATGTCACTACAGAGTTGCTTGGGTTGAGATTCGACCAGCACCAGGTTCAGCACCTAGAGGGAAATTAGCTGCTGCATGTGACGGGAGGAATTAGGGGACCACAGCGGCAACAGGGCGCTTGATTCGAACGTATACGTGTTTGAAATTTTGCAGATGAGGATGAAAACATGTTTGAAAGCCACCATTGCGCATTTTGTTGCACGCGTTTTTAAACCCTTGGGCAATGTTTGAATTTCTTGCTGGCTTCTTAATTTTCACAGTGTCCATAAAGGCGTGCACCATTGTCGTAAAACTTTTGCTTTCTTTGTTCTTATATCGGGCTCCTTGTTTAAAACAGAAGTCACGCGCTCGTCCTTGTTGTTTGTTGCAGGGAATCAAAACACTTGTTGGAAATAATTAATCAGTACTTTTTTTTTTCAATAAACACAGAAATGTATTCTCTGTTTGGTAGCTTAGAAGCAAAAAAGCTCAGCAGTACGAGCGAGCAGTATAAAGCGGCTACAAACTCATGTGTTCAGTTTAAAATGCAAAAGGAGGAGTGAATCGGGGAGATTCTGAGTGGTCGACGCTTGGGTTGAATGCTTAATAGTTGTGACCTTCACGTCGATTTTTGAGCTGACAGTTTTAACAGACTTCTTTATATTTCGGGATAATCTAGCTTTAGCGGCTAGAGTGCCTAACGTGCGACCCGCTAAATTTGTCCAATCTGTCATTATGCGATCTCTCAGAGTGCATTTCAGAGATTTTTCATAGTCTATTTTCGGTATGACAGGGTGGGGTCTGAATTTCTTTTGTGCACGAGTAGCGCACATTTCACCAGTCCCGAGCTCCTTTAAACATTTTCTGATCCTAGGTCAGTCAAATGTGACAAGGCTTTCTGCCTTTCTGATTACCCCGATGTATTCATGAATGTGCGGTCGTCTAATCTTTTACTGTGATGAGGACGAATGACATTCGTTGACGTAACAAGACGTACTATATACTAACAAACAGATGCCCTAAAGATAAGTGCTTGATAAAAGCCCCTGTCAGAGCAGGCAGGGATCCTTCAGAGCCTCCTTAAAGGCATGGAGTTTACTTACGAGTTGCCATAACTTGCATTTGCTGGTTCAGCAGTGTGTCCACGTAGCGGATATCACAAGGATAATATAGTTTAGGTCATCTGGCCAATTACTGGTGACGAAATGTCAGTTCCGGGGACACTTTGTGCAGCTTATCTTAATTAGCTCTTCTTGACCGCTTTGTTAATTCTTTCCTGAAGTTATCAGCTGTGATTTTTCATTTAGATATGTTTCAATTCCTTTGCTCTGGCAAGAGAACTGGATCTCACCTCGGTGCGTAGTTGCAAGCGAAGAGCCTCATCAGTCTCCCGTTGAGCTGGTAGTTCGTGAAGCCGCATCCTATGTAGCGCGTCTCAGCCCAAGTCATCTGGAGAAGAGAAAATCACACTGTAAGCACACCACGGACAATTCTGTATTACTTCAGCGGTATTCCTACCACCTGACCAGTAACTTCAATAACTGTACACCATTTCACCTTTACGCACCTGTTACGAGAACGCTTTGTACAGGTAAACATATTCGCTTTCTATAACTTCGACACGTATAACTCAGTTTGCGTTAACAGTGATGGACCATAACACTGTATCAAAGCAGAATACTTTGCTCAAAATGCATTTAAAGTTCGCATACCACGAGCGAGTCTTGGTCTGAAGCTGTTAAAATTTGTTATAAAAACCTGTTTTGCAAAATGATTGGACCGCTGTAGAAATTTTTTTCTCTTTAAACGGAAGCTATTCCACCTTATATGCTTCTTAGAAGCATGTTCTGACATACGTTTTTCTGGTCCTCGTCCTTTCCTTAAAAGCCTTTGCTCTGGCTTGTGAAAATGAAAACAGTATTACAAACTATGCAGGCAGTTTTACAAAGTACCAAAGTACGCGTGACCAAAATGATCGATCGTGGAATAAAGTTCAGTTAATCAAACTCTTGCCAGACACTGACACTGCTGTGCAGATTACCTGCGTAAAATGCGTGATCACGCCTCCACCTGCTGCCTGGAAGGACGAAACGGCATTCGAGTTGAAGCTTCTGTATTCAGTGAACCAGTCGTCGATCCAGGACTTGGCTTCGATGACGGTCTGTTTAGCCGAGTCTACAGCCCAGCCGAAATTCTGTCCCACGGATGCGAACCTGCCTGAGTAAAGAAAGCAGGCATTTTAAAGTACTATGACTTTTGCATCTGTTTGGGGTTTTCTGCAAAAATGGACACCGTTCAATAATTCAACGAAGCCCGCAGTGGCCGCCAGGAGCGACACCCGCGCTTCCAGTGTGCAGCTGTGTAGACAGAATAACACGCGACTTACGTCGAACGCACTACTGACACCTGATTCATGATTCGAAAAGACCAGCGCGAAAACAGACGGAGACAATAGAAGAAACGCACACGACAGGACGGGCGCTGAACATAGAAAAGAGCCCAATGTAGAAGAAATACGTTCAATCAAAATTGCTTATTGGGCGAGTTGGTTGAACATGATTCGAAATGATCAGCGCAGGTCATTTCAAATAATTTCTAACCAACTCGACCAATCAGCGATTTCGCAGGTGGGGCGATGAGTGTAATTAATGTTTTTGTTTGTTCGAACAGAAGTGTTTTCGGTTTAAACGGCTAGCGCGAATGCGGATTGGAGTGCTCAAATTGCTTGATTTTTCGCCAGTTAAGTTTAGTTGAGTTCAATTCGGAATGAGAATTTCAGTTAAACCTCTATATATGTTAATATGTTAAACCAACGCAGATTACTTCACTCTACGAAATACACGTTTGTGATGTGTAGAAGAAAGAACACAAACTTTGGTGGCAGCTTTAACTATTGTGCCTTAGATTTAACTGAGACAAGGCTGCAAATGATTGGACAATACTGTTCGCAGTTCTGGGCTTGCATAATGGAATACCGCCGCGCGGATATCGGATTAATGTACAGATCAGGGTATCTAAAGCCACACATCAGATATATATAAGAACAAAAAGTTAAATGTGGCTCTCATTGTCATTTGACATTTATTGGAATGTTCTCCACCCGACAGCATTGCCGTTCTTACGCCTTCCGGCTGCAAAGTTTCGATTTTAGAGCAAGCACAGCACTCTCGCTCTTTTCGTACTCACTCGTGACTCGGGCATCCCTGTGGTCGTGCTTGCTGATGTCGCACTGATCGGTGAATGCCTGGGCGACTTCTGCCAGCTCGTCGTCCCACTCCTGCAGTGTTGTCGAAGACCGGACAGCCCGTCAGGCACTTCAAGATGTGACTGCGTTCTTTTTTCGTCAATGCCCCAGAAAATATCCAATTTTCAAAGCATTTCGGTCAATGGAGATTGACCAGCGACGTAGCTGCCACTCTAGGCAAATATAGCGCATAAGGCATCAGGCAGGAGCGGGCAAACAGAAGTGGACCCAAAATGGAACTCACCATCTTATACATGTTCTTTGCCGCTGGGTACCCTGGTAGTCGGCCCTGCGCGATTTGGGAGCGGTAGTCGTTGTGCACCTGTAGTGCCTGGGCCTTGATCGCTGCACTAAGACCACTGGTCGCCGCGTCGATCCTGCATCGTGGGTTGGGCGTCTTGCAGGCAGTGTGTGTGATGCCTCCTGGCCGATTCTGGTACTCCGGCCGGCACGCGGCTTCGGCACTGTCAAGGTACATTGCGGTCACCGACGTCACGGCTAGGAATAACGGCGCTGTTGAGGAGAGCTCTGCCATTGCCTCTAGCCGATATTTTTTTCTTCGTCTTCTTCGAGCGTGGATGGCTTGAGATATGAGCTGTAGCTGAGTGATCATAAACACGTCCAGAAGTCAGCGCAAGCCACCGCAGATATGAACTACGGCGTCTGCCCACCTAACTTTTCCAACATTTTAAAAAGCAGTAAAATTTCATCTCTTTCTCACCGCGTGAAGCAGGGCTAGTTGGTATTCGCTTAACACATTCATGGCTACTATTGCAAGGAAGGACGCGTATGTGGCACAAATACAGAGCACGAATTCTAAACTTCAAATTACTGCACGCACAGATCAATTATGTAAGAGCCACATTGAACAAAGTGCTTTGCAAGAAAAAAAATTAATAAGCACCAAGAAGAGAAATACAGAGAGGGGGAAAGGCAGGGATGTTAACCAGGAAGGTTTCCGGTTAGCTACAAACACTAAAACATAGAGACAAAGTTAGTTACAGCAGAGAAACCGGGGAAGACATCACTGACGAAGACCATGTGCATTGGCATACATGCGTGAGTTTACCTGTCAGCCATGAACAAAAACTGCGAAAATCGGTGCAGTAAATTTAGAGCCATTTGCTGCCCCACTTGATCAAAGCATGTTGCAGAGGCGCGTTGAACTTTAAACTCTGGAGAGACTGATTCACGTAGAAAATGCGAAAAGAAAAATTTTGTCTTTGAAAAAGACATAAATGGGATATGCACGGGACATTTTGTGCGCACTATGTACAAGCCTAGATCGTCAGAATGGCAGAATTGTCATTTCATCTTTAATGATTGCTTCATGATTCGATAAAGAAAAGACGCCTCGCAAAAAAAGACCTACCGCTAAGGAATTTTTTGAAATATAACCAACCGCGCCATCTTTTCACAATTTTACTTGTAAAATTAGAGGTCGAACATTGAACAGAGCCAAAGAAAACAGGAAACGATATAAAATAGCGGAATGTGCCTAAGCAGCTGCGTAATGATGAAAAAATTGAGTAATAATATGATAGATTACGGAGCCAAGCAAGGCCTTCGATTCTGTGGCTGAAGATATTTTGTTAAAAAATTGGATATAATTGGGTTTCACTGTCCTTTTAATGCACTTATAGAGAGCTATTTAAGCAATCGGTCTCTAATGGTTATGACAGGAAACACCGTTAGCGTAGAAGTTGAATTAACCCTCGCTATTGTTTAATCTCTACGTGAATGATGTATCATACATTGTTCCGCCATGCCAAATATTTCAGTATGCTGAGACACTGTCCTTGTTTCTGCTCACTCAATTTTTACAACAGCTTTGACCTGCCTCCAATCAGATAACTTCTCCATACGATTTCCATTAACAAAAAAAAAACTAAACAAAACAAAACTAGTATGTTTCCGCAGCCTTGACAAGAAAGTTGTTTCCCCACTATTTTTTTTTGTCTATAATTGTAATTGCTAAAATTGCTCCTGCCCTCCTATCCCGTACTCGAATAGTGTGAAATATTTGGGAGTAAACTTAAAAGAGATATGACTTGGAATGGCCATCTAAGTTTCCTTTGTGATCAACTTCTTGGTATCACTTGTATGCTGTTTAATTCTCGATTTTTGTTCCCGTTTTCCATCCGGAAGGTAATTACTCATGCTCTTGCTTGCAATACTTTTCGGGGTGGCGTAACTATATTTTACTATTGTTCCCTAGCGTGGCGTTCCCAGGTGAATTCTATTTTAAAGCAAGCCCTTTGATATCTGTTGTGCATTACAAAAACGCTAACGCATGCAAATTGTTTTGTCTTCCTTCATTTGCCCAATTTGCCCAATAGATAGTTGTACTGGTCTCTGGCATTCTGAATTTTTGTGTCCTCATATTGTTCCGTTCATTCATGTTTAACCCGAGGTTTACAACTTCTAGGTGCTACACACAGTATGGTCATTGAGCTTGGCGCATGATGGCCTTAGCTGCCTAAGTGCCATGAAACCGAACACAACACAACACAACACAACACAACACAACACGACACAACACGACACGACACGACACGACACGACACGACACGGCACGACACGGCACGACACGACACGACACGACACGACACGACACGACACGACACGGCACGGCACGGCACGGCACGGCACGGCACGGCACGGCACGACACGACACGACACGACACGACACGACAGTATGGTCATGCTTGAAACCGGGCGCGAATGGTACGAGGACAAGAAGGAACGTGAAGCAACAGGACTGGCGCCAACTATCACCTGAGGTTTATTGCACCACACCCTGCATTTATACGCAGCACCCAGCCGTAACACAGAACATCCACAATCAGCATACAGATTACAGGCGGGCGAGGCTATGTGTCCCTGTGTCTTTCTTCGTGGTTCGTCCTTTGATTGCGCATCCTTTACCTTCACAACATCATGTACCAACTAGGCCCTACCCAAGTTTTGGCGAGGCTACTGACAGGAAAACACCTCAGTACAATAGATACGTCACCTAAGAAACCGAAAAAGCACCCAACGTGAAAGCTCCCTCAAAAAGGAGAAGCGCACATCTCAAAATAAAATACGGCAAACATTTTCGTTAAATTTCTGAGCTCCGTACATAAACAGAAAAGACAAGTGACAATGGAAATTTGAAAACTAAAATGGCCAACAAGAATGTGGAAAAATGGTGCACATGACAGAGTACTTTTGGTATAACAAAACAAGCGATAATGGAAAACAAAACATGACATCAAAAAAGTTGCAAGTAAATACCAGCTTGAGGTGTTTGATTCTGCACCTTCCAAACTTTGCTCCGAAAATTTGCTCCATGGACAAGGCAAACGAAAGACCAGTTTGCTGAATTAAACATAAAACTAAGGTCACCAATGCAGATCACGAGTGATGTTCCAGATTGCTTTAAGCTGCTGACTCGTCTGCATAGGGCATTCTGGTCGTTGTTTCACCGAACGCGCCATTGAACTCCTGCGGAATGTGCGCAAAAAACATGGAATTTTCCTTGCAGACCACTGCAAAATCTGCCGAAGTTGCCGTCTGGAATTACACAAAGCGATGTTCTTGAAATCCGGTAGAAATAAAGTAAAGGGGGAAATAGTTGAGGCTTGTTATATCAAAAAAGCAGGGAGCTTGTGCGTCAGCAAGCCGTCCATCTCAATCAGTGACGGAGAGGGGCTTTCCTCGAAGGGTTCTTTTAGGTGTTACAGTCGTGATTCTCGCCTGCCTTAGTCATCTTCTCGAATTTTAATCCATAGCAGCATATTCTTTCACTCTGACACCGAGAGTGTCTGCCGAAGTTTTTAAAGTTAATTTGCTCATTTGTCCCGAGTTCCTGTTGGTCATTTTGTTTTCCATGGTCACTTGTTTTGTTATACCAAGAGTACTCTTTCATGTGCACCGTTTTTCCACTTTCTTGTTGGCCATTTTAGTTTTTAGTTTTCCATCGTCACTTGCCTTGTTTTGGTTATGCAGGAAGCTCAGAAATTTAAGGAAAATCTGTGCCGTGTTTTCTTTTGAGGCGTGCGCTTCTGCTTCGTGAGGGAACTTTCACGTTGGGTGCTTTTTCGGTTTCTCAGGTGATCTGTCTATTGTACTGAGGTGTTTTCTGCCAGCAGCCTCGCTCACCTGTAATCTGTAATGGACGCGGGTTCGATCCCGGCAAAGGCGGTCGAATTTCGAAGGAGGCGAAGTTCAAGAGGCCCGTGTACTGTGCGATGTTAGCGCACGTCGAACAACCCCAGGTGGTCGAAATTTCCACAGCCCTTCACTACGGCGTCCCTCATAGCCTGAGTGGCTTTGGGACGTTAAGCCTCCGTAAACCATAAACCATAACATTTGCCTGATGACGCCTTTACTGTGTCATCGAAAAACATACAAAAATTTATTCCGGAGAATATTTCGGTTAATCACTAGTTTTGCCCAGAATTCAACGACGTTTTTCGCGTCTTCTCTATGCTGTCAAAACACGCATTGAAAAAGTTCATGGGATTGAAGTTCTAGTAATTTTACACCGAAGTCAGTGATTTTTCTTATCGTGCTGTTTATTTGTGTTCATGCTGCCGTTCACAACTACCGGGTGCAGAGCTTCGGCTTGGGCTGGCCCACTCTGTATATAGTGAATGTTTTCATGCTGGGAATGAAGGCAGCATTATTATTATTGAAATTTTGTCAGTACTTAGTAACCCAATTCAGGAACTAATACCCTGGACACGGTGCCATGAAGCGCATCCTGCTTTCAGTAGTATACCACTTGTGCACCAAAAGGTCGGCTGAGAAAAAGGCATGAGACAAGGCTCAAAGTAAGCTGCAAGGCAAGTTAAGGAATGTCGGCGAAGATATACGCTCACTACACAACTTCGCGCAGCGTAGAACACTTCGTTTTTTGCAGTGCTGATAGAAGGAGGAGAGGTCCAGCTTTCATATAACTGTCCCACGACGTTCCTTGAGTTTGCCATGGACTGACAGATTGCTTTGAATAACATCTAGAAGAACGGATCTTTTTTCGAGGTGACAGCCTCACTCGAGGGATATGTGAGACGATCTTGCTGAAGAGAATCGAGCTGAAATGCGAGAGATAGCTTCTCCAACAAACAGCCATTTCTTAAAAAAAAAGAAAAGAGCGCTGTCGGCGCTGACCTTTGGTGAGAAACAAGAAAACAATTCCTTGCGACTTGAAGCGGAGGCGCCCCGTTTACTGTTTTGTGCTGTAAATTTTGATCCGTAGCCTGTTTGGAGTATTCGCGCGAAGTCGAGCGCATAATTTGGTGCCATATGAAGAGAGCGCCACTGAAATGAAAGAAAGGGAGAAAACATTTTTCACACAGCGAGAGTCCGTCGCTTGCGAGTGCGATGCCGTTGCAAGGCTCATGGAATTATGTGTCTGGTTTATGGCACGCAAGAAAAGACGTCCTTATGTCTTGTTTGTCCGTTGCCCGTGCCTGTCTTGCGTCGTTTGTAAAGAAGACGCGCCGTTGGGTGCTCTCGGTTTACAGTGCCTTCAGTCGAACTAGTGGGTTAGGCATGAAGTGCTTCGTCCAGGAAGGAAATGAGGAAGGTGACATGGTCCAAGGATATCTCAGAGAAATAAGACAAAAAGAAAGCGTGGAGACTAATAAGACTTTTATGAGTTAAAATAAAAAGGATTCTTGAACAAGTAATGACAGATGAGGGTACTCCCACTCTACTTACATCCTGATGGACGTGAACAAGGACACAGCGAAGCATCCTCAACGACTTCGGGATCGTATATTAAGATAGCTGGCGAAAACAAATCTTTACTTTACCGCCGCTCCCGTCATTTTCACGTAGCGAGCAGATTTTTATTTATTTTTTGCTTCTGGTGCTCCGAGAGTCGGGTGCGCTATGTGAACGGGGTCCAGCAAGACATAGTAGAACCTGCAGCTGATATTTCCTCTTTGCATAGTGCGAGGATTAGTAATGTCTCAGAACCCGTGCGAGCGTTGAGATAAGCATAGGTAATAAATATGTGGCAATTTGAGGCGGTAATGTCCCCACGCAACATGAAACCTACATTTTTGGCCCGTCTCACTTGTGTACCCTTGACGTTACTTGTGTTTACGTAGTAGCCTATGTGATAATGCATGACCGACTCGCCCAAAACGTGCTCTCTTTCCTGCAGAATGGGCCTTGGCCTGCTGTGGAAAGGCTTGGCTGCAACCCACGCAATGTCGTGTACACTTTCGCTGCGTGGGCGTCTGCAGTGATTGTGGAGCTTTCTAACAATGCCTGGGGCGTTATGTCATGGCCTGATGTCGAAGTGGAGCGCTTTCCCGGGCCGCTCGTGGCATTCAGTGTCGATGCACGAAGCCTTGGCCGGTGCATGCCCTCGGGTTTTAACGCCAACGCGCACAAATCCAGGGGCCGCGTGGAGTTCTCACCGCAGTCCAGCAGCTGTCAGCCACAAACCAGGGTCAATGAACACGTAGTTCAAACTATGTGTGCGTGTGTGGTATCTTGTATCCGCCGTATTTCGTCACCCTGCGCTCCTAAATGTCTCACGTTAGAAGGCTAAACGTTCGATATTGAGATAAGCCGCCCACCTTTCTATAAATCTGGTGAGTAATTTCTCCTGCCCAATGCATTAATATCTGCTCATGGTACACGGTTTGTATCTATTTTACGGCTGTAATGGATTGAAACAAAAACTGCACTCGCAGTCAATCGCCAAGAAAGCTGCCAGTGACACTGATGTGGCAGTTTCCATGGAGAGTATGAAGACGTGTATTATTTAGAATAAAAATCAGTCCCGAGTCTGCGTTTGTTGTGTACTTTTAAAGTCGTTGTTTGTATGTGCGCAGTTACCTATGTGACACGTGGTCATTACGAAGAACTTCCGTGCGTTGTGGGAGTAGCAGTGAGTTCCCATGATATCTGCCGTACACCGAGGTAGTATTACTTTGCGCAGAACAAGTGCACAATTTACAACGAGTTCTACTCCCGGTCTTGTTTTGGCCTCGCAAAAGCGAAAACCCGGGAGAAGAGTATAACCTCATAGGAGAGGAGCCGCTGGGAGCTTGAATATGACGGCCGGACTTCACCTAAGTACTCAAAGTTGGAATCGATACCAAACTACTGCCCGAAGCGAAGTTTGACCTCTTGGAATGCGTTATAACGCAGAGCGAATAGTGCGCTTGAAGTCTCAGTGCTCGCGGTCTGCCTTATAGCAGCTAGCCGTGACAGGCCTGCAGGATTCCAATATGCAAGATTAAACGTCAAAGTCACGAACAGGTCGTGTTGGAAAGGCTTCCGGATTGCGCTGATGTAGAGAGCAAAACGCACGAAGAGAGCTTCCCCGCACAGCTGCAGGGGAGAAGCATGCCCGTTTGGTAGAGTTCGCTTGGTGCCATACAAATATATTGCACTTGCTTGACCTGTGAACTCAAGTCGCAGTAGCGGCACCCGTATTTTCGCCCATAGAAGCTGCGTGTGTTAAAACTGCTTTAAGTTTCGTTTTTTTTTTTTACTTTTCTAGGAGCGCATAAGCCATTATTTATTCAGGTTTGCTTTCGGTGAGGTTACAAGAAAGGAAAAAAAAAGGTAATTTATTGTTAAAATTTTGTTTTATTTCATAACGTATTATGGGCACTTTGGTTTCAAGTACTTCCTTTTTAATCTTTTACATGTACTCATTCAGGTGTATTTTATCCTTTATTTATTTATTTATTTATTTATTTATTTATTTATTTATTTATTTATTTATTTATGTACACATACTGCTGTCTCTGGGCAGAGACATAGCACAAGTGGTTCCAAACGGATTTTGGTTAACATGGGAAAAAAAGAAAACTTAAAACAGTCTAACAAAGCGCACAAAGGCTCAATGTTCAAGGGGTCAGTGCAAAGTGGTCTATGCGAGGAACGAGCGATGAATGTGAAAGGGGCTTCAATGGGTTGCGATTGGTGAACGATCCTGGGCAACATCACAATGCGGTCACACACAAGCCTCTACTTTAAAGGTTGGAGTGATGATTTCTTAGCACTTGAGGAAGGGGAAAAGTTACGGTCGTTACGATGACAAGCAAGGAGTGGTCAGGGATTTACGTTACATTAGCGAGAACAACGAAACAGAATAATTGGTGCCCTAAAGTGCGCAGGCCCGATTGTGGATGGTAACACACTCGTCGGCCCGTGAATCATAAAGAAAACGCGTCTGCTAGCCGTCCATTATATTTCTTGCAGATCTGCTCTGTGACTTGCTATAAGAGCGGTCAATACGCAAAAGTTTACGAGATTTAGAAAGCTCAAAAAAACTCGCAGCATTTCTCCTTTCAATTCTCGAGAGTATCGCGCAGTGAGACGAAAAAAAAAGTTTTTAACTTGCCCTTCATCGCCAAGTTATGAATTGGCTGCTGTAAACAAGCACGTCTTACATAACTTTTTTTTTTAGTTATAAAGTTGCAATCTAAGGTGAACACTGCCAGTAGTATCGAAAAGTGAGGATCACCACACAGTTCAGTGCGGCTATAACCAGCGAACTTTAGGCTCGTTGAATTCCATGAAACGGTTAGGGTACGTAGCCACTGCTACCAAAAAATAAATGATAAACTGAGGGTTTAACTTCCCGAAGCGACAGATATGTGTTATAAGGGACGCAGTAGTGGATGACTTCAGGTTAATTTTGTCACCTGAGGTTCTTTAACGTGCGCTGACAGCGTAGACCACATGCACGCCCTTTTGCGCTTCGCTTCCATCTAAACGCGGCCGGGATTGAGCCCGGGTTCAACAATTCAATAGCTGAGCGCCCTAACCATAGAGCCATCGCGACGGGTTGTTGTAATTCACGAGCAATCTATTTGAAAGCATGTCGCGTCTTAATACAACGTGATAACAGTGGCTACTGAGTTTAAGATGTGCCACAGGTGCAGAGAAAGAACTGTTAGAGGTCAGCCATTAAGGAATTGGCCGCACAGCTTGGATTTTCCGAGACAGCAACCTCCTTGCCGCTCAGTTCTAAGCATATGGCCGCCTTATTTTCTCTTAAAAAATTTGATTATTTAAGTCTCCCTCAAACGTCGAGAAACATCTTTATTATTTGATTTATGCAGTAGCTTGTGCGAAGCCCACAAATCTGTTGCACGATTCAAATGCACGTCGCCATCCTAGCATACCATAATCTTGGAACCCTTGACGAGACCATGAATAATGTTATTCGTTTCGAGAACTGTTTACTGCTCGAAAAAAAAAACAGTGAACCTAACCATACTGAATGAAGCCAGAAACGTATGGACTTGAAAGATGTTTGGTTTATGGGGGTTTAACGTCCCAAAGTGACTCAGGTTATGAGGGACGCCGTAGTGATGGGCTCCGGAAATTTCGACCACCTGACGTTCTTTAACGTGCGCTGACATCGCACAGTACGCGGGCCTCTAAAATTTCGCCTCCATCGAAATTCGGCCGCCGCGGCCGGGATCGAACCCGCTTCTTTTGGGTCAGCAGCCGAGCGCCGTAACTTCTGAGCCACCGCGGCGGGTGAGCGAAATGTTGTATTTACAAGGTGCTGCCATTTCGTGTCGCCAGGTTCGTGGCTGTAGGTATGATGGCTTAATTCCAGGAATATAAGAAACAAAACGGACGAAATTGATGACCTGATGGCGTAAATAAATAATAAATTTTATATTATATTTTTCACAGAAAGTGGCTTTGGTAAACGATCACATTCCTTTTAAAACTTTTTAATAGGTATCGCTCTCCGCACTTGAGTAGAACCAGCCAAAGGGGAGGGCGTGGCTTTGTATATAAAGGAAAGGACACGTTTTATCGCGATGGAGAGACTCTCTGTAGATAATGATGACATGAATGCCTTACTGTACTATCAGGGACAAAAGTGGTATACTCCACGCGGCGGGAGCAGGAGCAACGGAAAACTTCGTTGCAACGCCATCTACAGGCCGCATCTGGGATCGAGACAGAAAATGCGTGACCTTTATTATCAGCAGGCATGTCGCTTGGCTCGTTTCAATGTTTCGTGCTTTAGCTCGCCAAAATGCCGCAGTTTTCCGTTGCTCCGGCTCCCGCCGCGTGGAGTATACCACTGTTGTCCCCGATACTACATTTAAGTAAGGCAACGGCACCGGTAATCTATAGCCCTCCTACTTTCTGACAAAGAAAAATTTTGCAATGTTTTGGATGCGGCGCTATTGCATGCGTGTTCTAGCAATGAACCATTGGTAATGATGGAAGATGTAAACATAGACGTGAGCTCACAAGACACGTGGGCATGGGAACTGAAGTCAGTTCTAGCTTGCCCCGCATGCACAAACCCCATTAAACAGACTTGCAGAGAACAGTGACACTTCAACCCTCATTTGTGTTACAAACTTAAATGAAGGTGGTATATTTACGGGCATTCTTGCAACCGACATATGTGAACATTTAAGACTGTGTTGTTTTACACATTTCAGTTATACCAACCCTGCTCCTTCGGCACCTTGTGGCCTTGTGGGCCTAAATGATTCTACATTAGAACAGTTTAGGGGGGTTAATTGTAGCTATAGACTGGCACGCGGTTTACAAAGAAAACGATGTTAACACAGCTTGTAACACCTCTCTTGCAAGCACACGAAGTTCTTACGACTTGGCTTTTCCGTTACAGTGTGAATTACGCAGAAATAATAAAGCACGAAAACTTGGATAAACCATCATCTGTACCACGGCATGAAAAAGAAGAATTCGATGTGCCACCTTTCTGTAAAAATGCGTGATCAAGAACTATTTGCAACATTTAAAAAATCAGGAACCAACTACTTAGAAAACTGCAAAAAGAAACTACAGAAAAAATTCGCCCAGTTGGGTTTCTACGGCAGTTTTAACCTCGGGTGTCAGCATCAGGACAAATATCAAAAACGAAATTTGGCTGCGCATTGGACGATTTGACCACTCAAATCGATAAACACATAACCGTATTTTACAATATTATACAGTTGACTTACAATTATTGCCAAAAATGCACCCCTTCGGTTTCCTATGGCAGTCTTTGATCCTCGGTGCGAGCGCGAGGACAACTTTAAAAGCAGGATATTGGCTACGCATTGGAAGGTTAAACCATTCTCTTGAATGTGTTCGTAACAATATCTTACATAATTCCACAGTTGCCTCTTACAATTAAAAGTGATCTCCCAGAAAGCTGAACTTTGACATTAGTCATCTTTCACTGCCATATATGGAAGTCGATGACGCGTCTCGTAACTTTCTTTTTAGTGGGCGTACCGAAATTAACACGAGAGAGTTTGATTTTGTCTGGCTATCGGCAGAAGAAACAAACAAATGCACATGAGAGTGCATTTTATCATTTTCAGTGAATGCCCTATGGGGGCAAACAGCGCTGTGTCGTCCGTTTCTTTCTCTGCTCTCTTCTTTGGCTTTTGGCCTTGCGCTGCTTCAAATCAAACAATGAATAACCAACTCGCCCATCAGCTTGTGCTTTCAAGTGCAAGAAAGAATCACCCATCTGCTCCCCACTAAAGGAGAAGGTAAGCTTGACCCGCCAGACTGCTTTCGGGTTCTCGCTCATGGTTCAGAGCTCACACCTCTCACGAACATCCTGCTCCTTACTAACACCTTTGTTTTTGCACAGATTTCGTCATGTTAAATACAAAAAAAGGGCGGAGAAAACTCGAGCAGCAATCTTCGTGGAGGGCCGTACACGAAGGAGAAGCAAGTTTTTTCCACCGACAGCTCGACGGAGTTCTGGCGGAATACCCAGCAGCCCGTGAAAAGCGCATCCGCTAGAAAGCAAAGGAGAAGTGCAGGAAAAAAGGAGCAGAAGTGCATGAGTGAAACGCTCGCCTGAAGAAAGGGCTTCTTCGGTGAACCGCGCAACCGGTGAAGGCAGATTCACCGGCTACAGTTGAGCCGCGCGTGATAAGGCATTTCTAGTCTCTGTCAGGAGAGACGAGGGATGCTTTTCTTAATATCACACGAAGCTGCATATGTGGAAAACAAAGCCAGTGCAGAAAATTTAGTCTGAGGTCGGCCACCGCTAGGCTGCTGCTTACTGCAGAACTGCTTCTCGGAGCTAGGATATCGCCACCGAAATCTGCAGTTACTTAGAGAAAGAGGTTACCCGAAACAGCGCCGCCCTAGCCGCTGCTGTCGTCGCAGAATATTCACGCCGCACATTTTAATAGCAATTTTCTTGATAAGTTAGCGGTGTTCATGAAATGTGGCGGATAATGATGCGCTCAGGATATAATGGGCACAGTATGTGCAGGGGAGAAGGCAGAAAGAAACAGAATCCGCGCCATCGTTATGTGCGACTCTCTAGAGTTCTCAGTGCGGAAAGAGAGGACGATAAGTGCCAGTTTAATTAATTAAACGAATTAATTAATTGAATATTTAAATAAATTTAAGGTAATCAATTTTACTTTTGAACATGGTTTCTTTTTTTAGAGTTTCGTTTTCCGGCTCGTTCCAACAATGTTAGGCGCATGCTACTCGCCGAAGGTCGAACTAACTATATAGTCGGATACAACTTAAGACGGCAGCGGCTTTTCCCCGTCAAAGAACCCCCCTCCAGCCAGTGGCGTCGGCCGATTCTCATGACCCTGCTAGGGTGACAATGCAGGGAGTGGTGCCACTATAGACAGAGGGGACTATTCCCTTTCATCTGCCACTCCCTGCATTGTGACGCTAGCAGGACAATGAGAATCGGCCGACGCCATTGGCTGGAGGGGGGTCCTTTCGCGGGGAGAAGCCGCTGCCTTCTTAAGTTGTATCCGACTATAGTCGGATACAACCAATGGCGTCGGCTGATTCTCATTAGTGTGCTAGCAGGAGAATGCAGGGAGTGGCAGATGAAAGGCGATAGTCCCCTACCTCCGTGGTCGGGGTTAATACCCTCCTTGCATTATCATGCTAGCAAGCGTATGATAATCAGCCGACACCTTTGGTCGGAAGTGGGTCCTTTGAAGGGGAAAGCCGCTTCGTTCTTGAGTTGTACCCGACTACAGGTAGTCAGCTGCAGCCAGTTTTGGAGCCCTGCGAAGTTCTTGGTGAGGCATCTCTTACTCTGGGCAATGCACAGTCGCATTAGGGAAACAGGAGAACGAGCGAGAGAGACAAAACGTTTATGCATTGCTCGTAGCATCTTGGGAGTCTTCATGGGTGGAGTCCCTACGAAGACTCCCAACGAAGTTTTGATATAAAATTGCAGTGATGCACTGTTCTGTAAAATTTAAGTCATACTATGAGTGCGTGTAAGCGTAGCAATGCAGAATTTGTGCTCCTAAATCCCACTCCGCCGAAATTTAAACGCTCTAGAAACTAGTGCAGCTTTATCATGTAAACCTTTACTATTTCTGTTTATTTCGGGCGGTGGGTATCCGTCTCTCAACAAGGGCACGAGGCGTGATTCGATGCATACACAAGCGCTCTTAAAGCATACGGTCTTGGTCAAAAGTCTTCAGGCCACAGCGTTCACTAGCAGCGAAATAATTGTCCCCAGGATGCTCTTTGTAGCGGATCATCCAAAACTCAAAGTCAAGCAGGAAGCTTCTCTAGATCCAAAAGAAACCTTCTGCTAGCATTTCAAGGTCCTGCGGTCTTTAATAGTGCCGTAATGGCTCTATTATGAGGCTGAAGCGCAATGCCTTTGGCCCGAAGACTTTTCACGAAGAATTTACATTACTTTCTGAAGGCGCGGAAAGGATTATGGGGCAACAGAGCAAAAGATCGGCAAAGTTTGGGAAGTGATTGCTTCGAAAAAATTACTGCGTACTTAATACACGAGACGAGTTTGCTTTGAGGGGCTGAAAAGCCAGGGCATAAAAACAGTGCAAGGTTACAAGGTGAATACAAGTATATAGGGCTATGTTCTTTCTTTTCTTAACTGTCAGCAGGAAATACTTATGCGCTTGTAAAACAGCTCGCGCCCAGGAAGCTTGTGCGTAGTAGAAGAAGATGAATCATTCACCTATGGTGCTGTTTGTTCGATCAAGGGAATCAACAGAACAGGCTTTGAACCGCTTTTCCTGCTGGCACATACACCATCAGCTGCCGCAGCAGGCAAGTGAAGTGTTTATCTCTGTCTCTCGATGTGTTAATTAGCTTCTGATGCAAATTATGATCCGATGCGATATGAATGCAACCTTTCAGTCATGTCGGAAAGACTGCTGATCTTGTGCGAACCGCAGCTTTGTTTTTCTTTTGTTGTCACTGGGACGTACTGGGCTGTAATAGAGCCTGATATCACAAGACACGCGCGCCTACTGTTATCTGGGGGAAATCTGACTGTGCAGCCTGCTCGTGCCCCCCCCCCCCCCCCCCCCCCCCCCCCCGCCACCGAATACGGGCCGGTGTAGTTTCGGCTACTAGGCTTTGTTTCGGTGCAATGCCAGCAGTGGGGATGGGATGGCCGGGACCCATCCTCTGGGGATGCAAACCCCCAATGGGAGTGGCAGCGACTCCCAGACGACTGTGAGGGCCAGTCGTGCACGTGAGGTCCGATGCCTGAGCGGAGGCAGGCCTGGGTTTATACTCAGGTCGGACCCACGAAATCCGGCCCGGAAGGCATGTCAAAACGCCAAAAGGTTTTCGAATACATGCTACCTTCCTTCCTCTGCGCGCGGGGGCGTGCAAGTCTGGCTACCGACGCGTCTTTTTCTGGTTACGGAGAAACCAGGTCCGCGCGGGGGTTCATAGTGGCCAGGCTCTGAGGAACCGCCGCCCCGGGGAAGCGGCCTTACGGCCGGCCGCAGGCTTAACCGCCTGCGGGATGCCGGGGGATGAGGGCTTAGTACTGCCTCGTAAGAGTCTGGCGAAAACCGAAGATGTGTGGAGTACCGGTGGAGTAGGCCCGGGTCATCTCATCCTAAGCCATGTTCTTGGTTAGTGGCCCGGTCGCCCAGCCTTGAACACTCTCCCCTCAGTAGGAGAAGAGTAAGCTAGGAGAGGAAATAAGTGCATGGATGGTTGGAGGAAGCACAGATGGACCCCCCGGAGCGACCAGTTCTGAGGCCGCGAGGCCGTCGACGTTCTGGACCTCCACTGGCTCGGGACTATCACACATACTTCCGGTGTCCGAAAAACCGCGAAAAACCTTCGACGGCTAGTAGCCGGCAGGTGGGAAAGGCCTTCTAGTGTGCGATGAGGAGCCCCAGGTAGCTACTGACCCCGTGTTAGGTTTTCCTGTCTCCGACGGTCGGAGCCCGTTGCGTATGGTGGGTGGTCGGGCATCCCGTGAGTGGGGCCGCACCATTGGGCAATCTCGATGCTCTCCCTGCCCTGGCCAGGCGGGCCAGTAATGGAGTCGAGATAATTGAAGGATCAGAGCAAAAAACCGCTGTCCCCATTCCCTTCCCACGTCCCATTTCAATTTCCGCTACTTCCCAGGGGAGGTCAGGGGAGCCTCCCCGGGCCCGCTCTCTCGGCTGTGGGTCGCTAATGTAGCATTTTCCCTATTATTTTATTTTTCCACCCACGGGTGGTCAAATTACAACTTGCCTACGGGCCGCCTCTTTTATTTTACAATTGGGTTAAGCCTGTTGTTTGTAAACGGTGCAGGCAGGGGCCTATTATTCTTATTTCCTTTTCGGTTGCCCCAACCTATTCAATATTCAATGTTATCCCGCAACCGCCCATAATATTGTTAACTGAGACAGTCGTGTAGTACGGTCTGTGCAGGAATCAATAGGAACGACCATAACAGGCGGTCTTGTAAAGTTATGCCCAAATACGTACAAGCCCGCAGATTTATAATATTACTTTGCGAAACGCGTGCCCGTTTTTTGACGGGACACTATTTATGGACGAAAGCAGTGGGAAGCTGCGTTTCACTGCTAATATATTCTTGTTTTATGGTGTGTGGCACAGTGCTTTATTACTGTTGAATGTATTTGCGTTTCAATTGACGATGGGTGGCTGGAGCCCAGTCAAGCTGAAGTGTAGCAGCACTTTCTCTGGCCACCCTTTTCACCTTGTAATTTTGCGAAATAAAGTTGCTTTGATTGATTGAGTGACTGATTCTGTGTTGTTAACTGCAAAACTGCAGCTCTGTAAATTTACAGAAAGGCGATCGTACTGATGTGGGTCTTTGCGAGCCTAAAGAGACAGTCGTGGAGTAGCGGGTATAGAGAAAATCTCAAATTTGCTTCTGCTGCCAACGAAGTCGAGCAATATTACTGAACCATGCTCCTGCCATGTTACAGCCTAACCGGATGGACACGCCGCAAGGGGATCGACGCAAGCATTCCCGTAGTCACAGGCGCCACACGTTCCCAAGTGCCGACAAAGGCGGGTCTGCACCAGGAGTCTCCTCATCAAGTCTTTCGCCACCTACGTCTCTTTCCTCGACCGATGAAGAACGAGTCCAGTCAGGCGAAAGGGCTGTCTCAACTAGAGCCTCTCCCGCTCAGGCAGGTTCTGTCTCGCGCGGCGGCGTAGCACATCCGACTAGAGCTTCGGCGTCACCGCGTCGTTCCTCGCGAGATTTGTACTTGGACTCCAGACCCATGGACGTCAACGTAAAACCTCCGACTAAGGCTGTGGTGTTATCACCGCGTTCTTCTCGAGGCTCTTCCATGGGTTCCAGTCCAATGAATGTCAACGTAGATTATCCAACAAAGGCTGCCACGTCATCACCACGCTCTTCGCGGCACTTGTCCTTGGACGGTGTCGTAGTAGAAGCCCCTCCGATGGAGGCTTACGTCGCAAAAACCAGGTCTGGCTCCGCTAGTCCGGCGCATTCGCCTGATCACGCGTCATTACTCACAAACTCTCCAGACTTGCACCTTCCGCGCGCATCTCCACTGAAATCCTGCCTCTCTAAAACGCCACCTGAATGCGTTGATAGTGGAATTTCTGATCTGGGAAAAGGACTCCGCAGCGAGCTTACGCCGCAGTCCAAGCCTCGAGCCTTTTTCTTTGCCTGCGCATCAATTGTGGTTCCATTCGTCCTACTGGTCATCCTCGGAGCCATGTACACTCGGCGTACGTCGCGGGTGGCCTGCCGAGATGGCATTGAAGACCTGATCGTGAACACAACCCTTGGCCTTCTGAAGGGCGCAAGTGTGGAGGTCGAAGATGGGCTGGAAGTTCGAGCCTTCCTTGGTATCCCTTTCGGAGTAGGCGTATCAGGCCAGCAGCGTTTCGGCATCGCCTGGGAGGTGACCAAATTGGATAGTCCGTTTGAAGCGGACATACAGGGCCCAGGTCAGCATTTCTCACCTGCCGATTTTATTGTAAGAAGGTGACCAATCAACTTCCCGCTTTTACTGCGCAGTTAAAAACGTTGTTTTGGCTTCAATTTTATTTTTTATGTTTCATTACGAAAAAAAAAATGTTATTCAGAGAGTATAGGAGATTTCTTGCACATTTCTTTGTGTTGAAAGCAGTGGGTGGAAACAATTCTGCGAATTTTGCCCGGGATAACATTCCTGGCTTCCTATGAAGGTGCCTGTCTTTCTTAGCATTAGAACACTAGAAATGACTTGAGAAATTGCAGTCGCGATCGAATGCCACGGCTGCTTTCGATGCCCTTAAGACATATGCATCACCCAGATTGGTTGCTGTCGATAGTCTAGCACTATCTAGCGGCCGGTGTGAGTACAGCGGCATTTAATATAGCATATCACCTATTTATTTCCTGGCTCTTTTTTTGAGTCTGCCAAATATGAGCCCACTACCATAGCTTTATATGTGTAGTTTGTTATGAACTTCACGTTTACACGAGGTATGCAGAGATTTGGAGTGATAGTGTTAGATGTAAGAGGTAATGAAGGACACGTTAGCAATCTTCGATTCGCTGACGTCATTGCCTTGCTTACTAACCCAGGGCAAGAACTGCTGCGCGTGCTTGTGAACCAAATCACTCAAAGCCCAACGGAAGGGCTCAAAACGATATGAAGAAAAAAAAATGTCGTAGAGCCTGGGAAGGCCATAACAGTTTAAGATGGGCCGGGAAGTATTGAAATGGCTAAGGAACATGCATAGAGCCTGTCAAGAAGCTCACGCGGATCCACAGCATGTGAGCAAAATTGGAGGATGAATAAGAATGCGCCGAAGATCATTAAGCAGGCACTTTCAAGTCAAAAACGGCACCTCACCCATAATATCACTCAAGAGAAAAGTATAATAGTTTTATCTTGCTTGCGCTCACGTGTAGGTTTAAAACTCTGAGGCTAACGAGAAGGCTCGAAATTAAAACAGGGCATGGCAGCGTTCTGTGGAAAGAAAAATAACCGGGGCATTGTTAAGAGATAGGAACATAGCTCACTGAGTTAAAAAACTGACATGAATCAGCGATATTCTAGATGAAATCGAAAAGTGAGAATGTACATAGGCGAGACGTGTAATGCAGAGATCAGATAACTGACTCTCATTTAAGGTACCGAAGTAGACTCCGCGTGAAGTAAAGCTTAGTATTGGACAAGAGGGTGCCAGGTCGGCAGATGAGGTTAAAGAAATTAGCGGCAGTAATGCGACTGCACCTATCGAAAGGCAGAGCTTATTGGCGACTATGGGCAGAGGCCTTTGTCCTGCATTGGACTTGGGCGTACTGGCGATCGTGTTGATTGAAAAACTTTGAGATGCCTTTACCTTATAAGCCTTAAGCTCACATTGCTATGATCCTCTTTGTCATCAACGCAGCTTGCCTTCAGCCGGAAGTATCCGTGCCCGGACTTAGGCCTATCACTACTACGTCCGACGACTGCCTCAGCCTCAACATCTGGACGCCCAGAGGATGCTCGCTCAAAGGGGAGTCACTGCCGGTGTTATTTTTCATCAGCGCTTGGATGTCCCACGGAGTCAGTTGGAACGGCTTGTACGACTGGGGGCACCTCGCCTCTCGCGGCCGTGTGGTCGTGGTAGCTCCAAACTTCCGCCTTGGCGCCGTCGGCTTCCTACACAGGAACGGAATCGGACGGGAAAACCTGGGCGTTCATGACATCTTGGCTGCCTGGCACTGGACCAAGAAGCACATCGCCTCCTTTGGAGGCGATGCCGAAAACGTGGTGCCCGTGGGTCACGGCAGTGGAGGCTTCATGGTATCAGCGCTGCTGACCCGACCGGAGCTATTCGAAGCAAACAAGGCCATCATCCTGTCGCAGAGCATGCTCGCGCCCCTGAGGGACAACAGCGAGGCGATGGGATTGGCCACGACAAAGCGCATCGGCCAACTCTGCTGCGACGTTTCACAGTGTGTCGACAACTCTATCTCAGGTGGGGCTTCGTTACAGTACGTGTGGGAATACTTTCAGGTTGACGCATGATTGGGAAAATTGGTTTATTCTCGACATGGTTGATGTCAGTAGCTGTACAGTAAGCTTGCATTCCTTACATAAACAAGATGACTTTATAGAGTCGCATGTTGAAAAAGACACTCTCGGACTTTCACTTCACGGACTTTCAAAGGGGTGTTTAGTACGGGTATTGGAACAGTACTTTTAGAAACTGATTCGAATGCGAATAGTGTAGCTATGAACCGAATCCGATACGAGTCGAATACTGACAGAACCAAATCGGACATTTTTACCTATATTCGCTTTTTGTGCAGACCTCGTTTCGAACAAAAAATTTAGTGAAATCACGAAGCCTTAGTCTTAGGCTATAACTTATGGAACTATAACTATAGCTGGGGAAAAAAACGGCGGTGATCTGCACTCGGGGGAAAGTTACGCGTACTCAGTATATTAACTGTACGACCATCCAGTTACGCGCGTAAAACAATTATTTGCTATTTATAATGAAAGATAATAAACTGGCGCCTCATCTCAGTAGATGAGATTGGTTCGAGCGACGTTCAACGAATCAAATAGGAGGATATTCATTTCGATATTCGAAATGTTTGGAATATTCGCGCATTCCTAGTGCTCAGTAGTTGATTCATGCACAAAAAAAAAAATATCACTGATATCTTTGTAACGTGCTGCACTCGGCCCTCAGCATAGCGAAGGTGTGAGCTCAAGCAGTTTGGACGCCATAGGTAGCATCCATAAAAGGGTCTTCGCAGAGCTTCCTTTTTACGCCTGCAGTTACGCCGCACAGGGAATATACAGAATAAAAGTTTTACCGCATCCGCGGTTATAATTCCGGGAGTAGCCCCTGAAAGTTAGGCTACACTGATGTGCACATAAATAGCCCCACAAGTGGAAGGAGCGGCAGCTTCCACCATACCTCAGTTGTGGAACGTCGCATACG
The DNA here is from genome assembly GCF_055824585.1 of Amblyomma mixtum. Classification (NCBI taxonomy): domain Eukaryota; kingdom Metazoa; phylum Arthropoda; class Arachnida; order Ixodida; family Ixodidae; genus Amblyomma; species Amblyomma mixtum. The sequence goes on from NC_143012.1 coordinate 320,557,277, forward strand.
ACATGCGGAGTGCGTTGGTGTGGCTTTCATGAGCAGCATGTTGTGTTTTCTTATCATTTGTCCATTTATCCTAGATCTGAAATGATATCGCAGTTCTTCTCTCGTACAGAAAAAGCCAATAGTAATAACATTTCTCACATGAATTTCATGGATTCCAATAAGGTTAGCTTCTGTTGTAATATATCGTAACTAGCATCGAAGGCATTAACACTTTTCTGCTAACTGAAAGGTAGTTAAGACCTCTTGATACGCATATAAACAGAACTAATGCTCAAGTTTAAGCACTCTTGTTTTGCAGCGTACATTCGATGTCTGGCTCACCTTCCTGCAGCCGGCTTGACGAAGGTGCTCAGGACCCATTTCATGGAACCTCATATCAACATGAATGCCGAACCGTTCCACACCAAAACGGGAAACCCGCCAAACGATAGCCGCATCTCCGCGCACAGAAGTCTCCTGCTTGGGAGTAACTTGTACGACGCCGACCGCCCGGCTAGACTTAGCCTGGAGAGCTCCGATATGACCAACTCCGCTGTGCAAGAAATCGTCAAGCACCTAATGTGGGACTTTGGTCTGCAAGGCACTCAGGCAGCCGAGTTCGTCGCCAACGAAGTCGGTGCCGACAACGCCTCATTGACGAGGTCCCAGAAGCTGGAGAACCTGTTCGACCTTTTCACCAAGGGGCTGTTTCAATGCCCCATGATGCAGTACGCTGAGGAAGCGTCCAGAAGCGGCGCCTCCGTCCGCTACATGGTGCTAGCAGAGGAGTCGTTGTCCAGCGCTGACGGCGTTTCTCACGCGACGCTTGGAGACCTCCTTGTCTTCATGTCCGGCGATACAGCCGGCTTGAACATGACGGACACGCAGAGGAACCTCTCCTTCGCCATGATGGATTACGTGGCGGCGTTCGCGAAGAGTGGGTACGGTATCGCTGCACTTTAAATGAACAGAGTTTGAACGAACAGGATAATTTTTCGTGGAATAGAAATCATAGAATGCCTATTACCAAACTGAACGCTAAACAAGATAACGCTTTGTGATAATACGTGCTAGTGACATTATTCCAATTATAAGCTGTAGATTGTCAGCTTCTTTGCATGTTTTCCTTCGTGTCCAAGCGCGCTATGCTTTTAGCTTGCTATTTACCCTAATGCTGATGGTCTGAGCCAAATGTATTCGAAAAAGAGAGAACACTTGCAGAAATTTTTACGGCGCCGCATATTACTCCAACACCGCCTCCATAACGTGGCACATACGTAGCGCGGCTGCGGTAGTATTTCAGCATTTTAGAGTTCCCGTCAAAGAGAACAAGCAGGGACAGCTAACTGAAAGCGTCAGAATACTCGACTATTTGGACAAAGAATTTTGCACAGCCATTCTTTCTGCACCTAAAAATTTGGTGAACATTAACCATGCCTCGGAGTACAGTCGATCTAGAATTGAGAAGCATTTGCATACCTTGTAGTGCAGGATGAAGTTAGAACGTTTAAGTGGCTCGAAATCGGGCGATTGTTTATGTATTTTTTTTTCACACGGCTTGGTAGTGTTGATGCCTGATTGCTGAAGCGCTTAAAAAAAATAGGCACAGTGCTTGTCACTGCACGGGCAAATATACGCTTCCTCCAAACGCGCTTAATTGAAAAACAAGGGCAGTACAAGCAGTGCATATTATTGAATATCGCCTATCGCGAGCACGCTCGTGTTCGAACTCACGAGGCGGATGGTCTCACCATGCTCTTGCAGAAATCCGGGGAATCTGCAAGCAGGCGACGAGTGGCCAGCATGGACGAAAGATGAGAAGAAGGTCCTGATGCTAAACAGCACGAGCAACTGGGCAGTAGACAACTGGCTCGGGGATGTTTGCCCTGACCTGATGTCTCGCTTGATCACGAGGACATGACATCGCTGATTTGTTTCACTGCGGTTTTAACGGATAGTGTTCGATCTCCTTTCACTTAACTTTGGACAAACAGCACCAGGATACACGCCTTGCAATACATGTTACGTGGAAGGAATCACGGAACATTACTTCACGACAGTTACTGATATCTTTGGAAAGCACCGCTCGTAGTTTACAGAAAAGAAAACCATTACGTCTACTATCAGACGAATGGAGCATTTCTCGCTCGTATGTGTGCTAGCATTCGTGATACTGACAATAATAGTTACGACAAGTTATGCTGTTGAAATGCGCATGTTTCGTGAATGCGGATAAGTGCGCAAACTAATAAAAGTACTAGCATTATCACTCTTCAGCCGTGGGCTTGTGGTAGCTGGCTTTTATAACACGACCGCCACAAGGATGTTTGGGGGGGAAGGGGGGGGGGGGGGTAAGGTTGGCGGCAGCGGGCAGAGGACAAGGTTATTTTGAAGGTTATAAGATAGGTATTTGTATTGTAGTGTGCGTAGTTAGGCTGATGATGATGAATACAACTGCAAAAAGAAAGCTCTTTATTCGACCTGAGAAGACCGAAGTTCTTAACTTCTGGCACGACTGCGCTGAATGTGCAGCGCCGTAACAGAGACCAAACACCGTTGCGCGTTTGGATGGAACAAATTGGAACCAAATATTTTCGCACTTTAGTTCCGACTTCCCACTCGCAATGTAGTAGAATTAAATGGGATGGGTGAGCATGTTGAAATTTTCTACATGGCTTGTAGCGGTTTAATACCTCCCAACGCTCCTGCTCAAAAACACGTTGCTCAGGAGACGTCTTTCTAATGTGCGGACAAAACGTGAGAGTAATATTAAAGAAAAATATTGTGCACTCCTTTGTTCGTCTGTGTGTGCGTGTGTGCGTGCGCGTGTACGTGCGTGCGTGCATGCGCGCGCGCATAAACAAACAGAAAAAGGTGTTTCGCAGAGTTATAACGCTGTGTTTGATGTCGTCGTGGTATGTTTTGAACGTTTCGGTTTTGCGTCTGGTTCCAGTTTTACGATGCAAACTCTAAGCTTCAAGCAACCCAACGGTAGCTGAGTTGCTTGAAGCTTTGAGTTTTTTTCTTCAGGAAGTTAAAGCAGGACAAGCCGAATTTTTTGTACGCTCTGGAGGCTTGCTTGAGGAATTTGAATGAGGCAAAGGCACGCAGCTCGATGTCAGATGCTTGGTCTCAAGCCGGCCTCACGAAACGATCGAATGTTCGTCCAGTAATATGGTGGGCGTCTGAAAGGCGCCGGTATGTTCTTCAAGGATGCCATTTGTAAAATAGGCGAGCAAGGATTTTGTTTTCGCTTGAGGATAGGGAGCAGCTGTAAGCAGCCCTAGCCTTCCAGCTCTCCAGCTGCCGTCAACAACAGGCTGGCTGGGAAGACTCCGTTCCCCCCCCCCCCCCCCCCCCCTTCCTTTTTTTTGACGCCGGAGGCCCGATCTTCTATAACACGCTGCCAATCTATGTGGGCATTTTGCCTCCTGAGCAGCGATGTCATCGAGAAAAAAATAAAACAAAATCGGCCGGCCTTTTTATGGGCTAAGTTATAGCTTTGGGTGGTATCGGCGGTTTTGAAGAGTAATATCAGCAAGCTAAAGACATTTTTTTTTGCAGGCGGTAGAATCAAATGGATTCACGCTGTAAAGCCTGGCGACTACCACTCCAATGTAGGAATGAAAACAAGCACTTTGCTATCGGAACTGACGAGTCGAATTGGCTGTACCTCCCATTTCGTGCTTTAGGGGATGTAATTCTAAGTTATTTCAGGAGAGGGGGCAGCAACAGAATGAAATTGAAGTTCGGAATATATTCTGGGTAATGCAGCACAAGAGAGAGATATGATTTGGGCGAAATAAGGAGTAAGGTTGCAGGCGCTGGCCTTGTTGACGGTGTGATTAGGTAGTTTCGTTTCGAAACAAACTTGGTTAACCTAATGTTGGCATAACTTTTACCTTATACCTGATAACCGCAGGCCAAACGCAGCGATAAATTACGCTTAGCTGACTAGCGCTGCAGTAATGCAAGCGTTTTTCCACCGATAACATTTTATAGGGGTACACTGCGCAGCGGGTTAAATAAAACCTGAACTGGAAGAGCAAGAGTTGTCTGCCGGTTAAGAATAGGCTACAGATTTTCTATACACTTCTTATAGACTCTATTGCATTACTTTAGGCATTTTTTTGGCTATTCATAGTCCATACTGTGCTTATAGACAAAAGTCTTTTGAGAATCTATTAGACTTTTGTCTATTCAGAGTAATAAACTGCCTAAAAGTCGAAAATGGAAGTTGTTTTACTAGCGTCTATTCATACCAATAAACTGTTTACAGAAAAAATCGGTTGGCACTATACTATATTTCTGTTTGTTAGTCTATAGGCTGTCTGAATACCAAAGTTGATCGGGAGTCTGATATGATGATGATGTGTTTTTTTTCAACTCTCTAACCCCCCTGCAGCAGCGCCCTCAGTCTGAGCGGGGTAATAGTTGAATAAATAAATAAAGGTTCTGTCTATTCGTAGTTTGTAATAGACTTTCTATATAAGAAAGTCGGTTAGAGGCCTTTTCGACGTTTCTCGATAGTCTATGAACTTCCTACAGACGAAAGATGATCGGGAGTTTTTAGACTTACCTCTACTAGTAGTGTAGAGTGTCTATTGCGCCCAGGATAAAAAAAATCAAAACACCATGAATACTTTCACGTACCATGTCAGAGAACTAATTAATTACCGTCTGCATACTAACATATATCCACTGAATAAGTTTGGGTTTGCAAATGATTTCATTGGCTTCGTAACGGTCAACTACATCCGACATCTGTTCCTTGAGTGTGTTGGTTTTGCCTGTATGTGCAGTGTACTGCGCGAAATGTCTTGTTGTTTATCCATTATAATATGTTGATTTCTTACAATTCGTTTTGATTAGTTGTTCGTTTGTGAAATGCCCTCGAGGGTGTGTAATGTATGGAACCAAGAGTGCTGACTATTGCATTTTTTGCTCAATGTCTGCTTTTTCTTTTTAGGGGGGTTACAAATTTTTCTTTCAGCCCAACTTCTACCGAAGCAGCATAGGGCTTCATAGCTCAATCAAGCCGCGGCTTTTTTTTCCTTCTCCTCAGCCATGTATTTGACTGAAAAAATAAACTGAAAACTGTGAAAAGCATTTGGGAGCCTATTGGACGTCTGTCAATTCGTGGTCTGTAGAAGGCAGTCGATTCGGAGTATTTTAGACTTCTTCCTGTTCATTTTCTGTACACTGTCTGTAGACACGGGTTAGAACGGTCAAGCGATACACACTGCCGCGCATATGTGGACATGGCCCTTTTTTGAAGTGTCGAAATGCTGAATAAGCTGAGCATTCAGTACTGCGTGCAGGGAGCACCTTTACAGGGGGTGACTACAACTATGGCAAGAAGGCGCAATTTCGGGAATTGAAAAAACTTTTTTTTTTGTTCGGAGAAGATAATTCAACGTTCTTCTTTGCGTTCGTTCTAAGTAGCTTTGAAAGGTTTCTTTTCGTTATTGAATGATGCATATTTTACGCACAAATAATACTTGATGTTAACAGTTAAAGCAAGGAAAGGCGGCCATTTGTGAAGTCAGGGTGCTCGTAAACTGTTTTTAAAAGAATGTCTTAAGAATAATCGCTCGACATAACTGTAGTCAATCTTCCGATGGTTACTGAGCAAAGCACTTATCACAGAAACGTCTGGTCAGTGATTCTACATCTCTCCTGAAAAATACTGTAAAGAAAAGAGGAAAGATGAGTGCGATAGTTCAGGGACATCTCGATTCAAACACTGTTCCAAAAAGTCTGAAAGATTATTGTCTTGTGCGCGATTAACATCTACCTTTTATACCTCTGCTGTTTGCTTTCACGTACGAAGGCGTTGCGACTCATCAATTAAATGGTCCGAATTTTTTGGTTTCTTTCCATATTCTTGATGACTCTTATTCCTATGACTTATTCCTGATGAGACTTTTGTACCGCCTTTTGTCGTCACCTCCCTCTATCCTGTGTCTGCTGTTTTGTATATAGATTGCCTATATACGGATGTATCAAAACGTCTATATAGTCACAGTATGCTCACTGTATATTGTGACTGTGGCTCGCAGTGACTGTGGCTCACGGTATACTTCTATCTATTCATTCTCTATAATTAAAGGTCTAATAGAAGTGTATAGCCTTAAATCTGTACATTGTAGGCTATCTATAAGGTTTAATATAGCAAGCCCATAGATTTAATGAACAAAAGTCTATAGACAGTCTATACACTGTGCAAATTTTTTTTTTTTGTATGGGGCATTATACACTGGAGGAATCTTGGGCACGCGTGTGCATATTTATCGGTGTTCCCAGTTTCATTAAATAGGCCTGGTTTGTGCAGCATGCTAATCACTTATATCGAAGTCATTTCTTCCATCCTCAGTGCAACGTCCTGCCCTAATTTCTGAAATACTGACATTAAGAAACAAGTAGTGTTCGCAATAACAGACATTTTTGTCAGGAAAGCACATCTGCATCATAGCAAGAGTCAGTTCAAAGTGCGGTGAAACGAGGTGCTGCTGAAAGAGATAGAGAAGGAACCAATTTCTGAGAAAGTGCGCTGTTTTGGCGTGTAGCATGGGCAGTAGGGAGAGATTGTGGTTTGATAACTGGCCCAGTTTACTGATCAGTATTGCACGTAAGAACTGAAGTTCAGTTAGCATTTATAGCAGTAGCTGGGACAATGCTCAACAAAGCTGGCACGGAGCGCCGAAGGTGGTAAACAGACGACTTCCGCACTTAGCGGGACTCAATGAGGATTTATGAGTAAATTGTTCTGAAAAGTGCCCGTATACTGCAGACAACAAGAAAGGCAAAGCAAACCAGAACACCTAGCAACTGCCCCTTGGAGATGAACAGTCTCGAGTAGCTTCAACCTTCGATGAAAAGCGACACGTCCTGTAAGCAGGACGACGCTGTCGGATATGATAGCTGAATTCCACTCCGCGCAGATTGGTAAGCTGCGTGCGTAATTAAGTTACTGGGCATGCTAGCGAACTTTACGAAGCCCTGCAAATTGGTGTTATTAAGGTGCAGATAGGATAGCACGAAACTGGGGTTTCAGTTCAATGTATAGGAGAATCCCCCAGTGCAGAATAGATTTGTAATAAGACAGTATTTACTCATTAGCATCCCCCGACATGCAGCCCTACGGCTGCAACGGAAAGCTACGTGGCTCGTATAGTTTGCCATTGTAGGAAGCTTTGTAGCCGTATGGCTGCACTTGGATGGACGCTAATCAGTAATTATTTCCTTATTAGAAATATTCTCTACTTGGTGGATTCTCCTAAGTATTGGAATGTATAGCTTTCCTTTCAAGCTATATTGCTGGGTGGATGGTAATGAGTAATTACTCCCTTATTACAAACTGTGGTGTTGTAGCTTTTCGAATAGCAGGGGTCACACCAAACGTGAAAGCATGGTGGAAGAGCGAAAATTATTGGTACCTTTAGCCTTCCTTGCTTATTTCTTAGTTACCTAACTGCTTAATACGTTTTAGGACACAGAAAAAGACGAGAGATAGTAACGCGTTTATAAAAAGAAAAAGTGCTTATGCCCTGCGGAGAAGGAACAGAGGGCCATACTAAGCGTGGGATGCAATAAGCGTATTCGGCGCCTTGGCCGAGGCGGTTTTTACTGTGCATAACATTCAAACAAGTCCTATAAGAAAGTTTCGGCATACTGCTTGTCTGTCAATGTATTCACCAAGCCCTGTCTTTGTACAGTCTCTGTAAGAAGTTTAGAGCCCAGGGGGTTTGCTTCTGAGCCGTGTAGTGGGACTTCTGTAGCACATGTGGAAGTCCTACCCATTGTAGGGACAGGACCAAACATCTTCTGCCCTTCAGCACATTTCGATCACTAAGAATGCATTACAAGCCACACGCTGTGGCTCAGAAGCAAACCCCATTCGGCTCTAACCTTTTGACAAAGGGTGCTTGGTTTATGTTAGGTTTATGGGGCGTAACGTCCCACAGCGACTCTGGCTATTAGAGAAGTCGTAGTGAAGGGCTTTTTTTGACCACTTGGGGTTCTCTAACGCGCACTGAAATCGCACAGTACACGGGCCTCTAGAATTTCGCTTCCATCGAAATTTGACTACCGCGGCTGGGATCGAACCCGCGTCCTTCGGGTCAGCAGCCAAGCCGCCACTGAGCCACCACGGGGGCTCTGAAAAAGAGTGCACGCGTCACTACTTTAGCTGTACAGGGGACTGAAAATAATTAAAATATGCGCTGCGCCTCGTAGGCTACTTGCAAAGAAAATATTATCGACGCCTCTCATGCCAGTTGTTTCTCCAATTTTCTCCATGTCTCGTTCAACCTGGACATTGGTCTCCTCGGTGTAAACCGTCCTCTTTTTGTGCGGTTGCCATTAGGCGACAGGTTAACTTACTGCGACAAATATTTATTTAAGGAAATGCTCAGTGTTCTAGTTAAGCCATAGAGCATTTTACGCCGTCCACATTTTTACATTTTTTTCTGCAGTTGTTTCTCGATGGTTTTAATTAGCAACACTCATCCCACAAGATATCACTGCACTCTCCTGTGTACTTACATGCAACATGCTCGTGGGCTGAGCCTGCGATTTTGACCGTGTAATTAGTGACGCTTCTGGGCAGGACTTTCCCACTTTAGGCTGAAATGCAGCGTGTGCATCGCGGGCACTGTGCAAGAGCTTATACGTAATTGAATAGTTCAGTATATTGTAAAATTGAATTCTGGTGCTCGGCTGCCAACCCGAATAATGCGGGTTCGATCCCGGCCGCAGCGGCTGCGTTTCAATGGACGCGAATTGCTAGAGGTCCATGTACTGTGCGTTAAAGAACCCCAGGTGGTTGACATTATTCTCGGTGTAAATTTCGACGTAATTGAATAGTTCAGTATATTGTAAAATTGAATTCTTGTGCTCGGCTGCCGACCTGAATAATGCGGGTTCGATCCCGGCCGCAGCGGCTGCGTTTCAATGGACGCGAATTGCTAGAGGTCCATGTACAGTGCGTTAAAGAACCCCAGGTGGTTGACATTATTCTGAGCCCTCCACTACGGCGTCCCTTATAGCTTGAGTCGCTTTGGGACGTTGAACCCCATGAACCAACTAAACCCACCAAATTTACTTCCTTGGAGAATTTTTAAGATATTAACACCTGTCTGACCAAACTGAAGTAACTGTGGAAGTTTCTGCTGTTCTAGCATTACCAACATTCAGGCAAACAGCCAAACGGCAAAGGGACAGAGCCTGATGTAGTAATTAAGAAGTCAGCGCCTCGCAGAGGTCTCGTTATGTCTAATAGCTCTGCTGGTGAACCTAGGACTACAGAAATATGATCTCGAATAATAAAACCTACCGCCCTTGAACTGGGAGATGTGCCCCATCCCCATATGCGTGTTCGAAACCAGTGAGCCAGACAAGAGGCCAGACAAATGATTTGTGAGGGTCAGCTTCATCCATATTACTCATAACAAGGCAGCATGCAGACAGCCAATGACCATTGAAAGCCGGAGTGAGCGACGAAGCGGCTGTAATGAATTTCTGGCCGTCTGACGGCCTTCCCTTCCTCCTTGTCTCTTGGGTCGCTTAGGATGACCATTTGTCGGCAGCTGTTTTCCATGCCCTGCAATGAGAAGCCTTCCAGGAAGGTAGCCCAAGAATGCAAAAAGTTTACGGGGATGGCCCCAGTGCTTGCTGTAAGGAGCAAGTCATCCCTTAGCAGGGGTGTTTAATAAAAAAAATGGATGTGCTACAGGAGGTTTTTCTCACTGGCGTTGACCCAGTGTGCACTATGAGCGTCAAGTGAAATACGAAGAGGAAAACTTGAGTACAAAAGCAGACAATTATTTGCACTTTAGACGAAATGCAGGCGGGGTCCATAAGCACTTCCAAGAGGCAGCCTATGCGCATTCAAAGTGAAATTGAATTGCGTTACAAACAAAAAATATTCACTGTCCCACAAAAAATATTTTCTCGATTTCCTGTTCACGTTTCATTTGTCTTGTTCGCGTTTCTTTAGACCTATGTTAGAAAGGGCTTTAAAAAGAAAGAAAAAAAAGTGTCCTGCCCGCGCCGCCAGATGGCACAACGGGGCTATTTCTTTAGACACTGGTAATAACATACAATGGGCCTCAGCTCTACGTATGGATATGTAGCACACAAGCAAATCACAAATATGGTTCTAGGGCTTATGCTGTCTTGAAATGAGCCCGCTATTCAAGCGTTATTATAAAGGCAGGTTACGCCACGTGCGCTCGGGGATGACTCTGGAAGTTAGATTTTAAGAAAGCGTCTTTTTAAAAGCAGCTGTGTTCTACTTTAGTAATACAGGAGCTGGTATCACGCAATTGTTTTTACTTGTGTTCGGTTCTCGACTGACTGGCGCTGATTCATAACCGACACCATTGTTCACTTCTAAACTATTTGTTACCCAAGTTAATCTTTGCTTTAAAGTTCCTGTCCTTCGCTGAAAATGTCTTGGTGGTTCATTGCTGCTTATATTCTTCGGCTTCTTTGTTTCGGGCATTTCCTTCATTATTTGAGCGATCTCTTTGTTTCTGTTTCATTATTTTGTTCTCGCAGATTGCATATTGGATTCCTGTGTCATTCACTGTTAATTTCTTATTTTTATTTCATTACGTTAGCGCATATTATGTTTAGTATTTTGTATTCATGCTGTTGGCGTTTGCCTTGCCCCGCGTCACTTTTCCGAAACTTGAACCTTTGGTCTTGTCGTGCCACAAGGTTGGCAACTTGCCTATTCAGCAAACCTAGGATGCGATTCGCAGGCACAGAGTATTTTTACGAGCTCTTGGCCGCAATTTTTTGTTTGTATTCGTTGATTTCGACGAAGGGGCCTACGTCTGCCAAAAATTACTCTCTGACTCATCGATTTTGCGGCATTCCTCGCAACATCCCCCAACATACAGCATCCACCGATTCCTAATAAGCCCCTTAAGAGCGTTAGTGGGATGTACTAGGATAAGGCGAATTTCGTTATCATGCTGGGTAGAAAAATTTAGTAGCTTTTTTTTTTCTGGAAGCGGCTAGTACTCCAGATATGAATCGCAAGGGGCTTGATAGGACTGATATTGAAATTAAACCATAGTTGTAGAAATGAATAAAAGCATTCCTGCAATACTTACAGATCCAAGGTAATAATAAAAACCGAGAATAGCTAAAAAAATAACGAGATTCTTTTTGTTTTTTCGTATTGAAAAAATGCGTAATAAAGCATCGACAAACTGTTTTTGAGACAGTGTACGAAAAGGGGGGAACACAATAGTGCGATATCACTTATCTTTTTTTTTTTCCCCGTTTGGAGGCTTTCCCTGGAAAAAAATTTTGCGAGTTTCCAAGACTGAAAAACGACAGCGATTACACTCGGGCTCTAGAAGCGTAAGAAGCAGATTGCGCAATATTTCTCCGCTTGGAGTATTGGGCACTGGATCGAAAATTCTCGGCCACTTGGGACTCGATGCTGGTGGTATCCACCACGGCGGGAAAAAGTCGACGCGATGTGAGCCTATTTCTTTGAGATGATAGCTTTGGTTAATTTTTTTGACAGATTTTGTTCTGCAGCTTCTCTGCCTCTGCTTTTACCTCTGTCTTCGGTCGTATTGTAACAACGTATGAGGCATTGCATACGGGAACATAAGCAGCAAGTTTGTAAAAATTAGCTATGATTGAACATGAACAGCCGAACAAAACAGTGCCTCTTTCGGGCCTCTGATTAAAAGACACAAAAGGCACAGCGAAGGACGCATTTATGAGCGAAAAAATTTGTATTGTAGAAAATTTCTGCCTCTGGGACCAGCACCAAAAAACCGCTGGCGACGCCACCAGCTAAGCCTCGAAATTCGCTTGCGATGGCGACACCTTTATCCACGTTTTGATCTTCTCTAGCAGATGAGTTTCGTTTTCATCATAAGTTTAATTTTTTTTTGCAGAGAGTAAATCAGGGCAGAAAGCTCTAGAAACAGCTTCACAATTTAACAAATGACTGGCACCCAAGATAGACGCGTCAATTCAGCGGAACTGAAGGCAACGGATACGTCTACAAACAGATGAGTACATGGAAATGCTCCATACAAAGGAAGAAAAACACAACCTTTTTGCGCGTGAAAAGGACAGTAACATATTTCTCATCACGTAACAAGGAACAGCATAAAGTTCAGCGTTCAGGGCAGGAGTACACTTTCGCGGCAGAAAATACTAATACATCTGTTAATGTTTGTATCGGAAAACATTTTGTGTACAGCCCATTTAGCAAAGAATATAGTGTTTATTGTAACGCATGCGGGGTGTAGGGATGTACAATGTTTCTCTATGCCTTCCCTGTCGAACTGAAAGGCTTTCCGTTTCTTCGCAAAAGTGATTGAGATAGTTGTGTTGGTTTTTAAAAATAAAAAGTATACTCTAAGATCGGCCTTTGATTATACAAGCAAAACCTTGCGAGGATATCTAGAATATCATTTCGGTGAAAGTTGCCGGTGAAAGTTGCCTCCTTTTGATAAGAACGTGGTGCCCTGTCGTTAGTTTGTCCTTACTAACCGTTGAAGATTTCTTCCCAAACCGACAACAGTACGCACCGTCCGTGTGTGCTTTAATCAAGCGCGTTCTCTTTTAGCACACCACATCCCCGATTGACCTGTAGCCATAAACGAGGAGCCCGATAGGAATTATGTGATAAGAACACCAAACTTATATAGAAAAACTATAATACTCCGAGCAAAGGCTCATTGGAGAACTGAGATTTTGGCGTCCACTCGGCACCTTCTTCAGGGTTGACTGGGTGAAAGTCGTAGTATCCTAGTTTTTGGTCGCAGTGACGCAGTTTTTCTAATTCGCCTCCGAAGCAGGCAGATTTCTGTCGCAATGTTCACGTTCCGAACATAAAAATTGAATCACAAATGAAGCAAACGTTTAGCACGGCTCGAGAAGTCGGTGTTTACTAAAGAAGCCAACTTCAAAGTTGAAGAAATGAAAGCACTGAGAAATTAGCCTTGAAAACCGGGTAGCATTCAAGTGTTGTTTCCGTCTGCTTTGAACGTTCGGAGTATTTGGAATACTAAAGGTGACAAACGACGACCGTTAACAGATTATAATTTGTGAAAGATGGTTGCATGTTAAATTGCTTCCTGGTGTATTGCCGCCCACGGCTCATAAGAGAGGTTTTATTTACTGGTTTCTTATTGTGTACGTGATCGCGGAATGAAGATGAGCCAGTTACTTGCGCTGTAGAACTCTGGTTGAAGCTGATCAAATATAATCGAGGGGGCACTGGGACAGAAAAAATTACGGGGGTGCTTAATTACCATTATTCAATGACAGTGCGTTAGTATTAGGCTTTCTCCTTGCTTTTGATTGGTTCTCTTCTACTTCTTACCTTATCTATATCCTACATGTGGAGAGTGGAGGTCTTCTCTCCACGGCAGGTGGAAAGAGCACTGAGTACTTCGCTGCTCGACGCCGGACACTTTTTCTTCACGATGGGAGTTATAATGCAACCGCCTTATGAGCATGAGTCATCATCTTAGCAGTTGTGCAGTCCTAAAACTCCTAGAGCAGTTAAAGCCCTAGTGGCAGTCAGGCCGTTCTTTGGAGCACGGTGGTGCGCTCTTGGAACGTTCGGAGTGATGTGAAACAGGTGCCAACCAGTTTGGATGCTAACATATTTAAACAAATTGCCGCTTCGCTGTGTTAATGAAGGTTAAGGGCACGCTGAAGAACTCCCCAAAAAGGCTCCCTATGAAGCTTGGCGCACAGCCATGATTGTTTGGTACAAGGAATTTGAATATAGGAGCATGACCATGACTCACGAAGTAAAGGGATATCAATCACGCTTTTAACTTTCTTAAACGATTTTTGCAGTTTGTGAACGTCAGGTTACCGTGGAAGAAAATTGGATGCCACGTCGTAAGCGAAAGAAAAATGATAATGGGTGTGAAAAACGATTTGGTTGCATTCAGGTTATATTGATGTGGTCAAAGAGGCATAATTTAACATTATAGATGCCATCTCTAATGGCTTCGCTGCCGCTCAGAATCATAGCATAAGGGACGTCTACCGAGGCCAGTGGGTGTGTCTTCAGAGCTAAGCGTATATATATCAATTACACATACATGGGCTAATTATATTGGGGCTTCGGCCTGACCTTAAAAGGAACATCATTTAAAATACGAAGCGAATTACGTTAAACCAGCCGCTCAATCTGAGAATGTGATCGAGGTCGCACCATTTGGACTCTGTGGCTGTTGGCTCATATATATATATATATATATATATATATATATATATATATATATATATATATATATATATATATATATATATGAGCCAACAGCCACAGAAACCAAGGGACACAGGGGATTTTAATTAATTAATTTATTTTGTGGTGTTGATCAATTTAGAGTATTACTGAATGTGTTATCGCTTAAAACTAATTCGGAGGTCGTGGGTTCGGTTCCCACCGGCGGCATCTGGTTGTTTTTTCTTCGGCTTTTCTAACCAATTAGCTTTAAGCGATAACATATTCCGTAATATTCTAAATTGACCAACGCCACAAAATAAATAAATTTAAATCCCCTGTGTCCCTCGGTTTCTGTGGCTGTTGGCTTCTCTCATACTTATAACGAGCCCAGTCATTCCCTTTTCCTTGTTTGCTATATATATATATATATATATATATATATATATATATATATATATATAATAAGTTGGGGAAGTCACATTGAAAAACTTACAGATTTATTCAACGTTTCGACCAGGGATTGGTCTTTTTCAAGAAAAAGACCAGTCCCTGGTCGAAACGTTGAATAAATCTGTTAAGTTTTTCAATGTGACTTCCCCAACTTATTATATTTTTAATCAGTTGCCTTGAAGATTTTGTTATCCCTTATATATATATATATATATATATATATATATATATATATATATATATATATATATATATATATATATATATATATACACGCACGCAAGTTCTGCAATGCTTAAAACTTCCGTCAACGAATTGCGTGGTACATGAGTAGAAACACGCACTTTTGGCGAATGTCTTAATAGCCAGCTTAACTCGACGAGCTTCCTTTCCCGACGACCTTTTAGACGTAGAAAATAACGTCGCAGCTTGGCTGCAGGCACTACTCAAGTCTTGAGCATATCGTTTAATGGAAGAGGATCTGAACGACATGATCAGATTACGACGCTCTTTCCATATCCATACCAATTTTTTTTCCCTTCACAACATGGCATGGAGCTTCAAGGAGCTTGTAGCTGCTTCTTATGGCTCGCTGCTATATTCACGTGCCGCTCCTCTGACGTTGAAAATATTGACTCTGATAAGTGCACTTCCATTTCTCACACTAAAGTATTCATGTCAGTCGCCGTAAGCTTTGCTCTACACCATTACAAGCATCGCACTCCGAAGGTTCACTGTTATTGTATATTGTAAGTAATGCGCGCGCATAAGTTCAAGGCTTGTATTAAGGTAATCGATCTAACGTAATCGATGTAAGAAAAAAGGTTGGTTGGTTGGTTTATGGGGTTTGACGTCCCAAAGCGACTAAGGCTATGAGAGACGCAGTAGTGGAGGGCTCCGGAAATGTAAGAGAAAAGAAATAAAGTAGTTTTGGGGAATGACGAAGCGTTCATTGGATTGTTCTTTTCGCATCTTTTTCTCTTCTTATGAGAACCAAGTATCCGAATGCCAGTGCTGCCCTGTGCAACCAGCGAGAAAATAACAGCAGTCGAAAGATGAGCAAGAAAGATAAACATGAAGCCCCATACATTTCACCGATCAGCACATGCGTGCAGCGCGCGTCGCACACTGCTGACTGTTTTCTTTCCCAATTTTTCTTATTTCTATAAAAATATACTCCAGTTTTCATTCGTTTAGAATTTCTCGCGTTCATAGAAGCTACTATAAAGAGCTAGCACCCCCGTCTCGAAAATTTTTAGTCAAGGAAGAACATGACATTTGGCAAGTGTAGGGCGTGCACTATAATTGTATACACTCATTGTCATCGGTGATGTGCGGTGTCTTGATTCTTTAATATCGCAATAACTATCAAAGTTGGCACACTAGGGCCTAATTTACAGTCGATGTGTCTTGCTATTGAAGCTGCGGTGCATTGAAGGGTCAATGGAACTCAGATTTCCGATCGTCCAGACGCCATGCCAGAGTGTCGTGAGCACTGAAAGTGATTTTTGAAGGCGTGCTTATTTCGCGGTAGACACCAGAGTCCTCGCATAAACATTCGCTCAAATAACGTATCACTTTCATACAATACATGGCCGAAATATTAAGGGCTTTACTGCAATGTTTACTCCTGCTTTAAGGAGAAATATCTATTTTTTACTGGCATGGCGCTATTAACATGTGATCTGATGCAACGCATCCCATTCACTTTCACACTCTACTAAAAACCGGCGCAGTAGAAAAGCTGTTCAGACAGGCGATATAAAAGGGCGCACCCATTAACATTCTGTGCCATTAGCTGTTTTTTAAGTAATTTACTTTCTTTAATTCAAAATTTCTGATCGCACTGCTAGCATGCTACTTCCGTATACATTTGCTATTGCGTTTACATTTTCGTCTCTTTCAAGAGCTTGGTCATTCATATCTATGGCGTCTGTAATAAACGCTATATACTATGGAGAATCTGTCGTTGTTTTCTTCACATTAGACTTCCTTATGCAAGTTATCTTTGTCATAACTAGGTGCCACTACCTTTGATTTACAAATGTAGCCAAGAAAAGCATTTTCTTTTCGTCGAACGCGTTCTCTTCGTGAGAACTCCGCTCCGGATGCGTAGAGCGAAATTGCATTGGAATAGAAATAAAATGTCTAATGAAAAAAAAAGAGAAAGGAAGCTCTTAGCGGTGATAAGAACGAGGCAAAACGTTTAATAAGCACCTGCATTTTCACTCGTTCTCTAGATTTAACTGCACGTGCTCAGCGATGTATTCAACTTCGTGCTTACGCAACCCCGCAGGCTCGTAACGTGGTGGCATGAGCTATAGAATACGAGCGGCTGGTGATCAGATTTGTCGTTCGTGCGCGGTTTATACCCCCGGGCCTTGCCCAAGTGCTTCGACGTGACTCTCTAGCCAGAGAGCTCCATCTGCAGTTCTCGGCACTTTTTTCTTGTTGCTTCAGTGGGGCCAAGGGAACAAAGCCGTACGTGCGGTCTACGACCGCTACGTGAGCTGCCGGTTATACACTGCAAGAGAAGAGTATCGCAATATACCCGGTACTCAGTCATACGGGATTGCGCTGCATTTGCTTTCTTTACTTTTCCCACCATCTGCATGGCGGCCAATGCCGAACGCGTGCTAAGTGTCGTGGTTTTCATGATTCTTTATTTGCCATTTTTGTCTGCCCCCACTTTCGTTGCTTCTTCATTATTCATTCTTTTGGCGCAAGTTATCCGACCCGCTTCTGAAGCCCCGTGGCAACAACACCTCGTTTGGGCCACTTTCTTCCTTGCTCTTGATTTCCCTCTTAATATTTTGGCTCCGCGGTCCTCTCTTTTTGGTCGCATCTGAGTTGAACCTCTTTTCTTTGTGGTCTTTGGCTTCTTGACTCCTACCCCCAACGCAGACTGGCAGATTCGATTTCCGCAACTAATGGACGAGTCAAGTGGGCCTCAGATTTCGACTAGATTGAGTTTTGTAGTAGGCAGATCAAACATTTCAAGCGAATTGCATGTGGGATTTGACGCCCTGAAGGCTGTTCTGCAGGAGACACGTTAGTGTAGATCTCCGCTTAGTTTCAACCTCTTTAGGTCCTCCGATGTGCCCCGTCATCGCACACCACACAGGAGGTATTGGGGTGAGGGTGGTAAGCTGTGTACAGGCAACCACTTCGCAGTACTAAGCCTTGCGAGTGTCCAGCCTCCTCCTGCTTACGTCGATAACAGTCAGCTCACCAAGATGAAGGCTGATAGTGGCGCAGAAAGGAGTCCGTCGGAGATCTTAAGCGCGTCATGAAGTCAGTGAAGAAAAAGATACAGTAAATGAATGGCTTGGGGAAATACCGACTCATAGTAATCGGATATCTACGCTATGCCTTGGCACTTGTGCCTGATTGGTTTTACTGTAGCTCACAGACACCTTGAAAATAAGCACTGGCGCCTAAAAGTCAAACACTAGGAAGAATATAGACGATGTCTGGAGTAAGCCAATTCCAAATAGTTTATATCTCGGGAAGCATGCAAAATTCACGCAAGAATCAGCTTTCACCATTGGCCAAACGAGTAAATGAAAAATAAATATAAAGCTTGAAGTAAACAGAACCAAAGAGCGCAAAAATTGCACATGCGCGATTCACATCTACAACACCGATGCCAAGACCCTCGTAACGCCCGTAATCATAATGGACAGCTACTTCTACAACATAGTAAACACTCAATGAACACATAGCACAAAAAATAGCAAATAATAAACAATAAATAACAAAGAATAATAAACGACAAAAAACCGGCAAGCGCTTCTGATAATAGCCCCGGCACTTGGCAGCCCTCCCGCCCCGGCCACGGTCGCGACGGGGGCCCCTGACTTTTTACAAAGGATATACAGTTAGGCCATAATGAAACGCTAACAGCGCTTGTGAACAAAACAAGATATTTTACCCGTGTACTTTCATCTCCAGTGTATAACTAGCCTGATTCATGTTACTGGGTAAAGGGTCTACCGAAGTACATATTCCTGCACCGAATGTAAAAGAAGGTCTCTCTGTAAAGTATAGTACGGTATGACATAGTCATATTCTCGTTTCATTCCGGCCTGGCTGGACATCCTTGCGATTATCCCGAGCATCGCAGAGTCGTCGGCGCATGTTTTTGACTTCGCGAGCAAACTAGTAGATAGCTCAGCGCAAGCCACGAGCAATAAACGATATTGAATAAGGCAGCGTACTAGAAGCGATAGACTAAGCGACAGGTAAAAAAAAAATGAAAAATCGCAGCTTCGGGGCCAAATGCATAGTAATCATCATCACCGTAATCAGCATGATTAAGCCCACTGCAGGACAAAGGCCTTTCTCATATCTGTCTAATTAAGCCTGCCCTGTACCAGCCGCCCACACTTTATCGCCGCAGGCTCCTTAATCTCAGCAGCACGCCTAATCTTCTGCCGCCCCCTGCTACGCTTGCCTTCTCTTTGAATCCAGTCCCTTATCCTTAACGACAATCGGTTATCTTGCTTTCACATTACATGTCTTGCACAAGCCTATTCTGTCTTACTGATTTCGACTAGGATGTCATTAACCCGCGTTTGTTCCCTCACCCACTTCGCCCGCTTCCGATCTCTTAACGCTACCCCTATCATGGGCTTCCCATTTCACCCTGATGAGAATCGCTTTCACGGTAATAACGCAGTCCCTTACATACCGCTTGTATCTCTGCATGAAGGGTGTAAGAAAACCTACTGCGAGAGTATGAATGTATATGTGTACCTACTGAGTGAGAGAGACAACTTTTTTGCAATTTATTTTTGCAGATTTTTTATTGTCCTCACGACCAAATCACTTGGCACTCTCAGGGGAAAAAACAGTAAGCTGCAGGTAGTAAATAGATTCCGATCCCGCGCCTGCCACTCAAGCCATGAATCGTCTGCTGGTGTGCCCCTGTAGTGGCTTTAGTAACATCTTTGTGTGTCCGAATTTCGCTGAACAAACTGCTTCGCTTACTACTCTGGAGGACTTGAAACAAAACTCCTTTTGTCTTGAGGTTATTAGTTTTCTTCTCGGTCATAATTTTCTAGAGAAATTCCGGACCAAAATATATCCCTACTACTAAACCCTCTAGTGAGATGCATCTCTGGGGCACGCCCGCACAATGAAAGGACCTGCTTTTAATGCTGAGCTAGCTTTAAAACATGCCACCTTTTTTGTGGGGAGAAGAGCGTTATTCCTTTGGTAGTTACTTGCACCGTATGTACTCTGCTGCACAACGCTGCAGCTTCTTTGTCGGGGGTTGACACTGGGTCTTTGTGCGGGGCTTCAGACGTTGCCAGCGCCTGCGCCGAAGGCACTGCGGGCTGTTTGTTGGGGAGGGGAAACAAACTAGTGTCCGCAATACTGCGCTATACGCTTGCATTGCACTTTGATCTAAGTTTATTCTCCAATAGCCTGAACAGCTGCAAGGCACAGATCTATGGGAATCAAGCAGCTGTTCGGGGGAAAATGGCGCGACAGCAAAGGTGCCCTGCAGCTTTTCCTTTCTTTTTTTTTTCTGGCGGCCATACTCTCGATGAACTGAGGACATAAAATTCTAGTCACCTCTCGCGGCCATAGGTGGGCCGGTAAGTAAGAGGGTTTGGTTTGTGAGATTTTAACTTCCCATAGCTACTCAGGCCATGAAGGACGCCGCGGAGGAGGAATTCGAGTAATATAGACCTCCTGTTTTTTCGTTTTTTTTGATGTGCACTGATATCGCACAGTACACGTATCTCTAGCATTTCGCCTGCACCGAAATGCGACCGCCGCGGCCGGGATCTAATCCGCGTCTTTTGGGTCAGTAGCCGAGCGCCATAACCAATTAGCCACCGCGGAAGCTGGAAGGGGAGAGGGAGTGAGGATTTATTTGCATAACGTTTTTATAATCTAACTTCATAGTATTGTTTCCTGAAAGAAATGCTGGCTTTATGTCACTTCTTTTTGCCCTTTGCCCGATATAATACCTCGTCCTTCCGTAGTTACGGGTAAATGCCCGCAGCTACATCCAGATATTTCCTGCACTCCTCATAGGCAGCTTTATAATAAGAGGTGTGCGAATACGGCGTAGTTACCCGCAGGCGCCAGAAGTGTCATTCCATGGGGCTACAACAGACTGCATGGGTCTGCGATGGCATGAGATGCAAGTTGGTGAAGAAGTTTCAAACGGGTTACCGGCCGCTAGTTTGCATTTAGATGATCAATAGTTGGCAACAACCAGTCCTCTTCATGCAGATATTCTTTGTAGTTAATAGTCTTGAGATGTTATGAGAATTAATTATTCCCATATATTCTTTGTAGTTAATGAGTACGCCTTTGTAGCCTTGGGAACTTATGAGAATTAATTATTCCCCTTGTTTTCACATAAATACGCTGGAGCGGTCTGCTCGACTGAAAGCTTCAGGAGGCCTGCAGGACGCAGAAGCCGGCAGGTAATAGGAGCAGCATCGATCGACGAGCTGATGGTGAACAAACTTCCGTAGGGCTCAGCTATGACATTCTCGTATGAGAGTAGGGTAAGGGGCGTGTACTCTAGCTATTGACTCATTTCATGTGCATAGTGCGGCAAGAAGTATGAGAATATTTAATATATATCTGTCTGGTGCAAAAGCCATGCTATAGAGATGCGGGTGATCTAACCTTCGGGACTCTTTAGGTGAGGCAGTGTGGTCCTATTTGGCAACAAGACGCACCTAATTACAAAAATTGTATTTACCAAAAAGTAAGAGGTGGTGATTGTAACTTTATGAACATATTCATAATAACAATTGCCCGTTGGCTGTGTTTGAGGTGTGGTGGATATGACGAACCGTAAAATCCCCCAAGGAACCTGCGGAATGAGTCAGCCAAGTCGGCTGATATGTGCCCGTGTCACTATAATTTACACCAATACACAAGCCGGCTGTATAGTGAAAAACATTTCAGCCTCACATACACAGCGCAGAAAGATGCCTCATGGCTTGCCGGAAAGTGTGGCCCAGAGAATAAGTTTATGGAGTTCCCCAGGACAAAGGGACAATGTGTGCTTTAAGGAACGCCACAGTGGAGAGTTGCGGAGTGATTTTGCCCACCCAGGGTTCTTTAATTCGCGCTAGAAACCTCTTCATTGCTATGAAGTTTGGGTTTTCTAGAGGCGAGACAATGGTGCTTGTGGAAAGGTTGCAGCCAACAAGATTCGTTGTTGTCTTTTAGCTTAATTGCGCTGTAAAGCTTAAAAATCATTGCAGTCATATGGGCCTTGAGAACTTCTGGTTTGTGGGGGTTTTAACATCCCAAAGCAGCTCAGGCTATGAGGAACGCCGTAGTGCCCGTCTCCGGAAATTTTGACCACCCGGGGTTCTTTAACATGCACTGACATCGCATAGTACACGGACCTCTAGAATTTCGCCTCCATAGAAATTTGACCGCCGCGGACGGGATCGAACCCGCGTATTTCGTGTCAGCAGCCGAGCGCCATAACCAGTGAACCACGACGGCGGCCCCGTTAATTCGATAGCGCTGAATGCGCATTCACAAGCGAATTTAGAAGCGACGTGAACCCAATAGTCAATGAAAGGAAGCAAAGGAAGCGAGCAGCCTAAATTTTTACTCCTAAGTTAAGCCAGAGTGTAGAGACAAAATGAAACTACCGCGATTTCCGGCATATAGTACAGAGGCGGTGTGTAATCCGCGGAGCTCAGTTTGGCGCAAAAAAAAAAAAGTTTATTTACCAGATTTCCCTCATCCGACACGTAGCCTGCAGGAGACCGGTGTGCAACTAGAGCATAATAATGAACGTGGACGCACAGCGCAAGCATCACAAAACCTCGCAATAGAATGAGTGTTGAGAACTTCATACCATACTCAGCGATACTGAAAAAAAACAATACTGTATAGTCTACATTTATATATATCGGCAAAGCTGAAATTTTTTACTTTTAAATATGTATAGCCAGCAGGCTGTATACCGGAAATTACGGTTGTTTAGCGAAAACGAATACAGGCGGATGTACGCGTGAGACGATCAAAGTGAGCAAGCTAGAGAAGCAACATGGCGCAATGCTCGGAAGCTACATTTATTGCGTGGCCGCCAGCGTGGACTCCCAGGAAATGTGGATGCACTGTGCTCATCCTGGAATCGCATTAGCGGTGCGTCTTTATCAGGCACCGAGCAGGAACATTACCGGGAGCCATCGGGAGTGGCATAACGCAGCTCTCGCTTGTGAAAGGACGTCGGATGTATTTGGAGGGTGAATTGTTCGTGCGGCAAACTCTCCCCGTGCGGATATCCTTTTAGGCGGCTAGTAATATAGAAAGAGATGAGCAAGCCAAGAAGGAGGGTTTGCGTTGTGTTGTAGACGTATCGTGAACTTCATTGCGCGGTTCCGCCTGGAAAGCTGCATCTGCAAAAGAATCAAGGGTTTCCTTTACGTTTCTTGAGCAGGAGAAAAGTTCCTGAAAGGAGTAATTTTTTGTAGCTTATTCCGAAGCGCATAGATTCTTGTCTGTTTAAGGCAGGGACACCAGTGAAGTCCTCATAATCACTTTTAAGCTGCACATTTTGTGGATATATGCTAGCTCTTAACGCCCGCAAACTGAGGAGCTCCTCGTTTTCTTGACTGAAATCTCATTTTCGAACCAGCCTTGCGGTTGTTTTATATGCAGCGCTGCAACGGTTAAATAAAGGAAGTTGCACCTAACTGCTTGCTCTGCATTTAAGTATATTTTATATAAGGTATCCTGTGTGACTATTTACTACGTACATACCTGCCGCCATAGTAGGAATAGGTGCAGGGGGTAGCTCTTCAACATTATGTTTCATATAATACGCACAAGAAGACGTGTAGATGGTAGCGTTGCCTAGATGAGGAATTAGTCGACTGGGCATCAGATACTAGATACCGAGAAAAGGGTTTTAAATTTACAGCGGCGTGTGATATTGCTGCATACATTGACAATGACCACAGGCGAAACTTGTAGATTTCAGTCTTTCAGCTCTCAGTATTGTCCAAGTGTTGTGCCCGACCTGGGCTGACGAGCTCCACGCCTAATTTCCTGCCCATCTTTTGTTGTTTCCTTCCTCGCTAGTGCTTGTCCGAAAAGTTATCGGGGTTCGTAAGGAATATCTTGGGCCTCCCGGAGAGGGACCCTTGCGATATACGCGGCAATCAGAGGACCCATTCTTACGTTTGTGTTTTTGCTAATCTATTGACGTCGTTTCCGGTGTCTAGGTAGATTACTCCGCTCTTGTTGGTTTGCTATCATGCCTTACGCCCAAAGAAATGTACACCCTCTGGGTTCTTGCGTATCTGTAGAGACAGAGCAATGCTAAACCCACCCAGGTTCTACGCTGCTCGAGTACTTAACAGGAAAATGTAAAGAACACAAAAGAACACAGCTTTTAAAAGCTGTGTGGGTGGTGCACTGATGTATGCATAATTAGGCTACATAATTAGCCTCTTAACTTGCGCTCACATATTAAAAAGGCAGTATTTGTAATTAAAGAAATAAATTCGCATTAGCACGCATGTAAGCACCTTTAATTTTTGTTCCATTGTTTGTTTTTCAGAACCCAAATACTTGCACGCCGCCGCGGTGGCTCAGTGGTTATGGTGCTCGGCTGCTCACCCGAAAGACGCGGGTTCGATCCCGGCCGCGGCGGTCGAATTTCGATGGACGCGAAATTCTAGAGGCCCATGTTCTGTGTGATGTCAGTGCACGTTAAAGAACCCCAGGTGGTCGAAATATCCGGAGCCCTTAACTACGGCGTCTCTCATAGCCTGAGCCGCTTTGGGACGTTAAACCCCACAAACCACAACCAAATACTTGGGTTTGTGGAGAGCCTATGTCAACCCAAACAATGTAAAGTGATCAAGGTCTGCTTTGGTTCGAACTCTTGATGAGAACTAAGTAGACGTTTTGGAGCGTAATGTTACATAGTGCGCAGCTGGAAATAATTAATAATGGTGAAGAATTACTACGGCTGTGACACTGCGAGAGCATGTGCTCACGACAAATTTTAGGTATGGTATGCAACCTCCTTCCCCCGAAGAAAAAAATTAAAAAAAGAATGTCCTGTGCATCGGCTATCTTCACGAAATTGACGCCACGCTGAGGCGGCACCGCGAACTAGTCCAGGAAGGTTCGGCGCACGCGCCACAGCATCGTTTCCTCCGTTGCCTGAGTGGTTCGCCGGCATATTCAGACGTTATTTACTGAGTTTTGTGGTGAAAATATATTTCAAGAGTGCCATTATGCAGATGTTTGCATACTAACAAGATAGAAGAAGGACTAATTGTTACTGTGCGAGTTCTGGTGCGAGCAGTAGAAAGATAGCGCGGCAACAGGATGTTTACACGATGCAGTGGAACGCTTGCAGGACCACGACAAAGCACCCAGCTTATATTTCTTAGGCACCCAGCTTGGGCACCCAGTTTATATTTCTAAGAAAATTTTGCTTCACTAGAACTGCAACTGGCGCTTTTAATAAACGCCGCTTTGCACACATGACCACCGGGCCCATTTCAAGCGTTTAGAGTTTGGTCCTTGACGGTCTTTGCAATTGCGGGCCTTATTACAGCCTGCGTGTATGACGATATAGTATCCATGGAGAGTTGAAGGAGACAGATTGGTATTAGATTTCATTCTGATTCATTTTGCCTTTTAAATGCCCCATACTATCGCTCTTGCTGGGATCATTCGGACAGACCGGGTGGATGGCAACAATACAGTGACTTTCCATTTGGGCACACGATTACAAGTCTATGTTCAGATCTAGAACAGGACAAGTTATAAAATTTATGAGCATGGAAAAGAACTTAAGTGCGTACCTCTATAAGTTAAAGGTGAAGCGACAGTGACTGGCAAACTAGTCACCTTGCTTCCTGCAAAGTAGCATGACAGATTGACAATCACTGGGTCTTGCTTACCTCACCGGCAGGACTTCTCATTCGTACGTTGTATAAGTCTCCGTATCGTAGATTTAATGATAAATTTTAAATTTCTCTAAAGCGCGCTTTCGCCGCTTACTTTTCCGCTTTCAAGCAAGCTGTTCTAAAATGCCCGAGAGCAATTTTGTAGTTGCCTCCCAATTATTTCATGTGCACCCTAGAGAACAGAGACCATTTCTTTCACGCGAGGTTAGCATCATCGACAAACAAGCCCGAGTTTATTGTAAAATTTTAAAATAGGCGCAGTTCTACATAGTCCGAACTAGGAAGCAGCCCTCCGCGGCGCCGCCATATTGGATCAGTTGTGACGCTCCCTCTAGGTCGTGAAAATTGCGAAATGTGTATGGGTTGGCATAAACACTGTGCATTTTAAAGAAACAAAGAGCAAGAAGTAAGTAAACAAATGTCTAAAACTCTCGAAACTGGAAACGAAGTAGAGTTTTGTGGACGCTCTATAATGTCAGTGAGAAATGCATAACGCCAGGAAAAACCTTTTAGACGTCTCCAGCGCAGGCTTTTCCGTCTATCAAATGGGGAAGCAACGTTACGATGTTTTGCGATGCGGCTCTGTACAGAAGAGCGCTGTCGGGCGTGTAGAAAAGAATGTCTCGGGCTTGCACCGCAAACAGGAAATCACTTTGCAGCCCTGCTTATATGTGCTTCCATAAAGTAACGCCATTTCGCCATGAAATATTCGCGCACTTGTCAGCGAGGATGTCGAAAGGAGGAAGAAAAGAACGTCAAAACCCTGTCGATAACAATCGAAAGCGCAGTTCTCTATGGCGTACACTTTAGAGAAAGGCTGCCACCGTATTGCACTCAGGCCACGTCGACGAGGGAGCGCTTGCGAAAAATGGCGCGAGAACAAGCGCACCTGGGGCACTATTCAAACGACGTTCTCAACCAAGCGGTTTGAGGGTAAATCTGGACGCATTCAATGAAGTTCTCTGTCTTTTTACAACCTTCATCGTTTTATTAGTAGAGATGAATGAAGTGTTTTAGGCAAGCAAAGACACCCTCTCAACTTCCCGAAGGTACGCCGGCTCTGCGCATGCTTAACTCTCCTCCTCCACCCACTCTACCCACCTCGTTCTTGCCCATTCTGTAACCAAATGTTTGCACCAAACGCGTTCTGTGCCATTAAGGCCACCCTAGCCAATGATTGCGAACCTGCATGCCCTAAAAGCTCTCATTGCTCACCTTTCCGCAGCTCTATGAAGCGCACCTTCCCATGATGGTCGTGGTGGTGGAAAAAGTTTTATTGAGCAGCCCTTAACAGGAAGACAGCGAGGGTGGGGATAGAGATAACGGGGCTTGCAACAGACAGATGGGTCCTTGCGATCGCGCTAGGTGGCCAGGAGTCCATTGGATCTGGTGACTTCTGTGGCCCATTTCACCATCCAGAGCTGAATCTCTGACTCTGACCAGTGCAGCACGGCCTCCTATCTCTCCTAGTAGTCGAGACTCAGTTGTGTTGCGCCGGGAAGACTGTCATCCATTCTGCAAATTGTGCCAACATCCTAAGGCGGTTGTCTATCACATACTTAGGACTTGCCCTAGTAGTCCAACTCCCCCATTCCCGTGGTGTTGCGAAGAACAGTGTTAAAGTGAAGCTGAACAACCCTACTAAATTTTAGTCGATTAGATCACATGGGTTCAACAAGATTACCGTTTGGAAGTGAGTGGCGAGGTAGCCTAGCCTCAGAGCTCCGGACAGAAACTGTTTTGAAGCACTATACTGTTTTCGAAAATGACCGGTGGGGACGATACGTGCGTTCTTTTGTTTAACTTTTATAGCTTTCAGTAGCTCCATTTTCAGTGAAAGGAGACTCTTTGGGCTTAGAACGCTCCATTGTATTGGTACATGCCCACTTCAATTTCCTTTCAGTGTCCTTTTAAGGTTTTCTTCACCACTTTCGCAACATGTTTGCGGTCTAATGCAAATAGATTCAATGAACACAGCCTTAAAGCTCGCAAATTTAGGCTCATTTTTCATGCTTATCGCGTTTTTCTGGAACGAAACGGGCAGGGGTATAGCTTGAGGATTGCTTAGACCTGTCAGCAGCAGTCTTTGAAGCACCCACTGCAAGAATTATCTACCGGCAGAAAGGCTTCAGAACTTCGCGAGAAGAACAAGACTTGGGATAATAAAATAGTCACTTTATTTTGCCGTTCTATGTCGGGTTTTAGCGCAAAGCCCGTAGAAGTGGCGGAGGCTATACGAGCCAGAAACGCTGGCAGCCAAGACGTCAAAGTAGGTAGGTAGATAGTAGTGAGAGCTTTAAGAAGAGAGACCTCACCCGAGCCACTAAAGCGTCATCGATGGGGACGGATCCACTAGTAAAATAGAAAAAAAAATACAGTGTAGTGGTGAAAAGGAATTTAAAATTTTATTTCGTTTAGAGCTTAAAGGGGGTGGATGAGTCGCAGTTAAAGAGGAAATGGGAAATAGGATCTACCGTCAGCAGCTGCTCCAGCAAAGGGAACTAACCGATCGGTCTTCGGGGCTTTTACTAAATCTTTTCATTTTCCTTTTCTCTTCCTGGAATTCTTTTTACATGCTTCGTTCTTTATTTCGCGGATGAAGATGTTTGAGCGCTTGTGTGGCCGACGTGTAAAAGAAATTTTTTCTTCTGAGAGGCAGGTCTTGCCGGTGGAAGAGAATAGAATAGTGAAGTTCATAGGCTTTTTTTTCATCAAGAAGTAGGTTGGTTGCTCTGGAGGTATATTGGCAGGTTTTAACAGAATCAGGGAGTTGTTGGTCTTGACGAAACCGGTGAAGTTCCGGATGCTTATATGGTAATTGCTGACTCCTGCTATTGACAGTAATGGGGCTGGGTAGCCAGACGAAGTAACGCTTCGGAGGTTCTTAGACGTCAAATTCATCAAAGAGTCCGGAGCTGCTATTCAATTACCACACGAACAACCAGCCACGACAAAAGTTTGCTCTTGGAGGCAGTATTTCTCGTTAAAAAGATTACGTTAGGAGAAAAGTAGAAGTCCAAGCCAGAGAAGGTAGGAAGCACCTGAAAGGCGGTTTTATATATGTCTTTACGGCCTGATTACTACGTAATTGCCGCACTGATTAGGAATACTCTTCGGTAACTATGGGAGTGCAGCAGCAAGGTGGGAATGTTGCACTGCATATGAAAAGCGCAGTTTTCAGTTTTGCTCTCTCTTAATGGTGCGAATAAGTCTGTGAGCTCACTTTTTGCGCCGTTGATGGCCGATAACTGGACGGCTTGCTTTGCTACACGAAATATGCACTTGCTTCCGTTGATGTGCGGGAACTGACTGATTATGCTCCAAATCTCAGACACTTGTGTTGTTCGACATTCTTGTCAGTTTATTAAGAGCCTGCTTTCAGCTGCTTGGTTCATTAGGGCCTCACTTGATGCGAATAATTTGCGTGAAAGAAAAACATTCCTTTCCAGCAGCTGCCAGCAGCTACTAACGGGCTTTTACCAAGACATGTGCGAATTCGAATCACTCCTGCTATCTCTGAGAGCTTCTGTCCGATTTGTGCGGCAATGTCTGCCATCCATTAAATATTGAGAGATAGCTGCTCTGTTGGTACGACTTGCGCTTTCATTCCGTTGAATCGCTTGTTAGGACCTGTTGTCAACATTTTAAGGATTTCTCGGCCTAACAGACATGCTTTTAAATCGCATGAAGCTGATATTGTTTTAGTCCGCTTGCCTATAGTCACCGTTATTTCGAGTTGAAGTTTGTGAACATACTAAGCCGTAAGCACTGAGTCAGATGCACTGAGGCATTTTGAGTCATAACTAAAACAATAATAATTTCATAATTTTGTGAGACCACAGTTGCTTCAAGTACGAACTCTCGTTGAACGCTTTCTTGGTAGAAGCTCCGTTCAGAGCGTGCTAACTGCGTTTGCCTAATGCCGTCAGCTCAGGCAGTCGCACTGGGTGCTTTTCTCGGCATCAGGGCACCTTCGTGTTACACGTTATCGTGCAGCTCACCTGGTGTGATTGAGAGAAGAGCTTTGCTAAACGCTACATTTAGGCGCTAAATCGGCAGAAGAGAGGACGTAAAAGGTATCTGGCGCAGCCATTTTATTATTGCTTGATCACTGCAGTGCCAGGGGTAAGGCCTGATGCTGCAAAATAAAAAAAAAAGTCCTAAAACACGAAACGAACCTAGTAATCGCTGTGTTATGGGACTGGTCATTCAATGCATGCCTTCTGCTGCGAAGAACAGCCAATTTCAAGATAGGCCGTAAGATTACATCTAAGCGCTCATTTAACTTGCTGGCTATTCTGAACTGTTAATGCAATCTTATTGGCATCTTATTCAGTGCCCCACAGAGATAACCGTGGACAGGGCTAGCAGCTAAGTAAAGGAAAGATTGGTTACAACTTACCGGTCCTAACCAAAGCAAATGAGTTTTTTCTTCTCTTGCGAGAAAAGTTGCGAAATGTCAAAGCGGGCGTGGCTAGCTAAATTGTAGCTCGGCTTTACTTTGGTCTTTACAAGAAAGTGCTTGACAAAGTAGAGCGCTGTAACAGTTTCGTACGAACATTAAAGTGAGACATTGTGGCAGTAGGAATACCAGGGTTATGGAAGAAAACACGGTTTTTTGAAGATAAAAAAAAGAACATGCCAAATATGACGCTAAGTAGTAGCAAGTTGCATGTTCCTACAAAGCATTTGAAGTTATTCGTGCCTTTCGGCAAGTGGATATGCTCACCAGGCATCTGTACTAAATGTAGTAGCAACATCGCTTTTGTAATTTGTACTCGCTTTTCTCACAAAATAAACTCAACTGCTTTGAAACATTTGCGGCTTGTGCCCCTGTCGTGCCGTTTGTAACTGCATCTGTTCTACGCGAAATTTACCATGGTTTGGTGGTTTCTTTAGCGCTGCTTGCGAGGTCAATTCTGACAGCATTCATTTGGTGACGTTCAGCTTTTTGCTGTATGAATTTGGAAACCTCTCCACCTGAAGTTCGTAGCGATCATTTCAACCGCGCACACTAATTGAAGTTTCTTATTTCACACAGTGCTGAGGTAACTAGCGGTGTATATTAGATACCAAAAAATTGAACCGTTACGCAGTAATAAATGAGTCACAAGACATATCGAGGACATGAAAACGCGAAAATTATGAGGGCTTGAATTAGCTTCAATCTTAGGGTACACCGTAAGTAGCCTTCTGGACGGCACTAGTATTCAGTGTCGTCTGGAGAGCTTTTTCAGAGACAAGACAGGATGCAGAATTTATTGTAAATTGTAGTCGCTGATTTAACTCTCCCAGAATCTCATTACACGTCGTTAGACATCTAAATACAATTAACATATACACACGATTAAATTACGCGCTGGAAAGTGGCGGTCACAATTCTGTCTTTCTTGATTTGAGAGCTGTTCCACCCAGAGCAAAAAAAAAAAGATATCTGGAGACGCAGACTGTTGCAGCATAATGCACTTCCCTTTTCCTCTGCAGAGGAACCCGCAGAGAACAGACGGAGGGAAAAGAAGTAGGCAGGACAGCAGAGAAGGAAGATAAAGCAAGCGTGTCCGCAGCTCCCCTAAGCGGTCACTCCGAAAAACACCGTGCAAAGACAAATATATGTTGGCCAAATATTTGGGGGAATCCCACTAGGTGGAATAGATTTGTAATAAGGGAGTAATTACTCATTAACATCCACCCGAGAGTGGATGTCAAACCACTAGGCCACGACTTTTTACTTCTCCCAAACGTACACCCCTGAAGGAAGCCGAGCGCCAGGCCGGGGGACGCTTTTGTACCGGTGGGTGCCCGGCGGTGGGTTTCGAACCACCCACCTCCCGCAGCCGAGACGGGCGCTCAAACCACTAGGCCACGACTTCGGTAAGGCCACGACTGCGACTGAAGAAAAATTCGTCCTGGTCCGGGGTAACCCCGGACCAGGACGAATTTTTCTTTAACTACGAAGTTTCTGAGAAAGCTGTATAGCTTTCCTTTGCAGCCGTATGGCTACTCTCGGGTCGATCGATGTTAATGAGTAATTACTCCCTTATTACAAAGACAAACCTAGAGAACAGCAATAGACGAAAAAAAAAATTCGCTGCATCATTCCGATAATTACCTTGTCTTAAAATGTCTGTCAAAGTAATCCAAATGCAATTAGTGACACTAATTAGCGACATGCAATTAGTGCAATCAAATGCAATTAATGACATTAGACTGTCGTGAGAGTGAACTTGACAGAGGTTGATTTGGGTTGCATAGGACGTTCTTTGCACTCGTTATGACGGTCCAGAGTGCTAAACTTCTCGGCCACTCTCGGTTCGTTCGGTGTCAAGACGAAACAGCGAGGAGTGGCGTTTAGATGCATACTGAATTGATAATTGCGGAATCCATAAGCTCCTTCTCTGTTCTGCGACATCAGACGTCGTAACCGCATTAGCATAGATTGCGAAAGAGCGCTGCAGTTATTTCATCACCACAGTGCTAACTCAGTAGTCGTAAAAGGAATGGGCTACCATTTGCCGACAGTTCTTAGCCTACCTATTTGTCTGTGGTATATACATTACGCATGCGCCTTCTATTGTAGCATCGATCACCAGTGAGCAGCAGACACACAGCGCAAGAAGAATACATTTCTCTGCCTGGGGCAGAAAAAGATGACATTGTGCGCTTGCTTCAGGCATGTCCTGCGCAAGAATTAGGCGGCATCTACGGTTTGTTGTACAGATCAGTAAGTACTACTCCTTCTTATGAGACGATATCGTTACCCCTACATTTGCATCGCCCTCTCTATATGTCGGGTCATTAGATGACATGTGTTATGTTTGTATTGGGTTCCGAGCGACAGGGACACAAGAGTATGAGGCTCGGGCTGGTCGCTGTGCGATCCTTTCGAGACCATGCAGCCGAAGAAGCTCAAGACGAGGAATGAATGGGAGAAGCTAGCTGATGGGAGACGCGCTGACATCCAACTAATGTTTTTTATTGCGAACGCGTACTGCCTTACCTTCCTGTCGCTTCGCAATGGTTTTTTTCTTCTGAGCATGGCGTCGCAGTTGTACTCCCGATAGTTTTATTCTTTGCCTGGAGCCCTGCTGAAGCCATGCTCACGCATGAGTTGCTTGCCAGGGATGTTTCATTCGTGAAATTTTTCCTTTTCGAGGGAAATTTTCGGTGCAGAATTGGGCCTGACGGGAAAAGGGAATCTTCATTAGTTGTCGCCGAGATTTACCAGTTAGCTGAAAATTGAGGGGAAGTTTTTCGTGTCTGAAAATATTTTCGGCTAACGATGGCGATCACGTCAAGGCAATGCTTACAAACACAGAAAAGGAACGAAAATCGATGCCGGTGCGAAAGACTGTCCTTACGATCGCATTCGGGCCTTACGAGAGTATCTAGACTGCTGCTTCGCAAAAGGTTCATGCGTCCTCTCTGTTTTAAGAGGACCGTGAGAAACACTACGGGTAATATTCCGGTACAGAGCCCCACCGTGCCGTATTCTCACCCAGAGCGCGTTCGCACTGCCATCTATCTGTTGTTCGATAAACTGCTAACTTTAATGGCCGACAGAGCTGTCGCTGCGAACGGTTATGTTGTCTGCCGAGCATTAATGGATAGAAAGAAAATGATTCCATTTCACGTGTTCCATCGCGTTCTCCTATAATCGCGTTTTGCAGCGAAATGTGTTTATGGGGATTATTTAGAAGAGCTTCAATTTGGGCTAGATGGTAAAGATAACGACCACGTCAAGGGCAAGGCTCGAACCCGGATTGCTGTTGTCCTGTGTCGTTGTTCCGATCTGCGGCGTATCGCTTTCAGTTCCGTGCCCTGACGACATGCGATGCGCACTTCCGGGCACCTCAATGGCATTTTAATGGCTCACAGCTTTCGTTTGGCGACATATACCACATCCCGAACAGTATATTTTTTTCGACTTCGCGAAGTTAGTCTCATCCAATACGAATGATCGACCAGTTACAGGGGAAATACGGTAGTGACGTTGGGCTGACCTAGCCTGAGTTGTAAAAACCATGTAAAAGATGCGAGTTCATATTAGTTGTTTGTGTGGTTGTTTCCATTCCTTTTATTAGGAAAGGTATTTTGTTTGAATGGAGCTTGGAAGTAGATTGTTAACAACTTCTTTCTCAACATATAGATGGTGATAGCGGCCAACGTTTCTCTCGTGCCATTCCTGCTTTAGTATGGGGTAAAGTTGGGAAAGTGTGCAGAAACATTCGCAGCGAGTAGTGCTCGGAAAACTCCGGCACTTTAGCTTTCAATAATCTCGAGTAACTCCAATGAGTGATGTAAAAAAAAAGTCTTTTTGAAACAAGTCAGGGGAAATGGAGAGACTTTCACAAATGAGGCAAGAAAAAGGTTCAAAGAATAGACATTTTTTGCGTAACTAAAAAAAAAAATATTCCAGTCCGGCATGCAGTATCACTGTTCCCTGCATTTGGTATGAAAAGAGTCTGCGCAATTTTCCGCTCTAGTATCATTCGCTTTCTTCAGAACCTGTTTTCAGTTCTGCAGTGGCTTACAGAGCTCATCGATGGTAAGCGGGCCTGGAGGAAACCTGAAGAAACACTGGAAGAGATGCTGTTGTGAGCCTTGTAACCTGCTACTAAAAGAAACGTATTTCTTTATAGTAGGGTGGATGACAGATTAGAGCGAAAAATTATGTTAGCGTTTTTCATCCTAAAGACCAGCAGCGCTTGCGTCAGCACTGCTCCGTTAGGATTACTGGGCAAGAAATTAGACTTTTTGTATCTACATCTGCGACGTCGCGTCTCAGAATAAAAACAAACAAAAAAACAAAACAAAACATTTAGTATAGGTCCTTGTTAGGATTAAAAATTAGTTGGAGGTTAGCGCCTTCATCGTATACTCGCTTCTCCTTTTTGTCGTTGATCTTGTTGTCTTTGTTCGTTGTTTGTCTTTTTTGTGGTTGATCATGCTGCAGTGCATGTTGCGCTGCAGGGTCTTGAGGATACCAGGACTTTTTTCACTTTAATCAATCTACATGAGGGGTGAGTACATAAACATCAGTATAAAGGCGAACGTTCCAGAGTGAGGGGACTTTGGGACCTTTTACTTTCCCATAGATTAAATTAAAAGGAGCGTAAGAAAGCTCCACGCAGCAGCTCGAAATGCTCCCCACCCCGTATTTGCACATGGCGGCATTAGCAAAAAACATAGGCTTCTTTTGGGCACTAACTACTCAGCAAATGAAATTATTTGCAGAGCATAGTTGTAAAATATTTTCCACTGCACACTAAAAAATAACAACAAATTCACTGAAACACATATGGCGTATTACACATCGCAAGCAGTCATGCAGAAGCCAGACAACCATCTCAGGTAAATAGGTTCCTTCACGCAAAAGCGTAAACTAGATGCCAAAAGAAAATTATTTCCAGAAAATTATTTTTCTTGGGCAGTTTTAATGACGATCATGGCAGGTCAACATTTTGTGCGCCAAGTTTGTTAAGGCGATGCGGTAATGTCCTTGCTAAGCTTTGTAAGCAAAAGTTGACTGTACGGGTTGGAACATGCTTTCATGCTATAAATGCATAAAACGAGGCTCAGCTGAGTTTGATGAAATAAAATGTAAATTTCTGGCGTGTTCACATTAGAACCTCCGTAAAACCTTCGAATAAGGCTATTTCCCTCAAGGAAACCGTTTCAGCCTAATGGTGCGCTGGCGTGAATTTATCCTGGCTCTATACACAGCCATGAATATCTGAGCTGCATCAGCTGCCGTTTATTACCAGTGTTAAAAATGTATTTTGACAAATTTGGCAAATGGTATTTTGTCTGCAAGCACTCTCCATGGGACGGAACACAACAATGAATAGCGTAGTACGACGGTTGTTTCTAGATTTATTCTGCAGAACGTTCAGTTTTCGAAACACAATAAAGAAAATTGGCAGTGGTTTAGCTTTGGTTAAACCTGGAGGATTACGAAAGAAACGAGGAGAGAGAGAGAGAGAGGTGGTGGAGAGCGCGCGGCAGCGGCGGCGGCCCCGGCATGCTAGCTAGGCGCCGCTACTGCGCATGTGCAACTGGCGAGCGCGGCGGCGGCACCTCTGAGTCACCCGCGCGGCGACGGCGAGGCGCGCTAGCTGTGCACCGTGTGACGCCACTGCTACTCGCGCATGCGCAGTAGGGCCTTTCGTCAGCACCGCGAAATGGCTCGGTGACTCACGTAGTGTTGCTTTCGCAACAAAAACAGCAAAAAACGTTTGATCGAAGCGACCTAGACTTGAAATGTCTTGTTTTACTGGCAATAAAGGTTACGTGTCATTTGTATTGCTGGCTTAAGTTTTTCCGCAAAAAATGAGAGAAAAACAAACGAATGAGAAGTAGAAGCGCTGCTTCTGACGAGCTTCAGGGCCTACAAAACAATCCAAAATTGAGCGAAATCCCATTTTGCTAAGTCCCAGCATCGCCCACTCCTACGTCGACGAGGCCATTTGCAAAATAGGCACATAAATTTCGTTTTTCTTTCTCCCTTTGCGAAAAACTCTCCAAGTTGGCGCTTTGCTCCGGGCTTTTCGGCGGCGAAAATAGTCATCGACACCACATCCGCAGGCCCTAAAGTTTTTGTTTCGCCTTCTTACGAGTGGCGAACGTTAGCCTGTGCGCACGGACTGCACGGAAATTCCGGAACTCCTAAAAAGAATCTTGTGCAGAAATGAATAAAGGGCAAACCCCTTGCTCTTTTCCGGGAAAGCATCCCAAAGTTTCTCTTTACCGTGCCAGTGAAGGTCTTATGGCTCCTCTGGTGCTCAGATTGTGCTCAAGGGTAAGGCAAAGTCTTCTGCGCCATGCAGAAATTAAGAGCGCGGAGAAAGTAATATCAACACCACTGTTGATATTACATGCTTGACTTGGACCCATTTACTAGCCGTTGGCTAAGGGTCCAAGCAGTTCTTTTGTACTGCACAGGAAACCAAATAAACCTTGAATTGAATTGTTGAACTGACAACCACGACGCCCTTTAACCTTCTGAAGTCTACTTCTTTTTGCAGGAAAGAAAACTGATTTCTAAAGGTATGCGGTGGAAAGCAGAATACATTTTTGTCTCGTTATGTTACTGCTTGTGGTCGAAGTTTCATGGGAATCCCCCAAGGTGGAGTTTGTAATAAGGGAGCAAATTACTCATTGGCATCCACCCAAGCTCCACCATACGGCTACAAGGGAAAGGTATACAGCTCAGACAGTTAAAGAAAAATTCGTCCTGGTCCAAGCTTCGAACTCGGGACCATCACATCACCGGAGCAGTCGCTCTATCAACTTAGGTAACCAGCAGGACTAGCAAATGGTAGGGCGGAAGCAAATTGTCCAATAACTCGAAATGGGATGTTCCGTGTTCGAGTTATTGATCAATTCACTCTGGTGGTCTTGTGCGGCAGTACAGGTAAGAGAGGTCCATGGTAAGGGAGTATTAGTGAGCATAGTTTTCAGCGTTAATTTTATTAATTCATTCATTTACTAGTGCATCACAGGCCCCAAGGAATATTGGGTGAGGAAGAGACTGCCAAAAGAATGTACAGAAGTGTATGGAAACTCCCTATGAAAGCCAGGATACCTGTCTACAACAAAACGGCATATTAGTGAAACCTTCACGGGCGCTGTCGCACACAGAGCGTCGGGAATAAGGAGCTATACTAAGCAGAAATATATTAAGAGGTGGAACCGGGAGGCGATGATTTACCAGGCTGCAGACCCATTCATGTGCTCTCTGTAGAGAGGGGAAAATAAACAATTCTCGACAAAAAACAAATATTGTAAGAACACGAAGATGGACACCACGGTTCTCTAAGAAAAATAACAAAAAACGTTGTTATTGCCATTAGTGTATTTGTTTCCCCGACATGGTAGTCAAGCAGACGTGAGGACGTTTCATGAGGAACAAAAAACTCAGTTAAGTACTAAAGTACTTTCTACTTGAAGTCGTTGGGGAAAACACGACCTTAAGTGTGTAGGAACAAAGAAAAAATAACTACTTACGCGCTCTTAATCCGAAAGTGTTGATTTTTTTATTTGTATTTGCTTTTAATTTTTATATAGCTTTATATTTTCTCTTCCTCATTAGGAAGTGTCATACAGTCACATATAGTGATTAGCACAAAGTTAACACAGTGAACGTGCTTGGCTTCATGGCGAACCTTTATTCGCCAGGAAGCAACGTGGTTTCGTGAATTATGGGTTGCGTTTTCACCTCGCAATCTCAAAGCCCTGGGCTCAATTCCCTCGCAACTTCGGAGGAGGAAGTAACCACTTATGCACTCAACAGCGGCGGGTTTCTTTGCCGGTGAGCCGTACAATACCTTCGCATTAAGATATACGCTGCCCTTGACACGGAAACAAGGACTCCTCCGCAGGAAATGAGCCAGTCAGCGTACTTTGCTCTCAGGATGTGGTATAGTAAGTGATTTCACGGCCTCTTTAGCTCGAGCACACAGGATGTACAGGCCGCTGGTATAGAGGGACGAGGGTGACGCAACTCTCCATCAATATAAAGTGTTGTCGCAGTGTGGCGCAATGGTAGACGCAGCCAAATGGCATCGGATGGCAGCTAGCAACTCTAGTGGAGAAAGCCTTCTTCTCTGCTGTGTTCTGCAACCGTTATCTATATCCTATTTGCGGGATCGGGACAGTTTTTTTTCCTAACTGGGTCTGGAGAGTTTCGCAAGCGTTATCTGGAGCAACTGTATAGGTTCCTGCTCTTCAGACGGGTCGTCGAGATTCTGCGACAGAAGCATTCACTCCACACAGGGTGATAGGTGGCTTTCCTTCTTCTCTTGTCAACATTTGTCGCGATTTCCGCTACGCACTTGATATTTTTACGTTATCCTCATTGTCCGCATTATTTGTCTTGTACTAGTCTTTAATGAATAAACGGTGCGGCTAAAACTTGAAAGCTAACAAAAAAAAAATCGCTACATGAACCTAAGCACAGCACACGGAGCAATGTAAAAGAAAAAGGATAACTGTAAAGCTAGCTCCCGAAGGAAGTTATTAGCATGGGTTTGAAGGAAGTCGCAATAAAGGAATGAGCGTTGGCAATACGTGCTAATGCAGAGGACTGAAAACCG
Organism: Amblyomma mixtum; assembly: GCF_055824585.1. Taxonomy (NCBI): domain Eukaryota; kingdom Metazoa; phylum Arthropoda; class Arachnida; order Ixodida; family Ixodidae; genus Amblyomma; species Amblyomma mixtum. The sequence continues at coordinate 320,595,964 of NC_143012.1, forward strand.
ATGGTGGACTCTAGGCGGCCAGAAATGCTATTCAGGCCCCGGTGCGAGGGGCCTTATAATCGCTCTCTTGGCTTTCGCAGTGAAAAATCTGTCATTTTTGCTGCTACTGAATCTGTTTGTTTTACCTTCGTGTCAGTCCAATGTTTTCCGTTTTACCCGCGTCTCCTTTTCTACGTCCTTTGCGTCTTTTCCGCCGACGCAGACGGTAATTATGCCCATTCAGATGGCTGTTTTATGAATGTTTATTAACATGTGAAGTTCCATTGATTATTAATAATAATAATAATAATAATAATAATAATAATAATAATAATAATAATAATAATAATAATAATAATAATAATAATAATAATAATAATAATAATAATAATAATAATAATAATGTTTATTGCCATTTTGTAGCTAATACAATAAGGTTCAGGCCCGTCAAAGCCAACAAGAGGCTTGAGTGACTGGGCCCGGCAGTTACGGCCAGGACTACAAAAAAGGCAATGATACAGTAACGCTTCTCGTTACACCCAAACGAGAGCAAAAAAAAACAAACACAAATGGGAAAACACAGGTTAACAGCATAAGTATTCAGAAATTCAACTCTAAACCCAGAGTATACGTCAAAATAAAAATAAAAATAAATGAAATAACGAACATTTTAAGCATAACTTCACTCTAACAGAAGAATACCAAGATCAACACAGGGCTTTCAGATGCATCTTCAGGTCACGCATAGAAGTTACAGCAAAAATTTCATCCGGTAATTCATTAAAGATTTCAGGTACATAAGCACAGCGCCTTGCTTTTCCGTATCTAGTTACACTGCGCGGTACATAATAACGAAATGTTTTCCTTAATTTCCGTTTAGGAGTATTAATAATTAAAAAGTCTGAATTCCAAAAATGCCGCTGAACAACTGTCTGCACAAAAAGAATGAAATGACGGAAGACCTAGGAACCTAGGAAGACCTAGAATAATAATAATAATAATAATAATAATAATAATAATAATAATAATAATAATAATAATAATAATAATAATAATAATAATAATAATAATAATAATAATAATAATAATAATAATAATAATAATAATAATACCACTACTGATAGCAATAAGTATAACTATTCCGTGTAATAAATATCCGCAAGCCTTCGGTGAGCAAGTCTAGTAACACACTCGTATACTCACCCATAAATAGATAAACAGCCTCCAGCCGTAAACGCATTCCAAATGCCGCACGGGATGGAAAGGAGTGCACTCACATACAGCTTTCCTGAACATTCAGCAACTACAGCCATGTGTTGGCAGCCAGTAGCGAACACGCCCGAACTCAATGGGGATATTTTAAACTTGTAATTTAGAGAGAACTAGAGAGTCCCGAGAAATTCGGCATGCGCATGATGATGACCATGGACGACTCTTCCTCCTCGCTGCAAAATCTGACCAGTGTCCAATCTTCATGCACTTACGCCAGCTATTTTAGACGGCCTCAGAAAATCAACGGAATATGCCGAACAATCGAAATTCTACAGCTATTTTGAGCGTTCAGCGCCACGTGGCACGTGGTGGAAGCCGTGCAAACTAGAAGCAATTGTTTACATTTTCTGGGCGGGGTTATACGGTGTCACATTTTACAAATATACTGCGGCAAAGTGGCAAGTTGTTCGAGTTCAAATAGTACCGTGTACATTAGGGTACCATAAATATATTGACAACATGCAGACCTCTGAGATATGCATCTATAACTTACTAGTCGTTCTCGTTGTAACAAGTTTCTCCTTCGGGCAGACACTAGTTCTCTAGCGGACCCTTCAGTGAATCACGCCTTTGTTCAGAGTGCATTTTAGAGCGAGCTGACGGTATAAATTCATGTTCTCCTCATATACAGTAAGACCTATGTTGTTATAATTCGTTTAATACTCCCACGACTGCGCCGCTTCTCTCCATTTTGTCAGGAATGGGCCTACAATTTGAACTAAGCTATACTTTCTGACCTGATTCTAAGTTTAAGTTATTTCCCGTACTGTGACCCTCTAGTGCGCATGACAACTGGAGCCATCTGATGAAATATACCATAAAGCATCTCTCAAGTAACTTAGGACGTTTCACGACTAGCTAGCACCCACACTCTAAAAACTGAATACTCCGGTGAACGATAGCAAAAACACTGGCAACTGAAGTGCTCTCCTTAAGAGAAGACAACTTCGAGAATCGAACGCAAGAATTTACTGACGCGGATTCTAACTGCAACTTCAGTTAAACTAATCAAGGTACAGTTGCATCGTGCACATGTAAAAAATAACAAAGAAAGATGCATACAGTGAGATGAAGATTTGTTGAATAGCCGGAATTAATGCAATGGATCATTTATAGGGTATTCGAGTTGGCGTTTTCGAAGGAAAGAAATTCTTAAATCCTCTATTTGGAAGAAACAAAATAGAAGAAGAGATTTTCAGCTTGTTTTAGACAGTGGTCACAAATTAGCCACGAGAGGGTTGACAAAATGCAACCCGAATAAGTATAATAAAATGATTATGTAGCTATTCATTTCTGGTTGCCGCTTGGCTTCATAAACTCTTCATGGAACCAAGCATGCGCTTGAATGCTCGTCGCACAATGTCGAAACCGAAAGGAAATTCCTGGTAACACGAATAGTAGGTTATTTTTCATTGGTTCCTTCCTTAGGAAAAAAGTTAGCAGATGCTCAACCTCCTGGTTCTAAGAAATCGTAATCGTTTATTTCCAGTCCAATACCATCAAGGGAAAAAAAATGATGCAAATTTGAGAGGTGCTTCCCGGAAAAGTTTTGCTAGCTCCGAGTCAGTTTTGCCATTTGCGCCTGCAATTGGCAGTGCGATGGCATTCCCGAAACGGTGCGTTCCCGGAACTCCGGCGTATGAAATGCGTAAGCGCATCATCTCAAGATTTACGGGTCAAATTTTTCTCCGCCGCCGCGCTTTGCTCAGTGGTTATGGCGCTCGTCTGCTGACCCAAGACGCGGGTTCGACCCCAGCCTCACCGGTCGCTTTTCGATGGAGGCGAAATGATAGAGGTCCATGCATTGTGTGATTCCAGTGCTCGTTGAATAATCCCGGGTGGTCCAAATTTCCGGAGCCCTTCGATACAGCGTCCCTCATAGCCTAAGCCGCTCTGACTCGTTAAATTTTCCCATTAAAAAAACATAAAATTTCTGCGTCCTCTTGAATGTCGGCGACTTGTACACCACCGAATTCAGTATTTCATCGTTTCGGTTATCGAAACATCGAAGGCGCCTGTTTATCATTTATAAATTTTACTTTAGAGAACTAAGGCATCCACAACGTTACTGGACGTATCTGGGAATTGCTTGCACTGTCGGTACACTACCACTGCCTTCTTATCGGCGAACTAAGCATAAAAGGTAAATCGTAACACGTAGTTATTCGGGGCAGAAAATATTATCTAGCTATCAAATATTTCTCTTCAACCGCTAAGGAGCTCTTTTCTCTTCTAGCACAAAGATATGGTTAGTATTCATTGCATATTAGAGAAAATACAGATGCGGATGTCAAGATAAGCCCAGTCTTATCCTGAGACTTTCAAGAAGTGAATATCTTGACCTGGGGGCAATGGGTAAACGATTAAACTATGCTTAAAAAGGTCCCGCAAAAGTTGTGCCGATAAAAAATCTCGTTGTGCCTGCTTTTCTCTGGTTAAGCGCAATGGCTCTTCTTTCGATCTAGCTAACTTTGAAAAATTCTTGAAGGTCTGGGAACTCAGTCCTGGTACTTTTGATAACTTGTACAATTCGATGCTTGTGAGTTCTCATTCGAAATAACTGTTGTTCGTTGTTGCTTCTTAAGAAATTTCTTCAACCGCCTGAGGTGAACGAGGCACACTTTTAACAAGAAGGCCCTGAAACAAAATTACGCACAACTCCAAAACTCACTCTGCTAGAACCCCTACTTACCACCTCGCAGATTCACAAGTTGAGACAGCTATAATACACTCATCACGCCGGCCCGGCTGTTCTTATGAAGGTTTACCAATCGGACTCCCAATCAGACAATCTGGCCTTTGCATTCAAACACATCACCGATTACTACGAGGAGGAGCACCGGCGCTACCCAGCCCCTTGTAAGGGACTGGATCGCGCTGACGAGCGCCTCCTCATCAAAATTCTCGACAACACTGTACTGCGCCCGGCGGTGCTTAAGCATTTCAAGATATTCTTTGATGGCGCATGCTAGCGCTGTGGGGAGGTGGCTGGCATCTTCCACAAGGTTTGGGCGTGCCAATCAAACCCATTTATCGCCCCCAACTCCACCAGAGGAGACTGGGAGGCGGCACTGCTCGGCTGTCAAGACCTCAAAGCCCAAAAGGCCTTGGTTCAACAGCTACGTGTGGCGTTGCTTGCCAATGGGGCCCCGGAATAGGGGCTCCACCTAATTTTGTGAGGGGAAGGGGCTAGTAGGGCGCTACCCTAATCACCTCTCTGTAATTAATTAATTTGTTGATAAATGTTTTTCATCCCCACCTCCTGGAGCAATACGACCCCGGGGGAATAGTTGTAAAGAGGGCATTTGTTTGAACACGACTATCAAACGCGCACCCCATCAGATAAGTGCATACAGCAAGGAGATGACAGTGGGACATAAAATTAGATTTTCGGTCGACTTATTGCGCAGTATACTTTCTCCTTGTCGCTTCAATCTCAATGACAACGCCAACGCCCATGGTTGCAAGGATAACCGCAAGGGGGTGGCATACTTAACACTAGAGACATGGCATTCCTGCAGGCGGCTTTTTTAGATAGACCAGCTATGACCCCAGATCTGACAGGAGGCTTTCACTGCCAGTTTGCCTTTGAAGCTGCAATTAATAGTACGAAGCGTGATTCTGGACGACTATGATATAATATTATACTAAAGTATGACATGATGTACGGCGTTTAACGTCCTGAAAATGCAAACGGGCTGTGAGTGACGCTCGCCGTAGTGAAGGGCTCGGGTTTATTTGGACCACATGGCTTTCTTAGCACACGAGGGCTACCACATTTCGCCTCGACTGAAGTGAAGCCGCAGCAGGTGGTATTAGATCTCTCAAAATTGGGCTGAGTAGCGGAAGGCCGTGGCAAATTGTAGGCTTCACGTAAGTTTTGAAAGCCTTCTGTGTTGCATTGCAGAGACCTCTGTAATGGCCTGAACTTTAAGCTTCGCCGCAATGCGTGCATCGCTGTTCTTCTTCTGTCTCTTGAGCATGCGTAAATTTGCGGTACTGGTTCTGCGTCTCGGAATGATGTACTAGGTCGAAACTGACTAGTCGATACTCAGTGAAGGAAATAAAATTTTGGCACTTTTTTCTTTTTACTGTGTTGCTATGGCTAAACGCGGTATAAATCACGCCAGTACTGCAGCTTGTGAACCGCAGCCCACGAAGCGTTTCCTACTCACATTTATGGAGAGAGGAACGACTCCTGAAAGACGGTGCGGATGTTAAGGATGGTGTAGTTTTCATGGAATGCTTCATAAGACGACACTGAATTCGCTTATCAGAAATGCGCATATTGATGAGCACCCTCTTAACATACAGGGGAGGGTCCCTTAGTGTGCGACTGCCCGAGGTGTCTGCGTACCGAGTGATGAATGAGGATCTTATGCAGTGTGTTGGAATAAGCGTAAAATTCACGAGAAACGCTGTTAAGGAGTCCCTGCAAACCGCGCGAAGAAACGGCTAACTAAACCAGCACTTTCAGATTTGGTGAGTTTTGCAGAGAAAACCTAAACTAGTTTAACGTGCGATTTGTGCTTCACTGGAGAGCGTAACGCATTACAAGTCGTCGCACGTAATTTTCGGACGGGATTATTCGCCATCGTCGCGAGAGAAACGTGGAAGTGCCGTCGTGACTGCGTTACTCTGCTGAGTGTTGAACTGTGTGAAGACGAGGCAGGAAAGTGATCAGAATAAACTGTGATGCCGGCGCAAAGTAAATGTATACCAGTTTAGCCCATACTGCACAGGCATGCTATAGAACACGGAGCCTGGAAGAATTCTGCGAATTTATTTTTTCAAAGTTTGTCTTTTCGAAGCTGATGTGCTGAAAAGGCGCTTGTCAACTATTTTTCTTTATAAAGTCAACAGCTCATGAGCTGCGTTCAGAGTTCCTGGAGAAGTGTCAGAACATTCTATGTGAATGACTTCCTTAACCTGACATGAATGGGAAATAAATCAATTTTGCTGACTTCTCGCGGCTTAATTAAGTGAGCTTATTCAGAGACAAATCGAGCCGCTTTCCTGCGTAAATGGCGAAGAGCTATCTTGCTTATTTGACTGACTGATTAAAAAATATTGTATGCTTCGCTGAAAATTCCATAGTTCGTAAACGGGGCTTGAGATTTTTGCCTTTCACGGGATCTCTTCGCTCGCTAAAACCGAAAAAAGAGGATCCTATATTTTATTTTTTTAGCTAGCGGAATGTACAACCTTATGATTGCGCGGAAAGCAAAAAATTATGCCACGAAGAGAGTTGTACTGAGTTTCCTGACCTTCACTGTACTGTTGACTTATTCAGCTGAACCCACATAAGGCATTGTTTTGGTGTGATTGGTTTACTCTATCCAAAAAGCATTATATTGGGCTCTCGAGGGCCCGTAGGAACACGTGATCACTGAAAATACCGCTTCGCCAGCAGTAGTACTAGGAGCGCTTTATCGTACGTTTGACATACTGGAGCCCGGTAAAACAAAGACGACGCTAGCAACTCTCGGGATATTTTTGTTCAAAAAAGCTCGAACTCAGCTTTGTTAAGTTGTCTCCTGATTACTGCACAGAAAGAACTTGTGGCATGCCATGCGTTGTACCATGCTACGCAATCAACTGCAAACGCGAAAACGGAGAAGCGGTCTGTTTGCTTCGGTGGATTACCTAAACTCTTGAAGACGTGATGCTTCGCAATTCGAGAAAAGAACGTGAGAATCTTGCTATGTTTTTTTATTTGGGTGTGAGCATTGGCTCGTAAGAACGTAGTTTTTGAAGCGCGAGCGACGAAAAGCACAAGGGATATAAATATATCACTGAACAATGAAAATTAAAGTGGACGACACAACCAGTTCTTATTTTCAATAGTATAAAGACAAATCTTTTTTTTTTCTGGGGCTAGATTCGTTCTTGAAAGGAAGGGAAAAGCCGCTGAGCAGTTGTTGTTTTTGAGAAATGAACGTTACGCGACCAAAGTCGCGTTTCTTTCTGATGTAGTTTTTCTTAGTCGCAAATTGCTTATAGCAGCAGAGGAAATTGTGCAGCGTACAGCGCTCACACCGCGGGCAGCATTACTGCCACAATACATAGTACTAGCAATGCATGTGCTGCAGGCAGTAGTCGGATTTAGTCCATACGTCGTCATGGTGACGTCGTAGAAGTAACTTAGACGTTTTCGGCAAGATTCACATTCGCTGCAGTGATGCTGTTGCTGCCACTCGCGAGAAATTGCTGGTTCCTACCTGCTTCAAAGTTATTGCGAAAATGAGAAAAATAAAGTATGTGCACTTCCAAAGCAATGCATTTGCTTCCGGCCCTGAGTAGAGATATTCCTCCTCAGCTTGCCTTCTGCAAATAGGCAGCACATCGGCGCGTGGTGTCGGTAAAGGCCTTGCCTAAAGGGAGCTTATTGTTTGTAAAATCGAAACAGACCATGCAGAATTTTGTGCAAATGTTTGAGTACTGGTTTGTACGGCTTGAGATGTTCAACTCGCTTAAAAAATTCAGAAATTCCGAACGTGATCAGGCGTCAGCGCATTGTTTTCCTCTCCTCGCATGATGAAGATGAAAACATTTTCACTGGAACTATAACTACCGGCCGGTCCCCCTATTCTGGGAGTCCATTGGACCTTGCAGCCGCTGTAGGCCTTTCTGTCATCTCCTAGTGAACTTTCGGGTATGAGCTGGGCAGCATTTCCTCTCACTGCTGAGTCGTTGGTTCTTTATCCTTTCTATTTTTGTGTGGTTTTGGCAGACCCATAGCATACAATTTTTTATGAAGCAATTGCGTTTTAGAAAATTTAGTTCATTGTTCTTTGAAAAATTGCGGTAGGAAAGCAGAAGCGGCGTTCTTTCCTGTGATGTATCTTCATTAACCGCAAAATTTATGCCGAAGCAAGTGAGTAAAAAATAAATTGAGAATAGAGCTGCGTGAGAACTCATTACGAAGTCATGTGCCAGATTGATGATGGCGGAAGGCATTTCTGCGAGGACGCTTAATGATGGGACTCCCGCACAAGGACGGAAATTTCCCCCGGGATTGGGCAGAACTGACATAGCAACGAAACTCTTGGTGAATTTTTTTTGCGCACAGTGTTAGGACCATTTACTGCTCCTACTGCGCAAGCCACGACCTTCAAGGTTAGGGCACGAGTGAGAACCTTTCAGTAACGAGCTTTCAGTCACCAGCTAACAACAAGGTAGCCTTTAGCAACAATTGCGAGCCGTCATGCATGCTCTAGGTCGTGCGTATCTTAGCCGTGCTGGTATGGCTGGCACTCTTATGGCTGAACAAATGGGGGGAGCGTCGGTATTTTCCCATTGTCACAAGCTGTTCGCATTGGAGTAGAACGCGAGCGTGAGACGAGGGCTTCCTTCACTCCCGAGCCATGATAGGTCGACTGACTCCATGCTCACTGGAGTGCACGAACTGGTTCGTCGATCTGGGGGCTGCTGGAGTCCGGCGAAGACTGAACACCCGACTGAAGTCAAAAGATGTTCAATGAAACGCACACTGAGTAAAGATTCTTTCTCTTTGTCTCACGCGCTCCCAAGACACCTGTGGAAACCGTCGCCTCGCGCTAGGAGTTCCCGCTTGATTGAGAACAGCGAATATGTCAGACAGAGTATCCACTTGTTCCCTAAATATGTCATTTGCAGCCGTTGTCAATAGTTGTTCCACTACTGAAAGTTGACGATCTGGCAGCTTTTTCTCTTTCATTACTACACACGCACGCGCACAGACACGCAAGCTGCGCTTATCGATATATTCTGCCAGTTCTTTAAGGGTAACCTTGACGACCTATGTATGGTCACGGTGGTGGCTCAAGGTGTTCGGCAAAGTCTTTACACATGACACTTCACGCGGTATCCCTACGGGACTGCGGTAAAGGTTCGGACCACTTCGTTAATAGATACTAGAGAGATATAGCAATGAGTGATCCGAGATCCGCTAACGTGAACCGCTTCTGCGAGGCACCACTGCACGCGCGGAGAACGCCATGAGAACACTGTAGCCGTGACGGTGCCAGATGGCGCCACGTGCCCGTCAGCTGTAGGGTGCCTGCGCGCCTGCCGTGTCGGGACCAATCAGCGCGTACGTAGTGGTGCCCCGCGGAAGCGGTTCACGGTAGCGGATCTCGGATCACACTATGCTGTCATTTTCTAATTTTAGCACCGCTGATTGGCCCGACGCGGCGAGCTCGCGCGCTGTTGACGGGAACGTGGCGCCATCTGGCGCTCTCAGGGCCATCTGCGCATGCGCTGTGCAGGCTCGCGGTAAGCGGTAACGGTATGCGCTATGCTAAAAGTATCTAGCCTCAGAGGATAGCAAAGCTACCGGCGCTTGTGACGCGTATTCGCGGTGAGCTTCACGTGCTCAATTAAAATGAGGTTAAAGTAGGTTTTGATCATAGCTTTTTTGTTGTTGAACGAATAATATAGGGCACTGTGAGGCTGTTTACTCATTTTCTGGAGCTGACATTTCTTAATGAAAGGATGTCTTTTAATTGAAACCGTGAAGATTGTGACGTATTCAGCTGCCACTCGCAAGCTGGGGCTGGATGCCACCAGAGTCGACCTTAGCGCAGAAAGAGGAAGAATAAAGGAGCCCAGTGCCGCGAACCTAGGTTCACATGGTAGTAAAGGATGAATCAAGAAATATTAAAAACATTAATGCATATTTTGATAGGGTTAATTTTTTTGTTCGGCCAGTTCAAAAACAAAAGTAAAAAAAACGCATGGTGACCTAACTTGTTTAATTAAAGTTCTCCTGAAAATCCACTCCTAACGAAGTCACATCTTTTGTAAGCAGCACTTTGCAAGACATGTTATTTGCACTTCGCCACGAAAATGGTGCGACAACTGCAGCCATACTGATCGATACTTTTTATTGAAGTCTATTGTGAGGATAGTTCGGAGTGGATAAATAGAATATATAAATGACGTTTGTAACGATGTTACCAAAATGTCTTGGAAAACTGCGTTGAAGCAGAAGGTGAAATCTCCCGCGTTAAACACATCGGAGCCCTGCAGACAAGTTTATGGAATAACGAGAGACCAGTTATGCGCAAAAGATTCTTCGTTTTACCATAGTCCTTCAATGCTTTTTCTGGTCACGAAACTCCTCCGTAACTCTATGGGAGAGGTTCATATACCGCCCGCGCCTGCCGCGGCGCGGCGCCACGGGGCACTGAAGGGCATCATTCGGCGAGCTCAGCGCTGTCGCGACCGGTCAGAAAGCGTCGCCGCTCGTTATCAGAGTGCGAATTTCACCGCCTGCTGCTCTGTCTGTTCACCTGACTCTCTGCAGCACTCTGCTAAATGTTTCTTCATATCTACTCTGTTGCAAAACACGGGTTGTCTGCTCTCTCTATTACATGTTCATTTGCTCCTCTTGACTTAAGCTTCATTCCTCTGTTTGTGACTGCTGTGTGCGTAATATTCATTTTTGCTGTGTGCATCAAAAGGGTAATCCCCTATGTTCTTCGGCAAACGCACAAGACCATGTAGAACTTTCACATGCCTTGCTGCCGATGCAAGCTGTTATATCTGTTTATTGTTCATCACAGCTCGATGTATAGGTGTATCACACATGCGCATGTATGCATAAGCGCTTTGTACTTTGGCCACTGCTGCTTGAGCTGCTAAAAGGCGTCTGGCAGAATTGTAAAATAAAACATCAGATTGTGTTTGCTCTTCAGTTCATGCAACTCCTTGTTTTGTCTTGTAATTGCCGCTATCATCTTAATTTCCACTGCTAACTGAAATGTTCCGAATCTGCTAATTGAAATGTTCTTAATTTTATCTTAACATTTGTTAGCCTCAAAGTTTTCATCTCATAAGTGCTAGCACCAACTGTCCTCTTCGTTTTGGGGAATGAGTTCAAATGCAGACTGCTTGCTAATCATCCTGCACCTCATTCTTGTTTGGCTGCTTTTATTGCTATGGTCAGGGATTCCTGTCACAATACTGGCCTCGATAAAGGCATTAATGTTAGCATGAATTTCTTTTCTATGTAAGTGCATTGAACATTACTCTCATTCTCTATATTAATTGTACCACTATTTTATTTTTAATTTCATCTTTTATATTTGCATTGTCAATCAAGACATTCTATTTTTCTCTGCTCGCATACACGAGTCAGCTGGCAGAATTGACGATTGCTTTATTGTGCTTTGTATATATGAGGTTTACTACAAGACGATCGCTTCCCTGGATTGCCACGTGCTGTTGCAATACTACATGTCACTGATTTGTTACATATAAACACGGCTGTCTGTTAACACTGACTTGCTATTGCTTTTCATCAGTTATTCATATTTAGTTTTCTCATGCCTACTGTGTATAATTCCATTTTTTTTGCAGATTGGATGCGATGGCGCAAAAATATGTACGTTTGTAATTAATAATAGCTTTTTGATTGAGTGAGTATTGCAAATAAAATACAATTTTTGAACTGCATTACGAGGAGCATTAAAAATAGGTTTGGCCGGTGGTAAATTGACACCTACGAATTTGCTAATTAATTAGGCCAATGCGCCTACTGTGCCAGTCATATAGAATTTTCGGGTGGGAGAACTGCCAACAGTTCCTCTTAGCATGCAAGAAAAATTTGGTTGAGACACACAGGTCAGAGATATGGTCCACGACTGATGAGCCGCTGACCGTATGCATGAGGTGTACGGCAGTTAGTAAAACAGATGCCTGCTACAAACAATGCACTGTTACAACAGCTTAAAAATGAACCCAAGTCAAAGAAGATAGGGCACTAACGAATACACAACTGAACAAATACAGAAGAGTTAAACGTAAGGGTTCGAAGTATAAGACATCAGAATAATGCCTACAGAACTAGTGACAGCTACAATAAGGACTTGAAGACGTTAGCTCGTAAAACAATTGAAAGTGAGGTATGTAGGGAGGGGAAAAAAGGAGAGGTCAATATAGAGGGGAAACGAGTGCTTATCTGCAGGGATGGCAAGCTCCTATTCGAAGGAGGGTAGGTCGTTGCGGGGCTGATTCAGTGGCGAGGACGTTGGAGGACCAGAGCCTGATGTTGGCTTATCATGGGGCCTCGGGGTAACGAGGGTTGACGTGGTAGGTTCTGATCGTAGTCCCGATCGCTAGCCGATCACGTCCTTGCCTTATGCACGCTCCCGTCTGCACGCATCGACTAGCCCAAATGCTCTGTCCGGCCCTGCGCTTACACTGCCGCCGTATCTTTTACCCTCACGTGCACCGTCCACAAAATTACTTTCACATCGCCTTATAAGCCGCATGCGGTCATTCCCCGCGTGACTGCGTCCTTGGCATTTAGGAGACGCAAGCTCTGAAGGACGCGGTGAGGCCGTCCACCCATTCCGACGACCGGCGCCGGAAAAACAGAGGGGATACCGCGGGGGTCCCGAATTTAGTGACAGGAGCATATATTTTTAAGGCTGCAGTTCTCATGTTTCTCCTAATGACAAGGCTCCTAATGACAAGCTGACAACAGTGTCAGCTGTAATCGGTTCAAGAAGAATTAAGTTAAAAAAAATTGTCGTGAATTAAGAAACAAATGCGCTGAAAATCATTGCCTCGCATGTTTGCAACGACCACGAATGCTGATTTAGTGATTTAGATACACGACAGCCAAAAATGACAGAGCCCTTTCATATGCGGAAGCTGAATTAAAGCAAAAATCACACGATGAAACTTAGCGCGCGTTCCTTATGTGTCACATATATGCAGCCGTGAGCACGGAGTCTTTCGTTGATCAAGCCATCACGGTCATGCTTGCTACTCTTAAAACTGCGACAAAAAGGGGCAAAATAAGAAGCCCGTTGCGCAAGCCATCATATGCTTACTTTCGAGCCCGGACGGGCATCGCGTGGCCCCAGTTCCCACAAGAAAGCTGCCTTATAAATTCAAAAGCACCGGCTATGTATACGCTTCTTGAAAGCGGACTCACGCTTGAGCTGTCAGACCAGAGTTGGGAGGTGTTGAATGGGGACTGCGGTCATGTTTCTGCTCGTATTTCGCCAACTGCAAGCTAGCGGTTACGCGCTTCAAGATTTGAGATCGAAAACAGCGATGCGAAGGCAGGAGACAAGCAACTGTCTTTGTAGCGCGTATCGCTTTCTTCTGGCAATATCGTTAGCTTTTTATCGCGTCTACAGGGCGTTAGTGTGCTGCATCACGTTCAAAAATGTAACAGGGCCATATTGAGAATAAACAAGAAGCTGCGCAGTTCTACACAAATCGTCTGCTTCAGAGAAGTATCTGTATGTCGCTACGTCATCATTTCCTTCCCATTTCCCATTTCCTCCCTGATTAAAGTTCGTCATATTCTCGTTAGACTAGATTGGAAGGAAAGCTAAACCGACTGTCGCTGAAATTTTCGAGTAATCGGGTGAAAATACCTCGCGTGATGCAAAGCCGGCTGGGGCGGGCAGGCGGCTGCGCCGCTGCTCGGTGCCCTCCAGTGCCCAGCGGCGCCTCTAGCGGCCAGCGCCGACCCTATATGAAACTGAGGCGGGAGTTTCGTGACCAGAAAAAAGCATTGAAGGACTATGGTTTTACTGTGGTGAGACAGTGCCATTGACGAAGCCAGCAAAGGAAGCTGGTTGAAGAATGATCCCCGCGTTTTTATTATTTTGCGTATGCTAAGCGTGCCTCTGCCACCCCTCACAACAGGTGTATTTAATTATAAAATTAGTGCTCCATCAAACCCTGGTGCGAACCGTTGCTTTGTGTTTGTTTTCCTGCAATCTCTTTTTTAACAGTCAAAAGTAAAACACTATATATATCCCACCAATTAACTGAAGAATCGTGACGAGACACACAAGGCATGCGAGCGGAAATATAAGGCAATGCCTAGCCCTAGACCATTGCGGCTATTCAAGCTCCACATGATATCATTTCCTATATATGCTCTGCGACCTACTAAGATCGGTTACTGAAGCATACATTTATCCGAGTTAAACGCCGGAATGTTGGATGTATTTTCCGACAGCAAACTTCTCCTCGAAGCTTCGCGGCCGTTAGGCGTACAATGGCATTCAGACAGCAAGCGATACGTCCTTCGATGCAGCGAATCTGCGTTCTTAACCCTGGACCCGATAATGGCAAGCAAACTTTCGTGAGCCAGTATTTACTGATGTTAGCGGTCTACTGATGTTTACTGATGTTAGGCCGGCTTCAAGCTGGGTCTGATGAAGCAGTCCTTTCATTGCCTTTTATCCTGCGGGAATCAAACCAGAATCACTGGCTGTGCGCCGTGACTAGAATACTAACAGCTCTCGGGTGTCTGCGCCAGCTGCCGTGGGTCACGGACTGCTTCTGCAACTCTGGTTTTGTGTAAGCTGAATAACAGGAGGATGGATTGCGCATGTCGCAAATGAGCTCTGTCGGTTTGTCTCTGAGGGGACGCCTGTATGGCTATTCACGAGTAAATTGTCGGCTTATTCCCAGTCGACGCTTGCCTTTTGATCAGACTGGGCTTGCAGACTGGCAGTGATCCTGCAAACGGTGAAGCTCGACCTTTCACGCTAGTAGAGCGGATCCAATTCGTTCTGTTTACGTACGAATGGAGCTGCATGTGACACATGACGTGTTGACCTTTCGGTAAAAGGAGCCAGTTGGCGGTCAAGCCAGACAGACAAGTTTCCAACTAACAATAGTGTACCTCAGCAGAAAGCTCGCGACTTTTTACGAAACGAATTGTGGTTTGCCTATGAGAACAGCATTGGAGGAAGTAAGAATAAATGTATAGAAACTAATTTGGAGCGCCTTAATGAGTCATCTGTATGCTTAACACATACAGTACACACTGCACAATGCTATTTCCAGCTCTGTTCCTAGAGTAGCTGTAAGAAGTTCTGGAACCAAAGTAATCGGTCTTGTTTTCATTTTGAATTAACGCTACTGCCTCTTATCTTCCCGAATGGAAAGACCCGTGGTGCTTCAAGTATGTCAACAGAATGTTAAACAGGTCAAGCATGGAGTGATCACCTAGTATTATGCAAAGCAAGATTTCCCCTGTGTTGCGACTTTAGAGTGCCATTTTTATCGAGGTATCAGGCGTATGAACCTCTTTTCTGTACAGCTAAATGAGAGAGTGCACTCTTGGGGGCAGCACGTAAATAAAAGAAACAGCTATAACCACAGTTCCATAGCTCCTACAAAATCACAAGACCGGCGACGCCCGCCTCTACTTGCTGTGACAACAGTTAAGCCTGGAAAATGTTCAGTTTTTTTTATGCGTTGCTGCAGTTGACGAAAACTACTGGTGTTATACCCACAGCGTACGTATTTTCGGAGTGTAAATGCTTTCATTACCGATTGTTCGCTTTCGTGCTTTACCGATATTAAGAGCTGATGCGAAAGGAGCTTGGCGAGATTACTTTTTTTGCGTCATTCTTTTCCAAGATACTAAGTGTTGTTTGAACGCAAAAGCAGAAAAGAAAAGCCTCTTTTTGTGGGAGCCTAGGAAAATGCACGGTGAAATGCGTGGCGACAGCAAGGACGGGAAAAATGGCGCATTCAACCGCTGGCAGGCGAAATCTTGCACGGCCCTACTGACACGTGCCTCGAATTCGGGAAACATTCAGTGGAGGCGCGTGCGTATGATCTTGCATTCTACAACGCTCTTTACGTTTACCTCTACAGAAAGAATACACGAACATACTGCTCTACAAATACCGGATTTACTAGTACCAAATTTACGTCTGTGGAGACTTTCAATTTGTGAAGTGTTACTTTACGCTTTATATTTACCAGCCGCCTTTATTATTACGCTAAATTCATCGGTATTCTCATTTGTTTAACACTGTTTTTGTTCTACAGTCCACGATCACGTACTGCAGTGTCTGTCCGCTTCTTCCGGGGCATTCAAATATTTGTTTAATTTCCTTCCGCCATTTTTCTTGGGTAAACCAGTCTTCCTATGCAATTAGCAATATCCGCTAGAAGCGCCCGAGTTTTCCCGATGTCAGGAACCGGTGGGCTTTAAAAATGGCTCGGGCATCTCGTGGTGCTGGTAGTGAGGTTTAGGACAGACGGGATTAGTCTTACATCGATGGTGTCGGCAAGCGTTGCGCATATGTTTCATACGGTAAATAAAATATACCTACTAGCCCAGTTTTAGACGGCCGGTACCCCCTAAGAATTTAAAATCAGCGTTGCGTCTCCATGTCCCCGTTTTGCATCATGCTTCGCAACAACGTTGTTGTCCGATCAATTATTTTTATGCGAAGCATACTAGCCGCACAACCGAGCTCTTCCTTGATGCGCCGCGCGCGGCCGCGTAGCTACCACTTGACCTACATCGGCGCACCACGTGATATGACATCACAACAGCTGTGAAAGCTGGGGCTCAACTCGTGCGCTCGCTTGCGGACGCGCAGCCTCCGCCGGCGGTATACTTCGCATCCTAGGCTTAACCATAAGCTAAGCCAGGCCATTTTTTGAGGAAGCCAAATATTAGAAGCTGTAATTGGCTTGCTCGCTAATGGTACTGAATGGTACATTACGCTCCATACTGACAAGTGACTAACGTTGCCAGAGGAAAGTAGCTGTTCGGCATTGTCTTGATGTTGTGCAGTCGAAAGAGGTTTGCTGGAACGAGAGTGTTAACCATCGCTCCAAGTTACTGCATCGGAGTGACAGTTCACCACGCGGACGGGAAAAAGTGCGAAGATCATGCGGAGAGCTGTTTGACCAAATTTCTTCTTCGTGCTTCATTTAGTTGCCACAAACGTCTGGAACTTGTTGCCACGCCGAAATAAAAGTCTAAGCATGGTGGAGGCGATAAACTTTCCCGACATCCAGCAGTTTAAGGAAAATTAAAAGGTATTCATTGATATTCCTTCACTGGCATCACATGAGTGAGTTTGCTTGGGGGTACTTGGCATAGGGGGGAAATGTCAGGTGAGGCTATTCGATAGAGAGTCTGCACCAAGGAGGCGGTTGGCAGTCAACATCACCAGCGAAGAATATTACCAAGTTCAGCCCTGTGCGCCGAACGGTGCCTCCCAGCCCCCAACATTTCCGTGGGACGTACGCAGACCGGAATAATAGACCTGAGGCACTTATTTCCTGCCTTAAAAATAGAAAGCGTTTCAAGTCGTTTTGCATTTTTCATTGCCCCCTCCCTCATCCCTCATTCCCCCCCCCCCCCCCACACACACACACACAATATCAACATAGAAGACAGCATAATCATCCGTAAAATCTATGGAAACCATAAGAACTTGTGACGCTCGACTGCAAAAAGAAAAAAAAAACGGACACAAAGAAACGCCGTCACGCCGAATGAAAGTACTGTGCGGAAAAGAAGGGAATAATGTATTCAAATTCGGCACTTTCTCTGGTATTTTAGAATGCATTCCTCACAAGCCATAATCTCAGGGCTCATACATATAAGAAAGAAGTCGTCTTGTTCACTAAACGAAGAGGGTCCCTTGAGATTACAATGCCAAAGCAGAGAGTCTGTGTGCCCTTGGTTTGGTGCAGTGACTATGCTTCGCTATGGTAAAATATTCGCGCTTTGACAGAAGAAGTACTAGCGTAAAAACATCACCAAAAAAAGAAGCCTAAGATAGTGCCATTCCGAAACATCACATTTCAGAGCGTCCGGTTTTGCAAGAATTCACTAAATTGCTGCGAAAATACGGTAAAAAATGGGGCTTTTCTGAAACAGGCGCCCAAATATTGAGCACGTTTTTGAGGACAGTGCGCAAACTACGCAAGTATTTGTTGGTTTATAAACTGTTAAAGAAATTGAGTAAAGTATTCTGACGTCTCTTTCTCCCACTTTAGGGGCTTTATTTTGCTTTTTCTTATGTGGGATGAAAAAAAGGAAATGGTGCTTCGTTGAGACGTATAATGGAAGAGAAAGCAGTGTTTTTTGTTCGCCATGGGAATTTTGGTAACAAAGATAAGGATCAGTGGTCTTTCAAACAGTCCCAGATGGCTGATATAAAACACGAATAAGAAGTCTTCATGAGAAGCACTGGTAACCCCGCTGAATATGGAACTGCTGCACCGCACCGGCATAGCTTGTGGTCCTCAAAGGGGCAGCTGCGAATCCTAAATGTGCAGAAATGTGTGTGTGGGTCAAAATTGGTATACCCATTTAGAAGAAATTTGTGTAGAAGAATGAAACGTAGGTCGCATGTTTTTTTAGATCAAATAAGTTTTGCAAAAAGTGTGCAGCTAGATGTTTCAACATGTTTCCCCTCCACGGAATCAGCACCACTGTCTCATAGTAAAACACTGCCTCATGCGCTGCAACATAAGGTGGGCGGAAAGTTATACCTTTAGTAGATTTAATTATGTCGGTTACGAAGCTATACTACTCTAAATTTTCTCCATGCCTGCATAAAACGCTAATAAAAATTGCGATTCTGCCCAACACATCATTTCATTTCTCAAAAAGCCAAATGTAAGGATGGATTTTGTCACTTCACAACATGATTTCCCTGGAATGCTGTTATGTAACCACTAAAGCATATGAGTTTGGTTCTTATGGTTATGACGACCATAATAGTTCATATTAAAGCATAGTGTTTTATACACGGCACCCTGGGGAAGGTACCTACGAATGAATGACATATCTGAAGAAGGAAGCCAAATATTTAACGTTTATGAATTAAGTGTTAAGGTCTATCACTCTTCTACCTTGCGGAGGAAAACCGCTTTCAATGCAATGCAGGAACCGAGCTGCAGAAAGCATTGTACGCGAACTCGCACTGCTCCACGAAAAAAAAAAAATTATGAGAAGAAAGCTTTAATTGCCATATGTATATTTGTCAGTACGCCATGCATACCCCCTTTCCATTAGCATCGAGATGTTTATATGCCTTCTACAAGGACCAAAACTAAAGCAAGGACGGAGTGTGAAAAGTCCACAGAGAGGTAGAGCAGTAGGGGGCGGCAGCAACAGTACGAGAGTTGTTCAGTAATAAAGACTCGAAGCTCTAGCCAGGTGTCTTGGCCGAGGTTCACTGTGGGTAGAAGGTGAGAACGAATGTGGTATTTGTTCCAAGCTGGGCAAATAACTCTTTGCGATGCCGTCCTCTACAACTTTCACCATTCTGAATAACATGAAGTAAAATGATGTGGTGTAACTTTATTTGGCAAGAGAATTCGAGGCCCGCAGGCCTCCTGGGTCTCCGCACGACCTCACTCACGGTCTAAACGTTCATGTGGTGTTGGTCCATTGTATACGGCCCGGCTGACGACGAACTTCTGCCTGGCCAGGTCCGCTGACAGCAGTGAAGCCTCCCAGTCCTCCCAGGTTTGGAGAGGAATGTGAGTTAGGCAATTTTCTTTGCTTTTATTTGCTCAAAGAGCTAAAAGCTATCCTAACGGGCTCCTTTCTGCTAACACACCCAGACGCGCGCGTGCGCACGCACGCACGCACACGCGCACACACACACAGACAGGCACGCACTCACGCACGATGCAACATACATGCGCGCGCGCATTCGCCTCCTCGCACACGCATACATACTCACATACATAGTGTACTTATCCACACATACACATACACGCAGTCGCGCGCACACAACGCGCACGAGCGCACGCACCATTGATAACGCCCACATGCTTCTTGTAGGAAAAAGAAAAGCTTGTTCAATTCTCCGATGATTGAAGCGGTCGGAAAGCGCGCCTGTAATCGCAAAGAGTTTTAGTATCCCGCAAGTCATAATTCAAGAGCTCAGTACTGTGATGCCATACCCTTTCCCTTATGAAAGGCGACTTTTACTTGCACATTCAGAGAGCGCTGAAAGCGACCAAATTTATGACCTGGAGCATGCAATCCTGCGGGAAATCAATCGGACCTAGTTGCTCGGAAGAGGCATCCGCGAAGTCTTTACTATACCCCGGCACCGGCTGTTGCGTTAACCGGGGCGAGGACTCCTGCTCTTATTTCTCTCCGATCTTTATAAATTGCCCACTAATCTAGCCACCGGAGGAAGTGCGTCTATCCTGGAATAATTAGACTAACCGTGCAAGCGCTGTCTTTGTAGGCTTGGTAACGTATGTTGCCGGGCGGGTTGGGTTTGCATTTTTGCTTTGTTCGTTAGTTTTTCGGCACGCCACGGCTCCTTGCACAAAATGAATTGTGGAAGTGAAAGCTGCCTCTCGTGCAAAACCAAAAAGAAGCTCATTTTGTACGGA
The DNA here is from genome assembly GCF_055824585.1 of Amblyomma mixtum. Classification (NCBI taxonomy): domain Eukaryota; kingdom Metazoa; phylum Arthropoda; class Arachnida; order Ixodida; family Ixodidae; genus Amblyomma; species Amblyomma mixtum. The sequence goes on from NC_143012.1 coordinate 320,616,361, forward strand.
ACTTTTGTTTTCATCCAGCAGAGCAGATTAATTAAGCGCCAGGTTTCACAGTATGCCGGAAAGCGAAAGGAAGCGATTTAGGACAGGGTTTAGCTCTAAACGCCAGCACAGCTGGCAAGAACTTGGCTAAGTAAAACAGATTTGGCGAAAAAAATGAAGCTGTGCTTAAAGTGTTGCTATAGCGGATAAAAATACGAAAGCCATGATTTACGCCCATGCGATTATGTTCAAAAGTAATTGTCAGGAAGGGCTAATCAATTTTCGTATACTCAGTAAAGTGTTTGTCGCAGCACCACTTCATGCTTCAGATTTTCGTTATGCAGAAACAGTTTTCCAAACGTTATTTCATTCTTCATTTCAGTACCCTTCCTGGTGCGTGATGCCCTGAGACGTCTCAAAGCGACTCAGGCTACAAGGAACGCCGTAGTAAAGGGCTCCGGAAATTTCGACCACCTGGGATTCTTTAACGTGCACCGACATCGCAGAGTACACGGTCCTCTAGAATTTCGCCTGCAATGAAATTCGACCGCCGCGGCCGGGATCGAACACATGTCTTTCGGTCTTTCGGGTGTGGTAAGTAGTGTAGAGGAGATCATTCCTAAGGGATACATTTTTCGTCGTTTTGAGAAATGTTTTCCAAATGTCGTTGAAGACTAGAGGAACGCGGGATATGCGAAGAGGGCTACGGAATAATTTCGACCACCTTTGGATATTTAACGTGCATTGACATCGCACAGTAAACGGGCGCCTTTTGCGTTTCGCCTTCATCGACACTCGGCCGCCGCGGTCGGGTTTGAACCTGGGTTCTCCGGCTCAGTAGATGAGCGCCTTAAGCACTGAGCTTGGTAATGTTTGTTATAACCTCGAGCCTCGTTGCGAGTGGGGCCTGAGTAAGGGCCTTACATGTTTCGTTGTCGTACCCTAGACTGATGCGCGATAAGCAGTCGGCTAGTGAGCAGGATTACTCGGGTTTTAACCCGGCCGTAGAGACCGTCTTTCTTAGGAGGAAAAATGTAAAAGGCGGCTGCGTGCTGTGCGATGGCAGTGCGCGTCATAGATCCCCCGATGATGAAAATTATTCCGGAGCCCTCTGTTACGGCAACTTTTTCTCTCTTTCCTCTTTTGGCCTCACTTGCCATCACACCACCTCAAGGCACAGTTGAGGTGTCCGCCGTGAAGTGAGGGTTACTGCGCCTTTCATTTTATGAAAACTATTGTATTATAACCAGTTCAAAACTATGAGTGTGTTTGCTTTTTTGCCGTTTGCGCGGCTTGCAGTAGGTCCACGCACGTTCAGCGGGTTCCGGGGTGTTACGGGTCAGTTCTTTGGAAGTCCATATCGAGGTGGTCAAGCAGGTCGGCGAATTGCTGGGGAGGCCCCCCGCCACTGCCGGTCCTGCCCCGAGACGTTATATGCCATCATGAGACCGTAGCTAAGCCTTGCCTCGCCTATGCTGTGCTCCTCCAACAGATTGCTATGGAGAGCCTTTCCAGGATTTAGGGTTAGCGCGGCGCCACCCGCTTCAAAAATTCGAAGTCCACTGGTATAGCTGGAAGGGGGCACTCATGAACTTTAAATGGCCTCCAAGGGTTCCTCTCTACGAGGTCTCTTTGTACCCCCCAAAATTTGGGCCCTGGGCTGGATCTGTCTGGTCGAAATAGGTGACGAAAGCGGGGCACATGCAAAGCGTGTCCGCACCCCTGCGGGTGTCCCGGCAACCGGAGTACTTCGAGCGCTTGCGACGACGTTTGCTCCTACGGGCCACATCTATGTGCGCAACAGCAAGGTGTCGCACCTGCCCGCGCCCAACGGCTTCACGAATGCGAAGCACCCGGCGCAGCTTTTCCCGCTCAACAGTATCTGGTCCGCCTACGCGCGATTTGGCGTTAGGGTTATAACGGTCTAGAGAACGAAAACTCCGCGTCCGTACGTCGGCGTACAGCCTCTGAGAAAGCAGAAACGAAAGCAAACTAAGCACACTCATGGCCTCGAGCGGGATTAAAGCCCGCGAACAGATAAAATTCACTTGCTGCTGTCTTAGACCACTCGGCCATCACCGCAGCCTTTCTTTCCGCGAGTTAAATTGTCGGCTTTTCCAGCTGTGCTTTGGAAATCACCGTCTTTATCAACTTTCATCCGCGCGCGATAGACTCCAAACGCAAGAGCAAGCGGACACATGGACGCGCGAGAGATAGAAAAAACATTTAGAGCCAAGTACCTACCGACCGCAGGCGGCTGGGCCTCAGTATGACCCCCATATAGGGGACCTCCGAGACGCACCTAGCGAGAGGTTCCTGTGTTGTCCGTTGCTGCTTCATTAGCAGTTGGTACCAGCTTTCGTCGGATGGGGCTAGCTGGAGCGCACGGGGAGGGGGGGCTTGCCCTCACATACCCAAGGAATATGATATTGTGTTACCGATTCCTGTGACTAGCAGTTTTGACATGCGGGATCAAATTACCAATTTCTGACTAAGAATAACCTCTGGTGACTTAGAATGAATCGAGTTTGGATCCTTTTGAAAATCTTATCGTGTGTTTCGCTGAGGCCTGCGCGGTTAGGAGGTTATATCCGCCGTCTTCAGCCGTTTCTCTTTATACGCGCGAGCCACAGGTGGAGCGCTTGGCCGGTTTGAAGCTTATGCACAGGTGTCCTCGTAAGGCTTTGTTCTAAGGTTGTGTGGAGCGGGTGAATATCCACTTACTCTGGTTGAGCATTAGTCCAACGTAGTCGGAGAACACATTTTGCTCTCTCAGTTCATTTTTTTTTCATGAGTCATGGGAGGTTAGCGTAGAAAAGGAAGCTTCCGAAATCACGCAGATGACGCAAGGAAATGTTTGTATAGTGCGTGTCTGCGGCACACCAAAGGTTGCCATGGAGCTGAAAAAAGACAAGTGTACCCTTGTCCACCCATGACTGCTCATTATTATTTTGCTGCTGACGAAGAAGTAATGACTAATGTAGAGACAAGCTTGGAATGAATGAGAGGAGTTGCAATTTCTTTTACCCACGACCAGTGCTTAGCTTTAATCCAGCACATTTCAGGGAACAAAGAAGTCATCTCTTTTGAGGCCGTCGGTGCCAGACAAATGGAGCAAAGCGCCTCTTTTGTGCCTTTTGTGTCTGGCGAGAATCTTTGTTGCTAGCTTGTGCGGTACAGATAGCCTCTGGCGAATAGTTACTTTTTGTCTTGGAAACAATGGTACAGCGAGATCAGATGACTAATGATGGGACTGCACGGCACTGAACAGCTCGCACATTAGTCATTTTTCTCGAAATGGATCATGTCCTAAACGTTTGAGAGAGTGGTGGTAGATGGACATGAAGTGTAATTATTTTCCCGGCAACAAGCAATTTATAATCTGCAGTCTTGATTCCAAGATGTCTAATGATGACCAAAATGATCTATGAAGTCACAGAGCACCACTTAGAGTGAGAGATATACGGCCCACTGCTCTACTCATTTAAGCAAAAAAAAAAGCTTGTTGTTTTGTACATGCATGTCTACTTTCTTTTCTCATTGGTTCCTGCTTTTGCTGTTGTCGGCATAAACTGCTGCTACATTATGAGCACGTCAAGAAGTTGCTTGCGGTATACATTGACAAATGCTTTTATTTCTTAAATCCTTCCAGTCAAGGCACCGTGCTTTTGTAAGTTATCACTCACACGACTCGCATTGAAATTCGAACGTTAAACTAGGAAACACAACTTTCTCGTACTTAAAAACGTATTTAAAAAAAAAAAACATCGTTTCTTGAGCCAAAGACATTTAAATCTTCGACAGCTGTGCAATGAAAACTAGGAATTCTCCCACGATGAAGAATGCAAGAAAAGGAGTCACAGTAGAGAACGGTCCATGAAAAAGCAGCGTATGAGTATAAGCAAACAAAAGCCAATTTGCTTTTCAGTGCTCTGCCGGGCGAGGTTTATAGGAGCACTCAAACTTGCTGTAAAATTACTGTGAAACAAAAGGGAGGTCAATTTTATAAGGTCTACAAGACAGTCATAATGACACACTTTATTATGGTAGTCGCAATAGAATTTTAAGATAAGAATCAGGTTTTAGTGTTACTCCAAATAAAGCCTCAACGATGTTATGGACAATTTTTTACCAAACAGCAATTTCTAGTGAAGCTTCTTCAGTACACTTGAATGAATAAGCATAAATTGGCCTTTTAAAAAACGTCGTGTACATACGACGGAAGATTTCGAGCTTTCTTTTATCTCATTAAGACGAGAAAGCGAACGTAATATGTGCGCACAATCAGTACTAACCAAAACTCCAGTTCTACCTTTTCGCGTCATTGGAAGAAGAACGTATTCCCATAAATGTGATCCAGAGCTTCTATTCTGAGAGCTCCGGCACTGCACCTTTGGTAGGCATAGTTGTGAGGCTCCGAGTGGTTCCAGTGGCAACCACTCAAACATGGAAGCTGCAACACAGCAAACACGGAAGCTGTAACCCTTTACAGGCTACGGTTTTTTCTCTCTTTTTTTTTTCCTGTGGACATGCTAGTCAATGCGTTCTTCCTTTCTTTTCCTAACTGGAGCCTGCACAATTTTTTAGTTTTTTTTTCTTGTACCAGAGATGTTCAAACTTCTAACAAATTATTGCAGTTAAAGGCAAGCATTGGTTTTTCTTCACTATCCTACTGAGAGCAATAAAGTACACAAGTCCTCACATATGATACTTCCAAGCCATTTTCTACAAAAATGAAATCAGGGCCATCATGCAGGTGCAACTGTTTCTGTTCTTACACTTTCCCTCCACATGTTTCTTTTTTCCCCCGTTGGCATGATGGTAACGAATCATAAAAATAACTTCAGCTTGAGCCGAAGGCGAGTAAGCCGCGCCGTTGAGCGCTCACATACATGTCACGAACACAATATGCAAAGTAGGTGCTCTGACTTCCACTCACTGACGGTTAGGAACGTCCCAGATGTTTCGCGGAACAAAGACAGCATTAAGTGAGTGGGCGTCAACGCTTAAGAGCCCATAATAGGACAGCGTCACCGATTTCCGCAGACCACAAACCCTTTACAAGTGGAGGATAACAGGATGGCGCAACTCTAACAGGAACTATGGGCACAAGACACGCGATTTGGCGTGCAATAAGTCGTCATCCCCGCTCAGTGAAGCGTTTGGAGAGAGATATCGCAGTGTTTTTATTTGTTTGCGAACGGCAAGCGCTTGAGCAGGCTCTTCAGTAAGTGACGTCCATGATTGTTATGAATTTTCGAGTAAGTACCGCGCACTGCCACCGTGATCATATCCAGGCATCTTGCTTTTTTGTTGACCTTCCTCTGTTATTACAGCAATATTTTATTCAGTTTGGTTATGACGTGGACCAAGCATGAGACTAAGATAGCTTTCTTGAGATAAAAAAATCAGCTAGTGATAGCCGTTCAGAAAAAGCCAGTAATTTAGCAAAATGGGTCACAGATAAGTGCATATCACGCTCTGCACCACAAAAACAGCGTCTGGTACAGACGCTCAGCCGGTTGGAGTTAATCATTCCAGCGAATTACAGTGGAAAGTGCCATGTCTGGAAAAAATTATGTCGCTTGAAGCATGCCAAACATGAGGGTATATTCTAGGCAGAGTGACAAAACTAACTGATTATAAATATAGTTTATTCTGGGCATATGACGAAGGATGTATGATTACAAAGCAGTATGCGTTTGGCCCCTTGGAGAGACCAGCGAAATATTTTATACAGGTCAATAGAAAAAGAAGAGTTCGGGAGAAATTTCCGCGAAGGATAATCGCAAAGCTTAGAAAAAGTTTATGGTGTAAAGCGACTCAGGCAATGATGGACGCCGTAGTGAAGGGGTCCGGAAATTTCGGCCACCAGGGTTTCTTTACCGTGCACTGACGTCGCACTGTACACGGACCTCTAGAACTTCGCTGCCATCGAAATTCGACCGTCGGTTTAGAAAAAGTGGTCAAGCAAACCATTGCCTGAAGCTATAAGTTGTGGGCAAGAAAGTAATTACTGGAATTTGAAGTTCATATGCCTTGCATGTTCCGTAAGAAATATGTGTGACGAGGTCGCTGCATTTCGAATACACAGTCCAGAGATTAAAACTAAGTTACTCAACTTCGTCGAACGCATTGCGGTGCTTTGTATTGAAGTGATATGCCAATACAACGAACTTCACTTCAACGAACTGTTCAGATGAGCAAAAATTAAGGCAGCTTGTTTTCGTCCTTGTTCGATGTTCTAGTAGTACGTCATTCGAAGTTGTACGTCGCCGCAGACGGTTTCTCCCCTACGTACGTTGATGGTTGTACGACACACTGCTTTTGCGGTGAACAGAAAAAAATGAAACATAACTTTTGAAAAGGATGAGCAAAAACTTTTAGAACTGTTGGGCTAATTTGGTGCCGGAGTTCACGACGTGAAACGGGACAACCTATGCACGCGCTTGATAATTTGGCGTTAGAAGAAGTAAACAACACAGGGTCGTGTTGCACATTCTGAAGCGCAGAGGCTTTTCGGAGCGAAGGAAAGCGATGCTCACCAGTGAGCTGCATGAGCCGTATATACTGAACGCGGAATGCATTTACGAGCTCGCGCTGTCGTAATAGCAGAGCTCCGACGAATACCCGATCGGCGGAGAGCTGCGGCAGCCATCCTCGAAGGAGATGCCATGCTCGGATGGCAGTTTCTAGGGTGCACCATGGCGCTGTGTACGCGATGTTGGCGAATTTGTGAAACACGTGCAGGCAAGCTTAGGTTTGTTTTTGCTGATGCTAAACGAGGGTACAGTTCTTTCTCAACGTTGTTTCCTCAAGCAGTCCAGCATGTAGTATAAACAGCAAGGCTTTCGAAGCATAGCAGCACAGAGTGTTAGCGGCGTTCAGTGTCTTGGGAGCATGCAGGCTTTGCTAGCGGAAATTGATATTAAGGCGAAAACCTTTAATGCCTCATACTGTCGTTAGCAGACGCGTCGGCAGCCGTGTCGGCAGATTTGTCCGCCTTTCGGCGTCACTGCTTAAGAAGAAACTGCGCCGAGGGTGGGAATCGAACCAGGGCCTTTGGCATTTGAAGAGGCGACGCTGCCACTCCGCCACGAAGGCTCAAGGTTCCAGCATGAATAAAGGCGCATCTAGTGAATGCATGGGTTTCATAAATAAAATAAAAGGAATAAAGTCAGGAAAAGGAAAATAAAAAATAATAATAAGAAAATAAACAAAATAAAAACAAAATAAAAACAAGATATTAAAAGAAAAATAAAAAGCAATAAAAAATAAGAAAAGGAGCAGAAAAAAAACAAAATATGAAAAATAAAAAGTAAATAAGAACAAACAGGAATAAAAAGCAATAAAAAATAAGAAAAGGAGCAGAAAAAAAAAACAAAATATGAAAAATAAAAAGTAAATAAGAACAAACAGTGCGCCAGGAAAGGCTTTCGCCTTGCAGCACTTTAAAGAGCCAAAGTGCCCCCTGAATTTTTTAGTTGTACTGCTTGTACGGCCTGAAAGCAAATTCATGCTCTTTCTTTTTGCAAGATTATGGAGTTACGTAAATTACTCTCGTTGCACAATAAGTGCTCACAACACAGGCACGAAAGTACCCGGAGCATACACATACCAGGCAGCTACAATGTCAACAATTAAGCCAAAATTTTTTAGTCTGGTTCGGCGATAACATTGCAGACTTTTTGTGTCATTTTTGCACTTCTTGGAACTTTCCGTTCTCCTATTTAAAATAATAAGAATTCGGGACTGCGTTTACCTAGCGTCGCTAAGCCTTGTGCCTATAGCTCTTCAATGGGAGACTCGCATTTTTTCTTTTTTTTGGGGGTGGGGGGGGGGGGGGTTGACGTACAGATAACGGAGTGTATTTTGCCAGAGAATATCAGTTAAGTGTTCTTACGCAGACTTCAAAGGAAGCGGTGTCTCGATGCCTGAATTAAAGTTTCCTCCAAAACCTTTTAATCTTGGAACAATGGTCACCAAAGGTAACGACGAAAATGTAGTCATTTTAAGTTAGAATACCTCAATTTTTCTTGAAGTTACTGCCCCAGGATTTGTTTCTGAGCTAGTTGCTGCTTTATGATGCAAGGGAACTACAGCCGACAAACAAACGCCACACTGTGAAGAAGACACGTACGGCCCCGTGTACGTGTCTTCTTCAGTGTGTGTCGTTTATTTGTGGGCTGTAATTCCCTTGTATACTGTTGCAATCACTTTTTTTAGGGGCTTGAAATGGATCAGGGTATGGGCTCTTGATTATTCAGTGTCGCATTTTATCGAAACGAAAATAAAAATTGTTCAAGACTGACACCTTCACAGAATGGTTAAACCATCTCACGCTGTGAGGCTGTAAGCTAGTGCGTTAACACGCACGTATACTGTCGCGCCATAACTGAGAGTCCAGACCTGAGGGTAGACCACACAGATAAAGACGTTCTCAGATCAAACTTTGCCTACAGCCGTTCTTTTTTTTTTTTTTTTCAGAATGAAATAAAGCTATCAGTGCCTTGTCATGCTTTACGTGGTGGCAAAACACGTCAACTAGAACACTGTCCCGAATCCCTGACAACAAATCGTCACACAAAAACAACCGCCCCAATTGACACAAAACGTTTTGATTTGCGAAATAATTTTCGCGCCAACAAATCCTACCACACGTAGGGCGAAGTCAGCAGTGAACCATTTTTGCGTGCACACATTTGCATTCCTTACTCCCTGTGAAAAACATTTTTTTTTATTACATCATCAATAGCAGCAGCAGCAGCTGCCTGATCACGCCCACAGGACAAAGGCCTGTGCCATATCTCTCCAATTATCTCTATGCTGTGCCAGCTGGGTCATCCTATCCCCGCAAACTTCTTAATCTCACGTGCCCACCTAACTTTCTGCCGCCATCTGCTATGCTTGCCTTCTCTTGGAATCCACACCGTTGCCTCTAAGGACCATCGGTTATCTTGCCTTCGCATTACACGCCCTGCAAAGCCCATTTCTTTCTCTTGATTTCGACTCGGGTGTCATTAATCCGCGTTTGATCCCTGACCCACTCTGTCGTTTTCTTGTCAACGTTACGCCTATCATTTTTCTTTCCACAGATCACTGCGCTGTCCTTAACTTAAGTTGAGCCCTTTTCGTTCAGACGAAGCTATGTCGAGAAAACATAAAAACAAACAGCGAAGTGCGAAGGTTTAAGTTATTGTAGACTGAACACAAGTGCTCTTGGGTTTCGGTTCGCAGGCGAAAAGGTCGCTTTCTAGAGTTGTTTGTGAACTCCACTCCTATTTCGTCTCCGGTGGCTAAAATTTTTCTGTGTTGGCGTTTGTTTTTCAATTATGCTGCTCGTATTTCATTTTGGGACTGGTGCTGCATAACTAGTATCTACGAGCGATAAGTTGTAAATTTAGAGAGACTATCATTTTAGCGCCTGTGAGCAATTTCATAAATAAAAGTAAAAAGTTCAAGCGTACTTGATGGTCCGATTGCGCTAAGAATTCTATGATGTGGTATAAGGCCTGAGGATGAAATAAATCTCTCGTCATGATTTCGAAAACAGTTTTTAGTTATATTTTAACGCGTCTGGACCTCATTTAGAGGTCTAAAAGGGAGGAAGTCGGGCACGCAGCCAAGAGAAAATATTTGGTTATGCAAGCATATCTTCGACCAGAGACATTAAATACATAAATGTTTTGACCACCCTCTCGTTTGTGCTTCAAGCCTATCAGCATCAGTACGTGCTCGGTCGAGACACTGGTGCTATTGTTGAATGTGGTGCATGTGAAAGGATGCGCAAAATCCCCAAAGTTTGCAGCAAGAAACATGGCCTGCTTAGTGATGAGTTCGCTGGGGGTAAAACATTTGTTACTCTCGCTGCATATTAAAACAGGAAATAAATGTGTGAGAACGAAAATTGCTGTTAAGATGTGTTCAGTGGCGGCTTTCTTTGTGCTGTTTTAGTTTTTTAGCCCCAAGCATAACAACGTCTCATTTGAAAGGCAGATAACTGTAAACAAGATGCACATTTCTTTTAGTAGCGTAATGAAGAGAGCGACAAAGCAGTGTGTGTCCAGGGGACGAAGGACGGCAAATTTTATCTTGCTCTTTCCGACCATAACTTGCATATAAGGCGGTGAAAGTGCCTTCAAAGAATAGCAGCAGTGCTTGCACTTCTTTTATCTGGATATTTGTGACTTTCAGGGAGAGAGATAGTTTATTGACGTGAAAGGCAGAGAAGTTGGCCTGAAAAATTAATATTTGGCCTGCTACTCTGCACTGGGGGAAGGGAAGAGGAGAAAAAAGAGGGTCACGATGGGGAATGATGATGATGAGAGGAGGCAGATGAAAAAAGACAAGGCACACCTGCTAACATTAGAAACGCGAGTCAAGGACCGTAGTATCGCTTAAAAAGCGTGAGAGCGCTCCCGTTGTAAGTAGAGTTTTCGAACTATCTGGCCAAGCGCCGAGGATGAAATCCTCCGAGAGGGGCCTGGTGTCAAAAGACTGCAATATAGATGCCAGCATGAGTCTTTCTCGTGCATCTGGTGGGAACGCCACTAAAACGTGGTCTGAAACGGGATTTTCAGAGCTGCGGTTTGTGCGTTAAGGTCTGAGTGAGAATATTTTCAGAGTTTTGCCTTGTACACACAAAAAGACAAACACCTTACACTACGTGTATGGACGCTTGCAAAATGGAACAAACCTTGCAATTTGCAAATGAATGATTATGAGTTCTGGCTTAACGCAAATAACATCGCATACCTCACGGATACCTGAAGGTGTATAAGCTACCATGCCCAATTTTAAGCACAGACTGGAATTAGTTGATGCGCAACATAAAATAACACTATAATATTTCAATTTTTTGCTGTTAATATGCATCTTCTAAAACAGCATGAATAGGAAGCGGGATGAGGTCACTAACTATTACTGAATGAAACAGTAAACTTTAGCTAAAGAAATTAGTCCTGCAATTCATTTCATGTCAACTCGGCAATAAAGAGAATACAAACGACGGTTTTTCCGACAGTATTTAGTACTAATTCCGAAAGTATTTAGTACTACTTCCGGCAGTATTTTCTAGGCTGGGTGATTTTGTAAATGGAACTAATCACAAGCACTCGTTTTACGCCGCACCTAAGCCGGCGAATGTTTACGTTTCAAGTTCGAAGTGTTTTCGAGACAAGTTTCGAGAAAACAGCTCAGTGTCGATGGGATATGTAAGCATTTCATGCCTGAAATGACGCTATAAAATTTGGAAGCTACAGTGACAAAGCGCATCTTAAGCACGTTGGTTCGCCAGAAAATTTTCTAGCTCGGGCATGGGCAGAGCGGTGACCCACTCTTTATTGCTTTAACTGTGTATTTCTTAGCGAAAATGGGCGTCCCTGCAATTATCTCTGTTTTCTCGTCGCATAAAGGTGCTGTCGGGCTCATATCTTAGTGGTCATTACGTGTCTACTAATGTATTCGTGTAAGATCTGGTGAGGCAGATACTGGAATATAAGAGTTAAATTGTATAAACTGGTTATCTAGTAATTGCACATAAACACATAAAAAAAAGAAAAGCATTCAGCATGGGTGAAAAATAAAAGAAACATAAAGATAAAACAAGGAAATCAGTCACAGCTAGCTGAATGAATCGTTTGAGGTAACAGGATGGTGTGACGGGGTGAAAGACACGCTTTGTGATTTCAAAGCTCTTCTGGCAAGCTGTAGACGACATCTGAGTTTGAGACGTAATGAATTTATCATCGTCACTTCCTCCCTGCGCCCACATAGAGTGGTACGGGTGTCTAGCCGCGTATACTCTTACACTTTCGGAGGGGCAACACGATCGGCATGGGCCCCATTTGCCACTTCATGATGGCGCTCGGTTCCAAAAATAGTCGCTGGTCGTTAAGAGGGTCGTTAAGAGAGAGGCGCTCCTGTGCAAGAGTGTCGGTACTCTTTCATGGCTTTCCTACCCATTGCTTCGCAGTTTCCTACGTTTTTCCTTTCCCTTCGACGCCTATAACTTAGGAATTTGCGCACTGTTCTTTTATATTGGTTTTCTTTACGAAGCGGGTGGGGCGATGGAGAAAGCATGCAGGCCACCGTATTTCGTGTTCGCCGAGGACACTTGCCGACTACCAAAACCACCACATGTTTCTCTGTAACCTTCGCCCTAAGAGCTAGTGTTCGAAAAAACTGACGGCGTTAAGTAAAGAACGCCGAAAAGTTGGGACTAGAATGTGAGACGATAGTCCTGAGAAGCACATAAAAATGCATCGATAGGTGCGTAATAAAAAATTTTCTAACGGTTTATGAGGCTCGATGTCTGCGATCAAAAATAAAGATAAAAGCATGGGTGTTGTACTCTGTCATACCTTCCACTAATGAAATATGCACATTCTAAGTTAAAGGGGCTCCTGGAAGAAATTGAAGTTGGTCTATGTCGGTGGCCTACCGTGTTCTATTCTCAAAGGGGCTCCTTTCCCCGAAAATGGAGTTTTTATAAGCCAGAAAACACTAAAAAAGGGAGAGTTTTAACTCAGTTAAGCCTAGTAGACGTGCGAAAGCATGTGTTCATTCTTCGGCTCTTCTTTCCGACATCTGCATGTACACACAACCGCGTTTCTCGCTCTTCCTCTTCACATCGTCTCTCCAGTCAGCGGCAGCTGGCGCGAGGCCCTCCTCCCATTGGCTACAGCTGGCGCGACGCTCCTCTGAACTTACCCGAGCTTCCTCTCATTGGCTGCAGCTTGCGCGACGCTCCTCCGAACTAACCCGAACTTACCCGAATGACTCTGAAGCTTCACACACGATTCTTGGTTGGGCATGGCCGTGTTAAGTAATGCTTTTGCACTAAATACGAAGTATAGGTGTCACCCTCCCCGGCCGATTTCTCAAAAGAAATGCATGCGCCCACACTGATTTTGGGGCATGGATCACAGGCATGGATAAGCTGCGCTCCCATTCGCTTTAAAACGGTGGCAACCCGTTATTTTTGTTAAGGACGTCACGAATTTGAATCAACTGGTGGGAAGAATTTTAATCGAATTTTCTCGGCAACATATGCACTTCGTGCTTCCGAACAAACATCAACGTACCCAGAAATAGTGAAATAGTGAATTTTACTCAGAATAAAATTTCAGTAAAGCCATCAGGGTCCCTTTAAACAACTATCAAAAGCTAGGGGGTAAAACATTGCTGCCGGAAGTGGTACCATGTACAACTGTAGCCCAGTATAGTGCAGTAAGAACTGAATGTAACGAAGTTTCTTCGGATTCAAAGTTCCACCATAGTAAAATAAAGCAGGCTGAAAATGTCATTCTCAGTTCTCGGCTTGAAATTATTTTGTGTAGCATTGGATGCATGGCGCGGTCTAATACACGAACTACTTAGTTCGCAGGGCTAATTGCTGTATTTTATCATGAGCTGCCGCCGCTCTCAACTCCAGAGTTAGTTTTAACCAGAAAGAAAAAACCCTGCAGGGAAGGAAGCATTCGGCTTCAGATTTTCTTGGTTTGGGTTAAAGTAACTGCTTTGTTCTTGAAAAATTTCTTCGAACCTTCGAACAAGGCTGGAAAGCAACTGTCATTCTAATCCCCTCTCCTAGGGCGACAGAAATCAAGACTTAACGTACCCTTCCCTGCCAACTTGCTTTTCTGGAAGACAGCACCCTCTAATTAGCACCAAGAAAGTCATTGCCTCGGACGCGAGTATTAGTGTAACGAGGTGCTGCAGCTGCTCAGGCGATCTCTGGAGATAACTCTGTGCTCTGTGTTGTCCCACTACCTACCTTGTCGATGTTTGTTGAAGGCTTAGTTAGTTTTACTCGGATGCGGAAATCCTGATGATTGCAGCTTAGGCTGTTGGCACGAGTCCCTTGTAACGATGTACTTAACATCGGTGGATTATGTGGTTCACATTATTTTAACCTTGCTTACATGCAAATCCGTTGTTTACTTGTTTAGTAAGTACGTGCCTCCGTCCTTATAGTTTTTAGCCAGAAAGTTCCGAAAGATCCAGCAATCGTTCTAGTTGTAAGAGAGATCGTTATGTCGATATGTGACGTCCATTACGTGCAACCTAATATAATATTCCTATTACACTAGGTCACATAACCTCTCCGCGGCTGCTAGATGCATATTTAAAGATATGGTATGGTGTGTTGAAGCATTCGCTGTTTTTTTCGCGTTATAGTTGCTTAGTTCGAAGCAATTCAACAAAAATGGGCGTAAATATTGTTGGCGTATTGAATATAAAAGATGTTGTATAGGGTGAAAGGTTGCATATAATTTCAAACTCCAAGAACTCTACAAGCACCACGCAACGTTTTATTTTTCATGTAGTTAACAAGCATTGGATTCATTTTCTCTCAATTGCTGTTAGCCCAGCAAGCTCTGATTTTTCTTTTCACACTTGTTGCTATATCTCCAAAGCGAAGGCACCGCGTTGTATTTGTGAAAATGGGAGCGAGGGTTAGAGGTTATATTTTAGCCGGTGTTTATAAAGTGTGAAGATCCGTAGCATTTCTACCTTCTTGGTGTTCCTCAGCACAGTGTTCATTATATGGGAAGTTAATATACGCAGGAAATTTTTAGTGGTCTTGTGCAACGCAGATAGGCTGCGAAAAGAGCAGTGGGTGCCTCAGTTTTTTTTTGTGATAGTATGTAAGTTAAATCGTGCCTGGAATATATTTGGGGCACAAAGAACCACATTCGATGTTTCTTGGTGCTGCACTGAAAAATGATGCTGGCGGGCCCTGCGTAAGGCGGCATGCCGCGCTTATTTGCGGAGCATATACAGCACGGCAACAAGAAGCGCATATGCTTCTGCAGGATCCTTTGCTTAGTGGAGATATGACTGAAGGGGGATGCCACTCGACGCAGTTGGAATGCAGCGGCATCCATACGCGCTTCACAAGCCGAGATGTGCATGTTTTGGCATAGAAAAAGACGTGAACGGAAAGCCAATTCAGGGCACGCGTGTTTTCCCATATTGTACCGGCATGAGCGTAGTCAACAGGAGTTGCGAAAGGTGGTAGCGGTAACGTGACCTGGCACATTGATAACCAAATACTTGAAGCCTTAACATCAGGTCTGGATTAACCTTTGTGACTGCACACATGGCGCAAGCCAAAGACGTCCTGCATTGGCAACCGGGCTATTCTCACAGTGTAATGAGCGGGCGTAATTGATCCCGGGCCGTAATGACCGGGAAGACTGCCGTGCTACAGAGAACCTCGAAAAAGTTTCCGCGTAGTTGTTTGTTTCTTTTCGCT
Source organism: Amblyomma mixtum (assembly GCF_055824585.1). Lineage (NCBI taxonomy): Eukaryota > Metazoa > Arthropoda > Arachnida > Ixodida > Ixodidae > Amblyomma > Amblyomma mixtum. The sequence continues at coordinate 320,631,602 of NC_143012.1, forward strand.
GCAGCAGAACAATGGATGATGGATAGTGTCGGACGACAGCAAGGTGCGCATAGTTGGCACTGTGTTCTCTAATGTACGTACGTTATTCTTGGCGAGCTGATTAGATGATTAGGGTGCTCCCTAACCTAAATGGAGGAAAAATAGAACTGAAAAAAGGAAAATAGAAACATTCGGCATGAAAACAGCACTGTCGTGAATACTTTTTGAACTTGTAAAAAGCTTGAGGAAAGTGCGCGGCAGGAAAAATAATTCGCTACATGGCAGGCTTACAATACTGAGTTCTCTCCAAAGGCCATGCAAAGTGAACATGAGAAGTGCAGGACTGCAGTTTCTTTTCCTGTGACTTTCCCCATTATGGGAGCTCTCAGACCAGGACATACGAGCTTGCGGAAGTGGCATCTCTAGCTGTTCCCATATGTGCTTCTAACTGGTGACAACGCGGGGATGCTGTTTAGTACATACTTTGGATGAACGCGTAAAGTCTGCATGTGCACTTAGTGGGTTAGTTCTGACAGTTTGCCATGCGGAAGCTTTTATAGCACGGTGCACCGTGAAGCCCCGCGAAGAACCTCTCTCGTTAGGAGCGTAGCTGCCTAAATGCTGCGCTCATAAAAGGGCGACCTGTTAAAAACTTAGGTTTCTAATGTTCAGCTCCCAGTGATGCAGTTATGAAATTTCGGGCTTTTAAATCACCCCATAATATTTCGAGAGCTAGTTTGCGATCCCCTGCTTCCCAGCGCTTACATGCATGCTGCTGTAGTATGTACCTTTAGGCTTGGTTTTTTGCTCGCTTAATGAAACACGAGCCAATACATAACAAAAAAAAAAAGTTGCGGGTGGCAAGGAAGTTCACAGAACTTATAACGTTGCCTACATGCAGCGCGTGGCTGTGACTGCTAGCTGTTGCCGGTGTTTTTTTTTTTCCCTCTTAGTCATCCACCTGATTTCTTCGTCCTGTGAGGCGTGCACACCTGCGAGGAAAAGAGGGCACCCTCCAGTTCCAGACTTTAACAGGAGCCAACTTCGCCAATTATTTTCTTGTTATTCGTCGCTTAATATAGTTCCTGAATTACAACCTAAGCCACAGAAAACATTACCTGCTGTGGCACTTCGGAGCACTAAAGCAGTTCAAAACCTGGCATGCGGGTCTGTGTCAGTTCTCATACAGTTTTATAGCTTTGTGTACTGCACTGTCATATTTTATCATGATAAAAAAAATCCCTATGGCGAAGCCCGGTTGTCAGGAACTCAACTGAACTGAGGCTAAGCTTCAATGGGTTAAGAAAAGTTGCTTGCAATCATTGCATGTACGTCTAAGCACATGAATGTCACAGACAGCCTGGAATGCCAGGGAAGAAGTCTTACTTAATAAATTTTCATAAAGAATTAGAAGACAAAAACTGTGTGATCACCAGTGAGTTCAGTTCTCTTTGATAAAGTGTTTGTCACAGTGTGCCGTTCAGGACTAGTATATAAGATAATGATACTGCAACTTATTACTTCCTGCATACGAGAAAGGTGCTGTGCAACTTTTCTTCCATCAAAGGGATTGAACGCGTAATATCTCCTATGACTTTCACGGCCATAGCAGGTACTATGCATATAAAAGGCTATCAGTTTTGTAGCTTCTGCAGTACTCTTTCGCAGGCCAGACATGACTCAAACCATCACTATATTTCGTCACTTCAGAAAAAGCCTGCAGCGGTTATATGCGTACTGCTAAGAATAACGTTCAAGCTGTCTTCTAGCAACCGATGCCTCTTTGCACCCGACAGGGCAAACATATTTACAGCTCACGCACTTCAAGAGGTTGTGAAACTGCATGTCAAGTACGCATTATTCGTATTTAGAAAACTTTTCACGCGTTTCCATAGTAAGTCAGAATTCCAGCGGCACTTGTGCCTGGACACAGCAAGTGCCCTTTCTTTTTGCTTTTTTTCGATCTTGCATATGCAATTATCTTCAGCTCTGTATCTTCAATAAAGAATATGAATATAAAACCCCGTGAACAAAAAAAAAAAATGCTCCACCAGTTCTTCAGTCCCGCTTAGACATCTCCAGGAAGTCCGGTAAAGGAAGCAAAGCAAGGATGCGCTCCCAGTTATATAAAGTTCAAACGGAGGAAAGAGCAAGTCCAGAATCCCGAATATATTTTTCATTCAAATAACGGAAAATAACCGTAACCCCTTACGAAAGATGGAGCAAACTAAAATGAAAGTAGACCCTAAATTCTAAAGATGTGCTAGATTTAGCCTTCATGCTTGGTAGAACCCCAATTTCACGCTAAACTGAGTGAACCGGCTTGGCACGCGGCAGTAGGAGTCCCAGCTCAAGGCTGCGTAAAAATTTCGCGGTGTCTTGCAGTTTCCGTGCTGAATCTACTCATGACAAGAGGATGCTGCCTTTTTCGATGTTACTTGGTGAGATACTACATTCTTGCGTTCTCTTCTTGTCTTTTACGCGTATGAGGAAATGGGATAGTTTTAGCGGTCCACGGCTGCTATGTAGGTTTCCGGAAAATAACTTACGCAGTAAGCTTGGCATTGAGTCAGAGATTCTGCTATATCATTGACTTTATTTCTTTCTGTTACCATTTCGTGCTTTGGTGCATCCTGACTTCGTGAACCCATGCTTACTTGATGTGCTCTTATATTTCAATGCCTCTATTGCAACTTTACCCTTCTTTGTTTTCTAATCGAAATTTTTGAGACTATTTAGTGCAACCGTCTCCTTATAAGATTTATTCAGTGCCTTTCGTTCCCTCTATTCCTTCTATTTTTCCTATCTTGCTAGAGATCAGCGTCTGTCGCATCTGAAAACTGCTTCTTCCTCTTTCAGTGGCGCAGATTGCTTTTCCTCATCGTCTCGCTTGGAAACGGGACTTAAAATGGTCATTCTCAGCATCAGCAATTAGAGTTTTTGAAATCTTGTGAAAGTGTTCAACAAAGGAAAACTGATGGGAGCAATGAGCACTCCAAGGACCCTTTATTTTTTTTTTACCCGGAGCACAAAAAGCTCACTGAACATATTTTTCAAGAAAATCATTTCCCTTGCGTCCGTGTCTGCTTCATTCCCATTGCTGCTCAGGGAATTTTGAGCTGCTGTCTTGCGTTGTAGAGTATCAACTAAAAATTCCGTATCTGGAGTAAATCCAATGGGACGGCAAGTACCAACCGCCCTCTGCACTATCGTTTGAGCGGTCGTGTTTTATAGGGGAAAAAAAATGCAGGGGTTTGATGCACGCTCCCCCCCCCCCCCCCCCCCCCCCCTCCTATCTTAACATCGGGAATTTAAAACTGTTTTCTTAGCTCGTGCCTCATATAGCTTTGAAGCATAAGCAGCAAAGTGACCCTACTGCCGTTAGTGGTATACTTAGTAGTTCAGGGGAAGTGCTCAACAAAAATCTCCACTAAGGAGTCCGTGATTTCCGCCTTCATGTAAGGACCCCTTGCTAACCTCTTTCGGTACAGTGAGTCATCGCTGAAATATTTTTGATTTTAGTTTCCACTTGTGTACGTTAAAATTCTCTTTTCCTTCCTGAGATAACCAGCAAAATCATTTGCGTGGATCTACTTCATTTGCAACGGATAAACAATAACGGCACCACGGCGGCTGCTTATACTTCAAAGCTATGAAGGTCCAGAATTTTTCAATCTCAAAGCATTCCTGATCTGGAGAAAAGCCAATGAAAAGCATTCAGTCTTTGTCGAGAGTAAGCACTCCACTCCAAGTGGTTTACTTCCAAGCTATGTGGTGGCGCTCTGATCGCATTCCTGGCAGTCTCAACTTTTGGAGGGGTTAGGACGAAAAGTCTCCTCATCTCTAGGAAATCTGGAACCCTGACGCTTCAACGCTGACAAAATAAACAACACAATAGAAAGAATTTCAACTTTGGAGTTATCTGCTGACCACAAACGCAGAGGCACAAAATATAAAAACAAAAATGTAATGAACGCGATGGAAAATAGCTATGTGATATGAAGCAGTGCAGCAGATCTTCGAAATTTATTGTTACCATTTTGATTATGATTCTGACGAAAACTGTGAAATATAGAATAGTATGTACACGCAGCAAAAAAAAAATCGATGCATCACAAAAGTTCATTCTCAAGACCATGTGAAAACATAAGTGAATTAATTATATTTGTCAGTGTAGGGGATAAGCTGTTCTAGTTCTTGCTAGTTTTAGGTAAGCATGATTTGTTGCCCATGCCGGTGTTTAAATGCGTGCGGTATGATAACTTTCTGATTATGATCACGACGAGAAGAAATCAAAGGTGCTGGCTTGATCTAAAGAATGTGTAAAAAGTTATGATAGTAGATTTTGTGAAAGAGAGAAATGCGAGAATGATATCGGGGATCGGATAAGAGAGGCAAGTTTACTAAGCATTTCATGTGTGTTACGCTCGCTGTCCGATTGAGGCTACTTAAAACGAAACAGAGTGAGCGGTTTTGTGCCGCCTCAGGGTCTGTGTTAGTTTTTAATGCCAGGGATCCCATATAAATTATTAGATATGGCCACTCCTAATTAACGGAACGAGGCAGCGCATTCCAGTAAAGTATTAGTGAGAGAATATTTAGAGAAAATACAGCTAGTATGACAAACCCTCATAGTTTTGCACATCTTAATATTAAGTCGCATTTTCCGCAGGTACCAATCAGTTATTTTGTTCAGGTAAAGCTGCAGAGCTATCACGTCCGAGTCGTAGGCAATTTTATGCTTAATCACATAATCGTCAGCAAATGAACACATCTTTGATGAAATATTATGAAATATTGTTTTCAAAGAGAAAAAAAGGAACACTAAAATTTATTATTCACGCGTTTGGTACATATACGCAGAGACAGTATTGCATAAACAGGACCCATTGTTCCGCCAGAACATGCTCGCGTGCCTGGTACTTTTCGTATCATATCTGCGGCCCCTTTTAAGGCCTCTGCAGGAAGCCGCCTTTGTGCAAGGACTCCCCTTTTCATGGCTCCGATCTCCAGCTTGTGCCGGGTCGTTTACCGGGAAATAGTAAAAAAAAAATACTACAGATTACCGTAGGCAGCAACCCGTATTGCATTTCTGTATTTGCCTTTCGGGAAAGAGTGCTCCAATAGGGAAGATGAGAAGCTTGGGAACCAGAGCAGCTGTCAGCACATGCGAACAACGTGGCTACGAGCTCGGTACCCAGAGCGTTTGTACTCGCCCTTACGGTCATAACCTACCGGATTCTGCGGTTTCCTTTCGTAATCACGGGAGAGTCCTCTGCGTCTACTGTTGGAAAGGAAGTGCTACCCAGCTCCATGCAGCGGCCGTCGCTTTAGCTAATGAGGGGGAACGTGGTACATGTATCTGCGATGAATGGCAGAAAGTGCGGAGTCGTGTGGTAATGAGGATTTGGGAGGCTTAGGTATGCGACAACCATTTCAGGCAGTTGAGGTGGATCGAAGCGTCTGTCGGAAGTTTCTGTTTTCATCACAGGTTAGTTTTTATCAGGCCGAGCATTGATTGCTTAGGTTGGTTCAGTTATAAGCAAACACAGACACGCACTGAATCGGGGATGACGTAAAGCTAATCGTAATTATTAAGACACTAAAACCCCGGTGGAGAAGTTATTGGCGGAGCCCAACACTGACGCATGGTGTCGGAGTCAAGATAAATATAATGGATACTGCGTGCTCATGCACTATAAATTTGCAGCTAAATACCTGGGAAGAAGGTGAGTTGTGCAGTATGTTAAATCCAAAATGAAGTTGCACGCATTTATGGTTAACCTAAAATGTCATAGATAGAGTTGAAGGCATATGCGAGGCACATTCTCCATAGAACACTTCCGCTCATAGACTTACTAACAAATGTAAAAAAAAAAAAATTGAATTTCTCTTGACATCAATAAATTTGTGAACACTGGTCGCAGCAACACTTCAAGGGCTTGAACAGTATGATTGGCTACATTGCAGTGATACCGGCATTTCATTCAATATAGTTAACTTTAATTTGTAAACAAAAGCGCTGAAGATAAGTGGGATCGCATAACCTCTACATGTTGGCTCAATGGTAAACCTCATAGGAAATTTGGTCGAGATTGAAGAACCGAAACTGAATAGTCGGCATGTCTCCAGAATCTGCAGTAGATCAGGAGACATTCTATAAATGAAATCCGGCTTGCGATGGAGAGCAAGGAACTAAAATATAGTGGGTCGCTCACCGAAGACATGCGAGCCAGCGAGCTTACTGCTTCGCCTTAATTTTCAGGCAGAAAGTTTAGAGCGGTGAAAGCTGCGACTAAAAGCGAATATAGACAGGTGTGACAGTGCGGAAACAAGCAAGATTCCGTTATTGCCGCTTCTGCACTATAGTCATACTACCTTCGATGTACTCTCGGGAGAAACTCGGCCCCTTCACTGTTGACTTTACTAAACTCGGCTTCAATGGAAAGCTAACCGGGACAGGTTGCAACTGGTTCCAGGTCGACTGGTTTAAAGAACACATTCTCAGTTGCAGGTGGAATCAATCCCGACTGATAATGCGTCTCTTAAACCAGTTGGGCTTGAACCAGTGAGATCCTATGGCAAATTTTTACCACAGGTTCTTGCTGTTTATCTGAAACACGCGCAACGTCATGCATAAGACTCTTCTCAAAAAACGTTAATATTCCTTTGAAGTTTATGTGTGCATTAATAGATAAATGCAGGAAGAAAGGTAACTGGCATAGAACTAAAGTTCAACCTATAGTCAAAAAAGAAATTATTCCTTTACCTCAGCACCAACTCGTTCTCAGAGACACATACAAGACTAAAAAAAAAAACAAAAAACAAAAGACGATGCGGATATAGCAAGGATTCAAGACCTCCTATTGAATTGAGTAGCTATTTCAACAAAACGCCTGATACGCCTTCTTTCCGTTCTATTAATGCTCGGCAGACAGACTAACAGTCCGCAGCGTCACTGATGTCGTACAATAAAGGCAGTAGATTGTCGAACAATAGACTAGCGATAGCACCACCACCGACGCTATGGCATGTGGGGATCGTTGGTGACAGCGGTGTCGTCTTTACCTCTGCATGTTTTTTGTGGTCGTCTTGAAAAGAGGTGGCGCATGAGGCCTTTGCGTGGTAGCAGTGGCGGCAATTATACGACTTCGAGAAGAACTGCTTGGAAAGGATTTCCGGACTGGCGTAGATTGCACCTTTCCATCCCTCTCTGTTCTGCGTTTGTAGCCGAGTTGCGCTTTGCATGGGCGCGATCCTCTTCGGCCTATAACATCTTTTTCGAGAACAAGTTCTCTCACTTTCCTGCTAATTTGTAATATTCCTTGAGAACTCAGGAAGAATCTCTTCTCATTTTAGCCGCTATTTTAGACCGCGAATTCCCTGAATCCCATCGCTGATGATACGTGTAGGGTCCCACAGTGTCAAATAAGCTTATTGTGAAGAAAAAACCAGACACGTGCCTCTGTATAAATCAAGAGAGCGAGCATCCCAAACTACTATACATCTTCATCAAAACGCACTGGTTTAAAAGTCCCCATATTTGGCGACATTTGTTTTAGGCACTTTGGAACATACACTGACAATGTTAAGAATGTTAAGAAAACATATCTCGCTCTACTCTGATTCGGCCTATGTTTTTCTGTTTAGAAGACTGCTGCTAAAATTTCTAGTTTGTGAGATCAGCATATGGACAGCTGGAAAAAGGGGCTATTGAGTGTGAAGTTCAAGTTCCCGACCATCCCTAAAATATTGCGGCACTTGAATCAAGCTAGCGCAGGCAACTGCAGCAGACGCTGGGCCCGACTTTAACGAACGTAACCTTTCAAAATAAATGCAAGGATTCATATTAAAAGGTAAGCTCTTGTTCTGGAAACGCCTGCGACATCCGCGTTCTGCGCGAACAGTACGCGGATACGTTAACCATGTGTCTTAACCTCAATTAAATCGAACGTCATGATAATGATGATGACGATGATGATGACGTTCGGTTTAATATAGGTTAGGGGGCCCCGCATCAGCTTGTTTTTTTAGCGCAAAAAGTCCGGGACAAGAGAAAGGAGGGACAGAAAGAGCGAAGATTTATTTAAAAAAAAAATGAAGAGATTTGATACTGAAGAAATGTCTCTCTCTAAAAATGTGATGTAATCTCAATTACCCGGTGTTCTTCATTCTTCCTTCCGAAAATCAATGCCTGTGGACACAGTCTTCGTACGACCAGCCTAGTGCCGACGAAACGACAAGACGGCAGCTCCGCGTTCACTGATTAATGGGCGCCCAGCAAGAAAACTTTCCAAAAGCGGCCGGACATTCCTCCCATTTCCAGTTTTTCCAAAAGTCGCACGAAAACAAACGGCCAAACGTTCTCCTTGGCGACATCCGTCCTCGAACAGCCCTCTGCAGTGGTCGCTGAGTTACAACACCCGAGACAAGCGAGCCATGCACCAAAAGTACAGAAGAAGACAAAACAAATAAAACTGCGTCGCTACCGTTCTCTCCCGTTCTTCTCCCTTACCCGCAATAAATCAACTTACATCAGACAAGCGCAAGTTAATTCCGTACCCTCCGACCTCTACAGCCATCACATACCCAAATACCCAGGCCACCCCAGCTGTCAGGTATGCGGCGCCTACTCTGACAGTAGGCGTATATCTTGGTTGTCCCCACGCGCAGCTCAGTCTCCCAAGGACTTCTACGCCAACTTCTCCGGCAACACGCCCCATGTTACTGGAGGAATGGGGCTGCACCGCGTGCTGAACTTTATTGAGCGCTGTAAGATGGCTTGGTGGCTCACATCATCCAAATGCTGGGCGATCATCATACCGCTTCGCCTAGATGCAGTTGCATGACTCTATCCTGGGATGCCTAAGGTTGTTTATTTTCACGCTATTTTCGTTCTTGGATGCTCTTGTCCACTCCAACCTTTTCATTTTTCTCCTACCTGTGGAAGAGCTCAGGGAACCGTCAAAAGCCTGACATGGTCTCAGTGGGAGGAAGCCACTCCAGGAGCGACTGCCTCCTACTCCTGATGCTGGACAAGCAGTCACACAATGAAGCACACTGGACAGATGATCAAGCTAATTAACGGTGCTTAACCACTTGAATATCGATGACAAGTAATAGGCAAGGCATAAAAGCCCATGCAGTGTTAATCGGCAACACTGTTAATCGGTCGCAGGGCTGCGTTTTAAAGAAAAGACTGCATTCATCTAATATCCATTTTTACAACTTGAAGAACTTTTTTGTTATTTTTGATGCTTCTCGAATTTTTATATTGCACGTTAGGAAAGATTCTTGGCAAAACAGTTACTTCCTTCTGACGTATGAATCAGCCGCTCTGAGGTCTTCCTAGAGAGGATATACTGTGGTTGCGCACAGAAGTTTAATACTACATATTTTAAACTGTATTCTTGCATCCTAATTTCGCGCTTGTAATCACGAAAAGGTTGTATCGGGTCGCTCATTTCATCATTCTTCCTTTTCACCATTTCATGAATCCTCTCAGCTTCGTGGACGATCGCTGTCGCATAGGAAAAAGATTTGTATCACTTTGACAGCAGAATAGGTTTGGTTCTGATTCTAAAGGCATTTCTGCTTGAATGCTTGAGCAGTTGCTTCTTCGACATAATGCTATGGTAGGCAAAAGATGCACAGAATTGAATGAACGAGAAGCTAAAAACAAAAAAAAAAGTTAAAACGTATGAGCATTACCCGTCGCATTACCCGTTAGGTTGTGGTGAAGTTCGTGGGCGCTGAGCACATCTCTTAAATGATTTTTTGGCACATATATTCAAGCAGAGAGCCTGTAACGACTGAGGAGAAACCACAAGCTCACGAAATGCATACTGGCGCATTAATCTCAGGTAAAATGCTGTCCCGGCGCTGCAAATGGTTCTCACCAACGTAGTAACGCCAGCTACGAGAAGTCACTACGTGCGCAGTTCTGAAGCTCTTTCTTGAGCAATCTGTGAATGGTATAATCAGGCACCGGCACTACACGTGTGCATCGAAGAAGTCTCAAACACTTGTCGCACTCTGCGCGCTACGGTAGCGTTCACTTTCACGGCTCGCAGTTATATAGCAGGGTTCTTTAGCTGCATTTCAGCCTTGGAGAAAGCGCACCCGGTACAGTACGTCCTTCTTTGAAGAATGTCTTGACTCGTGTGCACAGTCAGTAGCACATCATATGTCGGCATACAAGTGCGTCACACTTCGGAGGCGTCCACTGCGTTTCCGTTGATGGTGACCATAGGCAGCGCTGTGACGTCACCGCGCTGAAGGCTCGGCTGCCGCAGCAAGCGTCCCTTCCTCAGCCCGGGGCTGGCCAATGATCCCACATCCGGCGCGTAGGATGTGGTTGTGTGCCCTCCGGCGAGGCCCGCGCGGTGGCGCACGGTCGAGTCGCGGCTGCTGTAGCGACGTCGGCGGCGCACGCACAGGAGGATGTCGCAGATTCCGCGGCGTATCTGCACGTTGAACAGCCCATAGAAGACGGGGTTCACCGCGCTGTTGAGCAGCGCCATGGTCTCGGCGAATACGATGGCGGCGCGCGGCACCTTGATGCAGTAGTGGCTGTGGATGCGCACGTTGTGTACCGTGAAGTACGGGATCCAGCAGAGCATGAAGCTGGCTATGATGCATATCTGCAAATAAAAGAGTGAGAGGAACGGGGAGGTTGACTTAGGGACATGCGCGCTCACGTTCATTTCTTATGTTGCTGCGAAATCCAGATTTGGCTGCGCGTGGCAAAATTTTACTCAGAATTTATGAGACAAAATTTTGTATCTTGAAATCTATTTTGTTACACCTGTCCACTAAAAGGTACAATTAAGAACGTTTTCTGTAGCCTTCTTCGCCTTTTCATGAGGACCGGTACAGAAATATGACGAATCAGGTATTACCAATAGAACTGGCAGCCATATGGCTTAAGAAAACTTTTACTGCAGTTGTATCGCTACACGAGCACTAAAAAAAACACGCAAAGAAAGTCATTTTAGCGTTGTAAGAAAAGAATGGCAGCTGAAGTCTTATTATTTCTTCTTCGGTTGGAACAAAAGCGCTGCATTGGTCTAAAATATTATATTCATTTTCATCGAGCCGTACAATAATACTTGTGGACCGAATTGTGTGCACATGATCCTCAACCTCAACCTGCGTCATCTATAAGATATGAGCTATAAGTACAGGACGATTACATTCGGCTTGAAGTAGCTGCATTATTGAAGCCATCTCATAGTTCAAGCCTTCCGCCAAATTGTGCGGCTTCACACTAAAGCGATATTTCAGCACGGTCCCGCCTAGTCCGACTCCCGTAGTCCGAGCCCCGTAGTGTCGCCGTACCAACAAAGGCGTAGAATATGCACAGCGTTTCGCCGAGTCGTACCGTGAGCTTGAGTGTCTTCGCTCGGGCCCTAGGCAGCAGTGGGTGCCCCTGGGCGCAGCGACGAAGCGTCGGGGGTGACGCTTTCCCGTTGGACTTGCCGTTGGCGTGGCTGGTTTGGGAAGATGTGCTGGTGGTAACCAGGCAGCCAGCAACGTCCGATCCAGAAGCTTCCCAGACGGCGCGAAGAAGGCGCACGTAACAAGCCGAAATGAGCAAGCCCGGTACCACCAGAATGTACAATGTGAGCCAAGAAAAGTACAGCTGCCGTTGCCAGTGCCGAGTGTAACCCACACTTAGGCACTCAAAGTGCGGACGACCGGTCGTAGTCACTCCAGTTTGGACCTGCGCAGGGTTTTGTGCAACAAGAGAGAAAAAAAAAATTCAGGGGGCATTTTGACTGTCTAAAGTGCGTAGAGGCAAAAGCGTTTTCCGCACCACTTTGCCTATGTGACACTGGTGACGTCTCCACTGGATGACGTCACATATAATTGATGACGAAGTAATGACAAATTACTAATTAATGGCTAATTAATGATTAATCACTAAGCACTAATTGACTGCTAATTAATGGCGCTTAAGCTTCGCCTTAAGGAGTGGAACGCGACAGCGTGTTGCAGCACTGCCAGGGAGTCCACGAAACGCCACCATCCGTTCGGCGCGATGCCTTGCCCTTTGAACGCAACGCTTTTTGAGGAAAGGAAATGGCGCTGTAATTCTCAGTCACCTCGGTGGACACCTTAACCGCACCGTATAGGAAGGGAGGAAGTGGCCGTGAAAGAGGAAAGAGAGGCCGTAATGAAGGAACTGAAAATTGTATTTGAGGAAAGGAAATTACGCAGTAACTGTCTCACATATCTCGGTGGACACCCGTCAAAACGCGGACATATCTGTCGACACGGCTGCCGACACGGACGCAGACACGGCTGCCGACATGGATTGCTAAGGACAGCATGAGGAATTAAGGGCTTTCGCCTTAAAAACACGCTTTGAGACATGCATGCTCCACAGCCTTTACACTGTTGCAGTTTGGTGCCCTTTGGTCCTCACGTAAGCTGAAATTCCGCGAAAAAAATTTTCAGTAATATACGTTTAACCTTGGCTACATTTAACCTAAACGGACCGTTAAGTAGCCAGCATTTGTTAGTGACTGTTCCTGAGCCCACTGTCGTCAAAGCGAGCGTACCTGCACAAAGATGAAGAGCTGCGGCACAGCAAGGAAGAAGGCCAGGGCCCAAGAAGCGGCCACCATCGCCCTAGCACGGCGCAGGCCCGAGCGCGACTCAAGGGGACGACAGATGGCAGCGTACCGGTCGTAGCTCATCGAGGCCAGTATGAAGGTGGTGGAGGCGAGCGTTACCATCTGCACATACACCACAGCCTTGCACGCTACGCCGCCCAGAACCCAGCCGCCGGAGACCTGCGAAGCGCAGACCCGTGGACATGTAGTTACTGCGCGTGATACCTGAAGGGGATGCGCTATGAAGGCCCCCCAGGAAGCGAGCCGACCATATGTAGCAGTGAAATAATACTCGTACTGAGCACAACACACGAAGGAACTAGTGCTTCAGCATTGGTTGCCCTAAAGAGTAAACACACGGAATTTTATTTATTTATTTGAAAATACTGCAGCCCCATTCTAGAGGCCATAGCAGGAGTGGGGACCTAAGATGTGGAACAATTCCGCGCATACAAGGGTACATTACAAGCATTACAAATATAAGCGCTGAAAACAACAACATACAATGCTACGACTCAATTGCCGACGCAAAATCAGAGATAGATAATGTTACCATGCACAGAATTCCAAATCTTCACAGTGCGCGGAAAAAAGCTGTATTTGAAAACGTTAGTGCGGGGAAACAAAGGTTGGATATTAAGATCGTAATGGCTCCTGGTTGCAGATGGTTTTGAAAACGAGATATGCTTACAAGTGTTTTTCAGCTGTGTTTCGAGATATCCTCTGAGAGCTCAAAACGCACTATAGTCGGATACAGTTCAAGAACAAAGCAGATTTTGCCCTTCAAAGGAACCACTCCCAGCCAATGGCGTCGGCCGTATCGGATGACCCTGCTAGCGTGACAACGCAGGGAGTGGCAGATGAAAGTGGACAGTCCCCCCTTCCATGGTCGGGAATAGTGCCCTTTCTGCATTGACACGCCGCTCCCTTCATTTTCACGCCAGCGGCGTCCTGACAATCGGCCGACGGGATTGGCTGTAAGGGGGGTCCTTCCCAAGTTGCTGCGTTGTTACACTCTAAACAGGAAGGAGTAAAAAGGGTGTAAAGTTGTCCTCTATGCGCACACCCTTTTATAAAAGAGGGGGCACAGGAGGACAACTTTACTCCCTTTTTACTCCCATATAGGTGTATTATTGTTTAGAGAGTACTTACTGATGTGACGCGCCGCCTATTTAAAAAAGGGGAGTTCTTCGGTGCGAAGAAATAGGTTACAAATTTTTTTTTTTGCAAAAAAAGTAAATACTTATCTCTAAAATCGGCCAAAACAAAACAAGAATTAACAGAGCACCATTTATTATGTTATGGACATTCGCCATCGTATTGATCCCAGATGGAATCAGCAAACTGCCATGAGCAAGTCAATAAAATGAAATGAAATGAAATATGGAATAATGCTTTACTCATTAATAAAGATATCGACTCTCAATTCGTTAGGAAACGAAAAACTAAAGTCCGCAAACCAAACATGCCATAGAATTCTAGTTGTTCTTAGCACTTTTCGGAACGGCAACCGGAAATGAAACATTTGCTAAACTCTGTTTGCACAAAGACCGCTGTACCGAAGGAATGCTTTGGAGCAAGCACTGCGACAGTTCGCAACACTCGAACAGGGACAAGGTACTGCAGGCTAGAACATTAAAAAAAATAAGGAAAGCAGAAAGCCATAACTCATACTTCCTTCGAGCGCATGGCTTATGAGATTGCTTTTGAAGTCTCATACGAGGCCGTTGTCAAAGGAAGCACTGACGCTCGTGTTAGCAGCTTTGTTGTTATTTCATGCCTCCTCAGTTTCCCGGAAAGGCTGCTTGTTTACAGACGTAGTATTGCACCTGGTGTAAAGGGAACGCACATTTCTGTTGCATTTCTGTTGCACTTCAAAACGACGCATTTGAGTCGGAAGCGGGACTCCGAGGAGAAAAACTTTGCGTGTTCTCGCGGGCTTTGTGAACACCTGAGGGCAATTGAGAAAAATATACGCGTGGCTTTTCGAGAATGTGGCAGGATACTATTGTCCCCTAAGTAAACGCTGTCGATGGGTCTCGTCTTTATTGATTTTAACTTGCTTGAAGAACTGTGCAAACAAAAAGTTTAGGGTACTATTGAATTTGCAGAATTTAAAAAGAAAACAATAAGTGATTTCTGCGCCAAGCGAAGCATGCCCGCTAAGATAAGAGGCAACGTGGTGAAGAGCAAGGTTGGAAGACAAACATGCGTGCTACGCAGCGTAAATATTTTGCGGAAGGCGTACAGTTTTGTAGCCGAGTTAGAGTAAACCTGTGGACTCACTGGCAAAACTACTGGCTGCAGACGCCAAAAGCTTTAATACCTTAATTCAAGTATGGTTTCAGTGAACTTAAAATAAGCTGTGTTCTAAGTTTCTAGCGAGTGTACAAAGTTTCGAAATAAGATTCCTGTGCCCCTTTTCTCTACTTCTTGCTTCTTTCTGATAGACAAGCTGGACTGCTACAACGGTGACCATTCTGCATTACAATACAACTGTCCCTCGGCAGTAACCCTTTTGAATCAAGAGCATCCGTCACAGTCAGTGACGTCAGAAGTGGCTTGCTACTGCGAAGCAAAGGAAGACGAGGTATGCTCTGAGAAGCAATGAACATGGGCGCTCAGTTTCCAACAGATTCTTATTGCGAATGGTTTAAAAACATGTGTCGGCAATCCGAGGTCCACATGTACCAAAGACACGTGTGCAAACATTCCCTATCCCCAGTAGACGACGACAGAATGACTGAAGCACGTCCGAATCCGCCCATTCCTTCTAATTGTATAATGTCTCTATTGAGCAAACAAGGGAAGGGGAATGAGGGGCTCGTTATAAATATGACAGAAGCCAACAGCCACAGAAACCAAGGGGCACAGGGGATTTTTTTTTTAACTAATTTATTTATTTTGAGTGTTGATCAATTTAGAATATTACTGAATATGTTATCGCTTAAAGCTAATTGATTAGAAAAGCAGAGGAAAAAACAACCATGTGCCGCCGGTGGGATCCGAACCCACGACCTCCGAATTACGCGTCCGGTGCTCTACCTCTGAGCTACGGCGACGGCTGTCAAACCTTCTGCTTTCGGGGGTATTTATGTTTACAAGTAACCTAACCTTGAGAGTGTTCATCAGCGCCACCCACGTTCATAAGCGGCGGACGTAGAACGTCCTGAGTAACCGCAGGTGTGACGTAGAACGTCATCGAACGGAGAGGGTGGAAGCTGCGTGAGAACCCTCTTATGCTGCCTATGGCATCAAGGCTGCCAGAACCGAGACCGTCGCTAAGCAATTAAGCAAACAAGGGAAGGGGAATGAGGGGCTCGTTATAAATATGACAGAAGCCAACAGCCACAGAAACCAAGGGGCACAGGGGATTTTTTTTAACTAATTTATTTATTTTGAGTGTTGATCAATTTAGAATATTACTGAATATGTTATCGCTTAAAGCTAATTGATTAGAAAAGCAGAGGAAAAAACAACCATGTGCCGCCGGTGGGATCCGAACCCACGACCTCCGAATTACGCGTCCGGTGCTCTACCTCTGAGCTACGGCGACGGCTGTCAAACCTTCTGCTTTCGGGGGTATTTATGTTTACAAGTAACCTAACCTTGAGAGTGTTCATCAGCGCCACCCACGTTCATAAGCGGCGGACGTAGAACGTCCTGAGTAACCGCAGGTGTGACGTAGAACGTCATCGAACGGAGAGGGTGGAAGCTGCGTGAGAACCCTCTTATGCTTCCTATGGCATCAAGGCTGCCAGAACCGAGGCCGTCGCTAAGCAATTAAGCAAAGAAGGGAAGGGGAATGAGGGGCTCGTTATAAATATGACAGAAGCCAACAGCCACAGAAACCAAGGGGCACAGGGGATTTTTTTTAACTAATTTATTTATTTTGAGTGTTGATCAATTTAGAATATTACTGAATATGTTATCGCTTAAAGCTAATTGATTAGAAAAGCAGAGGAAAAAACAACCATGTGCCGCCGGTGGGATCCGAACCCACGACCTCCGAATTACGCGTCCGGTGCTCTACCTCTGAGCTACGGCGACGGCTGTCAAACCTTCTGCTTTCGGGGGTATTTATGTTTACAAGTAACCTAACCTTGAGAGTGTTCATCAGCGCCACCCACGTTCATAAGCGGCGGACGTAGAACGTCCTGAGTAACCGCAGGTGTGACGTAGAACGTCATCGAACGGAGAGGGTGGAAGCTGCGTGAGAACCCTCTTATGCTTCCTATGGCATCAAGGCTGCCAGAACCGAGGCCGTCGCTAAGCAATTAAGCAAACAAGGGAAGGGGAATGAGGGGCTCGTTATAAATATGACAGAAGCCAACAGCCACAGAAACCAAGGGGCACAGGGGATTTTTTTTAACTAATTTATTTATTTTGAGTGCTGACCAATTTGGAATATTACTGAATATGTTATCGCTTAAAGCTAATTGTTTAGAAAAGCAGAGGAAAAAACAACCATGTGCCGCCGGTGGGATCCGAACCCACGACCTCCGAATTACGCGTCCGGTGCTCTACCTCTGAGCTACGGCGACGGCGGTCAAACCTTCTGCTTTCGGGGGTATTTATGTTTACAAGTAACTTAACCTTGAGAGTGTTCATCAGCGCCACCCACGTTCATAAGCGGCGGACGTAGAACGTCCTGAGTAACCGCAGGTGTGACGTAGAACGTCATCGAACGGAGAGGGTGGAAGCTGCGTGAGAACCCTCTTATGCTTCCTATGGCATCAAGGCTGCCAGAACCGAGGCCGTCGCTAAGCAATTAAGCAAACAAGGGAAGGGGAATGAGGGGCTCGTTATAAATATGACAGAAGCCAACAGCCACAGAAACCAAGGGGCACAGGGGATTTTTTTTAAACTAATTTATTTATTTTGAGTGTTGATCAATTTAGAACATTACTGAATATGTTATCGCTTAAAGCTAATTGATTAGAAAAGCAGAGGAAAAAACAACCATGTGCCGCCGGTGGGATCCGAACCCACGACCTCCGAATTACGCGTCCGGTGCTCTACCTCTGAGCTACGGCGACGGCTGTCAAACCTTCTGCTTTCGGGGCTATTTATGTTTACAAGTAACCTAACCTTGAGAGTGTTCATCAGCGCCACCCACGTTCATAAGCGGCGGACGTAGAACGTCCTGAGTAACCGCAGGTGTGACGTAAACGTCATCGAACGGAGAGGGTGGAAGCTGCGTGAGAACCCTCTTATGCTTCCTATGGCATCAAGGCTGCCAGAACCGAGGCCGTCGCTAAGCAATTAAGCAAACAAGGGAAGGGGAATAGAGCACCGGACGCGTAATTCGGAGGTCGTGGGTTCGGATCCCACCGGCGGCACATGGTTGTTTTTTCCTCTGCTTTTCTAATCAATTAGCTTTAAGCGATAACATATTCAGTAATATTCTAAATTGATCAACACTCAAAATAAATAAATTAGTTAAAAAAAAATCCCCTGTGCCCCTTGGTTTCTGTGGCTGTTGGCTTCTGTCATATTTATAACGAGCCCCTCATCCCCTTCCCTTGTTTGCTTAATTGCTTAGCGACGGCCTCGGTTCTGGCAGCCTTGATGCCATAGGAAGCATAAGAGGGTTCTCACGCAGCTTCCACCCTCTCCGTTCGATGACGTTCTACGTCACACCTGCGGTTACTCAGGACGTTCTACGTCCGCCGCTTTTGAACGTGGGTGGCGCTGATGAACACTCTCAAGGTTAGGTTACTTGTAAACATAAATACCCCCGAAAGCAGAAGGTTTGGCAGCCGTCGCCGTAGCTCAGAGGTAGAGCACCGGACGCGTAATTCGGAGGTCGTGGGTTCGGATCCCACCGGCGGCACATGGTTGTTTTTTCCTCTGCTTTTCTAATCAATTAGCTTTAAGCGATAACATATTCAGTAATATTCTAAATTGATCAACACTCAAAATAAATAAATTAGTTAAAAAAAAATCCCCTGTGCCCCTTGGTTTCTGTGGCTGTTGGCTTCTGTCACAATGTCTCTATTGGTACTTTGCGACTTTTCTTAGCAATGACAGTGGTGTCTATGATCTGTGTACATTCTTATGTTAACCAATGCAAAACATCAAAGCCATGCTTTGCTTTCCATTCAGGAACATTTTTTACACCGCTTTCATCTTCATTTAGCAAAATGTTAACGCGTGCGACTGGAGCATGCAAACAATGAAAAGGACGAATTTGATGGACCGGGCCAGATACCATGCATTGTCTCGCCTGTGGCCGCAGCGTGGACTTTCTTGGTATTTTCGTCGTCAGAAAAATGAACGACAGTCTACAGCGAGAAAATGTTGAATCAAAACGACTGTCAAAATTCAGGCCTGATTGTGCCGTTAGACGCCGATTGTGCTGTCGGAAAAGGAGCACGGCATTGTACGCATGCGCTGTTGATAGTCGTGCGGCTCAGCAGCCCTATACGTTTGCGAGCCAATCGCAGTAACGATCAGCTGGCCCTTCAGTGCCCGTGTTCGTATCGTTCCTGAGTCCCTCGTATCATAATACGCTGTAGTCACTAGTTATTCCGTACCCAGGAGCCTAGTTCACTACCGTGATTTACCAGTGGCCCTGCCCTGGCTCTACCTTGGCCCTACTTTGAATTCACTCAGTCGCAGGGCGTGCTCGCTTACCTCAAACAGCATCTCCGATGACTGGGTAAATAGGCCGACCGCCAGGTCCCCGATAGCCAGGTGTAGAATGAAGAGGTTGACTCGCGATGCACGCTTGGCAGCCCGGGGTCGTGCCAGCACCGCTACGATGGACGCATTGCCCACAATCGTGAAGAGCATGATAATCGAGAGGGCGGTGACGCGTTGTACGAGAGGAGCATCCCACACCACGGCGTCCGGGAACACTACCGCGGCGGAGCCGTTCGTCCAGCTCGCTACCGTTCCTGGCAGAGGTACGCCGCCGAGGCCACGCTCGCTGCAGCTTCTGCCGCCGCTCATGCTGCCCGCCGGTGGTGAGTGCAGAGTTACGCCACTGCACCGTCACTATGGGCTGGCTCCACCATGACGCAATGCGTGCCGAGAGACATTCGTGTGCCTGGAAGGAAGAACACACAACAGTCATATATGAAGCAGGGAAATAGGCTTCGTTTGTTGTTACTGAGTTCCTTCTGAAAAAAAAAAAAATGTTGAGTCCGAAGTTTTCCAAACATGACTGCGAAGGCTGTACGAGGCGTGAGGCACGGGCTGCGTGCGCAGGTGTTGTCACGTGACCGCGCGGGTGAGGGTTTGTCCCGGATGTGCATGGCCTAACAGCGATGCCAACGTCGACGCGAAACAATGGAGCAAAGCTGCAGGTAGGGCAGTAACGAAGACTTTATTTTGTTAATTAATTTCATTACACGTTCGAACACCTATCATGGCATTACGTCAAGTCTTCAGTCTTAAATTTGACCAATATACATGGCCTCTACATCGCATCCTGGGTTAGTTCGAAACCGAGTGACACTTTGTGCTGCTCCTCTTTAGATCAACATTGACCATAAAGGCAATGGTGTGAACCGAGCAACGCACTAATGAAAATTGTGTGGATATTTTTAATTCGTAGTTTGTTTTGGCAGTACTATAGTTTTTACTAATTTAAATAACGCAGGAGTAAGTCAAGGCGTAATATTTCATAAGTTAGGAAGATTGACACACGAATGTACTTTTCTGCAGTACAACACGCTTCTATAGTCGGACAGAAATCAAGGGCGAACCGGTGAATGCCCATCAGAGCAGGCCCTCAGGCCAGTGGCGTCAACCGAATGTCATGACGTCGCGATAAATCCGGTTAGTCAGTGGTTAATTCCCCTACCCCTGCCTGCCTTTGCGATGCCACACAAGCAAGTGAAAGGGGATTAACCAAAACGTCATGGCAATCAGTCTCTCTTCAGGGGCATTCGCCTTACCGTTCTTGGTTGCGTTCTCCTATTAGATATGTTGTGATGTAAATAGGAGGCTGGACGAGCTGTACTACTGCACACGTAAATTAGCTCTAAAACCACCAGTGCGTGTGATACTAACCCTGTTGTAAGCAGATGTTCGAATATTAAAAGGATGAAAGATATGAGTGGGCTGGCTAGTCATTTAGAGAAATAAAGATAACAAAGTGCGAAATGAGAGTAGTCTTTTCAGATGCGACAATAAATATTAAAGCTTGAGCGGCTAGGGAGCAGAAAGTTTATTTCGCTAAGAGCAAAGCAACATACGTAATCGGGTTATTGACCTTCAAGCTCGAAATGAGGCCCTTTGTGTCGTCAGATGGTCTGTAGCGTACGCGGCCCCGGAAAAACTGATAATGCTGTCGTGATGCAAAACATTTTTTTCTTCTTTTGGCGTCCCTGACGCAGCGATACATAAACTTTTTGAGGTCCACTCAGATTTTACACAATGCTGAAGCTGCAGTTGCAGTTAAGAGCAGCATTAAGTGGAACTTGAGCCAGTTAAGGTCTTCCGCAAAGGGCAGAAAGGCGTTAGTTAATTAATATCTGCTGGTTGACGAAGAATAGGATCAAGTCTGAGAACTAGCTATGCGCTACCCAAAGCTATTTGGTCATACCAATGCCCAAACTGACCATTAGGTTCACGTATTCAAATTAAATCAAGATATCACATCAGGTGACGTTCACTTAAAAAGGGGTGAGTAAATAAAGTTCTCTGCGTTTCTCAGCCCATTTATACGATGTAAAATTAATTTTTGCACAGTTTTTCTCACTCCTCCCCAAACTTCGGACTAGCCCGCTCACAGCCGACGCCTCTGTAAACTATACTGGACAGAAAACCTGCAGACGGTGGCCATATTTTTAATTGATGTTTTTTAACCGTACGATTAAAGGAGCATTTTGCTATCGCGCAGACGGGCTTGACACAGCGCTCTAGCAGTATTATTAAATGACGGCTGTCTTTTAAAGATGACTACGTATATAAACAGCTTACTGCCTGGTGCTCCTAAAGTAGGACGCGGGTAAAACTCTCGACGATGAGCCCCTTCCTGTGATATGCAGTGATGATGGATGGCATGGAGAGTATAACTAGGGACGTTGATTTATGAAGAACGCGGCGCCTAGGAGGGAAGTGCCCTTTTTGATCTCGGATAAGATGTTCACATATGTACCTGTTTCTCTCGCGCATACCGTCAAATGTGATCCACGCTAACCTTCATCAATCATTCGTGTTACGCCTCGCAGGTAATGGCTAATCTCTCGACAGAAAACGCGAAATGTGTGTTCTTGATTGCGTTGATGTTATCAGAGTAAACTCAGCTTCTAGATTGGCTTCTGTTAACATCACTTTGTCTTGAGTGGTTAACTGCCTCGACTTCAACACTGAGCATGTAATTGTAATCGGACTCCGCAATCACGAATTACGGCTCCTCTTTCTTTCTTTCTTTCTTTCTTTCTTTCTTTCTTTCTTTCTTTCTTTCTTTCTTTCTTTCTTTCTTTCTTTCTTTCTTTCTTTCTTTCTTTCTTTCTTTCTTTCTTTCTTTCTTTCTTTCTTTCTTTCTTTCTTTCTTTCTTTCTTTCTTTCTTTCTTGTTTTGTTTCCTTCTTCCTTTCTTTCTTTCTTGTTTTGTTTCCTTCTTTCCTTCTTTCTTTCTTTCTTTCTTACTTTCTTTCTTTCTCTCTTTCTTTCTTTCACTGCCTCCTTTCTCACTTTCGCCACGGCGTGTTTCAGGTGTACGTGGAGATGTGAGATGGATACTGTGGCATTTCCTTTCCTCAAAAACCATTTTAAAATTTCATTAACCATCAACGCTATCGTGATATATATACCAGCTAAGGCGGAGCTTGTCTCCTCCAGTTATCTCTCCTTGCAGGTTTTTGCGCTATTAAAGCCTCTGAGTTCCCAATCCCGTCACGACCGTTATAGCTAGGCAGCGTGAGCTCTATATTTCATAGTTTTATTTGGTCATCGTGTTGCACCGATATCACGCACTGATTTCAAGAAGGATGGACGAAAAACAATGGTTAAGTTTTATGTGCCGCCATTCACGATTACGCTGCGCAGTTGAAGCACTTTCCATAACTTTATATTCACATTTACTATGAGGCAAAACGCTAGCGCTCTGAAAGCATATATAATTGACAACAAAATGTCCAAGTGTAGTTGTACGCTGCAAAGGCTATGCATGGACAGAAGAAAAGTACGGAAAAAAAAGTCTTAGGCATCGTAGCGAATTCCAAAACTTCTATATCGTCCGAAAGGCGATCTTTAGGAATGCGAAACATGGCCTTCATAGCCTGGCGAAAAAGTTTTGCAAAGACTTATGATGACGCCCTTTTGTGCACCCGGCATTCCACTCTTTGTCCAGAAAGATTCTGAAAGGATTGAGGGAACTGATGGCGGTCGTACGCGTTAGGGTAGAAGCGCCGGGCAAAAATAAAATCCCCTGAAGGACAATTGTTCCTTTTTGCCGTCTCCAAGAAGAGGGCGCAAAGACTACTGCAACGCAAAAGATGCGAATTCGGCAGTTGTTTTTTCCTCTTTTGTTGGAGAAACATCAAAATTCTAGCTCTGACAAATGGGTCTTCCCAGTTTATCATTTCTTTGCGTTCGGAAACGAAATGTTTAATATTAATGCATATTCTCACAAACTAACAGCCAGAGAAGGGCGTAGAATCCCTTTGTTGTTGAAATCAGCTCTTGGGTGCCCGTGAATATCTTGGCCACTGGAATGCGAGATTATATTGATACAGCTCAGAAGTGGACGAAGAAGAAGTGCTTCGCCATCTCGCGCTCAGAAGTGGACGAAGAAGAAGTGCTTCGCCATCTCGCTTGTGACGAGGAAGAAGTGGTTCGTCTTCTTGCTGGTGACCGCTCGGCAGACTGGAGCAGTTCTTGTGTCTCTGTGTGCTGTGTAATATTCGTGACAAATCTGGTGGAGGTGCGGGGTACGCTTCCAGACCCGCGTAGGCTACCGACCAATACGGATCTCACCCCAGTTCACCAGCGCCGCGGCCGCCGCCTCCGTGGAGCGTCCCCTGAATTTGGACTCCTTCCGGCTGTAGCCAGGGCGACGCAACCCCGGCCTTCGGAGGCACCAGCTGCCATGGCAACTGAGACCACGCTCCCGGCGCACATCCTCTGTCATCAGCCACGAACACCCCTGTCGTTTCATGGCGACGTGTTCGAGGACGCCGAGGATTGGCTCGAGATATTCGAACGGGTTGCCCGTTACAACGGCTGGAGTGACAACCGTAAGCTCCACAATGTCTATTTTGCACTTGAAGAGTCGGCTCGGACATGGTTCGAAAATCATGAAGCTTCGTTTACGTCCTGGGAAGCTTTCTGCCGCAATCTTAAAGCCACTTTTCCGAATGCAGACCGTCGAGAGCGAGCAGAAGCTGCGTTACACTCGCGCAACCAGCGCCACAACGAGAGTGTACGCATGTACTACGAGGACATGACTCGCCTTTTTAAGCGCGCGGATCCCAACATGACAGAAGACAAGAAGCTTCGCCACCTCATGCGGGGTGTCAAGCAAGAGCTCTTCGCAGGACTCGTGCGCAGCCCACCAAGCACTGTGGCAGAGTTCCTCACCGAGGCGGCAACTATGGAGAAGACTCTGGAACAGCGAGCCCGCCAGTACAATCGCGACGTCAACACCTTCGGGCCTGATCCCATCTCCATGCCTCCCGGTATCGACGCGGCCTTTCTACGCGAGCTGGTCCGATCCGTCGTCAGAGAGGAACTGCAGGCCTTCCGTACGCCGTCCGAGACGCCATCTTTCACGCCACTGAGCGAAGTCATCCGGGACGAGGTGCGCCTGGCAGCACAACAGCACCAGATTTCCGAGGTTCCTCGCCAGCCTGATGCAAGGCCCACGTATGCGTCCGTCCTGCGCCAGACCCCTGGGTACGACGTCACTGCCGCGACTCCAGCAGTGCTCTCGTCGAGCTCCCCTCGTGGTGACGCTCCGCCAGCCTATCAGCGGCCGCGAAAGAGTGAAGTGTGGCGTGCCCCGGATCGTCGGCCCCTCTGCTATCACTGGGGCGAGGCGGGTCACCTCTACAGGGCGTGCCCATACCGCCGCGTGGGCCTGCGTGGTTTCGCGCCGGACGACCCGTGCCCTCAGAACGGGGAACGACCGCAGGAGATAGCATTCCATCTGTCGTCGCGCCAGAACCACATCACGTCAGGCCACCAGGAGGCTCGATCACCGTCGCCGCGACGCTACCGTTCTCCAAGCCCCCGTCAAGCCGCAGGCTACTCCGGACGCCGTTCTCCCAGTCCACGCCGGGAAAACTGATTCTAGCGGCCTCTGGAGGCAAGGCCGCTGATGCCGGGACTTGTGAAGATCCTCCTGCGCCACTACCACGCGACGATGTTTCTCCGGGAGCGAGTAGCGACAGCATCCGACGCGCTACCTCCGATTTGTGCGTCAAAATTGACGGAATCGACGTGACCGCTTTGCTGGATACTGGTGCCGACTATTCTGTCATGTGCCTGGCCCTTGCCGTACAACTGAAGAAAGTATTGACGGGGTGGTCGGGGCCTAGCATTTGCACTGCTGGGGGTCACCTGATTATCCCTGCCGGCAGGTGCACAGCTCGTGTCGATATCCGTGGTTTTGTGTACGTCGGCGAGTTTGTAGTCCTCCGTGAGTGTTCGAGGGACTTGATCCTCGGTCTTGACTTTCTCCACACGAACGGTGCTGTCAGTGACCTCCACGAATCACGGGTCACGTTCTCGACGAAACGGGCCGTGGCACGCACTGACACAGACGATTCACGCTTCACTGCTCTGCGACTTGTTGACGACGACGTAATGGTGCCACCCCGGTCCAGTGTGCTCGTTCTCGTGAGGAATGATTTATTCCACGACTACGAAGGTGTCGCTGATAGCCACGTACCCCTGCTGCTCGAGAAGGGAGTAGCCATCGCTCGCGGGCTCGTCCAACTACAAGACGGTTGTGCTAGTGTGCTCCTTACAAATTTTGCCAACGAGTTGCAGCACCTCGCCAAGGGCACGGCTGTCGCCTTCCTGCATGACTTCCCTGTGGTGCCTCAAGTGTGCGCCCTGGAGACAAGCCCTGAAGACCAGGCCCCACCGTGCCCTGTCCTTCCGTCCGTCAGAATCAATCCCGATTTGGCGCCTGAGCAGACGGCTCTTCTCTCGGCGCTTCTAACCGACTTCGCGGGTTGTTTTGCCACAAGCTCCAGGGTCGGTCGTACGCCTGTCGCAAAGCATCGCATTATCACCGACGAGACTACACCACCCGTATGCCAGCGCCCATACCGCGTTTCTTCGACGGAACGCGAAGCCATTAAAAGGCAAGTGGACGAAATGCTCGCCGACAATGTCATTCAACCGTCGACAAGTCCATGGGCGTCACCGGTAGTCCTCGTGAAAAAGAAAGACAACACCCTGAGATTTTGTGTCGATTACCGCAAACTGAACAACGTGACGAAAAAGGACGTTTACCCGCTCCCCAGGATTGATGATGCACTCGACAGGCTACGTGATGCCAGGTTCTTTTCCTCCTTGGATCTCAAAAGCGGCTACTGGCAGATAGAGGTGGACGAGCGAGACCGCGAGAAAACTGCTTTTGTGACGCCTGTTGGTCTATACGAATTTAAGGTGCTCCCGTTTGGACTATGCTCAGCGCCGGCCACTTTCCAACGCATGATGGACACTGTCTTGTCTGGGCTCAAGTGGCAGACGTGCCTCGTATACCTGGACGATGTCGTCATTTTCTCGCCCACCTTCGAGCAACACTTGGAGCGGCTGCGCACAGTGCTCCGGGCGCTCCAATGTGCGCAACTTACGATCAAGCCCGAGAAATGCTATTTCGGTTTTGAGGAGCTTCGTTTCCTCGGCCATGTTGTCAGCGCGCGCGGTGTTCTCCCAGATCCCGACAAGACCGCTGCTGTCTCCAGTTTCCCGCGTCCCACTGACAAAAAGACCCTTCGACGTTTTTTGGGACTGTGCTCTTACTATCGACGATTCGTCCAAGATTTTTCCAAAATAGCTGAACCCTTAACAGCGCTGACCAGAGACGACACACCCTTCTTGTGGGGAAGCGACCAAGAGGATGCTTTCGTGGAGCTCCGCCACCGCCTGCAACGTCCACCGATACTCGCCCATTTCGATGACGCCGCAGCAACTGACATACACACTGATGCTAGCAACGTAGGCCTTGGGGCGGTCCTGGTACAGTGGCAGGATGGCGCCGAACGAGTCATCGCATACGCAAGCCGTACACTTTCGCGCTCGGAATGCAACTATTCAACGACTGAGAAAGAATGTCTTGCGGTAGTCTGGGCCATCAGTAAGTTCCGCCCATACCTATACGGAAGACCATTTCGCGTTGTCAGTGATCACCACTCGTTATGCTGGCTGGCCAGCCTCAAAGATCCATCTGGGCGGTTGGCGAGGTGGAGCCTCCGTTTGCAGGAGTACGACGTAACGGTCGTGTACAAGTCGGGGCGGAAGCACCAAGATGCGGATTGTTTATCACGCGCGCCAGTGGACCTTGCTTCCCCGGAAATCACTGAAGACTTCTCTTTCCTTGGTGCTGTTAGCGCAACCGATATGGCGCAGCTTCAAAGGGAAGACCCAGAGTTAGCGCCGCTCATCGCGTACCTGGAAGGCTGCGACGGTCCCCGCATTCCTCGTGTTTTTCTTCGTGGACTCAAATCCTTCACTCTGCAGAACGGCGTCCTCTACAAGCGCAACTTTGAGAGCAACACTGCAACATTTCTGCTCGTAGTCCCGTCCGAGTTGCGACCTGATATCTTGAGCGCTTGCCACGACGAACCATCTGCCGGCCACCTGGGGGTCAGTCGTACCTTAGCGAGGATTCGGCAGAGGTACTACTGGCCAAGATTACTTCCATCAGTGCGGACATACGTCAAAACCTGTCGCGACTGCCAGCGCCGTAAGTCTGCTCCCTTCAAACCCGCAGGATTTCTTCATCCCATAGCGCCTCCGAAGACGCCTTTCCAACAAGTGGGAATGGACCTACTCGGCCCTTTCCCGAAGTCATCCACTGGAAAACGTTGGATTGCTGTCGCGACGGATTATTTGACGCGGTACGCTGAGACAACGGCGCTTGCAAACGGAACTGCTGTCGAAGTGGCTACGTTTTTTGTACACAACATCGTGCTGCGTCATGGCGCTCCTGCGGTTATAATTACTGACCGTGGAGCTGCTTTCACAGCCCGCTTGACTCAGGCAGTCCTAGATCTGACCCACACCAGCCATAGGCGTACAACAGCATACCACCCACAGACAAATGGTTTGGTAGAGCGCCTTAACAGAACCCTGGCCGACATGCTCTCCATGTATGTGGATGTGGAGCATAAAACATGGGACCAAATTCTCCCATACGTAACGTTCGCTTACAATACGGCCCTGCAAGAGACAACGCGGCTCACGCCCTTCCAGCTTGTCTTCGGTCGTCCAGTTGTTACTTCTTTGGATGCCATGTTGCCCGTCGACCCTCAGTGTGACCTAGAGCCAGATCTTGACGTCGCCACTTTCGTTCAGCGGGCTGAAGAAGCACGTCAACTGGCCAGGCAGCGAATACACCGTCAACAGCACGCCGACGCTGACCGCTACAATCTCGGACGGCGATTTGTTACGTACGAACCAGGCGACCACGTGTGGGTTTGGACACCAGTTCGTCGCCGTGGGTTGTCCGAAAAATTACTGCGCCGATACTTCGGACCTTACCGAGTTCTCCGCCGCATTAGCGACGTGACGTACGAAGTTTCACCGGCAACCCCAGGCCGCCCTTCGCGCAGACCACCGCATCCGGATGTTGTGCACGTCGTTCGTATGAAGCCGTACCACGATCGTCCTGCTGATTGTACTTGACGCTGAGTGCCGCCGGTTGTGTGTCGTGATAGCTGTGTCTCACTTTCCGTGTCTAACCCATTTTCCCCTCTGTGAAAGCGGCCCGCATCGAGGCGATGCTGCAGGGGAGGGAGCAATGATACAGCTCAGAAGTGGACGAAGAAGAAGTGCTTCGCCATCTCGCGCTCAGAAGTGGACGAAGAAGAAGTGCTTCGCCATCTCGCTTGTGACGAGGAAGAAGTGGTTCGTCTTCTTGCTGGTGACCGCTCGGCAGACTGGAGCAGTTCTTGTGTCTCTGTGTGCTGTGTAATATTCGTGACAATATTGTATATTGAGATGCATATCACTAGCTACAAACCGCGATGATCGCTCTTTAACACTAAATAGCTACAGATTTGTTCATATTACCGTTTTTAGTTCTTTCTTCGTAACGTAGAAGTCTTAGCTGTCGTGTATTCTATCTATTTGAGGCTAATATTGTCATAAGTGCTAGTGTTGAGTAGAACTCGAGGCTCAGGTACGTTAAGAGCTGTGAATGCCACATCAACGGCGCTTTGTAGAGGTTTTGTCACCCCTTGCAAACAAACAAACAAACATCCCAACCAATACTAAATAGCCCTAATCAAACACCACCCTTCTCTCGTATCTCAACCTTGCAGGCTTCCGAATTTTCAAACTTTCCGAAACAAAGGACCCGGCTTGTCTAACCTACGAGCTACATGTGACAGAAAAAAAAAAAGAATTACTGCGGAGTCGACTCAGGTGCAACACCTTTCGTCGCGCCTTTGTGCTCGTCTCCTGGATTGTTCCATCCATCTTCTTTGCAGAGGATTTATTTGTCCTCAGGGAAGCTTCTTTCCAGCTTTCGCCCACACTACTTCGGCGCACTGCAAGGTAGGCAGTGGCTAACCCGTCTAGGTCCTCGGATTTCCCTGCTGTTTTCATTCTAGACGGATGTAAGAGATTGTGGCTCCACTGGGCGTCGTTTGTCTACGCTGGCATCGCAGGACGGCCCACTATCCTCACCAACCACTTCGATAAAAAAAAGAAAGTATTTAGAGCCATATATACGATTACTATTCGTGCTTTAGCTTTTGTGTGCTCAGCATGCTCTTGGTCTTTTCTGTTGTACAAGCGGATCGGAGGCATTCTGATCTGGAGCACCAGATTGCAGGCTTGACCCAGGTCGGGCCGACTGCGTTTTGGAGCGGCCAAACTAGCAACGTATGATTTGTGATGGTTAATTTTTTGCGAATTAGAGCACCGGGCATTAGGGTTACGAGGCACACATTAGGGCATGGCTAATAGAAAATCAATAGGAAATGGTTTTGTCCGGTATTTGACCTACATTCCTAATGAGGGGGGTGATTAGATTTTTTAGTGCCTTTAATCTGCCTAACTGGCTATGCGGCATGTCATCAGCGCCAGGATGATTCGACAACATGCCGATCTTTAGCTTCCTCTCAATTCGCACAACACAGGCAATTATACCTCTGGCCTTGATCGGAATACCTTCAACCTAGGGCAGTGCAGCTCCGTGCCACAGCCACAGAGTCACGACAGGAGGCGAAAAACCTCCATGGCCTAAAACATTGGAATCGGTTCAACAATCATTGGTGGCCTCAGCCTGTCTGCTGGCCTCCGCTACGGTGCCCGTCGCTGTGCGACATGCAGCCTTAGGTGCGTGACTGAAAATTTATATTATGCGTGTACACAGAATTTAACTTCCGGCCTTGATTGAACACTTGAGCATTTATTGGTGAGTAAGTATTTAGCAGTGCATATATATTGCTTCCGCCCTCACCGTTCGATCAGGTTCCCATGTGGTACTCGCCGTAATACGGGACGTACAACGCCCGCCACTATGGACGAGGGTAACGCTGGTGACTACTCTCAAGGTTGGGTTACACCAACGTTACTAGACTAGCTAGTCTAGTAACGTTGGGTTACACTGCACATAAATACCCCTGAATGCAGAAGATTGGACAGCCGTCGCAGTACCTCAGTTGATAGAGCACCGGACGCGAAATTCGCAGGTCGTGCGTTCGGATCCCACCAGAGGTCAGTGGTTGCTTTTCCTTCTGCTTTATAATCAATTATCTTTAAAATTTTAACCCTATAAATCTCCCATTAATGAACGGCAAAAATTAAAAACAATCGAAATCTCCTATGCTTCTTGGTTTCTGCAACTTATCACTTTCGTTTTGTGTGTGTAAGCACGCCCACGCACGCACGCACGCACGCACGCACGCACGCACGCACGCACGCACACGCACACGCACACACACACACACACACACACACACACACACACACACACACACACACACACACACACACACACACACACACACACACACACACACGCACACGCACGCACACGCACGCACGCACGCACGCACGTGCAGGAGCTAAGGAAGACGACGAAGACGATGTGATTAAAGAGAGCGTTCTAAGAAACTGCTGCGTGTCCCCTTTGATCTGTCACAATGGCGCAGTCGACGAACGTCGGCCGCCAATGTAGTGGAGGGAACGTCGGGACAAGCCTTCTTCTACGACGCCCCTCATAGGCTCAGTTTTGCTTCGGGACATTCAAGGCCACGAACGAGACCAAAACCATTTGGCCACTTCGTCTTGAAGCGCCTCGGCATATTTTAAACCCTGGCTTAAGTTAGCTGGAACGCTCGGTATATATGGCCTTCGGGCTGCGCAGTGTTGTAGTAAGTTGTTATCGCTTTCCGCCAAAAGATGTTATACTCCTGAGCAACAGAAAATGTTCAGTAACGCCGCTGTGAGACGATGGGTTACACTTTTGCGTTGGTGATGTAGATTTCTTAATTTTTCTCCTGCATGGAAAAGAGGGAGGGGTGAAGCTCTCATTGTCACTTCGCCCCTAAGAACAGTGAGATAGTTTTTTTTCCCCTTTTTGCTCTTCTTCTGCACACGACTCAGTCCTTTTTTGCTTTCTCTAACCTTACGCAAAGGCTATCCAACGACCGCGCTGCCGCATCAGCAGCGACTTGAAACAAGAAACATGCTCCGTGCCAATTCTAGCTTGCTTCAGGGATCTGCGTTTGATTAGGTGTCTGTGTGTGCCCATTCCTTTTCGTCTCTGTCACTTGAACGGGGTTGTTTTCTTTGTGTGGTTGCGCGCTGCAACCATTGTTTAGTGAGAAAAATGCCATTCGAAAGGAGGCAGATGGGGTAAAAGAGTTTGCGGCGTAAGGATTGTGAAAAAAGAAGACCTTAAAAAAATGCGTCGACAGCTTGACCACTTCGTTGTTATTTACTGTAGGGCTTTGGAACTTGTTCTATCAGCGAGAAGTCAAAGCTGAACAAGTCCATTGAAGCACGACCAATAAAATTAGAAGATGTTAGCTGGGGGACGCTCATTACTCAAGTTGCTCAGGCAACCGACCAGAAGTGTTAATCAACCTCGTTTTACTTTCCTCTTCAGGAGAGAATATATCTGTACTTTTGTGTTGACATTTAAATTCTGTTCGTGTTTCATTTACGACAATAAACAGCGCACATCACTGAGAGCTGCTAATGAGGCGCGCGCAGAAAGCAGCTGCAATAAAAAACTATGCGATAAAGATGAGAGAAGCCAACAGCCACAGAAACCAAAGAGCACAGGGGATTTTCTTTTTAATTTATTTATTTTTTGTGCTGTTGATTAAGTAAGAATATTACTGTCGCTTGAAGCTAATTGATTAGAAAAGCAGAAGAAAAAACAACCGCATGCCGCCGGTGGGATCCGAACCCACGACCTCCGAATTACGCGTCCGGTGCTCTACCTCTGAGCTACGGCGACGGCTGTCAAACCTTCTGCTTTCGGGGGTATTTATGTTTACAAATAACCTAACCTTGAGAGTGTTCATCAGCGCCACCCACGTTCGTAAGCGGCGGACGTGGAACGTCCTGAGTTACCGCTGATGTGACGTAGAACGCCATCGAACGGCGAGGGTGGAAGCTGTGTGAGAACCCTCTTATGCTTCCTATGGCATCAAGGCTGCCAGAACCGAGGCCCTTGCTAAGCAATTAAGCAAACAAGGGAAGGGGAACGAGGGGCTCGTTATAAATATGAGAGAAGCCAACAGCCACAGAAACCAAAGAGCACAGGGGATTTTTTAAATTAATTTATTTTTGTGCTGTTGATTAAGTAAGAATATTACTGTCGCTTAAAGCTAATTGATTAGAAAATGCGATAATGAGTATCATACGGCGTAAACTACGTGACAGTCATCAGTTACCGCATTTTCTTTCGGCGAGGAGCATGTCGTCTACCGTACCTACTGCGCAAGAAACGAATGCAGGGCGAACCATCCATAAGTAAACTAGGTAATGTATTAGGAGGGTTCTTGCACCCTCCTTAGTGCATTTAACGCGGGTAGTGAGTAGTAAAGCCCTTTGTCCTACCTCCTTTCGGCTCCGGCCACAAAAACATTGCTTCGCATAACTGCGCCCCTGTTAACGTCTGCTCTTCATTAGGTTGAACAGTGAACAATTTGCTTGAACTTCCAGCTGAAGTGCAACTTATTGTGGCACTAAATAGTATTGGTTCCTTTTTCCGCGTGACAGCTACCGGTGAACCTTACGGAAAGCAAACGCACTTAAGTTCGGTGCAAGCATTGCGTTAAGCAACCATAAAATTACAATCCGCTTGATCCGCAAAGAGCGCTCAGGCATTTTACTGATAGTAGCTTCTTGCGGGGACTTCATTTACAGCCTAAAAGTCGACCGAAGCCGGCACGAAAGCACTAGTCAGCACACAGGCAGGAGCCGCAAGCCGTTGCGTGGAGATAAAGACGAAACAACTATGCGGGTATAAAAGAGGGCGACAAAATAAAACAAGACCTGCTGCTCGCGTAATCAGGCATAAGCAGACAGAACGCCTTCGGCGAAGCGTGCTCGCCAACTAGAATAGGAACTTGAGTCTAAGCACAAACGTGTCTATGGTACAGCGGGAGCACCGAGCGAAACACGCAGATGCAACAACAGCCACTGTTGTTGCATGCGGGAAGATTCAGACATATTAGTCCTGCAAAATGGGCTTTGCGTAAAATGCTTTCACCAACACGATGTAAAACGATTTTAGTTCGGGTGTCGGTGGTACATACACTCGCAAGTTTGGCGACGAATCCTTATAATCAACTTTTTTATTTTGTTGTTGGGGTGTGTCGCAAGCACAAGAGCGAACACCGAGCCACTCTCCTGCTACTTGTGTAGAGCGCTGTAGCGCATGTAGCCAAGACCTTTGCGACTAAAATAAAAGTATCTATTGGAGACATCGAAACTCTTGTTTACGATAAAAAAAAAAAACGAAGTTCGCTCATAATGCAGGTCCGAGAATTTCATTCAGCACACGCGGAATATGCGCGCGTTGAATTGTCAGCCTCCCCTGCTATAAATTATGTTATAATTCCGTTACATAAAACTTACAAATTCCAACAGAGTTTTCAAACAATTTCTGACCCTGAAAACAAACTTCAGAGCTAGCTTTTACGCGTTCGATAACTTCCACGTCAAAGTTCAAACCCCTCAAGTTCCACAGTTCGGTATGGTTCGGTGGCCATCTGCCACAGATGATCTGCCCGTCCGGCCGGCCCGAGCTAACTCTCCGATCCCCTT
This sequence comes from Amblyomma mixtum, assembly GCF_055824585.1. NCBI lineage: Eukaryota > Metazoa > Arthropoda > Arachnida > Ixodida > Ixodidae > Amblyomma > Amblyomma mixtum. Next base: position 320,665,629 of record NC_143012.1, read on the forward strand.
TCCGATTATTCATATTTGCTAATAGTTCATATTAACTATCTGTGGCATGTTTCTTAAAGTTCAGGTCATATTGAAAGTAAGGAAAGGAAGAAATTAACAGAAATAAATCGCAAACACAAAGGCCACTTCCACTTCGGTCTGCACAGCAGTTATAAAAACTGGGAAGCCCTCTTAATTACATTCTTAAAGAAGGAAATACGATAGGATTTACACTGCCTGCCTTGGTGCCTATAATGAGTGTGTAATGTTGTTGTGATTTTCCGTCCACATCTCTGGTTGGAACCGGTTCCATTGCGCTTGCATGGTATACATGAGTCATCACATTCTAGAATGTTTGAGTTCTTGCCATTGGATTATTATATGAGATTATACTTATGAGACCAAGTAATCGACATTAATTCATTTTTTGTGATGGGACTACTTTTAAACTTTTGGGTCTCCTCACATTTTCAACATTGGCGTTGCCCTATGATTGGCCCACTGGCCGCTGCGCGGTGTTGATGACGTCACCACCCTCTCCATCGCGTTCACAGGTGGCAGAGAGTACTGATATCCGTACTAGCGCACTAGCGCAGCGGTTAAGCGATGGGCCACTGCCTCGGCAGGTGACAGCTTTTTACACAGCCTCTGTTCCCTCACAAAAATTTTTTAGACAGCCTGTAGAGTGTCTATAGACTTCTATCTAGAACGTCTATAGACTCTTTGTAGACAAATCCTAGAGAACAGTCAATAGGCAATACAAATGCTCTAGACACTCTATAGACAGTCTATAGATTTATGGCCATACACCTTTAGTAGACTTTTGTCTATAGACTGTAAATAGACAAAAAGAAATATTCATAGGAAGGCAAAAGAGTCTATAAGTCTATAGACTGTCTGTAGACAATTTTTATACGGGGTGGGGCTTGTGAAACCTAGGTTGCTCTTCTCGAGCTCCCGCAAGGTTCAAGCGCAGCGTCACGCTGGGCAGGTGTCAACTGCACTGAATTTGGCAACGGTGGGCAGTTTGCTCGCAGTCCGGTGGGCAAGTTGCGTTAACGTCGCAAGGTCACTGACCACGCTCGACCAATCAAGGAATTTCGAATTCGGCATTGCTCTCTTATGGGTCAACTCAAGTCACGTAACCCTGATGACGTCATCAGAGAATTTCGTTTCGGAGAAGTCGGAAATGTTTCTGTGAGCACACAGCCTAATAGCTATCGCTTTAATATAGAATGCACAGCCGGTCGTACGACGTGATGCGATGAATCTGCGTTGGTCCGTTCTTTCGTCCGTGTGTCCATTCGTTGATGAAAAAAAGTGAACGTGGCCCCACCGACAAGCCGCGGAAGCTTTGCCGCCATCACAAGCACCCGATTCATGGGTAAGGGTCACAGTGTTTTATTTTTTGCCTCAGAAGAGCGCTTCTTTGTAGGTAGGTAAGCGCCTCTTGACGATGAATTCGGAGTGCATAGTGCTAACGCTTTAAAAAGCATACTCCGTCTCAATATAAGTACGCGCCCCTGTCTATTGCTCCAATACAAATATTTAAGAAAAGTTGTGTGCGGGGATGGAAAACTGTACAGAAAAACTGAATCTGTGTTTCAGCATCTATTACGAGGAGACATTAGTGGTCCAAGATTTTTGCGGTCTTTTACGGCTTTGATTCTATACCGAAAGGGATGCCGCCATCAGTTTTAATTTCCATATTTAACCTGATAAGTAAAAACTTAGATTTGAAAGAAACCGGGGAAAGCCATGCCGAAATCCTATCAGTTTTGTTCGTGTCAGTCAAAGAGGCGTGTTGGTGAAAGGCTAAAGAATTACTTCGAACGATTTATAGAATTATACAGTAGTAAGGTGGAAAGTTGGGCGAGTTGAATCTTATTCATGATGAAGTTTAGCGCCAAAAACGAGGACAAAGAAGGAGTGAAGACACAACACGAGCGCTTTTTCGCAACTAAAACTTTAATGGAAGAACACATAACATATATACCCATCTCGTGAAGTAAATCAAAAAGAAGAAACATTAATATCTTTTCCTTTCCCCCCTTTTTTGGTTTTTTTTGGTATTTTGGTTTCGCCTTCGTGATTGTGATTGTGACCATGAAGTTTCCTGTTTTTGCACCCTTTATGTACCTTTTGCACCCTCAGCACTCTTCAGATGTATCGCCCTCTAAGGTTTATCTTGACCATATCATGTATGTTTCTTCTTTTTGATTTACTTCACGAGATGGGTATATATGTTATGTGTTCTTCCATTAAAGTTTTAGTTGCGAAAAAGCGCTCGTGTTGTGTCTTCACTCCTTCTTTGTCCTCGTTTTTGGCGCTAAACTTCATCATGACGATTTATAGAAGTTAGAAAAGTGGAGGCGTGCCCATATATTGATTCGGCTTTACCTCAAAAGCAGTGTGCCCCATTAGCGACTGCACACTTGCAAATACAGTGCAGGGACTCAGGTAAAGAAAAGAGATGTAATATTCGTGCTCCATCCTAAAGAAAAATAACTATTTTTGCTGACGCGTTTCGTCGTTGCAGTCAATTAATACGTGACTGTTGCCAGTGGCGGGGGTACGAATAGGGACAATGCGCATGGGCCTTTTTGTGCATGTGTTATTTCAAAAACGAGCAGGCTGACCCTAGCATAGTCGCGTTGTGAACAAAGGCGACTCAGGTGTTTCTTTTCTGTGGAAGTGCGTCGCATTGAAAAAAATTTATTGACTTCGCTACAGCAAGCGGGTGAAGAAACTTGTGCTATTGGGCGGCGTGTCATGTTCTGATCATTTCTCAGTTAGGTAAGGACACAATGGAGATTCAAATGGCCGCTTCTGACGGGTAAATCAATACCGTTCGCTTGCCCTAGCCTTTAGAGAAAATGAGAACCTGAAGCAGGAAAGAGAAAAATTACAAACCATACAAAGGACGGTATTCGATGCTTGAACACCGTCGCAGTTTTGTAACTGACAGTAGAGAACTGAAAGAATTGCCCACTCTACGCAGCGTGTTATGTGCGCACGGATGTGCTTGACGTTTCTGACGAAATCATATACGTTGAGATTTGGTTGAGCAATGAGGTACAGTATTTTGGTGTGAAAGACGGCGCCTGCGGGTAATCGGAGATGATTGCCTCTGAGCGCACGTTGAATGCAAATATACGTATCAAAATTAGGTTTCGGAGCATTGTTTGTCAAAAATGAATGACCAAGAGCGAGTGCCAGATTGTTGCGTCAGCACTGTCTCTTGCACGAACATTTATGCAGGACATGGTAAAAAGCGCGTGAAAATAAAGCAACAGTGAACGTGCGTTGTCAAATACTCCTCGAAAGGGAAACGCATGGTGTACTGCGTTTGCGAATCAAGCCCTCCAAGGAAGTCGCTGTTAGCAAGTGCTGATATCTGAGGAGAAGTTACCGGAGCAAAATGGTCATGGTTCAGCCTCGGAACGTAGAGAATAGTGGAGAAAACTCCGTCTTAAGTCCCCAACCTTACCGTGTGCCGTGCAAATTCGGCTTCCATAGCTTAGCCTTGTGCTGGAGCCTGTTGTGATGGTTTGAGGCGGTTACGGTATTTTCTTCTGGAAGAGATTTTTTGCTTCCTGGATGCTACTTGCGAAAGTATGAGTGAGCTAAGAACCGCAGAGAGTCAGTCTCAATGCACCATATTCCAAAGTTTACCACACCAACGATCATTGGCGCCGTGCTGAGCATGATTATAGAAACTGACTTGTTCTCCTGTGACGAATGCATCTATTATAAGGCGTAAAAATCGCCCCATTGCTACCCGTAGAAGCAAATGACGCTAAAACATTTCGTGCCCTTGCTCTGTCTTAAGTCCCCTTGCCTTAGAAGCTTCGCGCGTCGAGCCTAAGGCGAGTGTGCCGCGGCTTGCCGTAGCAGTTTATGGTATGTAATATGGGGTTGTACCAGCGAATCCAGTGCAGTATTTTCTCTAACGGCAGTTGTGCAGCTGTAGTTTTCAACTTTACGACATCTTTGCAGGAGTGAGATAGCTTGGATCGAGGCGCTGCTGACCCAAATTTTAATGAGTCAATTACGAAAATGGTTCCTTGGGTGCCAGAGGCCATTACAGAGGCCTTCGCAATGTGGAACGCGTTCTCGTAGCTCACGGAGGCTAGCCTGGAATAGGAACTGTTCGCTGTTAGGCTGTTTGCTGCGGGATTCTTTAGAAAAAGTAATTGGATATGTCCCTACACGCTGCCTAAGCGTTAAGCGGGTCTCCACCGAGTAAACATCAAAACCAGAGCAGCAAACTCCACTGCAATCTTTGAGCCACCGAAATAATTGTTTAAGAGCTTGGGCTCCTTAGGGTAAAGCGAGACGTGATAATTAAATGTTCCAGTGCTATCAAATTTATTTCAGGAGAAAAATTAGCCATCCTTAATTGTCTTAGGGGAGATGGCTGTAGGATGAAAAAGAGGATTCAGTCACTCAGCATTTCTTCACATTCTAAATATATAGCTCTCATAAGCATCTAATCTGAGGAAGTTTAGTGGTCTCATTACGTATAATAATAATTGAACACGACGACTAAAGGGACACGACGACTATATGACAAGAAATATGTAAAAGGCCAGATGATGTGCAATGCATGTTTTCATACTAAGCGGATGGAAACGCCGGCTTGTCTTTTTCTTGCGCAATAGCAGAAATAGTGGCTGCTTATTTGTAAACGCGTTTCTAGCTTCATATATAAGTCACTTTTAATGGCGACTTAAAAAGACACTGAGGACCAGCGAAATTCTGCCTATATCAATAAATTACCGCGTTGTGATGACAAGGACGTCCCTTTCGGTGAAAGCAGGGCATTCATAAGCTAGAACAGGTCAAAAAATGGAATACAGGTGTCGCCACCATAAATCTTTTTAGCATCGGAATGGTGGTGCGTTAAGACCTCTCTATATATTTTTTTACGCGTGGATCCGCGAGGCTCGGGTACACCGCTGTACAACTCCATACGGCGATCATGCAGGCTTTTGGGTGTTGAGCATAACGAGTTTGAAATGAGTGGCGGGAAAATCTTTAAATCAAGTTTCTCCCTAACATATCCGTCGTTTTGCAAAAGGCACTCGTGTGCTGTGGGATATCAGTGAACGTCAAGGGCCACTGAGAACAGCTGAATCCAATTATTGTTTGCAGTAAAGGCTTATCTACCTCTTTCTGGCATTGTTGGCGTTTGTCAACAGCAAAATATCAATTTGTTAGCAAGAATCTTGGATTTAAACTTATCTTGCCTGTCGACTCAAACTCGTGATGTCCTTACAAAAAGGCCGGGTTACCACCGTTTTGAAGAGAACGGCGATCTAGTGTCCTAACGGGCATCAGCGCCCAAAAGCCAGTGCCGACGCAGAAATTTGACTTGCGTAATGGGCCGATGAAGGTGACACCCGTATTTATTTTTTTCATTTTCAGCTTATAAAAGCTCCATTTTCTATGGGAGTGGACTCTTTGTGATTAGAACACGTTACCCTCTCAATACAGGCAAACCTCTTTTTGGGCTCATGGTCACTTGAAAGAATTTCAGGTAGTCGAAATTAAACCCGAGCCCTGCACTAGGGCGGGCCTTCCTACCGTTCTTCCTTTACTCCCTCCTTGATCCCTTCCATCACGGCGCGGTTGAGGTGCCCACTGAGGCTGAGACAGTTACAACGTTTTTACTTCACTCAAGCCTAATTACTATTCTTCGTACCGCCCAAACATCGACATCTTAAGAAAAAAAACCACATTATCAATTTTTACAGCGAGCCAAAGTTCAAGATTTCCTGAGTGTTCTTTTAACGAGTATCTCGAGATATTTAGTAACAGGGGCGATATACAGGTTGCCCCGAGTTTGGTGAAACTCGGACTCTACTAGAGCTCTGGTAACGCCCTCAGACGAAAGAACTAATGGAATCAAGACGCAAAATTCGTCCCTCAGCGCGCCTCCAGTTTCACTGAGATATCTAGAGTCACACCCAGTTTATCACCCCTTGGTCGTCGCCTCTTGTGCTTCGCGGGCGGTCGAAAATTTGTGACTCACGTGATCACGTTGTCGAGGCCTTACCGAGTGCATTACCGGTACACAAAAGCTACGAAGGCAATGTTTTTAGTGCATTTTTATAAGGCACGTTTTAATGGTTCACAAGCATTCTATGCTGTGAAACAATGCGCTTATGAACCAGCAATTACGTCACCATTTCAAATTCTAGCCCATAAAGACTTCGCATGCTTGTTCTGCAAGTTTACGTGTTCGACACATTTAAAACCGTCGAGTTCTGAACGCTCCGCAGCTTTGGATTAACTGAATCGCGAGGAACATTTGCGATAAAGAGCATATTCAATTTGAAGGGCTCTTTCCTGCCTAAATAATATATGAATATGTCTCTTTTTTTTTCACTTGCTACTAGCTAATTGGCATTCTTCTCAAGCTGCGGAAGCTTTATGTGTAGCGGTATATGCTCCCTGATTGATCACCCTTGTTACTGCGTCAAGCCTGTGCAAATTTTCGGTGGGTCTGCTTTTCCTGTTCTTGTTGACTGGCATATACGAGGAACACAAAGAAGATAAAAAAATAGCACATTTTTGTTCCCTTCCCTATAAGACAAAACTAATCCTTCTGTAAGCCCTCCATGTGTGACGTCCAAGGCAGACTAGAGGCTCCTTTTATCGAAGATTGAAATCAGTGTGGGCACTGCGTGAACTATACCGCTTTCAGATCACCATAAGGAGTACAAGGACTTTTCAAAGCCTGCAGAGAGAGATAAGACCATGGCAGGCCTAATGGCAGCGCTTTAGAGCAAACCCGTTAAGATGGGAGAAAGAAATAGGCTGTAACTTCCAGTTATGATGACAAGAAGAGTCTTATAGTAAGCTCCAGTAAGCTCCCCTATAATCGCATGATCGCATACTGGAAAGCAAAAAGATGACACAATGATTCTGGTGATTCTTAATGACAATTGTTAAGCTTAAACACATATAAGGCTGCTTAAAAAATTATTTTGGATAGCTGTGAAGAAGATCTTAACGGTGGCTACAATACCTTAGATGCTTGGGGTAATAGCAACTCAGAAAAAAATTAAGGTATTGGCTAATCGGTGATTTGTTGGTAATGGTTTTCTCGTCGTCTCAAAGAGCTTAATGCTAACAAGCTGGCGACCAGATGTTCACGTGCCCTCAACGGCAGGTGTTTAAGAATCGGAAAATGAATTTTTAATTTTTATTCGGTTGTCTAATGAATATATAATCTTGACCTGCAATATGCAGATGTTATATTTTCGTTTTAATAGATTAGGTTCGTCTTATAGCCTTAAAACAGTAACCAGAAACACCGCAGAACTTACCGGAGGAGAGGGCCTCTCTCTCCAAAACTATACGAATGTCACCGTTTCAGAAGCTCACATGGCGGGTTGAGCTAGTTAGTGTGGCTTAGTGAAAAAACACTGTGCCCTGCGTTTCCAGCGCAATATCTCGACGCTTTTACTTCTTGTGCCTAAAGTAGGTATTGTAAAGATGTTCGGAATGAGCGTTACTATTTGGTGGTTAGTAAGTAGGAAATCAAATCAACTTACAAGGTTGCATTAGAAGTGGGCAAATGTCCTAACGATTTATTTATTTAATTATTTATTTATTTGGGAATACTGCAGAGTCGCCTGACTCCAAGCAGGAGTGGACACAAAAAACAAATACAAGAATCAAGAATACAAGAATACACGAATACAAGAAACAATACAAGAATACAAGTACAACTTCACCCCAGCATTTTCAGGTTTGTAACGAACTCTTGCCCACTGGGACTCCCAATTTAGAGAATGTATTCACGTCTGTAGTAACAATTCTGCATTCATTTCTAGCTACGTGCCGTTAATTGTAGCTCCTCTGCAGTGCTTTTGACCCTTTCTATTGATTTTTTGTTATATCCTGTCACTCGTATTTTCTTCACCTTATTCCTGCGAAACTTTGCTTTATTCCAGTTGTTTCTGTTTTACCGCATTCATTACAATATTGTTGTCCCCGCAGCTCTGTAATACACCCTGGGCGAAGATCCCCTTCACCAAGCCAATCTTGAGAATGCCAGAAATAAAATAAGGAAATAACTGCTGAGTGGGGGAATACTTATGCTTATCGCTTTTCTATTTGCAAATTTACTTTGGCCCTTTGGAATTACTACGCATATTTTTCTCTCACGCTTTCACTTTGCTAGCAGTGCAAAGTGACCTTCATCTGTTGAGTAGTTCAGCATGAAGCACCTGTGCCGCCGTCGCCAAGGTGCAGTGAGTGATAAAGCGAGCTTTGCGTTCCGACTGCTTAGTCAATGTCGTCCACGATTACTCCAGATTATCCGGTTTACGTCAATCCAACGTTCTTGCGCCCTCTCTTCACTATTTCGCGTGTGTCGCGACCGCACCCATTCTTAAAAGTATTTTTCTAGAACACGGTTTGCTATATTTAGCTGAAGGCCAAGCGAGATAACATAAAGCCCTCATTCCGAATAATTCGTGATCAACCCTTATTTTCTTCAAAGACAGGCTTCTATTAATGAAGGTGACAAGCTACCAGCATTCGTATTGCGTATAAAGGAAGCCAACACTCACAGAAACGACGGATCATAGGAAGTGTTTCTATCTTGTGTAATTTATATATAATTAGTGCTGTTGATCGGTGTGAAATTGTGTAGTTGCTTTATCGATTAAAAATAATTGATTATGAAGTAAATGAAAGAAAATGCCTAAAAACTCAAATGCGTGGTAAAAACAAAAACTGAAGGAAGTTCGAGCATGTCACTATGGTACCAGTACTTTCGAAAAGCATGGAGCACGAACGAAAGTATTGTTCTGTCCAAGAGCAGCAAGTAATTCCGCATGTTGTACGCGTGTGGTGAAATCTTAAGTTCAGTTTCGATTGTAAATACTCTATTTTTTTTTCGATATTGTTTAGATGCCAGCTACCTTCAATAGGAATTTCCGGTGGCTGGTAATGACACTGACCATTACGATATCATTTTTTACAGACCATTCATTACGGATCACGCTGTCCTAAATTGACTGGTGGGATGGTTAAACTGTGATGCCGGCAGGAGTTTTGCAATAAGCGCCACGATGAGACGCGTTCCAGACCTTGAAAGGGAAGCGGGTAACGAGGGCGGAGTGAGATCCCTGATGAGCTCTGCGTTAGAAAATGACCTTCAGTTAGAGGAATACAAAAAACGTGTACTGCTAATAAGAATTGACCACTAAGGAAGTCAAAGCTTGATGAGTGCTTTCTTCATGATGATTTAAGATTTGTTTGTTACTTTTTTTCCCCAAATGGTTGTACTGGAATGACGAGAATTCCGCAAGAGGCGTGAACGCGGTTTCACGAGCATTCTCAATTAGTCCTCCTAGACGAAAGAAAAACGTCTTTTCCGGAGGGTAAGCACAAGCCCCAAGTAAAATATGCATATAAAAACAGCAGTTATAATTTATTACGCTAAACGTGGCTGCATATTGGCGTACCGGTGTTAAACTCTTGAACGAGTAAATTTACGGATGTCGGGGCCAAGAAAAGCGCACCAAAAAGGTCCAGATATGTTTCCTGAACACGTATACTGCTGTGCTCATGATAAGTACTTGAAATAAACGTAGTGTTCGGATTCACTGCATGGGTGGCTTTGGAGGAATTAAGGAACGCTTACTGCGGATATGGTGTAGAGCCCAAAAGCTAATACCCTGGCGGCTTCACGTTCCTCGGCCGAATTGGAGTCAAGCAAAATCACCAATATTTTAAAGAATAGTACTTCTTTCCGTAAAGGGACCTCACCAGCGAGTATCACCTGTGTACACTTTCACAGTGCAGGTTTCAGGTGAACGCTAAATGCTGAGAGCGCTATTTCTCCTTTTTGTACGGACAGAAAAAAACAATCGCTGCCAAAAAGTGTGTGTGTGTGTGTGTGTGTGTGTGTGTGTGTGTGTGTGTGTGTGTGTGTGTGTGTGTGTGTGTGTGTGTGTGTGTGTGTGTGTGTGTGTGTGTGTGTGTGTGTGTGTGTGTGTGTGTGTGTGTGTGTGTGTGTGTGTGTGTGTGTGTGAGGGGGGTATTTGCGCGTTATTTCTCCTTTCTGTACGGACGCGTATTGATGTTACGGAGAGAAATAAAAAACAATCGCTGTCAAAAAATGTGTGTGTGTGTGTGGGGGGGGGGGGGGTATTTGCGGTGTGCCTCCGCTGCCGAGTGGACCAAACAAGCGCACACTAGGTCACGTACAAATACCAGGTGTTACATCACCATTAGTAACACAAATATATAAATATGGTTTACAGCGAGGAATGTTTCACAGACTAAGCAAAACAAGCGTATTAAAAAAGCAGGAATCTTTTCACGATTCAGCGATATGAGGCGCGCTTTGGTTCAGACCCACATGGACAGACATTTCCTGAAATTTTATCTGCACCGATGTCAGCTACTGACAAACTATTTCGGCTGAATTTGAATGGTAGAAAGATAATTAGCTGTCTTCGTAGAGCTTCAAATCTTTTACAACACCAGAAATAAGTGAAAATTATTTCTTATTGGGAGTCGTCATTTCAAGTGTGGAGGCTTAATATGACAATGTTAGTTTACGGCTGCATGTTTCGGAGTAAGCTTCATAAGAATATGTTGTGGCCTTTCACCCGTGCGTCAGATCATTAATTGTTTTGTGAAGTTTAGGGGGTTGATATTTAGACGTCTTTCACATGTTCTAGGTGGGTAGCGCTTTAAACAAATGTACAAAACAAGGACGCAGACATAAAAGGCGTTGACTGCCAACTTATGCCTTACTGCGAGCATCATCTGTACATCCAGTGAGACGTACAATGAAAGAAAAAACAACCAGAAAATCCAGGCACTGAACAAAGGGGGAAAGCAATACGCCACCATAGCGAACCACTCGAAATTGATCATAGTAGAAGTATCCTGGTAAATAGTAATAAATTTTCCTAGTGACCAAGAACAAGGGTATGCTCACACACCTTTCTGTAAGAGATTTAGTTATCGAGGCATGTAATCGTGCTGCCATCACATGGTCTTCAAAACGTAAATGAAAAATTTCCCAGGCGTTGGGACTCGCTTCAAGTGTTGAGCTTCTGAAGACTTTTTGCATGCCGGTTTAGTATATGTCAGTTTAACCTCAACGCCATGACGTAAGCTACCCCAACACTACCAAGTGAAGCAGTGTAGACAGCTTCTATTCCACCGACCCATTATTAAACGAAACGAAGAACTATAGAACGTCAGTAGAACAAGCGTAAAAATTCCTACTCCAAGTCCCAGGCCGTCGTCCAAGTCTGGACACGACTCCTGTGATAGTCAGCTGAGTCACAGCAAAAGACACCGGAGGAGCTATTTTGAGGAAAGGATTCTTCTGGGCTTCAGATGTCACATCCTAATAAGCCAGGTTACGAAAGCAGCCGGCTTCAGAGAATTTCCCAGATGGGTCAGGCTCTTGGATTACTGCTGCCGGAAGTGATTAACCGGGTTAACTGTGGCTGGTTGCACCGAGAATCTTGCAATCTTCTTGTCTGGTATGGCGCTGGAAAGCAATACGACTGAGACTGAGTGTGGTTCCGCGACCATAGATATTAAAAAGCAGATGTAAATACAAATTTCATGGAAGCCTGCTCTGCAGGAGATGCATCCCGAGCAGATGCAATACTCGTGGAAACATCAGTAGGCATTTAGAAAGAACGTGATCTCTGGGTTATTGTTAAGCTGACAGTCTTACTAAAAAAAAAAGAAACGCTGTCACGTAAACTGCATGCCAAGCTTTGTGTGGAGATCGTTTTGGAAATCTTCCCCAGTAATGCCCAGTACATGTACCTATGAGATGTTTTCTTTTTTTGGCTCATGAATAGAGGATATAACTGCCCGTCTGAAAACATTAAGTTCATATTATATTTTTGTGCAAGCACTTGTAATGCTACAACAGCGTGAATATCACAGCAACGAACAAAAAAATGTTTTCCTATCCATGCAAATGAGTCCGGCAAATAATTACACAGCAAAAAACCATTGCATGCTTGAATTATGTTTACTGTCTGCTTTGATATGAAAAGCTTTCATAGCGTACTGTGCTTTAGCAGCAGGGTACGAAAATGCATTCCTTAAAAGTTCTGCACATTAACTGCAGTCGAAGCACAATTGTATCCGTCATATTGTGTCCATGGGTGTGATAATCTTCAGTAAACAGTAGAAAAATTAGGCAAACTTCGTTCTCAATCGAGGATAAACAATGGGTTAATCAAGGGGACAATTTGATCGATATGGAAGCAGTCAAGCTCGCCAAGACGACAGCATCAAGCTCAGCGATTTGATATCATTCAAACTTTGACAGTTGTATGCGATAGGGCTGCGGACTTCGCTGCAGCAGGGCAGGAAAACTGTTGTCATGAAAGGTCACACCGGAAGAAAAGAAATAAAGTGTATTTTACTTTGCGACGGTGGACCCAAACAAAAAAAATGTAGAAAAACTAAGTTACATAAGCGTCACAAATATGACTTCGACAGAACCGCACTATATAAACAGCAGAAAAAAGAAGGTTTTATAGGTTCGTTAGAAAAAGTCAGGAGAATGAACACAACACTAAAAAGAAAGTAGTAGAATTGAACAAAAAGAATATTCGGCAGCACGCGACCAAAACAAGCAGGCCTGCTGCTCTGCGGGAACACGCCTGGCGCCGTGTTGTGCGTTCCGTATTCCATCAGCCCACACATCCGTCGCGTGTAGGGAATCGACCCATTCGTCCATGAAAAGTGGGATCAAAGGAAACGCAGCTACACGGTTAGAGTGACGTTAGTGCCCCGCTTTTCTAGATCCCGGGTGTACGAGGCGAACCTTTGGTGCTGTTGGCTCTGCTTCGGGTCGCTGCAGTCAGCTCTTTCCTCGACAGCCAACTGCTTTCGTCGATCTTTTCTTCTGCCCTCAAAACCACAGGATTACGTTAGCTTGCGTCAGTGACTACGTCTTGGGTCGTTTGCCCAATGCGGCGCCTTCCCGCGCCACCTTGCGCTAATGAAACAGGAAGGGAGCCCCCAGAAATCGATCCCTCTTGCGCTTAAGACACTGGGACCGCCTACTATTGTTATAGCTACGCGTTGGCAAGCGCTACTTCTCCTTAGCAACTACTTCTTCGCAGTCGCAACTGTATGGTTGAGGAGCTGTAGTCTCCCTTCTTTTTCGAGAAGTAAAATAAGTGATGTGACGTATAGTCGTAGGTGTTTCTTCCTTTGTGCTCGTCATTTTTTACGCTGCAGTTATGTGGAAGTGACGTATAGCATTGTTTCCGATCTAGTTTTCTGGTGAGTAAAATCTTCGGCGATCATCCTTTCTTGGTGCCAACCTTTGCCTTCTAAGTTTCTTAAAGGTGAAACAGCCCAACGGCACAAGGACATAGAATAGAAATGACGTAACATAGCGCTGTCATCATGACAGAGCAACCTGTCCATTAATTCTCGTTCTTAGGTCTTGAAGTGCATTAGAGATGAAAACGTATGTTTTAAGTAATACGGTGGTTCGGCCTAGTTGGTTCATAATTATGCCAGATTCTGAGGACAGCACTAATTGGTGGGAACACTTAAGCTGCGTCTTAACAGTATGACGCCACTAGCTTAATGGGCTTATGCATATATATATGTGGAATTGGAATTATCTGCTTTAAGCCGCCGCGGTGGCTCAGTGGTTATTGTGCTCGGTTTCTTTGTGCTCGGCGGCGGTCGAACTTCGATGGAGGTGAAATTCTAGAGGCCGTGCGCTGTACGAAGTCAGTGCCTGTTAAAGAACCCCAGGTGGTCTAAATTTCAGGAGCCCTTCGCTACAGCGTCTCTCATAGCCTGAGTCGCTTTGGGACGTTAAACCCCAATAAACCAACCAAACCAAACCGTTCTCTGCTTTAAATTCATACATTCCTGGGAGTCTTCATACCACTCCTGTCGCAGGGGTGTATAGCGGTTAAGCGATGCTGCATTGCTCTGCGATGGCAGGTGCTGCCACAGGTGCTGTCACAGGTGTTTCTTGTGCGACACAGGTTTCTGCCAATACGGTGGGTAGTTTGGGACAACGCCGTAATGGTACGTGACCTAATTTGCCGCGTGCCTCTTATCTGGGGATTTTTTCTGAATTTTTCGCTCACGGTGAACGACGCGATATCGCCGAGGCCGGATTTTCTGCGACACGAGTTCCTGAGCACTATCGCGTTGAAAGAGAACCGAGACTACCAAGGGACATAAATGTGCCTTCGCGTAAAATATTGTTGTGTAAAGACACTAGAGGATCGGTGACGGATGGCATTACAATCCATTTTGTGTGCTCTATTTGTCCTCCAGAATGCAGCCCAAGTTTTTACCACGACAGTGTCCTTGGTATTTAGCATTTGCAAGAAAACGAAAGTTTCGAACTTCTAAATTTAGTCAAGCCAGCTTAATCAAAAATCCGAAAAAAGAACTGTTTTATTGTTATTCCTTGGTTTTAGAATGCATTTTTTACAACTCGAGAACTAAGCACACATTTGGCACAGCAAAGAAGGCGTTCATTCAGCTTCTTTGAAGCTAAGAAACATATTTTGAAATTCTAGCATACCTTCATTTCGAAAGCATTGTTCGAAGATAATTTCAGTTGCATTGTTCAGCATCTCAAATACACCTAGGTTATCGGTTATTCCTTCTCCACTGCCAAAATTTCAGATTGTGAGACGAAACGCCAGACTGCATCAAATTCATATTTGCGGAAAATTCCGTGTCGTCGTCTTTCGCCACCACTTTGAAACTCTTGCTACGCAAGCTTCTTGTAGGCCCATACGTGGAATTCAGCTGTAGAATCTACGTGATGTTAGGACCACTTATATAAAAGCTAAGTAGATGTGGTTTCCAGTTCGAACATCCTCTCTGACAGGATTGTCCGCCATCGCGTTAATTAGCCTCGCACCGAGCGGTCTCCAAATGTCAGAGGTAGTCCACCTACGTTTTTCCAAACAATGTTGCCACTTTGAAAACCAAAGCCTTCAGTGCGCCTCTAGTTGAGCAGCGAGGACCACTTATGGATGCCAGTACGCTATTTTTTTACTCGCTCGAATTCGCAGTCAACATCCTCAGTGAAGCCTGAGGCATTTCTGGTCGTTAATTCAATAACCTTTTTGCGCTGCAGCGTCCTGTAGAACCTGCCTTTATATGGCTGCCTCCATTCAGGCTTGCCTCACCGGATAGAATAGTCTCCATCGGCAACGAGGGCTAAAGTGCTTGCACTCCGATTGCATATTAGTGAAGCACGTAATCCTACTGGTCCTCAGGGGCTGTTGTGTTATGTAATCATGCATGCCAAATGGCTTCAAGTTGAATATTGAAATGAAGTGACGGAGCCCTCACAACGGGCATGTCGCGAGCATTTTCAGGTTTCGTGCGTTTACGCTCCCTGAGACGCTGACATTTGATTCGCCAGGCCTAATGCTGCACTTAACAAATTTGAGGTGCACAGGGAGGCTAATTAGAACAGGTAATGACGTAAAATAGTCTGTCTCAGTGGAATACACCATTTACACGAGCATGCGCGAGGCCGCACTTATGTAATTATCCATGCTTGAGAACTGATACTATGTTTGCGATAGAAAAGGCTTGTGAGACGTGGGACCCGCTGACCCGCGTAGTTCGTGGGACCCGCTGACAAGCGTTGATAAAAGTATTTTAAAGTCTGCAGAACTTGGCTAACCGGTAGGTCTCTGAATAAAAGCGAAATAATTAATGCATCCAACGTAAAAAGAACATAAAACGGGAGCGTGTTGAATTGAGGGAGAAGTTATGGCATAACTTCAATTAACAAACTTGGAATAAAAAGTACATTTTTCTTCTACACTACTCAAGCTCGCTGATCTTCAACATATAAATTACTCGAATTAGGAACTCGAACAGAGTTATTCAAATCATCATCCTCAAGCACGGAGTGCTTTTAGCTCCCATTTTCGAGCGAACTCAAGCGAACTCAAGCGAACATACTTTGGAAAACATGGCGATCATGAAGCTAAACTGAAAGTTCCCTCTTTTCCGTCTGAATCGCGGCTAGCATGAAAAGCTTCCACATCCTTCAGCGGGATTCGAACTAACGCCGGCACCAACTAAGCTACTCCGTTTACCGATGCTTTAGACCGCTGCGTGTTCTCACTTGCAGCCTCTGAATATAAGGGTTGGAAATCGTCGCCTTTCAACCTTTATCCATTCGTTCTGCGCTGATTCAGGAAATAGAAAGGCTCGACTGTGTCGCCAAATACGGCTTTGTGTAGCCCCGCACGAACGAGAGAGGGCGGCCTAGATGGTAAAGAGCGTCGGTAAGGCCGATGAAGAGCCCTCGAGAGTCATGACGCGTCAAACAGCGAAAGCAGCGAAGAATGCTGCCCATCACATAAGCCAGAAGCAGCTGACTGCAGTTGCACGTAAAACACCGAAAGCGGCAAAGGAAGGAAAGCACGCTGCCTAGCTGAAAGAGAAGCAGCGCCTCCTAAAACAGCGATGAAAAAAATGCATCCTTCCCATTTCGAAGAGCAGAAGGGGATGGAGGCGGCGGTCCGTCCAGCATCCAAAGGACTAGAGCAATACCGTACTGCGGCTGCTTTCTTATTTATGAGCCCCCCAGAACGTGCTCCACCTTTTCCTGCAGTTCATTCCATGCCGGCATCTGCTCTCAATAACGAGATAGGCGAAAACTTTTTCACGAATAACTGTCCTAGAATGGCATGCTCTATGTCCGTTCCCTATTAGAACTGTATAGAACGAGCTGTTCGCATCACTATTGATGGATTTCTTATCTTCATGTGTTTTTATAACCGCTAGATATGGTTCTATGGCTAATGAAATAAATATATAAATGAGGCTACTGTGGTATCATGATAAAGATCATCATGCGACGAATGAGTATTGAGTATTTTTCGTTGGAAGGCCACTAAGAATGCCTCATCTAGGGACATATGGTCAAGGAGAGTGGTCTGAAGTGTGGAAGAAATTCACGCGAAGACGGAGGAGAAAGGCGGAGGGGTGATTACTGTCATTTCTCTGCGGCGCAGAAGGGTGGACTCTATGTGACCTTCTGACCTTCTTTATGGTTTTCGTGGATCTGAGTAAGCGCATGGAGGTAATGTTGGGACCATGCTTTTTATATTTTCGGAGACCGACGAGACGTCATGAATAATGAATAGAGGCAGCTAACGACCAGCGCAACCTCGAGAAATACTTTTTTTTAATGTTTTATTGGTCGTTTCAGCAAGACGATGGTTGTAAGACAAGAAGCGTCGAAAACTAGCTAGGTTTCCCCTCCGCCTTCAAAGCTTACAACAGCGAAGTATAAAGCCACAGCAAGCAACGCCAGAAGAACGAAAGGCAGAAGTCTAAAAGAAATAACAGGGCAACCTTGTTTTTCCCAGCAAATTTCGCTACATAACAGTACGATACCACAGCCGATGCCTGAGAGTTGTATGTCAAGCACTGTGGAGTGTATGGGGGGAGGGGGGGGGGGCGTATAGGTAAATTCCTTCTTTGTGTATAAAATTCTTTTCGAATTATACATACTTCTTTCTATTTCGTTTACACTTCAGCTAGATATGTTTCCAAGTGTCGTCCTTTTTTTTCGAACAATAGCGAAAAAAGTGCACCACAAACCAACCTGCTTGAAAGGCGATATCCTGACCTAACTGCTTAAAAGTGTACGTTACTGATAGGATAAACATTTTTATGCTTAACTGAGTGCTGTTTAATGTATTGGTCAGGCTTTTTAGTCGCAACTCTATAACATTTACGAGAAGTTTATTTTCCTTTTCTCGGCGGTTGAATTTCAATGGAGGCAAAATTCTAGAGCACCGTGTACTGTGTGACGTTAGTGCATGCTAAAGAACGCCAGGTGGTCGAAATTTCCGGAGCCCTTCACTACGGCGTCCCTCATAGGCTGAGGCGCTTTGGAATGTTAAACCCCCACAAACCATAAACCAAACCTTCTTCTTCTTCTTCCTCTTCTTCTTCTCCTTTTTCTTCTTCTCCTTCTTCTTCTTCTTCTTCTTTCCTTTTCTGCGCGAAACACTAGCCTGGTGGCTCATTAAAAGTATTATTAACGTTGAAGACACGGAGGCGTTCAAGCAGAGGTACGATCGTAAGATGATAAGCTGAAACAATTAAAGTAATTATTTTTGTTTTACACTGAGCCAATAACGATTTTGCATATATTTTTTGATGGAAGTCCCCTCAAAAGAACCCGATGTTTTCCTTTAGTATCAACAGAGTTTTACAGGAGGGAAATACTTACTATATAACGGAAAAAGGTTTACTTCAGGAAATAAATGACTTTTAATGATCACAATGCGAAACTGCCTTGAAAGATGAGTCTTGAGCCTAGATACAAAGCATGTAATGTGAAGGCAAGATAACCGAAGGTCCTTTAGGGCAACGGAGTGGATTCCGAGAGAAGGCAAACGTAGCAGGGGGCGGCAGAAAGTTAGGTGGGCGGATGAGATTAAGAGGTTTGCGGAGATACGGCGGCCGCAGCTGGCAAAGGACAGGGTTAATTGGAGAGACATGGGAGAGGCCTTTGCCCTACAGCGGGAGTAGACAGGCTCATGATGATGATGACAAACTCTAACCCTTGCAGCATGCGCGTAACTGCGTGAGTAGTTGTAATATCTGTTGGTTTATTATGACACTTGTCAGAAAACTGCTATAGGTCACGGACTTTTTGGCATGTTTTTCGAAATAGATCCAAGAGTGTGGATAGCATGTGGCCAGTAAAAATATTTATTAGCAAATGTGCCTGAACAGCGATTTAAGGGGAGGAGCACCGGAAGTTTTGAGGAAAGAAATTACGATTTGAACGCCGGACACTCCAACAGCTGTGGCAAGCTTCCTCAAAGTCGTAGGGGTGTTGACAACCAAAGCGTCTGTAACCAGGGATGTAGAAAAGGAGACAGGGAGGTGCAGTGCCGGCTTACTTTGCCGCTTGTTAAGAACAGAAAATATGCCCCGCCCAATTGAAGTAGGTCACGGTTTGCGTAAGTGAGGAAGATATCAGGGAACGTCTCTGAAACATCATGCCCAACAATATTTTCGGAAATTTCCTAAAGCAACTCCCACACATTCAGAACTATGAGTTGAGAGAGTTTTAACCATTAAAAAATTTATTTCCAACGAAGCCGCTGGCGTTGCAGGCCTGACTTCATTACTGCCATTGCCCGGCAGTTTAAATACAAACTTAATCAAGGTGATTAACGCCTAGATTAAAGGACCAACAAAAAGCCGGAAAATGTGATCAGAAGGATTCCTATACACAATATCTTCTTGCAAATTGGTGGGGGATAAAAAAGAAGTTAAAGAAAAAAGCGCCAGAAAGAGTAAGTTGAGAACACGCTGCTTTTACGAGCGAAATGGCCGGCTAAAAAAAACTAAAGGTTTCTATTTGCCAATCAGAATTCCTTCGTAGTAATTTTTCAAGCGATGAACCAGCGCGTAAAAAACACAGGACCTGTTTCAGAGAACTTTCTCTGTGTTTCCCTCTTTTTCCCTCTTGCTCTAAATACAGCCTACCCAAACTGCCTCGTCCGCCGTTTTCGATCGGCTTAGATACACGTGTAGCTAGAAGGTAAATTTGGCCTTCTGTGCTTTTTTGACTGGTTACAAACTTACGTGACGAGTAACGCCTAGCATTTTCGCGCCACAACTTTGCATGTGGCAAAAAATACGTCCGCAATGAAAACACGACCAAGGAAAAAGCCAGCGCTGTGAAAATTTTGATATATAAATATACTTCAATGCTTATCAGAGCGCACATCCGATTTCACAACATCTTGAAAGCCTGCAAGAAGTCTCAGTACACTCATTAGTAAACAAAAAACTGTTGTGTCCCGAGTCATTCGAAACTACGGCTGCACGAGCAGATCAGCTTCACTGGCCACACTGGCCACACCAACGTTGGCCACACTGCATTACACCAGTACCCCATACCCACTTCTATTTAATCAAACTACGCCGTCGCCCCAGCCGGTCATTCCGCACGCTTAACTGGAAGTGATGATGATGATGTCCTCGAGCTGAGCTTCCGGTGACGTCGTCTTCATCAACTTCCATCCATTCGCACTGGATCTAAAGCACATCGCTATCGCACTGCACTCTTAAGGTGTCTTAAGCGGCTCAATAACTTTGTAGGTAAGCAAGTGTACTACTGAATTTGCGGCAGAAAAGCATACACATTTTCCCGTACACAGAACTGTCAGGTTAAATTAAATTAAATTAAACTATATTTATTTATTTATTTAACATGTACATATGGGGAGGGTCGATGGAAGAAAGCCAGAAATTGTTGCTTTTCTTTGAAGATAATCTCCGCTTCAGACGTGTTCAAGTGGATTGAATTCCCGAGAAACATATTCTTCTCTATGGTGCAGCAGGTCGCCGCCTTGATGAAGACTACAATCGATTGAGGCTGTTGCTTTGGCGAAGCATCGAATTCTAGGCGCAAAGTATAGTTGCTGACGTGTCCTGACCCTCTACACCCATTGTGTTGAAGTGCATGTGCTGTTGGTTGCAAAGACTGTCAAAGCATTCACTCCGTAACATAACGGCTGAATTAGGTGAAAGTAACTGAAAGCAAACCTGTACTTCTGCTACAGCCGTTCACTGCGATTCATCACATTCAATCAAAGTTTGCGATGTCAAGGAAGCCTCGTCGTGTCTCGAGCAATATGCAGAAGCGCAGACATCGGAGACAGTTTCTGTCCATGACGGAAAAGCCACGGGAGAAGCGCTTGTCGCTACTTTTATTTGGTATGTGGATGACAGATATATTCGAGTACTTTGTCATTGTATTTCTCCCCGTAATGTAAAAACAAATAAAAATCATCACATCTGATAGGAATAAAGCTGGCATCATTGAGTCCTCGCGCATACACGAAAAAGAAAGTCGCCGGGCACTACGAAGATTCAGCCGCGAAAGTTTTTTAGGACGCGGGCATGCGGTAAACAATTATTTTCGCGCCGTAGCGTTAAGAAATTGCCCGAAACCTTTGAAAGCATTAAGGTATCTGTAGACAGCGTTCACAGCGTAGCGGTAGCAAGGGAATTTATTTTTATAGCGACAGCATGCCGACAGATATAGATACACGCCGGATTTCCGAAGGAATCCAGCAAGGTTCGGTGATAGGGTTCCTAGATGCAGTCTTCCACATCTGGTGTTCGACCTTGCGAGGTCCGCATCCGAGCAGGTGTTTCTGCCGGAGTGCGCATAGAGAGAGACAAGTCCAAAGTGTGTGTCTAGTAACCACGTCGCCGACAGGGGCGTGTCTCAAAAAAGCAGGAGCCGCCGAAGGCTGCATGGAACTGTGCGTGCCACGTCCAAGTTACCGCAGAGTTGAGGGTGACACGGAAGTGTAACCTTCGGAGCAAGAGTTCTTCCCAGGGGCCGGTAGCGCATCAGGAACTGTGTTCGCGAGTGCAGTCATCCTGTAAACTTCTGCGGTCGATTGTGCTTACCACACATATTGAACGCAAGACATACGGAGGCATGACGCCACTCACTCTTCCTATGATTTTCTGTCCTTCGCTATTGCGCTGCAATACACTCTCTAGTGTGTCCAACAGTAGTTGTGGCTCATTATAGCTGATCAGGAAAGAAGAGGAAATCTAGGCTCTACTGGTGACTTTAGAGACCCAGAAGGGGCGCCTAAATTTATCCAATATGGCGGCGCTACAGAGGATTGTTCCCTGGGTCAGCGTAGGTAGAACCGCGCATGTTTTGAAATTTAACAAAAATCTTGCGCTTGGCTGTCGGTAGTGGCAACCTCATACGAGCCAAACAGTCTTTCGTTTCTCGTGACTGTAATAGGAATGAACGAGACAAGAAACAAATTGCTCTCTCGTTTGAAAACGGACGACGTGTATCAGGAGCGTTAGGCGGCCCACGCGGGTTTAGATGAAGAGACTTGTAAAATGGGGGAATGGTAAAATCATAAGGTCTGCTAAGCGATTGTCACTTTGTAATACAGCTCGCAGGAAACAAGCCGGAGAAGCTTGTTTTCGATAATTTTCTTTAAATAAATCTCTGCCTCCTTTTCCTTTCTGTACTCGTAAATTTTATTGAGTATGGGCTACTTTATATATGAACATAGATTTATAATCCTGCGTGCAAGTGGAAAGCGAGACCAACAAAGTCGTCTTTTGCCACACAGTTTTTTCTCGGAGCAATTAACCGCGCCTCGTGCTCTCAGTAAGTCCGTAAGCAGTGGATGGCATGCATCAATTGAAAGCAAGGCCGCTATGAAACAATTATTTTCGTCCAATCCTGTTCTATTCCTGCTATACGCTTATCTGTCTGACTGATTGTAGTCAAAGCCAGGACTTGGGCAATTAAAGTACAAAAGAATAAGAATGAAACAGAATTCCAGTGAGGACATTATAATATCGGCCCCTCATTCTCTGCTGATAAGAAAACATCATATCAACATGCACGCAAGCCGTAATAAAGCCAGCAATAACAGATACCGTCACGTACAAACTCTTGGAGTATGAAATGTGCCAGTTAGTCATGTGTGCTCGGCGATAATTCATAGCAAATAGCGCGGCATATATACATAGACCGTTCTAGCGCAGTCAAATCACCTTTTTAGATACATATAGGTTGTGTGCCCGATAGGAACTGCGTTGTCATGATCCTGAAAGCGTTCTACTTAGGTGCGTGGAAACTTGTTTCCATGCTCATTCTGCATTGTGTGCAGTCTTATAGATGTTACAGTAAAGAATAAAGCGATCACAGTTACAATTACTTCATCTATGTAAGTGACATCAGTGATCAATGACAGCGCAAGAAAAGGAAGTAAACAATTGCAGCGAAGTAATCGATTACTCTGACAGTATTTTTCATCAGTTTTTTTTTGTTGACATGGCGCAAATATACAAAGGCGAAAATAGATTGTCGCGGCTCGGCTTATTGTAGCCCCTTTTATGGTACATAGTTTTTTTTTAATTTCCATAGCACCAGTATTTCAAAGTTCTCTTTGACATTTTTCCACGTTTCCTTGCAAAAACATAATCAGGAACACTGAAGATGTTCTCGGTGTAAGCGGTGGAGGTAAGGGTGGTGTTATAACGTACGAAGCGTATAAAAGAATTTCAGCGTTGTAACTAGACGGTTACACAAGGGGTTCCTAGTTGAGCTGTCTCAGCATATTCATGGTGTAACAGTAGCGCAAAAGGAACGCGAGGGACGGGAAGGAAACGACGCAGACAAGCGCTAACTCGCAGCTGGGGTTTATTGCTGAAACATGCAATTTATACAAGTCACTTTAAAAGCACAAAAACATAAACACGCAGCCCCTCCTTGGAAGCCCAAGTCAGACGGAAAGAAGGAATTGTAACCAGCAGGCGCCACTCATCGCTATGAAAGAATCAGTTCAAAAAATTCGTTATTGACAAGGATGTCAATGCAATGCAGAGGCTAAGAAATCAATTTCACAGTCTGCCATGGTAACACAGGGCTGGCTGGTACACAGATTTCCTAATACGATATGCCTCCATTATCTCGCGTACGCGCTGATCGCGATGTCTGAAAAGTATGACGGTACTAGAAAATACCGGTGCGACATCTTTCTTCTTCTGCTCTTCTTTTTTGCTGCATTGTCGGCAATGCTCAGGAAGATTCCCGTAATGATCTTCTGAGGAATTACGGTGTTCATCCAACCTAACATTTTAACGTTATCCAACTCGCCCAACTTTCGGCTTTGCTTAATGTCAGCATACTGTATTAGTGCCTGACATGTAATATGTAACGATATGATAAAATATGCAATGAAGTGCTAAAAAGTGGTCGCTGAATCACGAAATTTGAAGAAAATGTAAGACAGTAATCTATCATCTGTAACGCACTCGCAGAGCTCTGAGTGAATGATGGTACCAGAAAACATATGCAGTGACGTCTATAGGGACTCTTCTATCTTGTTGGCGTGCAAATATTCATGCAGTAGCGCTCCAAAGATACATATTTTAAAGCAAAACTCGGACAACGGCGTCTGAATACGGCGGCGAACCATTCAGGCGACGGAGCGAGCGACCCTATTCTGCGCGTGCCTATGCATCTTGCACTAGGCGGCGACACCGCTGCGTGGTGTAAGTTTCGTGAAATTGCAAGCACAACGAGATAAATGTGAGATAAATGGTGGGGAGAGGAGGGGTACAATACAAATAATGCCTAATTTTTTAACCCCTGGGCGAGCAAAATATCTATGAGTGTTTGCCGCAAGCTTAATTTTTACTTTCGCTTTACACCTTTGCACAGACTGGCTCCTTGGCCAAACTTTCGAAGATAAGCTGGTATCTTTAAGGGATTTTTGAGAATGTTGCGCAATTTTACCCCTCTGTTTGGCTTTATTCACCGAGTAAGCAGGTCAGCGCTGCACTTAGCGCAATAGTGAAGGCATCAGTATTGCTATTGCTTAGATTATTTCTTCAATTGCTCTCTTCAATTTCTGGATGTATCTAAGATTATTTCCCATTCTTATTGTCATAAATTCTGACAATCCAAGCGCCAAATGACACATTCAGATTCTCATGAAACACACTAAATGGTTTCTATGTGCTTTTTAAAACATTTGTCTTCGGGGACACTGCATAAGAGGAGAAAGATAAATTCTAGAGAAGCTCAGGTTTACAACAAAAGGTTTGCGAAAAAATTCCAGTATTAAAAAAAAACGCACGTATCTGCCCGGATAGCATTCTTTAGTCGCTACGTGACTTGGTACGTCCCACGTTTGGTGCGAAATAACATTATGGATGAAAAGAAAAGTGTAAGGCAGAAAATTTGCCGTGAGACAAGGGGTGACACAAGAAGCCCTTTTCGGAAATCGGAGGCAAAAAGAAGCGGAAGAAATGAAAGCGCTGAAGCAACAAACTGAGAGCTCGGTATACGATAGCTTTCAGCAGAGAAATGGTGCCAGCGAAATTGGAGGTTTCCATTTAGCACCAGCCGTTAGTGTCCAACGTGACCCGCACACGGCTGTAAGCTCCCTTCTTTTAGAACCCTGCTGCCCTCAGAATTTCGTGAAAACTGATCCCATTGGTTCAGGGGAGACTGGCGCAGCATTATCCTGCCTTTTCTTCAGCGACACCATTCATGCGCGAAGCGGACCAATAAAATGAAAGAGCAAAACTGGTCAAGGTGGCACAAGACAAAAAAATATTTGGTCCTTTTGTTTGATAGGGGCGAGAAAGGTTTGCAGGGGATGGCTCTGTAGAGGACATTTGGCCTGGTGACGGAAGCGAGGCAGGCGTACCGCTCAAAGATGGCGTTGATATTGACGGTCCAGTATATCCGCGGTATCAGTTGGTTTCCGAATAGCCGCTTCATAAAGTCATGTGCTCGTAGGAGCAAATTTTGCTGATGGACGGTGATATTTCTAGTATTTTAAACAGGCTCAAGAAGTTTATGGTCTTCATTGCTTACGGAAATGAACCCTTTGTTCAGATGTTTGGTTGCTACTTTCCATTTTTTTGTTGTGCAGTGGGCAATAAATATTTTCGGCAGTTGAAATCAGTCACCTCTCTTATACTTCCAACGACGAAATATTACGGACACCGAAGTCACGTCAACCACGTGATTTCTTTCTTCATGTGATCGATGTGAGAGTCGACTCAGCTCTTCGCTGTTTCTGCTTCATGCATCTGTGTCTTTATGTCTGCATGTCGGCGTTATCTTATCGTCACCTGCAGTGTAAGCCTAAGCCAACCGGTGCAAAGTCCCCTTTCGTAGCTCTGCAACCATTTCTGCCTTGCGGCAGACCTGCCTTATCTGTCCAAGCCAGTCAATATCTCCAAGTTTACCTATGCCACCCTTGACTCCCATTTCCATTTCGATGGTAACCACTGTGACTGTTTTATACCTTGTTCGTTATGAAAATTTCATACAAATCAAGGTTATATTCATACTGTATTGTAGTTTTGTTTGCATCACTTGCTTTTCAAGCCTCCGAAAGTTACAAACAAGCCATTTCCAAACCATGCTGAGCCGCCCTGATTTCATTTCAAGCTGTTCTGTTAGCCTTCATGCTTTGGTGTTAGCCTTCACGCTTTGGTGTTAGCCTTCATGCTTCATGCATGGTGGCCACGGAGACTGCCAAATGTTGACGAGAACATGGAAGTCGTTGCCAAATTCGCGCGAAACCGTTCTTATTCTAGTGCTAATTTTTTTCCACAGAATTCACTTCTACCGACTTACTCGAAGCCGATAGATGTCCATTTTCAGATCTTCCTAACTGTCGTAAAAAGTTATTTTTCTCCCGACTAGTGCACGTAACGCAGTTGTCCTCATAAATTTACCAGGCGTATTGAAATTACATTCTCATCAATTCATTATTAAAATAAAAAGCAAGTTATTCAACCAAGTGAGTTCCAACTGTCCTCATTTTTTAAATAATCTATCTGGAGAGCGACAATTTGCACAGTGACGACGCAATAATTTTGTGACTAGTCTTCGGTTTGCCGTATGGTTTCCCCATCTGATTTTCCAGGTTTTAGCTGCAAATATATCTTTCTACTTTTAGTTTTGTTCAGTGGCACATTAACGTCTTTCTTCGCTGCAAGAAACTTAACAATGACAGAGCAAGGTTAGCCTCTTAATTTACCACAGTTGAATATAAAAATGCCCTCTCTGTGCCAAACACAGTTATTTTAATTGAACCCTTCCTTGTTTGCTTCCTTAAAACCCAAGAAAATCTTGGAGCGTTGTCGGCATGCATGAATCCCGTCTTTTGCGCAAGTACGTACTCCTTTCAAGCTATGAAACAGCTCGCCCAGATTAGAGTTTTAAATGAATATGAAGAAGTTCGCTTGAAGGACGATCAAGGATTTTTTGTTCCAGATGGACAGTGCTATATCCTACTAAATAACCCATCTTCATCATCGTTTTTACATGCTGCACTAATAACCTTCTCTGTTATTTCTGCGCAAGACTTCTTGCGAATGGAGCCTGTTCTTATCGACTAGGTTGAAGTTTGTAAACTCATTCAAGTTGCCAAAGCTTCATCGTCAGCTGGTACCGACGTTATTAATTAATGGAAACCGCCCATTCAACATATTACTAATAATGCTAACCGAACACTTCCTTTTCTTCACCGCAATTTTTTCCTCGCTCCAGTGTCCCTAAAACTACTTCTGTATAAGGTATAAGTCTCTTGTCTGCCGGAGACTAGAGTATATTCGTTCTGTCTGGGATCCCCACACAAAATCACTCATACATGCCCTCGAATCCTTCCAAAATCGCTCTGCTTGTTTTATATCTTCTAATTACTCCCGTGCATCCAGTGTAACGCTCATGAAGAACCCATTGAATCTTCCTCATCTTTCCTTACGCCACCATATTTCTTGTTTATGTCTTTTTCAGAAAATATATTTCACCAGTGAATACTTAAAACAGTCGTTTTTTTTTATCCCTACGATATTTTCATCCTGCATGAAACACCGTTTCAAAGTTGGTGTTCCAATCTGCAGTACCCATCTTTATTCCGATACAATTGTTCCAAAGACTAGCACGGACTGGAACCACCTTCCCGCCTCCGTCGTGTCCATCACTGCACCCCACGGCTTCAAATCTGCTGTGTATAATCGACTTAATAAATCTGCCTATTACACATGTATTTTGTTAATCATCCACTCCTCTTTGCAATTCCGATCGGCCCTGAAAGTAAATAAATGAAATGAAACTGCTGAAATCATAACGCGTCATACAGATATTTATTCGCTGAGTTACACTGCATCACTAAATCTTCGTAGAAATGGAGGGTGTGGAGGTATTGTCGATTGTCTGTTAGAACGCTAAAAAAAACTCTTATTACATGGACATGAACTTTATTTCAAGACTATCACGCAGACGCCGATGACAATGTCTACCTTTGCGCTTGTATTATTTTTTACCTTCTTTATCACAGATTGTTGCCAACCGCGGCCAGTTTTTATTGCTTGCCCACTCATGTTCTTTCCTTAAAGTGTTTCTTACATTGGTGCAAGAGCGCCCACAACTACATTCGCAAAGTCCAGGTTTCAACCTTGCAAGCAATTTACGATTGACGTGCACGCAAGGCATGCCCACACACACACACAAAAAAACAGAGATAACAATATGCACTGTGAGAGACCGGCTCCAACACTGCCCTGATGAAAAATAGGAAGCAGAAGATCCAAGCCGAGAAAAAAACGAAACAAGCACATTAACGTATATTGCACTCACTGGAACTGCAGAATCTCACATCAGCGCCACATCTTCTGAGCGCTGGAAAACGACCTCACGTGTATATTGCATTACATGCATAATTGAATCGGGGCCATAACTTCTGAGCCCGACGGAAACTGGTTAGCGTTGTTACGAGTTCACGAGGTTTCAGAATAAGCTTTCAGCCCAATCTGTTTCGTAATTTTCTATCCGCGCTTTTGTTTACCTTTCTTCATTGTTAAAAGGGAAAGTCATTTTCTTTCAGGCAGTCAGGGCTTCCTGAGAAGCCTTACTGCCAAATACACGTTTAAGCGTGAGAGGAAAACGTTGAAACGGATGCCTGCGCAAAAAAAAAGGAAAAAAAAAGCTAGATATGGGTCTGTTCATCGTGGAAAGATACCTAACGACCGATTAGAGGCTGAAACTAGACATCAAAAGCGGACAAAACTCTGTAATTCTCTGACGATGGCGTGAAACATTAACGCACAGAAATTATTGAGACAAGGAAACTTTCAGAGAGCGCCATTATGTAACTGTACCTGTAACACAACAAGGTAAATGGAGAAAAAGAGGCGTTAATGCTTGTACCCGCGGATAAAAAATTCATTCAGACATGAAGTCGATATCCCTATTACTTCCGGCAAGATATTTCAAAACCTGGCAAGGACATTAGTGCGATTTGTATGCTTTAAAAGGTGCAAATTGAGAAAGAAAATTATTTCTCAGAATACAGCGGCTTGCTGCAAAAATTAGTAAGAGAGTAGTCTCGGGAGTGGCAGCGGATTCAAAAACAATTATTTCAACAAACTGATCGACATAAAATCAAATTTATTTCGGTTTAAGTGAATCCACATTATATTAACTTCCTAGAGACTGTAGTGTTTCGAGACCAGTAAAACAGGATAGTGTGTACCATAACATAACACCCTTAAAACTGCAATCATCATGGAACAATTTACGCGGCCAGTGCGTTAATAGCCTACATTCACTGGAAAGCACACATGACAAGAAATAATTACGCACTCATATCAATTTAACCAAAGTTCAGGCTCGCATGAAATTGCTACTGATGCGCGAAGTTTGTCGTCTTTTAACCAACAGGTTCGTATGCGACTCCGACGAAGTTGACAACTGTAGCGTCAAGTACAAAGAGTGCTTGCCATGATCCGGTAGTAGAAAGTGTGCCATCCGTATCTGCTAACCATTGAGCAACCTTACGCAGTGATAGGTGTACAAAGCTGCGAAAATTTTTTCTGGCTGTGGGTTAGAAAGAACGCAACTTTATTTGAGAGTGCAATTTGTAATTACAGTGTCCATGTTTATGATCTTTGCCCTGTAGATTTTAGTCTTCGTGTAGTGCTTGTTTCTATGGCGGAACAAAATTGTCCTGACTACTGAAGTGTCGGTTAGAGTCAGTCACTATGTGGAAGGTGTGCTTGCGGTACTACGTGGTAACCCATTACATATATCTTTCACGCATGGCGGATCATACTTTACAAGGCTTTCAAGAGAGAAATATTACGAGTGTGGCAGCCTTGACCTTCATGCTATTTACAGCACATCTGTTCAGCAGTTTTCAGCATCAAGTAGGTAAAGAAATTTTTGCTGTTCAGAAGTTTTCATCAATATGAGTAACCAACTAGTTCACGAAACAGCTCTGTTGTAACATTTCTTTGCGCTCTCTTTGTGAGTGGCTACGTTGATTGAAGCTTTATCTGAAACAGTACGATCTGATATGTATTGCGAGCCGCCGCGGTGGCTCAGTGGTTATGGTGCTCGGCTGCTGACCTGAAAGACGCGGGATCGATCCCGGCCGCGGCGGCTAGAATTTCTTTGGGAGAGAAATTCTAGAGGCCCGTGTACTGTGCGATGTCGTTAAAGAACCCCAGGTGGTCGAAATTTCCGGAGCCCTTCACTACGGCGTCTCTCATAGCCTGAGTCGCTTTGGGACGTTAAACCCCATAAACCAAACCAAACAAAACCATATGTATTGCGTGATTCAATTTACAAACAAATAAGTGGCACCGTGAAGCGCCCCAGAAAAATCTCGGATTGGCGTGATTACCGTGATGGGCAGGAGTAATGCCCGTGTTTGTGCGCTTCTCCCAAATAACATATGACAACACAGTCGTGGATGCAAGGAGTGCTGAATAAGTGACCACTCGTTGGTAGTAATTTTCTCATTATGTGATAGAACTGAAAAATGTGACATTAAAAAAAAAAGGTTTGGAATGATATCATCACTTTCATAATAGTTACCACCATTAGAATCCTCGGCTACTGGCCCCAAAGACGCGGGATCGATCCCGGCCGCGGCGGTCGAATTTCGATGGAGGCGAACTTCTAGACGCCCGTCTACTGTGCGATGTCAGTGCGTGTTAAAGAACCCCGGGTGGTCGAAATTTCCGGAGCTCTTCACTACGGCGTCCCTCATAGCCTGAGTTGCTTTGGGACGTTAAACCCACATAAACCAAAAATCATTAAAATCCACCCAAGTACAGCCATATGGCTGCGATAGAAAGCCGTAGAGCTTCCACAGAAACATCGTAGTTGAAAAAAATTCGTCCTTGTCCGGAGTTCGAATCCGGGACCACCGCCCCGCCGGGCCAGTCATTTACCAACTCAGCCAGCCGGGACAGCTAGCGTATGGTTGGGCGAGAGTGAATTGATCAGCTTCACTTTTTGGGGATTCTCTTAAACATTGGACGAGTCACCACAAGGAATGATGCACGGAAGATTCCGAATATTAAGGAATATCCACGGGGTACGTGTTTCACTTAGGATGAATAGGACGAATAGGGAACTGTGGTTAGCTGTCGGTACTGACAAAGTCCCTACTATCCTGCTTCGGGAACTTGCAAGAGCTTGTGCACCTATGACGAAATCCTCCGTCTTTGATGGTACCGTATTGAAAAGTGATCGAATGGAAGGGACGGACATTCCGAACTTTCTCTCGGAAGCGACATCTTTCAATACAATCGCCTTGTACTAAAGTAACAGCCCAACGAGCGAAAGGTATTGGACACGCCACGTATTTTCTTCCCCAACCGATATCGAGCGTCAGACGTCATTGCCAGGGACCGGATCCACAACGGCCTTGGTTGCGCAAAGTCAGGTCGCCCTATGACAGGACCTTTATTGAAGTTTTTCTGCCTGGCGGCAGCCAGTTGCGCATACCAAACTTCTTGAATAGAAAGATAAGTTTAAATCGATTGTGTGCCCCAAGCAGCTGTTGTCTGCAGAGATTTGAAAGCGTTGGCGGCTGATCTGCGTCCATGGCTAACTCAGTAAGAAAATTTCTGAAGGAATAATTTCTGAAACAATTCGGAAAGTACACTCGCTGGAAAAGCGACACCACTTCACTTGTTTTCTGTTGATTTAAACGCGTTGCAAATCGCGACGTATAAGCCTTACAACGAACTTCACCACGAGCACAATATCTTACGTTTTCAGCCATCACTGTCTCCCCACAGCATTAAGGATACACAACATACCAGTAGCAACAAGTACCGCCACCTAAGGCACAATATTTTCGAGGTTTTGAAGCGAGAGGGGTCTATTTCTTATTGCCATGCATTGAGAATGGCCGTTAATGTGAAACTTGCTTGCTTGCGTCGCCATCATGTTCTCTCTCTCTCGGTAGGTTCTCAAAACTTTCTGAAATTAGAAATATATAGCCAGAAGAACATCAGATAACGAAGAAAAAAAGTGGTGTGGTACATCACACTGTGTAAGCGCATTTTGGTGGCAATGAC
Organism: Amblyomma mixtum; assembly: GCF_055824585.1. NCBI lineage: Eukaryota > Metazoa > Arthropoda > Arachnida > Ixodida > Ixodidae > Amblyomma > Amblyomma mixtum. The sequence goes on from NC_143012.1 coordinate 320,697,573, forward strand.
CTAAGGGTAAATTACAGATTAACGTGAAGATCAAGATAAGCTGCGCCTCACTTTCTTGCATAAAATACAATTTTGCTAAGGAATTTATTTAGATGTAATTTGGTTTAACCATTCCGTTGCCATATGAAATGACTTTAAAAAAATCGACCGAGTAACTTCGGCAACACGGTAGGCTGCATCCGAAAAACACAAAATAAAAGCGGGCGTGCTAAATTTGCTGCCCCCCACGTTTGCAGTCAGTCGAGAGTAGCAGTGAATATATATCCATAAAATTCTCTTGGTGTTTTCTTGTACCGCACTAAAAATTATTTTTGCTTCAGTTTTAAGCGCGAATAAAAAAAATTTAATACTAAGACAGATCAGTGGTGAGAAAAATATTGCTTCAAGCAAGCGGGGTTTTCATCATTTTCATTATTCAAGGATACCACATAGAGCGAATAGGCGTCTAGAAGGTGATGCAAAACTGAGGCCGACAACGCACAACTTTCAACAGTACCCACAGCGCCTAATATTACTATTGGCAGTTATTTTATTTGTTCTTTGAAAAATGAGACAGGGCAGCTAGAGCAGGGAAACTGAAATTGCCGCCGCCGAAGATAAGCAAGCTTGGAAAGATAACCGGCGACTACAATTTGTTACCGATCCTTTTCATTGTGTTTAGTTTGCCCGTTATCATTAGCAGCTGCGGAGGGTGACGTCAGGGCTGATATTAGGCAAGGATTACCGCTCATCGGCTCTGTTATCAAAAGTCGGAACCCCTAAAGGTAGGCAGGCAAAAAAAATGATTTGGAAAAAGACTTACAAATACGGCTCCAGGAAACATCATAAGGATATTACATTACCATCGGTGGTCGGCGATCTATCCACGACCGCGACGCACAAAGACACAAAACCGAGGATGCAGTTGTGGCAGGAATGAAAACCTTTTTCGGACGATTTCCTTCAAATCAGATAAATCGGAAGATGCTAGAAATAATGACTTCCTCGCAAGGGGTGAGCGCTTTTATGGTTCATTATATAGAAGCATTTATATAGATAACCGACCAGTAGCAGCCCTTAGAGAGGCTATGACAAAAGAAGCAATCTAGTCGGCGGAATCCAATTTGAAACGAGCCAGAACATCCACGAGTGGCACGACAAGAACATAGGCATCCTGCTGGAGCCGGCGATGATTGCGATTTCCGCAGAGAGCAGTATCTGGATATCACTTTCTCCTTCCTGCCACGCCTCTTCGGCAGATGTTGCTCAGAGCATCTCTTCCCGAGTCTGTCTTGTGGCCACTGACTCCTTTCCTTGCTTCCGTGAAGGCGTCTTACCAAACTGTGCCGCAGCACTACTTGCAAAGAAGCTATCATCTCTCTAGCAAGATATAGGCGTTCGTATCGATGCACAGCTTTATGGGATTTTTTTTCCTTATACCTTGTTTCATCTCCGTGTTAAGCGTCAGGTATCTTTCACAATAAATATGCTCTGTTTTACGTGCGCGCGCTAAGAAATGTCGCACTCAATGCAGGAGCAGTTTTTTTATAGCCAATATTCCACGTGCTGTCAAACAGCATCAACATAAAATGATCCACCGAACGAGACAGTGATCCGTGACGAAAGCGCCCTTCGAGGATAAGTCGACCAATTTCGAAACCAAATCCTGTCTCCGTCATCGCTTTCACTCAGACTTTGTGGAGCAGGCGCAGAACTCTGACAGTAAGGTTCTTCCGTCGTGTTCCTAGAGAAATATGATAGCTCGAAAAGCTAAAGTTCCATGTCGTTCCTCTAAAGCCCTAACGTAGACCACGGTACCATCTGGCGAGAACAGGCTGAAAGTGACATATATATCCATATGCAGTATCTGTCCTTGTCACTTATTCCGAAGCAAGCAAAATGTTTTGCTTCGATGACTGAAGCTCATATGGCAACAGCGGGGCGTATTCACAGGCTAGCTAAAACGACAAGTTCCGTCAAGAGGGTGTAGTTGCTGAAAGACATCACATATAAGACATAACATATCCCGCGGCGGCCGAATTTCGATGAAGGCGAAATTCTAGAGGCCCGTGTGCTGTGCGATATCAGTGCACGTTAAAGAATCCCAGGTGGTCAAAATTTCCGGAGCCCTTCACTACGGCGTCCCTCATAGCCTGAGTTGCTTTGGGACGTTAATCCTCAATAAACCAATAAACCAAACACCACATATCCCGCTATCGCTTGACAAAAAATGTGGATAGCTCCAATATATTTTGTTATTTTTACCGTGCGTTAGGTATCCAGTAACAAAACTGGCCTTACGCAAGTACGCAAAAAACTTGTTACGTGAAGCGATTTGATAAAAATGGCAGTCTAGAAAAGCAAGACGTAAGGGAGAGGCTCAGTATTTAGGAAGGAGCAAGAAAATGGTAAACTCAATGCTACAGAATGCATGCATATACGAAAAAAATGCCAAATACCTAAGCTTTCGATTCCACAAAAAGGCATCGAAGACTTTTTTTTTTTCAAATTATGTACGCATCGTTAAAACAGCGCTGATGAAATACATAAAATCAGCATTGATTAAATCCGTAATTATCGTTACAGCCAAGAGATTTAATACAAACTCCCATGTGTTCGTGTAATGTAAACGGCGTTGTATATAACGCTGCCTCAAGCAGGCTGAGACAGGGTATTCCATAGCGAGCTGAAAATCTGTAAGGGTTAGGAGCGCCATTCGGCTTCCGCAAGAATATTTAGCTGAGTAGCTCTGCTTTACGCACTAGTTTTTAGGTTAAATGTCCATATTGAATGATGTTACGTAGCCTTTTCAAACTGGCTCCAAACCGCGAACTGCACAGATTGAAAATTTGCTCCTCTCTTCTGTGTCACTGTTGCTACTGAACTTGAAGTTTGTACACAGAGTACAGCACAACGTGTATAAATAAATAATGGCTGCATGTTATCAAAGTAACATTGCTGTTAGGAGGGCACCATGCACAGATGTGTTAGGTGGGAAGTACGCTATCAGAGTAAATAGTCAAGCTACAGGGAGATCTATATTTCGACTTGCTGCTGAAATAATTATAGATCGAGAAAATAAGAACATTGAAGTAGGTCGTAAGGCAAGCGCAATATATAAATTCATAAGTTTTCTTTCAGAGGTCGCAACCATACGTTGCTACTGATGCTTCAAAACTGCCTTACTTTTGAATTTTGTGCGGAGCTACAGTGGAGGAGAAAAGCTTTGAACGTGCTGTGTTGACGGATTTCTCGATACTGCATTAGCCTATTTTATTTAGTGCCTGCTTAATACTGAGTTTTTAAATGCAACGTAGTTTATGTTTTATTTCACTTTCTACAGAAACGGAGAAAGATAAGAAGCAAAAAATCTAAGACGATCATCAAACTCCAGCGGTGGCTTTTACTTATTTCCTCTTGTCTCGATGTTAGAGGCAAATAAGTTAGCTAGGCTTAAGGCTATCACAGAGATTTCAAGAATCTTTAGGAGTCTGTCACTGAATGAACGCGGAAAGCCAGACGGGTTGGTTCCGCTAGACTAACACTGAAAGGACCGAGTGGCAATAACGTGGTTCGCCGTTCTCCAGCGTCCGATGTCGTCGGCTTCATGGGCTGGGCTTTGATTGATGTTGACACCATTGTCTCATCCTCTGGACACCGCGAGCTTACACGTATGGATTTTCTAGCGCATTAAAGCACAAGCCACTCGGGATTTTCGCGTGGCGCTCGCCTAAGCGCGCGTTCGCGGCGACTAATTACCACGGTACTGAACGACTGAGTGACGACGAGCGTAGAGCCATGCATCGAGTAAGGCTCACATTTAAAGCGTATGGCTTCAGACGACGCGAAGCAGTCGCAGATCCCATAAATAGCTACTGGCGTAAAAAATGTATTGCTGCCGGCGGGGGTTAGATTGCAGAAATTGTTTTCCTGTTTGAGTGGACAATGAACAGCACGGAGCCAACTAACGCTAGATGAAAGGGAAGACAGAATCCCGCAGCCACAATGACGGACCAGGCATAGGACTAACAGCATGATACACCAAACTCCGGCTAGAATGCGCATGAAGGGAAGCCTTGTTTGGAAATTAATATTCGTCGAAACGAAGCGCAGGATTACCGCGTTGTTTCGTGAAAATGTCTCGAAAAGCGATAGGAATGCAGAGCACGAGCTACTTTAACATGCCTGAATCCTATTTTCTTGTCCAGGTCAGCGAGTTCTCTCGTTCTCACCGGTGTTTATTCTGGCAAGGCCGCTAGAATTCAGCCTTCCGTAGTAAAAATTGCCCGGCTAGGACGGAGGCCGTCTTATATATATATATATAGAAGAAGGGGTCACAACTTTGCAATTATCTTCATTTAATACCGACAGTTTCGAACGGAGGACCGTCCTTCCTCAGGGTATACATTTCGTGTGTATACCCTGAGGAAGGACGGTCCTCTATTCGAAACAGTCGGTATTAAATGAAGATAATTGCAAAGTTGTGACCCCTTCTTCTACAAATCTTCCTGGCACATTGAACAAGACCTGCTGCAACTATATATATATATATATATATATATATATATATATATATATATATATATATATATATATATATATATATATATATATATATTCATTTATTTTTCCCTTTTCCTGATATATATATATATATATATATATATATATATATATATATATAAACGTAATTCGGTTGACACACGGTCGAAAAACAACAACTTTATTCTAACGTTTCGACCAGGGTCTGGCCTTCTCTGACGAAGGCCAGACCCTGGTCGAAACGTTAGAATAAAGTTGTTGTTTTTCGACCGTGTGTCAACCGAATTACGTTTATGTTCTACCGGATCCATCCGATCTTCACCCCCTTCTTATATATATATATATATATATATATATATATATATATATATATATATATATATATATATATATATATATATATTTATACATACAGGGTATTTATAACGAGCCCCTCATTCACCTTCCCTTGTTTGCTTAATTGCTTAGCGAGGGTCTCGGTTCTGGCAGCCTCGACGCCATAGGAAGCATAAGAGGGTTCTCACAGCTTCCACCCTCGCCGTTCGATGGCGTTCTACGTCACACCAGCGGTAACTCAGGACGTTCCACGTCCGCCGCTTACGAACGTGGGTGGCGCTAATGAACACTCTCAAGGTTAGGTTATTTGTAAACATAAATACTCCCGAAAGCAGAAGGTTTGACAGCCGTCGCCGTAGCTCAGAGGTAGAGCACCGGACGCGTAATTCGGAGGTCGTGGGTTCGGATCCCACCGGCGGCATGTGGTTGTTTTTTCTTCTGCTTTTCTAATTAATTAGCTTTAAGCGACAATCTATTCAGTAATATTCTTACTTGATCAACACCGCAAAAAAATAAATAAATAAAATTAAAAAAAAAAATCCCCTGTGCTCCTTGGTTTCTGTGGCTGTTGGCTTCTCTCATATTTATAACGAGCCCCTCATTCACCTTCCCTTGTTTGCTTAATTGCTTAGCGAGGGTCTCGGTTCTGGCAGCCTCGACGCCATAGGAAGCATAAGAGGGTTCTCACAGCTTCCACCCTCGCCGTTCGATGGCGTTCTACGTCACACCAGCGGTAACTCAGGACGTTCCACGTCCGCCGCTTACGAACGTGGGTGGCGCTAATGAACACTCTCAAGGTTAGGTTATTTGTAAACATAAATACTCCCGAAAGCAGAAGGTTTGACAGCCGTCGCCGTAGCTCAGAGGTAGAGCACCGGACGCGTAATTCGGAGGTCGTGGGTTCGGATCCCACCGGCGGCATGTGGTTGTTTTTTCTTCTGCTTTTCTAATTAATTAGCTTTAAGCGACAATCTATTCAGTAATATTCTTACTTGATCAACACCGCAAAAAAATAAATAAATAAAATTAAAAAAAAAATCCCCTGTGCTCCTTGGTTTCTGTGGCTGTTGGCTTCTCTCATATTTATAACGAGCCCCTCATTCACCTTCCCTTGTTTGCTTAATTGCTTAGCGAGGGTCTCGGTTCTGGCAGCCTCGACGCCATAGGAAGCATAAGAGGGTTCTCACAGCTTCCACCCTCGCCGTTCGATGGCGTTCTACGTCACACCAGCGGTAACTCAGGACGTTCCACGTCCGCCGCTTACGAACGTGGGTGGCGCTAATGAACACTCTCAAGGTTAGGTTATTTGTAAACATAAATACTCCCGAAAGCAGAAGGTTTGACAGCCGTCGCCGTAGCTCAGAGGTAGAGCACCGGACGCGTAATTCGGAGGTCGTGGGTTCGGATCCCACCGGCGGCATGTGGTTGTTTTTTCTTCTGCTTTTCTAATTAATTAGCTTTAAGCGACAATCTATTCAGTAATATTCTTACTTGATCAACACCGCAAAAAAATAAATAAATAAAATTAAAAAAAAAAAAATCCCCTGTGCTCCTTGGTTTCTGTGGCTGTTGGCTTCTCTCATATTTATAACGAGCCCCTCATTCACCTTCCCTTGTTTGCTTAATTGCTTAGCGAGGGTCTCGGTTCTGGCAGCCTCGACGCCTTAGGAAGCATAAGAGGGTTCTCACAGCTTCCACCCTAGCCGTTCGATGGCGTTCTACGTCACACCAGCGGTAACTCAGGACGTTCCACGTCCGCCGCTTACGAACGTGGGTGGCGCTAATGAACACTCTCAAGGTTAGGTTATTTGTAAACATAAATACTCCCGAAAGCAGAAGGTTTGACAGCCGTCGCCGTAGCTCAGAGGTAGAGCACCGGACGCGTAATTCGGAGGTCGTGGGTTCGGATCCCACCGGCGGCATGTGGTTGTTTTTTCTTCTGCTTTTCTAATTAATTAGCTTTAAGCGACAATCTATTCAGTAATATTCTTACTTGATCAACACCGCAAAAAAATAAATAAATAAAATTAAAAAAAAAAAAATCCCCTGTGCTCCTTGGTTTCTGTGGCTGTTGGCTTCTCTCATATTTATAACGAGCCCCTCATTCACCTTCCCTTGTTTGCTTAATTGCTTAGCGAGGGTCTCGGTTCTGGCAGCCTCGACGCCTTAGGAAGCATAAGAGGGTTCTCACAGCTTCCACCCTCGCCGTTCGATGGCGTTCTACGTCACACCAGCGGTAACTCAGGACGTTCCACGTCCGCCGCTTACGAACGTGGGTGGCGCTAATGAACACTCTCAAGGTTAGGTTATTTGTAAACATAAATACTCCCGAAAGCAGAAGGTTTGACAGCCGTCGCCGTAGCTCAGAGGTAGAGCACCGGACGCGTAATTCGGAGGTCGTGGGTTCGGATCCCACCGGCGGCATGTGGTTGTTTTTTCTTCTGCTTTTCTAATTAATTAGCTTTAAGCGACAATCTATTCAGTAATATTCTTACTTGATCAACACCGCAAAAAAATAAATAAATAAAATTAAAAAAAAAAATCCCCTGTGCTCCTTGGTTTCTGTGGCTGTTGGCTTCTCTCATATATATATATATATATATATATATATATATATATATATATATATATATATATATATATATATATATATATATATATATATATATATATATATATATCAGATTCTACACAACACATGCCATATGCTGAGGACAATATTATTTTGCGCCTTAAAGCACCCTCGGAGCCCTACAGTGCGTAATTTATCTCACTACTTCGGCGAGCTGTCAACGAGTAACTTGCTTTATGCTTCAATAATAAGAAATTATGGAGGCACAATTCCAGTTAACGCAAATTTATATTTTCACATTGCTTCACGAACTACGGCAAAACTGTGCATGAGGTCATTTCTTCAACCCTCCAGTAGGAAAACCCTAAACACATTCCGATAAGGCAGAAATACGTTTCAGGAATGATGAGAAAGATGGAATCACGCACTGATTTTTTATTCACTGCGCGTTGATCAGTATACAGTTTATCGGGGCAGCTGAAGAAACATTTCAAGTACTGCTGCTCCAAGAGAAGTTGAAATCTTAGTTTGTAAATTGGCAGACGCCTGGGACGAGAAACACGGAAATGGAAGTGGCTAGAATGCGGAGCTCACAACTTTAGTTCAAAATTTCTATGATCGTTGAAAGAAATATATTTTAAATTTTAAATACTAGTACTTGACAAGCACACCATATTCGCAGCTGCCATTTATGTCGAAAAAATAACGATAGTTTTTCTGCTTCAAGGATTTGTTTAGAGGCAGAAATATATTAAACCTCAAAAATCACTGCGCTTAGGTTTGGAACTTTGGCGTCGTCGAAAATTTCTTGCAATATGCACGGCATGAAAGAGGCAAAGAAAAATTTAAAAAAGGTGACTTCTGCTAATATATAACATTTTATGAAGGGATAAAATCACTGCTGCTTATTTATTTATACAATACTGCAGGCCATAAAGGCGCTTGCGGCCTGAATGGCCTGCTTAGACACAGAACATGACACAGCACGAGCATATGACCGCTAAAAAAATTCTTTTAGGTTTTAATGAAAAAATAAAATGCTTAATTTATAGGCGTAAAAATAACAGGCCACAGAAGCCAGCACGGGAGCAACCCAAAAGAGAAGAACAAGGAAAAATTAAATCGAGAGGGCATCTTTATAAATTCTATTGAAAACTCAATCACTTTCTAAAGCACTGCAGCGCGGAAAATGAGAGCACGTGTCGAATATGACAAACGAGATGAAGGGAGATCAAAAATAAAGGATTTGTTATTACCTGCAAAGAGGCGTACTTACTTTACGAAGTCAAGTTTCATTGCCCGCTGTCACACCAAGTTGCAGTGCCACCGTCAACAGGGAAAAGGAACAAAAAAAAAAAAGTCAAGAATGCCGGAGAGAGAGAGAGAGAGGGGGGTCTTTAACTTTCGTCCGGTCCCATTCGAGGCGAGCGCAAGCGATCCGGCCTAATGTGTGAGAAGCGCCGGCCCACGGGACGCACAGCGGCCGATCCGGCTCCAGGCGAAAATGCATCTGAGGGCCCGAGACGGAGCCGTAGCCCCGGGAGTGGCGCGGCGAGGGACCACTCGTCTCTTCCTCTCTCTCACTCACTCTCTCTCTCTCACCATCCTCTCCCTACCGTCTTCCGCTCTCTAGTCAGACACAACAGAGGTGGCGCTCTGGTCAGACAGTCCTGTTTCCGCCCCGTCGCTCCTGGAAAGGCAGCATGCTTATATCAGCAAAATAGGGTATATGAGCACACTGACGTATCGTAACTCATGTGCTCTCTGTTGATAGCGTATTAAGGAAGCAGGAGAATTCGGGAAAAGGGATGTGAAGTGGAAAGAAAGGAGAAGCTCTCATATAACTATTGATTCGTGTTTGCAGTGCAAAAATACAGACCAGAGGCAGAGAGACGTACACGCAATGAGCGCTGACCATAAGCTGAATTGTTTATTCCCAGAAGGACACAGATTCATGTTCGTTGCGAAATATTTTGGTTGAGAGGGTCGGCCATTGCGCTTATGTGCATTTTCAGTGGTCTAAGTAGTAAGACCTGGCCCGTAGATACTATTATTTTCAGAATTCTTTCTTGTGTTCCTTGTTCAATGCGGGGTGGTACCTGTGACGTCAGAGTTGTTAACAATGTTATTCAACGGCTCTGTTCTCGAAGGTGAGGCTGTGCAATGACAGATAGAAAAAAGTGTGGATAACGTTTCTTTTCGAATTCTAGACTGCTTTTTCTTTCAGATAGTTTCTATAGGCTTACTTACGGGTGTATTTTTGGCAGGCTTTACATGTGCACAACACGCACCTTACAAGCCATATTTTAGCTTTGAAAATGCTGAAGGACTTTAAAAGCTAGCGATAAATATGCTAAATGCAAGGTAATCTATGAGTGCCGATGAAGTGACGAATGAAAAATCTTGAAAATATTGCTAGCAACTGTGCACTTTACGAAAAATGCAATAATCGAGGACTTCAAGTATGCGATGATTAGTCAACAAAGGAAAATTTATTTTGTATATAGGGAAAAGCAGAGTTTCTTTAGGCTCTGACCTGGTGTGTATGTAGTGGCCCTCTTCCCCTGCAAGTTTTCAGTACCACTGCAGAAAATCACGATAACGCTGGTATTGGTGTACATTAGCAACCTATGCCTGGAATATTTGCGTGTTTTTCGGCGGAATTGGCAGTCTTAACTTTTGGCACATTGAAAGATAAGAAAAGGTTGCTGGCAGTTTGGGGCTCAGATCATGATAGTGGTATGCAATTGGAGAAAACCTATCGTGTCTAAGAGAGACGCGTACTAGGATTTAAACCCACTGCAGAATGGTTTTCTTTAGGTTACTGTTTAATAGGGAGTTCACTGTCGCTACGTTTCGGTCAATATTTTTATACATATTTGCCAGACATAATTCCAAATGTAGGATGACATTTGTTGAGGACTTATCGGTGCTTTACGCTAAGGTACTTGACAGAAGGGCATGATGTTTTATGTTTCTGTTCACTAACTGTCGTTTTATGCTAGGTTAGGGCAGCAACAGGTTTGTTGGCATGTTCGTACTTCTGGAGATGGATAAGATGCCAACTACCAGTGTGCACAAAAATCTAGTGTCTTTTCATATGTCAATAGTTACTGCTCTCAGTGTATTTTTTAAATGCTGAACTGTGCTCACTATCTTCACTATACGCTTCTTCCCCGTAATGCGTATTCATTTCAGAGTCGGTGATTGTGACGGATGGGTTCGTTTAATGCCGTATTTTCTTTTTAAGAAGATGCCGATGCCTTCTTTCAGCACTTGAATTAGAATTGCCACTGGAAGAGCATAAATGCTGATGTTTCCCAACTGTTTGAAATAACCACCTTGCAGAACCCTTAGTGTGGAGCACATAATGCGGACTGGGCGAAGAAAAGGTGCGTTTTTCAATTCATACAAATAAAAAACAACTCAATTGCCGAAAGATCAGCCTCTTCAGTTTGCTCAGAATTTTCTCGCCCTGTCATTATGCCTTTCTACCTTGCTACGAAAATGGCCGCTTCTATTTTGCTGATTGAAGGCGGCTTGAACAGTTAGGTAGTTAGTCAGGATCATTCAGAGATTGACAATTTTAGTGCTGGGGTTTGTTTCTGCAGTGAGGAAAAAAAGCAGAAAAACACCACGGCAATGCTTTTCACTCATTGCGTTGACCAGATGTCGAGTAGGAAATACCGTGATATTCGACGAAAAGCGAAAATAAGAGAAAAGGCTATTTTTTTTTGTATTCAGATGCCAAAAAGTTTAATAATATGCTAGATATGCACGGGAAATCTGCCCTCTGGATCACCAACGTAGTTCTCAAAACTAACTTTCTTTAAGAAAAATATCTTTGCTCATGCCATCATCGATAATGTGATTGTGCATGGAATGGCTGGACATTGCAAGAAAATCATTGCACTGCCTTTAGCTCACTGCGATCCAACGCAATACTTTTTTGGAAGAAAAAACACGTCAAGGCCACCATCTCATCATTGCCACCATTAAGATTCACGCTATAATGAAAGGAACGGTCGAGTCCCAATGCCCTTGGTGTGACTCTCAGCTGTATGAGTTCATTGCAGCGGACCTTTATCAAAGATTGCGCATCTCAGTATCGATGCTGCAATGTACGGAGTTTGATCACTGCAATATCCGGTATCCGTGTCTATGCATCTCTGAAACGTTTTAGCGAGTGAACTTATATGGCTGCTCCTCTTAGTTTTCTTGGCTCACGCACGATAATCCCGTTTATTGCTCTAGCACGTCTGGGTTAGGCTTTGAAGGAGCCTTTATTCCCTTGCACATGCCGTCGAAGCATCCCACAGCCTCCGTGATGCTGTCGAGAAGGAAACGTTCCGTAACGTAAGCACGGTCTTGTTTAATTTGGTTTTTGAGGAAAGAAAATGACGCAGAAACAGTAACATCTTGGTGGTCACCCGAACTGCGACGTAAGGGAAGGGATAAAGGTGGGAGTGAAAGAAGCAAGAAAGAAAGAGAGAAAGGAAGAAAGGAAGGAAGAAACAAAGAAGGAAAGAGAGAAAGAAAAAGAGAAAGAAAGAAATAGAGAAAGAAAGAAGGGAAGAAAGAAAGAAACAAAGAAAGGAAGAATGAAAGAGAGAAAGAAAGAAAGGAAGAAACAGAAATAAAGAAAGAAAGGGAGAAAAAAGAAGGAAAGGAAGAAAGAAAGAAAGAAAGAAAGAAAGAAATAAAGACGGAAAGAAAGAAAGAAAGAAAGAAAGAAAGAAAGAAAGAAAGAAAGAAAGAAAGAAAGAAAGAAAGAAAGAAAGAAAGCGGAAATTGAAAATTGGTTTTAGGAAAGGAAATGGCGCAGTATCTGTCTCAAATCTCAGTGGACACCTGAACCGCGCCTTAAGGGAAGGGATAAAAGAGGGAATGAGAGAGGACATGTCATTCAGCTTTTGTGTGTCTGTCCGCAGTGGTGCGTTCTTTAAATCGTGAAAGTCTTGCCACCGAGTTAAATACGGTCCTGAATGCTTCCAGAAGTGTCGTTGTTTTTGTTTTGTTTTTTCGAAATTTAGCGCATAACCCAGCTCGCGATATCATCTACTGTGCTCACACGGGAACGGTGGTGTTCGTTAGCTGCCAGTGAGGAACTCGTTGAGTGCGAGATCCAGGGCCTTAGTGAACTGCACAACCCCTGCGCGAACGCACCTCTTCCTGTTCGCACCGCTTCCAGTAAGCGATAAGAGTGGCATAAATCTGAGCGTTCGACGGCTTCAGCCTCTCGCTTATCCAGATAGATGACCAGCGTCCAGAACGCTCTATTTCTGTTACGAGGCTGCCAAGATTGATGCTGACGCAAGATGCCCGAGGACGGGCAGCCACGAAGAACGATATGTTTTCTTTATTTACTCATCCTGAGCCGTGCGTTGGGCAGCAGTGGCGCTGTTCACCCACTGTGTCCACAATTCACTTTACGAGGTATACTGTTTCCATGGGCGCTATATGTCCTCGTCTCCACTAAAACACATGCATTTATTCGCTACCTTTTAACCCAGCTACCGTAGCCTTAGTTATATAGCCGCTTCTGTCTGCAAGATGTTGTCAACTTGATAAACTTCTGCTCCAAAATAAAACTTTTCTTTTTTCATGTCTAGATCGGGGGGACCTAGTTTGATCACAGTTATAAGCGAAATAATAATAAAGTCGTGTAATGATAAATCCCAGAAATACGAAAGAGTCAAGGGTTCCCCTCTTAGCTTAAATCATTATCGGCCTTGAGCGTTATTAGGACGAGCACCAAATATTTTCTTCGTGGCTCATTCCGTAATTTAAGGATTTCTTTCCTTGCTAAGAGCTACCGTTTAACCAAACGACACGGGTTGAGGATACGCACGCAACCGTTTATTTTCGTAGCTGCCGCTATAAGAGCCCTTATAAGCCACCCGCTTGCAGAGCTTAGTGTTACGAATAGACTGCTCAATAATGGTTCTGCTGTCAAGAATGTAATAGAAGGATGAGCCTATTGACGTTGTGTAGAATGAAGTCGTGATCGCTAAAGAGTATCAAAATGACAACAAATGTGTTGAACAGAATTTTAGTTTGACATAATAACCAAGGCTATGCAAACAAGCCTACTAATAACGCAAGTAAAACCGCAAGAATTAAGTCTAACTTCTGTTTTCATTGTGCTGTCTCCACTCCGTCATATCAGCCTCAGCCTCACAGTGACTAAGTTTGCGTTGAACACGACGAACACACACACACACAAAAGATTTTCGAAACAATCTCCCAAGATTGCATCCGTCTTGGCGTGACAGAAAAAGGAAGACTGAAGCGTGTGATGTAGGGATGGCCGGCGACCGAAATAAGAACTGAGCACATGTAGGGCCTTGAGGAGGCTATGAAAAATTACACGGCTTGCAGCGCTTTTCGATGCTGCAGCGAACTACACTTTCTGTCCCTGACATCAGGCTTCATGTGTCTAAAATTATCTTACAGAGAGCAGATGATAGCACCCCAACGCACACCAGTTAACTAGCACAATACGAAGCCTTACCACAGCCTCAAATTAGCGACAAGTAAATGGACGTTTGAAGGAGAACAACGCGTTTTTTCCTTTATATTCTCCCTTCTGCATAGTACAGATCATTGGCTGACTGCCTTATCTTCATAAAATATGCTCTGCTCATGAGATACATCGGGTTAAAACGGATGAATTACAAAGCATAGGGGTCGTCGTACATCGCAGCTGCATGACAGCAATGATTTTAGTATATTTAGAGTAGGCTTTCGGCTTTTGAAATGGGTTGAAAAGTGTCAAAACATCTTTTTCGTCTATATTGTTCTCCTCCAACAACAACAACAAGAACCTTGTTTTCATTTGCTCTTTCTTGTTGTTTTAGTCGTACTGCAGAAACTGTCACGCTTTCTTTAAACAAATTTATGTAAAAAAGAAAACTATATGCTGCTGAAAAACCCAGACTAACCGAGACTGCTTCAGCGACAAGCTTTAGGGGGCTTAAATCTATAAACAAGAAAAACCGGCGTCTCTTTATTTCACTTTCTTGTTCAATTTCACCAGCGCGCTTTACATTGGGGTTTCTTTATCAAGGTTCTCTTCGCTGTACTTCGGCATTTTATACCGAGGATTTTTCGGCACTACTGAGGCCTTTTATACAACACCAAGGCAAATATCTCGTACTCCGCGGTGAGACCTGCGCTGCATAAAAAATCGGAATAAAGGGTTTTCCAGAAGCTCACATAAAGCCCTGCCATACTCGTCCGGTGGCTGCTGCATTAAAGCCTCCTTTCCAGATTAGGCGTAGAGAATGCACGCAGGAACTTCGACTCTCATCTGCTGTTTCCTTAGGGGTTTAGATGCCGGCGGATCTGTAGACAGTGCCGTAGACGTTGAAAATAAAACACAAACATAAGTGCGAGTAGCACAGGGCTAGCGCTTTTTTTCTCTCCCGATTTTCTACCATCTTCCGGTTTGAAGCTTCCGGCTGCCGCTACCACCCGCATCAAAATATATCCGCAGTGCTTCCGTCTTTCCGCAGAGTTTCACGCCGGCATAGAAGTTTGCTTTCAGGCATATGCGAAAGACGTTGCTGCAATAGCACAGCCTAGATATTTATCTTACACCGGAAAACACGCCGCTTGCTTCTGAAATTGCCACATTAAAAATTTTCAGCTGAAGCTTACTGAGCGAAGCCAAAAAGCAGGCAGCAGGATGCCTTCAGTGAAGCTCTATGCTTATTTTCCTTTAGGAATTCAGGTTTCGCAAGCACTGCGCAAAAGATGAAACTTCTATGGTATGTCATTTGAGCTTGAAGCCTGCTTTCCTGGAAAAATAACCCTCTTTGTCGGGAGGGGCATCAGTGGCAGGGCTCTGTTTTGAACTGTATCGATCGGACAGTGTTTGCTCACCCTTTGGGAACCTGGAACCTATATGCGTTTTTTCAGTTCCCGGCTGCTCCGAACTTTCTACCGATCTCTGTGCTTCAAGCGTGTTCCTTATGATGACCCTCGTCTGTAGTTCGCCGTTCTGGTGACTGGGGTTTTATATCATTCGAAGAAAGCTGCCGCGCAGTGCGCATAATAGTAATGGCTCACAATTTGGACTACTTTGAGTACCTCTATGTGCCTTTGTAGACTGCACTATCTTATTCTAGTTACCGCAGCTTCACTAATGCTTTCGGGCTTTCAAAAGGCCGCACTCGTGAGGCGTGTCTGTTTATTTTGTCTCACTTGCCTTGACCTGTTCAAATATTAGGCACTGTTTTTATCTTTTACTAAATAACTTGCTTCTCTACATTTGTGCTCTAGTGAGCTCTAGTGAGCAAGCGTAAGAGACCCTTCCTCTGCCCCCTTATTTAGTGCTGAACCCTGGCGCACTGCATGGGGGCGCCACATGACGAAGCACATCTGGTGTCAACGTCCACTACGCCCGTCTCGACACGAGGTGCTTCCTCAGGTGGTACCCCCATACAGTGTGGCAAGTTGGGACAGCGTTAAGTAGGTTGAGGAGGGGGGGGGGGGGGGGGGGGGGGGGGACTGCTTCCTGCTGTTGGACGTCCCGGCCAGCTTTGGTGAACTAGGGTTTGGTCAGCTTTAGCTGGTTTACGTTAGAAGAAAATGGGCATCGGCTATCTGTAATCATGTGTGAACATTATGTTACAGAAGTTATTCATAACAGAAGAGGCAGAGCAAAGAATAGAAGTGCAAAGACCCGTAAAACACTCGGATAAAATTACTCCAAACGCACATCTTCCCACAGATAAACATAGCGGATGCTTCTAGTGTTAAATTAACGTCGAAATGAGAGTTCTGATTATCTCAAGATTTCAGAACTTCGTCAAGCGCTACCCCAGAAAACTTTCAAGAATCTATGCTACTCAAGTGATAATTCCCTTGAGCTTAATTCAGTCCAAGTCGAATTTACTGCAAAGATTGTGCCGTTAATTGCAGTTATCGTTTCTGAAAAGTGCATTTAAGAGACGAGCGAAATTTCCCGGCTACTGAAAGTATGGGGCACTACGTTCGCTTTAGCTACAAAGAATTAAGACGAACAGACTAAACTCGATGAGAATGCGAAAAGCAGTATTCCCTACATTATGTCCACATATTTTCGCTTATTTCAGTTAATATTCTTTATGGAAGCACATTAAGAGCTCCCTTCTCTTTATTTTGCAACTTCATGCGCTTATTATGAAGTTAATAAAGTATTTCGCAGTTTTTCTTTTGCCTCAAGTACAGCTACGGCCATTAACTACGAAAACGCTTTGGAGTTGAGAACAAAACAAAAAGGAAACAATTTTAGATCGATAATAGATCGGCTTTAATGCACTGAATGCGCTACGAACCGTATGTTTTTCAGATACACGCATAGAGAGGATATCTTTCTAGCAGACTGCCCCACTCCGTTATGTTTTCTCGTCTTATTTTACTGTTCACCTTTAGCTTAAATCGCGTATTCTTTGAGATTATAAAAAGAGACTGCAACTGACGGAGGGAAAAAGGAAGAAATGCACCCAATGTACACAAGACATGTTTTCTTCGCATACAAGCACTTAAAGTAAGAGGAAGGGAAGTTTTCAGAATCCGCTGTTGCTTACGTTCTTCACACAGGCTTCTTTCCTAAACTTTTTTTTCTCCAGGAAGGGCTATGGAAAATAATTTTTTTTCTCCTTAGTTGCGATACCACTACAATTACGGTACTTCAAGGACAACCAATATTATAGTTATGTTTTCTTCCAAACTGCATCCCGCAAAAAGAGTAAACAGAAACAATGCATCATCACAACTGAGTTAAGCGAAGATTACTCTTTATAGCAGTCCGTTCAAAGCTGAGATTAAATGAAACACGTAGCGAGCGGACTTTAATACTGCCAAAGTATAATTTTATACAATGATTGGGTGTTAGGCTTCGACATGCCACGCTGTTGCTTCTATTTGTGCGAAGAATTAGGTCTCGAAGCGTGCTCAGAATTCTTGGAATAGTCGCTGCGTGATACAAAGCCAGCAAAGAGGTATCGTTACCTATCCAGTCACGTAGGCTAGCGAACCAAAGGGAACTAAGGCTGAATTTGCGGAGCATTTGCAGTGACACGTGTGCCGCGACAAAGGACAGCCCGTAGGCTAGACGAGACAGACGGATGGCAGCAGAAACATTGAAAGCAAAAGCTACACTGCCAGCCCTTTGAACCAGGCAAAATCACACATAAACAAACCAAAGGAAGCCACGAAGGAAGGCAATTCTCGCTTGACAGAGGTGTCCTCAGATGAAAGGCGCAAAAAATAAATGCCTGCAAAAGAAAATGTGTTGGCCATGAGAATGAAGCTTTTGTACCGTCGAGTATTGAAATCTCCCGGTCGAGGAGGATTTCACCTTTTTTCAGCGTCTTCTCCCACGCTCAAAAGGGAGGACAGTTTTCCACGGTGAAGCAAAGTTGTTTTTTGTTTTATATTCAGGGTCAGCGAGTCTCTCGAGTGACAGGGTCTCGTTTCAGTCGGCTCTCGTTTTCAGCGCGCATACCGAGGTTGCCAGCGAGGTCGTCGAAGCCATGATATATATCTGACACGATATTGTGCGCAGCTTCCCTCGGGGTTGGCTCCGCTGTTCGTCGTCATTCCTGCACATGTTTTTCCTCCCCCTTTTGCACTTTTGACCCCGTAATTTTCGTTTTTTTTTTTTCACCACCGCTACGCCATTTGAATGAGCGATGCGTCTAGTCTGCTTGATTCCTTTCATGGTGAGTCACTTCAGTCTCTTTGGTGACTTAAAAATCCCTTTAGTCGTTAGCTGTAATTCTCGGACAGCAGTGGTAATTTAAAGCTATTGTCAACTGCAATGAACGTTTCCAAGAAAAAGAAAACCTCCAGCACCCCTCGCGAGCACTTCTCCCGCCATCTTGCACCGAACTCCCTGGCGGCCTTGCGTGCTGGGAAGAGGTCTTGCTTCGAAGGTTACATCGCCCTCACCCTAGCGGTAGCCTGGTCGTAGCCGGCACGGTATCATGCCCCTTTCGGAGACTCCTTTTGCCAAGCTCCTGTCTGCGAGGCACACACTGAACATTGGCTTTCTACCTGCCCGCATCATCCAGCAGAAACACCCGCTCTGGTGCGGACCACCCCCAAGCCGACCACCTGATGTAGAAGCCTGGATTTCTGGGCCCACACTAGAACGGTTGTGGACCACCTTCAGAACCCAATGTGTGTTTGTGTTTGTAGACATTACTTTATGCCAGCAGGCACACTGTAACATTAAAAAGAAAGAATGTTTCCATTGAGTGTGCTGTTAGTTACTTAGTTTTGGTCAGTTAACAATTCAGTTCCTGCAACGCAAGACACCACAGTCCTAAATCCTGTATGAGCAAAGGACCACGTAGCCTTGCGATTATTTCAGGAAGCCAGAAGCAGAAAGGGGGATCCGCAGATCAAGCAAAACCTTGCTGATAGTACAGTCAATAGCGGAAAGAACTGCGATGCTAAACGTATTAATGCAAGCGTTGCAACATAACCAATCAGGCGAGAATCCTGGCACCAGTTGGAAAAAGCGAGAATTCAGTATTAGAAGGGCCCGCTTGAAGCTCCATACTAGGGGAGCTGTGATGTCCATAAATCATGCTTACTGACACAGGGCGAACAATAAAGGAAATTTCTCGAGAGTTTCTGCACGGAGCCTCTGACACGATATATAATATTCAGCTGGGTATTCAGGGGAACAGTTAAGTGCGTCGTTAGCAGGCACCACCATGCAACAACTGGGAAAACTGAGTGCACGACTGAAGCGTTGATACCCTGCAGGTTGAAAAGGGTGAGAGGATTCTCTTTTGCACTAATTACCCTGGTCTGCAGCCCAGTCTATGGCGCTGCTAATTGCGTGCCGTTGTCAGGCGTGTTTGCGCTCCTGCATTGCATGTCAGATTAAGTCTGTAGTCGGCATATCGCTTTTCGTTAGCTCGTATGTGAAGGCATGAAAAAAAGAGAGAAACTGCTCTCATCCCCAAGCTCACCAAGTTAAGCTATAAATTCTTCATTGAATTTGCGTGGATTCACCTGCAACTGCTTCGAGGCTACCAGGAGGTGTAGCTGTAGAGGCCTAGAGATGAACTCAGGGCAGAATAATGCACAGCAGAGGCCCTAAGTGGCGCACTGTTATAGTTTCATTAAAACATCTTCTTTCTTTAAGCTATCAATCACCTCAGTAGCGGATTAAATATGAACGTGATATTAATAATTGAAATGCCATTGTTTACAGAAATTGTGGAGCGAAGCGCCAGACTTATTATTTCACAATTTTGGTATATATATATATATATATATATATATATATATATGAGAGACGCCAACAGCCACAGAAACCAAGGAGCACAGGGGATTTTTTAATTAATTTTTTTTTTTTTTTGTGGTGTTGATCAAGTAAGAATATTACTGAATATGTTGTCGCTTAAAGCTAATTGTTTAGAAAAGCAGAAGAAAAAACAACCACATGCCATCGGTGGGATCCGAACCCACGACCTCCGAATTACGCGTCCGGTGCTCTACCTCTGAGCTACGGCGACGGCTGTCAAACCTTCTGCTTTCGGGGGTATTTATGTTTACAAATAACCTAACCTTGAGAGTGTTCATCAGCGCCACCCACGTTCGTAAGCGGCGGACGTGGAACGTCCTGAGTTACCGCTGAGTTACGTTCCACGTCCGCCGCTTACGAACGTGGGTGGCGCTGATGAACACTCTCAAGGTTAGGTTATTTGTAAACATAAATACCCCCGAAAGCAGAAGGTTTGACAGCCGTCGCCGTAGCTCAGAGGTAGAGCACCGGACGCGTAATTCGGAGGTCGTGGGTTCGGATCCCACCGATGGCATGTGGTTGTTTTTTCTTCTGCTTTTCTAAACAATTAGCTTTAAGCGACAACATATTCAGTAATATTCTTACTTGATCAACACCACAAAAAAAAATAAATTAATTAAAAAATCCCCTGTGCTCCTTGGTTTCTGTGGCTGTTGGCGTCTCTCATATTTATAACGAGCCCCTCATTCCCCTTCCTATATATATATATATATATATATATATATATCATGCAACCCCATTTAATCAAACATTGGAGGGTTCGGATGTACAGGAGAACATTATTAATCTCTCAAACGCACCCATTCGCAAAGAGGAAAAATCGGTATTGTCACGTGGACTGAAATTCTGTCCAAATACTGGCCGATATGACGAATACAAATTACTAAAGGATCTCGACAATTTTTCTCGAAATTTGAGACTCCAGGAGTACTTTTCTGATAAGCAGAACCAAAATTATAACTCATTCCCTCCCTCTCAGGAACAGTGGACACCGAGATCCGGTAGGGATAAACATCTGGACATGTATTTAAAAGCGATTCAACGAGACATCATTCAGGCCTTCGAGGCACACAAACCGGGACCACCGAATCTTTCCAGGGAAGAGCGTGACGCCTTGGAATCACTCAGCAAGCGAACGGACATTGTTATTAAACCCGCTGACAAAGGAGGCGGCATAGTAATTTTAGATAAAGAAAAGTATATCCAGGAGGGATACCGCCAACTCAATAACTCCAATTTCTATCGCTTGCTTTCATCAGACCCCACCACTGAGCACAGTAAAATTATAGAAAAAACCTTGAAACAACTCACCGATGAAGGTGAATTACCGCCACGAGTAAGTAAGGCGCTGACGCCATTAAATGCGTCCCCAGGGCGCTTTTACATGCTCCCAAAAATACATAAAGAAAATCATCCGGGTCGACCGATCGTTTCCGGCATTGGCACACTCACGGAACCGATCTCCAGCTACATTGATTCTCTGATCAGGCATATACCTCCTAAACACACATCTTACATTCGTGACACTACTCATTTTCTAAAAGAATTAAGTCAATTTACTGCTCCGGAAGGAGCTTTTTTGGTAACCCTGGACGTGGTATCCCTGTACACTAATATACCGCATGATGACGGCATCCGGGCTCTGATCACATCGTATGAGAAATACAAAAGCATAGATTCTCCCAGCAAAAGTACCCTCGCAGAACTGACTAATCTGGTTCTCAAACTCAACTCCTTCGAATTCAACAACTCTTTCTACCTACAAACGAGTGGCACCGCTATGGGCACAAAGATGGCGCCAAACTATGCCAACATATTCATGAACAGCATTGAATCGGACTTTCTTCGGTCATATCCAACAAAACCGGCTTTCTACAGACGCTTCCTAGACGATATATTCATGGTATGGACCGGCACTGAGGACCAACTCATCCAGTTTATCTCATCATTTAACAACATACATCCAAACCTCTCTTTTACGCACACCTATTCGACCAATCAGATTAACTTTTTGGACGTCTTGATTCGAATAGAACAGGGCATCTTAATCACCAGTGTCTACAGGAAGCCCACTGATAGACAACAGTACCTCCATTTCAAGAGCTGCCACCCACGCCACTGCAAAACCTCTATTCCATACTCTCAGGCCATCAGATTCAAACGAGTGTGCTCACGCTCAGAAGATTTTAAGGATAATTCTAATCGTATGCGGGAGGTTTTGAATCATCAGCGCTATCCGCTCTCTATTGTCGACGATGCAATTAGAAAAGCGGAACAGAGAAACCGTAACGAACTGTTTGGGGATCCCGCGTCAGCAGCTCCCAATGAACACCGCTCTAATCTAGTCTTAACCTTTGCGAACAACCTTCCGAATGTAAACAAAATTCTAAGAAAACATTTTAACATCATCGAACAAAGCGACCGACTCTCAAAGGTTTTCCCAACGGCTCCACGGGTCACCTACCGACGACCAAAAAATTTGCAAAATTATGTGGTTCACTCTACTATAAGTAAACAAGAGCCTGTAGGTTGCGTGCCTTGCGGGAAGAGTCGGTGTCAAGTTTGCAAGCACATGCAGAAAACGACGTCGGCTCAGAGCACACACTCTAATTTCAAACACTCCATTCGAGAGAACTTGAATTGTGACAGTAGTAACGTACTCTACATGCTCGAGTGCGGCAACTGTCAAATGCAATACATTGGCCAGACCGAAAATCCCTTCCGAATTCGATTCAATAATCACCGCGCGCATGCCAAATCACTTCCTCTCCTCCCCCTGTCGAAACACGTCCGTCAAGAAAATCATGATTTCGACAAAATTAAAGTCACTCTGCTACAGAGCGGTTTCAAAAATACCCGTGAGCGGGAACAACGGGAGTCATACTTTATTTTCAAATTTAATACGGTGCAGGCCGGTACAAATGAGAACCCCGGAGCTCTCTCCGCACTTCAGAAATCAGAGGCCCAGTAAGATTCACAGCCTCTTCGACTGAATCGCCTGAGGTCATACCATTTTGAGTGTTTGCGTCTACATGCCGCCTGTCTCCTACCCCAGCCTTTCTTTTCTTCCTTATGCCCAAACATTGCTGCTGAAACGACTTCTGCAGTAAACCATAAGGCGGCCTTCCACCCCCCCCCCCCCTTTTTTTAAATGCCATTTCAAACAGAACGACAAGAATGATACTCAATACATTACATTGGTTTGCGAACGAGGATTAGGAGTGTTGCTATACACTAATATGGTTGTGGATCACTGTGAATCCCGTTCGTCGGTCGTCCAGCTAGATAGCCCAGTTTTCTACTTGCCTGCCTTACGAAGGCGCAGGGCGCTAACAAGGGGCCGTAAGTGAATTTGGGCTACCTCGTGTTTTTCAAAAAGGTGAGGTAGATGAGGGAGGTACTTAGCAAGCCACCCCCCCCCCCCCCCTTTTCACTTTTTTTGCAAGTTCTCATGCCTCCTTTTCTTTCCTTTTTTCCTCTTTTTTCTTTCTCTTTCCTTCTTTTTGTTTCCTTCTTTTTTTCTTTTTATTTTTTCCTGCTCTGCATCCGAACTCTCTTTCTCTCGTTTTTTTCGTTGCTCTGCCCCCCACTTCGCTTTTTGGAAAGGGCACCTCGTCGGCGGCGCAGTGTCTTTGCGAGGGGGCGCGCGGCTGACGAGTAGCGGCCGGGGGCTGGCGCTGGGTCTCCGCGGGGCCCAGCCACGGGATCGGGTTTCCGTCCGGCGTCTGGTCGGTTAACTCTCCGCCGATGTGATCGCGCCGCCGTCGTAACTCACATTCAAACAGTCAGTAACCACACTTCTGTCGGGCGGTTGGCTCTGTGATGCAACGGGCGCGATAATGTTTTCTTCCCGCGTGTTCGAACGTCCCGCTCCCGCCGAAGGAAGCCTCCGCCCACAATATTTCTTCTCAACGGTTTTCCTCGCAGACAGCTCACCCCTCTCCACTTCCGCTACAACCTTTTGCCTCCTTCCCTTCCCCCACCCCCTCTTTTCCCCTTTCTTGAATTCGTTCTTTTCTTTTTTGTGTGCTCGCATTGCAGCCCTCATTTTCCCCTTATTCGGCAGGAACACCCTTGTCCGCCACTGTCTTGCTTTTCGTGTTTTGTTTTGTTTCCTCAAAGGAGAGCGTCTTCCCCTCTCCATCTGTGTGCGGTGCCGTGAGCAAGTGGATCGTTTTTGTTCACAAACAACCTTACCCTGATGAAGGACGGTCCACCGTCCGAAACCGTCGGTAAATAAATGTTTCTTTAAGAAGTGTACTTCAACTCTTTACTTATGTTGTTAGCAGTCGAGCAAGTTTTTTCATCGTAATATATATATATATATATATATATATATATATATATATATATATATATATATATATATATATATATATATATATATATATATATATATAAAGGAAATGAGGGGCTCGTTACAAGTGTGAGAAGCCAACAGCCACAAAAATCAAGGGACACATGGGATTTAATTAATTTATTTATTTTGTGGTGTTTATCAATTTAGAATATTACTGAATATGTTATCGCTTAAAGCTAATTGATTAGAAAAGCAGAAGAAAAAACAACCACCCACCGGCGACATGTGGACAGGCTCTGTCCGAAACGTCGACTCGCAATAAATGTTTACCTAAATGAAGCGTTTCTCAATTTGGCATTTTACCTATAGCAACCAATATATATATAAACAGACCCTGTACAGAACAGCAGATGAGATGTCCTATACTCCTATACACCCTTTGCTTTTTAGAGCGCTAGGTATTGGTGGGAGAAGGGGCCTGGAAAGGGTTGATTTTTCATGACAGGCTGCATCGGTGTAGCAGTGTAGAAGCTCGTAAACGGTAACAGTCGCGTTCACGTTCTGGCAAAAATGACTATTTCGACAACGGGTCTGAACCACAAGGGATATTTGGGTTCCTTTCCTTTCTGCCTGTCCTTCACCTCTTTCATTTAATTTCCCCAGTCTGCCTGCTATCCCTTTATTTCCGCTGCCCCAGCTCAGGTGCTTCCCACAGCGATGGCAGATGCCGGCTCCAGGAAAAAATCTTTTCCTTCCTTTTGTTATTATTTTTAGTTCTAAATAAACCACTACTGCTGCTACTAGGTACACGCCAAACACGCAAAGTCACCACGGTGGCATCAGTTGTCACCATTCCGTCGAAAGCACGTCTATGGACGGCGAAGTGTATTTTATTTTCTGTGCTACTATGAGTCCAAACGTCTCTGTGGCAGCCAATCGAATATATAGCCAAGAACCGAATATGGAAGCATCAGATCTCATTAATCGAGATCACGACACTGGATTTTTGATAGAAAGTACCCTCCAACAGGGGTTGCCACTAATGAGCCCAGCATGTGCTACTCGTACAAAAGGGACGGAGCTTTATCAGGACTCTATTGTTTCCGAGTGAGTGAAACCTACTTTCTTTTCCCATTTTCCTTAACTTGACCAACGTTGCGCAGGAATCAAGTCGACGCATATTTTCTGACTTTCAAGAAGTGCGGGACACAACGCCACCTGGTGCCCCTGGCGAGCGCAGCGTGAAAGTACCGGAAGAGGGGAACG
Organism: Amblyomma mixtum; assembly: GCF_055824585.1. Lineage (NCBI taxonomy): Eukaryota > Metazoa > Arthropoda > Arachnida > Ixodida > Ixodidae > Amblyomma > Amblyomma mixtum. The sequence continues at coordinate 320,722,881 of NC_143012.1, forward strand.
CTTCCTCTTGAGGGCGTCCTTCGTCACCGGACGTGCCCCGAGGTCTTCATTAAGACAACCCTTTGTGCGCCAAGCACGGGCGTACGCTGTAAGCACGGAATCTCTTCAGGGGATGCACTGCCGAGCGTACGGCTCAGGTTCCGCGCGAAGCAGTGCACACTGGGCGCTCAGTACGTGGACTCTGCGCACTCCTTGGTTTCATTATGCCATCAAGGAAATGACAGAAGGAGGGTGGAGCTAACATGCAGCCGTGCATAAGGAGCGAGTTCCAGACACCAAGGTTGGACAAGAACTGCGACCAGTACTTAGTTATGCGTGGAAGGAAAGTAAACAGCGAGGCGAGCAACGCAGGGCCGACGGCAGCGGGTGCAGTGAGGCAAATAAAGCGCAATGCGCCGAAGTCACGAACGCTTCGAAACAAAAAAGCTTCTGTGGAGTACATTAAACGCCTTACATATTGACTTTCGCTGCCTGTGTGAACCAGCCAGTTACTAATGGAGGTGGATCATAAGCGTTGCCTTGTCTGCCAGGAGCCTGTGAGAAGACGGAAGATGGACCTCTTCTTTCGCGTCTGCTACTAGTACAAGACCTTTCTACAGCAATAAAAGTCTTTCCTACCTACCTACCTGCCAGGAGGGGGAACATGAAGCCCCTCCTCCCTTTTTTAACATTAGGGAGTTTTAGAATAGAGAACTCTATCGATTAGGGGAATAGCAGGACGCCAGTCCCCTATCACCCTAATCTATAGGGTCCCGCTATTCCATGAGACAGATACTGCGTCATTTCTTTTCCTCAAAAACCAATTTTTTAATTTTTCCCCATTCTATACCTCCCCATTGTTTCGTCCTCTCGGTGGCCATATCTTATTTTACTCTGTCTGCTGAACCATTAAAGTGACCTGCTTTCATGATGTTTGGCATCAGATTTACATTCACGTCAAGGGCCATATCCTGTGTGGCTCTTGAGTGTGCCGGCATTCGGTCACTCTCTATCAGGACGCCCGAAATCAAAGGTGGGTAACACTCGGAAGAACTTCCCGGACACTGTCAGGAATGTGTCCGCCAACGACGACTAAGAAAGCTGGAGTTCAGCGCATACTGCGCAACCAGAGTGGCAAGCCCCCTATGCAATGCCTCTATCCTTGAGGAGTATAATAAGTAAAAACACGATAAAAAGCTTCGAGCGGAGTCTTACGTGCCAGCTAGCAATGACGGGATGAGACAAATGGCGTCAGGAAGGGCAAGTTCGCACCCGTGAAGCTGAGGCCGCAAGAGACATTTGCTTCTCAAAGAGCCGGATATTTTCACAGCTGCCCTTTTTGGGTTCCGCACCAAATTAGCATTTCGCATTATAATGAAGGTTTTGCGGAGGGAACCAGCCACAAACACTTCCAAAATAAGTAAATGATATTCTGTTATTTTATTTCTGAAATTTAAATCTAATTTCATCTACGTGAAATGTGAAAGACAAATAAATCTCCGGCTATTTAGCAGCTTTTTCGAAGTGCTGGCATAGTGTGAGAAAAGGCCGCTATAGCAAAAGTTACCGTTCTGACTTCTTCCGCCGATGCGTTTTTAATTCTTTTTTTTTTCACAGTAAAATATTTTGAAGAGACGTTTCAACTAACATGCTTTAAAGACGCACCGCATGTTTTGGAGCGGGATCCTCCAAGAGCTGCAGGCGAAAGCATAATGCATTTTTTTTAATGCACAATAAAAACGCGGTGGTGCGTTTTCTCCGTTCTACGCTGGTACATTTAACCTGAAGAAACGGCTCCTCCACGCCAGTAGGGTCATACTCGCGTTATCAGCTGCAAGGCAGGCAAGCGTCTGCTAACGCTTGCTTGGCCATGCTGCCCCGCGTTAGGTGGATTAGCCACGACTAAGTTCCTCCTTGCTTCTTCCCTAGCAAGAAAATCTGACTCTCAGTGCACTTTTTTGAGATAAAACTTGAAAGCAGTGTCCAATATATAAGAAATATTTCGCGCTTGAGCACGCAGTAAAATCATAACAGCAGTGCTGAGGAAAATATAAAATTGCCGGAGCCTAAGCAGGCTCTCAAACCCAGTAAAAAGTCGCAAAGGTATGAACATAGGTTGTCTGTTAAAAGAACCATAACTACAACTACGCGTCGCCGACCTTGAGAACTTCTAGTGTCCCCGCTTGGCGGCAAGCTGTGCTCTGCTTGCCCTTTTAGAAGTTCCTGCAGCAGTTTCAATAAACTACGATGGGTTTTTACGGCCTATGCGGACCGGCGTGAATTCTTCCACTTTATTGCTATGGTTCAAGTGCTGAGACTGTGCGCACTTTAATCACCTTTAGTCATCATGGCTTTAGTGCGTGCTTTCGCGAAGATGCAGAAGTGGCCGTTTTTACGAGACCTGTGCTTGGTGTAAAAATAACTTGCGCTTACGTACACACTGCTCTTACATCTAATTTTCTATAGCTTGGACGAGTGGAGGCACCAAATTTCAGTGTTTTTCTCTGTCTTTGAAGTAATGCGCAGCACAATAAAACAACATGAACCCCACATGCATTGCACCAACATGAGGTGAATAACTTATAATTGTTTTTTTTTATCACGCTATTCAGTTATCGGTATTAACGGCAGAACGACTGCTGTAACGGAACGGCTGATTTGACATCATGCGAGGCGTACAAAAATTGCAGTGTGGTCTCTGCTACGTTCTATCTTCGTTTTGAATGATCTCATCTCTTACGCCAACCTTCCCAAGGGTTAGAGCGAAAAAAAATGTGAAAGCAGCGATTTAATCGCTATTTTTACGTCAGTCGCGAGACCACAGATCATCTGTTACACCACAGTCATCGTTCGGCCGTTGAAACCGAAAACGGAATGGCAGGAGAAAAAAAAATCAGTTATAAATTATTCAGTAGGTGTAGGTAAATTTCACGTCATGGTTCATGAACACTACTGTCTTGCGCAGGAATCCAAAGGAAGAACGCGCGCCCAAAATGTTGATGTCTCTGGATATTCAAGCTTCTATTCACATTTCAATGTTATCATATGCTCGCAAGCAAGTGAGGAATGTTACCGCAGGTACTTTTTTTTTGTTTTAATGACAGAAACGGCCCATGTCTGGATTGTTTTCAGCTTATTTCTTCCCGTGAAGCTCGTCGTATAAAATTTTAAACCACAGTTAAAATGCGCGAACAAGTGTGTTTTTGCTTTATAACATCTGCTTTTAATTCACAACCATAGGCTGTACTTTTGGAAGAAAATTTTCGCTCTTAAATAAAAAACTGTTTGCGTTGGAGAAGCACAGTGGTATTAGCTTCAGCCAGAAAAAGATGAAAACTTGGCTCTGAACTAAGAATTCTTGTAGTGCACAAGAGGAGAGAAATAAGAAAGGAACGAGAATTTCAGAAAAGCAAAAAGTTAATGAAATGATCAGTTTAAGAAAGATATTTTATGCAATGTCATCAGTGTAGGCGTTTAAGGACAAAGCCTTAAAATATGAGTTGCATCAAAAAGCTGGCGGAGTACCAGATTAAGTATAAAAGCTTCGTCTTACCATACATTTATAATTTTATATCCTTCTAACAATTCATTTTTCTTCTGGAATCCGTGAGGTTTGTGTGGTCTGACTAGTTCTTGAAGATACGGTGAAGTCGATTGTTATGAAGTGCTAGCTGGTGTAAAGGCACCGCCAAGTCCAGAAAGCTTCGTGCTGGATGCGCTTGAGGACTCGTGCTGGACCTCTTGAGCTAGACATCCAGCCGGTCTCTTGCAAAACGGGTGACGGCGGTAACTCCAGCAGCCCAAAGACCCTGCCAATAGCGTATTACGGCTACCGTTCTCTGTGAACCATCCTGAAATGTGCTACGCCTTCCCTGCAATGTATTTCACTGTTACGCCTACCCTCGACGAAGCGACAGACTACCAATTTTTTTTTCCACCAACATTTTTGGCATTACTGCGGTTTCGTGAGTGTAAGCAGTCAGCATGGAAATTTGATGTTGATGTCAGGTTTAAGGTTGACTTTATAAACGCAAAAAGAAACTCTTAAAAGGAGAACGCACTGATGTCATTATCAGAGGCTTTTTTTCGTAACTTTTACATAGCTCTAAAGTTTTGCCGGGTTGCCTGCAAGTCTTGCCCGAGGCATTTCAGACGAAGTGCCTCTTGCTAGGGTGTGTAACCGCGTCTGTGCAGGTTCTTGAAGAAGACAAAACAGAACGAGTGACAAGTTAGTTCTAGCTTTGCAGGCGTCCAGGCTATCTGTGTCCGGTCCAGCTCGTGCTTAACGATGTTCATGCAATAAAACCGGTTCTGAGAACCTGGACAGGCGTTCTTTATGCGCACCACGAATATTCCGGCTTTTATGTCTTAACGCTGACCTCCCTGTAGCGCATTCAAACCACAAAAGTGTCATAAAACATGAAGTCGCGGTATTGTTTTCTTTAAAGTGTAAGGCAACAAAACCAATGTATACATGTATTAACAAGACCGAATGAACTTTCCTCTGGTCTAGACTTCAGTTCCGAACGTGAGTAAGGTGAACAACATATCCACTTTAAGAAGCCGTATTTTAGCAGACCGAAACAGACTTGGAATGAAAATACATTTCTGGGATTTTCGGGAACTGTTAGATTTCCCACGTGAGGAACTCTGTATGCTACAAAACAGAACTTGGTATTAATAGATCTAGCAGAAAAAGCAGGTTTGAAATTGGCTGATATAATGAATAATGAATGAATGAATAATGAATGAATGAATAATGAATTGTTAGTTAGATTAATAATTAATTGCGACACTTGTAGACAGAGAATAGCGTTTACGCGAAGTTGTACGCAGCACTTAATTTCTAGCGTTCTGCGCAGGCTTGCTGCTTGTTAGCGAGACAGTGTGAACGTGGCCTGGTTTGAAGTTTAGAAATGTCGGGACCTTCAAAGCGGGGTGAAGCATGAGCTTTGATGTCACAGCATTAGAGCGCGAACATTTAATATTCTAAGCGGGCCCACTCTGAGTGAAGAGGATTGCTAAGAGTGTTCATGTTTGCGAAGGAAGCTGCAGATATTTTTTCCCACGTGCCCCGTAGACGTCCTGAGGAGCAGCGCAGGGCAAAACATCACACTTTGGCGAGCGCCTTCATGCTGAGCCCTGACTGACTGACTCTGCGTGAGGTATCCACAGGCCTGTGAGTGGCTGGCTGCATCAGGATTTGTCACTTGAGATGGCAGAGCTTCCAAAAAGCTTTGAATTCTGCTTTTCCATTTTCTATTTTGTCTTTTTCTGACCATTTTCCCCCTTTTCTCATGTCCGCAATTTATTTTATGTTTCCTAAGCTAAATATTCGCTGAAGTTCTACAGAATTGTCTTCTATTTTACCTTTAACACTTTTTCTTGAAACTATTTAGCCTAGGAGTGTTTGCAGACCTCCGTGTCATCCACCTTTTTTTGTTTGTCTGCAATTCATCGCTGGCTTAATTTTGTTAAGCGCTGTTTCGTATACCAGGCCATAAAAGGGAAGTGGTTACTGCTACAATAATATATTGCTACTCAGTCTGGGGAACTACAACTGCTACAAGCCTAACTAAAATACTCAACTTACAAAAGAGAGCTCTGCCCATAACTGCAAATGCTGGTTACGATGCGCTCACCAGGCCAATTTTCATGAGACTTGACTTGATACCACTAAGAAATCTTTATAATTCAGTTCATGCCTCGTGCTATCACACCTCGCAAAGAGAACCCGACGCTGATATCAAGGAATCTGCAGCTCTGAAATTACGCCACGGCACCTACAACGACTGCACATAGTACAGTGGCGGTTACCATACACAAGAACGAGTTGCGGTCGCCATATGCTTGAGTGCATCTTACCAACTCTATTAAATTATGAACACCTTACACATTTCTAACGAAAAAATGCACCATTCCTTTTTGATCAGCTTTATGTTTTTTATATCATTGTTTTTCTTAAGATTGTACTCTCTTCACTTCCATAGCTAAACTTGCCTTGTACCTAAATTTTTCCTCTTTTGCTTTCGTTTGTCTTTCTTCCTAGCAATGTAATTTTCTTCTTTATATATTCTGTTATTTCTTCTCTACACCTAGTGAAAGTGTGCTGGTACTGAGTTTGACTTTGCAGGCATGCGGAATTTTTTGAACCTTTTATCTATTTTTGCATCTTCCACCCGTTTATTATGTTAGTTCTGAGTCGCTCTGTTATCTGCACGGGGTGTGGGCCTTGCCAAGCTTTTCTCATGCTTTTGGATTGCCCCTTCAACATCACACCTGTTCAGTGTACAATGCAGGGATGATGAAATAAAATATGACTGAATGAAACAAAGGGGAATGAACCTTAGGAGTGAGCGATGATGCGCCCCCTGAATCAAACATGAATAAAACATAGTTTTATTCATGTGTACACCATGCGCGTAGTGGTTCACAAAACTTAACAGACCGTTTTTTGTCAGTGCCATCCCTCCACATCTCCAATATTAGGTCGTATATCGGTATATCGGCCCCGTAACACATGCGAGGTTTATGTTGATAATGTAATGACATGCACGACAGAAAGCTTCCTGGGTAATTGTTTGGACACAAAGAAATCAAAATATAGCATTGAAGCTGGACGAGAATTAGAATAGAAAAATTTAGTGGAGACGCAGGCTGAAATTCACTGAGAGAAAGGAATGACCTGTTTGATATTTTTTTTTGTGCGAGTTTCAGTTGTTCATGTGCATTGCATGAATCAGTGTATCATTATGCACTTGTGTTAGCACCGAAGGCTATGCGGTAATGCTAGCTGGTTTTTCTCTGCCATTAGATAATGGGTTGTTTTTGCATGTATTTTATTTCTCATTCTCACTGATTTGATTGTAGAGCGTCGTACCCTGCCGGGTACTGCACTTTCACGCTGTGAATTGTGATATGTGGTTATAAAACAAAAAGCGCAATACCAAAGCACACTCAGTCCATGATCGTATTTATTCCTTACTACAGTGCTGTTGTTCTCCGCTTGCCAGTAATATAAAATTATTCATTGAGCTCTGGGTCAGGAACGGTTACCTTCAAGTCATGCTACATATATGCAGCTTTACGTCCGGCTGTTCGTACTCAAGAGTAGCGCACTAATCAAGTTAAACCTTCCGAGTGGAGGTTTTATACAAACGTATGGCGTTACCTTGCCTCCCTGCTTTTTATTTCGCTGTATAATTAGATGACCACGTGCATACTTTACTCTTTATGCCCCCCCCCCCCCCCCTTTATGTAATGCTTAACCCAGGGCCCTCAAGGGACAGTGAATGATGATGATAATGATGGAAAAGAAGGCACGGAAGTGAACAATTTCAATTATTCCGGGGGTAATTATTGTTCGCAAGGGTCCTTACTCTCATCCTTCCTTCAGATAAATATGAAAATATGAAAATTCTGGAGGCCCATGTACTGTGCGATGTCAGTGCACGTTAAAGAACCCCAGGTGGTCGAAATTTCCGGAGCACTCCACTACGGCGTCTCTCATAGCCTTAGTCGCTTTGGGACGTTAAACTCCATAATCCAAACCAAACCTAATATGAAAATATAAAATATATTGTTTAGAGCAAATTGCGCACATCTGAAATTGCGTATAAATTCTCTCAACTCACTTGTTACCTCGCAAGGTTTCAAATTGCAGGCTACCTTAATATCCTGGTACGTATAAATGCACCCCTCCTGTCCTGCCCATCATAGAGCAGGCACAGGAGCAAAACTCAGATTCCGTGGAATTTAGCTACAAGCATTGAAACAAATAGCTACAAATAAGAAAAAAACACAAAAGCTGATTTCATTCGGCGAATGGCTTTCGCTGCAAGGCAAGATAAGAGGGTGCTACGCGAGGAGAAGAGAAGGATGGCGCCAGAAAAACAACACAAGTAAACACCAAAACAAAGATTCGAAAGTGTGGTTGGACCTATCCCACCAGCCACTGATAGGTGAACCAAAACGAAACACAGGGCAGCAGGAACAGCTCCCTCTGATTCACTGTCACCTATATTGCTAGGGTTCTTTCTTTTCTGGATACCCTAGATGTTCGCTGGGGACAACTATAACTTTCGGAGCAAAGGAAAGCAGGAAAGAGACATAAAAAATGCAGCCTTTCGCCCAGGGTACAATATACTGAGGTTGGTATCACGGGCATTCAAAGACAAAAACGAGGCAGGAAATAAAGCGCTGAGTTTAGCGTGTCGACAAGTTCGATTTTTATCGCGGAGCCCACGGCGTTCCTCGAGCAACAATCTCAGCCAAAGCGCACCGTTCAATTCAAAAGAAGCAAAATAAATAAGATGGAAACCTAAAGCACCGTCCCTCCTCTGCGATATATTGAAGACAACTTTAAAAACGTAACACAAATAGCTGCACAGATAAACGGTGCTACTTCTTTGTGAAAACTTCTCAAGAGTGTCTATAAAGCAACTTTTTCATTCCAAATTTAAAACGCCTGTTTATGTATGTTCTGATTATTTATTCTATTTTTTTTTCTTTGTTTATGTTCTCATTTGAATAAACTTGCACAGTCTTGAATCTATTCCTTGGTGCTAAGTTGCGTGCAGCTGCTTGTCGGCCTGGCGTATGCTGACGGCCTGTGTTCGAACCCCAATGCTGGCTGCTCCCTTTTTCTATATTGTGATTTCAGGAATTCTGGGAATTGTTTCGACCGGCGCCGGCCGACGGCCGACGCCGGGTTTTCAGCAGACCGAAGTGCCTGTGCTATTGCGTAATACACGCATTGTACTTGCATTACACTTGCATGCCGTATAACCTCATGTATTTCTGTTCTTGAATGTAAACTAAGCTCGATATAGCTTCGTATGAACTGCGTTGCCATGCGCCGCTACATCGCTACGTCCTTACTGACCGACACCGGATTAAGTGCTTGAAAATTGTCGTCGTGAATACTGAAGGAACCCTACAGAAAACCGGGTCGTGCGGAGCGAGACAATGGAAATTGACTTCTTCTGATCTTTCTTTCCTAAATGAAAATCCAGACAATCATTCCCGCCTTGCACCAATCCCAATTTCATTTCCTTTCCTTCGCCCATTTCTAAAACAAAATGTAGGCTTTACAAAATTTAATTCTTATTAGGAGTACGCACTAGCCAGCGATATTTCAAGTAGGATCCGTATAGGCGCTCGCACAATCGGTGTTATGCTGCTATTTGCAAGGATCTAAGGAGTCGAACAGCTTCAATGCTTCATGTATACTGTGGGCAATTCCTCTGCGCGGGGACGCACAGGCAGTCACTCGAGGCAGGACTTCGTACAAACGGTTTATTCTCACATGGCAGGGGGGCCGGTCGTCGTCGTGGCAGCTGGGTCAGGTGGTCCTTTTGGCAGGGCTGGTCCAGGAGCGAGAGACCGCGAGCCTCTCCGGTCTCGCCTTATAAAGGCTTTCTCCTCGCCTCTCTCCCCCCGCCCCACCACTCGGGAAGAAGGGGTCCGAGACTACCCGCGGTGAGCGGCGCGGGATTTGACTTGCCCGCGAGCAGACCCTACATCTCCCCCCCCCTCAAACGTCCGTCCCGGGGTCCGCCAGTAGGCGTTCGACGACCTCCGGGTCCGGGTCCATAGAGTCGTCGCAGGGGGGAGGGGTGCTCGCCGGGGGGCCGCTCACCGCTGGCTGGACGGGCTCCTCACGAGCCGCCTGGGGGAGCGAGGCGCCTGGCTCCGCTGGGGGCCCTGCCGGCAGCGCCCTCCAAAGCTCCTCGGCCGCCGGGGACAGCAGGTCTGGGCGGCTGGACTGGAGGATGCGGAGGGCCGCCTCCTCCGGGCGCCCCTCCAAAGCTCCTCGGCCGCCGGGGACAGCAGGTCTGGGCGGCTGGACTGGAGGATTGCTAAGGGCCGCCTCCTCCGGGCTGCCCCTCTGCAGTGGCGCAGCGGGGGAAGGCGCTGCAGCCGCCAAGCGCCTTTCCGCCGCGAAGGGGCTGCGCCCGGTCCCGCCACCTGGACCGCGCGCAGTACGAGATGGCCGCTCCGTTGGCGACCGTGGTCCAGGTGGCCACGTGCCGCAGGACCCTGGGCCGCTTGGGTTGCGGCTGCTCGGCGGCCGAAGCGCCGGCTGGGTGCTGAGGGGGGCCCTGCGCCTGGTCGTCACTGGCCCTCTTGCGTTGGCCTGCACCACTGGGAGGTGCTCTCCAGTGGTTAGGCATGTGGTTTGGCGGGCGGTGGGGGCCACCGCGGCCGTGGAACCTGCGCCACTCGCGCGGCTCCTGCCGCCAGCCGGGTGGCGCGCCTTGATGGCGGCCACCGTTCGACGGTGGTCTGCCTTGCCTTCTGGAGTCCGAGCCACGGGCGTCGGTCCGCTGGAGCTTCCTAGAAGACATACTGAGAGGGCGAGAGCACTGCGAGTGATAATTGATCGAGAGACACGGGTGCTACCTGGTCCTCAGGTTGTAGCGTCGGTTGCGAACCGCACCGCTACCTGCTCGTCCTCCCGGGGGTAAGATCGCCGCATCGCGCTGATTTTCCACCGCTTCGCAGCCATCGTCCTTGCGAAGGTGGAAAGCCTTCAAATCAGCGACATGCACCGGACCGGCGGTTTCGCCGTTTGTCAACAACCGCAACTGGTAGGTGAGCGGCGTAGTCCGTGCCGTAACTTCGTACGGCCCAGCCCACTTGTGCGCTAGCGACGCGGCGAAACCGCGCGCTGCGTTACTAAGTGGGTGCGTTCTCTTGAGTACTAGGTCGCCCGTGTTGAAAACGACGTGACGGCGACCTTTGTTGTACTGATCCGCCTGCTCCATGCGCGCCACATCGAGGTTTTCGCGGGCTGCTCGCTGCGCTGCCTCCAGGCGCTCCCGGAGCCTTGCCGCGTACTGCGAAAGCGGAGGGGGCGCAGGCCCCGCCGCGTCGAGTAGGGCATTCTCTAGCGGAAAAGCGATCTCTCTCCCAAAATTCAAGTAAGCGGGTGTAATACCCACTGACCTGTTCACGGTTGTCCTTGTAGCGAACGCCAGTTCGGACAGCCGCGCGTCCCAATCTCTGTGCTGCTCGGTCGTCGCGACCAGCATGCTCTTCAGATTTCGATTCACCCGCTCGGTTATGTTGCTCTGAGCGTGGTAGGGACTCGTTCTCCTGTGGCGGATTTGAAGCGCCCGACAGGAGTCTACAAAGACTTTGCTTGTGAAATACGAAGCATTGTCTGTAATCAGGTCGGAAGGGAAACCGAAACGAGTGAAAGTCTCCAACAGTTTTTCCCAAATTCGTTCCGACACAAGCTTCCTAAGGGGGAAAACCTCAACCCACTTGGAATAGTGGTCCGTTATTACCAGGATGAATTGGTTTCCGCGCGCGGACCGAGGGAGGGGTCCCATGATATCGCACGCGACCACTTGCCACGGGTAGTTGCTAACTACCGCCTTCATCATGCCAGCGGGCTTGCCCGCCCGAGGCTTGGCTACCTGGCATACCGGGCAGGTACGGGCGTATCCCAGCACATCCTTTCTCATGCCTGGCCAGGTCGCGACACGGCATAACTTGTCGTAAGTCTTACTGCCGCTGCCATGGCCTGCCAGCGCTGAGTCATGGAAGTACTGCAGGAACCGTTTCCGCAACCTTCTCGGGACCACGACTCGGAAAGGGGATGCTATCGCCTCTTCCTCGTCAAGTTGGGGGATGTAGCGGAGCAGCAAGCCATCATCGCCCAGCAGATACGCGTCGTACTTGCCCTCAGCGTTCCCGGTGCAAGCTGCGCTGCTCGCAAGCTCCTTCAGCACCCGCTGGCAAAGACCGTCTGCTTTCTGGGCCTCGATCAGCTCTTCTCTACTGACCGCTACTCCCCAAGACAGATTTCTTTCTGCCTCGCTCCTAGGCAGGCGAGCGGTCGCCGCCACGAGCTGCTGTGTTTCCCTTCCGTCACAGCACCATGCGGGACCTTTGTCCGTCTCCTCTCTCTCCAAACAGGGCGCGACACTCCCGTCCGCCCTCTCTTCCTCTCCAACAGCGGTGACGCCGCTTTTTACAAAGCTGGGCTGCGCCTCTGAAGCGCTTCCGCCAGCATTCCATGGTGCGCGCGATAAAGCATCGGCCACCTTGTTCAAGCTGCCCCGGCGGTACTCGATGGCGTACGCGTAACGTTGCAACGTCAGCGCCCATCTCGCGAGTCTGCCTGCGGGGTTCTTTAGCCTCTTTAACCAAGACAATGCCTGATGATCTGTCTGCACGGTGAAGACCGCTCCGTCTAGGTACATGTCGAACTTCGACAATGCGAACATGATCGCCAGGCATTCTTTTTCGGTCACGGAGTAATTCCGCTCCGCCGATGTGAGCGTGCGACTAGCGAACGCGACAGGGCGCAGTTTGCCCTCGTGTTCCTGCAACAAAACAGCTCCAACACCGTAGTCACTAGCGTCTGTCTGCAAGACAAACTGCTTGTTCAGGTCGGGGAGGCGCAGACTAGCGGTATTCGCTATCGCGCGAGCCAAGGCAACAAATGCGTCACTCTGTTCCTTGCCCCAGACCCACTTCGAGCCTTTACGCAACAGTAGGTTCAGTGGCCTTGCAAGCTCCGAACAGCGCGGGATGAATTGCCTGTAGAACGCAACCATCCCCAAAAACCTCTGCAAGCTTTTCACATCCATGGGGCAGGGGTAGTTCAGAATTGCCTGCAGTTTGTCATCATTCGGTCTCAGTGTGCCATCATCCACGACAAAGCCCAAGAGGTTCACTCTCTTCGATGCCAACTGCACTTTCTTTGGATTAATGGTTAGACCGGCACGTCTCATTCTATCGAGAACGGAATTCAGGTGAATGAGGTGCTCCTCGAACGACTGTGAGAATATCACAACGTCGTCGAGGTACGCCATGGCGTAGTTGAACCTTGCATCGCCCAGCACGATGTCCATCAGTCGCATGAACGTGCTCGGGGCGTTAGACAAACCAAACGGGAGTCGAGTAAATTCGAAGAGCCCGCGGTGGCAGGTGAATGCGGTTTTCTCAATGTCACCTTCGGCCACCTCAATCTGCAGGTACCCTCTGCTTGCATCTAGGACTGTGAAGAACCTCGCGTTCCCTAACGCGTACATCACAGCCCCGATCGACTGAAAAGGGTACGCAACCGTAGGCGTCAGTGAGTTGAGCTTACGATAATCAACACACAGCCTGACCGATCCATCTTTCTTCGGTGCTAGAACCACTGGTGACGCCCAGGGACTTTGTGAGGGTCTCACCGCACCGGTGTCAATCATCTCGTCAAGGGCACAGTCGAGAAGCTGCCTCTTATGCGCACTTAACGGCCTCGGGTTACACCTGAAAGGGCGCGTATCACCCGTCTGAATCTCGTGCTGAAGCAGGTCGGTTCTGCCCGGTTTCTCCGTGAAGCAATCCGAAACCGGGAGTAAAGTTTCCGCGAGCCTTCGGCGCTGACTACTGGGTCCTGAGAAAGACGCAATAATCGCTTCTAACGGGCCACCGTCTCTCAGCGTCTCGAGGGAGCTCACCTGCCTTTCTGTCGCACAGGTGTGGACAACCACCTTTTGTGCAGGACAGCCGGGCAAGGATGCGCTTTCGAAGGGAATGAGGGGGGCGAGCTGGCTGTAACGATAGCCATTCTCCCCCATGTCGAGCACAATGCCTTCGCTCGAGAGAAAATCCCTTCCCAGAATTACTGGTATCGACAAGCCAGGCAGATAGACGAAGCGATGTCTCCGCTTTCTGCCGTCAAAACGCATCGTAAGACGCACTGCTCCCTTTGCCTTTGCCGCCCCAGCTGCTAAGCTTAACGGGGTTTCGGCCGGTCTGACACGGATGTTACCTATCCGGCAGGCCTCGTACACTCCCCACGTTGGGCGCCATTATTTGTGGGCAATTCCTCTGCGCGGGGACGCACAGGCAGTCACTCGAGGCAGGACTTCGTACAAACGGTTTATTCTCACATGGCAGGGGGGCCGGTCGTCGTCGTGGCAGCTGGGTCAGGTGGTCCTTTTGGCAGGGCTGGTCCAGGAGCGAGAGACCGCGAGCCTCTCCGGTCTCGCCTTATAAAGGCTTTCTCCTCGCCTCTCTCCCCCCGCCCCACCACTCGGGAAGAAGGGGTCCGAGACTACCCGCGGTGAGCGGCGCGGGATTTGACTTGCCCGCGAGCAGACCCTACAATACTGAGGATTAAGTTGGCTCGGCGCGACATGCTTTGGAAACGGATATTGCGTCTTACGCAGGCGACGGTCGGACCATTGCGCTCTACGTGTAGTTCCGCTGGCTTAGAAAAAGAAGCTAGAAATAAATAAAAAAAAGGTTCAGCATGCATCAGCCCTTGCAGCACTATGGTTACGGCAGTACGTATACAGAGGGATAAAAGCACCTACAAAAAAGAAAGAAGATGATGATGTTGCAATATAAGGGCGGATAGGTCACAATCCCGTTTTACTAAACCTTAAGAAGAACATATTACGAAATATTTCACAATGTAAAACTGTTGGGAATGCTTGAAAATTGAAAACGGTCTGCATGTTGCTAGTACACGCTCTATATAGCAGCACGCAAGTAATCTTGATAAATACTTTGGGCATACCTTAGCATGCAACCTTAACTGGGAGCCTTGTGTATAGGGCTGTTTCAGCGTTGTGGTTGGCTGTCAATGGAGAGGTGGCTGTTGAAATGTAAAATGATTGACGCACAAGCAGTGTTGAGTGTAGTGTGACCGCCTGTAAATTTTATCATCATGATTCATCAACTACCCCGAATTTAGCGAAGGATGAGCCGTCATCGCTTAATCTGCAATTAGCCCTGTCTCATGCCAGCCACACTAATAAAGCCCACGCCTCTCAAACGAAAAGTCGACCGAGCCTGCTTAACTTTATAGCCTTGGCATGCAGTCGAAGCGATAACACTAATCAGACATATAACTTTAAGCGGATGTTAACTGTCGAACCTTTTACCTGTTGACTGTTATCAACCAGCCCCACCCAATAGCCCATGCATCAGGGCATTTAATTTTCTTAAAACATTCACAAAAAGTAATTATTATATCACCCTGTATTAACGAAGTGGGCGTAGCATTTCTTTCTTGAATGTGGTTTTTGCCGTATTATGCAACTGCGTACCGCTCTGTCGCAAATTTAGAGCCTGCGCGTCCAACTACGAATATCTCCCTTAAGATGTTGGACGTGTGAGCATGTCATTTAGTCGCTCCTACGTCACAGACATTACTCCCGCCTGTTCCTGCTGATTCCTCACTTCACTAACAGAACATGTCACGCCTGCTCTCGATCACTTCAGGCGCCTACGAAAATAGCTGCAGTGCTTCATCGGGCGCTTCAACGCTTGCATATAAGTTTTGCAGACATATGACATGAACCTTATGCGGCATATATTTTTGGCCAAATATGTGGTAATTTTCTCTTATATAATCTTTTTTCAAACAAACGACGACTATGCCCCAATTGCCCAGTTTTAGCTACGGCTTTTGCCTTTGGCTGCCACAAAACAATTTTCCGGTTCTGTCTCGTTGTAGTAGCAAGTTTGCAGGAAAAGGCTTGCCATGGAAACAGATTATTGGCGAATGTGAGCACAAGAAAGAAACTAAGCTTGGCTGTTGCAAAAGCGATTGGGGTACCCATCTGCCTTCGGTGGAGTGGCCGCGGTTCTGATATTGGCTCTGTTTAAACATGAAATATATATTTCAGGATAGCAACACCTGTGGCCGAAAAGAACCATGAACACTGCAATTTGTCTGTTGTTGGTCGACCCCCCTGCGAACAAGCCAGTCATGTCGCGAGAACATATTGCGGATCTAGGTGACCTGTGGAGTGAAACAGAAATCGATAACATGTTGCATTCAAGGCGATGAAGGTGTAAAACTTATGGAATAAGTAAACAGGAAAACAACTCATGTAGTAAAAAAGAAAGCATTGTAACAGAGAGGTTGAACTCTTAGGCTGCAGTGCACTATGCCAGAGGTTTTCAAAACGACTGGAAAGGACAATCTACACCCTATTTCCATCGAGCTATGTTTGTAGTACTGTAAGGTGCGAATTAGAGAAGTGCTTTGTTTTTTTGTGTTTGTTTGTTTGTTTTTTGAGTTTGAGAAGTCTCCCAAGAAGACTGGCAAAAGTCGCGCTCTGGGTTCCAAAGGTACGATAGAAGCCATATGTGGAGGTCATGCCGAAAAGTGATTCAAAAATATCTGTGCCTTCTACCCTTTCCTATCAGTGGAAGCGTGACCACGTAAGCGCAAATGGCAGAGCTTCACTTACCCATCTGGTTTGCAGTTTAATGCGAGTGCATTACAAAAAACTATTCGAAAACTGTTCGGCGTCGGCGTCTGTGTGCATCCTCCACCTGACAACCGTGACGGTTGACCAGTGCTGTTTAGAGGGATTTGCCTCCTCTGCATTAGACACCTGCCAACCGTTTAACTCTCCCTCCCCCTTCTGTACTTCTGGGGCAGAGGAGGGAACCACTGGATTAAAAATTGCTCAGCAAATATGAATAACCGAAGTGACAACGCATAAAAATGGCCCTAGAATGGCATTAGATTTGGAATAGAACGAAATTAGAAAAGCATTCAAATTGGAATGAAAACTTAAGGCGACAGTTAAGCTCTGCCTTAAGGGCATGACGCATTAACTTCAATGGGTCCCTTCAGTGGCCTGGGGTCCTCTTTGCGTATCACTTCCCTGACAAGGACACCGTTCTTTGGTTCACCATAACATAAAGTTTAAACTACCCTTAAGAATACAGCGCTGCAGCATTAGAGATACTCCGCCACTATCGGGTGGGTTCTGCTAGCATACCCATGTATGCGCAATTGGTCATTATCTACATTCATATATCGCGGGGAGTCTTCATACAACTCCTGGCGCATTGGTGCAGCGGTTAAGCGATGGGACACTACCCCGGCAGGTAGCTGTTTCAAGCACCGCCACCGGTCGGCCTTGGGAGACCCAGATTATGAGCAAACTGCCTACATTGACAACTAAACATTCTGACAGACTTGCCTCTTTGGCTGGGTTTCAAGACTTAAAATGAACTCGAACACATCTCTAACCAAAAACCTTAATGCGAAACCCAACTTTTCGGAGCCGGCTCGGCTATTATAGGGGTGACTGGGGGCAGTAGCTAGGGGATTAGCTACTGCCCCCAGTCACCCCTGTAAGAGCCGAGCCGGCTCCGAAAAGTTGGGTTTCGCATTAAGGTTTTTGGTTGGAGATGTGTTCGAGTTTACATAAAACTGCGTACAATACGGTGGGCACGCTGTACTGAATTCATAAAGTGATGTGACCTAGGTGGCAGTTGCGGAATGTATTTTCCGCTCGCAACGACGACGACACCGACGACGCTTGACTTCCTGCGCATGGGAGCGTTAACGTTGTTGCGATAAGAGAATAATTGGAATAGGATGAGAAATTGAGTAGAATCTCAGCTGAGATTCTATCTCATCTGATCAAACACGCCTAAAAAAACATGCACAGAGAACATTTCTTCAAGCGGCGCTTCAGTTGGAGTCTAGCCTCATGCAATGGTAAATTAATTTCAGCACGTTGACGGTTTTTTATTCCTTTCGAGAACTAATGCTGCGATAGCAAGAACTACAGGGTGTTCACTATTCACTACTAATTCGAAGGTGTGTCATTGCGCTCGTTATGTTCTGCACGCGAAGCAGTTTGATCGAGTTAAATTCCTGACTGGGAATGCTTCGCAGGTTATGAGGAGTTCATGTAAAGAAACCAAGCTTCTGGAGACGTCGCTGCTTCTTCTTAATCTTATCAATTGTATTTTCTCCAGACTGTTTTGGATGGCAAACGAAAACAACTCTTGGCTCCCGAGCCCCAGGGCAGAGTTCAGTGCGCACCACATTATATGCACAGGAAGAAACGGCTACCCCGGAGAAAATAACAGACAACAGCCTCCGGCGCGGCGATTTATTGCGGCGGTGCGAAAATGAGCGCGTTTGTAACTTCAGACTTCTTTCTTCCACGAAAGTGAATAGAAATATCTTCTTTAAAGAACAGCTGCTGGAAGCCACTGAAGAGAGTCTAGTGGCATGCAATATTTGTCTGGCTCATATGGCAACGGGCGTCTTTTAAAAAGAACAAGATATAAATGAGAAAAAATGCAAACACAGAGTAATCGCAGGCATCCCCGCAATGTGATGACACAGTGTTCAAAATCCTTAAAATATGAAGAAAGCTGCGTGAGTTGTTTCCCGGAATGCAAATGAGTAATGCTTGTAAAGGATTAACATCTTAGTTCCCTTTGTTAAGCGTGGCTTTTATACCCTAACTTTCGAGCATTACCGAAAAATAGCTGGAATATGGAGCAAAGAAATTAAGCAGGTAACAAGGAACCTTGGCAGCATGATTACAATTACATGTTGGGGGAAAAATGCGCTGGTAATATTCGAATTAAAAAAAGGCCAAACTGCATGATTTCTAAAAAAAAATGTCTAGTTTATTCAAATCAATCGCTTGACAACTTCCCACTTTTCTTTTTTTCTTTTTCTGCAGGCGACAGTGCACTGCTAGCCGCACTTGTGTCTTCACTGTGTCTTCAAGCGGAAAAGAAAAGAATGATGTCGCGGTATTTTTTTCCCTCGCGGGCGCGCGCGCACACACGCACGTACGCACTCGCACACGCACAAACACGCGCACGTACGCACGCACGCACACGCACGCACGCACGCACACGCACGCACACGCACGCACACGCACACGCACACGCACACGCACACGCACACACACGCACACGCACACGCACACGCACGCACGCGCACGCACACGACCACGCATGCACGCCCATATACACACACACGCACGAACAGTCTTTCTTGAAGGCATCGAGGCAGGAGAACTGTCCGGATAAATAAATTTCAGCCCAGAAAAACGGACCGTAGATACATTGAGACGTCGATAAGCTTGCTGCTAGTACCAGTGTAAATGGGGAGTATCCATTTGATTGTACTCTGTTCTTTATTTCAAATTTGCCAACAGAGTGAAAACAATGCACTTTTCCTGCCGGTATAAGAAACAGACACGCGTACCACAGTGCCATTTCATGAGATGACGGAAACGCACACAAGGATATTTTTTTTATTCTCTGTACCTTTTGTCATGTCACTTCATGTGTGCTACACGAAGTTTATATGCTCGAATGCATAAATTTTTTTATTTTACTAGCTTCGATTCAAGTTCGAGCATTCTCTTGCAGTAATTTTTATGGCATTGCGCTCAGGCTCTTATTCATAGCAGCGCAATGATAAAAGAGTAAAAAGAGATGAACAGATTTCTCAGGTGCAAAGATTTAAACGTGGCTATAATAGGGGAAGGAAAGAAATTGATGCTGCCCATTTTACAGAGCAAATTACTCCATGCGCCTTAGCATCTTTGACATTGTCACATCTTGTGCGAAACAGACAACTTTATTACTCTATTACTCGAAACAGACTCTCTTTTGTTGACCCATGATACATATGTTATCGTAACCCTCCCCCCTTTAGTAATACCCCACTTAGGGGCCTTTAAGGGGTAATAAATGGTGATGATGATGACGATGATGATGAAGCGATCGTCTAAGTGTAAGGACTCTATTGGCACTTTTGATCATGGTAATTAGTTTTTATTTTGTTAAGCTGCTCATAAAGCATTTCCAGTTATGACTCGAACACCAACAAGAGGCAGCATCTCGTAGGAAAATTAAACCTCCGCAGTTCTTGAAAACAAGAGGCATCATGTGAAGTAGAAAGTACTTTGATGATGGACACGGCGAAAGAGGGGAATGCCCAAGATATGGTACTCACGCCTAAAGGAAAAAGGAACGCCGACCAAAGGCTGTTGTTAAAAAAGGTTAACAGGATTGAGATTGATTACCCAACCAGTCTAGATGTCGTAAAATCCTAGATTTAAAGATGCAGTACTGTTCTTTAACTTTTACTGTGACGCTTTCTTTAATAGACGGCTTTGCTCTGATCTACACTGCGAAAAACTGCGAAGCAGTTGTCAGGCATCCGGAGGATCAATTTTTGCTGCCTGCAAGAAGACATCGTGGCAATTTCATTCTGTTCGGGTCCTAAAATAGCAACCATCTCGTCTCGAAAGGTTTAGGTAATCTACCAGCGTAAATTGAGAATTACTCTTCGAGACAGTCTTCACGGTTTAAGTTTATTGCCACGAGCAGGCGACCTCATGATTACAGAGGTCTTATTTTTGCCTTCGCGTAGCGAACTAGACAGATAAGGCCCAATTCACGTCTTTTGAAGTAGTGGATGCGCGAATGCTGACGGTAAGGCGCTACTTGGTTTTTGTGCAAGCTTTATCTCATTGTCTGTGTAAACCCATTATCATGTGCCGGGGACAGCCCAATATCACGCTGTCTAAACACAGGAAGCTTGCCAGACAGAACACTTGCTTTGCGTTGGTTGAGCTAACAGTGGAAGGTGGTACTGCCGTTCTCGTCAGTGATTGCGCTACTTCTTTTACTTCGTGTTACCTTGCTTCCAGAATCTGAAGTTTAATTCGGTTCTTGCCTGACCTATTTTCCGTCGTCTTCACAAACACCAGGCTGTGTTGTTACGAACACGGCCGGTCTGCGCTACTGCTTCAACCTAGTGCCGTGCTTATTCCGTGGGCCTGTCCGTCTCATCACCCAATCCCGTCAGAATCAGTTGACTCTTTTCGTTTTGCTGTAACTGTGCTGTTAGTGCAGTGGAGAAAATACTGTCACGGAATAGCTCAAAAATAACTTGAGCCTTCGGCAATGCTATGGATGAGGATGCAATAATTCATAGTTAAGGCAGTTTGCGAGGCGGGCTAGAGATGGCAGATTTACGTCGATATTTATGCTATAGCACTTAAATGAATGAGTAGAATTAGAATTATGATCTCGTTTAGAGGCGCTGTAAATGATAAAAAACCTAACCTAACTTACCGAAAGAAAACACAGTCAGCAAGGAAGAAGGGGGCGTCAGGATGCTTGCCACGTTTCGATGAGAGAACTTCGTCTAGGCTTAGAAGGGCAGGCAGAGAAGAACAAGTAACACTCACGAGAAGCGTTGCCTGCCCCATTTAGTGGTAATTGAAAATGTACGGACACATATTGCAGTTATCAATATGACAGAGTGATCGCCATTGCATTGGCGCCACGTGCCTGTTTTGCGCACATCTCCTCACAAACCGCACTTTGCTGCGGCGTCCGGCACATTGTGCGTGCTGACAATAACTATGCCAACGCTGCGGCATAAATTTCTGGCGAAAGCAAGAACTATGAACGTCCCTCACGTTAGTTGTGAAATAATGTACATCGGGGCTTATGTTTTAATGTCTTAGCATTACAAGGGCCATGTGAACAGAAACCCGACGTCCGTCTGTCGATGTGCAGCCAACGAGAAAGTGAAAGAAGAAAAAGAACTTATCATACTTAGATCTTCCAGCGGGATTCGAACCTGCGGCGCAAACACATCAGATTCGCTTGCCACTGCATTCATCACTGGGCCATCACCGCAGCTTTTTGTATTTTTTATTACATGGGAATCGTACCAGAGTAGAAAAAAAAACTGAGAAGACTCGTGCCTGGAATCATCGGACTGCATAATACGAGCCGGCCATACCCCCACAATTCACTACCGTCACAAGAATCAAAATTGAGCATGGCACACACATGCATCCAAACAGAGTAGCCAGCTTGGAGGTTCCAGCAAGGCATACACACCCCGCACCAAACCGCACTGCTCTCGAAACCCAGACTTTGATGATCGTGGTGATTCAGCACGTTGGTCCATCATACGACTCTACCACTGACTGAACAGTCCCATCAACACAGATAAGCAATCAATAATCAATAAGTTTATTTTCCAGGTTCAACTGGAGGGTATCCTGGCTAAAAGCTGGCTGGACAGCTTGACTGGGTGCAGGAAACCCCTACAAGATGAGAAGGCACGACACTGTTTTCCTCAAGAGGCAAAAATTTACCACTCTGTAGTTGTATTTCAATGTCCTTCTTAAGCGTTCTTCATAGTATTTCCCAGAAGAGCATAGCATCACGGCACATAATAAAACAATGATCTGCGGTATCTGGCATATTGCACAGGTTGCCGCAGCCTTTCTCCCCACGTGCAGAACTGCCAGCTTCTCGCGCTGTTTTGGAAATTGTCGCCTAGCCAAAGTTCGAACGTGTGATGATGGTAAAACTTTATTGTGCAAGAGAATTCGTGGACCGGTTTGAAGAGTACGCTTGATGGTACTCAAACTGGACACCTCTTTTGAACAAATTATAAAATATGCCAATCAGCCTTTCTCCCCACACCCGCCTCTCATATTGGTGCACTAATTTGCGCAACAATGCACAGAGGGCGCCACAGATTTGTTGCGCGAGCGCTAGGGGGCCTCACTTCGCAAAGAGGGCGCCACGAGTTAATGTGTTCAGGAAATCGGAGCCCACACACTAACGCATTCCCATTCGCATCAACTGCATTAATCACTCGAGAATTTTCGCAATGCTATGTGTGCGGCTATCGCTCTTGGGCACAAGCGTCGGCCGTCTGAACGCAAACCATAGTGTCTCGTGGTGGTTGCGGCGTGAAAGAGAAAAGGATGGCGGCCGCAAGACGAGACTGAGTGCGCACTTGTAATACGAATGCCGACAGTACGCAGTATGTCGCTGGGCGTCACCGCCACGGTGCGGACGGCACATCTAACCAGCCATTTTATACTTCAGCGCGTCCATGTGCTTGGAGGCAGTGAAGCTGCAACCAACATGTGAGGTGTGTTGATCGATGACAAGCAAGCGTTTTCAGAGTAAGGAATGTGATGAAGGCTAGTGCAGGAGTATAGCAACCATCGACAGCCCAGGAACGACATCATTAAGCGGCCGCAAGCGAACGTGCGAAGGAGCCATATATGCGCCTCCAAAGCTGAAACGCAACACCGGGCAGAGTCCGACTGAAAAAGTGCTGCTGGCAGCATGTGTAACCTGTCCAAGGACACGCTACTCACACTATCTAAAATATCACCATTGAGTGGTGTTCCTAGGCCGTTCTTGTAGAGGTCCAACTACTACGTAGAGGGCATCGTTTAATTCTTTTGTTTTTACAATGAAATTATTTTTACTGCGTGCATGTGTTGAGAAGAACAGGTCTTGAAAGGTTAAAATGGCTATTTTATTAATTGCAGAATTTGCATCCGTATTTGTGCTAATGCAATGACGCACACAATTTCTTTATGTTTGGTGAAATGCGATATGAAGTCAACATAGCGGACGTCACTGTAGATATTCTTTCCGAAGAATATGTCCATGCAAAACCGCCTAAGCATTGTGGGTTTTTTGCGCAAAAGACACGACACAAAGGAACGAGGTAGACAGGACAAGCGTTCCTTTGTGTCGTGTCTTTTGCGCAAAAAACCCACAATGCTTAGGCACCAACTAGCCTGCAAAAACATACTCGCAAAACCGCCTCCTCGGCGTTGCCCGAGTTCAGCCTCAGAGCAAACGCAGCGAAAGCTCTCTAATCAGAAATTCGATGAACCATATATGAATGAAACGCCAGCAAGCGAACTGAAATGCCAACACAAAAAACACAAACTTATCAGTTCCTGGAGAGGACATAAAAGTTAGGTTGATTAACACCCCTTGACGGCAGTCTTCGCGCTCTCGAAGTGATATTAACCTGCGCTAGTATTGAGCTTTGTCATCAAAAGCTTTTATAATTTTTGTGTTGGCATTTGATTTGTCTTGTTAGCGTTTCATTCGTATCTGATAGTGCCTAAGCACGTTAACGTTAGTCACAGGTGATGATAAGTGGCAAGTATTCGATGCTTTTCTACGCGCTGTGAAGGCATGCCACTGCGATCGGCTATATACTTGAGGAAAGCAGTGACGTGCTACTGATCGCAATGCTCAAAAGCATGGAATGGTTCCTGGTACGTCAATACTACCATATAAGAGGGGTTGTTAACGTGCTGCCATTTGGCGCTACAGTTATTTTCCTCATATAGCAGCAACCTCACCTGCCACGTTACTTTTTCCACAATGCATATCCGATTGGCCACGCAGTGTTTTCTGTTTTGTTTTTCATGCTTCTTCCTTCAGCCTCCTCTGCTTATTCCTAATCTTCAGACCAGCGGCTGCTGTCTGCCATGAGAGAGATCCTGCACAAGAGGAGCCCCTACCCCCTTGTCCTGCTCCTTCTTCGACGTTCTTGATTGCTGGGCCGCCCGTCTTCCTCCCCTCGCCTGTTTCCCAAAATTATCTTGAAAACTTTGTCTACTACGCTCTTCACTCATTGCTTTGTTCCCAGAGTGAGCCACTTTCCCCTTGCGAAACATTTCTTTCGTTCCGAGCGCGGTAACGATGATCGCGTCTCTTCCTCCTTTCATTTCCGCGGTGGCGATCAACATTGAAGTTTCTTGTGCTGCAGCTACGCACAGCGTGCTCGAAAATTGAGCCGTCTTGTTTTTGTGCGACCCAGCATTAGATGGTTCTTTCCATCAGACCTCTTTACACAAGACCATGCAACGTCTTGCGCCGCAGGGCTGCAGCCCCGAACAATAGGCGGGATTCCCGACCCACTGCCGCCATTGTAAAAAGCGCAGCATCATCAGATTTTTCATCCCGTGCTCTTCTTGCCTAAGTTCCGTTTTCTGCGTATGCTATTCAGAAGGAACCTACTCTAACCGCATGGTTAGGAAGCAATTTCCTTCGCAGGTCTTAACCTAGGAGTTCTATTACACCCCTACCTTACTGCAATTGTACAGAAGGAGCTTGAATGTCAGTGCATTGTGCTCGAGCCTAGAGCGTTCTAATGTAATTGAGCATTGAATCCGATTAAATTTTCTTTCATCGATTTGAATTATTCAGAATTGATCTCGAGATTTTTTGTGTTATTGCTGGTCATCATGACCCGCAGCTAATTTCACTGCGGAGAAATGTAGGAAACTGGATAACCAACTTGACTGCTCATGGTGAATTCAAAACGCCACTCATGTCGGCGAAAACAATCCGCAGTTCCTTCTTAATTTTAATCCGGTTTATGTTCCGGTATAAACACAGCAGTCTGGCTTTACTCTAGAAAGGAGCGGTTTTTCGGTCCAGAGTCTCTATTAATTTTAGAGGCTCTATGCGTAGACGTAGACGAAACGGCATGTTAAATTGGACAGAAAGGGTAGGGGTCATAGATTACGAACTCAGATTTCGAATAAACTTAGTTGGATGTAAAATACTGCGCCGTTTTGGTCTGCGTGGAAAGGAGAATATAAGTGAAAATAAATTGCACATTTTTTAGCTCGGCCGTCAACCTATTAGATCAGATAAGGGAATGGTCTTCTTCAATAAATCCTAACACGTGTTTCCACATGTTGCTTTCATACGAGCTTGTGGAGCAAGATTCTCAGCTTGGTTCGTCTTTGATACATTGTTCTCTGTTCTCGCCAACGCGTTAAGATAGCGAAAAAAAGCAGAGCTACGAGCATTCGACAACTAAATCTTTGTCCGATGATTTGCTCATTCTTGTATAAGTTGCTCTAAACACTTCTTGCGCAGGCTGTTTTTCATGACAAGCTGTAACTTGAAGCGTGATATTAACGCTAAGAAAAGTGCGATCCACTTTCGGTACTAAACGCCAGCGCAATTTCCTGTTTTAAAAAGTTATGCTTCTGAAAAAAGTCTGCATCCTTTTAGGATGACAAGGTGGCCGCTCTTCGTATCTGTTGTGTTTCGTCTAATGGGGCTTGTAAGGCTTTCGCCTTAAAAACGATAATTGCCTGATACACACGGCTCCTTATTGGGCGCAAATACTTTGAGAAAAATATTCGACCAAGTTACGAGCCCGAGTGCATTTCTAAAGCCGCTAACTTAGTTTCTGCTGCATGGGAAACGACGCCCTGTAACCACTCGCCATGTGTCGACGCCTGAACAAGAAAGATAAGATAAGATAAGATAAGATAAGATAAGATAAGATAAGATAAGATAAGATAAGATAAGATAAGAACCACATTTCCGATAACGGGTGTCTCTGGAGCGAGTAAATACTGAAGAAACAATGGTTGTTCTGTGTGGAAAGGTGGAGCCATGTATGCATGCGTCCAAACGTTTAAAAATTCATACAGACACCTAATTCCATTACGTGTTCGCCGTGCGCATTATCAGCAGTTGATGCCTTTACTGGTAGTGACGTCACTCCTGGTCTGATGACCTCAGTTCCCTCCAGCTGATGGCGAATGTTATTCCCGTTGGTACATTTTAGTCGCGTAGGGCGTCTAGAACTATCGTATTATACAAGGCTATGCGTTGCGCAGAGGAATGAGGCCCAGAGAAGTTAGGTTTTCGACACATTGCATTAACCGACTTAAATCGCACAAGCTTTATGCCAAAAAAATGACAGAGTATGTTTACTACATTCGATGAAGAGCGAAAGCCCGAACTTTCTTTTTGGCAACTGATTTTGCTGATTTTTCATGCATGAATGACTGGACTGAGGCACACACATGATGGCTTATTCAACTTTTTTTTTTTTTTAGCGGACACGCAAGAGACGATTTTGCTCGGGTTATAACCTCCGGATGAGTGCTGCGTAGAAGACGGCGATGAGCTATCAGCGCCACGGGACGGTGCACTCGCCCCTAGGACTGACCGGACAAGACGTTAATAGTGCCACAAACGAGCAGAGGGAGGAGGCCCCGACCAGCGAAAACCTGGACCAGCAAGCCTGCTAATTAAAAGTTTTCTCTCTCCTTTTCTCTCTCTCTCTCTCTCTCTCGCCATAGCAGTGCAGCGTAGAAGACGACGATGATGGGCGCCTCGCGCTAGGCACGTACACGCAAGATACAGATTATAGCTTTCGGTCTAATTAAAGCTTAACTTGATACGGTCACCACTTGACTCATTCACTACATTGGGGAATCGTAAGAACCAGTCGCCTAGCGGAGAATAGTAATTCGCCAAACAAATCGAACAACTGGCGTTCAGCTGTGAGAAAAAAAAGAAAGATCATAAAGCGTGAAAGAAACAAAAAAGAAATAAGTTTTGTTACCAAGAGAAGTCCGGCAGGCGGTCGCATAACTTACGCCCCAAAGGAGACGTAAAGAAGTAACAACGATAGTAAAGCCACCCAAAGCACATTAAATTGATCAGTTGCAAAGAGCATAACCCCCATGCGCTCAGTATCCTTCATCACACGGGTGGACAAAAAGCAAAGAACACAAATGCGCTAGTAGACCCAGTGATTGAGTGTCGGCTATATTGCGAGGATTCGTTTCCCTTGTAACGTGGCCGGCAGCCCACGTAGCAGTCGTAGACCGCGCTTATATCCTGTTCTTTCAGGCGCAAAGAGGAAGAGGGAAAGAACACAAAGAACGAGAGAAAGTGCAGATGCAGTCTCTTGGTCCGCAAATCACGTCGCAGCTAGCTATACGGAAAGGCTTGGTATATAAAAGAGGGACGAGCGATAAGCCACTTCCCTAGGTTCTCGTATTCTCGAGTCCCTATTCCTACATGTCCTGCGTACAGGCTTGCGTCAGCGCAAAATAGAATAGGTCGCTGCTCATACGCGAAAAAAAGAAAAGAAAACGAAAGCCTACAGTAAGCATTTTGCACTGAATTTGTCTAGAGAGCATATTTTCTTGCTTTCCTGTTTTAATTACATTTCAGATTCAGCGCATTTTTGGATGCAGAAATGGTTAGAGTAGGTTTTCCTCAACGGACGCGTTAGAGGATAACGGAAAGCGCTTTATTTGCTAGTTTTGCAAAGGAACGTTGGCAGAAGAGCCTTTAACAGGCAAAAAAATAAAAACACGCAATAGCCAAGCACCAGCCAAGCGTTATGTGAAGAAAAAAAAATGCCTAGCGACCGTCAAAGATACTGCGTGATTGCTTTTTCTTGAAGGTAGATTTTACGGTACGGACCGTAACTCGCTGCACTTAAACAAAATTGCTTGCGTTAGACGTGCCCTTCAGAGCACTAACTCTGTATGCATATTTGTTGCGTTGGTTTTTTTTGACATCGCGAAAGAACAACGAATCCTTAGCGCTGCGTCAAGTGTTAACGGCATCATGCTCGTAGCGAAAGAACGAAGATTTTTGAACCGAAGGAAATCGTTGCAGTCGCGCGCGTAACACAGTTTTCCATCTATTGAACTCAAGTGTTACATTAAACGCACGGAAATTTTCTACCACGTACTCACATTAGTCTCGTATGAGCGTTGATTCGCACCGCAGTATAAACGTCGATGGCTCTCCAAGATGGCTGCTATCAGAAAGCTTCAATATTAATCACCCTTTACATTTCCAGCATATTGGTTTGGATGGGATTATGACAATACACAAGGCAAAAAGGCGCATACTTTAGGAAGTTATTGCAACTGTAAATCGCAAACACGAAGGTACGCAGTGACAGCGACTGATTACAGTGATAGAACTGGTGGAGCGCTGACAGGCAGTTTTTATTTCATTATACACGGCGTTTCACATAAAACTTGACTGAATATTAAAAATGGGCTTTTTGAGTTGGTCGAGCGCTTTTTTTTGGGGGGGCATAGTATTGTCATCTGTGTGGCACATCAGAACTCAGCTAAGCGTGCTAACCGGCAGCTTGCTTAACCAATATTGAATAGTTAACTTCTTAACTATTACCGTTAGGTTCATAATCATTGAGAGGCGTGTAGCCCAGCGTAAGTAATATCTATATCAGTTTTTAGAATTTCGAAAACGCGGTTACCCTCGGCGCTGTGGCCCAACAAATCTTGGCTACATCGAACCAAAATACATGCGCTTTTGAGAAACTTGCAGGCAAAGCAACGTCTCCAGTGCACGTAACTCGTCGAAATAGCCAAGATTTGTGGGACCACAACGACGAAAGTAACCGCATTTTTGAAATTTTAAAAACTGATATGGGCATGACTTACGGTGGGAAACACGCCTCTCAATAATTAAGGAGCCTTAGCTGTATTCTGACGTACTTCACCGCTGACGAAGTTATTCTCTAAAAAGCGCTCTCCTACCTCAAAAGCCTTATTTTTAAAAATTCTTTTAAGTCTTAGGTGAAACACACTGTGCATAAGTGCAAGCATACTTAGTTGGTCGTACTACGCACCCGTGGGTTTCTGAGCAAAACAAAACTATACTCCCCATATTATGATATATGAACAACCTCAGAGGTCGTACGTAATCTACAAAATGTCCATTTCCCGTTGTCTATTTCGCATCCATTCGGTCTTTTCTATTTGGCCATTCAGATATACCCGCGGCTTTCAAGCGTCTGTGGCGTGCGACCCGGCCATTGGGTTACTGGCGACCGTCCCTCACCATTGGCTGAAATTCGATGCAATATGCAGCCAATGATGAGGTGCATCGCAGCGTTGTGTCAATAGCATGCTACCGGACCTCACAATTGGCTGCTATTGGCTGCGATATGTAGCCAATAGTGAGGTGCGGTCGCCAACGAGCCAATGGCTGGGTCGCTTGCCATAGACACAGAGAAAGCGGCGGGTATATAGGAGTGACCACTGACAGATGCCAAAACAGACGCGATATGTACAACGATAAAGGGACAACTCATAAAAATACGGCCCAAGGACACAGGCGTTAGTAACCAGAACGTGGCGTTGGATATATACATGCGAGGCTGCTGCATACAGGAGAATGGGGAGAATTGTGATGCCGTGACCAGAACTTCAATGGTGATTATTTGCATTCGATTTACTTTTAGCCCCGTGCAGTAAACGTACCCCAAAGAAAGGTCGACAACACCTGCCACACCAAGAAGCGCACCTATGAAGCGCTGGCCCGATGTACGACGCTTACTTGGTCGCGAGCCTCGGTGCAAAAAAGCCGACGTGATGAAAACCAATGCCAGAAACCACATGTTGAGCCTGAAGGGTGTTTCGTTCGTACTACTTGGAATGATACTGAGTATATAATATTTTGGCTGATGTTTCGAGTCATCCTATGTGTTGAGCTTTTAACACTGCTCATCTGAAGTATGTTGGCTAGTCGTTCGAATCCTCCTATGTGCCGTGCTTTTAACACTATACAAATATAGAAACAAAGCCTTGAAAAAGCCTCCGCTATGGTCACGAGTGCGGAATGTGGACGGGACATGCTCACTAGCTTGCTCTGCTATGCTTGAAGTCCTGTCTATCCCCGGTGCATCGGCGGTCAAATCAGAACCCTTTCAACGAGGTGAGTATTTCACGCTGTGCACACTTTCACTTTGTTTCTGCAGAAAAATGATCTCCAGCACCGCCTCTCATTCTAGCTGAGATATCACCTTCCCTTCAACTTCATCTCCTATTTCACTCTTTCTCAAAATTTAATAATGCAACAATTTTCACAGGCTGCAGGCACTAGCACGCCTAGTCGGTTCTCCAGTCGCAGAAAGGCTTCTGCTTCAAGCAAATATACGTAAAAGTGCCTTAAGTACTTTATGCGTCTCCATGTTTAAGCGCCTTCCTTGATGCGTCTTATGCTCCAGTGAGGCAGTAATCCCTGGCGCACGCGGTCGATGATGTGAGCGTGGCTGTCTCTCGCTACTTTGCACAGTGTACACCCGAAAAGCTGCATCAGCTTCTTTCTCACTTTTTTTCCCCCGTAGAGATGATAAAAATAACTAGTGCGCTAAGTTACGACGCAGCCGAGGCTTAATAGCAACAAACTCCTTTGGCTGCAGGATTAGGCGGTGTAAGAGTGCACGACCAAGTGCAAAAAAAAAAAAATACCGCCTAGGCACCGGCATGCAAGCACTAACAGAGAAATAGCGCAACGCTTTAATGAAATGTTAAAGGGCCGCGGCAGAAATGCCGTAAACGCCAAGCTGCGGGGTTTTTTTGGAAGTCATATAGCCATTTTTATTTCATGATCACAGGATCCTGGTTGTTACAGCCTGCCTTTGGGGGTGCGTTCCTCTCTCTTTTTTTATTGCGAAGCAATACTACTTTAGCTACCACCTCAGCACGTCAAAACGCGAGGCGGTGCTAGGCACGGTTGACCTTTAGCATGACGTCTGGTGTGACGTCATACCATCTGTGTAAAAACGGGGCCCCATCTCACGCCGTGGCGATGCGAGGCGGTAGGCATGGAGCGACAGCCTAACTCCCGCTCCTCTCACCAGGGGCGCCGCGTTCGGAGTGACGTCACACCATCTGTGTAAAAACGGGGGCCCGGCTTGAGCTCGCTTCGGCGAGCGCGGCTTCGGCCGCTTATCTGTTTTTTGAGCAGCGTCCGCTCCGGCGGACGCAGTTGTTGCTGCGACGCGCGTCTTTCCTTTCCTTTCTCTCCTTCCTGTGATCTTTTAACTCTCCTCTATCTGCACGTGGCAACGGTGGTGGCTTGGCTCGAGCCAGTAGCAGGCCCGTGCAATTTCCTTTTCATCCTTCTCTCAGTCACAACAACAACAACAGCCGTCGCAGTGCGAGGCGGTAGGCACGGAGCGGCGGCCTAACTCCCTCTCCTCTCACCAGGGGCGCCGCGCTAGGAGTGACGTCACACCATCTGTGTAAAAACGGGGGCCCGGCTCGAGCCGTCGTATCACCATAGCGAAAACATACCACAGTCAAGAGTATCACCATAGCTATACTAGCATAAGCTTAACCAAAGTATCACTACAAGCGGTGCAATAGCAGAACCCACGTATTGCTTCGCAATTACCAGGCTTAATCAAGCTAAGCCACCACAAATTTTGTTTTTTTAAGTTTCCGACGCCTAATGAGAGAGCCCCAAAACAGCGTGTCTGAAAATCATCTGTGTCCAGCCGTCGCTTCCTTATCGTTCTTTGCGTGTCCAGTTATTTAAAAACGCAAAATTAAGCGATGAAGTGTGCTGCGCTTCTTTCCAAACGGAACCAGATGCTGAACTGTAGGATTTAAAGTGGCCTCATAGACTTTACCGCGAACAGACAAAGACGGGGGAATGCCCCCGAGCGCTTCGCACTATTTAAACTTCTTGAATGCACCATTCTTAAACCGCTGTACGCTGCTGTACAAAAAAGAAAGAAGCAAATAAGCGCATTGTACATTTGACATTATAGGCGCTTCTCCTAGTTTGCTTCACGTTCCCATTGTCTCGAACATTTGCTGAGCCAAGTAAACAGTGTTCGGTTCAGAGCTGGTACGCGCAGAAACAAAGTTTCTAGGTGCTTTAAAAAACCTCCTTTGTGATAGGGTACAACCACCGTAAAAAGTATACAGCCCAAAGGGTTTGCTTCTAAGCTGTTTAGCGTGGCTCTTTGGGAGGATGGAGCACTCAAAGCCACTCCTCTTTCGAGAGATTACGGTCGTCAAGGATGCATAGCAAGGCATGCTTCAGGAATCACAAGCAAATCCCTTGGGCTGTACACTTTGGTCGGGCGGTGAACGTCCGCTTTAGTCCTTCGTTTGATGGAGTGCAGCCAGAGTTATAGGCACTGCAAGAGAGCTCAGAGACCGGCTTGTATTAAATTTCTATGGTATGATTTGTCTAAAATACGTCGACTTCAGTTATAAAAGCGAAGAATTCTGAATGCGAGTGCAAGGCACAAACTGCGTGTGCGAAGTTTTACATGCAAATACGTGTTGAGCAAGAGTGAAAAACTGTGGCAACGTTTGAAGTAAAACATTTCCAGGGTGGCTTAGGTAGGCTTTCATGAAGGACTTTAGTCATGTTTTATATGTATTCCGCATTTACTTCGAGATTTGTTACTTGTTGCTAAAAATGGCAGTGGCATATATGTCTATCGTTTTTTCCATGTATCGAAGTACAGTTCAAATAAAACTCAATGCAGCGGATTCGGCCTCTCGATTGATGGGGGCCCAGCGCGGTGGCTCAGTGGTTACGGCGCTCGGCTGCTGGCCCGAAAGACGCGGGTTCGATCCAGGCCGCGGCAGCTGAATTTCGATGGAGGCGAAATTCTAGAGGCCCGTGTATTGTGCGATGTCAGTGCACGTTGAAGAACCCCAGGTGGTCGAAATTTCCGGAGCCCTTCACCACGGCGTCCCTCATAGCCTGAGTCACTTTGGGACGATAAACCCCAATAAATCAAATAAAATCAATTGATGGGGAGTTTTAAATTCGAAATTTGGGACGTCTTGCATCCCATTTTCTGGACTGCCGCTCCGAAGTATATTCCTGGCGCGTAAAATAACTGGAAAGGTTATAGGTTTATCTTTCTTTACATAAGCCTAAGCCCATGTCAAATCAAGTAAAGTGCGTTCGATTCCAAAATAAATAATTAAATGCATTTTTCTTCTAGACCGGCGCGCCGTGCACCACATTTTCTAGCCCGTTCCTTTGAAACTGAATTGGTAGTTCTACAAAATAAGCATGCCCATACTCTTTTTGCACCTCCTTGTCTACTAACACATATTTATTCAGCCCACGTAGGGCCACATCATAGATGTGGTCGGTTTGTTGACCTCATAGTTATGAGCATTTAACTCCGTTGGAGAGTCATACTCACAGCTTCTTGTGTGTTGTTTACTGTTATTTTCTTCAACGGAAAAAAAGGCACGTAGCACTGAGGGGGATTTGCCAAGACGCGAGCGTGGACAGTGATCATCAAAAAGATCTTGGAATAAACCATTGCACAACAGAAGACTTGCTTATGAAAGTAAGGAGCGAATTGGTTTCCCTGCGATAAACAGCTAACTGAATGTGGGAAAAGGGCTTTACATGCATGCAATAGGAACATTCAACAGGATTCATTAATGGGCACGGGCTGTGAAAGAAATAACATTAAAAGAAACTTTTCGCGGGAGGCCCGTTTCAATTCTGAAAACACATTTTGTACGGCCGAGTAGGCATTTCAGCTATTGCGGCCAAGTGTAGAGGCTCCAAGACCAAGAACAACCGCATCAGACAAACCAAGAACTAGTTGCTGAACCGTGATTGCTGCAGGCGGTTAGCTACGCCATTAGCTATCGCGTCATACCCTTAAGGCGGAGCGCAGGCCGCGGTACGGCGGCGACTGCGTTCACGAAGTTAGCGCACAGGTAAGAACGGGTGCGGCGGCGTCGTCGTGGTGGCGGTTACGTAGAGCCATGCAGAGGTAGAATTGCCAGCTGCGTGGCATCGGGTTGCCATGGCAAACGCCGCAGCTGGGATGGGGCCTCGCCTTGCCTGGCACTTCGTGCGGTTAGCGTGGCTGCGGCGCCCGTGTCGGTGCCGGTGCTTCGCCAGCTGCGCATGCGTGTGACGTCACGACACACCACCCACCTCGCCCGGCGCTTCGCGCGGTTAGCGTGTTTTCTGTCCCAGCAAAAAATGTTAGCATACTGATATTTATTTCTGCAGTAGCCTAAAGCAACTTACTATCTAACTATCTAACAGAAAAACGCGCCGATATCGTATAGCTAGGCTATCACCATGTAACGGACACTGGGACGCATACAAGTCTGCCGCTGATGCCTATAGGACTGCACTTAAGCAAGCAAAAGAAAACTTCCTTTCTAACACGTTACCATCCATGCTATCTATTAACGTTAAAAAATTTTGGCGCGTCATCAACCCACATACAGAAGAATCTATTAACTTAACTGACGTGTAAGGGACCCTATTCCGGCTCATTTATGCGCATCAGAACTTAACGAAACCTTTATTCAGAACATCTCGCGCACATCAAACACCAAACATCCCGTTCCACTCCAGTATAATTACCCTTCTATGCCTCAAATTTTCATCGATACATCTGGCGTTGCTAAACTTATTGATGCCCTAAAACTTCATTCATCGCCCGGTTTTGACTACATTAATCCTTAATTTTTTAAATATATAGTTGCCTCCAGCTCCTTGATACTAACAAAGATTTTTCAGCAGACTCTCAATAATTCCATTCTGCCAACACAATGGAAAGTCGGGAAGGTGGTTCCATTATTAAAATCAGGAAATCGAACCTCCCCTACAAATTATCGCCCCATCTCGCTTACTAGTACTTATTGCAAACTATTATAATACGTCATTTTCACTAACCTTGTGAACTTTCTCGAGTCTAATCCCTTTTTACACCCGCACAGCATGGCTTTCGGAAGTCATTTTCTTGCGAAACCCAACTTGCCAGCTTCACT
Source organism: Amblyomma mixtum (assembly GCF_055824585.1). Lineage (NCBI taxonomy): Eukaryota > Metazoa > Arthropoda > Arachnida > Ixodida > Ixodidae > Amblyomma > Amblyomma mixtum. Next base: position 320,757,836 of record NC_143012.1, read on the forward strand.
ATCAAACTTCACCATAATAATTTTAACTCACCTTTCAGTGAAGTTTACTCGGGCGAGCCACAAGGCTCAGTGCTCGGACCCCTTTTATTTCTTATTTACATCAACGACCTCCCTTCCATTGTATCATCTAACATTCTTTTGTTTGCTGACGAATGTGTTGTTTTCCGCGAAATAAAATCCCCCGACGATGCTAACCTCCTTCAGCGTGATCTCTCTAACATTTCTCTTTGGTGTAATGAACGGCTTATGGAACTTAACACTAATAAGTGCAAAATTATGCGAATATCAAGAAGTGCCAACGCTCCGCCTGTGTACTACCTAAATAACGTTCCCTTAGAAGCGGTTACTTCATATAAATATCTCGGTGTTCATATTTCTGCTGGCCTTAACTGGACGCGCCATATTGAGTACATTGCTAACAAAGCTAACCGCATGTTGGGCTACGTGCGCCGTAACTTTTCAAAAACTCCGTCTTCCTTGAAATTATTGCTTTATAAAACACTAATCCGCCCTAATCTGGAATACGCCGCTGCCATATGGGATCCCCATCATGAAAAACTGATAACTTTGCTTGAGCTAGTTCAAAATAATGCTGCTCGTTTTATCCTGTCCAACTTTAACCGTACCGCAAGTGTAACAAGCATGAAATCTAATCTTTTTTTGCCTCTTTTAGCATCTCGCCGGCAGACAATTCGTTTGAGCCTCTTTCATAAACTACACCATCATCCCATGCTACATGATGCCCTAATTTCCTCCCCCAGATACGTGTCAAACCGCATTGATCATCGTCACAAAGTTGGCATTGAAACGTGTAACACTGTAATTGCATTTCAGTCTTTCTTGCCTCGTACATCACGCGAATAGAACCGCCTTCCCGCAGATATCGTCGACATAAGTGATAACCAGCATTTTCGTTCTGCACTACATAACATTGTATAACAGGAATATGATAATACTTTGTTTTGTATCAGGTGTTGCATCTGTTTATGTATTTTCTTGGTTTTGTAAGCACTCCCCTCTTTAATGCCTTTGGCCTTGAGGGTTCAATAAATGAAAAATGAAATGAAAATCACATTATTGTAGCGGTTCAGAATACGCGCTATGCCCTTCATTCCAATGCGAAGCCTTGAGCGCCTCCCACAGCTTAATTGAGTCAATATGCTTCACATTCAATGTAACAACCTTGGAGGCCCAACTTTTAGATTCTTCTTTAGTAATGAAGGGTGAAATATACCGTTGTGAATCTCGTGGAATAAGCGTTAAACGCCTAGCTCCGTGTGCATCATGATACCGCATTGTCGTTCGACATATGTTGGAACACTCAAACTGGACCGCTTCTTCGTTTTTTGGCGCTAGAGAAAAGAATATTGAGTGGATACAGCGGCTTCCTTCAAAATTGCATCTGATTTTTTCTTAGCAATACCATTACCGTCATGGGTTTAGGAGAGCATCGTGCACATAATTTCCATTGTTTACAATATAAAAAAAGAAAAGAATCGTCACACTGCGCTGCTCGTAATAGTGTGCATTAAAACTAACAGGGGTTAACATGAATATTTCAGCTATACAAATGGAAGTGCATATTTTGGAGTAGACAGCCCCAGCGACAGAACCGAAATACGCGAATGCAGGAGGGAGCCATAAAAAGTGTCCACACGCCGCTTGAAGACTAAATAAGCGTGTGAGGAGAAAATTAAAACTAAAATTAATGACACTATAGAAGAAATATCAAAGTCTGATAACGTTTTCACCATTTCCTGCCGTGACCTAAGCAGCTCAAAAGTTGCAAAGCGAAGCTTATTTGAGTTTCGATTCTAACTTTCAAGTTTTGAAAGGTCTCTGGGGAAGGAAGTTGGCCGCGCTACGCGGGTTACGAGGACACGCTCCAACAGTGCGCTGGTTTGTGCTCACAATGCGCGAACATACTGCCGGAACACACACATGTAGGCATGTACACGTGCACGCACGCACGAACACACTTATCAGTAATCGTCAGAGCGAAACTCAACTTCCGTACCAGCTTGTTTCTCGCATACCGTTTTGACGTGAAGACAAGCTCATTCAATTAAGTAACGCTTGTGCTAGAGGCGTTGGCTGCTCGCATTCTTGCACTCCCTACCGAGAGGCTCTACAGTGCTAACCATGAGGCACGACTAGCGTCAAGCGGCCATCCTGTGCGGCTAAAAGCACAGTGTGGAAGCTGAGGAGGTCGGACAGGGAGGAAATCATTAGTGTCGCTTCGTCACTGGCTCCGACCATCGGTTCTCCTTGCATGCCTACACGGGGCCTTGATTGAAGAATCTGAATTGAATTCACTTTGAGAAATCACTTGTATGGCCTGTCGTCTAGCGCTCCTGTTCAGAGCAAGCTTACGCGATAGGGGCACGTATCTCTTAATTGAAGCCCGATAGGTTACCGTAATTACAATGTCTTTTTCTTGAGCCCAAAGTTCACCAACACAGCTGTGCGACTTAACAACATCTGTATGCTGCGCTGACTTCTAAATTACAATATGTGGCCCTCGGCACTTGAGGTCTAGCAATGATCCTGAATTTTGAGTGTATGCTGCCGGTCGAATTATTATGAAGTGCTGTGATTTAAGGAATTTATGCAAGTTATCTCCTCTCTAGATGAGTGTTTTATAGGCCTAAATTGGTACATGTTTATAAGCACAAGACGAGCGGTGGCGACTGGGATGTAGAATGTTACGTATGTGCGCTCAAAATCGGTATTCGGTTTGAAAACTCGTGCTAGTATAGAGTACTGAAGCAGCAGTCACATGAAACTCGAGCATCTGGCAGGTTTCTTCTTTGTTAGTTATCTACTAAGCCGCTGTATCCCTTCATTCAGTCGTGACAATGGATAAAAAACGGCATATTTTTTTCCGTCAAACACTGATGTCTAATGGCTCAGTCAGCGGCGCCTATCAGGCAATAATAGGTTCAGCCGCTGACATTTTTCATCGCAGCTTTTTTATTATTTTTTATATGTTGATCAAACAAATGGATGACTTTCAATCGAAAAAAGCAAGCAGAGTGATCCTGGATAATGAAACGCTGCAGTTTCTGCAATCATCATCATCATCTTGACTACCACCACTGCACAAGAATGGCCTCTCCCATGCTGCAATCAGCACGCCCTCAAATCAAAATTCGTCAGCGTCAACCGACTCTTCAACAAAAGGCAAATTTCCAGTCGACTCCATTGTCAAAAGTGACAAGACTATCACTAGAAAATTAAACTAATTGTGCTATACGTCGTCTATTTTGCAAAGGAGTCTCAGAGGTGCAGCCCGATACTGTTGAGTAAAGCAGAAAAAAAAACAGCTGCTCTTGATTTATTCAAAGCATGAAACGCAGTCATATGATCATATGACGAGAAATTACTCAGAAACCAGAGCAGCCTGGTATCACCAATTTTCTGAAAGAAAAAAACAATCACACGCGGGTATAAAAGAGATGAAAGAAGCAATAGAATGTCAGCGCTCTCAGTATGTGTGTGACAGATGCCGAGCTATAGTCGCCGTTCCATCTTGTTCGGTCGTCAGTGCTTTCAGCTAGTTACTCGAAATAAAGCAGAAAAAAAGCACCAGTATTTTAGAAGCAATACTTACGTCTATGCTACTCTAACACTCCAGGATTTCTCCCTCCATTTTCTTAACGCCACACATTTTTACCCTGGCCTAACTGCACTCAGCTCTTGCTGTGTTCAGTTTCATTTTCCTTATTTTTCTCACAGCCCTTGGCAGCGCTCAAGTGCGCTTCTCAATTTTCAGATCCAGAAATAGCTTAGTAATTAGCTCAAGTCATTCCGAGTTCTCAGAAGCCAATGGTAGGCTGAAAAAAGAAGGAAATTTTTCAGGACTAGAACGTGCATTAAGAAAGCTCGTTAAACAAGGCTACTCATGGTTTCAGCGCTAGCAATATATGAATTCTGCGGGCTGTTTACGAGATCTCATTACGCTTATTCTTGCGGTTGAAAAACGTAACGTCTTGCCCATTTATTAAGCCTTTCTTTTATAATTTAGTGGCCAATTAGTGGTCGTTAGAAGACGAAAAGACGCGCTTCACCACTCAGATTTATGTACTTCCCGTTTCTGTCATACGGTTCTTACATAATCTCTTTGCTAACCTAGATTAAATTTTGCTGCTTTATCCTAGGCTGCCAGATGTTCGTATTGGTTTATTCTTACTCTCATCGATATGGGTGCCAGGACCCTATAGTTAAGCGCTGTGGTCGAAAACGTTTAACACTCGCTTCCAGTACAATTTTCTGTCAAAAGAAACACGAGGAAAAGTTTTGTGGTAGTAACACTTTTCTCTGCCGTGTAGCTTTCTGCTGTTCGGATTGCACACCAAAAATCTCTACATCTCTGTTCCAGCCAGAAGCAAACAAACAAAAAAGAGCCCCTGTATTCTGTTTACTTGCGCAGATATCTTCTTGCGTGTCAGTAGAAAAAGCACTGAGTCAATCGTGACATTAGTTAACGGGATTGAAAGCATGTTTCTCGCATCCACCCACAAAAATATATTCCCGTTTGCTTATGTGGCGCGAGACAATTAATGAATGAATTATAGACTATAAAATTCACGATTATATCTGTTTTCTGTGTATGACATGTTTGAAACCTCAACGTTAAGAAGTATGTCGTCTTTTGGATACCTGTTCTCACTATATGTGCACCAAATCAAGCCCATTGCCACAGAAGCTGAAAGATTTTAAATAGCAGCAGGTTGCATTATTTCATTAACAGAAGATAACGTGAGATAACGTGCTAACAAATTTCGGTAATGTGTTGTTATCGCGCTTTGTAATGAGCTAAGTAATAACTATAAGGCGAAGATGTATGGGTGCATGGAGTCTACAGTTAAGTACCCTTTTTAGAATAGCCTGGTCTGTGCCGGTGGTGGTGATCTCGACGATGACTAACGTGAGATTGTCCACTTTTCGACAGGTAGTAACAGCCTTACCCGTTCGCGCTTCTCCAATCGACTGTACCCGCTGGTAATTGTCTGAATACGAATGCCGCACCAAAAATTGCACTAATAATTATAGCGCTGAAACCAAGCCTTAAGTCACCTGAACGTCTCTGCCCCTTGGGCAGAGAAGACAGCATGTATTGTCAAGCTGTTACCATTATCTTTTCTGCGGGAGCAATTAACTGGCGAAGGACAGGGCTAATTGGAGAGACATGGGAGAGGCCTTAGCCCTGCAGTGGGCGTAGTCAGGCTGATGATGATGATGAATCAACACTAGCGCAAACACAGGCTCACGCATGTACACGAGTCCCCAGCTTTGATTTCGTATTGCTGCTTCATTCCTAACATAACATATGATTGCTTTATTATTAATAACGCTTTTTCGTAACTACATTGACAAAAGCAGCATACCTCAGCATACATGCCTGAGCTTTAGCCGAAAACTTTTCTTAGGTATTTGGGATTATTCTCTCCACCCCAGGGGAGCGTTCTTATGGCCACTCGCTGTACCTCGCTTCCCCTTTGTTACTGCACTCGGCCGGACAGTTTTTTTCTCTCTCTTTTCTAGTGGTAGCGTTGATCACGGACTGTCAGGTTTTCCTCCAGAACAACGGTACCCTGCCGCTTGGTAAAAGTTGTTCTTCCTTCGGGCACGATACTTGGCATGAAAAGTTGCCCGATAGTTCCTTGCTGTTTTTGCGACAAAATCTGCGAAAGCATGGCTTTGTCGGAGAGCCGGGAAGTTCGAGACGTGCTCTGACAGTGAGCGATCGGCGCGCTGCCCGAGAGCAGTGTGACTGATAAAGCCTGTTCTGTGCCCAGCGTTTGGATTACTACACTGCTTTTCTCTTGCCCCGTGACTCTGTCGCCAGTAGCTATAAAGCTTTTATTGGAAAACATTACATGGGCTCTCAAAGGGGCTTCTATGCTTGGGGGGAGAAAAATAGAAATTAAGCGGCGCTGTTCTTGCATCGGAGCCGAAAAAAGAAGTCGACACCGAGACTCACCCAGCACGTCCTAATAAATCAATAACATTTTCCACATGCTATTGCGGACTATTATACAAACAAAATCAATTTAGAGGCACTTATAAGTATGCTTTGACGGTGGCAGCACCTGAATTCTTAAGATTGACCATGCGGCCGAGCATGCCGCCGTAGCAGTGCTGTATCAACACCGTATCAATGGTGCGGTGTGTTTTGTTGCGTTCGGTTTCATGGCACATAGGCGATTAAGGCTATCATTCGCAAAACAACCAATGCGCTGCAATTAATTCATAACGCAGGTTTATGAGGGGCTATCCATGAAATATCTTACGCAGCTTTACCCAGTCCAGGCAGCTGAACATCTCCTGAAGTTAAAAGAAATGTCTCTGCGTGACAACGTCCTGACTGGTGTTCTCTAACGCATGCTGATGTTTCAATATATTTGCGAGCGTTTTCTTCTTGGTTGAAAGCTGCGTACTGAGACTGGCTTCATCCTTCTCATTTTTTTTCCAACGCTATTCATAGCCTGCTACGATCTATTATCTTGCACCCTCTCCGTCCATAATCATGTTCTTTCGAGTTACTGAAGTATGGCGTTCCTCTGATGATATTAGCTTTTATGTTAGAAAATATCATGCCAGCAACAGAGAGCAAGCTTATCGGACTATAACTTTCCAAGCCTCTGCATCAGCCTTTTATGTATAAAGATTATTTCAGCCTTTTTTGTACTTCTGGGCCACTACACACCCTTCCCCCATCCTTCCGATATAGATTTGACAGATCCCCTGTTGCTTCTTGCTCGTGCTTGTAACTCATTCCTCACTTCTTGTTTAGTTACAGTCGGAATTTCAGTATCTTCGGGCCAAGTACTTCGGCTTTTAGGGTCATGACTGTTTTTTATAGTTTAAGCCCTTGCAGAATTGCGCATCAGTTCTAGCTATGGCGATGTTCCATGCTTCGTGAAACTTGCAAACAACGATAGAGTGTGGCTTAACTGGCATAATAGGGAAATGGGTGATAAATTCTTTAAACAAAGATGCATCTTGTAAAGACAAATTATTATTTCATCTTGTACCATAACATTCATGTTTTTGCTACTGGGCAAGTATCAATGAATGCATGAATTTCATTAGGCCAAAACACAAAACCTCAGCGTAACGCATTTCTATGCAGACCCTTGTTTTATTTCCTGTCCCTCGATCCTTTTACTTGCAGTTTGGTTCGTTATATTATATCACGTTAATTATTCAGCTGCTGTTCTCGACTTACAGTATACGTAAAGTGCATTTAGCGCAAATCAGTATGTATACTACCATCTCGTCTAAGGACCACTGACGTCAAGAACATGAGGGAGAAGCCTTGAGGCGCTCTATGTTGGGCTCAAAAATACTTAATACATGTCTCTCTGAGAATAAAAATTAAAAGTAGACGGTTTTGTTGAAACAGCTGACGAAAGTGAATTTTTTTTAGTCAATAATGATCTTCTTTTGCCCAGGGAACATTTCAGAGATAGTCCCTGTATGTTGACAAAGGGGAACTCTGTTAGACACTAAGTCTCTAGTAATCGAGAAGACACTTAGTTGGGTGCAAATGCATTATGTATTGGCCTGCCATCTCTTATTCAGTCTGTGCCCCCGGTAGCACGTCGGAATGACTTCTTTATGGCCTGCACAATGCTTCCGCTGTCCCGCCATACAATTTGGCATGCTTACTGGTATTTCTTTCGGCAGGCTTACGAAATGCGACCAGTGAAAGGGCTTGACCTCAAAGGCACCCTTGCAGCCAACGTGACTCCAGGTGCCCATGCTAGGGTGATTGCGATGTCTGTGAAGCCATTATTTACCGCTGTGATACCCTCTGCTTAAGTAACCTTTCTGGCGCCGCAATCTTTATACCAACCATAGATTCTGACATGATGTTCTCTGTATTTACAGCGAAACAGGAAAATACATTCTAGCAGTGCATAGAATACAGACTTTGTACAGAAGTTATCTTCTAGCTGGTGTTTGCGTAAGGTCGTTTGACCAAAGAAAAACACTGAGAGAATAATCATGAAACCTGAACGGAAAAAGTTGCTGTAGTAGTTGGGTCTACCCTCGAAAATTATTTAAACGCGTTTACTCTAAGCCGAGGATTCATACACGCGACATAATTGTTTTGGAGGCCTAATGTAGGAGAAAAATAGTGGTTGGGTGGTGGATGGCGGGCGGCACTTTTGCAGGGTGAAGGCAGTGCAGGAAGGTAGGTGAAGGGTGGTGATGGTTGTGGTTCTCTTTGCTGTGCACAGATTTGTGGTTTGTAGTTAGGTACCTGTCATGCTACCAGCCAAACCTCTTTATGACCGTATAAAAGCATGTGCGATTCAGGAAGAGGTTCAGGCAAAACTTCTATAAATTCGAGAGTTTCTAGCATATAGTAAAAAATCATACGGCTGTGAAAGGTAGAGGTGCTCACAGCAGGACGAAAATCACACCCACAATGATTACCGCATATGCTATTATAAACTAAGAGACGCTTCATCATAATGTGAAGGTAACCGTGTCACTCTGTAACCAGCTTGTTTAGAAAGTTTTTTCCTTGCCACCATGCACGGAATTGCAGCACCCGCATACAGGCGTGCATGTGCCGCAGCAGAATATAGCGCGACGTTCCTAACATATTACCGTAACTATAAGTGGTCCACTGCTCCCCGTCAAGTAGGGAGCATGTACTACACAGCGCATGCGTCCAGCTTCCCTAACGGCTCTCGGCTGAAGAGCGCAAGGTAGTGCTGCTACGCAAATGGACTAACGGGACCACGAAGCAATTCACTGCAGGCGACCGCAACGCACAACTCACGAAATCACTGTCTTTGCAGAAACGGATACTGTACCTTTTTCTGCTACCTCTGCGCACTACGTATCGCGGCTGATGACCTGGTTGTCGCATCAGCCCCGCATTCGGGAGGGGCAGGGTTCGATCCCAAGTGCAGCCGGGTGCCTACTGGTGATACGATAAGTACAAGCTTTCCCCTGGTGTTGTATTCGGCTTCTTTCCTGTGAGATACTTGAGAAATGGGTCTTTGACTCCACCTTGAGTAGATTAAAGAAAACTTGCGCCATGACACTCTTTGGCCAAAGGTGCCCTTGCGCCACAAGAATGTGTATTTATCATCATCCCATTTCGTGGCTAAAGCGGCGCGTGTTACAGCAATCATCAAATTACATCAACCTACGTACTGTACGTGTGGCATAGAATCCGGCGAAGCAAAAAAATATGGCCTGCATTTTCTAACGACACGACAATCTCCATCTTCCATCTCTTTTAGCACCTCGCCAGCTAAGTTCCCTTTAACAGCAACTTAACTCAGGAAACAAACTACGCAAGACGTATTTCTCTACAGTAGCCTGTTAAGAACCGTTGCTCCATTTATAGCAAAAATGAATAACGTTAATGCTTCTGTTTTCTAAGTTACGATTTTCTGTTCAATTAAGGAATAAAACAAGAAACTGTGCAACTAATTCGTACTTTTTAAGACCTGCGTACATTTAAGTATAATTCTCTCATTTTGTGCTTTGCTACCGTATAATAAAAGGCGGTGCGCCGCCATGCTTTTGTGGTTCATGTGCTGGCAGTTCACGGTCGCACGCCACAATAAATGAAACTTTCCGACTGATTATCAAGTGCAGAAAAGATTTTCAGTCCATAAACGGTCTTACGTACCTGAGGGAGGAAGTGTGCATTATTTTCACATTTATAACAGGAAATGTTGACCACTCCAAGGGCGTAACGTGCCGTAATAGGCTTGCGTAAATGGATAAAACCATTGCGGTCGGTGTATTCTTTGCTATGACTCTACTATCTGACTGTAGGAATGCATGCCTGCTCCTTCAGATTTCGCTGCCATGCAAGCACACCGAGCGTTTTCAGTAAAAAGACTGCTACGCATTCGTTCGCATTACTTGTTTTTTGTACCGCCACCCAAGACGGAGACAGAGAGATCAACGTCAGTTGCAGTCGAAACCTCGCCCACCGATCAAGCTTACTTCGCTGCCAAATGTTCACGGGTGTCGTGTTGGCTTGGCTACATGCTGGAGAAGCTTTTGTATCAGGCATTCTTAGCCTCTTGGCACTCGCCCGCAGCTTGCGATTGCGATCATGCGGACGCTTCGCCGCAGTATAAGCTGTGGCTGCTGCTGCTTCGTCCTGGCCCTCGTGGCGTCGGACTAACTTGCCCCCATGAACTTCTTATCGCCTCCGCGACCCCTTCGTCTTCTTCTAGTTTCATCTACGCCACCAGCTTCATTTTATCGCAGTTGACGTGGATTCCAATGTGCGTTTGTTGTCCCTCGGCTCCCTTTCTCATCTCTGCACACGGCATTTCTGCCATGAAGCAGTCGCTTCTCAATGCTCAACAAAGAGCAATAATTGTTGGGATGTCTCCTAGAAGCGAGAGAAGAGTGGCGGTGATAGACAAGCATCCTAAAGAGATGAGCTGTCTAGTTGCTCACACAATGGACATGGGTTCTTAACCCGGTAAGACCTAAAATTCTTTGCTGAGCATCTCAATTTAGAGGTTTCTTTAGAACCGTGGACAAACGGATGGATGGACGCACGCACTGCAAATGGTGGACACGGCGAGGCAAAATTGCAGGCATTAAATATATTGCTGCAGTACAATGGAGTACTCCATTTATGCAAGCCATAATAATTTGGGATCAAACAAAAACAATTCACTCATGCATTCACTTTTTTTTTGTCTTCGCGCTATGCAGTCCAGAATAAAGAAATTCTGGAGATATTGCACGAAAGGACAAATAATAGAGGGAAAAAATAGTTATCTATTTACATCCAAGTTCTGGTAGGAGAACCCTGGTACTGCCGCACTGACTTAATTTTGAAAATCAGGGAGGAGCAATATTTTTGTTGAACTTCCTGGCCATAGGTGTTGGAAGTAAGAAGACGGCTGATTGCTGCTGGCCATCCTGCTGCACGACCACCTCTATCAAACGCCTCTAGGCTTCCACGTGTCAGATGCGAGGCGACTCTCCGCGTGAATTTTCATCTTTTCACGTCAACGCAATACAGAAGCCATTCCATATCTGTCACTTTGACCTTTGATTCTGCTTGTTGGAGAACAGCGCCTGTCATGGTTTGCCGCTGTAAGTTCACCACGAGCTCTAACGCTTAGTGCAGTCTACTGCGTTCTGTGCTATAACGTCAGCAGACAGGCCAAACTTCGCTTTGAAATGCAGCTGCGCATTGTCGTCGGATCCGGTTTCTTTTATCAAATCCAACGATCAAGCACAGTCCCCATCATCAAACCTCCTGCGACAACACATTTCCCTGGGCTTAATGTTTGCCTTTCCATGGTCAGAATAAATTATTTGTTAGCTGTGCATTTTTTTTCGCGCCGTGGTATGTCCTCTGCATGTGGCGGATATCATTTGAGCTCTGCGCCTTGTATCTAAACTGCATGGAACTGCCTCCTAAATTAGCCATTACCATGCATGATACCATTCTGAAGGGGTTCAGTGTAGCGAACATAAAGCCACTCATGGTTTCGCATCGCTGGCGTGTACAACGATTGTGAATCTTGCTAACAATGTCTTCAGCGAAATGTCGCACCCTGGCGGTATTCTTCGCTGACGCATGAAACCGTGGCCGGCGCTGCACAAGCCTGCGGCTATTCATGCTAACTCGCACAAATCAAGGGCCGCGCAGTGCTGTCTCGGCTGTGCAGACGCTGTCAGCTGCAAACCATGAGCAACGGTGATGTAATGTGTACCATGTGTGCATGGGCGTGGTTCTGCCCGTGTACGTGCGTTGCGTGTCTATATGTGTGTATGTGTGCTTGTGTGCGTGAGCGTTTGTGCGAGCGTGTGTGTGTGTGTACGTTTGTGCTTGTGTACGTGTTGCACAAACGGTCCAATTCTTCCCATTAAACTTTTGTCACAGTTTTCGGAACAGGAGAACTGATGCCTTCATTTTTAAAACAGCAAGAAATCATAAAAATAGACGTTACCCTCAGTTGTGATATCGCTGGGACAGACCGACGAAGATAAATAGTGATGCTCGCGACGGATTAAAACTTCAGTGGACGTGTTCCAGTTTCTCATCTTCTCAAAGTAGCCGAAAGCAGCAATGCTTCGCACGCTTTTACTGACAGGTCAACCGCCAGCTTCAAATCTCTCTAGGATGCGCTTTGTCGACAGCATTCAGTCGATTTAAACTTTTGTCGTTGGACGTAAACCAAGTTTCGTGGAAGTGCTTCATGTCAGGAAGCGACACGATGGTAGTATAAGGGCATCGCCATTTTGTAATTTTAAATTGCGTAACAAGTCGTCCACCTGAACGTTGTCAGTATACGCAGAGGTCTCGCGCTCATTGTCTGGCTGTCGAACGAAGCACCTGCTTGTGGAGCAGTGTATGCCCCAAAAGAAACGGATGGGCTGAGGTTACAATTTTCTCTGCATCTTTAGCGCTGATTTGAGTTTTGTTCTGCAATATGCGCTCCAAACCATTCTTATTCTTTTAGTTATTTCGCTCTCATAATCCGGATCAGCGAATCAGCGAAATTGTATATCGTTTACTACCATATATCGAAAGTGAACCTCTCAGGTTTGTTTCGCATCTGTGACCAGCAATGGGTCTTCAACAGTCATATACATATACCACTGCGACACTGTGCAGTATTGTGTGACTACACTAGTGTCATAATTGGTACCAACCACAATATGACAAGTGCGGTCTTTATTTGCTACTGCGGCTATAACGGCCTGGACGTCCCATGATAATGTCTGAAATCGCGAAACAAAGGGCTGAATTTTTTTACATGTCCCCCTAGAACACCATCGCAAGAAAAAAAGATACAATTTACGGGATCCACTCAAACACTGAAACGCTCATTATCGTGGCCTTGATTCTCTTTAAACGCTTGTAAGTACTAGCAAGCCGCCATACTTGTTCTGCAAGTGGATTTCTGCGGTGTAGTGCTTTCTACTTTCAACTTCAAGACAAAAAAAAAAATGCAGGGCACTACGCGTTCCTCTCAGAATATGCCATTTTTGCTCCGGCAGAACTTTCATGATGCGCAGCAAATAAGTATTGTTTGTGTGGCCACATTTAATCATTAAACAAAGCAACCAGCGTTCACGCTTGAAGCTTTTTCAGCACTACGCATGCTATTCATGTTTGTAATGAAGGCTGAGTTACGTAACGGCGCGCACTAAAAACTTCAAGACTTACGCATTATAATTCTAATTATGTATTTTTATCCATATCAGCCATGCATGAGGCTGTGAAATAAAAATGCGCGAACAAAATGATAACAACCAGCAGCATATGAGACACTACGAAAATGCAAGGAAAAGGACAGTATACCATTTTCAGAGAATGGCGCAGCTTTGGGGATTTTTCGACCTTGAATAAGGAAGATTATCTGCCGTAATGCTTCCTCCAGACGACTACTCATTTCCAGTTTTTCTTTTTCTTTTTCATTGGCGCTTCTATGCTGGAGTAAGTATTCGGGGGCACCGTTTCCTTCGTTCTCATGGCCACATGACCACAAAACGACCTCTGTTCAAAAAGTGAAAGAGTGAAAACAGCCTGTACAGTTGAGAGGGTATTGCAAAACACGGGGGTGTGGAATCTTATTTTAAAGCGTCAAGAACTGGTCGTTTCAGTGCTAACCAGTTTCTAGAGCGCCCACAAATTATGAGCCCAATTTAATTATGCGTGTAATGCTATACAGAAGCTGGGTCGTCTCGCGACGCCCACTATGGGGCGGTAATGGAAGGACATTCATTCCCAGCTGGTTGGTCTGTCTTTTTTATGTGTATTTTGTGTTTGTCAGAGCTTAGAATTTAAAACAAGAACGCGGCGTGAATGAAGATCGTATGACATCATCCCGCATTGACCTAAAAATGAAGACCCTGATGTGTGCCAGGCGAGAAAATAAACTTATGAATGCTAGAAACTCCTCTTGACGAAAAATCATGTTTCAAGCAACACTAAAAAAAGTTAAGTGAACAGAAATATCAGCAACTTACAAGCTGATCGAACTGACACCCTTGTCTGGGGTGTCGTTAATGCAGTTAGGCGTGTTAATGTATTTAATTGAACAAACGCTTAATTTGCAGATATATTTAGTTTACCTAATGGCGATGAATCTGCCTAGTGGAGACAAAAATTAAAAAAAAACTAAAAGTCATGGAAAGAAACAATACAATTGCTTTGCTCCTCCTTGGGTCAATAGTACGAGAAGACAGCTTTACTGCGCCGTCCATCCTATCCTTTAAACCTTGTACACGAACTCAGTACATTAGCGAATTGTTTGTTCTCTTTACAAGATATTATGAAACTTTTCTACCAATGAAAATCACCTTCAGATATGAAGAACTGAACAATAGGGAGCAGTTGTGGTTGAAACCAAGATTTTTTTTTTGTTTTTCACTTAGATAACCCATTCATTCATCGGCTTTCAGGATGAATGATATTAACAGTGTTAGGAACAGTGTGTCTTTCAACGACATGAATGTAGCGGACACGGAAACGTCAAGAACCATGCCCACTGCAAGCTTACCAAATATTGCCAAAAAGCCATTTCCATACCGCTTCAATCTTTCCAAGATTGCGTTTCTTAATCAGAATAAAAAAAAATCAACCTGTCTTTCCAATACAGCAGATTGAGCAGCGCTCGTCTCGAGCTGAGATTGGTTGTAAAAAGAAACTAACTCCTAATAAATAACTTAAAAAAACCTCCGCGTATGAAGAAATGAATATTTTTTGCGTTAATATCCTGTAGTAACTCTTCTATCGAAGAACATGAACAACTGCAATGCCAATTCTCATGGACAGGCATGTCTTACGCGAAGATCTTTAGCAATGGTTCACATCCGGCTTAAAGTCTTGGTATTGCAAAATTGCAAATGGTATTGCAAAATTAAACTTGGTGTTCTGTCACAATGCAGTGAAAGCTGTAAATTTTAAGAGTCAATACTAGCGCTTTTTAAGAGTAACTAACGCTTTCGTTGATACCACATCCTTGTAATTTCTCAGTTAGCTGCGGGAGCAATTTACCAATGTACGAGAGCGCTTGTATGTAAGTTAATCGCATAACAGTTTTGTCCACCAAGTATTTACGGGCCAGCCAGTCGCAGGAGTCTTCAAACCAAGGTCTTAGGGACGCAAGTATTGCGACGACGATAACCGACAATTCTTGCAGCATAATAAAATCGGCGTCCCTAAATGGATACTGTAAGTACCAGGCAGCCTTCACTTTAACGCCCACTTTGACGGGTGGGAAAATAAAAATGCTCTTAAGTGCTCCTGCGTCCGCCTTCGGCAGAATTTAGCCTCTTTCTGGCAAGTGCGGTTTCCATGGAGACCCGTACGTCATGCGTCAGTTGCTGGTCTCTCCGCGCTCACATAAAGTATCATTTGCTGGACAGTCATTGCTAGAGTGCAACCTTCGCTACCTAGCTATATCATTCCGTGCGGGCAGAAAACAGTAGCCCCACATAATTCAGTTCTTCTGAGTGCGTATTTCTGTTCACTGGCACACACCTCGTGTTCTGTGATGGGTATGTGTCATCGTTACGGGGGCTGCAGAGATATGAAGCGCGGGCAGCGCCGAAAGTTATGCCTGCCATTTATTTCTATGTCGTCTGCACTACTAGACAGCACTCCAATACTCTCGAACGAAAGACGCATAATGCAAAAAAAAACATTGTCCTTTCATGTGACCTCCACTGAATGATGTTGCTTCAACCCAGCTAAGTGGCTCAGTGTCTCCGGCGTTCTTATACTGACCTGGAGGTAGCGGGCGGTATTCCTGGACGTGTGGCTTCATTCTATGTAGGCGGAAAATGTATCCATGTAGTGAGGTTAAGGTATACTTGAAATATATCGAAACGGGGAAATTTAATTCAGAGCCCTCCTCAATTTAGTGCTTTGTTGCCGCTCTCTCGCCTTTGACGAGCAAAGAAATCACTTTTTTGTTTTCTCGCCCTATCTTGCATTCTTTCTTGCGCCTGAAAAGAACCTCCAGTGAGGTGAGTGGGCCACCTCACGGACACAGCAGGATCGATACAACCATTATGTTGGTCAAATATTTAGGTGAAGCCCCAAGGTGGAGTATATTTTGGAGTAATTACACACAGTTCCCTCTGCGAGTTATTGATCAATTCGCTCTCACCATACCATAAGCTTGCCGTGCCGGTTAGCTCAATTGGTAGAGCGACTGCTCCGGTTAAGCGGTGGTCCCGGGTTCGAACCCCAGACCAGGACGAATTTTTCTTTAAGTACGAAGTTTATGAGGAAGCTGTATAGCTTTCCCTTGTAGCCGTATGGCTGCGCTGGGGTGGATGTCAATGAGTAATTACTCCCTTATTATACAACCGTTATGTACTGGTCGCCTGCTGGTATCGATTGCTTTGGGGCGACGTAAGTATTCATTAGCTCAACATGCTGTAAGGGGGCCGCCAGACTCGCGAACGGCCACACTCGCCACCACGGCTGATGGGCGGCGGCACAATTACGTGGCACTCAAAAGAAGGCAGAGGGCCGAAATTATGTAGTCCACGTAACAGTAAAAGGGCTAAATATTGCAGCGCAAAGTCAACACTTGCAGAGTATCTCCTCATTTTTATGTTAGCATCGCCCTGTCACAAAGCTGCCTTGATGCTTAAGACATGCCGAAGTGAAAGACTGCGGCACAATTTCGACAATTCGAGGATGTTTAAGGTTCGCAGGAATTTCTGTACACGCTGATTTTCTCGTTTTCTCCAATGCAAAATGCGCCCGCTTTGGCAGAGAGCAAAGAATCGACTTCGTGCTTCTAGCTGAGCACTGTGGCTACTAACCTATTGTGGGAGGTGGGTATTTACTCCATACCGCTTGTAGGTGTGCGATCTACACATGGCGGTGCGCTATCGACACTGCGACCACAGTGCTTGCTTTGGTGCGCCCATAACAGAACGCCGTATCGAGGGATGGAACCAGTGCAGTACAGGGGGTATAACATGTGCTTTGCGCGGCAGAATGCCTAGTGCACAGTCAGCTGCGCAGAGTATCTACCGAGTTTCGCTTTTCCACAACTGCTCTATCTGCCGCTCAGAGCTCTCCGATACTAGTTTCCTTTTGTTTTCAGATATTTGGTTGATATTTTTGTGCGATTTGCTCGTGTTTTGCCAGCGTTTACTTTCATGGCTCCATTTTTTCTTAGTTTGCTTTCGTACCACCTGTTTCTTATGACGCGTGAGATGCGTGATGAACCATGTCTAATATTTAATTTGCTCATAATTGCACAAATGCAAGCCCTCTACCTTGCGCAGTAGTGCATTCTGTGCACTTTGACTATGGCTGAATGAGGAGACAGCAATATCGCGAAATACGAGCTTGCTCATTTTCAACAAATCTGGACGAAATCATTTTTGAGCCGGAAACAGTTTATTAACAGAATTTTTTTATATAATGTAAGATTTCAAAGATTTCAGTATAAAAATTATTATATCCGCCGAACACCCGACGGCAGTTTTCAATTTGTTTTTGATATTAGCGTTTTTGCAATCGCCAAAATCTTTCCCCATTTGTTGTCTATGGCAGTCTAACCTACTCGATGCGATCGATGGAAACACGTTAAAAGAAAGGTATTGTTAAGCATCAGAATAATGGACCATTATCTTCGATATTTCTATGAGAGTATCTTACAATTTTTCAATATTCAAAACTTTTGCCCGTGAATGTTGGACATGCATATCATGACCGCATTGCGAAGTACCAAGAGACACAGGTGAGACCATCTCTGCGCTCAATGACGCTAATTATTCCCTGCCTCCCGCTATAACACGGTCCCTCGACATACCGGTGCTACTTTCCTAATGGAAGGCGAAATGCAAACTCACCCTGAAGCCAACGCCGCCTCTAAACACGAACTGTCACGGTGCGCAGGGATAGACCTCTCAATGACTGCAGTCACTACTTCAGTAACTGCAGTAGAGACCGCATATTCCACTAAATCAACACCCGGGACTGAACTTCAAAACTAAAATTATTTTCAAAGCGACATTAAGCCGCCATGAACGCCGCGGGAAAAGTTTTACTAAATGTTTGGTTACAGTTCAAAGTAGCTAAAATCAGGCACTTTGTTTTCTAAAGCGATAAATGAGCAAGTGAGCAATATCACGTGCATTTATTAGAGTACGGAATGCGCCAAGATCGCTTTCGTTCCAAGAAAAAAAATTCTTTCTGTCGCACGCCAATAAATGCAAAAAAAAAAAAGAGTACAGCCCTAGAGGAAAACTTCTCAAGTACGGCTCTTGTATTCAGCAAGAAGCGACAGAAGATGAAGCACGGCATCAGTAAAAAATATCCACAAGAAAGAGAAAGACATGTGCAAAACCAGGAAAACTGTCCGCCAAACAGCTGCATGCACTTAACAATGGAGCGCACCTACTTCTTCCCTACCTCAAAGCTGTGGTTCTGAGCGAGTCCCTGTGAGCCAAACGACACGGCAGTATCGATTTCTCTAGGTTTGCAGTGGCCATTTCTCTTGCGCAAGAAAATGCAGCCAGCCATCGCATCAGGCGAAAGAGCGCTGACGTAGCGACCGACTCAAGTTGACATGATCTTGTAGTTTCGAGGATCGGAAGGCCCAGATCGACAATAGTATTACGCTCACAAAAGGTTAATAAGGCCAGTAGTTCCCCTCGAGTTGCCGTTATTGCGGTCAATATAAGTGGGAACGATAACGTTTGTGCTGGCGCATAGCTTTCTTTTCAACGGATCCACTTGAGCGGACACGTGGATCAATTTCCTAGAGGCAGTGATGGAATGCAGAGAGCACAACGAGGCGAGAAGCATGCGATCACAGTGGAGCAGCGCTGCCGTTTTTTGGTTCTATGACAACGAAATAAATGCCAGGAGAAATAGTTTCACTCTGAAAGAAATTTTTCTTGCGTACACGAGTCGTCTGAACAAAGAAGGCGACTTATTTTCTTCCACTCAAAGCGAAATTTCACATTCCATACTTCAAAACTTAAGACATTCTGAGCTAGCTATAGCAAAGTTTACTCACCTGCCAGGGGCGGAACTAAATCTCTTTGATGTCAGGTCTCTCATTTTATTTATGACCTTTCATCTATGCATACTTGCTTGTGTACGTTCTTTTCTGCACTCTATTCAAATCGTCCCACAGATTAGCCGGCGGTTCACTTCCCCTTAACAAAAGCATTTCTCTACTTTTTGAGGCAGTTTTTCAGCCGTGCGCTGGAGCGTCTAGATCCACGCCCACTGACGTATATGAAGATTCTCGGCTACTGGCCGCTGAGATCGTCGGCGGTGAAGGCCTCCAAGGCACTGCTCCGCTTCTTGCGAAATTCTGGTCTGCACTATAGGCTGTTACTTTAACGAACGCTGGCTTTTCATAGTGACTTCAATTTTCTGTTACCCTCCTTTCTCTTTCATTTTTTTTATCCCCTCACCCCCTTACCTCCGTGTAGGGTAGCAAAACGATTATTCTTCCGGTTAACCTCCCTGCATTTTTTTTTATTCCTCCTCCTCTGCTTTTTGTTTATTTAAGTTAGTTCATATCTCAGTGTTATAATTTCCACTTGCTCATTGTTATCAGCCTATTTGGTCCGTTTTACCCTTTATGGATAGTAGCGCGGTAACTCACAGCCCTCAGTAACTCCCCGTACCCCAATAAATATAAGTAGAATTTCTTGAAAGCATTAGCAAGCATAAACAAGCCTGTTTCAATGCAATGTTGCGTAAAAACCGAGAAAAACGGCTCGTTCACAGCACAGACACAGTAGAAAGGTTGTAGTGAGCTCATAATATTTTCTTTCATTCGGTTTAAGCTAAACTGAAGAATGCGAATGTTAATTTTACAGTATTCTTTATCTCCAAATATTAGGATGTAACCGCATATCCTACGCGGCAAGTTTAACTCTTTCCCTACCGCGCCCATTGAGCATCGTTAGCCCGCTAACGATGATTTCATGCTCCGATTTCAGAATCTTCTGCGTTGCTAATCACCACGCTGCAGATACAGCCTGTAGGCAAGGATTCAAAGTTTTGTTTCCGATGTAGTTTTCTTTTGTCCCGCGATGGGGAACTTTCTAACTCGCTGCGAAGAAATGAGGACGCGGACCTGCGCTGATAGCCCGCCATGTTGCCCGCAGATGACGCCTTCGCCGCTTGACTTCGGAGCCTTCCGCGTTGCTTACAGGCACAATGCGAATCTGGCTTGTAGCTGGAGAACTGAAGTTTTGTTTCCGATATAGTTCCCCCCCCCCCCCCCCCCCTCCCCCAGTAAAATGGCATTTTTTGAACGCGCTCCGAAGATTCAGCACCATCAAAGTCGCCTGGCAGCCTCCACATGCGCGCCACGCGCACTAAAACTTAGCAAATCTCGGCACTCCGTTTAGACTGCGAATGATTTAATCGACGACCTGTGCAACAACGAGCCTGAAAATGGTGCAAGGCGCAGAAGATGATTCAGTTCTCACATCGGTGATGATGGAAACCAGCCTGAAACACAGGCGGCCGCGCTCCAATGCACAACTGTAGAGTTTTCAGTTATTGTTTTGTAGCATGAATACTATTCAAGATAGAAATGACTTTTTTTTGCAGGTAGTGGCCAATAGAGTAACAAATATTTTGCATATTTCAGAAAATTTTTAACATTTTTTTCTTTTTAAATACAAGGGTGTCTTTGCAAGTTTTGTTCAATTTTTTTCCTAAAATCTCGTTTTTAGCAAAAAAAATTTTTGTTGCAACATGCAATTTGTTGTTTAAACTTATATGAATAGAAAGTACCTTTATTCAGCTCTGTTTTTGGGTAGTGCAATAAATATTGAATGCAAAAGTTTTAACAGAAAAAAAAATGTACTGAAACCTTCCGAAAATGGCCATTTCCCCCATGGTAGGGAAAGAGTGAATAGCCCCCTCTCGGTGAAGCTAATCGCGCTCGCATCATCCATGGTTTGCCTGGTTTTATGAAACTGTGCGGTTTCTTTTTTTTTTTTTTGAGTGTCACTGCGAATCATTCTTTCTGTTTGGTTCGTACATAGCCAGTCAAATTTGCTTTTACAAAACAGAATTCTTAAGGGTAAAAAAAGCGGGTGGGAGAAGGGGGGGGGGGGGGTGCTTTTTTGAGAGTTGTGGCATAGCTACAGCCCCAGCTGTAAGATTTCGGACCAGCCATTCACACGGGTGCCTCGTGCTATTTTGGCCACCGTTTTCTTCGTTTTGTTTGCTTGTTCATTAAATATTTGCCGGAACGTAATGTCGCAACTTCAAGTAACTTCGGGAGGGTAAGAGTTTATGACGTGGTCTCTGCGAAGAATTACGATATGGGGCCATCGGTGCATTTACCGCCTACAAGTTACGTCGCACACTAAGCGTGCACTACCTAAACGTGCCCTTCAAAATTTCCCGTGTAGTGCACCTACTTTTAGTCGTGCACAGACCTTTTGCCATCATAAACATAATTTTGCGGCCCTAAGAACAATTGTTATGATATCCTAGCGTTCCCAGTTTTGAACGCTGGCATTTGTTTAAAGCTTGAAAATTTGTTCGCACTGTTGTCAAACTAGTGCACATGCTCTCAAGTCACGCTTGTTAGTTTTCTTTGTGGAAATAAAATCCGCGACGGAGGTTTTAGATGTTAAAGTCAGCAAAGAGGAAGGTTGCCTCAGGCATTCATGAAAAGTAACTCTGTCTTTTCCAAAATGCTTGGGCTATAACACACCTATTCACTACACTCAATACTGGAGCCGACGCAGTTAGGAAGTTGTTATTTGTCGTCGCAGTAGATTGTTTGTTGTCAGAGGAATATGCCAGCTTTTGTTTTCTTTTCTTATATGAACCTTGTCTCGTCAGAAGTGCATTCTGTGAGTGTCCCAGACATTAGCGAAGCGATACAAGTCCTTCGTCCAGTGCGAACAGGCAGTCCGCATTTTGTGGCAAAGGAATGCAAAAAGTTGCTGGAACAGAACTGCGCTATTTTGGGGCAGTTTTCGTGTTGCTAAAATCAACAATGGTCATAGGCTCAACATTTTTTTTTTCCTCAAAACACTTTTTCCCGTCATCCACTGCAGTTTCCACGCTGTCATATGTTGCCCGTTTCCACGCTGTCATATGTTGCCCTTCCATGACACGTAAGGACAGCACCGACAGTACACTTCGACATGGCACTAGAGCCATCTGCCATTTTCCGTGAAATTTTAACTTGCATTACCTTTGTTTACGCCCATGGTTTAGGGTCCAGCGCCATTGCTCTAACTTACTGCTACACTGGACGAAACAAGCAACACTCCGAGTACGCCGGTGCGGACATTAACACCGCTCCGTCACTTCCGGCCACCACACCGTGCCAGGCGGCGCAATCTAGGAAATTCTGAGAGGCCAGGTGATTTCGGCATCCGGCTTATTGGGGAACGTTTTGCGTAACAAGAAACAAGAAGGCTTCCGGACGTATAGGACAACCGGCAGATGTAGAAGAGCAGTTGCGCTACTTGATGCGTAGAAGGATCCGCTTCTCGGAACTGCGCCTCCGGCCCGGCTGCTATTACACTCTCTCGGTGGACCGGCATATCAGACGTGCCCAGACTTCGACGCCGGCCTAAATATCTGAGCTGGGATTTCTTGCGTCTGGACTGGTGTGGCGCTGCGGTAGATGTTGCTTATTTCCCTTGCTCCTGAGTTGTTGTATTGGAAGTCGTGTCTCTGGTTCGGCTTGGTAATGTTGCTTAGCGAACCTTGCGGTGTATTGGATGACAGAAGATTACAGAAGCGACATGAAAGATATCATGCTGCGCTCTGCAGCTGATGAGAAAGCCAAAGAAGTAGCGAGGTACTTTTGCGTCTTCGAGCTTTGTAAATTAATGAATGGTCTGCAGTGCGGGCGAAAAGACAGGGCACCTTTTGTGTAGGTTAAGCCGAAACAGAAAACAATCATCAAAATACACTTTGATATGCTTTTTATATTAAGTAAGCGGCTGCTTGAGACATATAGCTCCGCCATTTGTTGCTCATACGGCGAATAAAGCTATATGTAGAGAGATTAGATTAAAGAGATTAGAATGTTTCCAGCCGATAGCAATCAATACCTAAGACAGGAGGCATTACTGTCAATAAACGATTTAGAAATCATCTCTGCGAGTGCTGCTGAAAACTTGCAGACCGTACCTTGCATTCTAAACAGGGATTAGCCCACATGGGACTAAAAAGTAAGTAATCGGGTTAGAGTTTCTTCACTTAAAATGCGGAACACGTACGGTTGACAACGGAAACAAATTCCCTTCAAAACTTGCAAACTTATAGCAGTTACGAAGATTTTAACCGAGGTTTCAACCTCCGCTATTTGCTGACCTCGAGACCACTGCTGTCGCGTTTCAAAGCCTCCTCCCATTGCTAGCGGCATCAGTTACTATGCTTTGAGGTGGGAATATACCTCCGTTGCTAAGAGTAAGCGTTCCGTATGTTATTGGTCGAAATCTACCCCCGGACAAGGGCAGAGACTTCCATTAATAGTAGTGCGCTGAAGGATAGTTTACTCTCTTTTAGTGCGAAAACACTTCTAGCCACACTCCTCGGGTTTCAGCGGTGTGGGTTGGTGTGAAGCCTCTGATTAGCAAGTGTAACTGGCTAACCGGGTCAGTGGACACCTCAGACACGCTGTGAGTAGGCTTTGGCGTCCACATACAAATTGAGGCGGTTGTGCGCCTTCCCTTTTTTCAAAACCAGCGGAAGGTTTAAAAGGTTTAGACCCTGCAGTGGGCGTTTTCAGGCAGATGATGATTTTGAGGAACGCAAAGGAGCATAACTGTACAACAATAACTGATGGGCACGTTGGTCTGACATGATTTCTTGCG
Source organism: Amblyomma mixtum (assembly GCF_055824585.1). NCBI lineage: Eukaryota > Metazoa > Arthropoda > Arachnida > Ixodida > Ixodidae > Amblyomma > Amblyomma mixtum. The sequence continues at coordinate 320,781,662 of NC_143012.1, forward strand.
CTGTGTATCGTCCTTTCTTGTCCTCTGGCCTTGTGCCGTTGCGCTGTTTCACAAGAGAGCATAACTGGCTCTCCTTTGTTTAGTGGAAACTTCAATTGCACTTTGAGGTACGTGGTGGTAGTGTCCACCTGTAAAAAAAAAAAATGGTGGTTTCGCACAATATTTCATCATGCTCGGCGATGGTAAACCGTCAGCCATTTTTTTTTTACTGCCACATAGACTTAATCATGTTTAGAGTGCACGTTGGCTCCCGTCGGTTGCCGCTAGAATAAGGGCGAAGATAAAACAAAACAGCCAACTTGCGCTAAACTGATTTGAAAACTTTCTTGTGTCGATGAACCTGGAGCGTTCCAGTCCAGCAGGGTGCTCACGCTCTTGCATCCAGATATTGGAATCGAACGTGGCGTCGTGAAAGTGCTCCGCATACTACGAGAAACGTCCAGAATGAAAGTGGCAAAAGTTTCAGTCAAAGTGCGTTAGTGTGCACCGACACAAAACGGTGAACACGAACACACTTATTTCATTTGAAACCCGTTCAAATGTAACGCGTGCATTCAATATATCCCTGTTTCTCGTTCCTGTGCCGGGGAAAACTATGCCAGTTGCGGAAGTTGAACGCGAATTCTCTTTCGGGGCGGCAGTGTGGAAAGCGAACGAAAAACAAAAACCAATACTCTTTTCCAGTCACGTGTGGTCGCTCTGCTCGAGCGAAGTTAGTACGTAGTCATAAGAGCTGCGCCACGCCCATCCGGCAAGGTATGCCGCCAATATGAGCTTTGAGCTTTGCGTGTAATAACCGGCATTCCAATTTATTCTAAGGTTTGCCTTTCGCTCTAATCTACATGGATGGTAGCTATAAAGCGCTTTATAGACATGAACGCTGTTTACACGTGATGTAAAGTCATTGAGGTATACATCAGATTATATGCAGATATAGAGCCTTTGATAGGTTCTTCCTGAGTCATATGACTAAATTATCTTTTTGGTTGTTATAGATACGCAAATTCCCATCGTGACTAAAAGCTGAACATGGCCTATATTTCCTGACGTATACTTTGGCAGAAGCACATTTTTTTCTAAGAATGCCAATAGAGAATGCTTATCAAATGCATGCAACTCATGATTTTTTTTTTTTTTTTGCAGCAGAACAGCATAGTGCTCTCGTGCGCCCAGTATAGCTGATCTGTTTGCGCCGCCGCAGGGTGGAACCCCTGTCGCGACAGTATTTATTTATTTAGTTATTCAAGGCCAAGGCCAAGGCTTCAGTCATGGCCCGGCTTTTGCAGCTTTGGTCGTGAAGTAGAGCTTTCGCTCTGAAAGTCTTTGCGGCTGGTTGAACACACATCCGTTGCGCCCGCTTTAATCCACTGTTGTCTTGAAATGCGAGGCAGGCTCCCAATACATTGCTACAGGATATAACGCCTCAATTAGAACTTTTTTCATCTCTTTTCTAGGGAGGCTCTATAGGTAGTGTAAGGAAAAACGTACAGTGAGGAAGTGGAATGTGTCGAGAACTCAGTTAACAAAACCCCACAAACGACCAGTGGGCGCGAACAGAATCAGCAAATGGGCATTTAATAGTTCGTTAAGAGCAGCTGCGAGAACGGGTGTTCTGCCGTTTTGAAAGGAAAAACCCTGAAACAAGCTGATGGACACCAGAGTGCTGTCCAGAGACAGAAACAAACTGCTTCCACACATTGGCCTTTCACATTATGTGGTAGCTAACGACTGTATGCCAATAAATGTGTGTGGGATTAGCAAGGCACTAATTGAAAGAGCAGTGCTTAAGCGACTACCAAAGTGCATGTCACCGACCGGTAAGCCTACGCAAACTACTGTATGCTTGTGGCACGCGTTTTATTGGTGTGTCATGTGATCTGGTAGCATTAGTAGAGCGCTTGATCGGGTAATATGCTGTGTAATATAAGTGACCCCCAAACTTTATAAACCTCCCACCGAATCAGCACCGGACAGCATAGCCAGAAAATTAACCGTCCGCTGAAAATAGTTCAGTAATAGTCGCCTCCATTACCGGAAAGCGCAAAACCTTTATCAAGCTACATGGAGCTGAAATAGATTTTTTTTTAATGGCGAATATACGCAACTCCTCCTACGATACGGGAGTCATATTTTTGCCACAGTCAGCAATTCCTTTTCTGAGTCATTTTACAACGCTCGCTACATTTGACTAAACAGCTGTTTTGTTTAAGCTGCAAAAAAAAAAAGATTTATGAAGCCGCTGGTACCAGTACTAAAATGCTTTAACTTGGAACCGCTGTTTTTCTTCATTGCGGAGGAGTCCTTAGTATGAAATTGAGCTCGCTCTTAGAAGCCTTCCTCTGAAAAATTCAAAAGGTTTAACATCAATGATCCGGCTCCCAAGACTCCTCACCTCCTCCTGTTCCTCTCATTAAATAAGGACCTAAGTTATCGTGCTTAGCACGTAGTTCAATGCAGAGAGTTGTGCGTTCTCCAACAAACCTTCCTGAGTTGGCGGCTCCTTATCACCGTGCATTCGAAATGAATCACTGAAGGTGGAAAGTTGAATCGATGGCAAGCCACTAGTCCGGATGTAGCATTGAGACGAAATTCGCTAACCAAACGTAACGCAAACCTCCCCTGTGAGCTCACTGCACCCTTGAAACTCCGGCGCAAATTATTGAGCACGGCACAGGTGTAATGCGTAATTAAATGTGCATCAGCTGAGAAAGCATATCACATATTTTAATGACGAAAAGGAGTGGTAGAAAGATTAGCGAAAGAATTTATAGGGTCAATGTATTAAGGTGGAAAGTTGGGCGAGTTGAATCTTATTCATGATGAAGTTTAGCGCCAAAAACGAGGACAAAGAAGGAGTGAAGACACAACACGAGCGCTTTTTTCGCAACTAAAACTTTAATGGAAGAACACATAACATATATACCCATCTCGTGAAGTAAATCAAAAAGAAGAAACAAACATGATATGGTCAAGATAAACCTTAGAGGGCGATACATCTGAAGAGTGCTGAGGGTACAAAAGGTACATAAAGGGTGCAAAAACAGGAAACTTCATGGTCACAATCACAATCACAATCAATGTTTGTTTCTTCTTTTTGATTTACTTCACGAGATGGGTATATATGTTATGTGTTCTTCCATTAAAGTTTTAGTTGCGAAAAAAGCGCTCGTGTTGTGTCTTCACTCCTTCTTTGTCCTCGTTTTTGGCGCTAAACTTCATCATCAATGTATTTGCCTCACCTAAGAACGACGATAACAGGTTTTCGTTAGTGTTCTAGCTCATGTGTGCTTTGGGTCCATGGGGTATTAAGGAAGGCAGGGGCAAAGACAATGTATATGCAGTAGAGAAACGCAAAAAAAAAAAACTTAAGGAGGTCGGCGATGAAAACAAATGGACGGGGATAAAAATACACAAAATCAAAATCTAAGCCATTAAACCATATGATACAGACTATAATTTACGCCAGACAATACACGGTAAGAATAATATCAGTGCACGATAAAAGGTAAGAACAAAATGTGTGTACAGAAATTACCAGTGAACCCCCCCCCCCCCCCCCCCCTGAAAGAGTCGACTTTAATCAAATTTTAGAAAACCAAGCTAATTCATATAACTCAAGAGATATATTACTGAGTACCACAGATGGTGGCCGGTGATTCGACTTCAGCAATAATCTGTAACCGTCAGAATGATTCATTAAAGCACTGTAGTACAATATAACGATATATACTATATTGCTACCTAAATAAAAAAATCATGATGCCTGAATACCTCTGTATCGTCTTACGAAGTACAACAAAATTGTCTTTATAAAATTTAAAAATGTTGATGCGAGTAAAAAAAATGCTTCCTCAAAACAAGATTTCCTTCCATGTCACAAAAGGTTCAACGCAAAGCCAATATGATTTGCATTTTTAGCTTTCTCCACAAGATCTCCTCAGAGCTTTTATGACTAGGCAATATTTAAAGAGGCTCATTACATGCTCTAAGCAGTGTCAGGAGTCCGTGTACTCTTAATCAGCACATGAGATATGGCGCTCGTCCTGTGCCCTGTCTCGTGCGTCTGTTTTTATCACGCTACTTTACCATGTAAGAAAAAGATATGGCGAGTACCCTGTTTGGCAATGCAGGGTGTTTCATCTAAGACATACACAATTTTAAAAATAATCGTTTCGAGTTATAAGAGCACTTTTTTCGGCATAGCATTGCGAGCGGTGTAGTACATAAGAAAACAGCTAAGACCTGCTAACTTGCACGCTGATTAACTAATATTGAATAGTTAACTTTTTAACAACTACAGTTATGCTCGTTAATTACGTAGAGGCGTGTAGCCTCCTATAACATCCATATCAGTTTTCAGAATTTCGAAAACGCGGTTACCCTCCGTGTCGTGACCCGACAAATTTTTGCTATTTCCTCGAGTTACGCGCACTGGATAGGTTGCTTTGCCTGCAAGCTTCTAGAAAGCGCGGTAATTTGGCGCGGTGGAGCCAAAATTTGTTGGGCCACAGCGTCGACGGTAACCACGTTTTAGAAATCCTAGAAATTGAATGGATGTTACTCACGGTGGGCTACTCGCCTCTCAGTAATTAAGTTGCCTAACAGCAATAGTTAAAAGTTATCTACATGGTCTGTTCTGAAAGTAGTAGGACTCATTTTTTTAAACAAAATTTATTCAAGAGAATAGTACAAGCGATTACAATTTTTCAAGGTAGCAAGCACCCTTCCGCACCTACTCACTGCTGCTAATGAGTTTTACAATTTTCGTACGCCTCCAGGAACGCCTGGACCGGAATGCTGTTTAGCTGCCTCGTCACGGCCTGTTGAACCACCTCTACCGATCCGTGATGTTACCCCTCGAGCGTCGATTTTATTCTCGGGAATAGAAAAAAGTCTGGCAGGGCCAAGTCGAGGCTGTAGGGGGGCTGAGACAGCGTTGCCGCCTTGTGCGGGACAAAAAATAGGGGTCCTCATTCAGATGACGAAGAAGATCCTACCGGTGGGCCTTTTCCTCCTCTGACAACACTCCCGGCACCAACTTCGCGCACGCTTTCCTCATGGGTAAGTTTTTTTTTGTTTATTTTTGTTTATTTCTTCTTCGGGCAACATACAGGTATTGCCCACATGGCAAGACAAAAGGAGGTGCTAAACCTCCTGACTGGGTCTTGTCCTCGCCTGGGTACAGCAGCAGGAGCGGTATTGCATTATACAACAACAAAAGGCTGTCTTTGCCATCGCTTACAAAACAGACGCATCATAAACAGTTCTTGTAAATATATACAGATAATAAAATAATAATACACACTAAATCATATACAAAAATGGTACAGAAATGCAATACATTAGGGTTGTTCGAACCGATACAGCATTCCCTGCTGAAAAAAAAGCTCCACGACGCAACAACCCCACAGACCATCCACCACAGAACACCACACAATCTGCACGACACACCACTCCATCCGCACGACATATCATACGAATTGTATGGTATATCATACAGACCGCACGATATGCCACACAGACCGCACGATATGCCACACAGACCGCACGACATCCTACGATGAACAATCCATGAGTCCACCGCACCATAGAACTCCCCCCCAGCAGGGTTACATCAAACGGAACCAGAAGTAAGCATTTTGTTAGGACACAACGTTAGACAAAAATAAAGACGAACAGATGCGTTTAAAACCCCTGTGCGTGGAACTATTTTTAGCTGCATCTATTACAAACGGATGATAATTACACATCAACATGATTTGGTGCTCAATTGATTGTGTTCCGTAGTTAGTACGAGGCCTATTTACCACAACAGAAGTCTGACGCAAGCTGTAACCAGTAGATCTGTTTAGGTATGCGTTAAAAAATTAATGTAATTTGTTTTTATTTCGTTATAAATAAACACACATATTTTGTGTTCATACATGGTTTTCACAGGGATCATTCGAGACTGTGTATTTGCCGAGCAACTATTTGCGTTGTTTCCTGCAGGTAAAAGTAACCGAGCTGCACGCGACTGCAGGGCTGGTATTTTTTCTAAGTCAGTTTTGTTACAAGTACCCCAGATAAGAAGACAATAACTGATGCGAGAATGGATAAGAGAGAAATACAACTGTCTTTTCAGCGAGCAAGGTATAAGATCTCGAAGTCGGGAAAGCATACCAATAGCTCTCGCTATCTTGACACGGGTGTGGTCTATGTGGTCGCTCCAGCCTAGGTTGTGATGGAATTTAACTCCTAGAAAGGAATGGGAGCTGACACGTTCAAGGTAGCAAGAGCCGTAGCGAAGCTTAAAATCGTAATCTATTGGTTTGTTTTTCTGTCACGATCCCAAAAACTTGGGTTTGAGGAATGCTCAAGTCATCAGCAATCATTCTGATAGATCACTGTTAAGTAAATGTTTCCCTCGCTACACATTTTCGTTGGTCTTGCTGGCCGAAGGGCGTCTGAAGTGGTCGTCTTCCTCCACTCTTTCCTTACCTTCTCGGAAAAGCTTGTGCTTATCAAAAACACCTGATCTACCCATGGAAGCGTCACCGTAGGCCTCTTTAATCATGTTGTGAGTCTCTTTGCCCGTTTTACCAAGATTTACTCAAAATGTGATCGCGTATCGCTGATGCAGTAAACGCTCGACGATTCTGCGTGACGAGACGTTTCGACAGGGGTTCACAGTACAAGCGACCTCCTCTTTTTAACGGCCGAGAGCCGACTGCAGATTTTCCCCAGCATTCCCAATATCCCCCTTCAACGATCCTGCACGCACAGACCACCTCTCGTCCGCCCGTTCGCCCAGGAAAAAACCAGTCCTACTACTTTCAGAACAGACCATGTATTCAATATTGGTGAACCAATCCACTAGTTAGCACGTCTTAGCTGTATTATGATGGATTACACCGCTGACAATGCTAAAGCAAAGTGTTGTTCTAAAAAGCCTACTTTTTAAAATTCGGTACAGTCTTAGGTGAAACACTACGTATATGACGAAATAATAATTTAGGCTTGATTATAAACCGCTTCCGCAGCAACATTAAAAGTTTTTGATGAAGAAGAAGGGGCTTTTCGTGCCCTTTCATGAAGAAGTGATAAGCCAGGATGAACGTATTTTTATCTACAGGATATCCAAACATGCATTTTGATGTCATATTGCAAATTGCAAATATTCCTTCACTACAAATATTTGTGACGTTGCAGTCATCATTGATCTAAATACTCCAACTTGCGCTGATCACTTGCTTAAAAGGCAGCCGCGTGTTGCAGGTCACCTAAGAAAAAAATATACTAGATGAGTGGCTAATCGATGCATTATGCAGATACCTTCCCTTAGGCTGTTATGCCTCTCCAAGCTTTCAGCTATCTAGGTAAAGTACACTCCACTCAAACTCTTGCGGTATTCCTGTTTGCTCGAAGCACGATAAAGCTAGCGGCTCTTCAAGCGACAATCGAGGATAGTTTTCTGCCGTGGCATTTCTGTCTTCTCCTCTAGACTTTTCTTAGAGCCGAGACATCGTTTAAGTGTATATCCAATCCTTTTGTCTCAGGAAGCTAAAGATAGCCTTTCAGGAATTATTATTACGAGTTTCATGCAGCTAGGGCGTTAACAATGTTTTAGGGCCCCGACGAAACAATTTCCGTAATTGACTGAATTACACTTGACGGTCACCACCGCCTCCCGAAATAAGTCGTCCAACTGGCAAATGTTATTGCACAGCTTCCATAACCCAGTGGAGTCGCTAGGACAACGCGTTATTGCGCACCATAACGTGTTACGTCTAATGGCGATCCCGTCCTTGGGATATTTGAAGAACAGAAGTTTTCAGTGGCAAGCTATTTTTTTTAATACACAAAGAACTTGGTATTTTAGTATATTTTCTTCCTTCGCAGATTGCTGGCGACGTCTTTTCACTTGGTATTAGGCGCATCTGTATTAAGAAAACGACCAATTTTCATATGTACGTACAGCTCTGATGCAGATGAGTGCCTTGAACCTACTAAATGAAGAAAACTCCTGCCCCAAGAATGAGCTGTCGTTTGACGCCTTTGCAAATTGAGTTACTTGCATTATCATAACCAGCGCATGAAAACGAAATAATTACTTTCGGAAACAAATAACAGCACACGTCAGTTACATGCCGCTCCTGAATAGATAAGCTATGCTTTATTCTGTTAGAAGTTTGAGGGACCATTCGACACCAAGGTTGTGCACAGGATGCAGTTGCCAGGGTCTCGAAATGTGTTTGTTTTAATCAAACCAACTTTAACCTGAGACGGCAAACCACAGTAAATGGTCGGATGCCAGTTTCAATTTTCGTGAAAACTCGCCTTCCTGCAGACATTAGTGAACATTGAAGCAGAAGTACCATTAGACCCCCACTTTGAACCTTCAGAAAAGCCTACGTAAGCTGATTCCCGCAGTTAGGCCACTTAGCAAATGAGATATGAAAGGGGCGTCGGAACAAAGGCTACTTATGCCCTGCAGCTGAAAGCAAAGGATGATCATGCAAGCAAGTGCTGGAAATCTACTGCTCGAATCCATCTACGCGCAGCTGCGAGTAGAGAATGATTGACATGATTAGTAGTCCGCTGTAAAAGATTACCAGCTTGTTTTCGCGTTTTCGCGTGTTCTGAGTGCAATAGCAATGCACATTTAGAAACCTTGAGGGGGAGGGGGCGGTTGACCCGCTCTCAGGGAACAGTTAATTTGATTTCTCCAATCCCGTTGCCGAAAGGACTCCTTTAGAACAGGCATGATCGGTGACCGAAGACTGCGATAAACAAGCCGTTACGGCATTTCATACGCTTGACTGCTCACGTCTGGATTTGCTTCAGTTTGTTTTCAAATTTTTTTCTTGGCAGAGCCACAAGCGTTTTGCTGTTCTCTGCGGTTCTGATCTTAGAACTCACAATAACTGTACGGCACTGTTTCGCAAGGCGCATTTAGTTGCCTTCTTTTATTTGCCTGTTTCTAATCGCTTTAGTAGTTAAAAGGAGCTTCGGAGAAACCCCCGACCGTAAGATCACCACCCGCGACCTTTTCTACATGGGCACTCTGTAAACAAAGTGGTCTGTACATCAACTTTCATTCATTTTTGTTTCAAAGATAATAGACCATTATCCACAGGCACTCACTTTTATGCCAGGTTACACCATTCTTGAGCAATCTTGAACATAAACGCTTTGGTCAGAAGCGGTAATTAAACCCCTGAACATAAAACATACTCCCTTAAGTATGTTTTTATTTTACTTTTCTGCGGCAAACTGATAAATTATGTGGGTCTGCAAGCAGCCTGCAGCGTCGTTTCTGTGGTTTATGCATGTACCTTATTCTGTTTCAACTTCTCCTCTTTTCTTATGTCCGTGGTAAGCGGGCGCTAATTAGTTAAAGTTGTCTTTTCATTATTTTTACTCGGTTCACAGTGTCAATCACACGGCTATGCCCTGTTATTTGTTTCAGTCCACTTGTTCAACTTTTTCATTTGACACCTTGTCTTTGAAAAGAGCACCTCAATTTGTTCTTATCACAGCAGGGCGCCATATCCCAAGCCAAGCTGCGCATTTTCAATGTGTTTCTTTTACATTTCTATGCTTAAATTGTCTTCTGTATTCTCTCAGCTGAAAACCCTTTCCTGATCCGCCCCCAGACCATGTGCGCTGGAAACAAACCAATGTTACTTGATTATAACGACGTAGCACATGTGCAAAATGAAAACCTTTTATGTATTCCGCCGTGAAAATTTATTTATTAGAAAGTAAATTCACTGTTCTTAAGATGACGACGGACTTATAAGCCGGTCTTTATAATTTCAAACTTATTATTGTTCAAGATTACTTGTTTCCTGTTTGCTTTCGTATGTTAATAAATGAATGAAGAGATGCCGTAACACTTCACTCGTCCATCATATGGCTTTGTAATTTCACTCTGCAAGTTAAAGCGGAACAAAATATTACAGCCTCATTCGTTTGACTGCTACATTTGTGAAGAAGTAAAAAAAATGCCGTAAAAGATGGCCTTAAAAATTTAATTCTTGCAAAACTTCTAGCCGGATATGATGGAAACCATGCAATCTTTAATCCCGGTTGCTCCCAGTACTGAGACGTTTATATTAGTTCTTGGGCAATAAATAACGAGGCCAACACTATCTCTCCTCCTCTAACCAGGTTTTGAATATCGCTTGAATGGATCACTCAAAGAGCAGGCCTAACTATGTTTTACTTTTCCAATAAGCTTTTATGCCCATGCCCCATAGGCATGCTGGCTACCTCTTACGAAAGCCAAGCCTGATTTCGGTAGCTTCATCGCATCTTTGAACTTTTCAGAACGAAGCGTGGTCGAAGATGCTTAATCTTATTGGAGAGAGTAAAATCATGCGTTATATTGCAGGCAAAATTGAGACAAATAAATGAAATCCCCGCACTACAGCCAATGACCTGGCACCTGCTCCTTTCGCTCCCTGTTTGGCGCCAATGCCAGCGAGTTCCGACTTCAGTGCTCGTTGAAGTAGTCGAGAGTTATAATGTCAATCCGACTGGTCAGGCATGGGGATCCGGCGAAATAAAGACGCAGTGACGGACCACAGTCGAAAAGAAAATGTGTTTCGAAACCCGGGTTACGAAACGCCTTTTCTTTTCGACTGTGGACAGTGACTGCTCCTTCATTTCATCCCAAGCGTTTTAAAGGGAGACCGCAGCTGCCGCGGTGGCTCAGTGGTTATTATACTCGGCTGCTGACTCGAAACAGGCCGGTCCGATTCCGGCTGTGGCGGTCGCATTTTCATGGAGACGAAATGCTAAAGGCCCGTGTACTTTGCGATGTCAGTGCACGTTAAAGAACCCCAGATGGCAGAAATTATCCGGAGCATTGTTGTTGTTGTTGTTGAAAACTTTTGTTGTCCAACAGATAAGGACCACACCGCCTGGGCCGCTCTGTCTCACCCACCTTTACGGGGGAAGGGACTTAGGAGCGGCCCAGACGCACGGGATGGTCGCAGTCGATGCTGGCCGGGTTCGTTTCGCCGGCGGCCTCTTCTGCCAGTTGGACGGTGGTGAGTGGGAGCTCAGGGTCCGAGCTCCGCAACAAGGTTTCCCAGGTTTCCCTACTGCTAACGTTTTGCGCCCTGCCTGGGGAGTAAGGGCACTCCCGAATTATATGGTCAAGGGTTCCTCTCGCCCCACACTTTTTACATTTATCGTCCTCGCAGTCCGATCGGATATGTTTATTTAGTACAGGGTTTGGGTATACCAATACGGCATCCCGCAATGCCCGAGTCGCTTTCGGGCGTTAAATTCCTTAAGCTATAAACCATGTTAAGGGGAGACCAGATTGTCAGTTGCCTTTTCTTGGTACTTCCTCGCCGAACAACCGGCAAATATCACAGTGCTGCTGCTTCGGAAAGTAAATTAAAATGATATAAATAAAATGTAATTTCACATTCTTAAAGAAAAAAGTATTATCTTTGACCATCTTAATCATACTGCTAAGGCTGGTAGTCACAATTCAAGGGGAATGCATACGCAGCTAACTATGGCATCCGCATCGTCTTTAGAGTGAGAGTTGGTAGTTTTTTTATGGTATTTTCATAGTTCCCTTTTAAATGAAGTGATTGATTTTGCCAGTGCTCTGATTACCTCTGCACCGTTTACGTTTCTCATATTATGATTATACCAGCTCTGTGCTTAGTGAAATACGTCCATAAATGCCACTGCTTAGCGTACTGAACACCAGATCGATCCAAATGTTCCGTGATATTGTTTGACGCTCTCTAGAGTGACGTCCTATGGATTTCTTATGCTTCACGTGCTTAACTTCTTGTGCCGGCTCGCAGGCTGTCTCACAGCATTTTGAAGGGTGATTTTGACTCTTTAGCATAAAAGAAGGCAACCTAAAGTTGCAGGAAAGGTGGTAAATGAACTGCGAGCTGTTGATGGTTGCTATAAAAAAAAAACGACGAAAAATTAAAAACAAGAGGAATCAAACTGCTTTCCTCTGCGTCCAAAAAGCCAGCGCTAATCCACTGCGCCATATAACTTTTTATTTCTTATAGTGTTCATTTCAGTAAAATGTTGTCCTATGTACATTAACTTTTTTGCAAATGACTAAAAGTTCCGCATCAAAGTTATCTGAGAACAAAACCCGCCCAAGCAACAGTTAAGGCTCTAGATGACAGGCCAGGCTGACCGTACCATCGAGAGGGAATGTCACTCCGGTTACAAGTGTGTCTGGTCATACGCTCCCTAGAGATGAACAATCATTTGGTTGTAAGGAGAATTGGCAGAAACCACATATTCACAGCTGCAGCTGCAGAACTTTATGCGAGTTTTCCATAGGCTATGTAATTTCATATTAAAGACCATGTTTAGGTGACCATCAAAATATTACAGAATAGTGAATTTCGCACAATACAGTGCAAGGAGTCAAATCAATCCTCTTGCTCAACGTCCGAAACCCGAAAACAGTATGACATTTTTACAACTTATGAGGCGATGCTCCATTGTTTCAGGAACGTTGCAGCGACGCTTAGAGATGACATAAAAACGCCGTTTTCCTGAAGCCATGTTTTCGCTGGCAAAGCCCGGGTGTGTAGCTTATAGAAGAATGTCTCTAGGCCATGCTAAAGAGACATTTTACGAACTCTTGAATGTACGTCATGTCCAGGCAGACCAAAGTATGCTGAACGTGACGTACGCTTAGGAAGAGCACAATATTTGTTCAACTTTTTGCGCAACATCGTTATGAGTACAAGTTTGTAAGCTCAGGGCAGAAACGCCATCATTCCTGAAGCGGCAAACGGCAAGAGAAAGACGAGCATCGAAAAAGGTTCGAGATAGCATGCATCTTACTCCCGATGGACATCGAAGGTTGGAAAGAACGTCTTAGGCCGCCCAAAATGTAGCGCGTATTTAGCCTAAGATATCCGCAACATTGGCGTAGTGAGAACATGAACAAGTGCGTATACATGTGGTTTAGAAGTCAGCAACCCGATGAAATGAACCAGTTTCGCCATGCTGATTAATGGGCATCCGACATTCCTATTACTTTTCTGGTCGTAGATATGAATGAAACAGGCAAACTTGCGGTTGGTGCGACATGCCGTCCGTTCGCAAGAATGACAATAGGTACCAATGCAACGCTTGAAACTGGTAAATGTAGGACTTTCATACTGTTCCAAGAAGTGAGGACGCAAACAGAAACAACGGCTTTTTATTTTTTATGCAATGTTGCATGTTTTGAGGCTAGGCAGTTTTGTGCCACCTCCGTTTATTGTATAAAAAAAAGACACTTCCATCCTGCTTGGCTTTGTTGTTCCATGACTCGCTGTAGAGCACATAAAAAGTGTGTTTTTTTGGTACTCATTACGCAGCTCACCGACCTAAGATTAGAACTTAAAACTTACAGAAAGGAAGCCGCGGAAGTTTTAGAAAATTTTTCGCCAAGGCTCGAGCATGTGTCCGCTCATGCGCTCGTTGAGCTCGCATGCATGTGGCTATTTTTTTCATTGCGCTATTGCATTTTCTTATGCGTTACTAGATTCGATGCCTTTACTTCCACCATTCTACAATGAGGAGTGTTTTTTTTTGTCTTGTTTTTGTCTGGGCAGTTGTCGATGGACTTACAGCAGTCAGCCACGACACAACAACAGCAGAAGATGAGGCAGAAGATGTGGAAGATGTGTGTGAAGCCGAGGCTCATTTTCCCACGGTTTCTGCGCTGCCCGAAGTGCGGGGTCTCGGCGAGCTCGCCGCTTTCTTTCTGGTTATCGAGCACGTCGTTCAGCAGCGTAACCTGTTATCGCGAGCTTTCCAGTTTAATCTGATAGGGAACATAAGCTGCCAACCAATGAGCCTGACATCCCGTGCTGGCGCAAGCCTACCCATGGCCCGCTTGAAAGGCACGCGTCTGCACGCCATCTCATGTGCATGCCTCTCCAGGCAGCTGCGCGTGGCTTTTTTTTTTTTGTGGTTTCTTTTTCACTGGCACCTGATGGTGCGTAATAGGCGGACGGGCGTAAGAAGAGCGCGAGTAGCCGCCGGACGCTAAGCGAATCCCTATTTTTTTTTTTCACGTACTCCCCTCCTGCAACTCTTCAGCTAGCCTCTCTATCGCGATAAGTAACATCGCAAGATGGGTGGCAGAGCACGCGATTTGTTCACCATTCCCTCATCTCTATCTATCTCACTTTTCTTTTCGCCACCATTCGCCTACTGCGTACAGCGGCTCACGCCATGAACTCAGGAACTGATGGAGGTGCTAGTCGCCGCTGTAAAATTTCCGCATGAACATCAGCTTCCGCGCCGCGATGCTAACACAATGAAACGCGCCCAGACTGAAGGAATTGCGTTCTTCAGATCCACGGTACCGTGATATCTGAATCTCGGTTTTTTTTTTTAAAGATTAAGAGAAGAAAGAATGGTACAGTTACATTGAAAAACAACTGAAATTGGTATTTTTAACACGCCATGAATCTTTTACATGAAACATTTTGAGGTAATGATCACGAGAAATATTTTACTCATTTATATTTCTTTTGTGAGCAAATTAGCGTATTAGAAATACGGTGGCCTGGTTAAGATGGCTAACTAAGACCGTAAATTATTTAAACCTTGACAGAACACGTCGCTTTCTGCATTTTTTAAAACCTTGGTCTTACTTGGGTTTCAGATACAGCACCTACACTGTGTTCCCCGTTCCACCTTCCGGTGGCATCAGAAAAGACGCGCGTGGGTTGCGCATTTTGTGCAGTATGCACTACCAACGAGGGATGCTACTTCGGCTTTCATGATTTATTACGACTGGCTCAGAGCACTGTCTGATGCAAGCTGTAACCAGCTAGCTAAGGATAAGTCACGTACTAGGATGTCCTAGAGGGTAACGAAGTGCTATTATTTGATTCATGGCACTGACATTTATTGTACCGGCTCCAAGGCCAACAGTCGCACAAGTTAGCCAAAGGTCCGCAAATTGTCGTTTGTTCGCTTAACAGTGCTGCATGGTCAGAAAACGGAAGCATGTCGTTATTCACGGAACCGCACAAAATCTTGCCCCTTTCGACAAGACAAAGCGACGTCAGCGTTTCTGCAATTGTAGCTGCGATGGGGGGAGCAATATCGGCATTCTCCTTTTTCTTCGTGCATTGCGTTGACAATAACTCTTCGCTGAAAAGGTCAAGTGCTCACGTAGCGTGACATATGAGCCGAAATCTCATATTGCGCACCATTCGACATATATTATTTTTAATGCCAGGATATGCTCAGAGGTAGCGACAATTCACGACGATTAGGGCCAAGAATGTGTCTGACGAATACCACAGCACGACTGGCCACATAAAATGAAAACAAAAAGCGAGTTTCCTGCGTAAATTCTCGGCAAAAGGGTAACAAAAGCCAGAAAAATGAGTCTGATGTCGACAAGATTTAGAAATCAATTTTTGTTTTATCCCAAGGAATATATGGCTTGAAATTTTAAACAATACAGAATGAAGTCAGAAAATAAAATAATTAAATAAGGTAAAAGAATGAACATCCACAAAGCGTGTTTCCTTAGCGTGTTTTCACATTTTTATGTTTATTTTTATGTAGCATTTACGTGGTAGACGCGCTGCTGCCTGGACGCAGACAAGTACTGGCTGCATTAATATAGCTGTTCGTGCGCTTGGGGTCGAATAGCTGCTAAGTTTGAAAGTCTATGGCGTGGTCTTCAAGGGAGCTGCAGATGCGTTGCAATTGTTTGAAAAAGGACCAACGCAACGCATCTGCAGCTTCCTTGAAGACCAGGCCATTGACTTTCAAACTGTTCGACAAGAAATTTCAAGCAACAACTAACCGACTTCATTTGTGCAGTCTGTGGAAAAACTATTATGTCGCCCAGCAGGCGAAACTCCTCTGTCGCCCTTGAAACGTGCTGCCGTGCCCTATGCTCCCGGAATAAGAAATCAGCGAGGCCTTAGCGCGCATCATGCGCACCTTTCATGTCCATATCGCCATGTTCCGACTAGAAAACTGCGCCACGCGTTGGTAAACGTCAAAGACCCCCTTCCCAAGGAAAAATACCCTGGCGTAGTGTATAAGGTTCCTTGTTCCGACTGTGACTACGTATACGTTGGCGAAACCAGTAACTTCGAGAGGCGGCTAAAAGAACATAGTAACGATGTACAGCCGGCCGAATCTTTATCTGGCGTGCGCAACGGCCGCTTTTTGTGTGCTCCTGTGGTTTGTGATTAAGCACACTTACGGAAAGTTCAATATTAAGCACGGGCTTAGTGAGCCTGTGCATAAATTTGATATTTTCAAAGTTTGCTCCGTCATAAGCTGCAGGAGCACAAAAAACACGGCCGTCACGCACGCCAACTAAAGCTTTGGAAGGGTATACGTAACAAAAAAGTGGATTTTAATGTTATCGCCGAGCACGCAGTATCTACAGGCCATGACATCGACTGGGGCCGGGCACACGTGCTGTCAACCGAAAAGAAGCTCCGTCCTCGCGTGCACTTGGAATCTTTAATCATTCAAACTACTAGTCACACCCTCAACCGCAACGATGAAAATCTTAACCCAGTCTACGCAAGCTCCCTGCGCCCTCTTTTCAAGAATATTTAATGTCATTCATCTTCTTGCTTCATTTCAGTGTGAACAAGGCTCCCGTACAGGAGCCGAAACGTCTTGTTTTTTATTTTTCTTTTGGTCGGCGTTCCTTCTTCACCGTCAGTATGTTTGTCCCCGACCACATGAGTTTTCGTCCAAGTCTCGACTTCAAGCTGCGCGCAATTAATATCTGCTCATCAGTCGAGCGAAAAGTCTGGTATTTTAAATGTGAGCTTAGACTTGCCTTGGCGGATGCCAGACTTATTTGCCTCTAAGATTCTAGTGCGCCCTAAGCTAGAGCACACAAGCGTTCTATGGGATCCATACAGAAAAAAAAAACAGAGACAAAATTGAGAAGCTCCAGAGACATGCAGCAAAGTTTACTGTATCAAAATACAGATGAGCAGACTCTGACAGGAATTCTTGTTAAACTAAACTTACCCCAACTTTCGCAGCGACGGCAAGTAGCCAAGCGAAACATTTATTATTTACCTTAGGAACAATGGGTAATTCAACTTTAACAAAGAACGATATCTTCGAAAGTGACCATCACTTCCTGTACGAGGTAGTCACCTGGACAGTTCCTTCCTGTACAGGTAAGAACAGATGAATTTAAGTAAACTTTTCTTCCCAGAACGATTTAACAGTGGAACGTTTTACCACGCACATGATAGAAATTACTTCCCTCGACCAATCTGAACAATCCATTCTCCCCCATAGCGTCATTACAAAAAATTGTTAATAATATAGAAAGCAGTTTATTTGATTTCTTTTTGAAGTGCGTGGTAATCTGGCGTGTCGTAATTATAGACAACACTGTCACTTTTTCTTTGTTGAGTTCTTGTGCAGGAAGCAAGCTGGAAATACCTATCCTTGATTGAAGCAAATTATGTTTATACAAAACCTGGAGTTCGCCTGTATTGTGCACTTGTGTAGTTTTTGTTGCACGTCTTACAGTGGTCATTAAGATGACCGCCGGCTTGTACGCAAAGCCGGTGGTCATATGGATGACCACTTTAAGACCTACAAAGGATGCGAGCCACTGTATAAAAGTGCGAGAATGATAGCACGTGCTTGGACGGAAATTGAAAACCGAATCGTTGAGGTCATGCTAATTGCCGAAGCCAGAAATCTATGCGTAAGCACTTCATCAATCTTACTAACTGACAAGTAATTTAGTTTTTTAGAAAAGCTCTAAGTTGACTCTGCCTTTGCTACAATGCACTGACCCCACCTTTCCGATTTTTCTTGTTTTGTTTCTTGTTTTCTATTGGATAAAGCGGGCCTGCGTTTTTTGTTCCGGTGGTCGCAGTTCTCACTTAGCTGTCTCCTGTCTACCGTAGTCGAAATTGTTTTTACATATGATTATGCTTTTGCTTCGATGTACTTGACAACAGAGCTTTCAGCCCTGCTATTCTCTCCACCTTTACCTGTCATCATATGACCACTGGATCGCGTTTTTTTTACCACAATGGGGTCCGATTTTTTGTTCTACCCGTGACATAACGTCTTTTAGGCTTTCGATAGATGTTGTATTGTTTAGAGTTTTCATTTTTGTTTCTTTGTTTTTTTTTTTCGCGTGTTTGCTGTCAGGTAGTTTGGTCACACTTATAAGCTGCTCTTGGCTATGAATAGCTGTTGGTAGCTCAGCGTCAGTCCTGTCTATATTTTTGTTCATCCTCGCCATTTTGCGCAGCATACCCTGATTACCTTTATTGCATCGTCCTAGATTATGGTCGACTTCTATTTCCTTCTCTCAAGCACAGTCGAAGCTCGAAAAAAACTGACTTCGGTTGATTAATCCTGCCGCTCATGCCTTGAGCTTGGTTCTAGACCGACTCCCACAATTACCGCCCGTATTTCTAATTACCCATAGGTATTTATCAAATCACGTTTTCTGATAACTGCACTGAAACATTATATTATAGAAGAAGGGCGAGTTGGTATCGGTCTATTATGAAACAACAGCGCGAATAAGGACGGGGACGAAACTAAAGAAGACACAAGGAGCGCTGTTGTGTAGTTGTTACTTTCGTCCGCGTCCTTGTTCATGCTGTTGTTTCAAAATAAACGTTATATTATATGCTACGCAGGCAAACAACGATATTTACAGCACAGAATACGCAGCTAATGATGTTGATGGACCAAACTGGACGTAAATGCCCTTGGGCGACACTGGAATACTTGTAATAAAAAAGGAAAAAAAAATGGCTGAGGCTTAACTTGGTTAAGCCTGGAGAATGCGAAGCATCATCGTGTCGCGTAATTTGGAGGCGCACAACCACAGCGACGGCGCGAGGTGGGCCCCCGTTTCTCCACTGCCGTGACGTCATCGTGTCACGTGGTGTGACGTCATGTATCACGTGATTTGGAGGCGCACAACCACAGCGCCGGCGCGAGGTGGGCCCCCGTTTCTCCACTGCCGTGACGTCATCGTGTCACGTGGTGTGGCATCATCGTGTCACGTGATTTGGAGGCGCACAACCACAGCGACGGCGCGAGGTGGGCCCCCGTTTCTCCACTGTCGTGACGTCATCGTGTCACGTGGTGTGACGTCATGTATCACGTGATTTGGAGGCGCATAACCACGGTGAAGGGCTGAAGTGGTAGCTAAAGTAGTATGCTTCGCATAAAAGCTCAACTGGTTCCCCTGGTTATATTGGACCACTGAAAAACAAAAAAAACTGTTCAGTTAATGGGCAGAAGAACGCCACCTGTGAGTATCTGTCAGACATTTTTCTTTACACCTCATGGCCCCTTCTAACCTGCTCGTTATTATCCAACATAAAAAGAAACGCTTCGAACAAATTTCGTTGTGTCGTTCATTCCGTGTTTTCTACTTCTACGCCGTGCACCTTTTTCTCTTCTGTTTCCAAGCGTGCTGAACCATCATACTGAAAGTATAAAGGCACGAAAACGCAGGGTAGATCTACACATGCTGAAATGGTCATTAACGGAGTATATGCAAGCCCTGCAGGTTGAGAAGAGAAACATACGTTGGCCTCATTAGCGGGACCCGTTCTAACGGGCGGTGCGCTAAAGTCATCACGTTAGTTCGCCACGTCAGCATTTTGTGTTAGTTAACAGGCAGCCATAATGACTTCGGCCTCCCAAGGAAGGTTGGCATTGCACCTCAGGAACAAAGAAGCGCGCTTTTACTGCAGAGATGCAAGTTGATGAATTCCGAATGATTGTCGTGCGTTATTATTTTTTGGCTATTTAGTCATTTTTCATTACGTAGGTACATAGCCGGGGGAAACAAAGGCCCGCCGAACACGATCGAACAATCATGAACTCTGTTGGTAGTATGAATAGAGCTATAAGACAAAAAGAATACATGTCGGCTCTTGAATATTCGCTGCCCTATCCTTTATTCTATAACAACTTTCTTCCCTATTCCGGCTTGTTGCATTAACTTCCTGATAAACGACTGAGAACTCCTATCTTACAACCTCCATTCAGCTTCATGTGCATTATATGAGCAATAGACATGTAGAAAGCAAGCTAAATGCTTACCCGACGTTAGCCACGTGAGCAAGTTTTAAATTGTGAATTTTTGGGATCCTCACCAAAAAACCACTTTATACCTCAATTGCTCGCATAATCAGCTTACATTAATTGTTCAAACATCTCTGAAAACTCGCGGGTGCTTTCATTGCGCGTGCTAAAATGTCTGAAGAAAGTTAAAGCCTAGCCAAGTGAAAAACGTGCACAGCCTTGGGCCAAAAGTTCTGCGTAAGCACATGTGTCATTCACTTCCGTAGTCCTGTGTGTGTGTTCTCCCTTTTTGCAGCCGCCGCGGTGGCTCAGTGGTTATGGTGCTCTGCTGCTGACCCAAAAGACGAGGGTTCGATCCTGGCCGCGGCGGCTGGAATTTCTTTGGAGGAGAAATTCTAAAAGCCCGTGTACTGTGCGATGTCGGTGCGCGTTAAAGAATCCCAGGTGGTCGATATTTCCGGAGCCCTCCACTACGGCGTCTCTCATAGCCTGAGTCGCTTTGGGACGTTAAACCCCATAAACCAAACCAATCCTTTTTGCCAGGAGAGGGTTATTTATTTTCTAATCCCGACGTGGACAGCACCGGGTCAGACACATTCTCTATATACTACCTATGTGTTCAGAACTCAAATGCACATGCCTTCGTTTTTACTGCGTTAACATTGTGGTCCTTGTTTCCCCCAAATTTGTTGTTGTGGATGTGGTGACCAGAGTGTAGGATGGGCGGAGGATGGAGCGAAGCATATCGAGATGGAAATGTAATAGGCAGATGAGAAGGAGAGGGGAGGAGACCTGCTTTAATAGCGCTCACAGCGTGAGTGAGAGGAACAGGCGCTCGCGTTAGAGCCGCCGCCATCGAAGTGACTAAGGACTCCGAGAACGGGGGGGCGCGCCGCAACAGCACCTCTACCGGGGCGGAAATCCAAAAAATGCAAATAAACGGCGAATTTTAAGCGCTAATTTGAAAACAAAATCAAAATCACTTTCCCCAGGCACAAATGCCGCACCACATTACATATTCACCTGTCAGTTTTTCCCTCATAAAAGTTATTTCCTGAAGCGAAAGTGAAGGGGGTGGTTACACCGCCATCGTATTGAATCCGTCCCTAATAGTGAATTTTTAATCGCTCCAGTTTAACGCAAACCATGAGCTCAAAATTTCTAAAGCAGATTATAGGTGCAAGCAGAATCATAGCACCGACGACCATCTTGAATAGTGTTTTTCTGCACATTTTTTAGTAAAAATTGATGATTAAATTTTGTTCTACCTCCACTGGTGGGTATTCGTAGACCATGAACTGATTACTGCAGTGCTTTTCCTTCTTAGATTATTATTGCAAATTTTCGCAACACTGCTGATAGCGTTGCACAAGATCACGATGATCGATGTCCTATTTTCATCTAGAAGAAAGGGCAAAGGCAATCAGTGCCACATAAGAAAATCGTAACGATTATTAGAGGGAAGCGAGGTTCAGTGTAATAAGGAGTAAAGGCAAAAGACGAAAGAAAAATGCAGAAACAAGAAATAATCCTTAGCGGGAAACGAATTTCCTTATGCGACACGATAACTTACGGCTCAGACACAAAAGCAAATTGGTCAAAGGAATAACAAAATATAAATATTCTATAAAGAAGATTAAACTGGTCGGACGAAAGGGCGTGATTCCACGCACAGAAGATGGGGAAATTCGTGGGCCGGTAGAAAAGATGAAACAAGACCAATAAAAACCCTCTGATTGAATGCCGCGAGTACTGAGAAAGATCCTCGTTAGGAAATCTCCCCATAGTGGTCTCAGCCGCAATTTCTGTCTCGATTCTAAGCCACAAAGAAAGCTGCTACGAATGCAACGAAAGAATTTTTGAATATAGTCTAAACCCCGAGGCCCTGGCCCAGGGTTTATGCGCGGTCTAGTCTCTTGGACAAATGAAGTTTACTCTGTCTCTCTCTTGAATATAGTCTCCCACTCACAAAGGTATCATCCAGAATCTTAGCATTGTGTGAATGTAGGAACTGCAAGACACAACACAATTCCCACAGAACTTCCTAGAAATAACCGTTACCCAAAGGGTAACAATCAAGGACTATTGGCTTCACCTTCGAATACAGGATGCTGCCAGGAACATGCGTAAAATCTAGCAGACCTACGAAGAAACTGGCAATCAACCTTCGTTTGCAACAACTTGCCCGCGGCTAGGCTCATTTCTTCAGCCTAATCAAATCATTTTATTTTTCAGAGCAGGTACATATACTCTCAGTGGTCTGCTGGAGTAAAAGCTGCGATTACCAACATGACGGAGATCCATGAACTATTCTCGAAAATAGCGGTGAACGCAATTTCATGCATAAGAAAGTGGAAAATATAAATACTCAATATATTAATAAACATCCAAGTTCACAGTACAAAGTCTCCGCATCCAAAACGTAAAGACGAATGGAAATCGAAAGCAATTTTGTGCAGTGGAAAAGTGCAGTTTACGAACAAACTATCGTTTGCAATATTTACCAGTAATAACTGATAACTGAATTCAGAAGGGACTGATCCCAAAAAATGAAGCATGATTCATGATGTGCACTACTATAAGTGAGCACTATGAGATAAGTAGCTGATACATGCAAAGTCATCTGTTAATTAATTTCTAAAAGCAAACAATGTTTTGTAGTATTTGTTGCACAATGACTATTATATTTTACTGACCTTCGAACTGTTTTAATTTCAAATTGTGTTCATTTCTTTACATTCTACTAAATTTAAAATAATAAAACTTTTGCTTTTCTCTTCCTAACCTTTACCTCAGCACGCATTATTTGTTTAGTGCCATTAGGACACTTTCTCATTCCCGATTCACAAAAGAAGATCGATGCAATCCTTTTTTACTACCTTCCTCCGTTCCTGCTTAACTTAAAAGAAATATGGCTGATGTTTACGGCACGTGCAACAGCGGAAAGTTGCATGTGAGGAATAGGATGTCATTTTTTGCAAGGTGCAAGTATTCCAAGCGTTGTTGAATCCAACGTAAATGCCTGCAAATTTATATGAGTAGGACAGATGTGTAGGCGCCAGCTGTGACGTGCTATGAACATTTACAGAGCGTAAGGCACTGCGGAATAGTGTCCCTGGACAACACAGATATGCATCATCATCATCATCATCATCATCATCTCCATCGTAATCATGCATCCGTCTTTAAAGAATCCGAGCTCTCGTTTACGCCAGGCACATTTCTGCGATGCTTTTTCAAAAGCGAAGAAATGCAGAACGGATTACATCGCATCAAAGCTGTATTGCACTGAAGTACATGGATAAATGCTTTTAACATGCACGAGTGATCGCTATACCAGAGGGTATAAAACGCTACATTATAGTTCACATTAAATATTACCTCCAGAATTACTCTTTTTCGTGCGCCAACCAAATCGCAGTGAATTCTTATTTTCAAGCTGTGTTTCAGTTGTGGCCTTTAAAAATACGTTTCAGTTTTGTAGGTTGTATAGCAAGCTTTTGCAATAATCTGCATTGTTGAGCACTAGATGAAAGGCCACTTCTGCGCCGCTGCTCTTTTTTTTGTGTAAGTGATGAAGTGCGTTATAAGCGCATGGAATTAAATCTAACGGGCATGATATTGTTCAATTTAAGTTCATTTCTCGGTTTACATGTTACGTGAGAGCAGGCGTCCTCATAACACTTCTTGGTTAAGAAAAAAAACTAAAGAAGTCAACGTTTTTTTCTTTAGCAGAGTGGTTTGTTGGGCGAGTTGGTTTACCATATTGAAATATACCTGCGCTTAAAAGACACGGACTGAAAGATAGAGACACACACACACAGCGCTGGACTTACAACTGAATTTTTATTCGGGAAACACTGCTCTTTATACACACCAGCAGCTGATAAAAATGGAAGATGGTAACACCCGGATGATAAAAAATCGACAAACTGTCTCGTCACATGTCCAGTCCTACCTTCCCTTTTGCAAAAATGTCCTTTCCTTTGATAGTAGTGAAAGGGACGTGCTACTCACGCATGCAACCCCACTGTCCGCTATGCTCATGGCTTCAATTATTTCACGCACCGTTTGGTCACGGTTCCTGCTTACTATCTTCGTCTCGTTATAGGAAGGTACACGTTTACACTCTTGACAATGAACAACCAAATTCCCATCGCCTTTCCGTTCCATGTCCTTCCGATGTTCACGGAGCCGCTCGTTCAAACATCGCCCCGTTTGGCCTACATATGCTTTGCCACATGTCAGCGGCAACCTGTATACCACTCCTTCTGCGCATGCGACCATGCGAACTTGGTGTTTCTTTTTACACCCCTTAGCTTTTCTTTCTGGGTACGTTACTATTTTGAATAAGTTTTCCAATTTGTCCGGGGCTGAAAAAACGACCCTAGTTTTTACTTTCGAAGCATTTCTTTTAAGATTATGGGACACCCCATGAATGTACGGAATCACCACCGTTTTCTCCTTTTGTTTTGCTCCCTCCTTGCTAGGCACCGTGCCCTTTTTGCCAAATTTCTTGAGCAGGCTTTTTGCCACCGACACCAAAACCTGATCCGGATAACCTGCTTCCTTTAGCCTCACCACCTGCTGCTCAAAACTTTCTTTGACTAATTCCGGGCAAGATTTCTTCAACGCATTTTGAAAACATAACCTCACGATTGCCCTCTTCACTAATTTCGAATGTGCAGAGCTGAACGGTAGCAAACCTTTGTTACCTCAAGGCTGGTACATCCAAAATGTCCCATCAGGCGCCAGTGACAGCTTGATATCGAGGAAACGTATCGTGCCTTCGTTCATTTCTTCATATGTGATTATTAGTGGGTTAAGGGTTTTACTAAAAACAGCAAGTAGCTCTTGCACCGCAGAGTCGTAAATACCGTCAAGGTGATTAAAGACCACTAAAAAGTCATCCCCAAATCGGAACACTTTTACGCCATCAACTTTGTTTTGATCTCGCAACAGGATAGCCACCTTTCTGTCACATTGGGGAAGGAAAATGTTACTTAGAACTGGCGCGATACACGACCCGATGCAAACTCCCCTCTTCTGCCGATAAACCACATCATTCCAAGTGACGCACGTGGCAGCCAAATAGAAGGACAACATTTCCAGAAAATTGCTCACGCACATTCCCGTTTCATTTTGGAATGCTACACTTCCAAACTGATCAATGCAATCACCCACGCATTGAAGCAACTCCTGATGTGGCAAGGAATAATATAGATCCTTTATATCGAACGAGCACGCCATGAACCGACTGTCTTTGTGCTTGTCCAGAAAAGTTATAATCTGTTGGGAATCCTTCACCAAAAACGGATCATCGATGCTCGGTAGGTTGAGCTTGCCCTTAAGAAATTCAGCAATTGACGTTTGCCATGTTCCCGACTCAGATACGATAACCCTTAGGGGACAACCAGGCTTGTGAGTCTTAGTCGTAAACATAAATTTCAGACTACTGCATTCACTCTTGTCTATACTTGAAACGAGTCTAGTTAATTCCAGTTTTTCACATAGTTTCTTCCCCTTTGCTTTCAAGCTGCGTAAGGAATTACGGGGAAGTTTCTCAAAAACTGAATTCACAGCCTCCAAAGCTTTCTTACCAAACATCTCTTTCGTTAGAACAACGAAACCACCGTCCTTGTCTGCAGTAAGTAAACATAAAGAGTCATCCCGCAGCACTGAAATAACCCGCCCTATTGGAAGACTGGTTTTCGCAGGCTTACATCTTGAAAGAACGTCCACTCCCTCTGATATGCATCGTTCACTCTCGGACGTTGGAGCGAACCTTGCAACTTGGCGCACGAGGGACAGCAGCTCAGGCGCGGTCCTCCGTGGTTCGACGGCGAACTTGGGGCCAAGTGAGAGCACCCGCTGCACATCCTGAGGCAGGCGAACGTCGTCTAGGGTATGAACTGCTTTCACTTCCGTCGCTGATCTTGCAGGAACGCAGGCACGAAGATGAGGCAGAATTTGTACCGCTGACTGCACGGCAGAATTTTTGTGGCAATCGTGAGGTTATGTTGTCAAAATGCGTTGAAGAAATCTTGCCCGGAATTAGTCAAAGAAAGTTTTGAGCAGCAGGTGGTGAGGCTAAAGGAATCAGGTTATCCGGATCAGGTTTTGGTGTCGGTGGCAAAAAGCCTGCTCAAGAAATTTGGCAAAAAGGGCACGGTGCCTAGCAAGGAGGGAGCAAAACAAAAGGAGAAAACGGTGGTGATTCCGTACATTCATGGGGTGTCCCATAATCTTAAAAGAATTGCTTCGAAAGTACAAACTAGGGTCGTTTTTTCAGCCCCGGACGAATTGGAAAACTTATGCAAAATAGTAACGTACCCAGAAAGAAAAGCTAAGGGGTGTAAAAAGAAACACCAAGTTCCCATGGTCGCATGCGCAGAAGGAGTGGTATACAGGTTGCCGCTGACATGTGGCAAAGCATATGTAGGCCAAACGGGGCGATGTTTGAACGAGCGGCTCCGTGAACATCGGAAGGACATGGAACGGAAAGGCGATGGGAATTTGGTTGTTCATTGTCAAGAGTGTAAACGTGTACCTTCCTATACCGAGACGAAGATAGTAAGCAGGAACCGTGACCAAACGGCGCGTGAAATGATTGAAGCCATGAGCATAGCGGACAGTGGGGTTGCATGCGTGAGTAGCACGTCCCTTTCACTGCTATCAAAGGAAAGGGCATTTTTGCAAAAGGGAAGGTAGGACTGGACATGTGACGAGACAGTTTGTCGATTTTTTATCATCCGGGTGTTACCATCTTCCATTTTTATCAGCTGCTGGTGTGTATAAAGAGCAGTGTTTCCCGAATAAAAATTCAGCTGTAAGTCCAGCGCTGTGTGTGTGTGTCTCTATCTTTCAGTCCGTGTTTTTTTCTTATTCGTAAAATGTTGCTCGCTCAAACTAAATTGAAGGCGCCAGGTAGTTCGTGGTGTGTTTAATCTGCGCCATGAAGAGCTTTTCAGTTTCCTTTTTACAACGCAATGAAACAATTCAGAAATTCCTAAACCGTTATGAGCAAAAAGCAAAATATCTGCACAGCGACATTCCTTTACTGAAACTAAAGTGCAGTCAATTTTTCGAACTTCTACCACCAAGGACCTTTCTTTGGCCATGTCCACATTACTAAAGCGGTTAATTTTACTTGGAATGTTTGTTGGTGATTTTAGGGGAATTATAGTTAGAGGTGTTACGGTTAAAGATAGGCGAAGTGCCTTTACCACGTGGACGAATGGGCACAATCTGCGTAGCTGAAGAAATTAGTAGTAGTGATTGGGAGCAAACGAAGTCACATAAGCAAAAAGTGGTGGAGGAGAGTTCACACAAGGCGAGAAAATTCCGGCACACGACTTAATTTGTAACGTGTAAAACAAAGAGTGAAAATCAGAAGACTAAACGGCCATTAAAGAGCTCCGCCTGAAGCATTTGGAATGTGTCATCTGGAATACAGGCACGAAATAAAAAGTGGAATAGCAGTCTTTGTGATTCAATATTAAACATATTAAGGAATTTCGACGGCCGGCATATTGGTCGTGGACTGCAAGCCCCATCTTATTCCTGAGGCTTAAAGGCGAAACTTGCAAGTGCAGCAAGAGAATGTGTGCATATGGTCTCCCACCATCTAAGTCCTGTCGAGAATGTAATTATTGCTCTCTTTATGAATACGCTAAACATAAAAACTACAAGACATCGCGGAATGCCAACAAAAGCTTCAGCTAATGCTCTCAGAGCGCTCTGCATTCGCCTAATCATGAAGGCGTCGGTACTGCTAGGTAGAAAATTGAATATAGCTATCCTGTATGAAACGGTGATCCCGGTGTACATTATTTTTTTCGTGTCTCGCACGGCTCACCTTATTACTGATTTTAAATTCTTTACTTCTGCTGACCAGCATTTCAAGTTAAGGTCAGCTGACGCTTCTTGTATGGTGGTGGAAATTGCGAGTGGTCGACTACAAAGCTCTGCGTAGATAGGCAAAAAAAAACGGGTTCGAGAGGTGCCAGGGAGCCTTAGGTTGCAGTAGGGTGGAACTCAACAATGCAAAGACCAGATGACCTCTCGAACTCAAGAATGCCGGCACGCATTGCATTCTTTCACTGGTCTCTTCCAGCAAACATGGTTATGACTGCTAACTTTTGAAATAGATGGCATCAGCTCAAACAGAAACGGCTAAGTTTTCAAGCAGTAGTGTTTAAGCCGTGTCAAAAACGTTAATGTCAAAAAAATTGCTTCTGCCTACCTGAGATCTGCGCATATATTGTTACGAGGTGGCATGCCTGCGAAAAGGACGACATGATAACAGATGATAATATGATTTAATGGCTGCGGGCCTAGCGGGAGCGCTCCGTCCCGCGCCACTGCCCTCTTCTTCGTCTTCGTAACAATTTTGATTATTATTGTGAAATCCTGATTTATATGAAAAAATTGCGTTCATGAAAGATTTCCAGCTCAGAAACGCTTTTGTCCAGAACTGTTTGGCATGAATATGCAGAAACGCCTTTCTTTTTTTACAAGAGTAGCTTTGTTTACATTTTAGTCTTCAATGCTGGCTGCCAGAGTAACATACGTGATGTTTTTCGATGCGCATAGTGATAAATCGAAGCTGTTAACTTGTATACCACTGTAGTTTGTGTCGACCCCTCTCCGTTCTTTGAAAAGCGGTGTATTCACCATGTACGCGCCGCCATGAATTACGCGAAGCAGTGCTGCCCCCTTTGTCTGGGCGTAGTTTTGCTGGGACGACAGAAGATTTGTAATGCAAATGAGGGCAACTTTTGTGGGAAACACAAATGGAAGCATACGTGCGGAAAAAACACACCTTTCCGCCCATTCTTGCAACACACGATGCATTACGCCCGTTCAATGCAGTGTGGGCGTCGCCGTGTTCCCAATAGAGGTCTTTCGGCGAAACGGTAGCGGAGGCGTTCTGAACCCTTCACTAATTCAGATCCGGATCACGTCCCCGCTACTACCCTTCATGCCTTTGAATCCCTTTTTCTTCCATGTGTTTTTGCCAGCCGAAATATTCGCAACTTTATTTATGAAAGCTCCGAAGATGCCGCCTTTTCTTCAACGGCTTTTATTGGCGTCCAGTGTTAGTCATACATTGACTCTAAAACGAACTCCTCAGAAGCACAGGGTTTACTAGCAATGCTGCAATAGGTGTTACATACAGAGTTTTGGTCCCAATACATAAGCAGAATCCGTCACAGTCTTTCATATGGAGTCGTCAAACATTGAACTCAGTCCTTAGGTTCCTGGGCATATGCGAGACACGACTAAAGTTCCGAATCCCAAAAATAGAACCGGTGAATTCGGCGTTTAGGTTACCGCAGCTAACATATATTATGCCGGAACGCTGAGCACTTGCCATGCAGGTTACGTGTGCCTTTTAAGAGCGCACCGTCAGTTTCAGTGATGCAAATGAAACCCTTTCCTTATCTGCATTTGTGAAACAGCGCCTCTTGTATTATTTTCTTTACCGCTTCTGTTCGTATAAAAGCAACTAGTTTTCCCATTGTGAAAGAGAACAAGGCCTACAATAAATGGGTGTCAGCTAGCTTGTTCTCTGTTAACAGGAACCTGATGCATTTTTCTCCTACAACTTAAATATAAATTTAACTTTGCGTGATATGGCGTGACTTTTCGTGGGCATGGTAAATCCCTCATGAACTCATTCGTTGAGCCAAAACCTCTGTCGTTACTCTGAACCTACTAGCTCAGCATTTCTCATTAGTGAACTTTTCTTCTATACAGCCATATACAGTACATACAGTCTATACGCGACTCGACGATATACTTCATTACTCTTCAGAGACCACCAAGACACAACAAACTATTACGTACGATGAAGGGATCAAACAAGACACGAAACATGGGCCCTTTGGGAAAACACGGAGAACAGCTGTTTCCAGGAACTTGATTCAACGGTTCATAGAAAGCTTCCTCAAGTTTTCCCGTTCGCCTCAAGGAGCAGTGCGAAAATGACCTGCCAATAGACACTGTATCCCTGCTGGCTGGAGAGAAAATCTATGGGAAATAAATTCTAGAATATTATCAGACTATTTCTTCTCCCCTACACTTCTACTTTACAAGTCGTCTTTATATCAGGCGTCATACATGCAGTACGTGGTAACGAAACCTTTTAAAAGTAAAAAAAAAAAATTAAAAGTGGAATACAGTAGGCTTCCCAACACGTAATGAGCTAATTTCGAGATTCCGGGACTGTTTACTGAACCGCTGATTGTTATAGAGCTTTGTGTCAGAATAAAAGAGTGGAGTTGACGTCGGTTTAGAGCTACTACACAGCTGCCGCGGCGGGGGGCAGACTTGCGTTGTAAGAGGAAAGCCACACTGGTGTTCAGTGCAGACGATTCTAATGGCGATATTTCACTGGAAATATGTGTGCCAACTTCAGTGTTCTAAAGGTGCAAGAAAACGAGCGTCATGAACGTAAGTATTACTAGAGGAGCTCTATTAGTAGAATATTTTCGTCGACGATGTGCACAGAACGAACGCACAGTAACACGCGGTTTTGCTGTACAATAAAACCTTGTGGAACAAATCGGGCACATCAACTTCGTGAGAAAACCAAACGAAAGTTCTGTTATGCAACGCACAACGTACAAACCGAACTCATTCTGCCCGCTTCAGCGTTTTGTCTGCTAAAGCCCTTTGCATATTGCGGCAGAACGCTCCTGATGTCCAGTTTTTTTTTTATTTTGCATGTGGTTCTGTCTATTTAGGCATTTATACGAGAGAACTGCTGTTGCTATTTACGGGAATCAAAGACAGCTGCTCAAAAAATTGTTCGTGCGGCACAGCCTCGATGACAGAACACGACTTTCCCAAATGCTACTCCCGACATAATCATTCTTTACACACAGAATAAATGGAAAGCACTAAAAGTGTAAAAGCGGCGAAAAGAATGCTCCAGCCGGTGTCGCTAAACATTGCGGGCCTGTTTCGATTTCAGTCTTGGTTGCGTCATGAAATGGTCGGTGTATGCTCCGAGTAGTTTAGCGTACATGCCGCATGCGTTTGTTTTGGCACAAAGCAAAAATACGCACAGAAGGTAACATATAGGTATGTCGAAAGTAGGAACATGACTTGGCTTTCAACCAATCAATTAATTAATCAATCAATCAATAAATCGATCGATCAATAATCAATCAATCAGTCAATCAATAGATCAGTCAATGTCTTTATTTCTTTCACACAAGGAACAAGAGGAACAGGCTCGAAGAAAAGATGAAAGTTTCAAATTGACTTTCTTCGTGCCCCTATTCACAAGGCATATGCATTGACAGCTAAAAGCACTCATCTTTATACAGTAGAAAGCGTTTGTGGAATACACCCGATACAATAAAATTTATACTCAGGCTTGTGCTACAAAGAAAGCTTTTAGCATATTGTTGCTAATAGTGCTGATGCTATTTCCTTGATCATGGAGGTGATTAAGTAGGGCGGGAAGGGCATGACGGAGCATTTGTTACGACAATTTCAAGTGTGACAAGGGAAAGAACACCGCATCTCGCTTAGGCTACAGCTCGTTGTGAATATACGCTCAAAAGGCGCTGAGCACCGTCATGAAGAGCCGTCGCCACACTTCTAAATCCTTCCTAACGTGCACAGGAAAGCGGTAACATAAAGAGGGGTGGGTCCTCGTTTAGCATCGGCAGGAACACGCGCAAGATTTCCTGCGTTTGCTGGATAAGTGCTCCACGAAAGCATAAGGTCCCTTGAGAGATCCAGAAACAGCTCCACATGAACCACTTTTATTTCTGCCAACTTTTTCACCCTGCCATGCAAGACTTCGCAGCTCCATGCTGCCATATGCATGTTGCTCGGCGTTCGGCGTTCCGGCTCCTCGTTTTCCGGGTATGGGTCGAAACCCCACTACTCCGACAACGCCGCCAGATCATAAACGCTTTTCCCGTCTAGTGCAGCTCAAACAGCAGCTGCAGTGGCGTTCATCGTCAGACGCAGCTTAATGGTTCATAACCAAGCGCGCCTTGTGGGTGATCGGTGCCTGTGATAACGGCTTTTTTGTTCGCTTGTCTGCTGCGAACAACAACAATCTCGCCGACCCCCCTTGGTAAACCGCGGACTTTTCGGGCTTCGTTCTTTTACAGCTCCATCGTAAAGTGTGTCAATAAATAATCACGTTTCACATTTTCACTGTGGTGTGATGTAGAGAGATAGAGGAAGGAAGGAAGGGCTATGGAAGAAAGATTGCTTTTCGAAGCAGGTACTAAGGTCTGGGATAGAACGTAGGGTTCATATGTGTTATTGTGCAATTAAGCTTTTATTGATATACAGGATCCAGGGGGTTCGCGCTCCATTTCTGTTTTCTTTTCTGTATATCCATTAGCGCCGCAGATAAAAATAGAGAGACCCCTGGCGGAGCGCGCGCAACGAGGTGACTAATGTGTGGACATCAACAACGGAGTGTTCTGACCTGTAAATGGAATATAAACTTTCTCTTTTAGCGGAAAAGGTGTGCGATTGCATTGGAAAGAAAGGAGGACTAACGACAAAGCTTCGCTGCTCGGAGCCTTTAGTGCACTGAGCACACAGTCAGCGCTATCGACCGCACAGTTAAACTGGTCGCTTTCCTAAATTTAGCCACATAAATTCGGGACGCCTCTGCCATTTTGCGACCGTGCCTTTTGCTTTACGCACAGTTTTATTTTTCCGGTGGAAGTTATTAGTACCAATCATGCCTTCATTTCAAATCGCACCCTTGCAGGAGTTACCGTGAATTCACCGCAGTTCAGATGCACCTGGGTTCGCCGATACACTGTGCCAAGCTGAACTCAAGTCCCTCGGCTCAGACCCATGCCAAATCTCATAATAAGTCAGATTAAATGGAATTCGATTCACAGATTTAGACTTACTTCAGCTCGGAGCTTCCCAGACACATGACATTGGTTCATTTGAACTCGTCAAGATTGAAATTCATTTCAGAGTTCCAGGCTGAATTAGATCACGATGGGACTCATATTTTAGCTTGCCTACACAGTGTTAAGTCGCCTCGCGCTGTGCACGAGGGGACTTAACACTCGCCTCGTGTTAAGTCGTGGCGAGTGTTCCACTCTGTTGCATACGAGTGGAATTTATTAGCACAATTTAGGACCAGTACCGAAAAGAAAGCCTCTGGCCAGCAGGAATACCTAAAGCTGAGATTACACTCGAAAAGATACGCGCACGCACTGTCTACGGGAGAAGTTTGCCGAACAATTTTCTCATGACAAGCGAAACTGCAAGCGTGCGAAAGCTGGCTAAACTATTAGTTATCTGTTTTTCGGCTGTACTTCCTATACTTACTACCAGAAGAAGCAATATCGTGCCCTGGAGAAACCCGAGTAACACAATCACTCCGTGGAGATGTTCTTTCCTGTGGTTTTTCAATGTAGGCGTGATTGAATAATGCGCGTGCATGGAAGCCCCGTGCATGAGTATCTCCACTCTCTCGTTGTGCCTTGCTCTCCCGTATGCTTCCGCGCACCCATTTTTGAGACGTGTGTCTCTACACTAGTTCCTTCGCTCTCAAAAAAAAAAAGAAATAGTCCTTTCGATTACTATCAGAGTAAAATTATTACTTTCAAAAGGCGCTCCATAAATCAAAACCATTTGGTTCTGACCTCTAGCGTAATTCATACTGTTTACCGCATGAAAAAAAAAATACCTGGCAGTGTTCCTCATTGCCCTATCGTTGCTAAGGACCATATTTCTTCAGCGTAAGTTCCCTTGGAATGTCTTATTACGCTCCCAGGGAATCCCTGAGCTATTAATCATGGTTGAAATATACGCTAGGAAGCTCATCTGATATGAACTATCGTAGCGTAGTTTTTCGTCTCTTTAACTACTTCATACATCTTCTGAAATCAAGACTTCATCATTGTGCATTGTTTCATTTCGCTATAATCGGCTTTAGCGCTTAACGGGCCAACATTTAAACTACGTTGCACTCGTCCTTATAGCTGCGGTCTCGAGACGCACACGAATATGTGCACGGCAACTTGAAGCACAAGTAGGTTATGCTGGATTTTGACAGCGGACAAGAAAGTTTTTTCTCTCTTGGAACGGAGGTTTGTTTGCATTTTATAAAGTGTAGATTCCACTTCAATATTGTCTAGCAAAAAAATTGATTGCTAATGTCCAGATGTTTTCACTGTAGAGAAGGAAAATTGATCGCCCAGAACACTACTCCACCAAAAGTCACAAGTTTTGTTACTCTCACTAAACACAGATATTCGTGGAAAATGGTAAGAAATTAGGAAAAGTTAGCTTTGATTCTGAGAAACTTAACAAACTGGCCCAGAAACTTTAAGCGCTCTGAGAAAAATAAAATATGCTACAAAATATGCAATGGTTTTGAGAAAACAAAACTAAAAAGCATCTCGCAACAAGCTTACCACCTCTGACACGAATTTCCGCAGCAAGGGTCTGATCAACTATGCCGAAATGGGCACTCCTTGGGTTGCTATTCAAGACATTCGCTGCTCCTTTGGCTTTTGCTCGTGTCTGTCGTCTCCTCGCTTCCACACTGGCGGCACGGGCTGTTGAATCTATGCGCCTGCGTCGTCCCGTTACGGTTGCCGTGGCACATACTGTAGAGTCTTACTGCTGAAATTGCCGTGGCCCTGTTTTGGCTGTACACATTGCCGGCTAAGCGTACCTGTACGGTTCGTCTCGATCCCTGCGGCATGTACATTGGGATCTTCCCTTCGCTATCTTTTCTCCAATAATCACTACCTGCCCCCCTACCCCCCCCCCCCCCCCCTACCTCTTGGCTTCTTTCGCACTCTTTCCTTCTCCCACTCCTTTACACGGTTACGCCAGCATCGGTGAGATCTTGGGTGGCGGGCCTTATCAGCGGTTGATGTAAAACGCACTTTTGCCGGAATGGCGCAGTACGCTCAAAGTGCTGTCGGAAACTATCGATGCTTCTATAAGGGCATGGTAACTTACACTGAATTTGCATACAAGCGAGAAAAAAATTATTACTTTTTGTGTGTGTTTTCTGTTAATATCCTGTCTAACGAAGTGTAATAAAATTGTAAATTATTGAATTTTGCTGCAATTTCTGCCCATATCACTTATATGTTCATATTGTCCAAAAATTATGTTCCAGGATGTGCTCGGCGATGGATGAACTTCGAATTTAACTAAAGAATGCCTTGTGAGAGAACAAATTTCAGTTTTATGGTAAAGCCAAACAGTGCGAACAGATGACGTGACGAGCCCGCCGCGGTGGCTCAGTGGTTACGGCGCTCGGCTGCTGACCCGAAAGACGCGGGTTCGACCCCGGCCGCGGCGGCCGAATTTCTATGAAGGCAAAATTCTCAAGGCCCGTGTACTGTGCGATGTCAGTGCACGTTAAAGAACCCCAGGTGGTCGAATTTCCGGAGCCCTTCACTACTGCGTCCCTCGTAGCCTCAGTTGCTTTGGGACGTTAAACTCCAATAAACCAAACCAGATGACGTGACGTGAAAAAAAGGTACACCACTCGTAGTGTTCTTCGTCGCCCTTATTATTTTGATACGATACACACTTATGACATTCTGTTCTTTGAGGCTTTCAAGCATCTCTTCCTCGGTGAGGTGAATGAAATCTGCTTCGGATATCACACCACGGACGGTGTTCAGAGATCGGTGTGCTGTAACTGATACAGGGATTTCCCCGATGGACACTAGGCTGGAAAGTTTTGAGTATTGGGCAGTGTCTCTGAGTTCAAGGCGCAGGTCACCACTTGGCATTTTAGACAGTTTGTACCCGGGACCCAAGGCCTCAGTTAGACTTTTTGCAACTAAGAATGGGGACATGGTTCTTGCGGTTTTTTCAGTTTCTTCGCTATGAAGAACGTGAAATTTTGGAAATGGTTTCGGTTTTTCGAAAAACTCTGCAGTTGCCTCGTTCCGCCCTCTTTTATGAGGGCGATCTGGTTTGGAAAAGGGGGGAGCCATGAAAAATATGTGTTGTTCGGCCGTGGTGCCAGCCACCCACCATGGAGCCCAACGAGGGGACGGGACAGGAACTTGCGAGCAAGTCCTGCCCACGCCAGCTGTACACCTCAACTATAACCCAATATGACGCAACTCAGGTTAGTTGGCCACACAAGGTTAACCCTCGCCGCCAGGAAAAAACGGAAAAAACTAAGAAGAGAGGAGGATACAGGAAAGTTGTAAGGAAGGAAATAGGAAAGTCAAAGATAGAGGGGAGGACAGGAAAAGGCGACTGCCGATTTCCCCCGGTCGGGTCAGGCCGGAGGTGCCGTCTACAGGAAGCTGGGGCCAAAGTGGTGTGTTGCCTCCGCCGAGGGGCCTTAAGGGTCCAAACGCTCGGCATCGGCTCAACCACCAGGATCCCCTTTTCCCCGGACACGGCGATGCCACGCACGGCTAAGCGCGGATGCTCGGGCCCGTGGTGACGCATTGTTCACCATCATCCCCCTGCGGGGATGTCCCTGCGGATGCTCGGGTTAACCCCGTGGTGTCGCCACTCACCAACGTCTGCATGCTGCAGACGCCTCCCTGCGGGGATCTTGCAAGAACAGCACCCCGTCAAAATCCCGAAAAAAAAAGTGCGGCCTCCACGCACGTGTCTACACACGCTTTACTCAAGGTTTGGTGCTGCTGGCAGTAATGTTCTTTCTCTTTTTTTTTTTTTTTGGGGGGGGGGGGGGTTAACATATTCAAATGCTCTGCCGCAATTCATTTCCGCAAGAAGAGCGGAAAAATATATGCGCATAGCTGGCCCCTAACCTTCGTTGCACTGTTTAAGGAAAGTGATCTTCACTCTAGAAAATAGCAGTTCGACCGCTAGAGGTCTGCCAAAGGTCGAAATGGATATTTTTCAACCTTCCTGCCACTGTTCTCGTGATAGTATGGTAACGCTACGGAATCCCCAGTCAAGCGGACTAGCAGTTTCGGAGACAGCCAAGCATGCTCTGTTGCCGTCTTTCCAATCGCGGCGGAAAGGTTACGTGGCACTGGTATGCTCCCGTCTGCTAAAAAGCAAAGCAGTCGAGCGCGACTGAACGTAAGCTTCAAACCGAGATAAAACAGTGCAGTCTGAAACCTAAAAAACACAAAAACAAAAGAGTCGCTGCGGCCTCAGCTGCAGCACGCGCTATCAACTCTGCTATCAGGCCTCCCGCTTGTTCCCGCCCGCCGGCGAGAATTAGCGAGACTAGGCCTAAGCCTACCTGGCCGAGACAAGGCGGCGGTTCGCCGTTACAGCGGTGTTCGGATGTCATTTCGTTAATTACTTGTGACGTAGTTCGAAACTGGCATTAATTATTGGATTAATGCGCCCTTTATGCATGTCGTCGTAATGTGACCCCAGCCCCTGCTTGTCATTTCTGTCAAGTTATGGCTTGAAAAATTCTGAAGCTCCAGCTACCACCGGCGCCTGACAACGTCGTGTTCGTGTGAGCTGTTCGCCTGACCGTCGCCATTCACGGTGGATATTCTGTTCTGCGGCGGTAGAAAGAACTCTTGCCAACGTGCCAGTGCCGGCTTGTCTTCGAAGTGCGGTGTTGTTGGCGTGATATCTTCAATGTGTGAACACGATCGGTTTGCGTGAACTAAGCCTTCCCCAAAGCTTCAACCTCAGCAGCAAGAGCGGTAAGTGCGATGGCATCTGGTCAGTTCTGTAATTGGCATTGCTGAATACGCGAGTCTTGCAACAATCGAGAATTTTATTAGCGTAGAAAGTGCTTTTAGTGCTCACGCGAAGAACCCGTAACGACCTATATTTACTCCGTGAGATTTGTTGCCCAAATCGCAGAAGCACTGGTGAAAGAAAGTGACAGATTCAGTCATATGCCGCTGAGGGTGGTCGCGTGGCTGTGGCCGATGTAGAAGTGAAACTCAGGCCTTGACGCGATCACGGCTCGCCTCTTCTAGAAAGCACGGATGGAAGTAAGCGCCGTAGTTCTTCACTCAGCGAGTACTGCAGGTTTTCAATTTAGAAGCACTGTTCTTGCCGGTGTTAACACCCGGAAGGTTAAGGATGTTTCAAGCGAATGAGTGGCGCGACGCCGCGAAAACTTTCGTACTTCTCGGAACATCGTCACATTGGCCCCTGTAGCTGTCGCGGCCGCTCGAAACACGTTTTTCTGCTTCGGGGACAGAAATCGCAAGCGTTTTCGCTTGCATGCATGTGAAACAGGCTTTAACTGTGTGAAGAAGTCATTTTGTTATCCGGTACTGAGGGAGAAAAGATTGTGTTCTCGAAAGCCATTTTCATCCACATCGAAGAAGCCTTCAATTTTAAGTTCAACCATCGGCGCTCGCTTGAGTCGCATCTGCATGCGTTCTGTTACTCACTCTTGCATATCGCTCGCAATAGCGCGCATATGTTGAGAAGCAGGGTCTTTGTTTCGCCGAGACTTGAGCGTACTGATGTTACTGCTGACTACCTGCCTAAATCTGATGTTTCGTTCTAAGTGCACGCCACTGAGCACGCATCGCAATTATCATCCAATAATTAGTACGCGCACGCAGAGAGCCTTCGCGACGTTGTCCCAGTTAAGTCCTTGTCGTGAAATTTCCATGAGTTTGGCGATTGCACACATGACCGTATCTTATGTCGCGCAAGGTGGCATTGAATCGTCGCGTTAGAAAAGATTTTTGGACTCGTAATTTTTTTTTATTCCTTTTGAGTTCGGTCGCCTCAAGAAGCAGAACTGCATTCATGCATGTTATCATAGATGCGATGGACTGCCAACGCTGTTGGGAATCACAAGATTACAGAGAAGCTTAGTGGCGTTTATCTTCACCCTCGGCATTCCTATTCATCGCTGCCAACGTGCGGCCTTTGCATTGTCATTCTGCCGCGCCTTTCATGCACCCGCCAGAAGAAACCAGGAGGCTGGCAAGGTATCGCAGTTCTTCGCAGGTGATTACGCTTTTTTCGGGACTGTTCGCGAAGGTGTAGAGCCTTTGTCAAAAATGCACACCCCAACGGGTTTGCTTCCTTGCCACGCAGTATGGATCGCTCGTGCAATCCAAATCTTTCTTGGGCAAGGAGGAATCTCGCCTTCGTCTACCCGAATTTCTGGTTTTCCTGGAATGCCAGGGGGTCCACTACTCGGCTTAGAAGCGCACCTTTCCTGCTGGATATTCATCGGCGTCGGCTGTACAGTATAACGAAACATGAGGGTTCGCTGTCGTTTAGGCCAAACTGCACCAAATTTTTTATGCTTTCATGCTCACTTAAGCTCTTCAGTAAAAATGGCGCTGCAGGATAGTGCGGACCGTGGGGTGATGGTCCAGCGTCTAGCTAAGCTCCCGCGTATTGGTCAGTCTTCCTGCGATATTGAACCGCGTTAGAGTACTTTAGATTAGGCCTCGAGCAATCATCTTCGGACTGTGTACAACATTGTGTTCGGCGCGTGCATTCGGCGTCGCGACCATGCAGTGGCATGCGCTTGGTTGGTTTGCTTTTCGGGAAAGGAAATGGCGCAGTGCTTTTCTCACATCTCGGTGGACACCCGAACCGTGCCGTAAGGTATGCGGGTCGTATGCAGTCCAAGTGAACGGACTTAAGGATGATTCAGGCCGCTCTGAATGGGCCACAAGCAGCTCCGGCGGATACTGCCGCTCGCTTGCGCCGAGGATAGAGGGCGAGAAATCGATGCCGCTCGCCCTCGGGTGGTCAGCGGTAACCAGTGAACACCAGTGTTGTCGGTAACGCGTTACAAGTGACGGCGTTACCGGTAACGCGTTACTTTTTTCCGGTAACTTAGTAACGTACTCGTTACCATTTCGGACCTGTAACGGGCAACGTACTTACGTTAACATTTTTCGGTAACGTGACGTGTCACGTTACTAGTTACTTTTTATTTCAATTGTTCCCCTCCGCCTCTTTTTCAAAAAAAAAAAAACGCCGAAAATGATGGTGCAAATAAACAAAATCTACCGGTGCTCTCGACGACCCTTGTTGCGGCTCGCATGCATGCCAGAAAACACCTGCCCTTGACGACGCACTCAACTAAAAAAGAAAGCACGAACACGCAGTCACCCACTTGTATTCACCCCCAAACCACCCACACGCACAACTCTCTAAAGAGTGGACGCATGCCAAGCCACCAATGAACCATTTGGAGAAATCTTTAAGTGAGTTTCTGCGTAAGCTTGTTTTTCAACCAAAATGTATCGTTCCCAGGCGACACTCTCGCATTCTTGGTGTAAGCAGTTCCCTCTTGTGAGCAAACTCATGAATGTCGGCAGTTCACTTCAAGTTGGCCCCAAGAGAGCCATAGAAAGAGTACAATGATACAGCACAGAAAAGGGGATTGCAGTCAACCAGTTGTTTCTATCTGCAACTGCGGCTAAGTTTTGCGAGCGAAGCTGACCTTGAACACCTTGACGCAAACACTCAGCATTTTTGCAATAATTATGCAGGTTCAAGTAAAAAAAAATTGTTTATGTGCGCAAATATATTTTTCTGAACTATGACATTTAAGCATTTCGTTATTGCTACACAATTTCCGCGTAATTTCGTAAGCAGAAGCACACCAGAATTACTGTAAATTTGTTCAGTTCAGCTATGTTTTTTTTGTGAAGTTGGAATTATATGAAGTATGAGCTTTATAAAATTGTTATCTTGAGTTCTTACAGCGAGGAACCACTGATTAAAATTTATGGCCATGGAGTAACGGCAAAGTAACGTGCGATACTTTTTTTCGGTAACGATAACGGAAATGCGTTACCTTTTTTGTAGGTAACGTAGGGCGGTAACGCGTTCTTTTTTTGTTAGTGTAACGAGTAATGTATTTAGTTACTTTTTTTCGGTAACGCCTACAACACTGGTGAACACCTAGTGCGGCGTTCGCTTTGCCCGCTGCGTCCATGTCTTGCGGCCGCCGCGCTACGGCGCTTTGCGCGAGTGAACACAGTGGCCAGGGCGATGCTGCCCGGCGCTGTAATGATTTCTAGCGGCCGTGAACATACACGTAGCCGCTGCAGCACAGATCATCGGAGCGCTATTTCATTACCTTCTCATTTTTGCATTCTGGGCTCATTCACATGGCTCGTCTACTTTTATACACTTTTTTGTTTTTCAAAAGAGCGGAAAGGAAAAATTTAACGTCCATTACCTCGCTAACAGGGACGCGTTCATCACCTCGCATCTCGTGGCCGTGGCCTTTACGCGATTCCGACTTAGCGGTTAATGTTAAGGGTGATAACTTTCACGTTACCGTGGACCCTAATGAGGACAGTATCCACTTGTGCCTCGACAGTGTGTACATTGAAGTTGGCACTAACGGGCATGAGACAGCATTGTCGACGTCATCAAAAGAGGCCGATGCTGTGGCGCCATATGCTCTGTGTCGCTCCGCTCCCGCGTAACATGGACATGACTTCACATAAAGGCAGACTACAAGCCCGGGTTCACACGCTTGAGAGGCAATATGGATCTAAACAGGGCGTCTACTACGCAGACATCACAGGGCCGTCGGCCGCGGGATTCTGCACGGCTGTCGTAGTACCCCGGGGAGTGAATGTCGATGGCCTATCGTTTAGGGCCCCGAATTCAACGCGAGCGGAGGAAATAGCAATAGCTCTCGCTGCCGCCGATCCAAAATCGAGAACGGTTAGCACAGACATTCGCCGGGCCTGTGAACGCTATCTTGCAGTGGAAATATCACCTCTTGCCTCCCAAATTGTAAGACGGGCTCTCGCCGATCCAACTCGTTCAAATGTAATCTGGGCTCCTGGCCACCAGGGTCTACGAGGCATTGAGGCCGCTGATGCGGCCGCCCGAGCGATCACACACCGGGCTCCTCATTCTAGCTCTCCTGGCTGAGTAACTCATAAACCGCTTCTGCGGTCCCGCGAAATCTTAATTCATTACTGCGACAGCCACCGTCTCTACCCAACACCTGCCAAGGGGCTGAGCAAAGCGGAGGAGCGAACTCCACGGCACCTGCAGTG
This sequence comes from Amblyomma mixtum, assembly GCF_055824585.1. Lineage (NCBI taxonomy): Eukaryota > Metazoa > Arthropoda > Arachnida > Ixodida > Ixodidae > Amblyomma > Amblyomma mixtum. Next base: position 320,823,688 of record NC_143012.1, read on the forward strand.
CAGACAGGAACTCTTCTCTGTTCTGCCATCGCCAAACACTTTGATCCGTACATAGATTGGCGCTGCCCGCACTGTGGGGAGATATACGATAGCTTTGACATGGTGTGGTCATGTGCTCAGAATCCTCACCTTCCCCCACACCCACCTGAGAGGCATGGGAGACTGCCCTGCGTTTAAACGTGTCAAGCTGCTCAGAGTGGAAAGCCTAACACACTACGCTATGGCGTCGTACACTTTTTTGCTAAGGATCCGTCGGATAAGGTGTGTGAGATCTCGGCAGTCTTTTATAACAAAAGCTTAACGGCGCCGGAGCCTCGAGAGGAGTAGCAGGCGGTTAGCAACGGCGTGCCTAGACAACGGATATGCGTCTGGAAACAGGTGGTCGCAGCGCCGAGCTCCGCGCTTGGCCGCGGAGTAGCGCCGCAGGATCGCTAGTCTTATTGCATCTAGGCGTGTACTAGTTACTGTGGTTGACCATGATGACGTCATAGTATAGTAATGACAATACATTGGAGTAAACAATGTCCACATGTAATGCATCATTGTAAAGATGAAGTGTTGCCTAATTAACATTAATTATGCAATTTAATTGCAACAATTAATGAGTTGATATGTTTCTATAGCAGTGGATAACTACAAGTGCTAAACACGATGTGACCTTCTGCTTGACTTTGAAAAATTTAGCAAAATGTAAGAATAACAATGGGTGAATGGATGACGTCATATACCCTATAACAGAGTGCAAGTCACGTGACCTAGCATAACGTCACTCTGCGCGTTGAAAAGGTGCCTACCGGGACTGATCTCGCCGCAGACGGCGCTGACGTGGACGGGAACGAAGACGCAGCCTCTTCGACGAGCTCCCATGCTGGTAGTTGTCCGGAACGTTCTCAGCGTTACTGACGCCAAGCCGCTTCTAGTTACTCGATACACTAGAGCTTTCACTCTCTAACTAGGTTGAGCAGTAGTTAAACCACAGCTAATTTACTTTTTTCACTCCCACCTTCCCCTACGGCGTGGTTGAGGTGTCCATCGAGGCGTGAGACAATGACCGCGGCTTTCACTTCCTGATAACCAGTCATTAGCCTGGAGCTGCATAGGCATGATGCCACTCGCGGTCACTGAATTTCCGTTCGCAGCGCAGTAGCCCTGGCTTCAACTGTCTTGCGTTCTCATCCTGTGAAGTTCATTGCTCGAGTATCGTTTCATAAGAAGTAGTTCGAAGAAGTGCGTTTGGGCGCTGCATCAACCGCACCGTATGGTTTGTTTTCCGTTACCCCAGGTGGTCGAAATTTCCGGAGCCCTCCACTACGGCGTCTCTCATAGCCTTAGTCGCTTTGGGACCTCAAACCCCATAAACCGTTGTTGTTAATGTTTCGCGCTCCTTCAGTCATGTGGCTCACGCACTGTGCGGTACGAATAGGAAAACTTTTTTGAAATTGTACAAGGTTGCAGTTTGTATTGTCGTAATCGTGTATTAGGAGTCCGAGTATTCTACACGCTGTCACCTTTGGTACCTGTCTGCCGAGTAGGGTGAGTTGTAACAGGGCGGTGGTTTTGTTTTGGTATTGCATTCGATTCATCAGGAGGAATTCCGACTATTCTGCTGACGGTTTGAATCCGGTTACGTGGAAGTGATCCACTATGGTGTGTATGCTTTCCTGTAGGGTCGTTTCAACGTCCCCTGGACATCCGGATTCGTTCCACAAGGTAACGGCGTAGAATGTGGGATGACGGTTTCAGATCGTGGATAGAGCTCTCAGGCATATATTAATGAGGGTTGGAGATATAATGGATCCTTGAGGTGGTCCACGGGTAATGTTGACTGGGAAGGAGAGAGAGACGGCGCTGCCTTGAAAAGGGCTACCCTACCTTTGAGAAAACTGCGTATGTAATTGTACATGTTGGGGCCGCATCATGTGTCTTGAACGGACTTGAGTATGAGATCATGTGTAACATTATCGAGGGTCTTTTTTATGTCTGTTGCGAAAAGTGCCTATGTCTGTGCTGTCTTTGGCTGCAGAAGCGTGCTTTGTAGTATGAGAAATACGTCCTGCGTGCCAGCATTATAGCGGTATGAGCTTGTGCGGAAAATGTTTCGTGTTTCCTAGGTGTTCTCCTTGCCTCTTTTGCGACTGAGAAATGTACGCCATGTTTTCGCAGCTAAAGTTTTCATTTCGGAGAAGGCGTTCAAGCATGCTCTGGCGTGTTTCGTTGCGTTCGTTGGCTGAGTCAAGTTTCTTTGCAGTGTCAGTCAGGCGGTGAAGTCTGTTCAGTCTTTTCAAAGCACGTTAACGGGATCTCTGTTTTGTTCATATCAGATTCTAGCATTGACGGTATGTGTTGGATATGTTGTTGATATTGTGGAGCTGCGTAAATGGTAGTAGTAGTGTGTGGTTGTAACATGGAAGAAGGAGTGCTTGGCTTACCAGTCGGCGTAGCTGTGTCAGTGTTTCTAGATGCTAGGCTGCGCACAGGGCCTTTACTCGAGGCACATCGTTGCAGGATGTCAGCAGCATTTGCCGATGCCATTGGCTGTGACAGTGGTGCGTTAGGCTGCTTGTCCTGTGCTTCTGAGACTGCGGCGTCTTCGCTGTTTGCGATGGCTATTCTAGATGGTAATCGGGTGGCGTTCCGTTGCTGGGTGTGCTGCAATAAAGTGGAGTCTGGTGCTGGTTGCGCATTTTGATGCGTTGTAATAGATTCATTCAGTCTGCTTATTGTTTTTATGGATCGTTGGCTCTATGATCTCCGGGGCAGTGCAGGCAGAGGAGAAAGCACTGGGTCTTCAGAGTGGCCGAGTTAGATAAGTGAGACGTCACGAGAAAGAATATCGTTCAGGCGTGCTACCGGCATCATCATCATCATCATCAGCCTGACTACGCCCACTTCAGGACAAATGCCTCTGCTATGTCTCTACAGTTAACCCTGTCCTTTGCCAGCTGCGGCCTCCGTATCCCCGCTTACTTATTTATCTGATCTGCCCACCTAACTTACTGCGTCCACTGCTACGCTTGCCGTCTCTTAGAATCCGCTCCGTTACCTTTAAGGACCAGCGATTATCTTCCATTTGCGTAACATGCCCTGCCCAAGCCCATTTCTTCCTCTCGATTTCGACTAGGATGTTATTAACCCGCATTTATCCCCTCACCCTCTCTGCCCACTTCCGGCCTCTTAACGTTACACTATAATTATTCTTTCCGTAGCTCACTGCGTTGTCATTAACTTGAACTGAACCCTTTTCGCTAGCCTCCGCGTTTCTGCCCCGTAGGTGAGTGCCGGTAAGATACAAGTGTTGTATACTTTTCTTTTGAGGGATATTGGTAAACTGCCATTCATGACCACAGAGAACCTGCCATATGCGCTCTGTCCCATTCTTATTCTTCTAGTTATTTCCCTCTCACGATCCCGATCTGCGGTTACTACCTGCCCTAAGTAGACGTATTCCCTTACTACTTCCAGCACCTCGCCACCAATTTCAAACCGCTGTTCCCTTGCTAGAGTGTTGAACATTCCTTTGGTTTTCTCGTTGTAATTTTTAGACCCAATTCGGGATACCGGCATGGATGTGGAAAAAAAAACAGAGGTGCCCAAATCTATATCTTCCCAATCGGAAGTTGAGGATAGGTTTGAATAGTTCGTACAAAGCAGGTTTTGAGACAGAAATGAGCTAGGCGAGCCTGAAGGCAGTCAGGAAGATGCGCCAACGGCAGAGGACAATCATCCAGCTTATATAATCGACATAAGCTAACATAATCAAGTTAATAAGGGAGTAATTACTCATTGACGTCCACCCGAGCGCAGCCGTACGGCTACAAAGGAAAGCTATACAGCTTTCTCAGAAACTTCGTAGTTAAAGAAAAATTCGTCCTGCTCCGGGGTTCGAACCCAGGACCACCGCTACACCGGAGCAGTCGCTCTACCAATTGAGCTAACCAGGACGGCAAGCTTGGACCTCAATGAGTAATTACTCCCTTATTACAAATCTACTCCACCTTGGGGGATTCTCCGAAACATTTGGTCATAATCAAGTTAAATTTGAGTAACTTCGTTCTGTTTCATTACCCTCACAAATTACTTCCTCGGTATTTTATGCTGCCGCTTCCAATCGCTTTTACGAGTGAAAGTTCCCATCTAGTTGTTCATCTTGCCTCATTCATACATTATTTTGTTTGTTGTTCTTTAACGTGCACGGGGCTTTAGCATCTCGCTCCCATCACCGCAACGGCACCTTGAGTCTCAAGGTGATGGTGCTTGGTGCCACCACGGACCCTTAGCCCCCTTATACGGAAGCTGTCAGCCGCACCGTGGCGATAGTTTTTAAGGTGAATGTTAGAAACCATGAACGGCGGCGGTCGGAGCCATGGTCAAGTTCCGGCCGACGGGCTCCCCGTCTGTTTACGAGTCAGGGGCTCCGGGACCTTTCTGTAAATAAGAATGGGCAGCACAGGCGACATTTCAGGAACCGTCAGCATACCTATATCGCATGAGTACCTCTTCCTTCAAAAAGCCTGATGAATTCCTGAAAAGGAACTGCACCGTAGAAGGCTCCACTAGAAATCGACCGCACTGTGACTACTTTCCTCGTTTCCTGATATTTTTTAATTATTTATTGCAAGTACCTACAGCGCCCATGAGGCATTATGGGGGGATATTACTACATACAATAACACATGCACAGAAGATATTGGGAAACATGTCAGCAAGGATAACACAGCATACTAAGAGAAGACTAAAGGAGTTCACAAGTAGTATGAATGGTAACACATCGGCAAAGCGCTGGTATACGCACGAGACCTGGAAGAAATGCATCAGGTTATCATTTCAACAGCACTTTGGAAACCAGGTGCACAAACCACATCAATCGGAAGCTTATTCCAGTCCATAATTGTGGTAGGAAAAACGAATACTTAAATACATTAATGCGGCATTGATAACTCTTCATCTTTTTCGTGTTGTCTAGTCTCTCCGAAATGTAATACGGCTGCTTTAGATAAGTGTTTTTATCAATACCGGTGCAATCATTGTAAATGCGGTTATTCTCACTCCCTAGTAGATAACGACAAAGTTCCTGCAGTGTCTGTTTTTGTTATTGCTAGAACCCTTGAGAGAATGATAGGAAAAAATTACAAAGCAAAAACACTTTCATCCGATGACCTTCTGGTTGAAGTTTCGCAGGAAGATCACTCTGACATCCTCTCAAGCAAAAGCAGTTTGCTCACCTTCTGGTGACAGTCACCCCTCAAACGGAATCTAAACACTGTACAAGGTGGTATATCAGAATGCCATCTGACCCGCGAAACAGGGTCTGATCTCCTGAAATGCTTCCGAGATCAAGGTGCGATTGCCCTTCGCCGCATCACTATGAGGCGAAACGAGGAAGAGGCATCCGATATCGCCTTAACATTTGAACGGTGCCGTCTACTGTGAAATCGGAATCATCCACTGTAAAATCTGTCCCTATATCCCAAACCCGAGAAGATTTTTCAACTACGAAGAGTACGGACACGGATCCAAAACATGCCGTGGAAATCTCATCAATGCGAAGAGCGGTGCCCATGAGCGCCTGACTGATAACTGCAGTGCCGGTCAAGCAGAATGTACCAACTGTCACAGGACACACGCTGCGCATTCACCAACACGTCAGGCGTTCCAGAAAGAGAAAAAAAAAGTAATCCAGATAAAGGTTACAGAAAAGAACGTTTTCTGAAGCCCGGACGAAGCTCTAGCTTCTCTCCGGAAGATCCTACGCTGACGCAGCGTGCAGAGGCGGGCGCCGTCTGGGCACGCAATACACCATCGCCAACATTCCCTGTCCCAGAGGTCAACTTTTCACAGAGCTCTGAGAAAATACAGGCACGCGAGAGAGAGTCTCTCCCTCTTGACGAATCCACATCTGCTTCCGCGTCTGCAGTGGAGGTAATACCAGGCTTCTCAGCGTCGGAGACGCTGAAGGAGTCCCCCAAATAGAGGCGGATTTTCCAAGACCGTCTCAAACCGAAGACATCTGTCAATTTGGCAGGATAATAAATGCGGCTATATGTGAATAACTACGGCTAGTTTTCGCGTCCTCGCTTACAACTGTGGCTGTCGAAAGCATTATGCACTGGAACTGCCGAGGGCTGCAAAGAAGCTGGTTGGCATCGAAATACTCGCGCAGTATCAACCAAACATAGTTTGCCTACGGTAAACTCAACGAAACTTTCTGGAAAAATATGTAGTGTACCGGAAGGACTGGCAAGGAAGTACCTCCTCATCAGGTGTCGTTGCTGTTGTTTTTCAGAATTCAATTGCCTCTCAGATTTAGAGGCAGTGGCAATACGAGCACTAACATGTAGTAGAGTAATAACCGTATGTTGCCTATACATACCACCACATCATCAACTTTCCATTGACTAACTTGAAAAACTCATTTACCAGCTTCCGGAGCCGTTCCTGTTGGTCGGCGATATTCACGCACACCACCCATTGTGGGGAGGTATTAGAACCGATTCTCGAGTTGCGCTAGTCGAAAAATTCATATTGTTATCTGGGTCATGCATATTCTATAGAAGAGAACCAACATGCTTTAATGCAGCACACAGCTAACCCGCTGCGATAGACCTTGCTATTGGCAGCTACTGTGAGGGCTGTTGTAGATAATCTCTATAGAAGTGACTTCTTTCCCATATCTCTAAAATGCACATAAAATATAAACCCGAAGGTAAATAATCCTAGTAAGTTTAAAGAATGGATTGCTGATCGAAAGATGCTCCATTGTCATCTTCATCAATTTCATAACTAGGTATAGATGAATTTCAATTCTTGGTCGCACTGCGTATTATAGGCGCTGCACAGAAATCCATCTCAAAGACACCAGTTGAAATACAAAGCAAACGTAGAGCAGGGCAGGATGCACACTGCAGAAGAGCTCGTGAGAACGAAAATAATTCGTTGTAAAAGTTTCGCTATAATTCTACGGTTGGCAACTTGAACTTTAAGCGAGCTAAAGCAAATGCAAGCGTACTCGATGTATCCAAGCGGGAAAGTTAGCAGTCGTTTCTCTCGTGTGTAAATTCTTACGCAGATATGCATAAAGTGTACTGTACACTAAAAGCACTTCGAGGGCATAGTGCACGTACATTACCTCTTGTTATCACTGCTGGCGGTACATTTCGGCACCAAGCAGATGCACTAGGCAAACACTTCTAGCTCAGTGCATTATGCAGAAAAAATCAGGGGGCACTTTGGCTCACTAAAGTGCTGCAAGGCGAAAGCGTTTCCTGGCCACTGTTTGTTTTTATTTACTTTTTATTTTTCATATCTTGTTTTTTATTTATTTTTTTGCTCCTATTCTTAATTTCATTGTTTTTTATTTTTATTTTCACATCTTATTTTTAGTTTTTATTTTCCTTTTCTTGACTTTACTCCTTTTATTTTATTTATAAAGCCCATGCATTCACTAGATGCGCCTTTATTAATGCTGGAAACTTGAGCCTATTAAGCAGTGACGCCGAAAGGCGGACGAATCTGCCGACGCGTCTGTCGACATTCCTGCCGACGCGTCTGTCGACACGGCTGCCGACGCGTCTGCTAACAACAGTATGGGGCATTCTTTCGCCTTAATAGCCGAGCGTTCGTTATATCTGTCGCAGTTATACGTGTAAATCAAACGTGTGTTGAATCGGTAAAAATGAAAGTGCTCGTAGGTTGGACAAGTCCAGATCTTGCAGAGATCGTCCTTCGATTAATATTTTCGCTTCCTACGCTGAAAAGCAGATTTTAAGGATTGCTAATTAACAAAAAGAAAGCAAAGTTAGCATTTAAGAGGATTTTTGGGAAGGGGTACGCAAGGAAAAATAAAGTGTAGGGAGTTTCGCGAAAATCAGTGTCGAAGAAGTCAATCTCACGCACGATGCTTCATAAACGGCAAGAAATACGTGTACCACGGTAATAAAAGCCAGGTCGCACCGGTCATGTGAAAGTCAGCATAATGAAGCGGTGATTTCTTTTCTCAAAATTAATTTCCGATGCATTAAAAAAAAGGTTTATGAAATTGGTGTATTCGTTGATATGGTTAGGCCGTCCGTTAATCTGGTCACGGGATAATGGTTAGGTAGTGAAGTTGCTGATGAAGTATAGTCAGATGGCTTTCAATGTTACAGAAAGCATAGAAACTTGTATGGCAGAGGTGCGTTCAAGATGTGTTGTGGGTTACATGAAATAATGCTTTCTTGTCACTCTTGTGAAGCTGCACTCTTTTTTTTTTGTTTCCTGTAGCCCCACTATAATGCCTTTGGCGCTATGGGTTTCTGGAAAAAAAACCCTAGATGCCCTACAGGTGCGTCAACGTAGACGTGCTGGACCAAAACTGCTGAAGCGAGCATAACGCATTAAAAGGACTTACCGAGCGCTAAAACTTGTATTGGGAAATTGAAAGCAAGTTCCGGCATTGGCGTCATGGCATTCGTTGGTCGCTCCGTTCGCACAGAGAACAACCGTGGATGTTTAAATCGCGACGAAAAGGAATATAAATAGGCACCCTACGTCACGTAGAAAGCACAAACAACGTATACTAGTGCACGGAGTCAGAAACTAGACAGCTGATGTCCACGGACGTAATGCAAAATATGCTACGTTTTATGCGCAACAGGAGCTCTGTTATTGGTAAGCGCAACATGCGTTGATGAGGAATTCTATGAATGGCATTTTCTATTAATTTCCTGAACATGGTCGTCTTAGTAAATTACAAACTCTACTGAAGTTTCTTTCTCAGTCTCCAGCCAGCAGTAGGAAGTTCTTTTCTCATTTTTCAATTTCTGTTGTTTGCAGTCTATTAACCAATGAGTTTTATTTCATCATCAGGTGTCAGTGTGGTGCTGGGTTCGGAGACATTCTCGCAGAAAAAGACGTTGCCTGCTACAAATAGTAACTGAAAGTACAAAGCGTCACTACGAGCTATGCGTGCTTAACAAAGCTGTACAGCTGTACAGCTCCGTTACAGCTGTACTGTCTGAATCGGCAAATAGTGGAACTTGAATACTTACAGTTGACGTATTACTGCCCTGCAGCCTTGGGCAGCGGGAAATGCTTTGGTATACTAATCAAGACAACGACAATATGCAGCGCATACTTCTATTTATTTGTGCACATGCCAAGAGGGAAACACTACTACACGAATGCAGGCACTGTTGCTTCTTCCGTTGCTGGGTTCATAGGGTCTTCCAGCAGCTGCTCGAGGGCTTGCATACCAAAAAGAATGGACCGCCAGATTGCGCGCAAAGAGGGAAACTATAAACATTTGAAAAAGTCCTAATTTGTAAAGAAAAAACTTTATTCCGTTATTCCAAACCCCAAACCTAACTCTGACACTGAAATGAAAGTATAGGTTGCAGCAAGACAAAGCACGTTTCATTTATTGCCCCTTCAGTCCTTCGAACACTTTGCCTCAGACAGGATCCCCGTCAGAAAATCGACAAAAGAGAAGAAAAGCAGCTCGGAATGTTGCAACGGTAGCTGTGTGCACCGCGGTGGAAACTGCGGTTTCACCCTGCTGAAAAAAATCTATGATGCAATAACCTCATAGAGGCTTCCTCATAAAATATTACACAATTCGTATAATATTCTGTGACATCTTTTTGATGATTGCACGACTTTACAGAAATGTATGACATTTGTATGATAATTTTCTATGATTTGTATGATAATTCTATGATATTTGTGTGACGAACTCTATGAGTTTATTGCATCGTACAACTTTTTTCAGCAGGGAAAATCATCAGTGGCCAACGCTTCCATAATTGGCGAAATGCTGGACACCAATCAAAGTTTGTGTTTAGATGTGGTGACAGGCCAACCATTGGCCATTCTAAGGAAGGCCAAGCATGGGCAACAATTGGAAATGCCTTGACCATCATAAGGCCTTCACTCTAACACCACGTTAAATCCAAGCAGTTTCTTTGATTGTAGGCCAATCATCTTGGTCAATTAGTATTTTAGCTTTTTCCTAGAACCATTTTTTTCATTAACTGCAGCTGCTTCTAGCTCCCTGGACCCTTCTGTGAGATTTATTAACTGTACACATTAATCTTGGGGCCACCACTTGCCAAACACCTCAAATATATACAATCCCTTCTAGAAGATCTCAGTCTCAAAAAACACCAATATCACCACATGACCGGATGGTGTGAAATGCAGCAGTAAGCAGCTGACAGCATTGCTGCAAAAAGACTTCTGTAAAGAAAGGTGCAAAGTACTATTTGAGCCAAGCACCTAAATAATTACACATATTTGTAAATTTGCCAAAGGCTACACGCATGTCTTTTTTTTTTGCTTCGCATTTACAGCACATTTCAATTATGGTGAGGCACCGTAAATTCAAGGACTGTTAGATCACTTAGTTAAATCACTTAATTTCACAAAAGCCACGATGACGGTAACGCTACCAAGGCATTCAAAAATCTTACCCGAGTATAAACACTGCCAATGAGTTATCTCGGAAATGTCGTTCAAATGCAATATAAATATTATTTTACGGAAAATACCGTTTATCTTGCTTGACAAACCGAAAAAGTAGCCGTAAACTCGCGTGTCAGCATACAAGACGAGAGTATCTGTCAGAAGTGCTGGAAAAATTTTTTGACTTATTTTACAGGCCTAAGATACAGGACTTAGGCAGGAGTGGACAATACAAATCAACAAATTCAGAAACAGCAAACAATTAGATACAGGTCGTTGAATGATAAATCAGAACAAAGACACAAGATACTGCTTACAACATGAATGCATTTTGATGGGGGGAGGCACAAGGGCGCAGAGGAATCACGAAACCGTTGTACAGTTGACCGTATCGGCGGATAACAATTCCAATCGCAAATAGTGCGCAAGGAAAGGAATTTTTAAATGCCTTAGTCCTGCACGAAAAATCTAGGACTCTTTTGGTGTGATAGAGCGCGTAGAGCGGCGGCGCAGGCTGTCGAGATTTCGGCTTATACCCGACGCGCTGCCACAGCTGGCTTGTTCAAGTCGCCGCAGTGACTTCTTCCGCAGATAGAGAGCAAACGTGGGGTGGCTCTGTCGGACAATCCTTTCCACTCGCTCCGCATTCGAAGCTCCGGGATCGGCGTAGACGTATTGCTCCTGCATCGCCCTGACGTTCTGGACCAGTTCCAACTCCCTCTGCATCCGCAGCATCCGCACACGAGCGGACCGGATCGCGGATGGTCCGGGTGCGTCAGCGCTGTCCGCGTGCCACGTAACGTGAACGTCCCTGCTCTGAGCGACCTTGAGCCGGCGGCGTGCACTTTTCTGGGCCCGGACCGCGGACCGAATGAAAAAGGACAGCGCCTTTTTCAGTCCGAGGGCTTGTCGGCGGACCGGGATTGTTTTTGCTTCTAGGTGCGCTCGTCTGGCTAGCTATCCTGAATGAAGTCGGCTTTGCTCCGTGCTGGCGCCTTTCGTTTTGGCGCGCTTTTCGCCGCATTTGCAGCTCGAGTGCAGCATTGTGTGTCCTCCTATTCGTATTTCTCTCACTGCATCGTACTGTGTATTTGAGCGTGTGCGTAAATACCCGCTTAGCTTTGTTGTTTCTGCTTATTTGAGTGAATATGGAGAGAAGGAGCTCTGTGAGCCAGTATCTGGTAAAACTGCTCTGGACTAAGCCGCAGCAAGCGTTTGTACTCTCCGGGTCGCATTCAGTAGGTCCTCGTACAGCAGGTCCTGCATGGCCAAACATTGTTTTTCCGAACTTGACTTTGTCCAACATAACCGTTTTAGACGCGAAAGCTTCCTTCTCGCCCTCAGACGCTTTAATGGCGACAACCAGTGCGGCGAGACGACGTTTTCGTTCGGCGTTCATGTTTAAACTCTCGGCAGCTGAGTTTTCGAAGCCACGATAACAGCGCAAGCCCGCTGTGGGCGAGAGTATGCGCGGATTGTCCGCTGCGTTCGTGTGAATGCCCGACGTTCAGACCGACTCCCGGATGCACGTGTCACGATAACCGCGCTGACGCGCGCGTACCATCCGCGATTCGCGGTCCGCACGTCTGGACCCACCTTCATGGAGATACGATCATGTGGTGGGTACACCAGTAATGGCAAGGCTTTGGGTTCGGTTCAGCTACGGTTTCGGGTGAAAATTCGGGTTCTGTTCCTGTTTCGGGTTCAGGTTCGGTTCCGGTTCGACACTATGCTTTAGACAGTCAAAGTGCCCCTGAATTATTTGCTGCCCTTTTCGCCAAAGGTATACCTTCATATTCGCTACTGACAGCATAATTAGCATTCGACTCGAAGAATTTTTTCTACTGCTAATTGCAACGAAAAATTTAGCGGCAACAACGCGGCACATAAGAGAGCGCGAAGAGTGAAAGAACATCTGGCGAGCGCGGCGCCTTGGCTTTCATGCTCATTGATGGCAAAATCACCGAGGTCTTTATCTGTGGGAATGAATGAACACCGTCCTGACGTACTTCCATCTCTTGGGGACACAGCTGGAGCACCTTTGTTACTCTACTCTTGACTCCGTAAATGCATCTCTCAGTCAGACCGCTATCTCATATGCGGATCTGTCACGCAAATAATGTCACAACTTCGGCTTCAGTGCCCATGGGGATTCTAGAGCACGTCAGAATGAAGCGCTCACCGTCAAAAACGTGACCGCTTTCCACAAACCAGCGCGAATTTCATCGCAAGCCAGGAACAGCAATACATTTTCAAAGCGACCAGTTATATGCATGGACACACCCACAGACCACGTACGGACCTTTGCAAATACATCATCTTGCCCAGTGTAGCAATATATTTATGATGACGATGATCACGTCCACGTTCACACCCCTCTTCAACGGGCTGTCACGTTGTTGTGAGCCGCCAGACATCACAGTGCCCCCTTACGCTGAGTTTGCTCGCGAATAGAGGGCAGCGCGAGATGAGCGAAGAGGACAGCAGTTCCTAGAATTTTCCTTCCCTCGGTGTGTTGTCGCACTCGGCACATCACTCACGTGACCTTTTCTCCCGTGCTCCGGTCCGTCGTGTGGACACTGACGTTCTAGAAGACCGTGGTTACCGCTCCAAACAGTGCACATCTCGGAGATACGGTCACGTGGTGGGTACACCAATAATGGAAAGGCTTCATCGCTCTTAGGCGTTTTTCAATGCCAAATTAAAATTATATATTTTTGTTTCCTCCGATATGGCACTGCTCCACTCTTACATCATGGTACTTTTTTTTCGAATATAATCTCATGACACGTGTTTCAGTCAGTAATTAATATACTGTCTCTTTAATGAGCACAGACCTCGATGTTTCATAAATGCTGCACTTACCTCCCAGTATCCAGCGACCTAGTACCAAGCACCCATTGCCAGTAACCCTGCGTTATTCCCAACACTGCTTCGTTATCAGATATGGCAGCTGGTGACTGAGTTCCAGTTGCTCTGGGAATGGGTATTCTAGCCAATATCGACGAGCAGTGCCAGAAAGGAGACAAATGCAAAACAAACCTGTTCATTTTGGCGAAAATGGTGGAGCGAGAGCTGACACGCTGCATGAGACACATTCACTCAAGGCGCAACGCTGACACGGTGCAAATGGTGAGAATTTTGTAGCCCTCCAATCTCCGAGATTAGACATGAAGGCATGCTGATGTCCTGCTACATCCCAGTCTCCATGGGTCACACATGAAGTATTGCTGATGTCCTGCTCCATAAGGTCGGTGGTCATGTCTTCATGCAGATGATGTTAAACTAGTCGCGAAACCTATGCCGGGTTTTCTATCAGTGACCTCACCACATTGCATACCTTGAGAGCCATCCCTAAGCTCATACCCATGACATTTGTTAGGTAGTCCTCAGTAAACATAAACAAACCTTCCCTGTCAGTTAGCTGTGCAGTGAACTCTTCAACGCATCCTGTGCAGCTTGGAATTTCCGCGATGTAGGGAATAGCCTCCGGAACCGTCCAGCCACGAGGGCTTTAAGACCAGCAACGCCAGATGCTCCAGCAGGTTTACCACTTTCTCTTCGTCAACCATGTTCCACTGAGGATCATAGTCAGCAGTCGTGTTGTCCGGGATGCGTATTCGCCAACTGCAGCCTGTACACCACAAGGCTTGAAACCACGGTGAATTTATCACGGTGACTGAAGATTGTCACAACGGCTTACCTAAAAGGGATAATAAATCCTCTTAAACGGCGTTATATGCCACTAAGCATCACGATTTGCGACCTAGAAGGGGAAAATTTGGAAAAAAATGAAATTAAAGAAACAATAAAACTACAGTACAGAGTGCGGAGTCGAACGGCCGACCTTCCATACGCAACACGAGCCTATAATCCACTGCGCCATAGCAGCGATGTCAAGCCGTCGTTCTGAATGAATATTTATAACCAGCCTTAATGTGGCTGCTACCTGCCGGTGGGCGGCGCTGTCATCGCTGGCTGTACCGGCTGCATTTGGCGAACACGCGTCCGGGATCCAGGCAGCAGGCGGGGTAGGGGTCCAAGCCAGTGTACTCCTGCGTAGAGTAAATATGCCGACTCTTGATCGAGAGCTCCACATTCTTGGAACTGCTGTCGCAGCCTTTATGGCAACACATCTTAGCCAAATTATAGTGGCAATGTATTCTAGACACAATGAACAAATATTACTATGCAGACCAAATACAGCGCGTACTCAGTAGTGTTCTCCAAATTATAGTACCAGTATAATGTAAGCACTTTGAACAAATTTTACTGCACACAAAATGCTGAGCGTACTCAGCAGCGTCCTGCCCCACCGCGGTGGCTCAGTGGTTACGGCGCTCAGCTGCTGGCCCGAATGACGCGGGTTCGATCCCGGCCGCGGCGGCTGAATTTCGATGGAGGCGAAATTCTAGAGGCCTGTGTGCTGTGCGATGTCAGTGCACGCTAAAGAACCCCAGGTGGTCGCAATTTCCGGAGCCCTTCACTACGGCATCCCCCATAGCCTGAGTCGCTTTGGGACGTTGAACCCCATAAAACCAAATCATAAACCAATCAGCAGCGTCCTGCTCCGTTGATGTGATCACGTTATCTAACTATTTCCGTGATAGCAGGACTGCGACGCTTTTAAGTCCTCAAATAGGTAAAAAATATTCTCCTTAATAATACTTAACTGGGAACGCGGGCAGAAAATTTTTTACTGGGGAGGAGCGGAGAATTAATTTTTACGTGGGCATGGTGCCTGCGTGACTATTTTTGCCGCTGCCCGTCGCGTACCCTTGACGCCGTCACTGATTTTCAACGCTTGTTGAGCTTCGTTTTGAGCAAGCATCGCAGGAGTTAACTAACACGACTTCCCCTCAGCGCTTTGCCACCCTTCTTCCTGGAGCACAGCCAGTAATTTTTTCTAGGGCTATCTGTTGTTTTTTTTTTTTCAATACATAATGACATGACCATCGACCCGCAAGCGCTAGATTGATTTGTGATATTGCGACTTGTGATTTTTTTTCCTTTCAAGAACGCTTGCAACATCGAATGGCGATTCATTCCCGCCACCTGCATAGAGGCGATTACAAACCCCGCCAGCCCAGGAGAAATAAGCCGGGTGCCGCTTCCAAACCTGTCTTCCAGCTTAAAATAAATATAATTTGCACATGGCATGCTTACACGGAGAAAAATTTGGGATTTACCTTTCTCAGCTCGAGCAGAATACGCCAACGCTTTTTCGAGGTGGTGACCCTGCTAAAAACAATCGCCGCGAGAGGCGTCAATCGTCGAAAGCACGTTGTGGGCATTTAAAGCACTGCATCCAACGCAAAACTGTCGCAAAAGTAGGCCCTCACAGCATACATGTATATTTAGCCGGGGTACGTTGCGTATTTAGCGAATGGAACATATGTGATCGTGCACGGTGGCCAAAGAGTTGCGAAGTCATCTGACCAATGGTCGTCCTATTTAGTTTCATTAGCATGGTATGCAAACCATTTCCTATCAAGGAAGCAGGCTGCTAGCCAAGTGTGATGGACATTGAGAGGATTCCGAGACGTGTCCAATGATAAATCATCGGCCACTGCAGTGTCCCCTGCGCTTCCTGCGGGAGAGGAATCAACGCTGGTTCACAGGGCGTTCGCTTGTACCCCACTAATGGATGAAATAGCGTGCACTTCTTTCCATCTATTCTTCCGAAGCGTACAACTAGTCGAATATTCTTGAGAAATTGGAAGGCCCAGCATCAGGTTTGAAGTGCTCTCGTTTCAATGATGTTTTCCGAGGGTCCTCAACAGTGTGAGACTTGTCCTGCAGCCGACGTTGGCGAAATGGTCCGAGCAAAGAAAGTCGTTTTCCGAAAGTGTCTTATGTCGATCGAGATAGCTGTGCCGCACTGACCCATGCCCTCTAGAGATTGCTATCCTTTCGAAAGGGTATCACAGCTCGTCAGCGCCACACACGATGTGTTACACGGTGGAGGCACACTCTAATTAACTTTTGCAACAATTTTTATCCGAGCAAATACCCCCTGCGTCCTGTTTCGCCGGTCACAAAACTACATATTGCAATGCAGCAGATTGAAGTGGCCAGCTACCATATAGTACACCAGGTGACTGTGCTATCCGTGCTTCCGCTACTTGAAGGACGCATCGATGCAGCTGCAGCAGGGGCGCGCCGTAGGTGACACCGGGCTAACCGCGTGCTGTGAAAAAGTGTGACGTCATGGCTGCCAAGAGGCTGCTGTGTCAAGCCCCCCTAATGAACTTGCGCAGGTCACGACTGTATGCAAAAGCGGAGTTGGATTACTGAAGGTGCTGGACGCGTTCTCCAAGTGCGGCTTCGGACGGCACAGAGCTCACCGTCGCCGAGGACAGGCACACGGTGAGCAGCTCACTCATTTCAGCCCGCGCGAGAATGCCGCACCCACAGCTATACGGTCTGTAGACGAAGCACGAGCACGTACAGTCGGACGAGTTAAAGCAGGACAGCGTAGAGTGAAATTTTAGTGCGAAACACCGACTAAAAAATTTGGCTCTGGCTTAGCTAAGGTTAAGCCTGGATATCTCAAAGCGAAAAGCTCTCGCTGCTTTTCAGCCAACTCCCAAGCTACCACTTCTGGATCGGCGTTGATGATGATGACGATGTCCTCAGGCTTAATGGCACATACCCATGGCGGGGGATTGGCCAGGGTTTTTCTGCGCCGTCCGACTGTTGCTTTTTCTTCTCCTTCTATGGCGAGTGTCAGCGCCTGTTCTATGGGGAAGCGCGCCTTATGTACCCCTCCTTTCAAATGCGCACTGCGCACGGATGTGGCGAATGGTCAAACGCTAAACAGAGCGTATTTCTCTTTGACCAAAAATGCCCTACATGAGGCACACACCCTACCCACGGTTTCACTCAACTTTGTACCAAAATCTATGTCCAACCATAATTGACCAAGCCAAACACGATGGCGACCTCCAAATTTGAATTGAGGCATTTCCAAAGTATGACCCGGGCCACACCCGAAATTTGGCCTTAGCCTATTGGGACCAAAGAATACTTGGTATAGGCAAAAACTAGAGCTTTCGCACTAGTAGTTTTAACCAAGTTAAAACCCTGACATCTTTTCTTGGATGCGTTTAGTATGCGCTCCCCGTACTGTCACACTTGTGTTGTAACCATATGTTTATGAACTTTCACAAGGCATGCTCTTCAGTGTGATTTTTGTGATTTTTGCAATGGAATGACTAATTTTCACAAAACTACCTGGGGCAGAGAGACGACGACAGAACGAGCGTTTTCTCTCAAGTGCTACTTATAGTATACAAGCCACGAAGCTATCCAAACTTGCATTACTGGAAAGACGCGCCGACGCAGCTGCAGTAGGGGCTCGCCGTTGCTCGCACCGCGCTAACCATGTGCTCTGGAAAAGTGTGACATCAGGGCTGCTGTTTGAAGCCCCCGTAACGAATTTGCGCAGGACACGACTGTTTACGAGCGCGGCGTTGGATGCCTGGAGGTGCTGGACGTGTTCTCCACGCAAGTGCAGCTTCGGATGACAGAGCTCACCGAAGACAAGCACACGGTGAGCACATCATTCATTTCAGGCCGCGCAAGAATGCAGCACAGTTTACTGAATGGTCTGTAGACGAAGCACAAACTCTGACAGTGGGGCGAGTAGCAACAGGACTGCGGAAAGCGCAGTTTTTTTATATGTCTATAGTATGTGCTCCTCATGCATACAGCGACAGCGGTGTTGCAGCCGTGATATTTATGAAGTATCACAAGGAAACCTGTTTTTGGTATACTGAGAGAGCAATCATGCTTGTGTGTGATTCTTGAAGTGAAGCGATAACCCTGACAGGAAGGCCTGAAGCAGAGAGACGACAAACAGAACGAGCGATTACTCTCAACCGTTTTATTTTTTTGGCGGGAAAAGCTTTTATAGGAATGGCGGAGGGTGGGCACACACAGTTATGCCTGTGCTGTCGTGGTGAGCTTGATGGATAGGCTGCTCACATAGTCATCCGGCAGTGCATGTCAGTAGGACACGCACGAAGGTATACGTCGTCCAGAAAGCGTAACCCCCCCCCAATAGGCCATTCACAACCAACAGGCTCATCTCCACCGTCACGTACACCATACACCACTCACCAAGGAGTCGAACAATACATTCAGACAGAAGAATTCCACACCAAACGCAGTTACGCAGGAACAAGCAACCTGTACATTAAAGGGGTCATTTATGATCTCCCAACAAATCGTGGCGTTCTAGCCACGACCGTTGTTATGCATACTTAAAAAAAGAAGCAGGGCTCTACGTGGGCATTTTAGCTAAAAATTGCAATTTGAAGTTGACTCTAAGCCCCTCCCCCGACAGCGCCGCCGTCTGGTGGAAAACCGATGCAAAATCACCTTGACACATTACAGTTAAGCCGCCGAGATCGGCAGTAGACAGAAAAGGGAAGGACACGGACCTCTGTTGCCTTTGTCCCCATGCCGTCACTCCCCCCCCCCTCCCCCCCTTTACCCTCAGCACTCCTATCCCGAACAGAGAGCCACCCACTCCCCTACGCTCGTTACGAGGAGTGCGCAGTTCACTCGTTCAGTTGAGAGAAAGCACGTGAGCGTTGGTTCACGGCGTCATGAATCGCGAGCGCGTTAGTCTTACCTGACTACCACACGGTACAGCACAAGTTTTAAAAATTCAATTACAAATTACTCGTTGCACCAAATGACCTCATCCCCAGTTGTTCCGAGAGTCATAGCGAACAAAATGAGTCTGAAAAACGCAGTCATAACCCATTTAAATGTTATTCGGTGACAGCACCCACACATCACACAGCCATTCTCACTCCTTAAACCTTACCAGTTATCAACAGTACACCGACACAAACCTAAACACACCCGCAAGAATCGGCACGTGTTACATGCGGGCTCTCGGTGACCTTGCTTACATATGCAAGCCCGCACGTCTTGGTTAAGCCACAGGGTGTCTTAGCAGATTATCTCGGCAGCAACCTCCCCATCTTTATCACTACCCATACATTCAAAACCAAAATATTTCTTCCCCACTCTTCTCTTCCGTGATATGTCAGTGCACATTAAAGAACCCCAGGTGGTCGAAATTTCCGGAGCCCTTCACTACGGCGTCCCTCATAGCCTGAGTCGCTTTGGCACGTTGAACTCCAATAACCCAAAGCACTCAACTCCTCTGAGAGCGAGACAAACTTGGCTCTCATCTTGCGCCAGAACCAGCTCCCTGGGCGAGTAGGATTGAGCAAGCTTTACACACCCCCAGCAAACGAGTCAAGAAGATTATTCAATTTGATCTACAAAAGACACAAAGTGAACAAGGAAGGGGAAGGGGGCTTCTGTTCACCTGGGCCATACGAAGTCTTCTTGTCGAAACGCTGGCAAGCACCCTGAGGCTTTCCTCTTCCTTGTTCTCTTTGTGATTGTGAGAACCGTCTCGCTACCTTGATCTACAAAAAGGGCACTGACATCAACCGAACTCTACAAGACATATGCACTGCGAAAACAATTCTATCGATTGGGACGGAATCACTTGTCCTGGGTCCCCGCAGGGAGGCGTCTGCAGCATGCAGACGTTGGTGAGTGGCGACACCACGGGGTTAACCCGAGCATCCGCAGGGACATCCCCGCAGGGGGATGATGGTGAACAATGCGTCACCACGGACCCGAGCATCCGCGCTTAGCCGTGCGTGGCATCGCCGTGTCCGGGGAAAAGGGGATTCTGGTGGTTGAGCCGATGCCGAGCGTTTGGACCCTTAAGGCCCCTCGGCGGAGGCAACACACCACTTTGGCCCCAGCTTCCTGCAGACGGCACCTCCGGCCTGACCCAACCGGAGGAAATCGGCAGTCGCCTTTTCCTGTCCTCCCCTCTATCTTTCACTTTCCTATTCCCTTTCTTACAACTTTCCTGTATCCTCCTCTCTTCTTCGTTTTTTTCCTCTTTTTCCTGGCGGCGAGGGTTAACCGTGTGTGACCAACTACCCTGAGTTGAGTCATATTAGGTTATAGCATACTCCTTCAATGCTTTTATGGTCATGAAACTTCTCCGTAACGCTATGGGAGAGCTTCATATGTTGACCGCTCCTTCCGCGAGGCGGCGCTAAGAGTCCTGTGGGGGCAACAACGCGAGGGAGCGGGCGTCTCTACGGCCGCGAGTCTGCGGGCGGAATGGACGCCGGCAGTGCAGCAGCAACTATTTTCTCTTTGCACTTTGCATTCGTTTGCAAAATATATGTACTGTGCACGTGACGTGCAAGCCTGCGCTGCCGAATACTTGCTGCGTGACGGGTTGCCGCTCCGGCTACGGAAGTACGCAGGAAAAGGCCTCGCTGTTCTGTCTGCCGATCGACGCCGAGCAGCGTAAAATATGGAAGCAGGCGATACCCCGACAGGAAAGCGGTGGCTTTAGCTTCGACTTCAAGCATTTCCGCGTCTGCTAGAGGCATTTTGCCCCGCGGATTTAATTCGGCCTCACGAGTTCGTGATCAACGGAGAAGCAGCCTCGCCGCAACGCGAGAAGCTGAAACTCAGGCCCGGCGCCGTCCCACGGGTATTCGAAGGTCTGCCAGCGTACTTGAGCACGACTCTGTGACGATGTTGCCTTTCAGACAGCTGTATTCTTCAATGTGCTCATGGCTTTTCGTGCTCAGGCACTACTTCATGGGGTCAAACCCAACCAAGAATCTTGTGGCGTCCCTGAATTTAAGGGGCAGAAATAAAATAAATATTGCCGCGACTGGAAGTTTTGAACCCCCGGCGGCACGAACGGATCAGCTTCGCTGGCCACTGCACCAGAGCACTGTGCTATCGCAGCAGCCGATCAGTCCTCGTGTTGTTGTTGTTGCCTCAAAAACGATGGCACATACCCACGGTGGGAGATCGGCCAGGGTTTCGAGCAGACCAAAACAAGGAAAGACTAAACTGCAACATACTCTCGCGCTACGGGCATTGTACACCGCCATCTTCATCAACTTCTGCCTTCGGAACGAACACATCAAACCAGCTTAACCTCCATCAGAGCTAAACTCCAGCCTAATATCGTCGCCAGTCGTGCCAACAAGCAAGAACCATGAGCCAAACAGGCTAAACACATGCGTTCGCACGTCTGCTCGGTTTAACCACATTCTGATACTCTCCTTTCTCTTTCTTTTTTTTATCCCCTCACCCCCTTCCCCCCGTGTAGGGTAGCAAACCGATTATTATTTCGGTTAACCTCCCTGCCTTTCCTCTTCTATATCCTCCTCCTCCCTTGTACATGTTTCTCCGCGATTTATATCATTGCTCATTTTTGGTTTATTGCGTGACCTCTCACAGCTTGTCTCTTATTTTGGTAGCGCGAAGCTAGCACATGAGCAATGGACAACAAAAATACACAATTAACTTGCACTCGTCAGCGACTCCGTAGTCACAGCGTGACAAAGTGTAAATATATGGCTTATGTAGCAAAAGACTTCAGCAGCTGGCTTTGCCACCTCCGAAAGTGTCAGCAAAAAATAAAATAAAACTGAGATAGCACCATCGAACTTACAGTGCAATCGCCATGAGATCACTTTTTTAGCGCGCACTCTAGTTCTAAAAATGCAACCATAATGTCTTGTTTTCAGCATTACTGAGATTGCAGTATCTCTCACAAGGTAAACGCCAGCCTTAAGCAGCCTTGCGCACTTTGATGAAAGCGAGGACTCGGCCGAGACAGGCGCAACCCAGACACATAGATATGTTACTGATCGCTACGCTGGTTATTCGATCCAGAATGAAGTAGGCAAGTTGCGGTAAAAATGAATGCGAAGGCTGGACCAATGCACCAAAATCGCTTTTTTGTAAAAAGCAACGAGAGAAAGTAAGCGCATTAATTGTTTGCCAGAAAACAGCGCTAACAAGGTTTACTAGCGGACACCGTCGATCGCACAGGGTTTTCAGTGTCTCGATGTTGCAGCCAAGCTTTCAGGTGACAACCAGTGAAGTGTCCATCCTAAGCTCAAATACCGATCCCCAGACAGCACAACTACCAAGCGAATATGAGCCCGTTGGCCGGAAAACAGCCGCTGCGAGCAGGCGCCGCGCAGCGACTCGTGCCCCCTCGCCGACAGCCGCACCACTAGCGGCGCGCGCTGTCCCTATATGAAACTTTGGCCGGAGTTTCGTGACCAGAAAAAACATTGAAGGACTATGGTTATAGTTAAGGTGTACAGCTGGCGTGGGCAGGACTTTCTTTCAAGTACCTGTCGCGTCCCCTTGTTGGACTCCATGGTGGGTGGCTGGCACCATGACCGAAAAACTAAATTTTTTTATGGCTCCCCCCCTTTCAAAACTTGATCGCTCTCTTAAAAGAGTGCGGAACGAAGCAGAGTACTTTTTTTCCAAAAAGAAACCAACATTCGCCAAATTCCATGTCGTCCACAGTGAAGTGCAAGATAAACAGGCCAGAATTCTATACCCCTTCATCGTATCGAAATGCTTAACAGAGGCTTTGGGCCCCGGCTACAAAGTATCAAAAATGGCCAGCGGCGATCTATTGCTGGAACTCCGAGATAATGTTCAAACTTCCAAACTCGCAAACATAGTGTGCATGGGGGAGACACCTGTCTCCATCACAGCACACCGATCCCTCAACACTGTCCGTGGCGTCATCTCAGAAAACGATTTTCTACATCTCGCAGAGAAAGAAATGCTGGAAGGCCTTTCCGATCAAAACGTCATTGATGTGTACCGAATCAAAATCCGCAAGGACAATAAAGATATAGATACCAAACACCTGGTCCTGACTTTCAACACATGCACATTGCCAGAAACCATCGACGTTGGATACCTCAAAGTAAATGTTAGGCACTATATCCCTAACCCCCGAAGATGCTTTAACTGTCAGAAGTTTGGCCACGGCTCACAGAGTTGCCGCGGCCGCAAAACTTGCGCGAAATGTGCATCAAAAGACCACCATTCTGAGGAATGTGACGCAGCTCTACGCTGCGCTAACTGTGAAGGCGACCATGCTGCGTACTCCAGGGCATGTCCGTCCTGGAAGAAGGAGAAAGAAATAATCACCATAAAAACAAAGAAAAATATATCATTTCGAGAAGCAAGAAAGCGATTCGCAGTCACGAACACTTTCTCTTTCACAGTGAAACCAAACTTCGCTGATGTGGTGCGCAGGGGCGTAGCACCACGCAGCACTCCGGCACCTGCCGCGGCCACTTCCACGGCGCCTGTGGGCTGTGGCAGGGCCATCCACGCCCCAGGCAGAGACAGCGAAGGCTGCTCTGCCAACCCCAAAGCAGGGAATGCCGGCCCATGGGCCAGCATCCCGCAGGATTTCCCCCCGTCGGGGGAGGCCTGAAACCCACACGCCCGCGGTTTCACCGCGGTCTTCCAGCACCTCCGATGAGGTGATGGATCTAACCCCCAGCCCGCCTGCTTTACAGCGGCGGAACAGCTCTCTTGAGCGAAAGAAGGATTGGGCCCTCATAACGGGCCCAGAAAATAAGTAAACACTTTTATTGTCCCTACCCCAAACATAAACATGGCTTTTCTAGTTCAGTGGAACTGTAGAGGATTGTTGAGAAATTACGATGACATAAAAAACATTTTAGGGTCAATGTCACCCGTAGCCTTATGTCTCCAGGAAACCAATCTAGGTCCACAACATATGAACATCCTGAAGCATTATAAAACTTTTAGACGAGATCGTGAGCAGGCAAACAGACTCTCGGGAGGCGTCGCGATTGTCGTACAAAGCGGTGTCCCTGCTCAAGAGATCAGACTGAAAACAAAACTTGAGGCAGTTGCAGTCAGCATTGTCAGCTACAAAACAATTACAATCTGCTGTGTATATATTCCTCCACATCTCACACTAACAGTCCACGATCTACAAGGCCTCATTGATGAACTTCCAGAACCATATCTAGTAGTCGGGGATTTTAACGCTCACTCCCCTTTTTGGGGAAGTGAGCGCTGCGACTCTAGGGGTCAAATAATCGAAGATTTTATCCTCACAAATAGTGTATGCCTTTTAAATACAGAAAAAGCCACATACTGCTCCCCTGCCTCAGGGAAAATGACCTGTTTAGATCTGTCTTTTAGTTCACCTTCTGTTTTTAACGATTTTAACTGGGACGTCATTGACAACCCATATGGCAGCGATCACCTCCCTATACTAATCACTTTAACATCCCCACCGGAAATAATCCCCACAAGGCCACGGCGCTGGAAGCTTCACCTCGCCGACTGGTCACTTTTTAGAGCAAAAGGAAATTTAGAAAATATACTTTTAGAAAATCTCACCATCGACCAAATAAACGAAAAGTTCACTAACTGTATCATAACTGCCGCACTCACAGCTATTCCTCAGTCGTCAGGAGTAGCGCGACAAAACCATAAAGTATGGTGGACAAAAGACTGTAAAGAAGCAAAAAAACAGCAAAATAGAGCGTGGGGTAAATTCCGCAGGTATCCGACACATGAAAATCTCTTAAATTTTAAAAAGGCAAAAGCTAAAGCTCGGTACGTCCGTCGCAGTGCCGAGAAAGCTTCATGGCAAAATTATGTTTCATCTATCAACAGTCAGATTCCATCTAAAAAAATGTGGGAGCAGGTTCGAAAATTAAATGGCACCTTTTCACCATTCACAATCCCTTTTTTAACCACACCCGGCACACAAACAAGCATAGAGGAACAGGCAGACATATTAGGGGAACATTTCTTTGCAGTCTCAAGTTCATCTCACTATACACAGTCTTTCTTAAAATACAAAAACACAGCTGAAAAACAGAGGCTCCCAACAAGTGGAGGCGCAAATGAAGAATACAATAGTCTAATTACCCTCCAAGAAATCAATAAAGTACTATCTGCCGGCAAAAAAACTGCCCCAGGACCCGACGAAATACATTATGAAATGCTTGCACATCTTTCCGAGCCAGCCGTGGACGCACTTTTAAGATTCTTTAACACAATTTTCACATCTGGGAAAATACCGGAAGCCTGGAAGAAAGCTATTATTGTACCGCTTCTTAAGCCTAGTAAACCCCCAACTTCTCCTAGCAGTTATAGACCCATAGCCCTGACCAGTTGCCTTGCCAAATCCTTCGAAAGTGTCCTAAATATAAGACTAACCTTTGTTCTTCAATCTGGTGAACTTCTTGATATCCATCAGTGTGGATTTAAAAAGGGATGCTGCACTACAGACCACCTAGTCCGCCTTTAAAATACTGTCAGAGAAAATTTTATACACAAGCAACACTGTCTTAGCGTCTTTTTTTATTTAGAAAAAGCATATGATACTACCTGGAGGTTCGGGATTCTCCAGGACTTAGCTGAGCTTGGCATCCGTGGCAGAATACTGAACTCAATTAAAGACTTTTTGACTAACCGTTCATTTAATGTCCGTCTAGGCTCAACCCTTTCGAGGGATTTTATTCAGGAAAATGGAGTGCCTCAAGGGTGTATTTTAAGCACAACCCTTTTTATTGTAAAAATGAATTCTCTTAACAAAATAATACCAAGGTCCATAACATATTCAGTCTATGTTGACGATCTTCAGATAGCGTGCACATCTTCCAATATATCTACATGTGAAAGACAAGTACAACTTACAATCAACAAACTGGCAACATGGGCAGACAAGAATGGTTTCCACTTCTCACCACAGAAAACAGAAAAGAAGAAAGCGTCGCTATCACTGAACATACTTAAAGTCCTTTCACGCAAACACTGGGGTTCTGATCGGGTATGCCTTCTACAGATTTATCGCTCTGTAGTACGTTCCGTTTTAGATTATGGCTGCATAGTGTATGGATCAGCAAGGCCGTCGTACTTGAAGCGACTGGACCCTGTGCACAATATGGGTTTGCGTCTTTCAACTGGTGCTTACAGGACATCACCCATAAAAAGCCTTTACGTAGAAACCAATGAACCACCACTTGCAGACAGACGAACAATGCTCACATGCTCATACATTTTAAAGATCCATTCCCAGCCTAAACACATCTGTTACCCACTCGTTACGAAGTGTCCATCTCGAACACTATTTACCAACAAACCTCTAGCAATCAGACCACTTCTTCTCCGCTTGGAAGAGAAATGCCAAGAACTAGACATAATGAACATATTACCTAATATTGCCCGCAAACCTGATCCACTCCCGCCTTGGTACTGCCTACCATCTGTGTGCGACTTCACATTAACACAATTCCGGAAAAAACACACACCGCATGAGCAGATATTACAAGAATATTTAGCACTAAATGAAAAATACGGAAAATATGAAGCATTTTATACTGATGGATCAAAATCAGCACACTACGTCGGAAGTGCTGTAGTTCAGACTAATTGGGAAAAAATAGTACGGCTACCTGACTGTGCATCCATTTTCACTGCTGAGTGTTACGCCGTCTTGGTGGCTGTAGAAAAAATAATAAATGAGAATATTCAGAACAGCATCATTTACACTGATTCTCTGAGCATACTAACCTCACTTCACCATAGCAATGCAGTGACACCACAAATTGGGGATATCATACACAACATAACAAGCGCCACAATACAGGGACAAGAAATAAAACTTTGCTGGGTTCCCAGCCACATTGGAATCGCTGGCAATGAGAAAGCAGATGAATGTGCTGGAAAAGCTCGGAACAAAGAAATAAGGAAAGTGAACATCCCCTACAATGATTGTATGAAGTTGGTACAATGCAAGCTAAGAAATAAATGGCAGTCGCAATGGAATATCGAAAGAAAAAATAAGCTACATTTAGTAAAACCCATCCTAGGCGAATGGAAATCATGCTCACACCAAAAACGATTCATTGAAGTTATTTTATGCCGTGTCCGTATTGGACACACACATCTCACACACAACTTCCTGCTCACAAAAGAAGACAAACCTGTTTGCGAGCAATGCGGACATGAACTTACCATAAACCACATACTACTATCATGCACAAAACTTGAATCATGAAGAAAAAAATATTTTGCAACATTTTACAAAGAACATATCCCATTTCTTCCAGCGTTGATTTTAGCTGAAGATGCACCCGTTAGTATGCTTGATGTTTTTAGCTTTTTAAGGGAAGCCGGTGTTCTTCAAAACCTGTAATGTTCCGACCCTGTGCTTCTCTACTTAGAACGATACACCTCAGCCACTTTCTCAGTCCTGAGAAGGAGGCTGAGGTTTTTATGAGTAGTTGGGCGGCCTCGAGATCCTTGGCAAGTCAAGGATGTCCACGGAGGTTAACCAACTTTTAAAAGCTTCTGCAAACAGCCATTCCTAAAAAGTTTGTATTTAATCAGCCAGGTAATAAAAATAACTCTTAGGCCCTTTACACCACCGTTTTTATCAACTTTGTTTTCACACTCTGCTCAAGCAAAGTTTCCATACCTTGTTCTTGGCGCATGATAGCCTTAGATGCTTATGCGCCAATAAACCCAACACAACAACAACAACAACTTGTCCTGGGCCCCCTCGGCCTAATCCGAACCTCGACAAGGACAACACCCTTGATGAAGTCGAACGATCACTGATTACCATACGCCGCCCAACAGCCCCCGGACCAGACCACATGACACACAGGGTCCTCCGCAACCTTGACGACACCTCACTTTAGGAACTGATGGAGCGCTGCCCTCCACCTGGAAACATGCACACATCACTTTTATTCCCAAACCCAGCAAGGCAGTCATCCTCCGAAACCTTTGCCCTGTCTCCCTCATCAGTTGCGTGAAAAAACTGTTTGAACATGTTTTCCAGCCAGCACTATACCATCCGTCCCCATCCAGGACAGGTATGTTGGTGAGTTGTTTAGCCACGAACTGCACCTTGTGGAGTGTTCTGGATTGGGAGGGTTAATAAAGGTGACACTCCACAAGGTGCAGTTCTCTGCTCCCTCCTACTGAAATAGCGTTAGCCCACTATCATACCTGACCTCCGCGCGGCACTATACACCTACGACACCACTTCATGGACGACAAAAGGCTCCATAGGAGAGGCATAAAATACTTTACAATATACAATTGATATTATCACTTCGAAACTGACCTTTATGGGCGTTAAGTGTTTTCCATTCGAATGATCACTGCACGTGATCAGACAACTTCCACGGGTTCTACGCATACACTGCGACACACCCCTGGCCAACAGACTCGGAATCCTTGGCCTCTATATATACAAGACACTTTGGGTGCCACCCTCATACAGAACTCCTGGACAAGGAAACCGAAATTAACGGCAGGCTTAATTCGCAGATTTGCTATATGCAATCAGGGCCTGTCGAAGAGGGGAACCCTTAACATGACAGACGCCCGAATCCCCAGCCGATTGAGTTATCACCTTTCCTATCACTTGCTCATCAAAACACAACAAGATAAATCTGATGTCCTTATCATAAATGCGACCGCCTGAGCACTCCGCCTGCAACTGTCAGTTTGGTACGTTCCTTATTAGATTATGGGTTCACTGTACGGTTGGGCAGGTCTGTCATGCCGTAAAAATTGGATCGAGTACAAAACTGAGGCCTAGCGCTCTCATGTGGCGCATACAGAACAACTCCCATAGTCAACCTCTGTGCAGAAAAAAATGAAACCTCCCTTGAATACAGAAGAATCGCTACCAAAACATATATACTATCCAGTTGTGGCGAAATGTCGTTGTTGAATATTATTTACCCACAAACCGCAAGCTACCTGGCCGCTGGTATTGCGGTTCGAAGAGATATGCCAGAATCTCAATATACAGGACACATTACCTGACAAATAGATTCACAACAGCGCTACGGAACGAGGACAGAAGGAACACGAAAAACACAGGACGGGCGCTGTCCTGACATTTGTGCAGCTGCAGGAAAAATAGTAAACGAGAATCTCACGAACAGTATTATTTACACAGGCCCCCTAATGGTACTGACATCTCTTCACTCTAGAAGTGCAATCACTCCGTCACTGGGTGACACCATTCACAACATAGCAAAAGACAAAATTATGCTGGGTCCCCAGTCATGTCAGAATGAAAGGCAACGACAGAGCAGATTTGTGCGCTGCTGAAGCTTGTGGGAAGACAAAATAAACAATGTATACCATTTAAGGATTGCACGAATTTAGTACAACGTATATTAAGAAAAAAAAGGGCATTCGCCTTGGAAAAACGAAGTAAATAGCAAACTGCGCTTGGTAAAGATAGCTTCAGGGTGAATGGAAGTCATGTGTGCAGCAGGAACGTTTCAAGCAAGTGGTTCTCTGTCATCTCCGAATAGGCCACACACACCTTACGGACCAATTCCTGCTAACAAAACAAGACAACAAGGATAGCTGCTGAGGTTTCCAACCCCCTTTAAAGGTTTTACTATTAGCCATTTCTAGAAATTCTTTCCTATGTGATCACTAGGTCGCACTAACGTTTTAGGCCCCCTACACCACCGATGATTCTTCACTTTTCTATAAAATTCAGCGGAAAAATTTACGTAACACCGTATGCTTGGCGCATGATGGCCTTAGTTGCCTGTGCGCCATAAAACACTACACACACACCAACCGCCCGATGCATCCCGAGGTCTGATGGCAACATCAGACAAACCGTTGCATCTCCCCCTCCGTCCCAAAGCAGAAGAAGCCCCAGCTTGTTCATCCTCAACACGTACAGCGCGCTGTGACGTTCCGTGCGTGAAATACCAGGGCCCATATCTTCGTCGGAATCTTCTTTGTGCTCAACCGTCGTACTCCCTTGTCTCCCCTTAAACGGTCCGCGTTCGGCGGCGCCGCCTAGACGGAGCCCCCAGCGGCGGCAAGCCACTGAAGGGGTACAATGGTACAAAGGCGCCGGCCGGAGGGAAAGCCAGCCCAATTAGGCATGCCTGGCCGTACAAGGACAAGAGAAGAAAGCTGCCGGCGGGAGACAAACGACATTCCAACGAGGGATGTCGGGGATGCCGCAGGGCGCCGCCGTGGAAAGGAGGAAGAAAGAAACATTCCAGTCGGGAAGACAGGAGATCGGGCGTGGCCGGCGGAGCAGATATAGCTGGCGAGAGCGGACGAAAGGCACGCAGAGGACGAGATCGTTCACGGAAAATGGTCCTTCAGCGCCGAAGCCGGACGGCGCGCAGCTTCTGCCAGCCACCGACGGATCGCAACTCCGGAGACCCTCCATCGCCCCCATGACGGCGTCGCCACGTAAGCTCGGGCACCCCAGCCTCTGATGTACAATGTATAATTATTGATTACATCATTTTGTTTAAACTGAGCCATTCGGTGTCTTCTTGCCTCTCCGTCCCGTGTGGACCTGCGCATTATGTGGGGTCGTCACACTGGTGTCAGAAGTGGGGTCTCAAAAGCAAATGTCCTCTGAATGCTGCGACATTCATGACTTCAAAATTGTAATCAAAGGAGAATCACGGGACTGATTGTGCGACTTCGACCCCCATTTGAGAGGCTTGAGGCACCGGAGGGCTGGAGCGGAAAAAAAAAATGTCTGTAACTGACGGAGCTCCCACTCCACAGCCGTCGCTCGGAGCAAGCATGCTGGCATTAGGAAGCGTCATTCCGACGTTTACGGGGGATAAGACAGGGCTTCCAATCTGCGATTTCTTTTCCATGCTAGAAGAGATTGGGAAAATGGGAGGATGGTCCGATGCTCAAATGCTGGGAATGGCGAGGTGTAAGATGGCAGGAGCTGCTCATGATTTTGCTTGGCGAGACGAAAAAGAAAAATCCACAAAATTATTTGCGGAATTTAAGAAGCTCGCGTTCGAGCATTTCGACACTGAACCACGTCATGTGCGGGTACAGAGGTTCCGTGACGCCGGACAGATGGTAGGGGAGGACGTGCGAACATTTGCGTCGCGGCTTCAGCGCCTAGCTCGCGATACGCTGAGTAGGGAGGAGGAAGGAGACCAGCTAAAGAAGAAATACGCGGAGGAACTACTTAAAGAGGAAATGACCGCTTTGTTTGTGGCTGGTCTGCAAGACCCCGTGCGCCGGTTCGTGCTCTCGCGCAAGCCGAGAAATTTCGACCAAGCCGTGGCGGCCGCATTGGATGAGGAACGAAATGAGGCGCTAACGGCGGCCGCAGCGAGAGTTCGCGTCATAGAGAGAGCGGTGCCCAACCCTGAGGTTGCTCTCTTGACAGAGCGGTTAGATCGCTTAGAGCAGCTGCTATCTCAGCAGGTGGAACGCCAGGTTGAAGCGGGCGCTCAACGGCGCCCATTCGCTGGAAACCGGAGACCGCCACAAAGCTGCAGGCGCGGTATGCGAGATTTCGAAGAAATCGCGTGCTTCGCGTGCCAGGGTCGCGGACACATCGCAAGGTTCTGCCCAAACGTGCGCCGTGGGGAGCCACAAAGAGAAGCAGGCGAGATACGCCCTAAGCAAGCCTACAGCGAGGCTCCAGATACAGGGACAAAAAACTAGGTTGTCCTCCCCATCCTGATGAGTGTGGGGAGGGAGCAGTGGGTAATAAGGTGGTGGTGGTTTGTGTGGCCGACGAGGCATGCCCTGTTGTGCGTTGCAAGTTAAACGGTTGTTGCATGGAATTGTTGATAGACACGGGGTCAAAGGTGACCTTGCTTAAGGAAAGCAGCTTTAACACGCTTCGAAGGAAAGGGGATCGCGAGGTGTTGGAAGCGTCTGGTGGTATGGCAACCAAATTTGTAGGCATAACGGGGGATCCTCTTGGCATAAGTGGGCTCTACCGGTTACACTTCACTCTCGGCGGAATTGCATTGGAGCACCCCTGCTACGTATGCCCGGACTCGGTGTCTCTGCCAAACGGAGTGTCAGGTATATTAGGGCAGGATTTTTTGAGAAAAGGGAAGGTAGTAGTCTCATTCTCTGAAGAAGAAGTTAATGCGGGGGGCTCAAAAGTTCCGTTTTTGAACAGGAGCAGGGCTGAGGTTCGCAGTACCGATATTGACACCCGTCAAACAGTGGGATCATTAGAGAAGGTATATTCGCGGGTTGCCGTGAAGCTGGTCGATGAGGCTGTCGTCCTTCCGTGGTCGGAGCACATTTTGTACGCTTATGTGCCTGCAGATGTAGAGAGCGGCGCCGTGGGAGTGCTTGAACCGGTCGACTCTCTTAGTAATGGACTGAAGGCAGCCGCGTGCCTCGTGACTGTTAATGACGCCCACAGAGTGCCCCTACGGGTGGTTAACTGTAGCCAGCAGCCACTGAGCCTTCCCAGGAACAAAACATTGGCTTTCTTCACCTCTGCGATAGAGACACATGAGCCCACCGATACGGTACTCGCAACTGTAGAGCATGCTAGTCCTTCGGCTCCTCCAAATGCGTTGTTCGATCTTTCCCACGTAAAATCCAGGGAGAGGGAGGCTCTGGCTGGTTTGCTGAACGACTACCCAGAGGTATTCGCCGCGTCCAACCTGGATTTGGGCTGCTGTGGCGTTATAAAGCACAGGATAGAAACCGGCACTTCATCGCCCGTTTACCAACGTGCGTACAGGATTCCTTACTCCCAACGTGAGGAGATGGAGCGGCAGGTGCAGGACCTTATTGATCGCGGCATTGTCGAACACTCAAAGTCACCATGGGGAGCACCGGCACTATTGGTGGAAAAGCCAGATGGCTCGTATCGATTGGTGGTGGACTACCGCAAACTAAATGCCGTAACTCGCATCGATCCATACCCCATTTCCAATATACAGGAGACGCTTTCTCAGCTGGGCTCTGCCAGGTACTTCACGGTAGTGGACATGGCGGCGGGATTCTGGCAGATAGCAATGGATCCGGCAGATGCTGAGAAAACGGCATTCAACACGCCCTCAGGGCACTATGAATGGAAAAGAATGCCGATGGGTCTGGTCAACAGCCCTGCTGTCTGGCAGAGAACCGCTGATGTTATCCTGGCGGGTCTTCTGGGGAAGCTGTGCTTCGTGTATATGGATGACATAATCATATACAGTGACAGTTTTGAGAACCACTTGCGCGATATTGAGCAGGTTTTGGTGCGACTAAGAGGAGCTGGTCTCAAGCTGAAGCCTTCTAAGTGCCAATTCCTCAAAAACGAGGTGAAATACCTCGGGCACATTGTTTCAGCTGACGGCGTGCGACCGGACCCTGAGAAACTAAGATGTGTCTCGGATTTTCCATCCCCGACTAGTGTCCGCCAGGTCCGGCAGTTTCTCGGCCTGATCGGTTACTACCGAAGGCACAAGAGGAGTTCGCCAAGCTCGCTAAGCCGCTCACTGCCTTAACAGCCAAAAATGTCGCCTTTCGCTGGTGCAAAAACGAGGAGCTTTTGGGGCCCTGAAGAGGAAGCTAATGAGTGCACCGCTGTTGCGCCACCCGGATTTTAATTTGCCCTTCGTTTTGGCCACAGATGCGTCAAAGTTAGCAGTTGGTGCTGTGTTATCTCAGGTTATCGAGGGCAAAGAACATCCCGTGGCTTTTGCTAGCCGACAGCTGAGCCCCACAGAGCAGAAGTACGGAGCTACAGAAAGGGAGTGCCTCGCCGTTGTCTGGGCAGTAAAGCACTTCAGATGCTACCTTTACGGCCGCCAATTCAAGCTAGTCACAGACTGCCATCCTCTGAAATGGGTGATGAGTGTCAGGGACCCTAGCTCGCGACTCGCTAGATGGA
Organism: Amblyomma mixtum; assembly: GCF_055824585.1. Lineage (NCBI taxonomy): Eukaryota > Metazoa > Arthropoda > Arachnida > Ixodida > Ixodidae > Amblyomma > Amblyomma mixtum. The sequence goes on from NC_143012.1 coordinate 320,857,700, forward strand.
ATCTACAGCTGCAGGAATACTGCTTTGAGGTGGAGCACAAGTCAGGAAAGACACATCTGAATGCTGATGCGCTCAGCCGTACAGCTGCCGTGTCAGCTATAGATGAGTTTGTCCCCGTAGTCGACCCCGCCGAATTACGCACAGAGCAGTGCAAATATCCTGACCTGAAGCGAATAATCGAAAGCTTAGAGGGCGCACCATCTCACCCCGAACAGCTAGGTTATTTCATTGGCAAAAACGGCACCCTGTGTCGGCGCACGAGGCCAACCAGGAAAGGGAGACCAGAGAAAACCGCTTGGGAGAGAGTCGTCATACCTCGGTCGTGGACAGAAAGGGTTCTTCGCGCGTTCCACGATGCGCCGTGCGCCGGTCATTTTGGCGTAGCGAAGACACGCAGGCGCGTCGAGCGTTTGTACTTTTGGAGTGGCATGCGACAGGATGTTAGAGACTACTGTGCGAAGTGTCATTCCTGTCTCGAAAGAAAAACACCCAAGGGACGCAGGCCAGCACCAATTCAGCCGTTCCCTGAGGTTTCGGCTCCCTTCGAGCGGACAGGTATGGATATAATGGGCCCATTGCCCACGACCACTTCTGGAAACAGGTACATTTTAGTATTTGTCGATCACCTTTCAAAATACGCGGAAGCGGTAGCACTCCCAGATCAGAAAGCAGACACGGTTGCAAGAGCATTTGTCGAACAGATCGTGCTCCGACATGGATCTCCGAGGCAACTCTTGACAGATCGGGGAACGAACTTCGTGTCGCAGCTAATGAGGAGAGTTTGCGAGCTGCTTAAGATCACTAAGAAGCAGACAACACCGTACCATCCGGCTTGCAACGGCGCGGTGGAGCGACTGAACCAAACCGTGGCCGGGTTCCTGTCGCATTTTGTCTCGCGCGACCAGCGGGACTGGGACTTGTGGCTCCCGTATGCAATGTTTGCCTACAATTCCGCAGCACACGAGAGCACGGGCGAATCGCCATTCTTTCTTCTCTACGGCCGAGACCCGGACCAGCCTAGTGAAGTGCCAGAGGGCCCCCGTCGTGTCCCATACGCTTCACTGGACGACTATAAGGTTGAGCTAGAATCGCGCTTGCAAGTGGCGAGGGACATCGCAAAGGAGGCCTTAAAGAAAGCGGCGAAGCGCAGGAAGGAGGTGCACGATCGCGGTGCTAGAGACGCGCCGTTTGAGGTGGGGGACAGCGTGTACATCGAAAACTGCCAAAGACAGATTGGGTTGGCTCGTAAGTTCCAGACGAGGTGGAGAGGACCGTGCGAGGTTGTCGAGAAGCTTTCTCCGGTAAACTTCAGGGTCCGAGACGTGAACCGCCGCTTGATAAGGATACACGCAAATCGCCTCAAGTCGGCACCGGTTCAGTATTCACGAAATGAGGAGGGGGAAAGCGCAGATTTTGATGGGGACCGAAGTGAAGCGGAGCGCGCAGATTGTTCGCAAGAAACGCCCTCTCCTGCATTTGTTCGGCAAGCGCCCTCTCCTGCATTTGTTCGGCAAGCGCCAGAGGTTACGGCAGGAATGCCACCGGATTTACTTCATGCATTGCTGGAGGAAGGAGCGCGCGAGGTTGCCGCGCAGATAACGCCAAGAGAGGCTCCTGCCACGAGCCCTCGCGAGTCTCAAAGCAGACAAGGGGTCACAGAATTACTTGGTACGGCTCATGAACGCCGATATCCGCTTCGAAATCGGAAAGCTAAGTCGGACTAATGGCGTAAACAGAGCGGAGTTGGGGACTGGTTAAGACTGTGTAATGCTGCAGCTCATAACATTGCTATGTGCTTATGTGTTAAAATATCGGAGTTGCTAGTTAAACCTTTCTGCCATTAAGTAACACTTTTACAGGATGCAGAACATGCCCGACTTCCTTTCGTTTTCTATATATTTTTTTTTGTCTGTGCCGTGATTGTGCTGGAAGTGGGAGCTCCTTTGTAACTGTGGTAAATTTATTTCGTCCAGTTTGGACTAGCAAGGAGAGGCTTGGGTGCTGAGTTTCATGTTTGTCTGTGAAAGAAGATCAGTGCTGCCCCTGGAGACGCCAGTTATGACAGCTGCGGCATATGGTGCAGTGCAGTGGTGTTGTGTGCTGCGAAAAGTGTTTTGTCGGACGGAATGTGCGAGGCGATTCAGAAAAAGAAGGGGAGCTGCCTGGACTCAAATGTTCGGAGAACATTCTTCTGGAGGGTGAGCGAGTGTGACGTTCCGTGCGTGAAATACCAGGGCCCATATCTTCGTCGGAATCTTCTTTGTGCTCAACCGTCCTACTCCCTTGTCTCCCCTTAAACGGTCCGCGTTCGGCGGCGCCGCCTAGACGGAGCCCCCAGCGGCGGCAAGCCACTGAAGGGGTACAATGGTACAAAGGCGCCGGCCGGAGGGAAAGCCAGCCCAATTAGGCATGCCTGGCCGTACAAGGACAAGAGAAGAAAGCTGCCGGCGGGAGACAAACGACATTCCAACGAGGGATGTCGGGGATGCCGCAGGGCGCCGCCGTGGAAAGGAGGAAGAAAGAAACATTCCAGTCGGGAAGACAGGAGATCGGGCGTGGCCGGCGGAGCAGATATAGCTGGCGAGTGCGGACGAAAGGCACGCAGAGGACGAGATCGTTCACGGAAAAGGGTCCTTCAGCGCCGAAGCCGGACGGCGCGCAGCTTCTGCCAGCCACCGACGGATCGCAACTCCGGCGACCCTCCATCGCCCCATGACGGCGTCGCCACGTAAGCTCGGGCACCCCAGCCTCTGATGTACAATGTATAATTATTGATTACATCATTTTGTTTAAACTGAGCCATTCGGTGTCTTCTTGCCTCTCCGTCCCGTGTGGACCTGCGCATTATGTGGGGTCGTCACAGCGCCAAAAAGCAGCGGAGCCCCCCCCCCCCCCCCCCCCCTTCGCCCCCTCTGCTTGCGGTTATTACAAAAGTGCTAAACAACCGCGCGAAGAACCCGAGGAGATTTTAACGCAAGAAACGTAAGCTGGGGTTACAAGCAAGAGTGCAGAAAAGAATCGCAACACTGGACATTAATGCAAAATGAGGCCCTAACCCGTTAACGATACACAACAGCGCACAGCTAAACACCAACCCAATCCCACGATCACCAAAAACATCGCACAGTGTTTGTGAACCAACACGCAGACCTCCCTATGCAGCGACGACTACAACATTCAAACAACTTCCGCACTGAAGTCAATCTCTCCCTCTGCAAAAAGGACACTAAAAATCACAGACTGGAATAAATTCTGGAATCTCCGGAAGAAATCCACTACTGAGATAGAGAACCTTGCAAACTGGGTGAATGCACTCACATAGGACGTCGGAAGTGCCACATCCCGAGTAATCGGGAAACGAAAATCGTGGACAGCAGACTTGTCCACATGTGGGAAACACACTCCAGTATGCAAAAAAGATGGCTGAAAAACAAACACGGCCTCTTAAACTAAGGATAGCAGCCTTAGGAAAAAGATTGAAGCACACGCAGTACACCTAACCCGTCAACAGTGGGACCAGATTTGCAACTGCATGGAAGCAAATCTGGATTTGCTTCCATGCGGTTGCAAATCTGGGACTGAAAAACACGTGGAAGCTTCTACGTTGCCTCTTAGAAGCATAAAACACTAAAGACTCCCAACAACGTAACGTAAATCGCAGCGCCAAGAAATTAAATGTGGAAGACAGCGCTTTGATCCAAAACTTAAAAGACGGGTATCTTACAACCACAGCTAGAAGCCTACCCCTCAAATACTCAAGCCCTCTGAACCCCGCGTTTGACGAAGACATATCGACAAGGGAAGTGAGAGTAGGTATGCACAAGCTGCGCACCATGTCGTCGCCGGGCGCGGATAAAATCACCAACAAAACATTACTGAACCTGGACGAAAATTTGGTTCAAGCCGTAACCAAGCTTTTCGATGAACACTGGAGAGGGGCACCCCCTCCCGGAATGGACCTGCGCTAAGGTCACCTTTATTCTAAAACCAGGTAAACCAGTTCAATTGGCAAGCCTCCGTTCCATGTCGGTCACCTCGTGCCTAGGAAAACTGTACGAACACGCTATCCTCGGCCGTTTCCAAACCCACATGCTAAAACACGGCCTCTTCCCCCATGCGAGGCTGGGATTGAGAAGCAAACTGTACACGACGCAGGACGTGATGCTTCAAATCTCAGAAGTGGGGGTGTGCGAATATCAAATTTTTCGAATACGAATCGAATACGAATAATCAAGGACAGACACATTTAACCACTACAAAACATTTATTTGAGCACCCAAGAACATCACAGTTCAACTATCAGTGATGAAATGAGCACGAAAGGTGCGTGTGGCTGCACAAAAAGTATCAGTCTCGAGCACTGTTCTTAGAAGAGTGAAAATATCAGATAAGGTGGCTAGGACACAGCATTGATCAAGGCTAGCTTGCCATAAGCACAAAAGCGCGTTGCTGGGATGAACATAAAAGGTTGTCAGCTGCTCTACTTGGTCAGGCAGAAGTAGTTCCCTTCTATCTGAAACAACTTCTCCAGCTACAGAAAATGCCCTCTCAATTGGCACTGAACTGGCTCGTATTGCGAGGTATTTCGTGCACTGCTCTGACTATACCAGCTTCGCAGGTATACCCACAAAAAAGTTCACCAGTGCAGTCAGCTACTGCATGGCCCAACTGTAGTGCCTAGAACCCAACGTTACGCATTGCTCTGGGCGCCGCCATGTTGTTATGTCTCTGTCGATAGGACTTGCGGACCAAAATAAACGCCGGTGCTCGCAGTAGAATATTCGCGTCGTGTCGAATAATCGAAACAACACGAATATGTGGATTTCGAATCGAACACGATTAATAAAAAAATATTCGAATTATATTCGAAAATTTCGAATATTCGCACACCCCTACTCAGAAGAAATTCTACACCTGAGACACGGCAGACGCACGAAACCAAACTAAACGCACTATCTTACTGAGGTGTAGGGGCTAGAACACACGCGTATTTAACCGCCTTTATGAGTAACAGGACGGCGGAGATATGGTTTGGGTCCACACAATCCCCCTCGTTAGCTCTAGAAAGCAGGGGCACATCCCAAGGCTGAGTTTTATCTCCACTACTCTTCGACACCACTCCCATACCCATGGGCCGAAAATTAGAGCGGATCCCACTCCTACGCAGACGACCACGCCAAAATGCCGGCGAAATGGAGGAAAGCCTCCAAGCGGAAGCGGTACGGACTGCGTGGCCTGTATAGGCCTTGCACACTGGCTGACCGAATCCTGCTGCTCCACCCGACTGCGGGCCGTCACAAAAAGGGAAAGCCCTCTATACAAGTGACGGTCGACGGCCTCCCAGTATCGGAGGTACAGAAACTCCGCATCTGGGAACGTTTGTCCAAACACACGGTCATGACACATCAAAGCATCAGGCTAATCAAAAAAATACCAAACAAGCATTCGTGATTAGCAGAATGGTATACTCACTGCCCTATATTCCACCTCACAAAGATAGAAGAGGAAAGAGTAAACGTGCTAATAAGACAGGGAGAGACGAGCTCGCCTATGCTATTAACCGCATGTTTACAGGAGGTATTCCGGGGCCCGGAATGTGACCAGATGGGGATAAGATTTAGCGGAGAATACCTTAGTAATCTGCGATTCGCTGATGATATTGCCTTGCTAAGTCGATCAGGGTATGAACTGCAAAGTATGATCAATGAGTTATACTCAACCGTCTAGGAAGAAAATATGGCTGTTTAGGGCAGGTAGTGACAGCTGATCATGATCATGAGAGGGAACTAACTAGAAGAATAAGAATGAGGTGAAGCGCATATGGCAGTTTACCAATACCCCTCAAGAGAGAAGTCTACAACCATATTGTATCTTACCGGTACTCACCTATGGGGCAGAAGCGTGGAGGGTAACAAAGAGGGTTCAGCTTAAAGACAACGCAGCGAGCTATGCAAAGAAAAATAATAGGCGTGACGTTAACAAATTGGAAGCGGGCGAGGGAACAAACGCGGGTTAATGACATTCTAGTCGAAATCAAGAGGCAGAAATGGGCATGTAATGCGAAGGCAAGATAACCGCTGGCCCTGATGGGTAACGGAGTGGCTAAGAGAAGGCAAGCTCAGCAGGGGGTTGCAGAATGTTAAGTGGGAGGATGAGATCAAGAAATGTGTAGTAATACGGTGGCCGCAGCTGGGAAAGTACAGGGTAAATTGGAGAGACATGGGAGCGGCCTTTGTCCTGCAGTGGGCGTAGTCAGGCTGATGCTGATGACAAATCGGGCCTAAATCCGCCTCAAGGGACTTCAACCAACAGGCTCCTCCGCATGGGGGGTCCGTAACACTCTACAAGAACTGTCTGAAGCCCGTTGTACTGCTGGCTATCCTCCACAAACACAGGCAGATACATCCCAAGCCCCCCCCCCCCCCCCCCCCCCCCCCTGGACAACACCCTCAGCAAATCACGGAAAACCTAATCGTCCACCCAACCAACAACCGGGAAAGAGCTGATTTCACTTCATTTTTTGCTTGAAAGTAAAGTTGTTACTAATACCATGCTACAAATGCTTTTCCCGCCTGAAGAATAAGTAATGGAAACCGAGCGCTCGTTCTGTCAAAGGTAACGTTTACAGTTCGAAAATGCTATAGCAACTGGCCCGAATAATCGGGTGAGTGTAAGTGTCAGCTCCGAACTGAATTCTCGAAAACTGCACAAGTGTGCTTTCGGTGAAGAGTGAGTGTTATGAAAAGTACGAGAGACTGATGTTATATTCCGAGGGTTGCCTTGCGTGAGCAATTCGAAGTCGAAGGCAGGATGAACGTTATAATTGTAATAACAAAAGAAAAAGAAATGAGCACAGTTTTTGCATTAACTGCTGCGGAGACATACAGGCCGGAATGTATTGCGAAACCTCCCCCGGTCTGGTTCCGGTCCTAGGCCCGAGCTAAATGATGCAAGTGCTCTCAGCAGGTGTGTGGACGACCGTACGCAGAAAATGTTTTAGAAGGCTAGGCCATTAGGGTGTGTCCCCGAAGACAGTACAGGATTTCTTAAAAATAAAAGTAATGAGTTAGAACACTTTTTTTTCGGCTTAGAATTGTCAGCTGAGTATTACATCAGAATACAGCTAACACATTCTAAATAGCAGGCTGACTAACAAATACTCATTAGCTGTCTTTTTAACTATAACTAGTAGGCTGCTTAGTTATTGAGACCCCTGTAGCCTATCGTAATTTCTACATCAGTTTTTATAATTTCGAAAATACGCTTACCCTCGACGGTGTGGGCCAACAAATCTTGGCTATTTCGACGAGTTACGTGGCTACAACGAGGCAAAATGCACGCTCTTTCAAGAAACTTGGAGGCACAGCAAACTCCCTAGTGCATGTAAGACGTCGAAACAGACAACGTTTGTTGTGCCACAGCGCTGAGGGTAGCCGTTATTATTGTAAAAACTTTGGATGCTACTGTGGGCTGCAGGCCTCTTAAAGGTGCAGTGAAGCGAAATCTGAACTCGTCTTTTTGCCGCGGGAACTCAATCTACACGTTTCTGGCATTATTAGAAACTGCGATTTATTGCCCTGTGTGGTCGATTTCCCTAATTAAATAAAATTAACGTCCGGCTCCCACCTTTTTTTTTGTTTTGAATTCTCCCCGTACGGTGGGCGGAGTCGACCAACGCGCCACCCAGTGCCGTGGCGGCTTGCCGCTGTGCCATCGGCGGAGTAATACGTATGCTTCGTCTCACAAGATGTTTGCAGCACTACGGAAGGCAGAGCACTCTCGTCCAATCAGGGCTGCAGGAACACAAAAAATAGTCCCTCGAATATTTGAGCAGTGTAGGACCATTAATCAAACAATGAGCACAGCAATTGAAAGCATAATGTGGACTAAGCCGCCGCGGTGGCTCAGTGGCTATGGTGCTCGGCTGCTGGCCCGAAAGACGTGGGTTCGATCCCGGCCGCGGCGGTTGAATTTCTTTGGAGGAGAAATTCTAGTGGCCCGTGTACTGTGCGATGTCAGTGCACGTTAAAGAACCCCAGGTGGTCGAAATTTCCGGAGCCCTCCACTACGGCGTCTCTCATAGCCTTAGTCGCTTTGGGACGTCAGACCCCATAAACCAAACCAAACCATAATGTGGACTGGTAGATTTAGGTGGTATAGAGTGCTTCAATCACTGGTGAAATTAACAGACAAAGCCCGTACGAACACAGCTCTGCGGAGGCTTGCTGCGAGGTAGTGATACATCGCCATTTTCCAACATGGCGCCGGCCGAGTCGGTTGTGTCGTCAGTGTGCCCTACACCGACAGTGCGCTGTTTTTCTAAGCAGACCATCGCAGTTGGCTTCTTGAAGTGCTTCGTGTCGAGAACGGGGGCAGTTCAAGTACGAATGCGCTCACCAAGAGGAGGGCAAAACTCACTCAGGTGAGCGAGCGAACGCTTTACCAGTGGACAACGCAGACGTTGAAGGCGGGCCGAATGTTGTCCCTGAAGAAGCCGGCTGCGTTACAGCGATGGACAACGCGCCATATCATTCTGTGAAGCAGGATAAAGTGCGGCGGATGACTAGCCTCAAAAAAAGACATAGACTTGGCTGCCTGGAAAACGGGTCGCGTGGAGTAGCGACATGGTGAAGGCCGAGCTCATGAAGCTTGGCAACAACGTGAACACAGGTGGGGACCGATACCGTGTGGACTGCAGCGCCGAAGCTGCTGGCCGTCTCGATGTGCGCTTGCCACCCCACCACTGCCAATCGAACCCGATAGAGTTTGTTTGCAGCGATGTCAAGGGCTTCGTCGCCAGTCAAAACAAGACGCTTAAGCTGTAAGACGTGGAGCCTCTGGTTTGGCAAGGCATGATGCAAGTGACTACTGAGAAATGGAAGAATTACGGGCAGCATGCTATCAGTGAGGAAGATGGGATGAGGAAACTGGACCATGTCATTGACGATGCTGTTGACCAAGGACCATCTATTGTTAACCTGGACGACGACACAAACCAGCAGAGTTGAGTGGAGTTGTGATGAGCCCCATTAATGTGCTAACGTACGCGCGAAAGTCGGAGTACCCTCGCAGCGTCTCTCATGAGATATTGCAGACGGCTCCGGATTAATTTTGACCGCTTGTGCGTTGACTTTAACGCAGCGCATGGGGTTTTGCATTTCGCCAACATCGACATTCGGCTGCCCCGGCCTGCATTTGACCCTTTCATTTGCTTAATAATGTAGTGACCATGCTGGAATAAATAAATTCATTTAAACATAGCAGGAACATTGAAAATAACTGTGACGTGACAACAGAGGAAATGATACAAACAGGTGGCGACAGAAAAAAAAAGAAAAAGTGGGGCCAGTGCGTCTGGAACGGGCGTCTGCCTGTACAAAAATAAACAGACATCAAGCGCCCCCTGCTAGATGTAGAAAGAAGCTAATTAGCAGTACGCCTTCCTTTATATGGAACGAGCCACCTGATGTCCAGCCAGGTGGATCGGGCAACAGGCGCGTAGGAACACACTAATGTTGTGCGCGCCATCCTGATTGGACGAGAGAGCTCTACCTTTCGTAGTGCTGCAAACATGTAGTGAGACGGAGTATAGTAGCAAATAGTCCGCGCGTATTTTTATTTCTGCGGGCCTATTTTGCGACTATATTATCTGCGAATGAAACTATTTATTCGCGGAAACCAAAAAGACAAAATAAAGCGAAAGCAAAGCTTCCACGGGACTGGCTGAAGGCACTCCACGCATTGGTCGACTACGCCCACCGTACGGGGGAGAAGTAAAAAAATAATGGCGGGAGCCGGACGTTAATTCGATTGAATTGGAGAAATCGGCCACACAAAGCAATAAGTCGCAGTTTCTAACAATGCTCGGAACGTGTTCAGATTTTTCTTCACTGCACCTTTAATAATCAAGGTTTGTAACAGTAACAGTTTAGAAGATAGCTATTGAATATTGGTTTATCGTCTTGCTAGATAGCACGTAGTAGCTGCATTCTGATGTACTACACCGCCGACAGTGCGAAAAAAGTGCTTTTCGAACACAGAAAGCCTATTTTAGAAGAAAAAAAGATGTGTAAAGTCTGAAGTTGAACACTCACTATATACATCCTTCGCGGTCGCGTTTTGCTAGTTTCCCGGCAGCTGCGCACCACTGCCTGCAGGCTTCTCTAGAGCGAAGTAGTTGCTATGGAGGTTAAAACATGCAGAAACTGCAAAATCGAAGCGGCGGAATGTCGGCGCGAGAAAAACGGGTTTCCACGGGCCAAACCAAAGATACGGTGTACGCGAGACGACTGCGCTGCATGAGTAAATTCAGCGGGGAACTACTGATTGCGACCGCAGGACGTTGATTGGCACGGTGCTGGAGGACAGCTGCGAGCGTACATCGACCGGACATCCGGAAACGCGACGTACGCGCCTGGTTTTTTGTTCCTGGATAATTGTTTTAGCATCGTCTCATATCCTGATGTCCCGTAAAAAAAAAAAAAAAGGTCTGCCTAGTGTCTTTCTGATGTGTGCTCGCTGCGGTCTATTATGGTATTTGCAGCGGCATGCCTATTAGTATAACGATATAAAATGATCATCATAAAAGGAAATTGTTTACAGTGGCTGCGGTCCTCATCGACTCTCTCTGCACTTTCCCCGTGTTTGTGACATGCAATATTGCTGTAGCACCGCGTGAACTGCACAATGTAGAACTACGTACCGCATTCAAGACGGAGGCCAGTAATTAGAGAAAACTCGCTAAGTGTTAACGGTTCCACTTACCGGATTCTCGCAGACTTTTGTGGCAAGTGGCCATCAATTCGGCAGTTGCAACGGACTGTGATAATTGGAAGTGGTGAGCCATTCGCACAAGGAGAGTAAATTCCAATGATTGTCTGCAGCCTGCACCTTACGTTGCTCAGTTGTAGCAAGGCGATATGGACCAGCTGGCAAAGCAATAACTAGAGCTAGTGAATTTTACGTTGTGCAGTGCGCGCGCTAATACAGCAACAATACAAGACACGAAGATGTTGACAGTGCAGAGAGAGACAATGAGGAGTGCAGCCGCTGTATTGTGCGTACTTTCATGAATGTGCTAGATATTATGAGACGAAAGGGCACGCTGCTGCAGGTGCCTGAAAGATAGCAGCAAGCACACACTGGGCAGAAATACGAATCACACTGCGTACGCCCTTTTTCTCTTTTTGTTATGGAACATCAGGATATGAGTGCATTAAAAAAAAAACCGTACGTAGCGTTTTCGGATGCATTTCAGTATCAACATGCTGCTGCAGGTACCGTAGAAGTCCGCAATAGCAACCAAACACCGGCCAAACATCCGAAAGGCATCACGTACCCTTCTTTTTTTGTTTGCTGGACGTTTTGTTTTTCATGAACGTTCATGGAGCAAAACGTCCAGTAAAAAAAAAAAAGAGCGTGTGTACGTGGTGTCTCTCGGACTTCTGCGGTGCCTGCAGCAGCGTGCGCACTCCTCCCTCGAATTCGGAACAATGGGAAAGAAAAAAAGAAACTTCCTCCGCAGGAGCAACGGGCATCCGCCCTCTGGATACCCGGGGGGACAGCGAGAAGAAGAGCTGTGCGAAAAAGCACAGATCCTCCCCTTGTCCTCCACACACGGCGGCCAAGTTGTGACGCTGGTGGGATCACCAGGCGCAGTTTTTTCGACAGCGATCCGCTGTGCCTGCGCTGGGAATCGAACCAAGGTCGGTGGGGATATTCGCCCAAGCATTGCCAACTGGCGCGCTGACCACTCGGCTACCGTGCGGCTCTGGTTCTTGTCGGCGTCCGCGAGTGCTGATAGAAGGGAAGCGAAGAAGACCGAAAGCGAGCATGCGCGGGGGATGCGGTTACCTCGCTATCGGGCGTGCAGCGGCCGCACTAGGGCGGAAGTGCGATAGCGCGTGGGGCACCAGCCCCGTCATGGTGGTTCGTCCTTGCAGATAAAAGAAAGGTCAGAATGCCAAAGCCGCAACTTGAAACACGATCGGTGCGATTGTTCGGCGGTGAAAAAGGTGGCCGCGCGGCGAGGCAAGATGGCCGAGAACCTTTTGAACGGGAATGGCTTTGTTGTAGGTGTAGAAGCGCAAGCCAAAAACTTATGGGATGCTTTAGTGTACGTATACAGTAGCACGCAAAAGCGTTGGAGAGTTGTTACATTTGGGATTCCTGGTGCCCCGTATCGGTGAGATTGACAGGTCGGGAAGGGACCTGTCGGTAATTGCGCGCAAAGGAGCGTTGTTTCTGTGAGCGAAACGTATGTAACCTCCTGGTAATTAATGATTCGTGAATGGCAGACATTTTCTGGCATGTGCGTGGCCTACCGCACAGAGATGCTGCCGTATTAATAATGGCAGTGTCACGTGCATTGAATGAGGAATGCGTCATCGGAGTTGTAACGACCATATGTAATCTCCACCCTCGCAGGCAGTGGCACGGAGATTTCAGTCCCAGGGCGAGGACAAGGAGGTGCGTGGACATTCGTCGTGTTGGGGCCACTACCCAGCGTGGAGTGCTCTTTCACACCTGCACGAAGGGACAGCAGGATACAAGTTACTTCAAGAAACACAAGGTTGCAACGGCAGTGCCATCGCGAGAGACCACTTCAAATTCGCAGGAGTTCGTAGGATTTCAGGTGCTAGACAGAGTGTGATGGGTTTCATTTATTCATTATACACTGTTCACTTTCCATTTGAGATACTAGACTGTGTAACTGGTCTCTTTCGTTCAGTATGCACTGTTCATTTTCCATTTCAGGTACTAGAGAGTGTAATGGATATCATGTATTCGGTATACACTCTTTATTTTCCATTTCAGATACTAGACTGTGTAACTGGTCTCATTCGTTCGGTATACACTGTTCATTTTCCATTTCAGACACCAGGCTGTGTAACTGGTCTCTTTCGTTCGGAATACACTGTTCATTTTCCATTTCAGACACTAGGCTGTGTAACTGTTCTCTTTCGTTCGGTATACACTCTTTTTTTCCATTTCAGACACCAGGCTGTGTAACTGGTCTCTTTCGTTCAGTATACACTGTTCATTTTCCATCTCAGACACTAGACTGTGTAACTGGTCTCTTTCGTTCAGTATACGTTGTTCATTTTCCATTTCAGACACTAGACGATGTGATGTGTCCCATATATTCAGTACACACTGTTCTCTTTCCATTTCAGACACTGGACAGTGTAACTGGTCTCTTTCGACCAATTTGCCCTTTTCCTGTCTTGTTGCCTCTTTGGGTTAGTGCAACACGATTACGTGTGAGCGTTCATTGCTCGCGATATTTTTTCCGCTTCGGTCCGGCTGCAAGGACCGGAAATCTGTATTATATTTAATAAACAGTACACAGTGCTTCAACGCTTTGGCTGTATGTGTACAGCGATGTACTCCGTGCCATGTTGGTCCCATCAACGCTTACATGGCACCAATCGAGTTTCAGGTTGCGGCTTTCGCATTCCCAACTCTCTTTTATCTGCACGGACGAAATACCATGACGGTGCTGGTGCCCCACGCGGTATCGCACTTCCACACTAGTGCGGCCGCTCCACGTTCGACGCGTGGCATGTTTCTGCTGGCACGCGTGATCTCGAGATAACCGCATCCCCCGCGCATGCTCAGTTTCGGCCTGCTTCGCTTCCCTTCTGTCAGCACTCGCCGACGCCGTCAAAAGCCAGAGCCGCACGGTAGCCGAGTGGTTAGCGCGCCAGTTGGCAATGCTTGGGCGAATATCCCCACCGACGTTGGTTCGATTCCCAGCGCCGACACAGCGGATCGCTGTAGAAGAAAAACGGTGCCTGGTGGTCCCACCAGCGTCACAGCTCGGCCGCCGTGTGTGGAGGACAAGGGGAGGATCTGTGCTTAAAAGCACAGCTCTTCTTCTCGCTGTCCCCCGGGTATCCAGAGGGCGGATGCCCGTTGCTCCTGCGGAGATGTCCCCAGGGGAGGACGGTTTTTTTTTTTTTTCCCTCATCATTCGCGGGAGGAGTGCGCACGCTGCTGCAGGCACCGCAGAAGTCCACAGCAACCACACACTGATGAGATGTCCGAGAGACACCACGTACAAACGCTCTTTTTTTTTTTTACTGGACGTTTCGTTCCATGAACGTTCATGATAAACAAAACGTCCAATAAAAAAAAAAGTGTTCGTGGTGCCTTTCGGATTTCTTGCCAGTGTTTGGTTGCTATTGCGGACTTCTACGGTACCTGCAGCAGCATGCTGGTCGATACTGAAAGCTAACACTCCGATGCCGAATAAAATATTACAGAGGACACTTGAGCTCCACCTTGAAGGTGGCGCGATAGCATACCGGGTGTTTTTTTTTTTTTTTGAGAGGTTCAAAATTTTTAAAGAAAGGTAAATTCCTTTAGATTTATTTTAACCCTGGGGCTATACCGAGGGCTACGGCGGACAGCAGGTAAGAGGCAAGCTACTTTAATTACTTCGCTGATTAACTGAATACGCTAATTAACTTTTATTTTAGGGGATATGTTGTATTAGCAAAATTGGAGATCGTCTTCCAAACAGTCCAGCCAAGAAAAAAGATTTTCATGCAAAAATTTTTTGCGCGCGTAACGAAGCGAGAAAAAGTCACCCTGGTAGGCAGCTTCACACTGTAACACAGCGTCTGTGAGCGCCTGTGACGTAGCTCGCTCCGCCCTGCACTTTGTGTCAATGGCCGCATTTGTTTTTCCAGTCCCGGACTACTTGCTGGCAGGTCTGGGCTTCCGCTCGGACAGGAAAAGCGTCATGGTCACATGACCTACTTGCCATAGGCTGCTTTCGAACACGGCGCCAGAGCCGGGCTCCCCCTCGGTTACCGTACAAGGACGCTGTCATCTGCTAGCAGACGATGCAAGCCACGGCCACTACGACGCCGAAGCAACGCCGTGCGCTCGATCATGATACTGAGTCTATTTAAAGACTGTACTGTCAGCTTAGCGTAGGTGCATTACAGAACTCAGCTTCGGAGGTATGCTCGTCGCTACTGCTTGCGGCGAAGTTTGCACAAAGTAACCCAACTCGTTGCGGAAAGGCGGATAGACGAAAGCCTCCGCAAAAATGTTGACAACAAGCTCTATAGCTGCTCCAGTATACGAGTGGTTCACCTGCGATGCTTTCAGGTAAGCGTACAGACAGCATGTGGCAAAACAAGCGAACAAGAACCTCTTGACGACACGAGCAAACAATACGCGCTCGCAGCTCCGAACGCGCGTCCGTGTGCGGTGGATTTCAAGAAAATAAACGAAGATGCAAGAACAAAAAGTCTTGCGATGGCTCAGAGAGGAGCTACGGAGCTCATGTGAAGGCTTAACGCATGATATCGACCTCCAGGAACACGAAAAGCACTCAAAATGCACACGGAGTCTAACTTAATATGGCTGCCAGCGCGGCCCGCAGCTATCGTCTTCTGCCTTCTCAGCAGCCCCAAGCAGCCCGCGGACTGCCATAGGCTAAAAACGAACGCGTTGCTATGGCGATGCAAGCAGGTGGGCGGAGCTTTCGGGCTGCCCGAAAAAAACAAATACCGGACTCGAGTCCGCAAGTAGTCCCGGACAGTACGGGACTGAAAAACAAATGCGCCCAATGCGTTTTTGTTCCAGCGCGGCATTCCGAGAGGCCGCGGAGCGAAGCGAGATAAGCAGCGATAGCGCAGGGCGCAGTGAACTACGTCAGAGGCGCTCCCGCAGCTGCGTTACGGTGTGAAGATGCCTACCAGGCTGAATTTTTCGCGCCTCTTAACGTGCGTGTAAAATTTTTAATTGAAATTGTTTTTTCTCGGTTGGACTGTTTAGAGGACGATCTCCAATTCTGCGAATACAACATAGCCCCTAAAACAAAAATTAGAAATGTTAATTAACATATTTAGTTAATCAGCGAACTAATTAAAACAGTTTTCCTCTTGCCTGGCGCCCGCCGTAGCCTCCAGTATAGCCCCAGTGCTAAAATAAATCTAAAGCAATTTACCTTTTTTTTTAAATTTTGGGCCTTCTAAAAAAAAACACCCGGTATAGTTGGTTAGGCTTTCCATTCTGGTCAGTTTGGCACCTTTGAACAGATTTTGCATTTTTTTTTCATTGTTTCAACTACTTAATCGATCAATACTAATAGTAATAATAGTGAGTTTATGCTGCACGACGCGCTGAATCCTATGACACCATCCGGAACATTCCGCGGCAAACGGCTGGCATGACACGATCTTTTTTTTTATGCAACCCCCAATTATTGCCGGCACGAGGTGCTGTAGGGTAAAAGCACTCCTCTAGCTTAGAGCATATTCTTAAGAACTGTGCAGAGTCTTAGGTGAAATACCCTTATTCACAATCTGCAAGAATGGCGGCCACGCCTCCGAAGACAAGATTGAGCGATGATGATGATGAGAGGGAAACGTACCAAACGGTTTGCGGTTGCAACTAACCCCGCTCTTAATGCCGACGAGAAGCCTGAGTGGAGAGGTATTCTACGCAACCGTTCAGTATGCATTGCAGACCTACTTATACGGCACAGTCAACGAAAAACAATCGAATTGGAGCATACCCGTCGCTAACCGGATCTCACGGCGACAGAAATAATTAAGGAAAAGAAATTCGAAGAACGAAAGTACTTAGGAAACCCAGGCAGGCTGGTGTCACAACAGTGCCCCGTTCCCTGCCTCCTACTAGAAACACGTCAGCCCTGAGAAGAACTGCGCGACTATTAATAGCGAGTCTTCCATTAGATCTGATAACATGGTGAACGTATCCAGCCTGGCACTCAAATCATCGGAATGAGTTCCTCTCTACGTGTCTAACCTTCTACCCCATGACGGGAGAAATTTAGTCAGTTCCAATTATACCAGGATCCAGATAAGTTCGCATGGAACTTACGCCTGCGTGAGTGTTTCCAAAACCGCGAAACGGACCATGAAATGAACGTACCAAGGACACCCGGCAAATCATGGATTCCAGCCAAACACAGAGGTAAACATTTACATATGTATACATCACTGGTATTCAATAGCATTTCCTATCATCATATTCAAAATCTAAACCAAAAGCAGCCCACAACAACCCCTTAAGTCTTCAAGCCTGTGGACCAAGGCGACGCTATCGTTGTTAAGGACAAGACCGATTACTTAAAGGAAGGTTTCTGACAATTCCAAAATAAACACTTTTACACTGAACTCACTGGCGACCCCATAGGAGACTTCGAAGTCGAAGTTAACAATCAGATAACATCTCTCCATCAAAAACAAAAGATGTCCCAGGATATGTTCAAAGCAATGAAACCGGCCAGACCAGTCCCCGCACGGTTCTACCTCCTCTCGAAAATTCACAAACCAAACCGTCCCGACCGTCCCATTGTCTCAAGTAACAGCGAAAGAAGCTCCGAGGAATATGCACTCGTCCCACTATGACCAGCGCCGCAGAACACGTGCGATGGCACTCCATCGAGTGTACGGCTCCGAGCCAGACGCCGTATGGGTGGACGCTGCCTGCACGGATGATGAAGCGACAGCGGGTGTGGTGGCCTCCTCACACTACCTCTCCCTCCAGACACCTCCCCAGAGGCTGCAGAGGAAGCCGCCACTGCGCTTGATATCACCCGCACGGAAGCCCGGTACATTTTAAGTGACTCGAAAACTGCGATTCTAAATTTTGCTCGATACCGAGTCTAAGTCCCTGCTTTTGGCATACTGGACTCACCCGATGCACCCCCACCCCGCCAAATGGAGCTGATATGGATGCCTGCGTACTCCGGGAATCCCGGATACGAGGCCGCCAACCATTTAGCCCGAGGTTCTTTAGACCGGGCTCAGGTGGTCTCGGATCGGGGATTCACGGAGAAGCGCATGCACTCGTTCAGCGTGCTGACGTAGGCCTACAGGGCCTCACGCCAGTTCTGCCCCCTCCCTAGATAACAAACAAGCAACACTCTGGTACAGACTACACACTCTCTCCCTTCACTCCTTCCCTATGCTCAGAACCCTTCGCCTCTGCCCGGCGGAGCCTCCCCCGCGGGACCTAGAGAACCTCAAGACATGGGAGGACTGGGAGACCCGGCTGGGCTGCCAGTGTTATCGACCTTAGTATCCTAACACTTGAGTGCAGTGGTGTCGTGCGGGGACCCTGGGGCGTGCCCCGAATTTCTCTTACAATAAAGTTTTTTCTTTTTTCATTTATCCCCCCCCCCCCTTGTCCGTGTTCGTTCTTCGTTCGTCCTGTCCACCCTTGCGCCTTGTACCAATTGGGATATTCGTAAACCGCCATTCATAATCTGAGAAAACCTGCCATAAGCGCTCCACCCCATTCTTATTCTTCTAGTTATTATCCACTCATGACCCGTTCTACACTGACTGTCTAACTCATTGATCATGCTTTTCACTTCATCTCCTGGGTGACTTAGGAAGGCAGTGACATCTGTGGATCGGATACTACTTGCATACACTCCATTTACAGTTATCCCCAACTGTTCCCAAACCAGGTCTGGGAATACCTCCTGTAAACAGGCCGTGAATAGCATTGGCGAAATCATGTCTGCCTACCTGACGCCCTTCTTTATTAGAATTTTATTGCTGACTTTATGGAGGACTATGGTAGCTGTGCAGCTGCTATAGACGTCTTCCAGTCTTTACGACACATATATTATTGTATCAAGGCGCGGTGCTTGGCTTGCTGTGTGCGTCGTAAGGGCGCTTGATCATCATCACCAGTCTGACTGCGCCCCCTGCAGGGCAAATGCATTTCTCATGTCGCTCCAATTAACCCTGTCCTTTGCCAGTTGCGACCACCGCCCACTGCTACGCTTGCCTCCTCTTGAAATCCATTCCATTACCCTTAAGGACCAGCGGTTATCCTGCCTTCGAATTACATGCTCTCCTCAAGCCCATTTGTTCCTTGTGATTCCAACTAGGATGTTATTAACCCGCGTTTGTTCCCTCACCCACTCTTCCTGCTTCAAGGGTCTTAACTTCACACCTATCATTTTTCTTTCCATGGCTCGCCGCGTTGTCCTTAACTTAAGCTGAACGGTTTTTTGTTTCGGTATCAAATGGTGAATTGCCGTTGATGATCTCAGAGGACCTGCCATATGCGCTCCACCCCATTCTTATTCTTCGAGTTATTTTCCTTTCCCTTTCATCAGCAGCTACTACCTGCCCTAAGTGCACGTACTCAATTACCACTTACAGCACACCGCTACAAATTGTGAACTGCTGTTCGCTTGCTAGACTGTTCAACACTACTTTGGTTTTACGCAGACGATACGATTGTCTTGTCTCAAGGTTACCGCTTCTCAGACGCAAGCTCCCAAATGCAAAATGCAGTTAGTGTAAACGTCTCTAAAACAGCTTATCTCTTTCCACAATCATTTGAAGAAAGTTTAACTCTTCCACTACTGTTGCACTCGCTCGCTGGTTCCGCATGGCTCATCTGTTAAATGTTCGGATGCCTTACTTGACACTGAGTTCGCCTGGAATGACCGCCTGATTTATGTATGCTAATGACTTACGATTCTCGAATTTTAACGTCCTGCTCACAGAACCGTATTCTGAGCCATTCTTGGTCTCATACATCCTCATCATCAACCTGACTACGCCTACTGCAAGGCAAAGGCCTCTGCCATGTCCCTCAAATTAACTCTGTCTTATCCCCAACTGTTCCCAAATCAGGCATCGGAATACCTCGTGCAAACAGGCGGTGAATAGCATTTGAGGAATCGTGTCTCCCTGCCTCACACACTTCCTTATTGGAATTTTATTGCTGACCTTATAGAGGAATGCGGTAGCTGTGCTGTGCAGTTGTTATAGATATCTTCCAATATTTTCACATAACACTCTTCTACACCCTTCATCCACAATTGCTGCACGACAGCTGAGATTTCCGCTGAGTCAAACGCTTTCTCGTAATCAATTAACGCGATATACCAGATGTCCCTGCTAAATGTAACCAAGCTTTTAAAAAACACACGGTGGCCTAGCCGTCTGAAACCAAATGAGGGTTGTTTATAGTCGCGTGACCTAGTCTGCAGTATTTTTTCGTTCTTCAAGGTTGACGAATTAGTTAAGCTTAATTAACTAACTTTTTAATTATTGACTTGAGGAACACGGTGTCAATGGAGAAGTTGTAGATCGCTTTGAGAAACAGCTTACTGAGACATTTGCAGCAAAGTAATATTTACGTAAAGCAGTTTTTTTACCAGCCTTTAACCATAACCCGCACAATAAGGAAAAGCTTCCACATGACAACTGTGCCACTTCAACGTCCCAAGACGCGCCTTAAAGAATAAAATCCATTTTTTCTGAAGTCCTCTCCTCGATGAGACTTTGGGTGCACATTGGGGCAGAGAAGTGAGCGAGCAGCTGGTCACGTGACAACTTTCTTTTAATGCCAATAAATGAATCTACGTAAATCGTAACTTGACAGAAACAGCACTACTAGCGGTTTTTCGGGGTGATCTAAAACTTTTGTATTGACACCTTCTTCCTGAAGTCAATAATTAAAAAGTTAGCTAATTAAACTTATCTAATTAATTAACTTTGAAGGGCGAAGAAATACTCAAGACTAGGCCACGTGACTTATGAACAACTCTCAGTTGGTTTCACTAGACTATGACACTTCGCCTTTTTTAAAAGTTTGGTTACATTTAGCTGGGACACCCGGTATATATAGGGTTTGGTTATATTCTGCTCATTTCTCTATCACCTGATCAATAGTATGAATATGGTCTGTGTGAAGTGTTCTTTTCAAAAGCCTGCTTGATCATTCAGTTGACTGAAATCTAAGGTTATACCTACTATTAGCGATTACTTCAGTAAATACCTTATAGGCAACGGACAGTAAACTGACCAGCCTGTAATTTTTCAAGTCCTTGACGTCTCCTTTTCTATGAATTAATGTTCGCGTTCTTTCAAGCTTCTGTTTTGACGCTACCCTATTCTTCTTGCCATTGTTGGGAGTTTTCGTACCATGTGCCACTGCACACACACTAATGCATTTCTATACATTACCGACTTCCCTAAAAATGTAACATCTTCAATAGGACTCTTTGCAGACGACTGTGTGGTCTACAGTGAATTAAACAATACTAATGACGTTCCATCACTCCAGGCAAAGCTAATACCTATCTCTAATTGGTGTTCGCAATGGCAAATGACGCTTAACGCGGCTATGTGTAATGTAATGCACATTTGCGTCGCAGAAATTCATGCTACGTTTCCTATTTTATTTCTTTTTCTATTCTGACGCCCCTAACAACTTACAAACATCTCGGCGTCATTCTAACCGCATGCTTGGACATCTGAAATTTAATTTTTATTTAGCACCGGCACCTGTCAAGCTTCTTGTGTACAAGTCACGTGTCCGTGCTAAATTCGAATATGCTAACTCTGTTATGCTAATAGGGTCAGGACAACCATAGACTTACATCAACCGAATTGTTGGTTTGGTTTATTGGGGTTTGACGTCCCAAAGCGACTCAGGCTATGAGGGACGCCGTAGTGAAGGGCTCCGGAGATCTCGATCACCTGGGGTTCTTTAATGTGCTGTGACATCGCACGGTACACGCGCCTCTAGAATTTCGCCTTCATCGAAATTCGAACCCGCGTCTTTCGGGTCAGCAGTCGAGCGCCGTAACCACTGAGCCACCGCGGCGGGGCCAATCAACCAAATGATCAGGCAGGCTTTCGTAAAGGATACTGGATGGTAGACCATATTCACGCTCTCAATCAGGTGATAGAGAAATGCGCAGAATATAACCAGCCCCTATATATAGCGTTCATCGATTACGAGAAAGCATTCGACTCGGTAGAAAACTCAGCTGTCATTCAGGCATTGCGGATTAAGGGTGTAGAAGAGTTTTATGTGAAAACATTGGAAGATAATTATAACGATTGCACATCTACCATAGTCCTCCATAAAGTCAGCAATAAAATTCCAATACGGAAGGGTGTCCGGCAGGGAGACATGATCTCGCCTATGCTATTCACTGCCTGTTTACAGGAGGTATTCTGGGGCCTGAAGTGGGAGCAGTTGGGGATAAGAGTTAATGGAGAATACCTAAGTAATTTATGATTATTTGAATTAATTGGAGAGACATGGGAGAGGCCTTTTCCCTGCAGTGGCCGTAGTCAGGCTGATGATGTTATTGATGACCTGGAAGCAGTACAGAGCCGAGCTGCCCGTCTTATCACCCGTAACTATGACGGGCTGTCGAGGGTCAATGAAATAAAAAAAATAATTGTCCCTAACCCCTCTTTTCCTTAGCAGGGCAGTATCACTCATGTGTCTTCACACTTCACGGACTCAAGGGCCAGCTTACACGAAAAAACTGCCTAGTTTCCAGTGTTACCTTTTCCGCAGCATAAAAACATTCGTTTTTGAGGAACGGAAATGCCGCTCTAACTTCCTGACGTCTCGATAGACACCCGAACCTCGCCGAAATAGAAGTAATAAAGGAGGGAAGAAATGTGTACTCTGGTAAGGCAATACGTCAACCTAGGTCACGTAGTGACCGCTATTCCGGATCATGAAAGGGAAGACAAATTTTTATCTCCTGGCTTGTTATATCTATTCTCAGAACAAATCCCATCAAATTCTGGTGTATCCTCTACCCTATAGACATAAATCTAATCGGCTCGATTAGATTTATTAGATTAGATTAGACGTTTAATATCTACCCCATCATTGCACACGGTAAGTATTCCTGATGATCGTACGATAGCCCAAATTGTTCCCATCTTCAAAACAGTTGATTGCGCATGCCCAGCTATCATATTGCCACGTATCATTGTAGCATCCGTTCGTTCGCGCAAGCTCGCAGAAAACGGGTGTTATCATTTTTGTTCGTGACGCGAGAAACGACCGGACTTATCTCGATTGTTCACAGCCATGAACAGCTGCATCTACGTGTTTCTAGATTACTCTAGATGATCTCGACCTGTTATCTCGAAGTTTCCTTGCCGGCTTTAAATTGAACGATGCCACGAGCAGCGGGCATTTCGTAGTTCGACGATTGACGAGCACGCTTGTTGCTTACGCCGCCACCGAGTGATTCAGTTCTTTTGCGGGCGCAAGTCAGCCCAAATAAAGAGCTTCGTTTGCAAGTCTTTCTGGTGTCTTCCTGACCGCTGGACTGCAGTCACTACAACGTGACATCTGGTGGAGGTGCTGGGTAACCTTCCAGGTACCGGACAACCCCTGCAAGTCGTGACGCCAGCCCTTTGAGTTATTCGCCGGAAGACCTGACTCCAGTCTACCACGCAGCCTCTGGAGCCTCCAGCCATGACTTACGCCGCAGCAGTGCGCCGTCCTGTACCTCGACGGCGGGACCCAAGCCCCTATCGCCCTTAGCCAGCTGCGCTGGAGCGCCGCCCTCTCGCCCCAACTCGCCCCTTCTACGAGCGTCGTACAAGGCCGAGGAAATGCGTCGAGTGGAGAACACCCGACCAGCGCCGCCCACAATGCTTCCACTGTGGCGAAGCCGGTCACGTCCTCCGGCACTGCCCATACAGAAGACTGGGCATCCGAGGGTTCTCTTACGACGCTCCACGACCCACGACCCGGCCAGCGACCAGCCGAAATCGAGGATTTTTTGCGTCGGGAAGGATACTCATCGCCCAGCCGCCTATCGCGTTCTCCGTCGCCATAGTCACCGCGCTAAGTATCTCCTAGCCGAGTCTACGCAGTGCGTGGACACTTCCCCAGCCCCCGAGGGTTAAACTGAATAAAGCAGCCTCTGGAAGTGAGGTTGCTTTTGAGCGTTAGAACTAAGATCCTCCATCGACGAAAAGAGAAGACCATGCCCACTACGATGACGACGACCCCTACGACAACGACGACCCCTACGACAACGACGGCCCCTACGACAACGACGACCCCTACGATAACGACGACCCCTACGACAACGACGACCCCTACGATAACGACGACCCCTACGACGACGACGACCCCTACGACGACGACGACCCCTACGAAGACGACGACGCGTACGAAGACGACGACGCGTACGAAGACGACGACCCGTACGACGACGACGACCCGTACGACGACGACGACCCCTACGAAGACGACGACCCGTACGAAGACGACGACCCGTACGACGACGACGACCCTTACGACAACGACGACCCCTACGACGACGACGACTACTACGAAAAATACGACGACAAAAACGACGACAACACCGACGACGACGACGACGCGGCCAGACTTGAAGCTTTTACCGCTGCCCTTACACCTTATTAGGAACGCTAAAGGACTCTTTTAAGTTCTCGAAGCATTCTCCGTGTTTAATTTCATTTTAAAGCATCGAGACGATGCTTCTTTGGAAGGGGGGTAATGCCACGTATCATTGTAGCATCCGTTCGTTCGCGCAAGCTCGCAGAAAACGGGTGTTATCATTTTTGTTCGTGACGCGAGAAACGACCGGACTTATCTCGATTGTTCACAGCCATGAACAGCTGCATCTACGTGTTTCTAGATTACTCTAGATGATCTCGACCTGTTATCTCGAAGTTTCCTTGCCGGCTTTAAATTGAACGATGCCACGAGCAGCGGGCATTTCGTAGTTCGACGATTGACGAGCACGCTTGTTGCTTACGCCGCCACCGAGTGATTCAGTTCTTTTGCGGGCGCAAGTCAGCCCAAATAAAGAGCTTCGTTTGCAAGTCTTTCTGGTGTCTTCCTGACCGCTGGACTGCAGTCACTACAACGTGACAATATATTATCCCCTACTAGCATAAATTCTAAACTTCTAGGGAACATTATAGCATCAAACTCAATCTCCCACCTAGATTCAATTAACCTCTTTTATCCGCATCAGTATAGCTTCAGGAAATCGCTTTCACGTGAAACACAGCTGGCCGTGTTCACCCAACACATACTTAAGGACATGGACCATAACCTCCAGACAGATGCAATCTTTTTAGACTTTTTCAAAGGCATTCGAATGCGTATCTCATCATCGTCTGTTTGCGAAACTTTCGCGCCTCGGGATTCCTACCAATCTAATTATGCTGGCTTGAACACTTTTTTAAAAGAGCGCTCGAAGTTCAAATCCGCAAATGACATCTATAGTCACCCTTACGAGATGTAACATCACGTGTCCCTCAAGGGGCCGGGATATCACCATTACTTTTCTTAATGTACATTAACGACCTACCCTCTAACATTCAATGCAAATTACGAGTCTTCGCGCATGATTCGCCATTTATAATGCAATAAATATCCCGACTGATAACCTTGTTTTGCAACAGGACCTTCACGTTATTGCATCATGGTGCGAAAAATGGCGAGCGCCATTACATCTGTCTGAATGCACATCATTTTCCTTCACTCACAAACCCACCCTTACAAAAATGCTTCTTGAGACAGTGTTGAAGTTCTCATGAGCAGACTCAACACGCCATGTTGAATTTTTGTTGTGGCCAGGATTGGCTAGTGTTGGTGAATTGTTGAGGCCGAGTTGAAACTCATTGGAAAAGTGGCCACTGTGCTAGAGTTGAGCATTCTCAATGAAATTTCTGCTTTGCGTTCATGTTGAATTCATGTCGGAATTACGGGAGTGAATCAACACGCCATTCTGAATCTTGGCTGGGGTAAAACAGCAAAAAATCCTGGGAATGCATTCGTATTGCGCCAGATGGATCGACTACCAATGCAATTTTCGGCGGTATATTCATATTGCTGCGATTTCTCGTTAACGTGAAGCCATCACCCCTGTGACGTAGCGCTGCACACATACGCACAAACACTTATGTATATAAATATACATACACATCCATACATATACATACACATCCTACACATCCATCAGATAAAGAGCATGAGACAGTACTGCACACGAGGCTATAGGAAGAACTGACAGCTGGAGTTCATCTTGATCTTTAGTGCAACCTCGGCTTCGCCCTTATATAGTCCTACTCAGGGGTGTCCGGACCTGCGCAGGTTATGGCCTGCCGATCAGCGAAGTTTGTGGGTTTCTAAGTGGACACAGGCCACCACCCACCGCGGGTTCGAGCTTCGCGCGAGCCAAGGGCCCCGATCAGCCGTCACCACACACACACTGGGACACCGACGCGGCGCACTCAACCTCCGCTGGGAGGAGAGCGATTCGCCGCAAAGAAATAGGCCTCCAAGTTCACAAAGGAGACGTTTATTCACGTCGTCCTTCAGCAGTACACACACACTCAATAGTCACCCCGTCCCGGGGGCGCGCGAGGAGCAAGGCTCCGCTAGCACGCCGCTGCAGGAGAATGTCCCCGCGGCAGTGCTGTGATCTCTCTCTCGTGTCGACCGTTGGGCCGGTTGCGAGAGAGAGTGGGCATTCAACGCAAGGTACGCCTATCAGAGGTCGCTGAACCCCGCTGGACAGGCTCGAGCCGCTGCAGGTCAGAGGACACGTGCGGGCGAGCTCGAGTAAGCACTGGTCCGAACGGCAAAGGCCGGCACGGACAAACAGTAACGTACGCACCTTACGCTGTCTCGGAGGGATCTCTCTCTCTGGGCCCCGCTCGGACGGTCGCGGGATGCGCGGCCGCCAAAACGGGTCCCGGATTCCCGCCAAAAGGCGCCAATGGCAAAGGCCCTTGGGGAGCCGGGGCGGAGCTGTGGCTAAATGACAGTGATTAGTCACCCAGCCGCCTCTCCACCGCCTGAGGCGGGAGCAAGGGAAAGAGGAGAAACAACGCGGGCGGCCGTCACAGCCGCGCAAAGGTGACGGCGGAAAGCCAGATTCCCACATCCCCCTCTCCTTAAATGCCCTCCTACCCATCGGCAAAGCACGCGGCCAAAATAAAGAAATCAATACACAAAAAAAATAAGCTACACTTCAGTTCCAAAATAAAGAAATGAATACACAAAAAAAAACTAGATACACTTCAGTTCCAGCCACAACAACGTAAGAAAAAAAACAACACAAACAAAGGAAAACAAGGCAAAACAACACTTGCGTACGCTTCAGTAAATCAAAACAGCTTGCAGATTATATACACGGTACACAAGAAGATGTGAATACAACTGTACAACTTTGTTACAGGTGGATGCCAGCCTCAAAGTTCGGTGGCGCGGCCCAGTGGGCCTGTCGGCGACTCACCGCTCGCAGACTTCAAGTTGAACAGGTTGGGAGGGCCGACGACTGATGGCGGTCTTCTTTCCGTTGATGTAGGGTGCGTTGATGACGACGGGGCCGCGGCAGAGCACTGACCTCGCGCCCTTGGACACGACATCACGTTCGGCACAAGACAGTTAGTACACCCCCCTTCACGCCGGCTGAAACGGGCGAGGACGTTCGGCGGCGTCCTGATGTGTAACCTTGGCCACAGCGAGGGGTCCTTCTCATCCTCGCGCTCACGCAGAAGCACAGCGGCACAACTCACAGGCGTCGCCTCGTCTCATGGTTACGCGCACACACAGCCACAAACACAAACACATGTACACCGGCACGTGCGCGGACACCGGTCGGCGACAACGATCCCCTAGCAGAAGCGTCCAGAGGCGCCGCGGCGAGGGTCAAAGGGTGCACTTTCCGCCCCCATCGCCCCAAACGCCCCGCCAACTTCCCCTCCATACGGGCCGCACAAAACTCGCACCGCGGCACACGGCTCCTTAACGAGCCAACCACCCACAGTCGGGCCGGAAAGGAGAAAAGGCGCGCCGTACAAACGACACCCATCTTTTGCTTCTAGAAGATAAGAGCAAGCGCGAGCGGGCTGAAGTTTGCCTATGTACAAGTCGGGTAAAAAAAACTGAACGCTAACACAAACGCATGTTGCCTATGTACATCTCGGTGAGTTAGAACAAAAACAGACGAGCAAGCGGGAAACGAAAGTGGCTAGAAACTGACTCAAGCAAACAAATAAATAAACAGATAAACACACAAGGCTGGAACTGAGCATGCTGCCAAAACAACAACAACAAAAAAATAACACACCGTGCTTCGCCTGGGTAGGGCCTGACGAGAAAGCTCGCCAGCTAGCTGAGGCTGCGTGCCTTCGGTTGCGGAAAAGTCCGCCGTCCGGCATCAATCACACCGGTAACCGTCGCCTCAGATTGTACCGGTGCTCCGTACGCTTGCGTTCCGCAGCACCAGTTGTGCCTTTGCGCTTGCATTTGATACCAATGGGTACCGGCGCAAGCTCGTCAGACCGTGACGCGTAGGCCTTCAGGTCTATGAACCCCTGCTTGCTCCTGGGGAAAGGCCCCATCAAATCGCAGGTGGCCATCTGCCACGGACGCACACTGTCAATCGGTTTCATCATTCCAGGCGGCTTGCCGCCCCGTATCGCATGTGCACACTAACAGTATCTCATCAGTGCCGATCACCGCTGCAATATCTTATAATCACCTAGGTGTACATCTCGCACCATCATTTTCATGGGTCACCCACATTACAACTATTTGCTCCGATACTTCACTCACACTTGGCTGCCAGAGAAGTAATCTGAAATCTGCATCCCCTAACATAAAACAGCTGGCGTACGAAACATTTGTACGGCCAAAATTATAGTGTGCATCATCCATCTGGCACCCATGGCAATCCTATCTCACCGTCGATTTGGAATCGATCCAAAATCGTGCAGCTCGGTTCATTACTTCATGTTACTCAAGAGAAACCGGCGTCACCGCCCTCAAGCAGTCCCTCCGAGTCACGCCCTGTCGTTTCCCGCCTATGATTACTCAATACATTTGTCATAGCACGAGAACACGACACACTCTATTAACCACGTCACTACGAACGTCCTTACGGCTCAGTCACGGAAACCCGATAGCACGCATAGGGTGCCCGCACGAATGCTTACAACAACCCATTCTTTGCCAACGCGAGAACACTCGAATTCACAGCCTAACGACATCGTTTCATGCACTGATCACAAAACATTCCGGGAGAAAATAAAAATTCATCTCATACAGATCCTGGTCGCATAAGCGCACTTTGCAGCAAATATTGTTTAATCTGTCTTTCAAGAGTGGTGTATCACCTGTTGTCGAATCCTGTCATGGTTGGAGCCCTTGCCATGTGAGTGTGCACGTTTGATTTCCTGTTTGTTATGCATGTTCACATCGCCTTACGCCGTTTCAACAATACGTCCACCCTTATGTAATGCCTTCAGGCGTTTAAGAAAACAATAAATGAAATGAATTAACTGAAAGAATAAGAATGGGGTGGACCGCATATGACAGGCTCTCTCAGATATCATGAATGGTAGTTTGGTAGTTTACCAATATCCCTCAAGAGAAAAGTATACAACGGATGTATATTACAGGTACTCACCTATGAGGCAGAAACATGGAGGCTAACGAAAACGGTTCAGCTTAAGCTAAGGACGACGAATCGAGCTATGGAAAGAAAAATCATAGGTGTAACGTTAAGAGATCGGAAGCGGGCGGAGTGGGTGAAAGAACAAACGCTGGTTAAGGACATCCCAGTCGAAATCAAGAGGAGAAAATGGCCTTCGGCACGGCATGTAATACGAAAGCAAAATAACCGGTTGTCGTTAAAGGGCAACTGCATTGGTTTCAGAAATCGATGAGCTTAAATGGGTCGGATGTGTGAAACTTGCAGGTAAAGCATGCGTAGTCCTTTTGGGCTAGCATTTGAAATGGTGAAGTAATCGCCGATTAAAATCGCGACGGCCTTCGGGCTTCTCCGCAGAGAACAACGCCAGGGGGGGGGCATGATGACGTCATCGAAGGTATCGGTACATTTTCAATGCATACACGCCCAATTTGAAGGAAAAAACCAACGTCGCCAAAGGCAATGCCCTCCGAACGTTGTTAGGCAGCATTCAACAAGGGACGCTAGTGTGTGGCTGACGGCAGCGGTAACTTGAAATCATACCTTCTGTGACGTCACGCTAAACTTCCCCGCACTCCTTTGGTGCTTTGAGGAGAAGCGCAAAATTCAATCGTCGATTACGTGACCATTTTAAATGCTAGTGCAAAAAAACTTGGCATGCTTTACCTACAGCCTATATAGATTTGAATCCTTGAACATCGCGAAATTCTCCAAAAGTGGTGCAGCTGACCTTTAAGCTTACGTTACGTTATATGGGGTTTTATGGCGCATAAGCAACTATGGCTATCATGCGCCAAACACAAGGTTAGATGATGTTATGTCAAGTGTACAGAGGTTACATTATAATAGATTTAAAACATTGGCTTTCTTTAGAAACTTACAAACAAGTGAAAACTCGACAAGTGTTTGCTCGCCTAAAAGCAATGCGGGATGAAATGGAATGTGTTCATTGTAAAATGCCGTAAAAAAACTTTTTTCTAAGTACTTCGAGATGCGAACAAGAAATTAAAATGTGATTTACTGTGAGCTCCTCACCACACATTTCACACAGAGGTCTGTCTTTTTTTGTTAATAAGAAGTTATGGATGATGTGTGTGTGACCTATGCGTAAACGACATAAAATTACTTCGATAAAACGCTCTTTATGGCGGCATGATTTCCATTTTTTTTAAAATGGGCTTTACAGTATGCAGCTTGTTGTTTCCTTCATTTTCCCAAGAGGCTTGCCATTTGGCTCTTAGTTTGCTACGTACTAACTTCATGTAATCCCTAGGAGGCAAATTCACATGTTTTATTTCCATGGTTCCGGCTTGTGCAGCACACATGTCGGCTCTCTCATTATCCCTAATGCCAACGTGACTGGGAACCCAGCAGAATTTTATAACATGTTTTTGTGTTGTGAGCTTTACTATGTTGTGTATGATGCTTCCTATCAGTGGCTCCGTGGCATTTTTGGATTTTAATGCTGTAAGAACGCTCAGTGAATCTGTATAAATGATGCTGTTTTTGATGTTTTCATTTGTTATTTTCTGTATCGCAACACAAATGGCATAACACTCAGCGGCGAAAACTGTAGCACAAGACGGCAGTCGTACTGCATTTTTATTTTCTCCTTGTATTACTGCGCTTCCTACATGAGCATGAGTTTTTGACCCGTCAGTATAAAATGACGTGTAATTTCTGTATTTTTCTTGTAGTGCTAGATATTCTTGTATTATATGGTCGTGTGGTGTACAGGTTTTCCTGAGGCGTGTTAGTGTGACGTCACACACTGTGGGGAGAGTGTACCACGGTGGTAGCGCTTCGTGTCTTGGGGCAATATTTTTCATTTCGTTTAGTATGTTCAGAGTTTGACATTTTTCTTCGAAGCGCAAGAGCAACGGCTTAATCGCATGGGGCTTGTTGTTGAAGAGTATTCGGGATGGGCATTTCGTGACAATTAGGTAACAGAGATGTTTGGGCTGAGAAAGGATTTTGAGGATGTATGCACAAGTTAGTGCTGTTCTTCGATCTTCTAAGGAAGGTTCATTAGTTTCCACATACAGACTTGCTATTGGTGAAGTTCTGTAAGCACCGGAAGACAACCTTAAACCAAGATTGTGGACAGGATCCAGTCGTTTTATGTAGGACGGTCTTGCTGAGCCATATACTATGGACCCATAGTCTAACTTAGAGCGAACCAGAGAACGATATATATGTAACAGGGAAGCTCTATCAGACCCCCAGCGTATTCTTGATAGTATTTTCAGCACATTGAGGGCCAGGGAAGCTTTTTCTTTAAGCTGTTTATATGTGGCAAGAAAGTGAGCTCTTTATCGAAAGTTATCCCTAGGAATTTATGCTCTTGTTTGACAGGTAGTGGGGTTTGGTTTAAATATAGTGTGGGGTCGGCCTTTAGGCCTCGTCTCAAAGAGAACAGAACCGCTACTGTTTTCTGAGGGGAAAATCTAAATCCGTTTCTATCTTCCCAGGTAGCCAGTTTATTTATTGTTATTTGTATTTGCCGCTCACAGGTAGGTATGCTGGAAGACGTGCATGCTATTTGGAGGTCGTCTACGTAAACTGAGTACATTATCTATTTTGGGATTACTTTTCCTATGGAGTTCATTTTGATGACAAATATGGTCGTGCTGAGGATGCACCCTTGGGGCACTCCAGTTTCTTGGATAAAAGTCTTGGAGAAGGTTGCGCCTAGGCGGACTCTGAACGTTCGATTGGTCAGGAAGTCGCTCAAACAGCTCAGCATCCTGCCGCGGATACCTAGGTCCGCTAGGTCACGGAGGATACCGAACCTCCACGTGGTATCGTAAGCCTTCTCCAGATCAAAGAAGACTCCGGTACAGTGTTGGCTGTGGATGAACGCTTCCCGGACTGTGTTCTCAAAGCGTACAAGGTGATCGGTTGTGGAACATGTCTTTTTAAAACCGTACTGGTGTATATCTAAAAGTTGCTGGGACTGAAGTATGAAGGTTAGTCTGATGTTTAGAATGCTTTCGAATGATTTTGCTATACAGCTAGTTAGTGCTATTGGCCTGTAACTGGTGGGACTAGTTTGTGGTTTGCAAGGTTTTAGAAAGGGTACTATGATTGCTTCTTTCCATGCTTGGGGGATTTCTCCACTCATCCATATTTTATTGAAAAATTTTAGAAGAGCCTCTATGGCAGCCTCAGAGAGGTGAGCAAGCATGGCATAATGTATATTGTCTGGGCCTGGTGCTGTCATTTTACCGGATGTTAGTACTGTGTTTAGTTCCTGCATGGTAATAAGCTGATTGTAGTCTTCATGTATGCATGTTCCAAAGGGCAGGCTTTGTTTTTCTACTATTGTTTTGTGCTTTTGAAATGTGTGTGTGTAGTTGGATGCGCTTGAAACTGTGGAAAAATGCTCACCCAATATGTTGGCCTGCTCTTCTAATGTTGTTTGAGTACCGGGTGTTGTTAGCATTGGAAATGTGAATGGAGTAAAATTTCCTGTGAATTTCCGCACCTCCTCCCACATTTTCTTTGATGATATTGAGCTGTTTATGGAGGATATGTACTCTTGCCATGATGCCCTTTCTGCGCTGCGTCTAATGTATCGTGCTCTGGCTCTAGCCCATTTGAAGATGAGCAAGTTTCCTGCAGTGGGATATCTGCGAAGGTTGCCCCAAGCCTTGTTTTGCTGCTTTTTAGCCATTGAGCATTCATTTGACCACCAAACTTTATGTGTTTTTCGTGAAATTTCAGACGTTTGTGGGATGGCTTCTATTGCTGCAGATATTAAGCATGTGACAAATTTTTCATTTAGTTCTTCTATAGTAAGGGTTTCGGCATATTCTTTTTCTAGTGTGGCCTTCGTTCTGAAAAGTGCCCAATCGGCGAGGTGAATTTTCCATCGCCGTGGCTTCGTAGGGAGGATGAATGTAGCTGATGTTAGTTTTAAAACCGTAGGTAAGTGATCACTTCCCCGGGGGTCATCTAAAACATCCCAAATAAAATCATTAAAAACAGATGGTGATGCAAATGCTAAATCGAGGCAGGTCATTTTTCCAGAGCTGGGGCAGCAGTACGTGGCTTTTCCCGTATTCATTAAACATATGTTATTCGAAAGAATAAAATCCTCGATGAGCTGACCCCTGGAATCAGTATGCTCACTTCCCCAGAATGAGGAGTGTGCGTTAAAATCCCCTATTATTACATATGGCTCTGGCAACTGTTCCAGAAGTTCTTCTAGGTCATGCATGGCTATTGTGTTGTGTGGTGGTATGTACACAGAGCATATTGTTATTGTTTTATGGCTAATGATGTTTACTGCGACCGCTTCTAAGTTCGTCTTTAATGATACCTCTCTTGCAGGGACATCGCTTTGCGTTATGATAGCGACGCCTCCTGAGAGTCTGCTAGCTTGTACTCGGTCTTTCCGGAAAATATTATATTTTTTAAGATGTTTGTGTGCTGTGGCCCAAGGTGCGTTTCTTGCAGGCAGACAGATGTAGGTGCCATTGTTTTGAGCATATCGGTTATGTCTGTGTAGTTTCTGTGTAGACCTCTACAGTTCCATTGTATTAGATACGCCCTTGTGATAAGTTGGGGATTGGGGAAAGTTACTTATTCTCAGGGGCAGTGATTCGTGGTTTCCCTTTTTTCTCTAGGGAGTCTCGCCGCCGCTGCAGCGGTGGCGAACCAGGAGTTGTATCCATCGCCACTTTCGTGGCGCCGGATTTCCGCGGAGAATCCGCGGATACGTGTGTTTTAGATGTCAGCGGACTTTCGCTGACATCCATCTCCTCCACGGTGGACGTGGAGGGTGTTTCTTGTTTGCGATGGCCCGTGGCCTTCGCATTCGTCTTTTTTGTTGGCACCAGTGAACCATGCTCTGCTCCAGGGGCAGAGTCTCTTGGGTCAGCAGTTGCCTTCTTAGAGGAATGGGGCAACAGGTCCAGTTCAGCAGAGCTGTTTTGGGTGTCTGTCGCCGATGATGCCGCTGCTGAAAGTGGGGCCTGAGGGCCTCCGGCGAGGATCGCGTGGTCTTCCCGCGAAATTTTCAGCCCTGTGGACTGTGTCACCGACATATGTAGTGGGGACTTGGTTGTCGACCCCAGGTCCTTCGGATCGACCTGTGTGCCGACAGAAACTGAAGGCGGCGGCGGTCCCCGCGTCACCGCTTCAGAGTATGTCCCTTTCTGTTGGAAAGAGACGCGTTTTTTTGCTTCAAGGTAGGACAGGTTTTCTGTGGTCTTCAAAGTTATGATTTGTTTTTCTGTTTTCCAGACTGGGCACGACCTGGAGTACGCGCCATGTGCGCCATTGCAGTTGATGCACTTTGGTGTGCGTTCGCATCTTTCTTCTGTATGTGCGTCTTCTGCGCATGTGACACAAGTGGGTTTGCCTCGGCAGGCCAACATGCTGTGTCCAAAGCGCTGGCACTTGAAACATCGTCTTGGATTCGGTATGTATGGGCGGACTTTACAATGGAGGTATGCGGCATAGATGGAGTCAGGCAGAGTTGTGCTATTGAAAGTTAGTACCCTATGTTTGGTCTTGATTTCAGCATTGTTTCTCCGGATGGTTATTCGTCGGGCTGCTATTACTCCCTGTTCGGCTAGTTCTTCTTCCATTTCCGCATCGGTACTCTGTAGGAGTTCATATTCAGATATGACGCCCTTTGAGTGGTTCAGGGTGCGGTGCGGGGTTACCTGTATGCTCATTTCTCCAAGATTCTGTAATGACATCAGTTTGGTGCTCTGTTCTTTTGTGTTTATTTCTACAAGGAGGTCTCCGGTTCGTTGCTTTTTTGCTTTGTAGTCTTTGCCTACACAACTTTTAGGGTGTTGGCGATGACAAATGCAGATAGGTTGGCTACCGGTACATTAGTGTTTGAGTGAAGCATAAAAAACTTCGCAAACGTTTCTGGCTTCTGTGGACTCGGTTTCTTCACATCGGTGCGACCCCTTTTCGGGGGTCGATCAGATTTTTTTGCAGATTTTTCCATACGGCATTTATAAACTAAGGGTTCCTGATACTTTGTCGCCTCTGATTCACCCTTATACACAGAGGAAGGTCCCGGGACTCCCCGCCTGGTAGACAGACGAGGAGCCCATCGGCCGAGGATTGACCACTTCCTCGACCGCCACCGTTCAAGGTTTCTTCCCTCCACCTTTCAACCTATCGCCACGGTACGGATGACAGCTTCGGTATGGGGACTAAGGGTCCGTGGTGGCGCCAAGCACCAACACCTCGTTACACAAGGTGCCCTTGCGGGCTGCCCTTTAAGGGTAACGGAGTGGATTCCAAGAGAAGGCAAACGTAGCTGGGGGCGGCAGAAAGTTAGGTGGGCGGATGAGATTAAGAAGCTTGCGGGGATACTGTGGCCGCAACTGGCAAAAGACATCGTAGATGAAATCAAGAGGAATAAATGGGGCCTAAGCGGAGCCGCGGTGGCTCAGTGGCCCTCCCTTGCCTGGCGCATACTGCAATTTAGCTGCCGATGCGAAGATCCAGCTTCACGAAACCTGATTTGCGCATACGGTCACCAGGGACTCCAGGGAAACGAACAGGCCGATTAGGCCGCTCGCGCACTCTCTCCCCGGGCTATCTCCCTGTCCTTGGAAGCCTACTCCGAATCAGACAATCTGGCCCTTACATTCAAACAAATCACCGATTACTACAAGGAGGAGCACCGGCACTACCCGACCCCTTATAAGAGACTGGACGCGCTGACGAGCGCCTCCTCATCAAAACTCTAACACTGTACTGTGCCCGGCGGGGCTTAAGTATTTCAACACATCCTTTGACGGCGCGTGCCAGCTCTGTGGGGAGGTGGTTGACAATTCCCGCATGGTTTGGGAGTGCCCATCTATTCCCCCCCCCCCCCCCCGCCTCAACCCCACCAGAGAGGACTGGGAGGCGGCCCTGTTCGGCTGTCAAGACCTCAAGACCCAAAAAAAGGTCTCGGTTCAACGGACGAGGATGGCGTTGCTTGCCAATGCGATTACGGAATAGGGGCTTCACCTAGTATTGTGAGAGGAAGGTGCCAATAGGGCCCTACCCCAATCACATCTCTGTAATTGTTTAATTGTTGATAAATGTTTTTCGCCACCGCCACGACGGCCCCTCTTCCTTTCTTCTACCAAATTCTTCATCATAGTACTCGCGACGGCGATCCAACTCATCGCTCAATCATATGGGTCCCCGGCCACCAAGGCATACCATGTAACGAAGCCGCCCATGAGGTAGCCCGCGCACTCACTCACCGGGCACCAGGCATTCCTTGGGAGGACCTTAACCCAGATCACAGCCCTCTTATTTCTTCTCAAGACTTTGCTGAGCACTAACGTGCCGCACGCCGGCGCTACCCGGTTCCTATGAAGGGACTGGGTAAAGCTGGCGAACGAACTCTCCTCAGGCTCTTTACAAACATTAAAAACACCCTGCTGTGTCCGGCGGTTCTCAAGCACTTTAATCCTTTTTGGAAGGCCGCTGCTCATTTTGTGAGGAGGTGGCCGACACCTTCCACATGGTTTGGGCATGCATGAAAAATCCTTCTCTCCCCCCATCACCCCTTCCCCTACCCGCGAGGACTGGGGGGCGGCCCTGCCCGGCTGCCAGGAACTATCCGCCCAACAGGGCCTGGTTCGGAGGACGTGCGCAGTGGTCATGACCAACGAGATCCCGGAATGAGGGAGTCCGCCAAGTATTGCAAGGGGCGAGACCCACTAGGGGCCTCTCAGGGGCAAGCACCTCTCTGTAAATATTGTAAGGGAAGACTTCACGTAAGACGTTTATTCTAGCCCTTTCGCCAGAGACGTCTTCCAAGCGAACAGCCTCAAGCGATGACGATGGGAATCTTCAGGTGAAAGAGAATGAAGTCGCAGCCAGAGAGGCGACGACGACGAAGGCGAATAAATTGCGTACAATATAGCCGAATAAATGCTTTTCACCACCACCACCCCCTTTCTTTTTTCACTCCCTCCTTTATCCATTTCCCTACGGCTCGGTTACGGTGTCCACCGAGATATGTGCGACAAGTACTGCGTCATTTCCTTTCCTCAAAACCAATTTTCATTTTCAGGGAATGTAATGCGAAGGCAAGATAACAACTGATCTTTCAGGGTAACGGAGCGGATTCCAAAGGAAACCAAACACAGCAGGGGGGGAGGGGGGGGCATAAAGTTGGGTGAGAGGATGAGATTAAGAAGATTGCGGGGATACGGGTGCCGCAGCTGGCAAAAAGAAAGGGTTATTAGATAGAGAGACACGGGAGAGGTCTTTGCCCAGCAGTTGGCGTAGTCAGGCTGATGATGACCAGGAGGAAGTACGTTGCTACAAAAAACTGAATCGATTCGTTCTAAACCCCCTCTACACACTTAACAGAACGCACGTGCCTCTAAAGTGAGTATTAGGAAACTTGCTTAATTTGATGCTTAACTAATTAAACAGAATTTTAAAGATACACTGAGGGGCGCCACACGACGGGAAACAATATGTCTTTGGTTGCACCCAGATCCGATTCACCACTTTTTTTAATCACTGGTTCAAGTTACGTGAAACACCCTGTACAGCAAGCTTGCCAAAATGTAAATAGACGAGGAGGGAGAGTATAGCCTAGGATGTGATCATAGATGTATTATTCTGCATATGCGTGCCCTGATCAAAAGAGAAATGTATAAAACACAAAAAAAACGAAAGCAAAATTCAACGTCCAACAAATAGCGCTAATAGCAGCAGGCGTTGAGAAAGCATAAGATTAACGCCCCATGGAAAAGTGGGATTGTAATTAGAACTACTCAGCAGTATGGAAATGAAACAAGCAAAGTTACAAACCGCTGGGAAGGAAAGAGGAAACCACGAGGCTGACGCAATAAGGAATTTAAGGAGGTCATTGAACAACTACGGGTGGCTTCAGAGAAACAGAGAGGAAGGAATAGACCGAAAATGGGAATCTTATCGATGATAGAAACTGCTTGTATAGGTCCTCGTCCAGAGTAAAATAAAGTAATCCCCTGATCGCGCAGCTAAAGGTGGGCCAAGGAAATTTTGGAACCATTTAAGTTGTTTGGGTAAAAAAAAAGCGAAGCGCAAGAGGAGGGTGCACGCTGCTGCAGGTACCGCAGAAGCCCGCAGCAACCACACAGACTTTTTTTTTATACTGGACGTTTTGTTTCATGAACGTTTATGAAACAAAACGTCCAGTAAAAAAAAAAGCGTGCGTGGTATCTTTCGGATGTCTTGTCCACGTGTCCTTGCTGTGGCCTTCCTCGGTACCTACAGCAGTGTGCCGATCGATATAAAAATATAAAGGTACAGTCGGGGACAAAAGTCTCCGGACCACGTGTTCCTCAAACAAAGCTTATAGCTCTACTATCAGACAGCAGCTGGAGAGCGCACTTGTGGAGATGAAAGAACAAAAATTTAACTTTTGCCTCCACAAGGGTGGTCCCCAGCCGCCGACTATTAGCAAAGCTATCGGCTTCGTTAGAGGAACACGTGGTCCGGAGACTTTTGTCCCCGACTGTACCTTCATTAAACAAAGTTATAAGTCGGAGTCTCTCCTGTCTTCATGTTCACGATATGGGCTATGCCTTAGTTAATTTCTCCGAAGGTTTTAATCGCCTGAGGTTCTTTAACGTGCACTGACATCGCACAGCACATGGGCCTCTAGCATGTCGCCTCCGTGGAAACGTGATCGCCGCGGGATCGAACCAGCGTCTTTTGGGCCCAGCGGCCACAGCGCCGGCTTTCGTCATGTTGATGTCTTGTAATTTTGCAGTAGAAGCGTGTGAACTAAACAGTGCAGAATGAATTGGTGGTAAGTGCTGCTTCGCTAGCCAGTTAACCATTACTGTGGGCACTTCGTTTTCGCAGTTTGTACGTGTCTTCGCCTACGGTCCCCAAAGCGACAAAGCGAATAATTTGTTCCAGTGAACCATGCCGGCAGCCGCCGAACAACGTGCAAAACCCGACCGAAAAGGCGGGGAGAACACGATACCAGGAACCACCCTGATGGCCACCATTGGACGCTAAGGCCTAACCTTCTTGTAAGCTTTCCGCGTATAATGAGGCCATTACGTTCATTCACTTCATAAGCGGTTACAAGCCACATTATTTTTTTTAGCCTCCAGCAGCAAGGAATTCTTGTTCCGCGGAATCAATGCAAGGATGAGCCTGATTGTAAGGGAAAACGCTTCCGTGGGGCCGTCGCTATCTCCAAACGATTCTGCAATGTCTCTGCGCGTCGTCAACAGTCAGCGCGAAATCCGCGTTCCTTTCCACCCCCCCCCCCCCCCCCTCTCTGATTATGATGTTCATCTTGTCTCACAAAAGTAACTGCTCGGGCGCTGTCACCCTCGAAAGAGAAGCTAGGCCTCTTTCTCCTCACATCATGGCGCCTTGTGTTTCGCAATACACTCCAGAATGCGTGTGGTGCGGAGAGATAGCCACCCTCTACCATTCCACATGGGGCTGTCGGGTGAGTCCGATAGAGCCCAAAATTACAAACCCGTCAGTCGAGCAGCGGGAGGAGCTTCTGTCCAGCTCCGACCCGCAAGATCAGCTTGCGCTGGTTGAGCGGGCCGAGGAGGCAGCAAGAACCAATGGGACCCTGTACCTTGGAACACCACCTGCTGCTCAAGACCCCAACCCCTAAACCCCGTCCCATTTTGCGGAATGAAGTTTATACTACTACTCCATAATGCTCACAGTTGAGCAGTCATAGAAAATGCAGTTCGAAATTCCCACTGACGAGCATGATTGGTCCGTTCATATACCGAACATCATTGCCTTGAGATATATTATAAA
The DNA here is from genome assembly GCF_055824585.1 of Amblyomma mixtum. NCBI lineage: Eukaryota > Metazoa > Arthropoda > Arachnida > Ixodida > Ixodidae > Amblyomma > Amblyomma mixtum. The sequence goes on from NC_143012.1 coordinate 320,897,748, forward strand.
CACCCTGGCTACAACACAACTGTGGGAGTGTGGGGAGCGCAGGTACTTTGTGCAGCCAAGTCAAGTTTGCAATTTCCACAATCCTGCTGCTTCTACAGACCATCTCGTTGACGCTGCGGCATTGTCGCACGGAATGCAATAAGTGACGTGCTCACCGTGTGCCGGTCCTCGGAGACGGTGAGCTCTGCCGTCCAAAGATTCTCGTGTACGTAGAAAACGTGTCCTGCACCTCCAGTCATCCAACCACGTGTCTGCCTACAGTCGTGACCTGCGCAAATTCGTTATGGGGGTTTTAAACTGTAGCCCATTGTCAACTTTCGTCACGGTTAGCCCGGTGCCTGCTACGGTTATCTTCAGGTATTTTCTTTGTTCTTTTCTGTTTCTGGAATTTTTTTCTCTTTTTATACATGCGATCAATTAGCATGCCACTATAGGGACCTTAGAAGACAGGAGTAGTGCGATGTTTAGGGAAATCCCCCACGGTGAAGTAGATTTATAATAAGGAAGTAATTACTAAATAGCAGCCATACGGCGTCACTGCTGAATTGCAGTGACGCCTGACATCGCACCCAATTACTCAATCATTCTCAGCATTTTCGCAGCGTATCCGTGACTCACGCATCATTCCAATGTGTCATCACTAATTTCACTTGCAACTAGTTCAGCAGGCCCCGGGGTTCCAAATACTCACACAGCACCCAATCGTCCGCGTAGTTCATGTATATGTAGTTTCGCACACGGATCCTCGCCTTTTTTTTTCCCTGATGTGTCACCTCCTTGCTTTTGCACTGCGCGTATATCTTCTACTATAGCGCGCTTGCAGCAGTGCACAGGTGCCAAACAACATGTAAAGCAAGACTGCAAGCATGACCGGTCCTTCAAATATACCAAACGCAACTGATCTTTTATAATTCATGAACATCATGGCCACAATACAACTGTGACAGTAAGGGGAGTTCATATACTCTAGACATCCAAAAAAAGTTCGCTTTCCTTAGTCCTGCTCCTGCGGACTATGCATTTAGATGGTTCCGCAGCATTTTAGCTTTGGCTGAATTGCGCGATGTGCTCACCGTGTGCAGGTTCTCGGAGACGGTGAGCTCTGCCGCCCAAGGCTTCAGGCGCAGCGGCGTGGACAACTTCTCCTGTTCCTCCGGACATCCAGCCCCGCGCTCGGGTACAGCACGGACCTGCACAAAATTGTTACCGGGGGGGGGGGGGGGGGGGGGGGGCGATAAGGGAATTAAGGTGTCACAGACCAGTGGAATGTGTCTCGTCAGGAATTCTCTCGGGGCTCAGCCATCGGCGAACGAAGGGAACACTGGAATTCCAGGAAGAGTGGAAAGTTCTAGTATGTTCTAGAGCGGTGGTACGGGTGCGCAGTTTTTTCTTTAAAAGTAGAGAGTGCAGGCATAGCCGACTCGGCGACGCCTGTCACAGAAGACCTTTTGCGTTCCCTCCTGCTCTCCCGCGCGGCGCTCCGAGGGAACTTCGCGGTTTAATGCGTCCCCTCTGCCCCGTCGTCACCGCGTTGACAAAAGCGCCCCGATGATGAGGGAAAGGGAAAAAGTATGCTATCTGCCGGCCCGTCCAGGTTGCAGGGGGCGGTTGGCACAGTCGGGAGGAAATAGGCAGCTGAAGAGGTTGGGTGGTGTGTTTGCGGGCGTGGAGGGCCGAGTTACCGCGCCGAGGCACGCGTTCCATCGCACAAGGCCCGCCGCCGTCGAGCCATCGTCGCATCCACAACCACCCGAACCAGAGTCATCGCCGCAGCCCCCGTATGTGAATTGTCCGTCGGACTTTGTTTTTTTCTAGCTCTAACTTTTTGTATATTACTTCTTGTCATGCCCTGTACGCCTTCTTGTTCTCTGTAGTTGGATTTGTGTGTTCTTTGTATTGTCTCTCTCTTGCTTGTCGCGTTTCGTGTTTTGTATAGTTTTTCGGTTACTCCTCTGTTCGCTTTACCTGTTTTTGTGTTTTCCTGCATTCGAGTAAATATTTCTTCTAAACCCGCAACCCCTTGAGTTCCTTTGGAGGACTGACGCACCGACACACGTGCACCTCGCACGGGCTGACCGACCTCAACAAATAAATGTTGCACAACGCTCGCTTTTAGGCCACAGGGGAGCGTAAAGCAGCCCCTGTGCCTCGACGGCTTGCACCAGGCAGCCGGTTGGTGGGCGATAGTTGTGACAATAATTGGCGTCCGCGCGACAGGACCGGTCAGCCGCGTGTCGGGGCTGAGGCTCCGAAGGGACTAAGGAGAGGGTCGTGCTAGTGGTTAGATATCCACTGTTTCCTGAGCACGATGGCAGAGGTCGAGTTTGACAAATTGGTCGAGCAGGGAAAAAGCTTCGGCTTCGACGGGAAAGAACTGTTCTCGTGGATTGAACAGGAGCGCGCTAGGCGCCGAGAGGAGAGAAATGCAGAACGCACTTGGCGCAAGGAGGAAACCGAACGCGAAGCACGTATGAGAGATGAGGAGTTGGAGAGGCAACGAGAAGAATCCAATATAAGAATGGCTTTGCTAGAAAAGGAAAAGGAGGTGTTACTGTTGAGGCGGGAACCCGCAAGTGCCTCTGAAACGGACTCCAGGTCCGGCTCGGAAGAGAGAGGGACGATGCAGGGGAACAAAGTGAACCCGCACAAAGTTATGCCTATTTTTAATGAACAGCGCGATGACCTCGATGCCTATTTGAGGCGTTTTGAGCGCGTGGCAGAGAGCCAAGGTTGGCCACGGGATCAATGGGCCACTTATTTGAGCCTGTGTTTGAGCGGCGAGGCTCTAAACGTTTTTAGCCGAATGTCCGCGCCCGATTGTACGAGCTACGACAAGCTGAAGCAAGCTCTGATGCTGCGATTTCGGCTGACGGAGGAAGGATTCCGAGAGAAGTTTAAGGGTGCATCGCCCATGAATGGAGAAACGTGCTCCCAGTTTGTGACTCGGCTGAGGAACTTCCTCGAGCGGTGGGTAGAGCTTTCCAGCACCAAGAAGGAGTATAAGGCTTTGTTTGAGCTGATGGTGAAGGACCAGTTCCTTTCAAGCTGGGCGGCACCGCTGGAGCTCTTTCTTAAAGAGAAAAAGGACCCTACCCTCGAAGAACTGGTGGAAAGAGCGGAGCAGTACGTGGACGCTCACGCATGGTCGAATTTTTCAAAACTTGAAGCGCCAAAGAGGGAGCTGTCAGTTAGAGCCAGCCCTGAACAAAGAGGCGAAATGAAAGACGGGAGCAAGTCGGTTGCGAAGCCGAATGATTGGAAAGTTCAAAAATGTTTCATTTGCTCACGCCTCGGACACCGACCCGAAAATTGCCACGTGGGCAGAATGGAGGGCAACAAACCACCTCCGAAGTGTTTCAAGTGCGGGCGAACAGGCCACACTAGCTGGAAGTGTTGGCAGAAGAGCTCGACCAAGCCAACAGACGGCGCTGAAGAATCATCATCAGTATGTATCGAGGATGGATACATTGAATTGAAAAATGGGACAAAGGTTCCCGTTGTTGGCGCCGCTCTGTCTAACAAGGCTTTAACTATGAGTGAGAAGCTTCCTGTAGTCACCGGTTTGGTTGGCAACCAAACGGTTCGCGTACTTAGAGACACCGGGTGCAACACGGTGATAGTGAGGAGGAGCCTGGTCGAAGATGCCGATCTCACAGCATTCAAATCTCCCGTTTACCTCCTCGATCGGACGGTTCTCATGCTTCCGGAGACTTGGGTCGACGTTGACACCCCATACATCAAGGGACGGCTCCGTGCGAAGTGCGTGGAAGATCCCCTTTACGACCTCGTATTAGGCAACGTTGAAGGAGCCAGACATGCCGCCGACCCAGATCCCAGTTGGAAATTAGAAACGATGGCTGCGAAGATGCCGTCGTCAAAAGGGTCAGAGCCACCAGGGAGTGGTAGCGCTGCTGAGGTGGACGCCATTGGGGAAAATGGGAAAGCAGCTTCCGCAGACAGAGATGATGACCGGGCAAACGCCGTGCTGACGAGGGGGCAGGCCCGGGAGAATGGAAAACTACGAGGACTGAGAGTGTCGGTGAACTCTGAAAACGTAAGCAGCGAAGTCCTATGCCAAGAGCAGAAGCGTGACCCCACGCTGCGGGCATGCTTTGACCGAGTGGATCGGGTGGTACAGAGCAGAAAAGGAGACAGCTACCAGTTTTTCCTCCAAGGCGGAGTTCTCCAACGCAAATTCACGTCTAGATTTGGACGGGATTACATTCAAGTAGTTGTTCCCACGAAATTTCGGACAGCTGTGCTCGAAAACGCTCACAGCGGTGTAATGGGAGGACATCAGGGCCCCCGAAAAACAGTGCGCAAAGTTCGAAGTGAATTTTTCTGGCCGGGACTGCAGGCCGAAGCGAAACGTTTTGTCATGTCCTGCGGCTCCTGCCAGCGATCCACTCCCAAAGGCCACACACGAGAGGCACCCCGTGCGAAGGTTCCAGTCACTGAGACGCCCTTGCAGAGAGTGATAACGTCGGGGCAGACTACACGAGTCAGGTAGACTAATTGGCCGAGGCGGGTTGTTTAGATTGCTGTCACACCCTTCTAGTGTCAGTTTTTTTTTGTGTGTGTGTCCGCTGTCTTGATTACATGCAGTTATCTTCTGTATACCCTTGACTGTGTCCACTGTGATGACGTTGTGTCGTAATATAAATGTAAGCTAGCTGTATGCTGTTACGATGTGACACGTGTCATGTGATGCCCGAATTGGACTTCATGAGGACGCCGACAGTGAGTGCAGTGCGGTGCGCGTGAACTGACAAGCGTCCGCGAGATCGAGTGCAGATACTCTTGCGTGTGTGAAGAGACTGTCGTGACTGTGCGGTGGTCAAATGATTGAATAGCCGCTTGTATGGCTGTAGGTTGTAACATGTACGCCACTTTTGAGTGCTCATTGCTTTTTGTGTGTGTTTGTGACGCGGAACGGTTAAAACCTTTTTTCCATGTTCTCGTTGTTGATAGCGATTTGGCGTTGGTCTGTGCCTAGCAAAATATTATGGTATAATATTCTTTAGTGGGGGGCTGTGTCACAGACCAGTGGAATGTGTCTCGTCAGGAATTCTCTCGGGGCTCAGCCATCGGCGAACGAAGGGAACACTGGAATTCCAGGAAGAGTGGAAAGTTCTAGTATGTTCTAGAGCGGTGGTACGGGTGCGCAGTTTTTTCTTTAAAAGTAGAGAGTGCAGGCATAGCCGACTCGGCGACGCCTGTCACGGAAGACCTTTTGCGTTCCCTCCTGCTCTCCCGCGCGGCGCTCCGAGGGAACTTCGCGGTTTAATGCGTCCCCTCTGCCCCGTCGTCACCGCGTTGACAAAAGCGCCCTGATGATGAGGGAAAGGGAAGAAGTATGCTATCTGCCGGCCCGTCCAGGTTGCAGGGGGCGGTTTGCACAGTCGGGAGGAAATAGGCAGCTGAAGAATTTGGGTGGTGTGTTTGCGGGCGGGGAGGGCCGAGTTACCGCGCCGAGGCACGCGTTCTATCGCACAATGCCCGCCGCCGTCGAGCCATCGTCGCATCCACAACCACCCGAACCAGAGTCATCGCCGCAGCCCCCGTATGTGAATTGTCCGTCGGACTTTCTGTTTTTTTCTAGCTCTAACTTTTTGTATATTACTTCTTTTCATGCCCTGTACGCCTTCTTGTTCTCTGTAGTTGGATTTGTGTGTTCTTTGTATTGTCTCTCTCTTGCTTGTCGCGTTTCGTGTTTTGTATAGTTTTTCAGGCTACTCCTCTGTTCGTTTTACCTGTTTTTGTGTTTTCCTGTATTCGAGTAAATATTTCTTCTAAACCCGCAACCCCTTGAGTTCCTTTGGAGGACTGACGCACCGACACACGTGCACCTCGCACGGGCTGACCGACCTCAACAAATAAATGTTGCACAACGCTCGCTTTTAGGCCACAGGGGAGCGTAAAGCGGCCCCTGTGCCTCGACGGCTTGCACCAGGCAGCCGGTTGGTGGGCGATAGTTGTGACATAAGGGCAAGATAAGAAAAGATTCAGGCAACCCCTGGATCAGCTTCAGCTTTTATAAGGTGACAGTGCTACATGCTGTGTTCAGTTTAACGTCCCCAAACTGCTCATGAGCTATGAAAGACACCGCAGTGAAGATCTTCACAATAATCTGGACCACCCGACGTTTTAACGCGCCCGGACAGTGCACAGCCCATGGCTGCTGTTGCATTTTGCCTTAGCCCTGTGGTAAGGGTGTTCGGCTACTGAGCCGGAGGACTGGTGTTCAATGCCGAAGAATGCCACTGTCTTCACACTAGAACAGCTTATGAAGGGAATATTGGAAGCCATCATATTGCTGAATTATTGTAATGAAAATCATGGTGGCGGATGGAAAAGCATGGTGGAGGGTAGAGCAGCACGACTTTGGGAGAGCGCCCAGGGCTACTTAGTCGGCCAGCTGTGCCGATCCCAGCCAGGCACGCTAGGTGGATTTTGACAGAAGTATAGGTATTGGGAGGGCGATAAGACAATGGAAGTGGCATTGTCCTAGGTCGGCGTATGGAAGGGGGCAGTTTCTATAGGACGAGTCGGAACGCGCCCGAAAAAACTACAACGGGACTCTAGAGAGCAGTGGGCCCAAATTAATTTTTCGGGGATGGGGATGCGAGTAACGGAGGGGATGAGGTCGAGAGAAGGAAGTGTGTGCAAGCGAGAGTAACACATGTTCCGTGATTCTCTTATTTTAGAGGAGGGCTTCGCCCTCCGAGGGTGCACTTGACTAGAGGATCGCAGGTGTCCTCCATAACCACCGCAATAAAATTGCAGTACGGAAGGATGTCAGACAGGGAGGCACTATATTTCCAATGCTATTCACCGCCTAGTTGCTGGAGGTATTCGGAGACCTAGATTGGGAACGGTTGGGGATAACAGTTGCGAGCATCCAGTCTACCCTTCGACCGCCCTAGGCGGCGCATATCCTGCCGAACTCTCTCAAGTGGCCTACAGCGACCCTTAAGGCCGTTGTACGATCGCTTTTGAGCGGATCCGCCAGGCAGGCGGACTGGCGGACCGAACGACCAGACAATAGGCATTCGCCCCCCTTCGGCAGGCGAAAGGAAAGTTGGTGAACTTCAACTTTGGGGCGGACGAGCGAACCGCCCGGCGACCGAATTGCAGCGATTGGCTGCTTTTTTACGTGACGTAGGCATCCGCTCCTGCCGGGCAAGATGGCCGTCCGTCGACTGAACTGGGGAGCGAGGCATAGGTCGTGGCTGTAGTGGTGGCACCTATGCCGCGAGGCATACTATATTGGCCACATGTTGATATTACGAGTCTTCAGAGCGACTGCGAACTTCTCCGCGTGCAGCAGCGGCGAGCAGCGACAGTTTCCCGAGTTGAAATCGACGCTGATGTAGTTGACAGAGCGCCTCTTCAAACCGACGCAAGACCTACGCGTTGGCGGTGTCACGAAGTGTTTATATGGAGCTGTTTGTGGTTGCTGCAAGCGTTCCTAATTCCTGCGAGGATCATCACGCACAGCGGCGAGCAAAAGCTGCTCACGGTGAACTTCTGTGCGTGCATGAGCTGCCTAGCACAGTGACTAGTGTCCGCGTAGTGAGAGTGATTGCGATCGAAGCGAGTGCTTTTACGTCAAGGCAGTGAAATGTGCACCTTCGAGAGCTCACTACGCACGCCGTGCTTTCCGAATGCTGAAATGAACGTGGCGTTGTGCAGCTAGTCGCATTCGTTGCGATGGTTGCAGTGATCGCGACCGGAGCGTGCACACGACGTTGTTGCTGGCTACGCATTCGTTACCATTTTGTTCGCGATTCGTGTTGGCACTGTGCTTGAGAATTGCCGTGTGTGCGACGTGACGCGACGCGAGCTTGGCTGCACGGCCGTAGGACTGTTTTGCGGCGACAACAGCGATGTCGCCATCCTTCTGCGCTTTGGTGCTCCATTCAGTACGTTTTCTGATGATGGGTGCTCGGGTTACGACTCGCCGGAGAAACTGTGTAACCTGTGTTAGAACATCGGTGCAGTGCAAATGTATCTTCGGGAGCGTCATTTCTTTTTATTTCCTGCCGGCTGTGCGCACATTTGCCTGCAATAAACATATCGGCGCGATGAATGGGTGACTGAACACTTCCGCTAGCCATATCGGTTTAGGTTGTAACAACATGGAAACAAGAATCATTGCCGCTTTTGAATCACGACTGATTGACAGTGTACAAATCTCTAATATGTGCCAACTCATAAGTCTGTTTTTCATGAGCATTTCAATTGATGTAGCGCAGAAAAAAAAAGTGTGGCAGCAGCTTATGCAATCAAAACTGACCACAGAGCAAGTTGAGCATAACGAGTCTTGATGAAAAAGAAGAAAAAAATATTGAGAAAACCTTTGCCATTGCTTTTTTTCTCTTTTTGCTTAGCAGTGTTCAGTCAATATTTACAAATACTTGGCAGTATTCAGTTTAAGTGGGATGTTGGTTTCCACTGCAATAAGAAAAATACAGTGGTCTTGAAGCACCTCATAGGCAATGACAGTGTCTGTTGTTGATTTTGCTCATGGTCCTTTTCGATCCGGGGATCAGTGGTACGAAACTGGATGTGTTCGCAATGCTATTGTTGCAGAGCTGCTCGCGAAATCGGCCTTATTGGTGTTAAGTGGTTGTTCAGCGGTGCTTCCTGGGTCAGCCGCAGCACTTTGTTTAACAAGCCATTCTCGAAGCTTTGCGAAGATCTCGTCGATGCACTTGCATATGTCTGTCTGCTACCACCTTCATTTGCCTGTGACTGCTTGCTACAGACATGACTACTTGCACACTGCAAAATAAGCCCTGTGGAGCTGGTAAAGCTACGCTAGGAACAAAGACGATGGTAACAACATCACTGCACAGGGTAGCAATTCTTGCTCTGTTGTCGTCCCTTAGCACAGTTTCGACATGCCAACTTGCCACCGGTGCACCCCACAGTACGCTATGATCAAGTTCTGTGAAATTTACAGAAAGCAACAACGGGAGAGGAAGTAGGTTGTATAGGCATATCTAGTGCATGCTGTACAGATAGCTTCCTGCCTTATTATAGCCTGGCCCCTCTGTTTTTAATCCTTCATCACCCAGCACCTATGGCCCTATTTGTGTTATTGGCATGTGCTGCAAATCACCACATTTCATACTCTTGACCCTGCTAGATTGTTTTGGCCCATTAAGTTGTTTGATTCAAATCGGCAAGCTTTTAGAAGACATTTCTGCAATAGCCAACTTTTTCTTGTTCTTCACGACATGCACCTTGACTGCAACATCCCCCTATGATGCTTTTGTTCTTTGCTTTGAAAAAGCATGCGATTCCCCTATTTATGTGAGGCTGGTTTTCTCGTGCTTTAACTTGCATCCAATAGCTCTAAACTGGATCCAAGCTTAAACAGCCAGCCTTCGGCAGATTTCCTTTGCCAATTCTTATGTATCTTGCCTTTTCCTGCAATCTCGGACGTCCGCCAAGGCACTCGTTTGGGCCTCAGCTTTTCATTACTTGCATTATTACCGTCCCTTCAGTGTTTTGTCACATGCCTTCACTGACAGCCATATGGTGTGTGCCATATTGCAATCAATACCAGCATTTCAGTTGTTCAAAACAACAATTAACATGCCCTGGATTATCCTGTTTGCTAATGTTACTAAGAATGCAGTAATATTGTTTTTTATTGTCAGCATTACATTTTGCCAACTTATAAGGCCTTCCGATAAAGGTATATTCACTGTATACTGGTTCAAATACCTAATAATCCTCATACACCCACCCACAACCTAGGATATTTACACCATGGCGTGTTGTTAGTATCACCGTCTTCCAAGTTACTTGCATTCAATTCCCCTGTGTGTCATCAACTTGGGTATTCTAATGGCACATGGCACAAATCTAACTTAACTAGAATCCTTGAATTAGTTCAGTCCTGAGCCGCTTGTTTTATTTTCTCAGGCCATTTTTGAAGGTCCAGTGTGACTGCACCAAAAGTGCATATTTGAATGTCTTCATCTTATGCAGGTTTTTTTTTTTGCTCCTTACCAACACGTCCCCAACTAATCAGTCCCAACTTGTAGTCTCTCGTGCACTAGGTGCACTAACACTCTTGTGCCTCGTTTAGCTCATATGCCACTGAATTTCAAGATTCGTTTTTGTTCGTGCCACAGAAGGCTGTAACGGTCTTGCATCCCACAAGGCTGTGTATCTTACTGTCCTTCGAAGTGGTTACTACAGAAATCATGCTATAAATTACGAACTCACTGAGCTCCTACCTGGCTCACCATTTTAAAGCTCGCTACTAAAGTAACGTCATTTAGGACCACTGAGATGTGATACATATGAAAACAAATAGATCTGATATAGTGCTCAGTCACTCAGTCATCTCGGCAAACCAGTACAATGCTCTCTTATGCATAACGTGTTCATTGAGAACTTTGTTCATAATTTATTTCAAACTATATCGGGGCAGATTTACACAATAGTAGCATTTGGGCTAACTTTGCACAAGCTAGCTCTAGCTACCTACATTCGCAGACTGCAAAGCTAAACATGCATTAGTGCACCCACCTGTTGTTGACCAGGCTTCTCTTTGTGCTTGTCTGTTCTGCTCAGCTGTGCAACACACTGACTCATGATGTGGCTCAGTGAGAATTCTACATGTGTATGCTTATGCATGTAACTTGTATATAGTCACATGTACTAAGGATAGTATTAACTGGGCAATTGGCTCAGCTTAAAAGCTCTCATCATCAGATTGCAGCAAAGAGATAGCAATAAAAGACAAAAGTCATCACTGCCTTTCTGTTTTTCTTCGTCATCCTTCGGCCTCACTTCAACTTGGTTTTTTTCCAACTTCCTTATGGCTACTGATGGCTCAGTTAATTCGTTTCCTTGCAACCCAGACTGGCAGTGGAATAAGGATATTTTGCTAAGAAATTGGTAATTAGTAACTAGTACGACATTATTCTATATATAACAAGTGGTGCGGATATCGATTAACAAATACAGATTCTCTCTTTTGCTTGCTGCTTTGGGAATCAGTGTTGCCCTTAAAATTTCTCATATTATTTTTTACTGATCAGAAAGGACGTACCTTCAAGATTGCTGTAGAGCTTTACTGGAGAACTTAAGCATCTATGGCCCACACATACTTCAATGGCTTATTTTTCAATCCATTCTGTACTGAGACATCATAGCTCTTATTTCTGAAAATTAACTTTTTCGCATTCTGCTTGATATGATGGTGTTTGTTTGAGGTAACTGCAAAATATGAAGCAGTTCCCGTTCCCTTGACTATACAAAGCATTCTATCCTAGTCTCCGCCAATATTTGCTATGTAAACTTTCCAAATCGGTTCTTGCATTTCCTTAACCTCTAGGCCAGTGTACTTACTCCCTTATCTAATTATGTATGGATTAATGAGGATGGCACATGTATACTTTTCTGAAATACGGAGCAACCACTTTGTTTTAAATTCATGGGACAGTTAAGAATGCTTTGTGGTTGTACGCACAATATGCCACCTTGTTTCTGTGCATGTCAACATTGATTGGCTCTCAACAGAACTTTCCACACTTGTTTACTATGCTGCATACTGGTTTGCACAATGTTCACTGCAATGTCACCTCAGGAAGCACTGGTAAAAGGAAGCGGCCTGCCCACTGTCACTGTAGAACAAAAGCGTGCACTTTAGTACAGTGATGCGCACCATGTCCGCTTTGAAGCCACTGAGTGGTATTTCTATTTCGATTTTTGTAATGGTGTGAAAAACATGACGAAAAAAAAATCAGAAAAGAAATCAGTATTATTGCGTCGTCATTTTTCTGTGATATTGTAAACACCTGCAGTTAACACTGATCTTCCATATTAGTAAAGGTTGGGAACATTGCAATTTTCTCATGTATAGATGCATTCATATCTGATGGTAACATGCTAAAATATGCTGATTTTTTCATGCATGCATAATACACACATACACATACACCTTTTCTTTAATGAGAGACAGCGGCGTGTTTGATGTCATTTTACCACACATACTATGATGTGGATAGAGTTGAAGTGCGGCGGGAGTGAACAGGGACACAAGAAGAATGATATACAGGTGATGCTGGATTTCCCACAGCTGAAGAACCAAGCTGGGAAAAAATGACCTGGTTTGGTTTGGTTTATGGGGTTTAACGTCCCAAAGCGTCTAAGGCTATGAGAGACGCAGTAGTGGAGGGCTCCGGAAATTTCGACCACCTGGGGTTCTTTAACGTGCTATGACAGAGCATTGTTAAAGGCTGTGAACAAGCAGTCCTCATCAGCAGCAGCAGATGCCCTCTCTACAGATGCAACAACCAATCTTGTCAAGGTCACCTTGACGTCAGAAGCAGTAGCATGGACTAAGCCTCGGTACTATTCCCTTTTATCTAAGAGCACACAGAGGCATCTGCTCTGCGTCACCTCTTGTGTAGGACAGTCCAGCATACACTGTTCGTGATATCGCTTTGGACAGTTGGCAGTATCAGTGAGGTGTTTGTTGCGGGTTGTCTCTTTTTGTTTCATGTTAACTATGCGTATCTATTCCTACAACAAATATTTTTGTTTGCATTGAATTGGCATCTAAGCTCAGCCAACAACCAATGTTCAGTTTTGGTTTTTGGCTGTCAGAACATGTTATCACCGAACACTATAGTCAGATTCAATTTAAGTCTGCAGTGGAGCTCTGCCATCTGGACCGCCGCACAGAATTCTTCCGTGCCAAAAAAAGTAGTCCGCTGTTAAAACTTTTATTGTATACTACCATAAGAAGCTTATTACAAGAAAAAATGATAAGCTCTAGAATTCTGATACCTGGATAGATTAATAAAGTCAAACATCGAACAACTTACTTTGCTTACTGTTATTGGTTAGTGGAGTAATACAGGATGCCTCGGGCCATGACCGAGTGCTAACAACTGCTGTTTCTTTTAAGTTTTATCCTACTATACATGAGGTACGCGGTATGTGAACCAGATTCATAAAATTTCAGTCACAGCAATTTCATCTTGCTCAGATGTTTGATGTGTGTTCCACAAGGTCACCATCCTCAAATCCAGCAAACCATTGTCATGAAATGCACCATTATTTTTTTACTTGCAGTTATGTTGTAGGTAGGCAGCCAACGTCTGTGTTAAAGTACTCCACGCAGGATGCCGGTTTGCTTCTGCAAACAATGGAAACTCACTAAAAGCATGTGTTTGATTGCACAGACGGTTACCAGTTGAAAATAATAAGTCATATTCACCCGACATCACTGCTATCATTAAGCAGCACAGAGAACCCTATGCAACAATTTTGTGGCAACAAACGACAGAGTGCAGGAACCACTGTGTATAGGGGACCGCAGCTTCGCAGGGGGGCGCTGCGGACGCCAGTGAAAAGCGCCCTCTCCGACTGACTCCGTATTTTTGTCCGGGCAAACCGGTCACCCCTCCCATTGAGTAGCTGCGCGAGCAGCGCGCTTTCCTCTGAAAAAAAGCCAGTTCTGCACGTACTTTGCACGTGTTGGCCAGCGTGCAAATCTCTTTGTGCAGTCCCGAGCTTTTTCCCTCGTGCTTGAACGCTGGCGAGCTTCAGAGGATTAGCAAAATGTACAGGGGCGCTAGAAAAAAATGCGAACAGCACGGCGCCCACGCGCTGCGCAGTCGGAATTTATCTTCAATGCGTTTTTATCTCGGTAGTAACAAAAAGACGCTAGAGTGGTACATTATTGTATCACGGATGTCTCTAGCGTATTTGTGTTGCGAGCCAAGTATAAGCGTGACGAAAATAAATTCCAACAGCGGAGAGCCTAGGCACTCCGCTGTTCGCACTTCTTTCGGTCGCAGCAGTACGCTCTGAGATGTAGGTTAAAAGAAATAGTGGACAGTGAATTTTTTTTTTCGCTGCGAACTTGAAAAAAGAACTGCTAGTGGATCAGGCTCACTACGTGAAGCAGATTGTTGACGAAAAAGCCGGTACCGTAACGGCGAAATGTGTATCGCAAGTAAATGACGAGATCATTTAAGACGTGGAATTCGAGGTAAATACCATTTTTTTTTGGCACGGCCATCTTCGCAAGATGCTTAATTTCGTTGGGTGACTGAGCACTTCGGTGCATGCAGGTTTGTTGGCCAAATAATAATGATTTTGTTACGTGTTTCGATGAATAATGATGGAAATAATTTTTATTTTAACTTAAAATAAAGTGCCCTTAAGGCGACACGCGAGGCTGAGGAGAAAAACGAAAACACGCACGAAATGCGCCTACCAGCTGCTTGCTATATACGGCTAAGAGAAAAATTGCTCTAGTTTGTCAATCGCTACAACGGAGATAAGCGGTTCGTATATTTATTTTAATTCCGATTACAGCGCACGCGCATTCCCAAAACAATTATTTGCAGAGCCATCGCTCATATGCAAACGCTCATTCATGTGCAAGCAAACATTTTGATTATTTTTATGTCTTGAAATTTTTTACATGTAAAGCAACTTCGAAAATTGAGCCCGGCGTCACAAGTCGGAACATTCAGGCGATCACTGACCTTGCCTCACACGCGTCTGCATAATGCCGCTAGCTGCAGTCAGTCTCCAAAATAAAAAACGGTAAAAAAAATGAGTTTCGTTAGCGCGAGCTTTACTAAACACTGCATGCTTAGTGAATTACAGCAAAAACTACGCAGAAATAATATTACGCGTGCGACATACCAAACGTGTTTAGTAACAGGAAAAAGCTTACTTCACCCTGCCCATAGCAGTTATCGAGGCCTGCCGTTTCTCGTTCTGATCCATTTCATACGCAACAATTCCGGACAAAAACATTTTTGAATAGTAAAAAATGTATGACCACATTTTTTTTTCATATACTGGAAGATTTGACTATAGCAATCTCCCATCGATAGGCTTGAATTTTTTTTTTCGTATTAACGTTTTTCCTATCGTCAACTGCTCGATACGAGCGATGAAAAATATTTAAGATTTTGCTGCATATAGAAAGGGTGGACCATTACCTTCAATATTTCCGTTACTGTACGTTACAATTTTCCAATATTAAATTTTTTTCCCAAGAATGTAGGACATCACCAGGAAATCTGTAGATTTACACGGGCATTCCTTGGCCGTTGATGTTCAGAGAACTATTGTGACAGCCGCACACACAACCAGTTTCTCCACTCTTAGAACGCCGCGGAATTCACAGCGAGCGGCAACACCACTTTTGTGCGCCCGCGAGCAGGACGGCACGTGCTCACAATGAAAGAGAGAGTGCCAGCTGCGCGAGCAGCACGCGCGTACCAGCCGACAGGCTGCTGGCTCAATGCGCTCCGCCGGCGACGTGCCCGGACAGCAACGCCAAAATGACCGGCAGGGGAGAAGTGGCGCTGGTGCAGTGGAAGCAAACTTCAGGTGCGCTTCCCTATACGCATGTATGGAGTGCATGCTGCACGTACTGTTTCTTACTTCAGAATGCTCGACTTTGCCAGTTACCACCCAGCAGCTATTGCCCCATTTCCATCACTATGCAAGATCAATGCTCAAATGCATGTGCGGTAATTAGTATCCAACTGTACAGCACTGCATACAAGAATTCCCAGTAGGTGTCAGCAGTTCACCCGTGATGGCTATCATTAATCCTGCTTTTCAATTATAACCTCAGGAATGCCTTCAGGTACTTTCCCTGGGCCTTTTCACACCTCTGTCCCATTATGGGGACAGTGCTTCTAATTAGCCCCCTCAGTTCATCCATCAATAACTGTTCCCTCTTGAGGCTGTTCACTGGTACATGTTCCTCCATAATGTCATTTTCCAACTGTCTTAGTTGTTTTTTGGGCTTCTCCCAATAAATGCAGACTTCATAATCTCTTTTGTCAGTTAATTTGTTATCCTTTGTCATTGTATGACCATCGCAGCATTCCTTTCTGAAAATTTGACATCCTTCATTTTAAATACCCCTAGTATGCGGTCTTGACATTGCACGCATCCATCCCGGCATCCGTGGGATTGGTACGCGTTACAGATTCCGCAAATATGTGCTTCCGAATTCGCTCACGCGGAAATGTACAGGTCACAGCCTGCCTTAATTTCGAGTGCTACCATACTGTACATGCGCCCGTTTCTTCGCCCTCCATCACGTGCCCCAGTAGTACGGAAGCTCTTTCGCAGCGGCTCAATGCGCGGGCACAGCGGGGAATCAAGGCATCAACCCACGAGACGATTCACTTTGAAACCGGTTCGCATCTCCGTGGTTCGCCGCGTGGCGTCACCTTTGCGTGTGCAAAGTTCTTCGTCCTGTTGTCGGCTGAACTTTCGGCACGCCATGGCTATGCCGAAGTTCAGCCTAGGTGCCGGTCGCCGAGGAGCAAAAAAAGACCACGTTTTCGCACCGTCTAGGTTGCCAACAGGAGCATGCTATTGGACAGACGGCAATCCCGGGCGCGCCAATCGGAACGCTTTAAACCATCCGCCTCGTCCGGCAGCTCCAAAATGATCGTACAACACTAGGGGTGTGCGAATATCAAATTTTTCGAATACGAATCGAATACGAATACTTGGTTCCGAGTATCGAATCGAATATCGAATAATCAAGAACAGACGCATTTAACCACTACAAAACATTTATTTAAGCATCCAAGAACATCACAGTTCAACTATCAGTGATGAAATGAGCACAAAAGGTGTGTGTGGCTGCACAAAAAGTATCAAAGTCTCGAACATTGTTCTTAGAAGAGTGGAAATAGTGGAAATATCAGAGAAGATGGCTAGTACACAGCATTGATCAAGGCTAGCTTGCCATAAGCACAAAAGCTTGTTGCTGGGATGAACATAAAAGGTTGTCGTGAAGGAAAAACCGGCTGCTCCACATGGTTAGGCAGAAGTATAGTTCCCTTCTAGCTGAAACGACTTCTCCAGCCGAAGAAAATGCCCTCTCAATTGGAACTGAACTGATACGTATTGCGAGGTATTTCGTGCACAGCTCTGACTATACCAGCTTCGCAGGTATAACCACAAAGAAGTTCACCAGCGCAGTCAGCTACTGCATGGCCCAAAGTTACGCATTGCTCTGGGCGCCGCCATGTTGTTATGTCTCTGCCGATAGGACTTGCGGAACGAAATGAACGCTGGTGCTCGCAATATAATATTCGGCTAGATACGAATATTAGCGTCGTGTCGAGTATTCGAAACAACACGAATACCTGGATTTCGAATCGAATACGAATACTAAAATATAATATTCGAATTATATTCGAAAATTTCGAATATTCGCACACCCCTATACAACACCCATTCCGCCCCACGGCCGAGCGAAGGCCGAAAGCGAGCGGTTCGCTCGCTGGCGGATCCGCCCAAAAACGATCGTACAACGGCCTTTACCCTCCCGGCTCTCTCGGGGTTGGCAGAGAAGAAAGCTGGGAAGCAGCATCCACATCGTCACGTGGGCGACCCTCCATTCCCCCTCGTGTATTCGGTGGCCGCACGGGCAGCCCACCACGGGGAGAGAGTTGAAGGAGCCATGAGACAACGCGTGACGGGATGGACGGGATGGACGGAGCCATGAGACAAACGCGGCTTTTCCAGGTGACATCGAGCTTTCCCCGTGCCCGTTTCCTGCTGCCTGCGCTACTGAGGGCGGTTATCGTATTTTGGAATCACCCCAAATAAACGATTTGCCTGCGGGCTATACCTCGGTGTGTTGGTCCTGTCGACCTCCACAGTGTAATCGGGGCTAGCGGAGTGGCATTGGTCCTGAGTGCTCGCTGTGTCGTCCTTAACATAAGCAGAACCCTTTTCGTTAGCCTCCTCGTTTCTGCCTCGTATGTGACTACAGGTGGGATACAGCTGCTGTACAGTTATCTCTTCAGGTATAATAATGGGTGGAAAATGATCCATTCCGCGTGGGTTGTCCAGAAGATCTCATTTAACATCATTAAAAGGTGATGGTGAACTAAACGATAAATCTAAACTGCTAATTTTTGCAGTTTTTAGGGAGCAGTACATGGGCTGTCCTGAATTCAGTAGGCACACATTACTGCACAGAATAAAATCTTCTAAAATGCGACCTCTGGGATTAGTTTCTCCACTTCCCCAGAAAGAGGAGTTCTCCGACTAACAGATATGGCTCTGGTAGCTTTTCTAGAAGTGTTTCTAAGCATCTGAGGTTGAGGTTTCCATTAGCGACCTCAAGGTCGGATACCGGCTTCAAAAAAATCAAAAATAAATAGAACAAATTTGAGTAGGCAAATAAAAATCTATCGACCGAGAATCATGTGAGAAGCTTGGTAACAACTAGTTACGGCACCTTAGATATGTGGTGTACTGTGATCGAAGGAGACCGTTTTGATCCAGAGCCAAGTCATTTTGCTCGTTTCGATGAGTGGCGCTCCAGCTTGGCCTAAATGCCGAAAATGGCCGCAAAAGCAGCAAGCCATACAACCTCTAATGTTGCGTACAACTTTTTGCACCCGACATTGCATACACTATCCAAAGTATACGCGTACGCAAGAAGAAAAGCCGGTATTCTGGCATGAGAGCTCGGAGCGTTTATGTATGGCTTCTATGTCGACAGCAACTAATACCGCTTTTTAAGGTCGGTTTTGAGGGATATTTGATGATACGTGTTATATTACCGGTTTGATAAAAAACACAATCATGAGCAAACATACAAATTTTGCAGGACACACGCGACATGAATAACGCTCATTAAGGCACGACAGAACCAAGTTGTATTCATTTATATGTATTTGTAAGTGGCTTCGTTGTATATTTGGCTGTTATTTTTTATTATTCATCACAAATGTCTACTTTCTTTAAATTACACTCGTGAAAACAGGTAGGCCACAACGGCGCATAGGTTGAAATGCGCGTTTTTTACATCGGCTCGCCCGTCAAAGTCCACCTGAGCGAAACCTCTCGCTTCTCTGCAAGGCATCTGAAGCCCCTGCAAAACGCCTGAAGAAAAGTGTAGTGTGCTGCCGATCCTTACGAAAACAGCTCGCCAACCTAACTTATGTCCTATGATAGAAGAAAAGGGAAAGAAAAGAATGATGACGAAGCCACGAGAATCGCAAAGTAAAAACAGGACTGTTGCCGGAGAAATTAAAAAGGAGAGGACAACTGCGCGCCTATGCACTCCATAACGCCTCTTTGTAATCGATTCGATTCACTAACTGTGAATGAAAAGAATAAATTGAGTGAATAGATTTGTGCGACACCGACCACGAATTTTTCACCATGATCAGCCCAATGCAAAATGTGGCGAAAAAAACACGTGGTAGGTGAACTATTCGTGATGTACCATCTGGAATATATTTGTTCAGCGTATAAATAATAGTTCCCAACGCAAATGGTCCTGGAAAAAGTGACGCTGCTTACGAAGCAACCGAATCAGTCAAAGCTTATGCATTCGACGTGTATGTCAGTCGCATGGTATTGGCTAGACCGTCCCTTCATTCCTTCTTTATTCATTTGAGTTGTTTTCCCACTAGACTATTTTAGCACAACGCTATACTATGTATTCATCAAACATGGCACGGCGTTTCACCCTCATCGTGGTTCGGAATTATATATAGTCGTACCTCGCTAGTACGGACTTCGTTATGTATACGTGGAGAATTTTCGCAAGGACCTAACTTTCTCAGTGTGTTTACATCTTCTTTGCATGAAAACAAACTTTGGGCAATGGAATAACAAAGCTAAGAACCTCACAGCGGCGTTCATAACGCTGTACTTATCCGCCGCATCAGCACCCGCCGCAGAGGTATGAAGGAGGATGACCTCTGTCGGCTCACGCAAGCTTTCCTCATTAGCAGGATAGTCTACTCCTACCCCTACTATCACCTCCGCCGGAAGGACGAGGAAGCTGTGAACAGCATTATACGTTCAGCGTACAAAGCGGCACTGGGGCTACCTCAGTACGCCAGCACACAGCACCTCCTCCAACTCGGCATTTACAACACGCTCACAGAACTCATAGAGGCACACAAGACCGCCCAAATCCACCGCCTCTCCCGCACTAAACACGGGCGGCTCATACTTGACCGTCTCAACATCAACCCCATAGGCGACGTCCACCCCACGACGCCCATTCCGATAGGGGCCTATAGCCGCCTAGTTATAAAACCAATCCCCAAAAACATGCTACCTGGCCGCCATGACACGCGCCGTCAGCTGAAAGCCCAAGCACTAGATGCCACATACCTTGCCGACGAACACGCAATATACGTAGATGCTGCACGGCAAAGTGCAAACACATACGTGGCTTGTGCAACCACGCCACAGTCTTCTCTCGTCACCGCCGCCACAGTAGTAGCTCACTCTCCGACAGCGGCAGAAGAAACCGCCATCGCGCTGGCCATCGCTGACCCACGTACCCGCACAGTCCTCAGCGACTCCAAAAGAGCAATACAAAATTACTCGGCAGGTGTTATCTGCCACCCCGCTGCACGCATCCTTCGCGGCTGCACTCCCGACCATAAGACCAACCTGGTCTGGGCACCCGCCCACGCGGGAAACTCTGGAAACGAAGGGGTCGACCGACTAGCCCGAGGACTAACCAACCGGGCGGCCGGCCCCACGGACCCAGACGCTCTTGCCGAGGCTCCCCATTGCCCTCTTTCTCTTATCGCATAAATCTGGTTTTTACCTATGCCTAGAATTTCTCTTCACTGCTTTTAGGCTACCTCCGCTCTTCAGAGCATGCTCGATTTTCTCCATGTTAAACTTCCTGATGTCGGCTACCTTGCGCTTATTTATTAACTTCGACAGCTCTAGTAGTTTTATTCTATCTATGGAGTTAGACGTCCTCATGCTTTGAAGTTTCTTAATCAGATCATTAGTCTCATGAGATAGCTTCCCGGAATTACGAGCCAGAACAAGGGAGAGGCCCCTCATCCATCGCTCACGGTGCCGGAGGCTGGCATTCTTCGGCACATCCAAATGAATGCAGCTATCACCCCGTCTCGCCTCTTTCTCTATCGCTATCGATCAGACCCTTCCTGTCCCAACTGCCCCTGTATCTATGTGGACCTGGCTCATTGCCCTTCTATTGCCCGGCTGCTCAGCAGTCGGGTTCCTACCCCCCACCTTCTTTATCTATCACCACCTGGCTCGACTGGCTTGGCGCTGAAGGGGAGGCAGAACAGCGACTCCTGGTCGCCCAGGCGGTCGACATGCTCGGCCTGTAAATTATGGCCGAATAAAGGTCTTGTACTACTACTACTACTACTACTACTACTAGGTTATGCGGGTGGAGATAAGAGTTCATTATATTTATATTTACTATTTATATGTATGGAACGAGAATACACGGAAATATTGTTCACGACTCGAAGGGAAGCACTCCGATTATACCTGAAAACCTGCGAAAACCAGGCACACTACACTCTCTCTTAAAATTAAAAAGAAAACAAACTAAACTGACCCCGGAGTTGAGTTCTACACGGGTCTATCCGGCGCCTTCCTAAAACACATTCAATTATGACCTCCCGAGCGTTTCCCACGCTTAAGACGTTGCCGTAAACCGGAAGGGTCACTGTCGTGCGATCTCCCCTTCGGAGTGGGGGGGGGGGGGGGGGGGGCGATTTGTAGTTGGCCGTTTGCGATCTCCTGTCGCTTGCCGTTCTGATCTTCTTTCTTAGAACTGTCCTATCTCCTACTCTCTTCTTGGTTTTTCCTTTTTTCCTGGCGGCGAGGGCTAACATTGTGTGGCTGACGACCCTGTTTCGCGCCATATTAGGTTACAGTGGTGGTGCGCAGTTGGCGTGCGTAGGGCTTTTTAAGGGCTCCTGTCCAGTCCCCATGTTGGGCTCCGCGGTGGGCGGCTGGCGCCTTTGTTGAACACCAAAACTTTTTTATGGCTTCTCATTTTTTAACGCCGATCTCCGCTTCAAAAGAGGGCGCACCGAGACAGCAAAATTCTTCCCAAATAACCAAAACAGCTTAGAACGGTTCCACGAAGTGCACTCTGAACACGCAGAGAAGAACGGCTAGATGCATTACACCATTTCTTGTCACCAGAACTTTCACAGATAGCATAGGCCAGGGCTATAAGATAAAAAAACCAGCAAACGGTGACCTCCTACTAGTAATCCTGTACAACCACCAGCACGAAAAGTAAGCAGAAGTCACCTCTTTTGGAGACACACCTGTGACACTCAACCCACCCCGATCCTTGAACACAGTGCGAGGAGTTAACGCAGACGACGGCCTTAGGCATGTAACAGAAGTACTTCTTGAAGGACTAGAGGAACAAAACGTGACTAACGTGTAGCGAATAAAAATGAGGAGAGGCGACCAAGAAATAGCCACGAAACACATCATCCTGAGTTTCGCATCAAGCATATACTCCCAGAATCCGTAGAAATCGGCTGTATGAAACTTCACCTCGGGCAGTACATACCAAACCCACGACGTTGCTTTCAGTGCCAACGGTATGGCGACAGCTCTCAGAGCTACCGAAGCCAACTGACTTGCGCGAAGCATGCTTCACACGAACATGATTCTGATAACTGTACACTTGAACCACATCTGTGCGTAAATCATGAGGGCAGCCATCCGGCGTACTGATGTGCATGCCTAATAGCGATATGCGAAATACGCAGCGCCAACTCTCGCCGCTCCGAGAACCAAGTCCTCCGTGTTGGTTCCGTACAGAAAACGAAACCGCGGCCCAGCGTTTCGTTAAAACGGCTGCGCTTCGTTTGAAAAGTGAAATGCCGATGGGCTTTTACGCTACGGTGTCCACTATACAAAGAAACTACGATGCGTGCCAGAACCTGGTGTGTTCTAGCTTGTCGCTTTTCTATTTCTTTTACTCTGTCCCAACGTTCTCCAAATGCCATGCGATCGAGGTACAAACTTAGGCTCTAAGCACGAAAACATTCTAAAAAAAACTATAATATCTTCCGCCGCAACCGAGAGCAGGTCAGCAGACGTTCGGATGGCGTTCCCATCATCGTTAAAAATGGAGTTGCATTTCGCGAACACAAGCTTAAAACTAGGTTAGAAACTGTGGCAGCCATCCTACAAACATTTAAAACATTTACGGTATGCTGCGTGTACCTGGAGCGACATGTTAATCTAAGCAATCATGAATTAGAAGACCTTTTGGAGCAGCACCCAGAGCCATATCTAATATCTGGAGATTTTAACGCGCACTCCAGCTTTCAGGGTACTGACAAAACTGACACTAGAGGACAATTCATTGAGGATGTTATACTGTGTAATGACCTCTATCTATTAAACACTGGAAAACCAACCTGTTGTTCTCCTAGCTCAGGACAAATGAGCTGTATAGATTTATCTTTTAGTTCGCCATCTATTTTTAGATACAAAATGGGATGACCTAGATAACCCACATGGAAGTGATCATCTGCCTATACTAATCAACATCTTCACTAGAAGTCACTCCATCAAAATCATGACGTTGGAAGCTGCATCTCGTCTACAGGGCACTGTTCCGAGAAAAGGCCAGCCTAGAAAAAAATAGTTACCGACAACCTCAGTTTTAGACAACCTTAACGAACTTTTCACGACGTGTACTATTACCGCTGCGCGCCTAGTCATCCCTCAGTCCTCTGGAGTAGTAAAACAGAGTAAAAAAGTATTGCATACAAGAACGTAGGGAAGCTAAAAAGATAGAAAAGAATGCTTGGGGATTTTCCCGTAGGTATGCAACGCAGCGTCTAGCTCGTGCAGTGGAGCCCTTACGGCTTCCCTGAAGCTGTAATCGTCGTTAAAGGTAAGGACTGGGTGTCTTCGTACCTTCCAACATCTTTTGATCTTTAGGAAAGCCCCATGGGCTCCACTATACAAGCTAGAAGCAAACCATGCAGCCTGGTTACTTTTGACAAAGACGGTACATTATCAAATGCTAGCCTATCTCTCCAGATATGTCGTAGATACACTTTGAAGACTTTTTTGTAACAAGTTTTGGGCATTGGGGAAAGTACCCGAAGCCTGGAGAAAAACTATTATTGTGCAGTTTCTTAAACCAGGAAAGCCACCAACCTCTCCTAACAATTATAGACCCATAGCCCTTACCGGTTGCCTCTCAAAATGCTTTGAAAGTGTCCTGAATATGAGATAAACTTTTATCCTATCCTCCGAACTTCTTTACATCCGTCAGTGTGGTTTTAAAAAGGAATGCTCCACTCCAGATCACCTAGTTCGTCTTGAAATGCTGTCCGGGAAGCTCTTGTACACAAACAACACTGCAGTCTCTTTTGATTTAGAGAAGGCATACGACACAACCTAGAGGTTCGGAATTATTCAAGACCTTGCCGAGCTTGGCATCCGAGGCAGAATGTTGACCTGCCTAAAAGACTTCTTATCTAACCGTTCATTCCATGTACGCCTAGGCTCAACCCTTTCGAGGAATTTCATTAAGTAAAATGGATTACCACAGGGGCGTATTTTAAGCGTAACACTTTTTGTTGTAAAGGAGAACTCTGTTATTAAAATAATTGCAAGGTGCATTATGTATTCACTCTATGTAGACGTTCTTCAGATGGGCTGCACATCGTCCAATGTGCCAACAAGTGAAATAAACTGACAACATGGACAGACAGAAATGGTTTCCGCTTTTCTTTAGAGAAAACAGTGCCCATTTTTTTTTCTCTCTGAAACGAGGCTTAAAGGCAGATTCCACCCTACACCTGAACGAAACTGTGCTACCCGTAAAAGATCAACATAAATTTCTAGGCATAACGTATGACATAAAGCTCCCTTGCCAGCCTCTCATAAACGCGCTGAATAAGAAAGCCTTCCGATCCTTGAGCATACACAAAGTACCTTCACGAAAACACTGGGGGGCAGATAGGACATGTCTTTTAGCAATATACCACTCTGTGGAACGCTCTGTCCTGGTTTATGGATGTATATTGCATGGTCAGCGAGACCATCGTGTCATAAACGAGTGGATCCATTACATAACTTTCCACTGGTGCCTACAGGTAGTTGCCCATAAATAGTCTTGATGTAGGAACTAACCAACCATCATTTACAGACAGAAGAACCATGCTTACGTGTTCATATATTCTAGAAATTCGTTCACAACCTAAACACGTCTGTCACCAAATAGTTACAATGTGCCCTTCTAGAATACTTTTTAACAATAAACCGCAAACTACCAGGCCACATGCTTTTGCGTTTTGAAGAGATGTGCCAAAACATCTTCGTAGAAGACACATTACCTGGCATTGATCGAAGACGAGATCCACTGCGGCCCTTGGTACAATTTTCCTGCAATCTGTGATTTCACTCTTGCAGAGTTCCGTAAAAAAACAAACCACAAAGCAACATGTAATAGAAGAACTTCTTGCGCTCGGGGAAAAGTACAGTACTTTCAGAGCTTTTTGTACAGATGGTTCAGAAACAGATGTTTACGTTGGAAGCACAGTGGCACAAGGGAATTTGAATGAAATAGTAAGGCTTCCGCAATGTGCTTCCATCTTCACTGCCGAATGTTACGCCATCTGTGCAGCCACTGAAAGAATACTAAACAAGAACCTCACAAATAGCATTATTTACACAGACTACATTAGCAGGGGGACGTAATTACGGCAGCTTTTAACACATACAGCCGTTCATTTAACAAAAAAAAAAGAACGAAAATGCAAGAGAATCGCAGGTTTTCAGGTATAATCGGAGTGCTTCCCTTCGAGTCGTGAACAATATTTCCGTGTATTCTCGTTCCATACATATAAATAGTAAATATAAATATAATGAACTCTTATCTCCACCCGCATAACCTAGTAGTAGTAGTAGTAGTAGTAGTAGTACAAGACCTTTATTCGGCCATAATTTACAGGCCGAGCATGTCGACCGCCTGGGCGACCAGGAGTCGCTGTTCTGCCTCCCCTTCAGCGCCAAGCCAGTCGAGCCAGGTGGTGATAGATAAAGAAGGTGGGGGGTAGGAACCCGACTGCTGAGCAGCCGGGCAATAGAAGGGCAATGAGCCAGGTCCACATAGATACAGGGGCAGTTGGGACAGGAAGGGTCTGATCGATAGCGATAGAGAAAGAGGCGAGACGGGGTGATAGCTGCATTCATTTGGATGTGCCGAAGAATGCCAGCCTCCGGCACCGTGAGCGATGGATGAGGGGCCTCTCCCTTGTTCTGGCTCGTAATTCCGGGAAGCTATCTCATGAGACTAATGATCTGATTAAGAAACTTCAAAGCATGAGGACGTCTAACTCCATAGATAGAATAAAACTACTAGAGCTGTCGAAGTTAATAAATAAGCGCAAGGTAGCCGACATCAGGAAGTTTAACATGGAGAAAATCGAGCATGCTCTGAAGAGCGGAGGTAGCCTAAAAGCAGTGAAGAGAAATTCTAGGCATAGGTAAAAACCAGATTTATGCGATAAGAGAAAGAGGGCAATGGGGAGCCTCGGCAAGAGCGTCTGGGTCCGTGGGGCCGGCCGCCCGGTTGGTTAGTCCTCGGGCTAGTCGGTCGACCCCTTCGTTTCCAGAGTTTCCCGCGTGGGCGGGTGCCCAGACCAGGTTGGTCTTATGGTCGGGAGTGCAGCCGCGAAGGATGCGTGCAGCGGGGTGGCAGATAACACCTGCCGAGTAATTTTGTATTGCTCTTTTGGAGTCGCTGAGGACTGTGCGGGTACGTGGGTCAGCGATGGCCAGCGCGATGGCGGTTTCTTCTGCCGCTGTCGGAGAGTGAGCTACTACTGTGGCGGCGGTGACGAGAGAAGACTGTGGCGTGGTTGCACAAGCCACGTATGTGTTTGCACTTTGCCGTGCAGCATCTACGTATATTGCGTGTTCGTCGGCAAGGTATGTGGCATCTAGTGCTTGGGCTTTCAGCTGACGGCGCGTGTCATGGCGGCCAGGTAGCATGTTTTTGGGGATTGGTTTTATAACTAGGCGGCTATAGGCCCCTATCGGAATGGGCGTCGTGGGGTGGACGTCGCCTATGGGGTTGATGTTGAGACGGTCAAGTATGAGCCGCCCGTGTTTAGTGCGGGAGAGGCGGTGGATTTGGGCGGTCTTGTGTGCCTCTATGAGTTCTGTGAGCGTGTTGTAAATGCCGAGTTGGAGGAGGTGCTGTGTGCTGGCGTACTGAGGTAGCCCCAGTGCCGCTTTGTACGCTGAACGTATAATGCTGTTCACAGCTTCCTCGTCCTTCCGGCGGAGGTGATAGTAGGGGTAGGAGTAGACTATCCTGCTAATGAGGAAAGCTTGCGTGAGCCGACAGAGGTCATCCTCCTTCATACCTCTGCGGCGGGTGCTGATGCGGCGGATAAGTACAGCGTTATGAACGCCGCTGTGAGGTTCTTAGCTTTGTTATTCCATTGCCCAAAGTTTGTTTTCATGCAAAGAAGATGTAAACACACTGAGAAAGTTAGGTCCTTGCGAAAATTCTTCACGTATACATAACGAAGTCCGTACTAGCGAGGTACGACTATATATAATTCCGAACCACGATGAGGGTGAAACGCCGTGCCATGTTTGATGAATACATAGTATAGCGTTGTGCTAAAATAGTCTAGTGGGAAAACAACTCAAATGAATAAAGAAGGAATGAAGGGACGGTCTAGCCAATACCATGCGACTGACATACACGTCGAATGCATAAGCTTTGACTGATTCGGTTGCTTCGTAAGCAGCGTCACTTTTTCCAGGACCATTTGCGTTGGGAACTATTATTTATACGCTGAACAAATATATTCCAGATGGTACATCACGAATAGTTCACCTACCACGTGTTTTTTTCGCCACATTTTGCATTGGGCTGATCATGGTGAAAAATTCGTGGTCGGTGTCGCACAAATCTATTCACTCAATTTATTCTTTTCATTCACAGTTAGTGAATCGAATCGATTACAAAGAGGCGTTATGGAGTGCATAGGCGCGCAGTTGTCCTCTCCTTTTTAATTTCTCCGGCAACAGTCCTGTTTTTACTTTGCGATTCTCGTGGCTTCGTCATCATTCTTTTCTTTCCCTTTTCTTCTATCATAGGACATAAGTTAGGTTGGCGAGCTGTTTTCGTAAGGATCGGCAGCACACTACACTTTTCTTCAGGCGTTTTGCAGGGGCTTCAGATGCCTTGCAGAGAAGCGAGAGGTTTCGCTCAGGTGGACTTTGACGGGCGAGCCGATGTAAAAAACGCGCATTTCAACCTATGCGCCGTTGTGGCCTACCTGTTTTCACGAGTGTAATTTAAAGAAAGTAGACATTTGTGATGAATAATAAAAAATAACAGCCAAATATACAACGAAGCCACTTACAAATACATATAAATGAATACAACTTGGTTCTGTCGTGCCTTAATGAGCGTTATTCATGTCGCGTGTGTCCTGCAAAATTTGTATGTTTGCTCATGATTGTGTTTTTTATCAAACCGGTAATATAACACGTATCATCAAATATCCCTCAAAACCGACCTTAAAAAGCGGTATTAGTTGCTGTCGACATAGAAGCCATACATAAACGCTCCGAGCTCTCATGCCAGAATACCGGCTTTTCTTCTTGCGTACGCGTATACTTTGGATAGTGTATGCAATGTCGGGTGCAAAAAGTTGTACGCAACATTAGAGGTTGTATGGCTTGCTGCTTTTGCGGCCATTTTCGGCATTTAGGCCAAGCTGGAGCGCCACTCATCGAAACGAGCAAAATGACTTGCCTCTGGATCAAAACGGTCTCCTTCGATCACAGTACACCACATATCTAAGGTGCCGTAACTAGTTGTTACCAAGCTTCTCACATGATTCTCGGTCGATAGATTTTTATTTGCCTACTCAAATTTGTTCTATTTATTTTTGATTTTTTTGAAGCCGGTATCCGACCTTGAGGTCGCTAATGGAAACCTCAACCTCAGATGCTTAGAAACACTTCTAGAAAAGCTACCAGAGCCATATCTGTTAGTCGGAGAACTCCTCTTTCTGGGGAAGTGGAGAAACTAATCCCAGAGGTCGCATTTTAGAAGATTTTATTCTGTGCAGTAATGTGTGCCTACTGAATTCAGGACAGCCCATGTACTGCTCCCTAAAAACTGCAAAAATTAGCAGTTTAGATTTATCGTTTAGTTCACCATCACCTTTTAATGATGTTAAATGAGATCTTCTGGACAACCCACGCGGAATGGATCATTTTCCACCCATTATTATACCTGAAGAGATAACTGTACAGCAGCTGTATCCCACCTGTAGTCACATACGAGGCAGAAACGAGGAGGCTAACGAAAAGGGTTCTGCTTATGTTAAGGACGACACAGCGAGCACTCAGGACCAATGCCACTCCGCTAGCCCCGATTACACTGTGGAGGTCGACAGGACCAACACACCGAGGTATAGCCCGCAGGCAAATCGTTTATTTGGGGTGATTCCAAAATACGATAACCGCCCTCAGTAGCGCAGGCAGCAGGAAACGGGCACGGGGAAAGCTCGATGTCACCTGGAAAAGCCGCGTTTGTCTCATGGCTCCGTCCATCCCGTCCATCCCGTCACGCGTTGTCTCATGGCTCCTTCAACTCTCTCCCCGTGGTGGGCTGCCCGTGCGGCCACCGAATACACGAGGGGGAATGGAGGGTCGCCCACGTGACGATGTGGATGCTGCTTCCCAGCTTTCTTCTCTGCCAACCCCGAGAGAGCCGGGAGGGTAAAGGCCGTTGTACGATCGTTTTTGGGCGGATCCGCCAGCGAGCGAACCGCTCGCTTTCGGCCTTCGCTCGGCCGTGGGGCGGAATGGGTGTTGTATAGGGGTGTGCGAATATTCGAAATTTTCGAATATAATTCGAATATTATATTTTAGTATTCGTATTCGATTCGAAATCCAGGTATTCGTGTTGTTTCGAATACTCGACACGACGCTAATATTCGTATCTAGCCGAATATTATATTGCGAGCACCAGCGTTCATTTCGTTCCGCAAGTCCTATCGGCAGAGACATAACAACATGGCGGCGCCCAGAGCAATGCGTAACTTTGGGCCATGCAGTAGCTGACTGCGCTGGTGAACTTCTTTGTGGTTATACCTGCGAAGCTGGTATAGTCAGAGCTGTGCACGAAATACCTCGCAATACGTATCAGTTCAGTTCCAATTGAGAGGGCATTTTCTTCGGCTGGAGAAGTCGTTTCAGCTAGAAGGGAACTATACTTCTGCCTAACCATGTGGAGCAGCCGGTTTTTCCTTCACGACAACCTTTTATGTTCATCCCAGCAACAAGCTTTTGTGCTTATGGCAAGCTAGCCTTGATCAATGCTGTGTACTAGCCATCTTCTCTGATATTTCCACTATTTCCACTCTTCTAAGAACAATGTTCGAGACTTTGATACTTTTTGTGCAGCCACACACACCTTTTGTGCTCATTTCATCACTGATAGTTGAACTGTGATGTTCTTGGATGCTTAAATAAATGTTTTGTAGTGGTTAAATGCGTCTGTTCTTGATTATTCGATATTCGATTCGATACTCGGAACCAAGTATTCGTATTCGATTCGTATTCGAAAAATTTGATATTCGCACACCCCTAGTGTTGTACGATCATTTTGGAGCTGCCGGACGAGGCGGATGGTTTAAAGCGTTCCGATTGGCGCGCCCGGGATTGCCGTCTGTCCAATAGCATGCTCCTGTTGGCAACCTAGACGGTGCGAAAACGTGGTCTTTTTTTGCTCCTCGGCGACCGGCACCTAGGCTGAACTTCGGCATAGCCATGGCGTGCCGAAAGTTCAGCCGACAACAGGACGAAGAACTTTGCACACGCAAAGGTGACGCCACGCGGCGAACCACGGAGATGCGAACCGGTTTCAAAGTGAATCGTCTCGTGGGTTGATGCCTTGATTCCCCGCTGTGCCCGCGCATTGAGCCGCTGCGAAAGAGCTTCCGTACTACTGGGGCACGTGATGGAGGGCGAAGAAACGGGCGCATGTACAGTATGGTAGCACTCGAAATTAAGGCAGGCTGTGACCTGTACATTTCCGCGTGAGCGAATTCGGAAGCACATATTTGCGGAATCTGTAACGCGTACCAATCCCACGGATGCCGGGATGGATGCGTGCAATGTCAAGACCGCATACTAGGGGTATTTAAAATGAAGGATGTCAAATTTTCAGAAAGGAATGCTGCGATGGTCATACAATGACAAAGGATAACAAATTAACTGACAAAAGAGATTATGAAGTCTGCATTTATTGGGAGAAGCCCAAAAAACAACTAAGACAGTTGGAAAATGACATTATGGAGGAACATGTACCAGTGAACAGCCTCAAGAGGGAACAGTTATTGATGGATGAACTGAGGGGGCTAATTAGAAGCACTGTCCCCATAATGGGACAGAGGTGTGAAAAGGCCCAGGGAAAGTACCTGAAGGCATTCCTGAGGTTATAATTGAAAAGCAGGATTAATGATAGCCATCACGGGTGAACTGCTGACACCTACTGGGAATTCTTGTATGCAGTGCTGTACAGTTGGATACTAATTACCGCACATGCATTTGAGCATTGATCTTGCATAGTGATGGAAATGGGGCAATAGCTGCTGGGTGGTAACTGGCAAAGTCGAGCATTCTGAAGTAAGAAACAGTACGTGCAGCATGCACTCCATACATGCGTATAGGGAAGCGCACCTGAAGTTTGCTTCCACTGCACCAGCGCCACTTCTCCCCTGCCGGTCATTTTGGCGTTGCTGTCCGGGCACGTCGCCGGCGGAGCGCATTGAGCCAGCAGCCTGTCGGCTGGTACGCGCGTGCTGCTCGCGCAGCTGGCACTCTCTCTTTCATTGTGAGCACGTGCCGTCCTGCTCGCGGGCGCACAAAAGTGGTGTTGCCGCTCGCTGTGAATTCCGCGGCGTTCTAAGAGTGGAGAAACTGGTTGTGTGTGCGGCTGTCACAATAGTTCTCTGAACATCAACGGCCAAGGAATGCCCGTGTAAATCTACAGATTTCCTGGTGATGTCCTACATTCTTGGGAAAAAAATTTAATATTGGAAAATTGTAACGTACAGTAACGGAAATATTGAAGGTAATGGTCCACCCTTTCTATATGCAGCAAAATCTTAAATATTTTTCATCGCTCGTATCGAGCAGTTGACGATAGGAAAAACGTTAATACGAAAAAAAAAATTCAAGCCTATCGATGGGAGATTGCTATAGTCAAATCTTCCAGTATATGAAAAAAAAATGTGGTCATACATTTTTTACTATTCAAAAATGTTTTTGTCCGGAATTGTTGCGTATGAAATGGATCAGAACGAGAAACGGCAGGCCTCGATAACTGCTATGGGCAGGGTGAAGTAAGCTTTTTCCTGTTACTAAACACGTTTGGTATGTCGCACGCGTAATATTATTTCTGCGTAGTTTTTGCTGTAATTCACTAAGCATGCAGTGTTTAGTAAAGCTCGCGCTAACGAAACTCATTTTTTTTACCGTTTTTTATTTTGGAGACTGACTGCAGCTAGCGGCATTATGCAGACGCGTGTGAGGCAAGGTCAGTGATCGCCTGAATGTTCCGACTTGTGACGCCGGGCTCAATTTTCGAAGTTGCTTTACATGTAAAAAATTTCAAGACATAAAAATAATCAAAATGTTTGCTTGCACATGAATGAGCGTTTGCATATGAGCGATGGCTCTGCAAATAATTGTTTTGGGAATGCGCGTGCGCTGTAATCGGAATTAAAATAAATATACGAACCGCTTATCTCCGTTGTAGCGATTGACAAACTAGAGCAATTTTTCTCTTAGCCGTATATAGCAAGCAGCTGGTAGGCGCATTTCGTGCGTGTTTTCGTTTTTCTCCTCAGCCTCGCGTGTCGCCTTAAGGGCACTTTATTTTAAGTTAAAATAAAAATTATTTCCATCATTATTCATCGAAACACGTAACAAAATCATTATTATTTGGCCAACAAACCTGCATGCACCGAAGTGCTCAGTCACCCAACGAAATTAAGCATCTTGCGAAGATGGCCGTGCCAAAAAAAAATGGTATTTACCTCGAATTCCACGTCTTAAATGATCTCGTCATTTACTTGCGATACACATTTCGCCGTTACGGTACCGGCTTTTTCGTCAACAATCTGCTTCACGTAGTGAGCCTGATCCACTAGCAGTTCTTTTTTCAAGTTCGCAGCGAAAAAAAAAATTCACTGTCCACTATTTCTTTTAACCTACATCTCAGAGCGTACTGCTGCGACCGAAAGAAGTGCGAACAGCGGAGTGCCTAGGCTCTCCGCTGTTGGAATTTATTTTCGTCACGCTTATACTTGGCTCGCAACACAAATACGCTAGAGACATCCGTGATACAATAATGTACCACTCTAGCGTCTTTTTGTTACTACCGAGATAAAAACGCATTGAAGATAAATTCCGACTGCGCAGCGCGTGGGCGCCGTGCTGTTCGCATTTTTTTCTAGCGCCCCTGTACATTTTGCTAATCCTCTGAAGCTCGCCAGCGTTCAAGCACGAGGGAAAAAGCTCGGGACTGCACAAAGAGATTTGCACGCTGGCCAACACGTGCAAAGTACGTGCAGAACTGGCTTTTTTTCAGAGGAAAGCGCGCTGCTCGCGCAGCTACTCAATGGGAGGGGTGACCGGTTTGCCCGGACAAAAATACGGAGTCAGTCGGAGAGGGCGCTTTTCACTGGCGTCCGCAGCGCCCCCCTGCGAAGCTGCGGTCCCCTATACACAGTGGTTCCTGCACTCTGTCGTTTGTTGCCACAAAATTGTTGCATAGGGTTCTCTGTGCTGCTTAATGATAGCAGTGATGTCGGGTGAATATGACTTATTATTTTCAACTGGTAACCGTCTGTGCAATCAAACACATGCTTTTAGTGAGTTTCCATTGTTTGCAGAAGCAAACCGGCATCCTGCGTGGAGTACTTTAACACAGACGTTGGCTGCCTACCTACAACATAACTGCAAGTAAAAAAATAATGGTGCATTTCATGACAATGGTTTGCTGGATTTGAGGATGGTGACCTTGTGGAACACACATCAAACATCTGAGCAAGATGAAATTGCTGTGACTGAAATTTTATGAATCTGGTTCACATACCGCGTACCTCATGTATAGTAGGATAAAACTTAAAAGAAACAGCAGTTGTTAGCACTCGGTCATGGCCCGAGGCATCCTGTATTACTCCACTAACCAATAACAGTAAGCAAAGTAAGTTGTTCGATGTTTGACTTTATTAATCTATCCAGGTATCAGAATTCTAGAGCTTATCATTTTTTCTTGTAATAAGCTTCTTATGGTAGTATACAATAAAAGTTTTAACAGCGGACTACTTTTTTTGGCACGGAAGAATTCTGTGCGGCGGTCCAGATGGCAGAGCTCCACTGCAGACTTAAATTGAATCTGACTATAGTGTTCGGTGATAACATGTTCTGACAGCCAAAAACCAAAACTGAACATTGGTTGTTGGCTGAGCTTAGATGCCAATTCAATGCAAACAAAAATATTTGTTGTAGGAATAGATACGCATAGTTAACATGAAACAAAAAGAGACAACCCGCAACAAACACCTCACTGATACTGCCAACTGTCCAAAGCGATATCACGAACAGTGTATGCTGGACTGTCCTACACAAGAGGTGACGCAGAGCAGATGCCTCTGTGTGCTCTTAGATAAAAGGGAATAGTACCGAGGCTTAGTCCATGCTACTGCTTCTGACGTCAAGGTGACCTTGACAAGATTGGTTGTTGCATCTGTAGAGAGGGCATCTGCTGCTGCTGATGAGGACTGCTTGTTCACAGCCTTTAACAATGCTCTGTCATAGCACGTTAAAGAACCCCAGGTGGTCGAAATTTCCGGAGCCCTCCACTACTGCGTCTCTCATAGCCTTAGACGCTTTGGGACGTTAAACCCCATAAACCAAACCAAACCAGGTCATTTTTTCCCAGCTTGGTTCTTCAGCTGTGGGAAATCCAGCATCACCTGTATATCATTCTTCTTGTGTCCCTGTTCACTCCCGCCGCACTTCAACTCTATCCACATCATAGTATGTGTGGTAAAATGACATCAAACACGCCGCTGTCTCTCATTAAAGAAAAGGTGTATGTGTATGTGTGTATTATGCATGCATGAAAAAATCAGCATATTTTAGCATGTTACCATCAGATATGAATGCATCTATACATGAGAAAATTGCAATGTTCCCAACCTTTACTAATATGGAAGATCAGTGTTAACTGCAGGTGTTTACAATATCACAGAAAAATGACGACGCAATAATACTGATTTCTTTTCTGATTTTTTTTTCGTCATGTTTTTCACACCATTACAAAAATCGAAATAGAAATACCACTCAGTGGCTTCAAAGCGGACATGGTGCGCATCACTGTACTAAAGTGCACGCTTTTGTTCTACAGTGACAGTGGGCAGGCCGCTTCCTTTTACCAGTGCTTCCTGAGGTGACATTGCAGTGAACATTGTGCAAACCAGTATGCAGCATAGTAAACAAGTGTGGAAAGTTCTGTTGAGAGCCAATCAATGTTGACATGCACAGAAACAAGGTGGCATATTGTGCGTACAACCACAAAGCATTCTTAACTGTCCCATGAATTTAAAACAAAGTGGTTGCTCCGTATTTCAGAAAAGTATACATGTGCCATCCTCATTAATCCATACATAATTAGATAAGGGAGTAAGTACACTGGCCTAGAGGTTAAGGAAATGCAAGAACCGATTTGGAAAGTTTACATAGCAAATATTGGCGGAGACTAGGATAGAATGCTTTGTATAGTCAAGGGAACGGGAACTGCTTCATATTTTGCAGTTACCTCAAACAAACACCATCATATCAAGCAGAATGCGAAAAAGTTAATTTTCAGAAATAAGAGCTATGATGTCTCAGTACAGAATGGATTGAAAAATAAGCCATTGAAGTATGTGTGGGCCATAGATGCTTAAGTTCTCCAGTAAAGCTCTACAGCAATCTTGAAGGTACGTCCTTTCTGATCAGTAAAAAATAATATGAGAAATTTTAAGGGCAACACTGATTCCCAAAGCAGCAAGCAAAAGAGAGAATCTGTATTTGTTAATCGATATCCGCACCACTTGTTATATATAGAATAATGTCGTACTAGTTACTAATTACCAATTTCTTAGCAAAATATCCTTATTCCACTGCCAGTCTGGGTTGCAAGGAAACGAATTAACTGAGCCATCAGTAGCCATAAGGAAGTTGGAAAAAAACCAAGTTGAAGTGAGGCCGAAGGATGACGAAGAAAAACAGAAAGGCAGTGATGACTTTTGTCTTTTATTGCTATCTCTTTGCTGCAATCTGATGATGAGAGCTTTTAAGCTGAGCCAATTGCCCAGTTAATACTATCCTTAGTACATGTGACTATATACAAGTTACATGCATAAGCATACACATGTAGAATTCTCACTGAGCCACATCATGAGTCAGTGTGTTGCACAGCTGAGCAGAACAGACAAGCACAAAGAGAAGCCTGGTCAACAACAGGTGGGTGCACTAATGCATGTTTAGCTTTGCAGTCTGCGAATGTAGGTAGCTAGAGCTAGCTTGTGCAAAGTTAGCCCAAATGCTACTATTGTGTAAATCTGCCCCGATATAGTTTGAAATAAATTATGAACAAAGTTCTCAATGAACACGTTATGCATAAGAGAGCATTGTACTGGTTTGCCGAGATGACTGAGTGACTGAGCACTATATCAGATCTATTTGTTTTCATATGTATCACATCTCAGTGGTCCTAAATGACGTTACTTTAGTAGCGAGCTTTAAAATGGTGAGCCAGGTAGGAGCTCAGTGAGTTCGTAATTTATAGCATGATTTCTGTAGTAACCACTTCGAAGGACAGTAAGATACACAGCCTTGTGGGATGCAAGACCGTTACAGCCTTCTGTGGCACGAACAAAAACGAATCTTGAAATTCAGTGGCATATGAGCTAAACGAGGCACAAGAGTGTTAGTGCACCTAGTGCCTTATTCTCTTGCATTTTCGTTCTTTTTTTTTTGTTAAATGAACGGCTGTATGTGTTAAAAGCTGCCGTAATTACGTCCCCCTGCTAATGTAGTCTGTGTAAATAATGCTATTTGTGAGGTTCTTGTTTAGTATTCTTTCAGTGGCTGCACAGATGGCGTAACATTCGGCAGTGAAGATGGAAGCACATTGCGGAAGCCTTACTATTTCATTCAAATTCCCTTGTGCCACTGTGCTTCCAACGTAAACATCTGTTTCTGAACCATCTGTACAAAAAGCTCTGAAAGTACTGTACTTTTCCCCGAGCGCAAGAAGTTCTTCTATTACATGTTGCTTTGTGGTTTGTTTTTTTACGGAACTCTGCAAGAGTGAAATCACAGATTTCAGGAAAATTGTACCAAGGGCCGCAGTGGATCTCGTCTTCGATCAATGCCAGGTAATGTGTCTTCTACGAAGATGTTTTGGCACATCTCTTCAAAACGCAAAAGCATGTGGCCTGGTAGTTTGCGGTTTATTGTTAAAAAGTATTCTAGAAGGGCACATTGTAACTATTTGGTGACAGACGTGTTTAGGTTGTGAACGAATTTCTAGAATATATGAACACGTAAGCATGGTTCTTCTGTCTGTAAATGATGGTTGGTTAGTTCCTACATCAAGACTATTTATGGGCAACTACCTGTAGGCACCAGTGGAAAGTTATGTAATGGATCCACTCGTTTATGACACGATGGTCTCGCTGACCATGCAATATACATCCATAAACCAGGACAGAGCGTTCCACAGAGTGGTATATTGCTAAAAGACATGTCCTATCTGCCCCCCAGTGTTTTCGTGAAGGTACTTTGTGTATGCTCAAGGATCGGAAGGCTTTCTTATTCAGCGCGTTTATGAGAGGCTGGCAAGGGAGCTTTATGTCATACGTTATGCCTAGAAATTTATGTTGATCTTTTACGGGTAGCACAGTTTCGTTCAGGTGTAGGGTGGAATCTGCCTTTAAGCCTCGTTTCAGAGAGAAAAAAAAATGGGCACTGTTTTCTCTAAAGAAAAGCGGAAACCATTTCTGTCTGTCCATGTTGTCAGTTTATTTCACTTGTTGGCACATTGGACGATGTGCAGCCCATCTGAAGAACGTCTACATAGAGTGAATACATAATGCACCTTGCAATTATTTTAATAACAGAGTTCTCCTTTACAACAAAAAGTGTTACGCTTAAAATACGCCCCTGTGGTAATCCATTTTACTTAATGAAATTCCTCGAAAGGGTTGAGCCTAGGCGTACATGGAATGAACGGTTAGATAAGAAGTCTTTTAGGCAGGTCAACATTCTGCCTCGGATGCCAAGCTCGGCAAGGTCTTGAATAATTCCGAACCTCTAGGTTGTGTCGTATGCCTTCTCTAAATCAAAAGAGACTGCAGTGTTGTTTGTGTACAAGAGCTTCCCGGACAGCATTTCAAGACGAACTAGGTGATCTGGAGTGGAGCATTCCTTTTTAAAACCACACTGACGGATGTAAAGAAGTTCGGAGGATAGGATAAAAGTTTATCTCATATTCAGGACACTTTCAAAGCATTTTGAGAGGCAACCGGTAAGGGCTATGGGTCTATAATTGTTAGGAGAGGTTGGTGGCTTTCCTGGTTTAAGAAACTGCACAATAATAGTTTTTCTCCAGGCTTCGGGTACTTTCCCCAATGCCCAAAACTTGTTACAAAAAAGTCTTCAAAGTGTATCTACGACATATCTGGAGAGATAGGCTAGCATTTGATAATGTACCGTCTTTGTCAAAAGTAACCAGGCTGCATGGTTTGCTTCTAGCTTGTATAGTGGAGCCCATGGGGCTTTCCTAAAGATCAAAAGATGTTGGAAGGTACGAAGACACCCAGTCCTTACCTTTAACGACGATTACAGCTTCAGGGAAGCCGTAAGGGCTCCACTGCACGAGCTAGACGCTGCGTTGCATACCTACGGGAAAATCCCCAAGCATTCTTTTCTATCTTTTTAGCTTCCCTACGTTCTTGTATGCAATACTTTTTTACTCTGTTTTACTACTCCAGAGGACTGAGGGATGACTAGGCGCGCAGCGGTAATAGTACACGTCGTGAAAAGTTCGTTAAGGTTGTCTAAAACTGAGGTTGTCGGTAACTATTTTTTTCTAGGCTGGCCTTTTCTCGGAACAGTGCCCTGTAGACGAGATGCAGCTTCCAACGTCATGATTTTGATGGAGTGACTTCTAGTGAAGATGTTGATTAGTATAGGCAGATGATCACTTCCATGTGGGTTATCTAGGTCATCCCATTTTGTATCTAAAAATAGATGGCGAACTAAAAGATAAATCTATACAGCTCATTTGTCCTGAGCTAGGAGAACAACAGGTTGGTTTTCCAGTGTTTAATAGATAGAGGTCATTACACAGTATAACATCCTCAATGAATTGTCCTCTAGTGTCAGTTTTGTCAGTACCCTGAAAGCTGGAGTGCGCGTTAAAATCTCCAGATATTAGATATGGCTCTGGGTGCTGCTCCAAAAGGTCTTCTAATTCATGATTGCTTAGATTAACATGTCGCTCCAGGTACACGCAGCATACCGTAAATGTTTTAAATGTTTGTAGGATGGCTGCCACAGTTTCTAACCTAGTTTTAAGCTTGTGTTCGCGAAATGCAACTCCATTTTTAACGATGATGGGAACGCCATCCGAACGTCTGCTGACCTGCTCTCGGTTGCGGCGGAAGATATTATAGTTTTTTTTAGAATGTTTTCGTGCTTAGAGCCTAAGTTTGTACCTCGATCGCATGGCATTTGGAGAACGTTGGGACAGAGTAAAAGAAATAGAAAAGCGACAAGCTAGAACACACCAGGTTCTGGCACGCATCGTAGTTTCTTTGTATAGTGGACACCGTAGCGTAAAAGCCCATCGGCATTTCACTTTTCAAACGAAGCGCAGCCGTTTTAACGAAACGCTGGGCCGCGGTTTCGTTTTCTGTACGGAACCAACACGGAGGACTTGGTTCTCGGAGCGGCGAGAGTTGGCGCTGCGTATTTCGCATATCGCTATTAGGCATGCACATCAGTACGCCGGATGGCTGCCCTCATGATTTACGCACAGATGTGGTTCAAGTGTACAGTTATCAGAATCATGTTCGTGTGAAGCATGCTTCGCGCAAGTCAGTTGGCTTCGGTAGCTCTGAGAGCTGTCGCCATACCGTTGGCACTGAAAGCAACGTCGTGGGTTTGGTATGTACTGCCCGAGGTGAAGTTTCATACAGCCGATTTCTACGGATTCTGGGAGTATATGCTTGATGCGAAACTCAGGATGATGTGTTTCGTGGCTATTTCTTGGTCGCCTCTCCTCATTTTTATTCGCTACACGTTAGTCACGTTTTGTTCCTCTAGTCCTTCAAGAAGTACTTCTGTTACATGCCTAAGGCCGTCGTCTGCGTTAACTCCTCGCACTGTGTTCAAGGATCGGGGTGGGTTGAGTGTCACAGGTGTGTCTCCAAAAGAGGTGACTTCTGCTTACTTTTCGTGCTGGTGGTTGTACAGGATTACTAGTAGGAGGTCACCGTTTGCTGGTTTTTTTATCTTATAGCCCTGGCCTATGCTATCTGTGAAAGTTCTGGTGACAAGAAATGGTGTAATGCATCTAGCCGTTCTTCTCTGCGTGTTCAGAGTGCACTTCGTGGAACCGTTCTAAGCTGTTTTGGTTATTTGGGAAGAATTTTGCTGTCTCGGTGCGCCCTCTTTTGAAGCGGAGATCGGCGTTAAAAAATGAGAAGCCATAAAAAAGTTTTGGTGTTCAACAAAGGCGCCAGCCGCCCACCGCGGAGCCCAACATGGGGACTGGACAGGAGCCCTTAAAAAGCCCTACGCACGCCAACTGCGCACCACCACTGTAACCTAATATGGCGCGAAACAGGGTCGTCAGCCACACAATGTTAGCCCTCGCCGCCAGGAAAAAAGGAAAAACCAAGAAGAGAGTAGGAGATAGGACAGTTCTAAGAAAGAAGATCAGAACGGCAAGCGACAGGAGATCGCAAACGGCCAACTACAAATCGCCCCCCCCCCCCCCCCCCCCCCCCCCCCCCCCCCACTCCGAAGGGGAGATCGCACGACAGTGACCCTTCCGGTTTACGGCAACGTCTTAAGCGTGGGAAACGCTCGGGAGGTCATAATTGAATGTGTTTTAGGAAGGCGCCGGATAGACCCGTGTAGAACTCAACTCCGGGGTCAGTTTAGTTTGTTTTCTTTTTAATTTTAAGAGAGAGTGTAGTGTGCCCTATCAAAGTTGTAGGGCGGGACGCGCGCTTCGGAGAGCCAATCGCTTTTGTGGAGATCGCTCTGTGCATCGTATTTTGGAACTGATTTGATTACTTTTTTTAATGTGTTTTGAGGAAGAGTTAATAATACG
Source organism: Amblyomma mixtum (assembly GCF_055824585.1). Classification (NCBI taxonomy): domain Eukaryota; kingdom Metazoa; phylum Arthropoda; class Arachnida; order Ixodida; family Ixodidae; genus Amblyomma; species Amblyomma mixtum. Next base: position 320,939,029 of record NC_143012.1, read on the forward strand.
ATCAACATGGAAAGGGGCAGCACGCAACAAGGAATCAATCGGGCTGAGGCTGGCTGCTACTGGATGCTTCCTGTATTTGAGACGGACTTCCGAGGTTTTAAGCCGAGCCCTGAAGAAAACAAAATTAGTTTGAGAATTGGTTCTAAGGAAAGGAAATGATGCAGTAACTGCATCACACATCTCGGTGGACAACCCGAAAAGCGCCGCAGAGGAAGGGATAAAGGTAGGAGTGGAACGGAGGTAGCCTAAAAGCAGTGAATAAAAAACTACTCATAGGTAGATACTAGATGTATGCGCTAAGAGACAAAGAGGGAAATGTCATTAGCAATATATATCTTTTAACCACTCAAAATGCCCTTCTGAAACTTGCATTTGTGACTATTTTAGATCTGACGAAGATGTATCTCGGAGTGCTTTTATAGCTGCATGCATGAATTTTAAACATATGTATGTACGTAAGCTGCATTTGTTCAATGCTCTGTAACAATTTCTTGTACAATTTGCTTTTGCCTCCCTGCTTGGACCAAAAAGGTCTCCAGTATCATGTAAATAAAATAAATAAAAATATGGATAAGATAGTTAAAGTAGCCAGAAACAATACTAGCCACGAACATAACCTTCGCAAATGTGGCGCTACATCCAAGCCTTCTTAATAAGACACAATCAACGGCCCAGATCCAACTCGGCACTATACCGTCACCTCCGTTCTCCTTCCCCAACCGGGGCACTCCACAAGGAGCTCTTCCCTCCCCCCTCTTATTTAATGTAACTCTAGCCCCGCTGGCCAAACAACTGACCAACATACCTGACCTCCACTCGGCAATATACGCCGACATCAACGACTGAAGGCTCCACAGGAGAGGCGCAAGACACCTTACAATTGGCAGTTGATATCATCACCTCGAACCTGACCAATATGGGCCTTATGTGCTCCCCGCTCAAATCGGAACTGCTGATGATCAGACCACTTCCCCGGGATCCACGCATGCACCTCCGAATGTACGATGACCACATACCGCTGGTCCCCTGGAGTTGGTCAATAGACTCCTTGGACTCCAACGTCCTTGACTCCATAGGTCCTTGGACTGCACATACAGGACGCTTTGGATGCAACCTTCACTGTACAACTCCTAGAGAAGCGAACCAAACAAATCGAGGGTCTTGTCCGCAGTGTAGCCACATGCAACCATGGACTGTCGGAGAGGGAAACCTTTAATATGACAGACGCCCTCATCACCAGACACGACTTTTCACGTTCCTTACCGCTTTCTCACAAGACAAAGCTGATGCTTTTATTAGAAAGGCAATAATCTCAAAGCTCCGCCTACCACAGTCGCTTAGCACAAATCACTACTCTCAACGGGCACCTACAAAACTATCTCGGAACTCCACGAAGCCAAACGAGACAACCAGATACTTCAACTAACCCGCACAGAAACCGGCCAACATCTCTTACGGCATCTTCGCCAGGCTCCAATCTACCTGCTCACCTGCCCCCAACTATCAAATCATTGCACCTGACATCCAGGGTCCAATGCGCATCAAACCTCTACCCAGAAATATGAGCCCCGAGCTACACGGGGCCAGACGCCAGGCACGAGCCTAGTATTACAACAAGCACTACAGAGGCAGACCCGACATGTATGTAAACGCGGCACAACGCACCCTACCGGGCTATTATGCCGCTGTCCCCGCCTACTATCGAGGATGGCACCATCGGGGCCGCAGCCACCTTCCCCACGGAGGCTGAAGGCGCGGCCATGGGCTTGGTGCTTATACACTATGCACAAGATCCCAACATCACGGATATCTCCACCGTCTCCAAAGCTGTGTACCGTCACTCAGCAAAGCATTATCACGTCAATCGCCCGACGCATTCTCGCATCAGGACATACGCTTACCCAAGAGATAACCCTCACGTGGGTTCCTGGGTAAGTCTCGATCCCCGGTAACCAGCGTGTTCATACGCTGACTCGAGAACTATCCTTCAGGCCCCAAGAAGATGGGACACCCAAGCCCACGCAGGAATCCTCTCGGGCTCTTCTGACATACCATCAAAAAACCACTTATTACAAAAACAGGCGCTTACCCTCCCACCACCTCACCGTACACGAAATTCAAAATACAGTGCAGTCTGGCGGCAACTGCAGACATTCATCGCACCTCCTTCATCGCCACCACCCCACCTTGACCTTCCTACTCTGCTCAACATGTGGGGCGGCCAAGGCACCCTCATACACAACCTGTGGGACGTTTTATGGGGGTTTAACGTCCCAAAGCGCCTCAGGCTATGAGGGACGCCGTAGTGAAGGGCTCCGGAAATTTCGAACACCTGAGGTTCTTTAACGCGCACTGACATCGCACAGTACACGGTGTGGGAATGCCCCCAACCGATGGCAGGTCCCCCATACCCAACCGGTCCGCCTCCTCATGGAATGACATTCTGCTAGTTGCTCAACCAGCTAGCCAATCATGGTAAGTGTACAGAGTTCTCAGTGAAGCACAGACGCCTGGACTCTTGGTCAAGAACAAAGCATCCTTTTTGTTAAAATAAAGCTGTCCCTCATCCCCACACGTGTCAAAGGCGATATGCTGGCCACGCCCAGGTAGCACGGAAAATTAGAACAATCTTATGAAAAATTTATGCAAGTTCAGTAACATTGTTACATTGAAACCTTGCATTAACTGTTAGAAATTAATATTTAAGTTTATATGTTACACATAAAAATTAGTTTAACACTGAACATAAATATTATTTCAATCCTGGCTTTCAACTCTTGTTATAATGTTAAAAATGAACAAATGATGGTAAACGCTGCAGCATAAACATATATTTAACGTTCCAAGTCAGCAATGTCTCCTTATTGTTTATTAAACATTATTATATTTGAATCATAACTATAAAACACTGCAGATATATTTCTAGCACCGAGTCCCAGAACACTCTCCACTAATTTTACAGTAAACATGTTTTTCAACTAGCAGTGCTTCGCGCAACTAAATCTCTTAGATTGTGCCCGCCATAGATAACATGCTCAAGCAGATTATTTCGTTAAACTGCTTATTATCCTTTCGCTACTACCACTCATGGGACACCTCTCAGTAATGGGCGTGTAAGCTTGACTCCACTGCATGCTTTCGGAGGTAAGTACATTCTAGTCGCATGTTGTGCTCTACTGTGGAGACGAAGTGTCGCCTTCGTTGCTGGTCCTTGCAAAGCGTTGATTAAATTGTCACAATGGTGGGCCTGCATACTAGTGCAGGGTTGCTTCATTATTTTCGACAATATTACATTTACGTTGTTATAATGTTTAATTAATGTTAGAAAAAGTTTACTAGGATGTTCATCTGTAACGTAAAGAAATTATTAAAAAAGGTCATTAAGAAAACTTAATTAATGTTTGACCAAAAGAAAAATGTCACATTGGTCTAATGCTTCGGTGCTACCTGGCAGGCAGAGGGAACTGAGGGTGATTTTTAAGACGCCATAGGTAATGACGATCAAGTGCCTCGGTACTGATCCGTCTACTGCCGAAGCACTAAAAAAAACTGACTTTGCGGTAAAGAGAAAACGTCACGGTCATTCACCAGAACTGACAAGCCCCTGCACGCCAGAAAACGTAGTAAAGTTTGCAACGTGGCTCAGCATAGAGTTGCGTAACGGTTACAAAATGCAGGCAGGTCTGTAAATGTGACTTCCAAAGCAAACCATTTCTTGGGTGAATTAACTTTTGCCTGGGATCATCGAAAGAAAGTCGACATAGCAGCGACAGTGACTCGTGTACCATACAGTCGTGGGGATCCCACGCTGTTCAAGCGAAACTCTGAACACTGTTGTCACAGACGCCATGAACGGACACCATGGCGCTCACTATGTCTTGAAATACTCAAGTTATAGGCGGAGCTCCAATCACAAAGCAGCGGTCGCCCGGCGGTGTCGGAAAGTTATACACGCAGCTGGTACTAGAAAGTGCATGGTCTTCTGCAGTGTCCATCACGACACATTCAAGCGGTGTCTATCTAACAAAAGGTAAAAACAGGGCTAATTTAACACACAGCACACAGAAAGGCGGACAGGACGGGCGCTGTCGTCCGGAGCCCGTCCCGTCCCGTCAGTCTTTCTGTGTGGTGTGTGTTAAAGGTGCACCGAAGAGTAATCGAAGCTAGTCTTTTTAGCGCGGGAACTCGATCTACACGTTCCGAGCATTCATAGAAACTTCGAATTATTGTCCTGTGCGACCGATTTCCGTAATTTAAATCGGATTAAACGTCCCGTCTCCCGCCTTTTTTTTGAACTCGCCGCAGACGGTAGGAGGAGTCAACTAACGCGTGAAGTGCCTTTCAGGCGGTCGTGTGGCGGCTTCGCTTTCGCTTGTATTTTATTTTTTAGGTTGCCGTGAATAAATTAGTCCAGCCAGAGGCTACATAGCCGCAAATTAGGCCCACAGAAATAAAAATACGCGCGGACTCTTTGCTTTCGCCGACCGGTACGTATCATTCCGCCGATGGCAGAGCGGTAAGCCGCCACGGAACTGGTTGAAATATCGGTTGACTCCTCCTACCGTCTGCGGCGAGATCAAAAAAAGGCGGGTGACAGAAGTTTAATTCGATTTAAATTGAGGAAATCGGTCGCACAGGACTATAATTCGAAATTTCTAAGAATTCCTAGAACGTGTAGATCGAGTTCCCGCGGTAAAAAGACGAGTTCAGATTACTATTCAGTGTACGTTTAAATTACAGCTATATTTACTTTTTCCTAGACAACGCTCCACCAACTAACCTTGCGACCGCGTAGCGCATACCGCTGCATGGCCGACGTCGAATGCAGGCGCTGAACTGCATGCTGAGCACGATAATACGTAGTCTGGCGATTTGCAGGCGATCACTTCGGGCCTAATTCACCTAAAATAAAGTACTCTAACGCTGTGCAATACCTCAAGAAGGCTGAGTACAGCACACATCAGCACAGCTAGTCATTAGGTTTCTCAACACTGTACCGCCATTTTTATTATTGGCTGGCGAGTAAACGAACCTTACACCAGTAAAAAGTTGTTGGTGCCTTTCGGCCTAAGCGACAGTGAACCTTCATGTTGCGCTGGACTATGCAACCGCTGTAGGAAAACAGCCAAAAAAAGTTTGTTTCTATGTCGTGTACTGGGGCTGTCTATAGCACTCTGGGAAGTCCCGGACAGGTGAGCAACAGTTCGCCTCACAGCCGACAGATTTGGACCGCCAAAGCGAGCCACGGTGCATGGCCCGGATTCGAACTAGGTAGGCTGTACTACATACCGAGTTTTTCACCTAAGAAGACCTGCGAGTTTTGAAAATGGGCTTTTTGAGCTACACGAGCGCTTTTTCAGCACAGCATTGTCCGCAGTGTAGCGCATCAGAATACAGTTAAGAACTACTAACTAGTAGGATGGTAACTGATATAAAATAGTGAACTTTTAATTATTACTGTTAGTCTCCTTATTTACTGATAGGCATGTGGCCCAGCGCAAATAATATGAATATCAGTTTTTAGAATTGAAACGCAGCTGCTCTCCGCGCTATGGCCCAACATATTTTGGCTATTTGGACGAGTTACGAGCACTGCAGGGGTTGCTTCGCCTGCAAGCTTTTCGAGAGCGCGTGTATTTTGACGCGTCGTAGGCAAAATTGTTGGCTCACAGCACCGAAAGTAAATGCTTTTGGTTTGGTTTATTCGTTTATTGGGGTTTAACGTCCCGAAGAAACTTAGGCTATGAGGGACGCCTTAGTGAAGGGCTCCGGAAATTTCGACCACCTGGGGTTCTTTAACGTGCACTGACATCGCACAGCACACGGACCTCTAGAATTTCGCCTTCATCGAAATTCGGCCTCCGCGGCCGGGATCGAACCCGCGTCTTTCGGGTCAGCAGCCGAGCGCCGTAACCACTGAGCCACCGTGGCGGGGCGAAAGTAAATGCGTTTTCGAAATTCTAAAAACTGGCATGGATATTACTCACGAAGGATTTCACGCATCTCACTAAATAAAACTGAGCAACAACTGCAAAGTTTAGTTAACCAGCCTACAAGATAGCATGTTTTAGCAGTACTCTGATGAGCTATACCGCTGACAATGCTATGCAGATTAAAAGCACTCTTCTAACTGAAAAAGCCCATATTAAAAAATTGCTGAACATCTTAGGTGAAACATATATGGTGTTTTTGGCAAAGCCCGTATACATACTTCTCTGCGAACAGTTTCTAACATTGTGAAATCATAAGTGAAAAAAAATGGCAGTGGCTTAGCTCTGGTTAAGCCTGGATATACAAGCGAAAAGCTGCAGTTATGCTTTGCTTGACGTCATGGCTGTCGCAGTTCGCGCACAATGCACTGGGAGCACCACGATAACGGTGTAGGCAAGCGCGTAATATAGCCCTCCTTGCGCATACGTAGTAACTGTGGTAAACACGCGGCTGCAGCGAAAGGTCAAACGGTGTCGAGGAGGCGAGCGCGCAGTAGTAGCGGCGGTGAGGAGGCGGCGCACATGCGCAGTAGCGCGCGGCTGCGCCGAACGGTCAGGCGGCGGAGTCGGCGCGGCGGCGGCTGCGGCCACCTGCGCCGCGCGTGACGTCGCTCGGTTTCGCGCATGCGCAGCTGCGGCAAATCTTGGCTCCGACGGCTCACGCTAAGCGCGGCTGTAGTACGGGTAGTGAAGCTTTTCGCTTCAAAACTGCGATATTTCGCCAGCCTTCTAATCACGTCTGGCGCGCATACGCGAGTCCTGGCGAAAAACGATTACTAAGGCCGCGCGTCGGCGGTGATAAACCTGAATGGTGACTGTAAAGATAATCGCAACAAACCGCTACGTAGATAGGCGAACAAATCCCGATAGCATTGGAACTTGGCAGCGCATCGTGTCTGCGATAGCTTGGCATGAATCTGGTCCTACTTCTTGTTGTGGCCGATCAAAAGGTATCAAAAATAAAAGAACGCGACGAGTTAATGAAGATCTGTGCGATACGATCATGTATGCCGGAGCCGAATAGTTGGGAATTTCACGCCAAGGGCTTTTTTGCGACAACGTTGCGAAGGTTTTCTGCTTCTGCGTACACATTGTGGCTAATTACAGGGCCGCGTACTCTGTTGTGCGAACGCAGGGCGGCACATCAAGCTGAGGCAGGCAGCCGGCAGCACAATGCCCTCCACGCAGTTCAGCAAAATGTCCACCCCCCTCCACACAGTGCCAACAAAATGCCCTCGACATAGTTCATAGTAGCGCAACTTGAGTGGGCTGAAGTCTCGGCGTAACTTTGGGCCCCCTCGTCAATATATGGGTGCCAGTGCAATCGATGTAAAAGACGGAGCATTCGGGCCGATGCTAGCCAATCTCGTGCCTTTCTATCACCTAAAAAATGAAGGCTTCTAAGGTGTTACGAAGTGGAACGGCTCTTTCATTCTTTAGAGAACAGCGCTTTACCGTTTCTCGTGCACCTTGACATTCTCTCATCCATTTCCCCCAGTGCAGGGTATCCATCCGGTGTCCTATTCCAGCTAACCTCCCCACATTTCCTTTTCTCTCCTAAAGGAGAATGCTTAAACCCACTGGTACGAAAGTTCCATCCCTGCGGTACCGGGAAAAACAGTGCTTCTAATTCCTTAATCTGCAGTAATCGCTGAGCGACAACTTCGGTGCTTACTTCCCTCCCTGCTTTCTAGAAGAGACGCTCGTCTCAGGGCGTGTCTTTGACTTCTAGATCAGCGATCACCTCTCAGCTACACATCACTGCGTGCTGCCTATCGTTGCTTGCAGCTGTGCCCTAACTTCTAGACCAACAACAGACACGCGATCACCCCTCAGCTACACATATTCGCATGTTGCCTATCCCTGCTTACAGCTAGCTGTGCTTCTGCGACTGGCGCCAGAAATCACTCCGGATAAAAGTTGTTACGCTATCTTCGTAAGTGCGTTCAGCGCATTTTCTACGCTAACAGAAGCTCGAGTATTGCAAAACTCGCGAATCCAGCAGTGCGAGTAGCAGAACGGACCGATTGTAATCGCACTTACCGTTCTTGCTGCCGCGGATGAAGCTTTGGGAAGGCATCGTCCATGCAAGCCGAGTTCCCCCTTTGAAGGGGCGACGCCGAAAACACCGCACTTCGTTGACAGGCTGGCAGCAGTGGCACCTTTGCAGAAGTTCGTTGTTTCGTGATTGAAGAGGTTATCCGCCGTGTTTAGCGATGGACAGGCGAACAGGTGGCACAAACACGACGTTGTCAGGCGCCGCGGTAATAGCTGGGTTCTTCAATTCTGGTCCGACTCTAACTTGACAATAGTTTCAAGGCCCCAATTAATGCAGGGCTTCAGGAGACATCACAGTTCGACGAGCGAGGCAGGAAGGGTTTCATTAGTTCACTCAGTCAAGGTCAGTTTCCAACAACGTCACCAATAATTAAGATAATTACACCCGAGCACCACTGAAAGGGCGCGGCCATGCTGCCGCCGCATCGCTACTGCCCGGTAGATTTAGGCCTAATCTCGCGAATTCTCGCCCGCCGTGCCGAGAACAAGCGGGTGTGACCTTATCTTTTGCCTTACTTCGCACGTGTTCCATCTGAGGCTACAGCAAAAACCTTTGTTTCTTTTTTTTTTTAGGCGGCGATCGCATTGTTTCACCTAAGTTTTAGGCTCTCGCCCTACCGCGCTCGACTGACTTTTTTCAGGTTGCTTCATGCAAGTGCAACGTCACCTATTCACCCCGATAGGAGAGACGGCAACGCAATAAGGCAGGTTATCGATGAAACCGCGCTCACTTGAACGGGCGCCTTGGAACGTTACCAGTATATCACTAGAGCATAAACAGTGAAGGAAAGCACATTGCGAATATTGTGGATATTGCGAATGTTGCGAATGTTGCGAATATTGCACATTGCGGGGTCAGTGCCAGAGCACCCCTTCCCCCCCCCCCCCCCCCCCCCCCCCCGAAATTTTCTGAGTGCCGCATCTCCTCTCTCTCTCACACCTTTCGGCCTTTTTATTTCGCCGATGCTATTTACACACCGCATCGATATATTAAAATGTAAAAGCAAAAATAAGAAGAGTGTCGGTTTATTCCTGAAAAGATTGATGTATGTACTACGTTGTCGTGGCTCTAGAATAGGAAGCGGAACTTATTGCTGAGAATTACATTTGTGTACATTACTAGTTTTAATTCATTATTGCGTGTATTTTGTTCAAATTCCTGTGCCATATTTTTATGCTTGTATCGCCCCCCCCCCCCCCCCCCTATGTAATACCCTCGCACGAGGGCCCTTAGGGGTATTGTAAATAAATAAATAAATAAATAAGAATCACACCTCTTCGCTACCGCACGAAGTATGGCACTCCTTTTAACAGTAGGCACAGTTCACCCGATTAAACATACCTTTTCACGTCAGCCTACTTTTTCATCCTTTGCGTTGTCCTCAAATGATCATAAACTATTACGAAAATAAAAAGTGCTTTTTTTAAGCGCCTCTGCGGCCGGGCGCAGGTTTACATGCATGAAGTATAAATTTTGACAAATACCATTCGTTCGCAGTTGCTGACTTTGCTATTGAGCAGAAGCTCTTGTGTTGTTGTAAATCACATGAAAATAGTTGAAACTGCCGCGACTTTTCGTTTTTTACGTATGTTCTCTGCGAATCAAGTTCACGCAATCCTGTGTGCACAAGTATTTTATGTAGAGATTAGAGTGAACGAAACGACGGACCCTTCGGCTTTATGAAAGCAATTAAAAGTATTTTAACTCTATGGACTACGATACTGTTTCGGCACAGGCTTTCTTTTACTTTTCTACCGGCGGCGAATGACACCCTCGAAAAATATTTCTGGCTACCTCTTGCACTCTTGCCACGGCCTTGGACTGTACGCTTCCCATGCTTTTGAGGGAGCTATAACCAGGCCTGCTGGAGACAGATCCTCCGCGCAATCCCAAATTATGTGATCCAGCGTTGCTAGTTCACTGCAACGCTGGCAGTAAGGATTTACTAGATCAGAAATATATTCGCACTGATCCATGAATGTGGGCAGGGCACCTTTTTTCTTATTTATTTTTTAAGCCCACACTAATATCTGATCCATGAATTTGGCAGCGACCGTGTCTGCAGTCGCCTCCCCGTGGTGGCTTGATCTCGGCTCAGCGACGCATTCGGGGGAGGCAGACTCGCCCCTAAGATCTCTGTAATAACTCGCAATGGCCTGGCAGCTGCCCAGCGTCTCATTTCGCAAGGTCCCCGCGTCGGAGTCTTCCTCACCAGCACGGCTGACAAAACCTCGAGCGTACTGGTGAGCGTCCCCTTCATGAGCCGGGACCCAAACCAGGCCAATAACTTTCCTGCCTTTTGGCATCGTGGTACTCGGTGGCGGAGATTCGCCCTCGCGCAATGTTGCGGAGGACCGTCTTGTAATCGCAAAGAATGGTGCTGGCGCCTTCCTGAGTAATTCCTAGCGTTGTAGTATCCTCTTCAGCCATCCCAACTCTGCTCGCGTAACTGCCGAGGCTACTACCTTGCGGGAAATGCTCCCAGCGGAGACTCCACGGTGCTTCCATCCCCCGAGTATTTTTTCTCTAAGGAGCTGCGCCTTGGCCCTCTCCGTCCATCGTGACGACCCACCAGCACATTCTTACCCGATGGGCACTGAACCTCCCATGAACGTCCTGCAGACATCCTAAACATCCGCAGGACGTCCATGGGACTTCCAATGCCCATTGGGTAGGGAGCGCTCCGACTCTAATGCATTGACGGATTTCTACCGGCAAAACTACCCGGTCGAGGTAGTTTCCGTCCCTAATATCCTGAGACGAGTCCCGCCTACGTCGTCCGAAGCCTCTATTCATGCGACGTCAGCTCAGTTACCACATGGTACTGTGCACCCGCGGTGCCGCAGTGGAGGTCTCCGGAATAATTTCGACCACCTGAGGATTTTTAACATGCACTAACATCGCAGAATACGGGCGCCTTCCGCATTTCGCCTCCATTGAGACTCGGCCGCCGCGGTCGGGTTCGCACCCAGGTACTGCCGCACAGTAGCCGAGCGCCTAACAATTGAGTCACCGCGGCGGGTGCAAAGCAGTCACCGACAAAGGCGTTCCAAACAGCGGACACGTAAACCGCGCTAAGCCTTCCCGCGCATGTGCAGCCCCTCGGCACTTTGTAGCAGCATGTATCAGATTTAATATAAAGGCGCAAGTTTGCGCAATCGCCGCAGCATTCCCACCACTGACTTTTTTGTTTGCCACTACAAGTAAATCGATATATTTAGCTCTGATTTTCTAGATATTTTTTTTTTAGTTACGGCTGCCACCACGGTAACAACGGCAGTGACATCACGTCCACAACTGGGCGCCTCGATGGGGATACGAGTCACCCTAGTCCAGGACCAGCAAAATAACAGTTGCCGATATTGGTGACAGAAATAAATAACATTGTTTCAGTGATAAACCACTCTAGTGGTTTAAACTGGCTGTGTATGTGATTTCAGCGCTGGTGACAGTCTTCACTCCTCTAATGTAAGTCAATGGGTGAGGGTTTCCACAAAAGCCGCGGCAGAGTTTCGTGAGACGTACTCGCCGTCTGCTATCCCAGTGTTGCCATACTATTCTCACGAAACTCTGCCCAAAGCCGCTTACCAAGCGGAAAGAAACGTTCCTATGCCCAAAACATAGAATTTTAAAATGTTTTGCTACGTTTCTCAGCAGCACAGCTGGGCTTACGTTTATGTTCGCGAGGAGCTTTCGGTTGCCGCAAAGAAACCATGGCCAATTTCAGCGCAGCAGACTGCGCGTGGCAGCTTATGCAATCGTTCGCCGTGGTTACTGACGTGCGACCACTCAACTTCTGGCCTGCGGATGCCCGATGGCAAATCTCAGCTCAGACTGAGCGAATTAACAGTGGCACTCGCTCGTGCATTCAAATTAGTGGGCATTTTTTCTTACTGAGATACACGTAATTCAGACGCGGCCAATTCGTCAGTTCGAATGAACCAAAAGCTCGATTCTGGCGAGTTCGAATTTTCGATATTCTAATTTGAGTTCAGCTAATGCAAACAAGGAAAATATTGGATGAAAGTACTGTGAGCATTGAGCTCCACTTACTAACAACCAATTTTGCTTCTTGAAATCAACCAAGCTGTACACTTTCCATATGCAGCTAATGCCTGTTGCTTAAAAGCTTATAAGCTCAAAAGTCATCCAGCAAAATGAAAATGGAAAAAGAACAATTCACAAGGTCACTTCAAAAGGGGTGCTGAAGTGGAGACAGTACAGGTGTTCAGAGTTAAACATTCATGTTTATTGAATAAAATAAAGAAATAAAACAAAAACAAGTCAGTGATAATGGAGTTGTTTCGGCTTTGTCTCCTGATCAGTGACACGACGCACAAAGATGGCGTCGTGCGGTTTTTTATGAATCTCGCCCTGTTCGCAGAGGAATGAATAGCCAACAGCGAGCCATCATGGCTAAAGGCCAGGGATGCAATGCTCGATGGGTACTTGTGGAACTGACAGAGACGCTTCTTATTGAAGCCGTCCCAGATGTTCACGTGGCCGTCACTGTCTCCCGCCGCAAATGTGTTGTACAAGTTGTGGAATGCGTTCACAGTTGCGTTCACAGGGTATATGAGCTCGATGCCATTGCTGTCTTTGGCACGGTGACACTTGAAGGCGTACTTCTTCTGCACTTCGGGGTTTGGATTCAAGTATTCAATAGCCACGCGCCCTGTGTAGAACCATACAATCAGCAACTTGATGCATCAAGTGAAGCCAGGACAGACAAGAGGGTCAACCACCGGAAGTACAGTGAGAAGTGCCCTTCCTGTTGTGTTCATTATTCTGACTGCTCTAAGTTCTCTCTCCAGTGGATAGACAACTTGGTCGAAATGAAACAGCCTAATACATCTTGCCACCAGAAAACAAAGTTAGGCAAGTTGATTACTACGAGGCTTATTATACTTAGCTAGTACAAGCTAAGCGCCCTAATCCAATGTTTACACAAAAACTCAGTGGCTTAGGCACTTAGCTGACGAGCACCACACCACGGTTTCAATGCTCATATGCATTTAGCTAGGGACAAAAACCTGATGGAGCATTTAAGCCCCGCCTTCAGGGTATGATGTGATAGCGTAAATGGTCCCTTCAGTGGCCTAGGGTTTTCTTGGCATATCACTTCACAGCCATGGAAACTATTCGTTCCTTCGCCATCATGTAAAGCTTAACCTACACTTAAGAATTCCTACGCCATCATGTAACGCTTAACCGAAACTTAAGAATTACTTCGCCATCACGTAACGCTTAACCCACACTTAAGGATACAATGCAATAGCATTACTGATACCTCTCGCACAAGTAGTCCTTCTCTGTCGCCTAGGTTCTACCTACATGCCCAAGTATGCAATATTGGCCATTCCCTACTTTACATTTATTGAACGGAGGAAGTCCTCCTACCGATCCTGGCACAGTGGAGGAGCGGTTAAGTGATGTGCCACTGCCACAGAAGGTGGCTATGTTTGGAACAGCGGCTGTTTCAAACACAGCCACTGGTGGGGTTTCTGAGATCCAGGTTGTGATAACGTCACAAGGTCACGTGACTTAGTGACAGGAGGGCCACCGGAATTTTTTCTCTTAATGCCGACTACACTGACAGCAGCATTTATGCATTTTAACAATATTTTGTTAAAATGCATGAATGCCAGTACACATTACGAAACTGCCGGTGGTCAAAAGTAACCTGGACACCGCAGCAGGGCATCCTTCAATGTCCTCTGTCAGCTTTGGAGCATTAATTGGCAAGTATTATGTACTTTCCCACGACTTTTCTTTGAATAACAAATAAGGAGATCTGGTGCAAAGCCCACAGTTTGCATTTGTAACGCCTTGATGGATGCACAGTCTTTCTTTCTACTGTGTCAAGCTATAAATTTGCAAAGGACGTCGCCCGACAGTGAAGCAAGAGCATTACGTTTTGCCCCCAAAAATAATTCATTAGTACAAGAAAATGATAGCAGACTGCCAATAAATTTCGACCACCTGGGGTTCTTTAACGTGCACTGACATCGCACAGTACATGGGCCTCTAGAATTTCGCCTCCATCGAAATTCGACCGCCGTGGCCGGGATCGAATCCGCATCTTTCGGGTCAGCAGCCGAGCGCCATGATCACTGATTCACCACGGCAGCAAAAAAAAAAAAAAAAAGAGGTGCCGTTTTGGAGCTCTCGGGAATAATTTCGACCACCTGGGGATCTTTAACGTGCTCTGAAATCACACAGCATATGGGCGCATTTTTGCATTTCGCCTCCATCAAAACGCGGCCGCCGTGCGGCTGGATTTGAACCCGGATAATCGGCTCAGCGCCGAGCACGCTCATCACTCATCCAGGACTTTAATTCTGCTATTCAAATGCGCCTCGTGAGGGCAGTAGTAAACGTTCATCGTGTAGTCAAATTAATTTTAACAACTTTTAATATTACCCTCTCGGGGCACTAATTAACGAGTGTTTCTATTTCGTAGTCGCTGCCGAAGCACCCAGCTCGACTGTAGGAAGCTAGCTCAGCCTGCTTTTCTTTAATGCGTTAGCATTAAAACAGTGCTGCGAACAAAAACCTGTCTGTCGGCTTGTGCACGGTGTCAGTGAAAAAGGAGAGTAGGCGGCGCACGCAGCGCGCTGCAATTTAGCTGCAATGCAGCCTCGCATGATGTCGGTCGGCTCACGCGGCTCTTCCGTGGCGTTCGGCGCTCGGGCACCGACGGACACGTGTCGCGCGTTCCAAGAGTCCCGTAGTGTTTTGTGCGCAAAACTAATGCTACTGCGTTACTGTTACACGAATCCCATTGATCGCACTTCGTTCATTTTAATTAGGTGGAATTACAATGAAACATGGGATACATTCCAGTAGTGGTTTGGTTTATGGGGATTTAACGTCCCAAAGCGACTGAGGCTATGAGAGACGCCGTAGTGAAGGGCTCCGGAAATTTCGACCACCGGGGTTCTTTAACGTGCACTGACATCGCACAGTACACGAGTCTCTAGAATTTCTCCCACAAAGAAATTCAACCGCCGCGGCCGGGATCGAACCGGCGTCTTTCGGGGCAGCATCCGAGCGCCACCACTGAGCCACCGCGGCGGCTCGAGTAGTGCAGCAGGGGGCACGGGGATCAGTGGAGGAAAAGGGAGAGGGGGCCTAGATGCGCATTAGCCCAGGGCCCCCACTTTTCTTAATCCGGCCCTGCCCGGTGTTCACCAACGAGTATCAAGATCTCACAGCTCTAAGGAGTGCTTGAATTTGCTCTTGACCTACTCCCGCGGGGCTCTAACAGCGCATCGAGAACATGGAGCTTACCAGTCCGCGGGTGACGATGTATGTAGGAAGCCAGAGGATGGGGACCGTCATGAGTATCTCAATCTACACCTGCAGGGTGGGCGGGCTCGCCGAGAACACCAGCAGGTACACCGCGGTGGCCACCAGGGCACCGATCACGCCTGCGTCATTCACGGCACCATGAAGGATAATTTTACCCGGCTCCCCACGAGTAAGCCTGGAGTGTTATTGCGATGGCAATAAACGTGTCATCGGGGAAAAAAAAAATTGTGCCATCGGTCATAAAATTATACCGCTGGCCGCAGGAAAACGACGTCACCAGAGCGAATAATTCCCGTTGGCGGGGGAAATGACGTCACCAGACCTGGTCATCTCGTTAGCTGGTGGTAAGAGACCTCACCAGACCGGGTCATTGGCTGAAGGAAGGTGACGTCACCACACCTGATAATTCCCATTGGCTGGAGGGCAGGGACATCACTAGACCGGAAGTGACGTCACATCCCTAAATATATCAACAGCTTGGTTTGGTTTATTGGGGTTTAACGTCCCAAAGCAACTCAGGCTATGAGGGAGGCCGTAGTGAAGGGCTCCGGAAATTTCGACCACCTGGGGTTCTTTAACGTGCACTGACATCGCACAGCACACGGGCCTCTGGTATTTAGCCTCCATCGAAATTCAATCCCCGCGGCCGGAATCGAACAAGCGTCTTGGGTCAGCAGCCGAGCACCATAACCGCTGAGCCACCGCGGCGGCCGTCAACAGCTTCTAATGCTATCGAATTAAGAGTCAATGTAATTAGGTGTCCTGTGCATTTTTTGCCTTCGTGACAACATCTGACTGTGCGAGTATATAAACGGAAGTGCGGGGTGTCGAGTGCTATCACTTCACCGTAACGGACCACCCACATTACTTTTGCGGCGAATACTGCAAACTTATTATTCTATACCTCAAAGTCTTGCTAATGATTTCGCCGTTATATCATTTCGCACGCACTAAATTTCGCAAACCGAAAATGCAGGTCTCTATAAGGCAGGTCTCTCTATAAGAGGAAGGAGCGCACAGAAGGGCACGTAAACCCCAAGTACATGGACTGTAGTAAGTGCCCGTGGTGTCCATGCGCCCACCTCGCTTGGACACCACGGGCTGTGGTGTCCATGCGTTACCGTTTTAATGTATATATAGAGTTGTCAACCGAGTACCGTGATCTAAGGGTATACCTACTGCTCCTCGCTTGAGTCCCAAAGGGCTCTGGTGAAACGGGCTAGAGACGGGGCATTGTCATGCGGTGTCCCGGACTAGGGACGCCGACCATGTAGCGTGGCCACTCTGTGGCTCCCAAACTCTATTTCACAAATTAAAAGTTTTCACCACCACCACCACCATTCTTAATCAACTTAAACGTTGGAATTTATTTCTCAGCAGGCTACAATAGGAAAGAAATGGTCGAAGTACTGTGGCCATCGCCTACGTGCACAACGCTCTCGCCATCTATTTAGAGCTGAGGAATGCCGGTAAGGTTTCTTCGAAGTTGAGTCTTTGGATGATGAGCTTTATAATGTATACTTTCAACCAACGTTTGGGGATGGAACTAGGCCGTTTATTCTGCACAGAAATTCTCCCCTACAAAAGTAGGATTTTCATGGGCCTGCCTATGGGTAAGAACTATCCTGCCTATGGGTGAGAACTATTCAGCAGCCTATAAACTTCTCTCTGGAGCACCGGCCAATGGCAATTACCCGTGCATTTACGGAAGAGCTATAACAAACCGCCGTCCTGAAGATCGCTAGCCTAACCACCAGCGTCCATCCTGCACCCCGATTAGAAAGGTTATAAAGCTGGGCAAGTTGGTGAATTCACTGTGATATACAACGAGACAAGCCAGGAATAGAAAGAAAGAAAAAAGGACCACATGGTACTTCCGCTGTAACGTTTCCTATTCACTGCACCTGTGGTTTATCGCACCGCATCTCATATGAACGGCAGTCCTTGCGCAAGATTTCATCAACGTTGATAAACCCAGCTGCACATTACCCGTCACGGACGGTTTCCCCAAGGCGGGACCGAGAGTTGAAAGCGGTTTGAATGCGTGCGCACTTCGTAGTCCAGCTCCAGATTTAGGTCAATTACGGCCGCTCAGTGCAGATCGACCTGAGTTATACCCCCGTGACGTACAGTGCTTCCAGCCCGAATGCAAATATGGCAAGAGGTTGAAAACAAGCGCAAGAAGTGGGCTTGGGCAGGGCATGTAATGCGAAGGTAAGACAACCGCTGGTCCTTAAGGGTAACGGAGTGGATTCCAAGAGAAGGCAAACGTAGCAGGGGGCGGCAGAAAGTTAGGTGGGTCGGTCAGATAAAAAAGTTTGCGGGAATATGGTGGCCGCGGCTAGCGCAGGACAGGGTTATTGGAGAGACATGGGAGAGGCCTTTGCCCTGCAGTGGGCGTAGTCAGGCTGATGATGATGATGGTGGTGATGCTGTACACTTAGAGCAACGCCCAGTTAGTCCAGATCCGAGAAAGATGGCTGCTAGGGAAAGCGACCAGTCTTGTAGATGGCGACGTGGACTGCTGGCTCGTGCGGCATGGAACCATGAGTTGGTTGGTTGGCCTCAAGTAGAATGGCACATACCCACTACGGGGGAGTGGCCAAGGCACAGAAAAAAAATGAGCGCAGCCGCGAGCATGGCTTCTCGTCTTCCTCTTCTTAATGCAGAAGTAGGGGGCCAATCTACAGAAAAACAGCAATCTTTGTTTGGCTCTAACCACCTCTTTAATTTACGACAGTAGGATTTTTTTTTTCCTCTGCGCAAACATCATTGGGGCCGCATTTGGTCGAGGCATTATGTCGCGACAGAAAACTTATTCCACTGCAGCGAAAACGATGACGGATGCGGCAAGCGCGAGCTTTCGTCTTCACGGTCTGTCCTCCTTGGTGTTCGGTCCACAATCTGGAAGGGGTCGAAGATGCAGGACCGTAACTTGGTGAGCGTGAAAAATTAACGTGCTTTTTAGCCCCTCGCATAGCTGCCGTGATTAAACAGGACAAAAGAAGAGACGCGTTTCGACCCCTTTCCCAAACGTGAACCCCAGAGATCTCCGCGAACTCCACCGAACGAGCGGGGCTGACTTCTCGACATCTGCAACCATCGAAAAAAAATTAGGAGTCACTTTGGCGACTAAAGTGGTGCAAGGCGAAAGCCTGAGTACAGCATTCTGCCACGAATGTGGTTGTGAATGATGATTGGAGTGCTACCAGCGAATGACGCGTCCATTGGCTGTCTGCGTGTGTTACTGATGTGTGGTTAACATGTTAAGCTTCGCCTGTAAGAGTGGAACGCGACAGCGTCTTGCAACGCTGCCAGGGAGTCCACAGAACGCCATCGCCAATTCGGCTGTACGCCTTGCTGGACGGTAAATTTATTTTTTGAGGAAAGGAAATGTATCTCTCTCGCATATCTGGGTGGACACCTGCACCTCGCCGTAAGGGAAAGGGGGAAGATGGGAGTGAACGAAGACGCCGTATTAGCTAGACGCGCCTTTATTCATTCCAAACCATTCAGCTGGCATTACGGAGTGGCTAGCGTGCTCGTATCGCACTCCGGAGACCCTGGTTCGATTCCCCAACTCGACCAATTTCGTTCTCGGTTTTATTCATTTATGCGGTCTAACTAGAAAGGTTAATTAGGCTATTTCATATTTATATCATTGTATTTCTATCCATCGTGTTCTGTCATTCACTTGTCAAATGTTGGAACTGTCTAAGATGTTCGACACAACGTATATGAAACGAGCAACGTCGAACTGAGTGGGGAAGTGCGTGGTGGTGGAGCGAACGCGGCTTCGTACTTATCTGTTTTTTCAGCAGCGTCTCCTTCCGCGGACGCTGTTGTCGCTGCGGCGCGCGTCTTTTCTTTTCCTCTGTCTTCTGACCTCTTCATTCTCCTCTATCTTAATTAGGCTAATTGATTAATTAAGCAATTAACTAAACTCAGTCCCACTTAGTTGGACCATCACTATACGATCCCTTTGATTGGTTGCATGGTTACTAGCCAAAGTAGAATTGGCCCCATTTGAAATTCGCGCACTGTGACGTGACGAGCGTTTCGACCAATTGAAAAGCGTGACATTTTCTGTCGACAACTCCTGCTTACAACGATGAGGCATTAAAGGCTTCCGCCTTAATACCAGACCCCTTACAGCGGCGCTTAGCTACAACCAGTCGCTGTGCGATCTTATTGCGGAAGTTCCCGCGCATTTTCTTTTCTCAGGAGTCTAACCTTACATTCGATTAGCTATCCCAAAACGAGTGGGGTTCTTTAACGTGCACTGACATTACCGCAGGTGGTCGAAATTTCCGGAGCTCTTCACTACGGCGTCCCTAATAGCCTGAGTCGCTTTGGGACGTTAAACGTCATAAACCAAACCAAACCAAAACGAGTGGTTCCGCAGCGGCTCCAAAAGTGGTCCCTCAAAGAAGCTCCCTGCGGAATACCATACACAGCAGCTACCCTAGAGCGTCAAAGGAATTCCCCAGCATCGCTTCAGAGCATCCCACGTGTCCCGTAGTGGGTCCCTAATTTTAACGCGATAGCTTTAAGGCTCCCGTTCCCCAGATAATTCGCCGCCGTCGTCGGCGTTGTGAGCGAAGAATCCCAAGAGAAGCAGCCTAGGTGGGCCGACTAGGTCACGTGACCGTGTGTCATCATCCCAATCTGCCCACCGGATTATGAGCAGGCGGACCACAGTGGTAGGTGGCAGTTAAATTAATGATAGTTTGCGAGAGGTTGCTCGGGAAGAGCAACCTGGGTCGCACAAGACCCACCGGTGGCAGCACATGCCATGGCAGGGCAGTGAAATAAAAGGTAGTGGAAACGTAGTAACGGCTGCTGTTGCAGCCTTTTTTTTAGCCCTTACTACCTGTGTACTATGTTCCTACGACCTTGTTCCTACCTCAAAAGAAAATTAAGTAGTAACAAGGTAGAGACTTCTGCTGTTACTACGTTTTTTGGCAGTCATTACACTTGTACTACCTCATTATAACCCTGGTAGTATCCATTGCTACGTTGATCTGGAAATAAATGATAGGAATATGCACACGTATGTACACTAACATTCCTGGTGACATTGCTACTCAGTGCCCCATGTTTTTATATAATGAAAAGGGTTTCCTGAATGGCAGCAAATCTAACAATCTAGCAAATGTTACTGCAGGTAGTTACTGTTGCTACCTCTCCAGAGGTAGTAAATGTTACTACCTTCCAGTTACTACGCACAGTTGCTACATAGGTAGTCATATATGTGACGGTTGTTGCTAGCCCAAAATGTAGTAACCTCAACTACCTTTTTTTTTTTTAGAGTGTGGCGCATCGCTTAACCGTTGCACCACTGCACCAGGAGTGGTGAAAATCCAGAGTGACCAATTCCGCATATACGGGCATTCACTCATTAACGCTGTCGCATCATACCCTTAAAGGGATACTGAGGCGGTTTTCGAATCAGCTAACCTTCTAGGGTTTTGAAGTAGTGTCATTGCTGATCACGTCTGTGAAATTATTTTTTCGATTTTGGCTAAAACAGTGGCGCAATCACCAATTAAAAACGCGATATTTAAATTTCCCGCGCCCCGCGCGAGCGCAGGAGAGGGGAACAGCGGAGAGGGAAACCTCGTCCATGTCGGCCTGCGTGACGTCATGTTGAGGAGCCGGGGATGCTTCGGCGCACCCGAGCGCGCTTTCAGCGCGCGTTGTTTCTCGTGCTGCATGCGTTGTTCCTCGTACTACGTGCGTTGCGACGTACAAAGCGTGTCAGCCGACCTTGAGAATCAGATTCAACAGGTGCTACTCTGCGTTCGTGTCCACGAACAACTACGGCCGCGACTGTGTCGTCTTCCACTGTTTTCCGCAAGACCACAAGCTCGCAGCGCAACCGCTCGCTGCTGTGACGAAGAGTTCAAGCCGACTAAAGCAAGCTTACTCTGCTCGAAACACTTTCGTAAGAGCGGCTACAGGCAGAGCTTGTCCTTGTGTGATCTCTGGAGATTTCTGTCGAAAAGGCGCGGCTGAACCATGACACAGTTCCATCGATTTCCTCGCGCATAAGAGGCGTGTCACCATTCTGAAGAAGCGCCTCTTTTAAAAGTAGAAACATGCTCACTTAGCCCCTGAAGAAACCTTATAGAGGCTTAAGCATGTGTCGCTCTCCTCAGCTTAGGTGCGGCCAGGCCACCTGAGACGTGCTCAGCAAGGCTCGGTTAGTGATTTTATACTCGGTTCGACGTGTCCAAGCAAGCAAGCAAGCAAGCAAGCAAGCAAGCAAGCAAGCAAGCAAGCAAGCAAGCAAGCAAGCAAGCAAGCAGAGCAAATCGCAATAAAGCAAAGCAAGCAAGCATCGAAGCTCTTCATATGCGGCATCTCGTTTAATCCTAGCTAAGCAATTAAAATGAAAGCGTTCGACGTTGATTTCGGATGCAAATTTATGAGAGAAATGAATGCCAACCGAGTTTTTGCAAAAAAACACCGCAACTTTACTCGGTTTCTTCATCAAGTTGTGGCAGCGGTCGAGTTGCAGCTAGCTTGGCTTTTAAACACACATATAGTTGGCAACTACTTCACTGAGCCTAAACTGCAAATCTAGGAAGGGCGAACGTTTCCGAGGCAGCGATTAATATTTTCTGGCATCTGCTGAACGCGCCAGGAGTGAAGCGTATTTGTGCGCGTATTTGGCTTGGTTTCCAGCGCACCATGATTGCGTCACTATCTTGTGGTCACATGCCTCGCAGTACTTGGCCACTGCGCTTCGCTAATTTTGACACCAACTTTGTGCTCCTTCATCGTTCGCTTGAAATACTTTCTTGCCCCAACCTGCAACGCCGGGTACTGAGAACAGGATTTACACAGTGCTTTGGGCCTTTTCTTTAGGATGACGCTCTTCCGGGCAAGCCAGGAGGCGTCCGGTGGTGGTAATTGACTTGAGTATTGTTCGCACCCCTTCCTTTCCGAGAATACGAGCCGATGTTGTGCTGGCACCTTTTACGCATGGTCTGTATCTCGTCTTTGACGCTGGCGTATGCTTGTGCTAGGCATAGAATTTTTTGCTTGTGTCTTTTTTGGTTTCAGGCGATACGTGGAATGAGCAAACTGTAGTATCCTTTTCTTCGGTGGTCAGTAAAAAAAAATAGTCGCCGTATTCGCTGTTACAACGACACGGAAAGCTGCGATCTGCCCCCAACGCAGCGCCAGATCCGCATCGGCAGCTTCTCCAGTCCTCAAAGTGACGTCACGACCTCTCTTGACGAATCACGGGCGGCGGCGCGCCGCGCGGCGTGCCCCGCGGCACAGGCCGCATATTTCGGCTAAAAAAGGCAATTCGCGCTTATTTTTGCCTTATTTGGATGCGATATTCCAGCATACAGTATGGAAAACTATAGGATGCCGCTGCCAGCCCGATTTTCAGAAAAAGTGCTTCAGTCTCCCTTTAAGGCGGACTTTAAGCGTGTTCCTTCCAATTTTTTAAAACGTTCCGTTTTGTCCATTGCCTTTCCGCGGGTTTCCAACCCACAGAAACGCGGGTACGGCGGAGCGGACGGCGGTGGCCCCAGCGCCGAAAATTCTCCGTGGAACTCCGTAGTCCAGAATTCTGGCGCCTCGCTCGTGCAGTAGCGCCAGCAACAGCTGCAGCAGCAACAGCTATAGCAGCAGCAGCAGAAAGGCCCGTCGTCGTCAAGTGGTGTCCAATCGGGCGGCAGCGGTCCGTTGCCGGTGGAGGTGGAAGAGGAACGCCCACAGCAGGTGGTGGAGGGCGTGTCCAGCCGGCACCTTCCTCTGCTCATGGCTGCCGGCCTGGTAGGCGGAGCAGCACTTGGGTTCGCCATCCGCGCCACAGACAACCCCTGGACCAGCCGACAGATCATGTACGTCGGCTTCCCCGGTGAGCGATAATTCGACGCTATCTAATGTTTACCACCAACTGCACTATCAAATGCTTATCACCGGCAGCACCATCAAGTGCTGCTGGCCAGCCGAATTATTTCATTTCATTTATTTGGACACGCTTGCAACCAAATCGAGGGGGCCCAGGTTATAGCTGCTATTTCGCATTGCAGTGAGGAAACATTGCGGTTTCACTTTACTATATCAGCTGCTAATGACTGGACAAAATGCCGTTTTTAATCCAACATTATTTATGTTTTCTTTGGGCTCTCTTTCTTGCCTTAACATTCAGCAGTGGCCGCGTACCATTCTTCACTGTCCGTCGTTTGTGCTATTGCACTTCACCCTCAACGGGTATCGACTCGCGGAAATGTCTTTCTTGCAATAACATCAAGCACGGGTTCGCGTGCCCATTTTCTTGTGAGATTCTGAGAAATTATATAAGCATGTTTCTTCTAAAGTTTCAGCTATTATTGCGCCACATAGAAAAATGTGCCGGCCGGTACGCCTGTGTGTTCTGAAGGCCAACTGCTCAGCGCTGAGACATTCTTAGGTATATGCTAAAAAATAATTAACGTAAGAATTTCTGACCTGTGAATTTCGTCACCCCGAGCAGAAAATTTTCGCAGAGTTGTCTACTGCCCCGCGCGGTGCATTCGCCTCCAGCGTAACTTTTGTTTTGCTGAAATGTACAGCTCCAACCCGCTACGCCCTTCAACAAGAAAGTTTTTCAGCGATGTCAGTGGAATGCTTTAGCAAATTGCTGTTTCTTTTTTCTGAACATAATCACTAGTTCATTTTTTGAGGCTGGAAAAACTTTTATGCTAGTTCGCGGCTCACCATTCATCCTAAAGGAAAAATTATTGCTTTGCCCCATAAGGAAGGCCTGTAAATCAGCGAGATAAAGCAAATGCCATTAAGTAAGTTGGCGGCCTGCAGCACTTAGTGCCTGCACTTACACTAAAAGCTTGCTGGAAAATTTATAAGAACCGTGGGCGTGATTTACCGAAGGGCGTGCTCGAGCACTCGTCCCAACCACGTGGTGAAATATGCCTAGAAACGTTTCCCACTTTTTTTTCCCCCCCAAGGATGTCGACAGATTCCACGGAACATCGCGTGCTTTGCTTCCATGCTTCCAGGCAGCGTTAAGCCGTCTTGTTTGCAGCCAAAAAATAAAAGCCGTCCCGTTTGCGACCGCGTGCGATGAAGGCCTATTACACTGTTAAGGGGTGACGCCTAGCGACGTAAAGCTGCCCTTGTCCGCTGCAACCTTCAAGACTCCCCCTGCCGTCAGTAAGTGGGAGCTACAGCATCTGCTTTGCATTCTTTGTCCTTGCCGCTAACGGGAACGCTTAACTAAGCTGTGTACTCGCCTTTAGTTGAAGCCTGCTTTTGGCTGCTTATGAAGGCAACTGTGAAAAAAGTGACCTCGTTGAGAACTTTGTTTTATCTGATATTAAAAACCCGTGGGACAAAGTGCATGAACACGTACCTTGAGCTAGTTTTCTTTGATTTTGTTGCCTGTAACATTCAGTTTCCATAACATTTCACTCGAGATTTCCTCAGACTTCCTGTGTGTGTTCTATGAATCGTGATTTTATGTTTGAAGTTATGTATTTTGATACGTAAATGTTGGTTGTGTTCTATGTTCTGTGAACTTTATGTAGAAAAGTGAAGGTTTCAAATTGTTTTGGTGCATTGTTGTGTTATAAAGTGCATTATACGTCCTCTTTTTTTCTTAACTGGTGTTTTGGCTGAACTTATGTGTAAAACTGAGATTTTTTTGTTTCTTTTTGCCATGTCTTTCAAACTGCAATATGAACCGTCACGCTTTATTATTCTACACAAGCTAACGCAGTAAACATTGTCGGCCTCTTGATGTACTAGTAAGCTGGTCGCAGGTTAATCAAAGTACAATCCCGGCATATATACAAGCAAACGCCTTATGAGTACAACCCTTGCGCCTTTTGGACACGCAGACAGTAATTTTTCGCATTTCCTCAGAGTTCAAAATAATTTTCATTTAGCGGTGGTGGTGGTGGTGGTGGGGGGTGATGGTAGAAGAAGAAGTGGAAGAAGAAGAAGAAAAAGAAGAAAAAGGAAAAGAAGAAGAAATTGGCGCTTGTGTATCACTCTATCACTCGTCTGCGTGACAAACATTGTCAGAATTTGAAGAACTATTTGGCAATTGTGACTCTTTAAACTCTAGAGATGTCACGGTATATTCTCGAACAACCGAGAGAAACATAACTTGCGCCCGTTAGAGAAAAACTGCACTCTTTTTTAACATAACACTACCCCAGAGGTGTTCGAGAATTTCAGCTTTTGGAGCGCGAATGGCCGGAAACTGACGTTCTTTTGTGGCAAGGAGAACTAGATGAAAAAGGCTACCTCTGCAAATTTTTCACTCATGACATTTCTTCTATTTAGGGAGATGAGGATAAGTGTGTAAGTTGGGCGCTCTGCTTCATTGACTGCGAAAAGCAGAAAATTTAGTCCCCTATTTGAAAAACGGCATTTTCCAAGGGCAAAATCGTGTCGCCAATATTCAGTTTAAATGACACTTCGCCCAATTTTAGGATGCTTTATTAGCCTAAACGTTCAGCTTGACGCCACAGGAATGGGCTGTAGTCTCATACAAATTTCTGGAAGAAAACTGCACAGAAGGTAAAAAAACTTAAGCACTAGCGTTTTCCTAAATAGAAACAACGGCATTCAGACCCGGATAGGCTGTAGATTGACTGCCTTTTGACATTTTTTTACATGTTCTTGACAAACGCGAGTAGTGACGCATAAATAAAAATGATAGAAAGTGTAGTACAGTCGTGACATTTCTCTGAGGTAAGATATATATAGAGCCGCTGCCTTCCCTTTCGAGACAGCGCTTTTAAATCACTCTGCACTCTGTAGGCATTTCTTGTGGTCGTTACGGAGATGAACTAAGATTCCTTCAACCAGTTTGCTTCAATTTATGATTAATTGCTAGAGGTTGCTTGGGAAGAGCAACTTGGGTGTCATAAGCTTCACTACTGGTAACACCTGCCATCATAATGTAGAGGCGCGACTCTTATTGCTTAACCGCCGCACCACTGCGCCAGGAGTAGTATGAGGATTACCAGCAATGTATGAATATAAAACTGCATTTTAAATTAATAATTAAGTTAAGCTAAGCCCAACTAGTTCTAGAGCACCTAGTCGCATTTGGCCTAACCAAACTAACTCGTTTGTTAATTTATTGTATATCTCGAGAGAAGAGGTTTATCACTTTACCATTTAGTACAAGTGGTGCTCCGAACATCGTGGCGCTATCATTTGCGCTAAAGCTGGAAGTGCTGAACGCAGTATCCTGGCTCTCCACGGATAATTGATTATCTATGATGTACTTGCACGATCATTCTCTCAGGCGATTAAGACACGCTCCAGTTCCCGAAAAGATAACTAATGTGGGAGCTGTTCGGTGGCGTGTAGTCCCACCATTAGTCATCTCTTAGTCATTCCTCCCACAGTACCCCGGACACGTACAAGCTTATAACGATGCTTCCGAGGACGCCTGCAGGGCACGGACGGCGACAAAAACTTTCACCAAGACACAAAAGACAAAAGCGAAGGCATCCTGCTGCACACAAAGGAGCATCCGTAGCCGGATGAAAAGACGAAAAAAAGGTGCCTTATTCATTCCAAGCGTGTCGACATCAGCGATTATTTTGTCGTCAGCGCGAAGTTAACAGTGGTATTTTTTAGACACGATAGTTCTATCTGTCTTCCTCCAAAGGAGCCCGTAATGTGCTCCAGACATGTAATATATAAATACCTAGTTGAGCCCTCTGCTTGTATGTGGCTACCTCTTAACTGTGGTGTAAATCGTATCCGTTGGAGGAATAAATAAAAAAGAGAAACTTGGTCCGTAGATGTGGTTTGTCGGCCCGTCTCTTACTTGCCGAAGACGTATTTTGCCGTTAGATACGAAAAGTAGCAAGATGAGGTAAACAAGAGAATAAAAATACTGAGCGCTTGAATTTAGTTTTTAGTCTTCACAGTACGGAAGTTGTTTTTCAAGGCTACCATGAACATTAACTAACGAGTACAGAGCGTACAACAAATATTAATATCAGGGTGGCTGAATGCGCAACAATACCCGGTTCGCTATGTTTGCAGTCAGTTTCCAGAGCACTGCGAGCTCGGAATTTCGGGAGTTAAATGATTTTTTTCTGTCATGGCCAGAGTTCCGCTGTCTTGCTAGGGATTGGCACGTGAACCCCCTAAAAAAAAGAAAGAAGCGGTGATATCTGCTTGTTTTATGCTGCAAAAATAACCTGGCAATTTACATTTGAACGTAGACTGGGCTGTAGATTTTGGAAACCAAATGTCTACTAAGTACCACTCTAAGTTTAATACAGAACGAATTGATATTATACCAGCTGCGATCGTCAAAAAATAGAGAGAAGAAAAGGCAATGATAAATTGAAAATATGTCAATGTAGAACTTACTCAATGGGCTTTGAGAACGAGGGCAACCTGACACTCTCCTGGAAAGCACAAAACAAAAACAGTGAACAGTTGCCACTACAGAAGAATCTTATGCACCTGTCAGTGCGTAGGTTTCGTAGCCAAATTCTTAAACCATGTGCTCAACAGGGTTTGCGTACGCGCTGTTCCACTGCTAACGACGGATTTCGAGCAGACCGCCCTATTCAACCCGCGCTAAGCCAAACTTGTAGAACTAAGCCTTTTTGAGTTACGTCTCGCGCTGCCCCAAGACTTCGTATGTTGTCTGGCGCCATTGGACGTGATTAAACCCGCAGTCCAATCTCTCCTCAGCCAGCCGCGCATTTAACGCTTAGCGAACAAAGTCGCCGCGGCTCTAACTAAGCCGACCTAATATGTGGCCCTGCCTTGCTTTCCTGCGTTCTATAATAGGGGCTTTCATCAGCTCGTTATGTCAGGAGCTGTAACGGGTACACCGCATGGAGACCCACAGCGTTGGATCACTGTCTTGATGTACTGCTACGTGAAAGGGACACTCATCCGGCTTAGCAGACGACAAAAAGGCAGTTGTAAAAATCATTAGTACCGCTTCTAAGTTAAGGAAAACCGGAAAAACGATTCTAGTTTCCAATGCGGCCACTAAGTACCGAGTGGCGCGCTGTGCACTCAGAATCACAGCGGGGAATACTAATGTTCAGTACATCCTATTGGTTCTCTAGGGTCATCGGAAATAATTGGGGTGAGCGCGGGAAGCATTTATAGGTCATGTTTGGCAGCGACGAGGAAGAGTCGGCCTTGATAATCGCCATGTTTCCGCAGAACCTCGCCGGGCTCTCTGTTTTCTCAAAATTGTATGTTTAAGGTATACCTATTGAGTTAGGCTGTGTTCGCTGCTGAGGGCCAACAGATGACGATACCGGCTGATGCCCACGAAAGCTGAGCATGACTACGTGCGAGCTTGACGAGGAGGACGGTACAGTTAGAGTGCCTGTTACGTGTGCAAACATCTCAGGTTTCAGCCAGAATAGACGCTGCGATAAACGTCTCGAAGTTAATTGCTGGTACCTTATTCCTATACTACTTTCTGTATTTCAAAAAATCTTGGGGAACCAAATTTGTTTTTGCGCCGCCAATGTTTTCCGAAGCCATAACATCCTCACAAATTATGAATACGCATTTTGCTATGAAGGATAGCGATATGTCGCAGGTGTTCGGCTAGGACAGTAAGGAATACGTTCAGAAATTCGAATACGGGGTCTTAATATTAAATAATTAGTAATATTGTATTCAAACACTTTCATCTCTATATTAGACACAACTAAAAAGAGCGAAACGTTTAGGCAGCGTATCAGTATCGAGCGATATCAATATCGAACGAATTTCAGGTCATTAGCCATGTTCGCTGTATCCGGTACAAATATTTTGTTACATACGGATATCTACTTTTTTGAAGCAAACGTATACAGCGCGAGAAGACAAATCGTTTTACAGCACTTCGAATGTCCTACCTCCATTAGTTTGGCCGTTAATGTACACGTTTGAAGTTTCAAGAAGTCACACTTTGGGAACCAAACGTCGTCGGTGCGAATCCCTATTTATTCTACGCTTTGATTCGGCTAATAATCTTATGCTCGGTAATGCACAGAATCATTTGATACTACTCCGAACGTTGCGCGCCAATTAGGTGGTCCATAATCTGTGTACCAATTGTACCACCCACTCGTCCCACTTGAATGAACTTGTGTTTCATACTAACGCGACATTGAGTAACACTAGTATTAGAGCTAACGCTCCCAAACTGGTGGATCTCCGTCAAAAAAAATGTGGCAAGTTTATTCCACCCGTCAGCCAGTCGTGGGCTATTGCACGGGTAATTACTATTTCTGATTTGCGGGTGCCAACTGAAGCTGTAGCTTGAATGATATGAAATCTTGAGAAAGAGTACGCTCATCCAGACGACTGCAGCTGCGCTCGAGAAGACAACATGCAACTGACACCACCCACTACTTCTTTCCCTGAATTCCGCAGTGGTGTCTTAATCTCTTTCTTTGTTTAATTGTCTATCTCTTGAAATGCAAACTAACTCCCATTTTTTCAAAGAAAAGATAACATATTGGAATGCAGTCTGCGCAGCTTTCAAGTAAAAAATTACATGAACTGCGCTAAACACATCACCCCTCTGGTATTACCAGTTAGTTGTCTAGTCATAATACTGCTTATGTAATGAGTAACTGACGTACAATGCATAAGCTACTAGAAGTTTGTACAAACGAGCAAGAAGGACTTTTCTTATTCTTCTTGTACATCGCACAGCTGCATGTTGCGTCGTTATTGCAGCAACTGATGTGAAAACAGTACAGTAGAAAACATCCTTGAAATATGCAGCAAAGTGACAAAGATCCTTGTAATAAAGACCAAAAAGCGAAAGCTGTGTATGGGGCACTTTGCTGAAAACGTTTCAGTGGTGCTGAAATGCGACAGGCGCCCGTGTGCATGTGATGTCTGTGCACATAACGTTTTTTGGGTTGCCGAAATTATTCCCGAGCTCTCTACTAGGGTGCCCCTTTATATTTTCCTTATTTCGCTTACTCCTTCATACATCTCTCACTGCACGGTTCTGGAGTCCACCTAGAGAGGGCAGTTACTACGCCTTTTCCTCTGCACGAAATTCCATTTTCATCACACCAGCTTCCGGTCCGCCTTCACTGACTTCAGCGCTTTACGCAGCAGACCGTAACCTATCTGTAATTTATTTTTAACGCACTTTTAAAGAGATTTTTATCCTCGTTGCTTTCTTCACTGTTTCTTTTCTTTTCCCTTACTTGAAATCACGCCTTTAAGCGACGTAGTCTTCATTTTGTTTTTTGCTGCATCTTTAAAGTGTAGTTTTTTATCAAGCCGCTAGTATTGCTTGCGAAGATCATTCTTAAATCTTTTCCACTGCCTTTCCTACATGCTTTAAAATAACTTGCAGTTTAATAACTCCTGTTCATAAAGAATTACGACATGCAAAATGAGAACCTTTCCTGCAAGAGAGAGACGGATCTTCTGTCTTTCACTGCGTAGATCGAGTATTCTCAAAAAAAGAAAATACGGCACAAAAACTGACTAAACCACTATAAAGCACACAAAGGTTTAATCTAATTACTCCTTCATAAACGCACTTCCGCCAGCGCCTAGATAGCTCGGCAATTTATTAACATCGCTAGCAAAATAAGCAGAAGGCATCGCCCCAATTAACACCACAGCCGGTGCCGGTCTATTGTGAAGGCTTCTCGGATGCCTCTTCCGAGCAAATGGGCCCAAGTGATTTCCCGCAGGATTGCATGGCTCAGACCATAAATTCGGCGGAGATCCGCTTT
Organism: Amblyomma mixtum; assembly: GCF_055824585.1. Classification (NCBI taxonomy): domain Eukaryota; kingdom Metazoa; phylum Arthropoda; class Arachnida; order Ixodida; family Ixodidae; genus Amblyomma; species Amblyomma mixtum. Next base: position 320,970,123 of record NC_143012.1, read on the forward strand.
CAACGCTCTCTGAAGAAACAAGAAGAAGCCGCATTTCATTAAGGCAAGAGCGCTGCACCGACGCGCCTGAGCTCTTGAATGATGACTCGAAGAACATCAAAACGGCTTGCGTTCACGCAGCCCAATTTCTGGCGCCTTCAGTCACCAGTACATTGAAGAAAGGATTTCTATTGCATTGCTCTCGCTTTCATGCGGACATATGTGTGTTATCACTCCATTATTTTGTGTGTATTTTATCAGTGCAGGTCCCGGTGTTTACGCTCATGGATTCCGCCCGGAACGATGGCTTTGTAGTAGAATATCTTATGGTCATTGGTCAGGAGGAAGAACTTCGCCGCGGTTCTTTCATAAAATACAAGTATTACTTGGGATGGCCTCCAGCACTCGAACGTTTTAACTTGCTCATTTTAAATGAGAGAGAGAGAAAGGAGGAAGAGAACGAAATGTTGGGAGGTTAACAAGAAGAAGGTTCCACGTGGCAACCCTGCACTGAAGGAAAGAGAAGTTGGGCATAAAAGACGAAGACCAAACAGGGGAATGATAAACACGAATGCCTGCACTAAGTGACGGCTTTTTAGATGCTTTCTATGGGTGTCAGTTTAGCTCTTAAAAGTTTCATTAGTATTGAGCCCCGGAATTTCGGCTATATGGTTGTTTCCAATGATGCAACACTGCAGAGAAAGGCGGTGAAGTATATGAAAGAGAACTCTGCACTCAAGACACTTTCGCAAAATGCACTAGTCCTCGTTGTCCTTTCACAAGCTACCAGTCCTGTTTTTTTTTAAATTTTTTTCAAAGCTAGCAAATCATATAATATATATATAGAAAGCTATATATAGAATATATATAGAAAGCTTGCAAAGCATATAACGTAGGACTTGTCGTTTAAAAAGGATGAAATGTCAAGCTTTAATGTTGCAGTATTTTTATTGCATACATTTAATGAGTGATGCGAAGCACCTGTTCTTAAAGATCGAGAGAGGAATCTTACAACACAGACATACTGTGTTCTGTACGAGTGAAATTTTATTGCCTTGAAGATTGTGTCCCTGATGGTTAAAAAATATCATGCTGGTGTAAATTTACTGGATGAGCAACAAAAGGGGGGGATCGTTTAAAGGGTTTTTTTCAACAAGTTAAACGAGGAACCGCAATTTGTGGTGCCACATTTTTATTCTTCTTCTCTGACCAGTTTGCGTCCTTGGGAGGATGGTCATTGTATTCTCGAGTTATTTCTGGATTGAGCTCAAGTTCTTGGTTCGATGAAAACACTGCTATGTCTCATCTTAATAGGTCAGAAATGGCAGTCTGCTGAATGAGTTGTGCAGGTTACGGCGAAACGCAAGCCAGTGACGGAAACTTAAGAGTAGCGCTCTTAAAACACTTCTAAAATGCGAAGGCAAGCAAATTGAGTGCAGCAGACACGCATTGCAGCAGATATCCACGCAGAAGACAACTCAGGGCGTTTCCGGCTCCGACGTCAGCGAGCGCCACCTATGTTCGTAAGCACGGTGTTCGTCTAGCGGCGCAGTCTTCAGCTACTAAGTGCAGTTAGTTTATCGTGGTGTTTTATAGCTGCTTAAGACCTGGTTTAGGGTTGTATTAGCGATTAAATGTAGCACACGCGGCAGCAATGTTGATTTCCAATAGAAGGATGCATGATTCGGAGAAACACACAGTGGTTGCAGCAACCTCTCGGGACGTATCATTTATTTAACTTCCACCTGCTACGGCTGGTAATTTGCTCACAATCCTGTGGAGCAGGTTGTAATGACGTCACATGGTCACATGACCTAGCTGGCCCACCTGCCACCTAGTCTGTTTCTTTAGAAATTTTTCTACGATTTCTTGCTCACTGGCAACTATGCCGACGATTACGCCGACTTTTCCGCAACACGGGGCCCTTAATGCAGTCAAAATGTGACTACGGTCACCGGGTATGCCTTTATAATATCCCCGCGCTCAAAAATGTAGGGCCGCAGGCAGAGTGTCCAATTTCCGTCATATGAGGGAGGGCCTCAAGAAAGCTTTCATAAGCAAGTTTTTACTGCAATTCTCCAGATTCAGCACTTTCCCTCCTGCACTTCACGCCCAACGTTGCAGAGTGAGTGGATGCACACAACTAACAGCCAGGAAATCTTGCGTACAGTGGAAGCAGCAAAGACTCTGGACACAGCAGTTGCGTCAGATTACCCCGTCGTGGGTGTTACGCTTTATTATTTTTTGTTGAGATGGCACGCCGTAACATCGTTGTCATCTCGGATTTTGCTGCTCAAAAGACTGCACTCGAGTTTTCTGAGCGCGACGTAGCGCTTTGCCTTCCAAATTCCAACCGTGCTAGATTCTATGCGAAGTGCCTGGTACCCAAGTTTTTTGTGAAGCAGGCAAGGAGAGTCTATGCGAGAAGGGCGCGTGAGATCTGGCGCGTGAATTCACGAATAGCTGTTGTTGCTATGGGGTAAACTTGCTTCGCGTTGTGACTTCGGTGAACGGCTTTTTTTATTATTTTACAGTTGCGCATAAGAATGTTGCAGCCCACGCACAGCCGGTCCACTCATTTTGGACGCTTTATTCTCACGTTCACTTTAACTGTTGACTTCTTACAGGCGGCAGAACACTATCTGCACAAAGCAGAAGACCAAGAAAGCAGGTTTCCTCGCACTAACATAAATTAAATTATGCTAAAAGTCTTCCTCTGTTCATAATTTGATTTCTTCCTTCTCAAGGAGCGGGGTGAGTTAGCGCGCCATAGTTTCCGCATTTCGCTTCTCTCACTACCTTCAAAAAGAGTTTCTCCTCTAGAATGTATGAGAGGTGATGCGCTGGGCTCTGAGCTTTCACTGAAACTTTCTTGGTTCGCTTTTCTTGCTTCTGAACTTCCCCTTTTCTGACACGAGTTGGCGTGTGTAAAACGAACTGCGTTTCCCAGCATGGTTTTAATGTCGTCTTCGTCAGTTTACAGCGCTATCCTGTTTTCGGCACCGTGTAACCGCACCGCAGAAGCACCACGTTAATGCATAAAAGTAGATGGAGGAGCAGTTGCATAACATTTCATCCCGCCTGTAATGAAACATAGGGCAGAAATGAACGCACACGTTCAACAAGGTGGCAACCATTGCAACTTTTTGTTTTCATTGGGGTTTAACGTCCCAAAGCGACTGAGGCTATGAGGGGCGCCGGAGTGAAGAGCTCCGAAAATTTCGACCGTCTTTGGTTCTTCAAAGTGCACTGACATCGCACAGCACAGAGGCCTCAAGAATTTCGTCTCCATCGAAATTCGGTTGCCGCGGCCGGAATCGAACCCGCACCTTTCGGGTCAACCGCCGAGCGCCGTAACCACTGAGCCATCGCGGCGGGGCCCTTTACAACTGTTTTGCTTAGTCGCGGATAATTCTTTTATTATTTGCATTAAGATTAAAAGCCTAATCGCGAAGATGCAAGTCGTATGACGGTGGGTGTGGGTGTGTTTGTAGTGTTTTGACCCTTTTTAATTAAATAAGTAAACCTGCCCACACTTATTGTCGCCAGGTTCTAACGCTCGCCGCCGCTATCGAAGTGAAGAGATCACCCTTGATTGGCGCTGCTTTCGACCGTAGCCTCTCACCGCACGTGCTCGGCTGCCAGGCTCTCGCGCTGTGGTCGCACTTCAAGCACTAATTTGCGCAACTGCGCACAGAGGGCGCCACAAATCCATGGCGCACATGCTAGTTCGCGTCTTCGAGGTATTCGGAGCGATTTGCAAGTGGTTGCGCTTGAGATATGTCGTATGTGGTGCGGCAGCTCAACTGCTTTGTGAGACATTAATCCAGGACATTCACTATGCATGCCAGAAAGGTGGCGTCACGGCTTTCCGGGTTGAGGCCGCAACATAAACGGTTAACCCGCGCCTCCGCCAGATGTCACAGTGGCAGTGGCGACAGATACGGTAGTAGGCGACATGGGCGTCTCCTGTAGAGAACAGCAACGGATACGGGCAAGCTCTTGTTGGTAAAATTCACCATAAAAAATCGGCAGACGATTACCATAGTCGGTAAAGCGAAATTTCAGCGCAGCTCTTCACACGCCACCTGCCACCACTTGCAGGTGCGTGTTACGCTGCTTGCCACCCCCCGGGGTCTTCCCGTGGCAGCCACCTTCCAGGTGGCGTTTCGATCTGCTACTTGGACAAAGGCTTACGCCGACAACGCTGACGACAACGCGGAATGCAGGAAAGAGAGTTCAAGAGCTGCGCTCTCAAAAATACTACGTGGATGGTTATCACCGTGTGACTCAATATTCCGCGACAGCCGTGACAAACTTTTCCGTTCACGATTCATTCCTTCCACTCGAACTACCCTTCTCCTCCCAGGTAACAGCCCACATGTTGGACATTTATACGTAGTCGCCATACTACCCTCCTCCCACGGAAAAAATCACCCGGGTGCTTCCCGTCGCACTTTAAAAGTAACCAAGCTTCAGTTGCGGATTCCTCCTCTCTCACTGTACCCTCCTATTTCTGTGGCGACCAGCCTCAGTATACGGATACCACCGCTCTTGTAGTACCCTTTTCACTCCACGGGAACAACCTGGCGCACTCGCCTCCTTCCACAGTAACGGCCCTCCGGGTGTCCATTCCTCCTTCCTCGTCATACCCTCCTCCTCGCACGATAGCCATCTTCCCGGTGGTTGTGGAGGAAATTTCACCCCGCCGGTGACGCACTACTACGACGCGAAACTCAGGGAAAGGGTGCTTGACAGCTGTCGCTCAAAAGCAAACATCACGAAGCTTCGCAGCCATGGGGGATTACGTCTGGTTTACAGGGAGCACTGGTTCCGTCATATCCTGTATGTGGAGAAAGGAAATGTCAGCAGCTGAGAAGCTCTCCTCAATGCTGTGGATTTCTACATGGAGCATAACGTCAAAATCATGTTGGTTTCACACTGCTCCATTAACGCTGAACCTGTTAATTGGTTCGCTCGTTTTATGGGGTTTAACGTTCCAAAACGATTCAGGCTACGAGGGACGCCGTAGTTGAGGGCGCCGGATCATTTGTAGTTGAGGGCGCCGGATCATTTCGATGACCTGGGGTTTTTTAACGCAAAAAATGATCGCACAGTTCAAAGGCCCTTAGCATTTCGCCTCCATCCAAGAGGCTGGGATCGAACCCTTGTCTTTCCGTTCAGCGCCCAAGCACCACAACCACTGAGCCATCGCCCCCGCTTAAGTAGTTAATTCAACGCGTATTTCCAACTTTCAGCCAGTTATTCTTGCACATAAATAGCCAGTCTTGAGTAACGATTTTTCTGACGGCAGTTTTTTGCAGTTTTTTTTACTGCAATTCCACATATGGTTTCCCTAAGTTTCCTGCATTGTGTCTCATTGTTTTTCAATCTTTCGTCTCTGACACTAGCTAATCACTGAATGCAAAAGGCCAATACTCTACACCGGATGAACTGCTCTGAAGGCAGTAAGGACGTTTGTAACATCGAATGATCGCGTTCCATCGCATGATTTTCCAACGTGAAGCAGCGAATGGGAAATAACGTAAAATCCTAGGTTTTTCACCCTCATTCTCATTAGTGCCGATGGGACAAGGGGCTACAGCACATTCGAGGGTCCTGCAGTGTTTGTTAGAAACCGAACTCTTTTAGGGCGCACATAAGAACTGCATGATGCACGTCCGTATAAGAACCGCCTCTGGCCTACGTGACAGTGGCTCAGCTTGCGGGCCACTTGTATCTGTGATAACGCTGGGCACATCCTCGAAGGTTGCCCACTACAGCCCCCCTGAATAACGGTAGACCAGCGCATTATTGTGGAAATTTTCGTTTACAGCATACTTTCTTTTGTAGCAGTATTGTTGCGCTTGGTTGGACGCTGATGAGTTTTGCTGCTTGATTTCAAATGTACTCCTCTTTGGAGGATTCCCCCAAACACGTTGCACTAGTTATTGATCCCCCAAACACGTTGCACTAGTTAGTTATCCGCTTCTAGTTATTGATCAATTCGGCCTCGCACTGCCACCTGCTGGCTTTTCTGGTTAGTGCAGATGGCAGAGTGACTACCCCGGAGAGGCGGTAGTCCCGAGTTTGATCCCCCAGATCAGAGCATATTTTCCTTAATTTGGAGAGCCCCTGTGAAGGCTGCTTTACCTTTCCTCTGTAGATGTATGGCTACGTTTGAGTGGACGGTGATGAGTAACTGCTCCTTCATTACAGCGTAACACGTCGGCGAGGTAGTTCTTTACACCTTAACGGATCACAAGATCTTGTTAACAAGAGCTAGCAAAGTACGGATAGGGACCACGCCTCTGTTTATTGCTAGCGCTCACCAATACCCTCGAGAATGTATTTCCAACTAGTCCCAGTAGTAGCTCTTTTGTTCAATTACAGTTTTCGCTGTAGTAAAACGCAAAAAAAAAAATCTAATACTAATATTTTAAGTGCAAAAAAAACTTTTAGTTCCTTTATTTCCCATTCTTTAAGCATCCTTTAACTTTCCTCGTGACCGGTGTACAATGCTGGTAGAAGATATTTTATTCTATGGGCAATGTTTGTTACGCTTTGTCAGCCTTTCGAATTACAGATTCATCTTGCGTGTTTTTTTTTTTGCCTTTCTAGAACCAGCATGTACGCACAGAATAAAACTTTTATGTCATCATCATCATCATCAGCCTGACTACACCCACTGCAGGGCAAGGGCCTCTCCCATGTCTCTCTAATTAACCCTGTTCTTTGTCAGTTGCCGCTACTGTATCCCCGCAAACTTCTTAATCTCATCCGCCCACCTAACTTTCTGCCGTCCCCTTTTATGTAGCGCAAAACTTTTATGTAGCGCAATGCAAAGAACCTACTTTCATAGCCATTCTTCCGCGCAGTCTAGAATGAAGTGCACATCTTACTCTTAGAATGAGAATTATAATATGAGCAATAAATTTTACACAATATATAATGTGTACAACAAAGTTGTATTCCTTCGCCGAATTTGTGTTCTGTAAGCTTATTATCGATAGTGGGCCTGGGTAACTCGGGTTAATCAGTAAGAGCACCTCTGCGCCGTATGCGGTAACTTACAGACGGTACGGGTTTTGTTGCTGGCAGTAACAATGCCACTCAGCTGTTTTGCTGAATGAACAACGTGTCTCGTTGCGTGGAAAAAGAAAAAAAAGATGGTCGATTTGCGCAGTTAGGCCAAATGCGAATTAGGTGCTTTAACCGTTCGGGTTTTGCTTCATTTCCAGTGTTCAGATCCAGTGTTGACGGGGCAGTTGTTCGGATGGCGATAGTGGGTTAATGTTCATATATGCGGAATTTGTCATTCTCTATATTCATAGGTCCCTGGGAGTCCTTATTTCATAGGTCCCTGGGAGTCTTCCTACCACACCGGGCGCAATGACGCAGTGATCAAGCGATGCGCCATTGTACTTCTAAGGCAGGTGGGGTGGCGTCATCGGTGGTACTTGAGTTCCTTGGGTTGGGCTGCGATCCAGGCTGCTCTTCCCGAGCAGCCTCTCACGGTTAATTGAGCTGCCGCCTGACACGATAGGCAGGTGAGCAGCCTGCAAAAAAAAACGGCTTCAGGCAAGCAGACAGAGACAGACAGACATTCAAACAGACAGACAAACACACAGCGGCTAAATGCGGGGAATGGCCACTAGAAGTGCTAGCGCACTAAAAATGAAGAAACAAACCTACACCAATAGTAGTAGCGTGCAATAGTCATAATACTATGATTCTCCCACATACAAGTCTATTCGTTCTGCCTGTTTTCGCAGTTCACAGTATCGTGTACCATGTTCTGCCGTACAGTGTAACAGCCGTACAGTGACCTTCACTGACTGTCTTTATACGCGGCGCTATAAGCTCTAACCGAGATTCGGCTCCGCACAAAGCTTTAATGACGCTCGCAACTTCAGCTCTATAACGGAGTTAGTAAACTTAAGGGCGTATAAGATGCGCCAAGCAGAGAAGGTAATCTTCTAAATACGAAGTGGTTGTGCTTATGCGAGTATAAAGGAAATAGATTCCTCAAGGACGAAAGTGCTGGAAAATCGGCAAGAAGTTCAAGCTTCGTATTTCTGCCCGTGGTTAGAAGCGTTCATGCTATCGCCTCCGTCATCACATTTTTTGTTCAGGGCGCTTTTTCCCCTTTTCATTAAGTTCAATTCTTTGCACGTTAAAAGGAAAATATTAGCATTCCTATTACTGAAATGCAAACAGCGTAAATTCCCAATTTATGAAAGTTACTTTTTGCTTGTGAAAGCAAGGCGAATAAATACTGTGCTTTTGATTTTTTAACTATCGAAACAAGGACATTAGCATCGATTTTAGATTATAACACGCACAGCATTGATGCTGTTCATGAGCTTTTAGCCTTGTACCTTGGTTTCTGCAGAGCCCAGATATTCACTGCTGGCTTAGTGTTCCACTTCATTCTCTCGACGCCTAATGCTGCGTCGCACAAAACTCTCTCAGTTCACTTCGTCCACTTCCTTATTACATGTGGATTGCTTTTCTACCTGTTTAATGCAAGCCGAATCCGTAGTTTAAGATAGAAATGCGTATTTCTCACCTCTTTGTAGTAAGATGCTGGTCAGAACATGTGATACTTACGGCACACTTTCGAGCAACTGAATACTTCGGACAGAATTGGTCACTCGTGGAGATAGCAAGCCAGTGTAGGCAGTCGTCGGCTACACACGCAGTCTGATGTGCTGAGAATTATGCAAGCACCAAGAACTTCAGTTGTGTGAAACTAAAATCAGCAAACTTTTTTTAATATCGGCCTACGTAAAACGAATACAACTTAGACGACCAGCTCAAAACATCCGAATTTCACCCTAAACTGGAAGGCTCTAAGTAAAGAGAAGTTAAAATTGCAGTCTCCCTCAAAAAACAGCATTCTGATTTAGGTTACTACGCAAATGCAAATAATTTCCTCTCAGATATAATAATTGAAGCCGGAGGCGATAACGGCCAATTAGAGCCGCGCGATTGGCTAAATCGCTATTTAGCCATGTCACGTAGCGAAAAGTAAGCAAGAAAACGAAATAAGCCACTCTTTACTTGAGCTGCCTACTAATCAACCCCGCCCTCTATATACGATGAGGAGGGTTTCCTTCTTGAACTACGAAGTGAAGAAACTGTAGGAGGATATTTCTCTGCGCCTTGCAGACTGCAACAGAAAGCTGCCTGCTGCTTGTGTTCTGAGCGAGCAGCTAGACTCCGTCTAAAAACTTGTTGACAGGGTAGGAAGGGGGAGGAGGAGAAGGCATTCGATCTTCGATAACAGACATATGCATTACAAATAGCACGTTAAAATAAAATGCAGGTTGCGCTGCAACTCGGCATTTATGAATTCTACCGACCACTGTGAGAGGTAGCTGACCTCTGACACATCGCTGTCATTGCTTAGGTCGGCAGATTGACGGCAAGAGTGATCTGCATGAAAAGAAGAGAAAAAAATTATTTGCGTTCTCGATGGCGGCGGAGGTTCTTAAATCTAGAGTGCCGGCTCGCCTTCCCCAAACCCTAGTCAATGCGGAATCATCACTTCACTTCGACAGTGTGTAACCACGGGTCGGTATTAAGTAAGAACGGATGACCATTTCATCCAAACAGGCCGGAAGAACAAGTGCCTCTAATGTAAACACATTCACCTGGCTTGGCCCAGAGTTTATTTATGTCCAAGGACGCTTTTGAAGCTCGCGGAGGCAGAAGTGGGAATATCATAGGAAGACGCACAACCGGCATTTTTCAGAATATATGTATTCCTCGCAGATTCCCCCATTGCTTTGGCTGGGTGTTGTCAGTCAGAATTGTGAGCGAAGTCTCTAGAGGAGTGTAGAGGGTGGATATAATAGTGCAACATGCTGAACATAAAACCGTAGCGCACAAATGAACGCAAAGACATACGCGCGCACACGCATGCATACCCAAAGTGCCAACCTCCAATAAAATTTATTGCTCGAAAGAAAGGGTTCTTTTTGCATAGCAGTTATATTATCATACCCGGCGTCGGAAACAGTCAGACGAACAATTCATGGTAGCTGTTGCCGACGCTGTGATTGTCAGTTGAACTGCTTGATAAGTCGTGTAATATGTTGTGGTATTTGGGGTTTAAGATCCCAAAGCTTCCCGCGGGCTAATAGGGACTCTGCAAAAAACTTCGCATTAAATTCTACAGCTTGGGGTATTTAACGCCCACCGGCATTGCACAGTCCACGAGCGTTTTGCCAATTATTTCGCCTGCATCGAAATGAGACCGCCGCGGTCGGGCCGCGCCACCGCGTCGTTCAGGTCCCTGGAAGAGGACAAGGAAAAAATATCGAAGTGAATGCTCCGGGTAAAAGAATTGTAGGAAGATCAGGGGTGAACTGCGCGGCATTAGTCCGTCATCTTCTACTGAACACACCTATGGAATCTGTATGGAAAGTTGAATGATAACCTAGACAAAGCGCAACATCTGCAAGCATTCAAACCCTCGGAAAGAATAAACTGGCGCTCAAGTAAGGACACACGTTGATCTGTAGGTCAGTTTCAATTGAAACGATGCCGCCGCGGCGGCTCAGTGGTTATGGTGCTCGGCTGCTGACCCGAAAGACGCGGGTTCGATCCCGGCCGCGGCGGTCGAATTTTGATGGAGGCGAAATTCTAGAGGCCTGTGTATTATGCGATGTCAGTGCACGTTAAAGAACCACAGATGGTCAATAATTTCCTGAGCCCTTCACTACGGTCTCTCTCATAGCCTGAGTCGCTTTGGGACGTTAAACCCCATAAACCGAACCAAACCACTCAATTGCAACGACAGGGTGGTAGACGAAATGTATACTTTTGGCATATTTTACCTACTCAACTGTGTCTAAACGACATGTACATTGCGGCAAAGCTGCTCTTGTCTGGTGTAATTTTGTGCATTTTTCCTTGGTTCAGTTAGTTTCGGCGTGACCATTAATTAACTTACTCGGCTTTTTACTCTAATTTGTCAGTGATATTTTTGCGGCAACGTGTTCTTCAGGTATTCTTTCTGCATCAGGAACAAGTTAACGACGTTTGGAGAACTGCTCATGCTTCGCTAGTGAGATTATCCGAACCTAAACCAAACCCGAATTCAAAGCCAGCAGCACACCGTCTGTGCATGGAAAATATTCAACCGTGAGGGGCCCTGTAACGCGTCTTCTGTTCCACTGCGAGCGTTCCTATGGCTGTCACAGGAAGATGTTATCGCGTGTGGGCAGCACATATTGCCTCGAAAATGACTGTCATCCAAACAGGCGCATAACCAAATTCTACTCGTATAAGCGGATCAGGAAAGGAAAGGCGGAAGGGTGGAGGTAGACAGAAGGCACCGAGGCGAACTCGCGCTGATGAAGTCATTTACAGCCTGGAAGGGCGTTATCGGAATAACCTGCGCGGTCGCTGTGAATGGCACCACAGCGTAATGAGAAAAAGGTCGTCGTCAGCGCAGCCTGCGCTCGGGTGCGGTCTGGTGCGGTAACGATGGGGCTGCCGTTGGAGCCGTTCCCGTAGCATATTCTGTTCTGGCGAGTATGCTGTTCTCTGTTCTACTTCACACACAAAAGAAAAAAAAAACTGCGCCGACGATTCGATATGTGCGCTACTTTCTCGTGGCAACTACTCAAAACATTCCCGCTCTTTGCATAACTGCCCGTAATCGCGGGGAACCTGTCCTTTTGATTGTCTCTGGAGGCTTTTTCATCGTGAATTATCATCTTTTCTGGGAAAAGGAAGGAGACCCATGCTTAATTCACGAACGAAAGCAAAAGAAAGGTAATATATTATTTCCGCTATCCTAACCGGCCCTTCTTTCATACCTTAGGCGCCCTGGTTAGAGAAGGATTATGCGCTCTATATAGAATGCAAAACTGCAGAGATGAATGCTGATTTTTTTTCCTGGTCGCAGAAGCGTGGGGCTCTTTTGTGTGCGAAAAAATTTTCCGGTATTTCGGCCATATTGCCGGAAAGCTTTTTGTTGTTCGATCATTCGCTTTCTGCGTTCAAGCCACCTGACAGTATATCTTACATATATCTTAATATATTTTACCAGAGAAACTACCAAGAACAAGGAAGGCGATGAAGTTCTGTGATAGAACGCTTTCCTTAAGCCTCTGCAGCTTTCTTCTGGTTTATGGCATAAATATTGGGGCGTTGATCCTTCTTATGTGGTGGAAACGGAAGTAGAGGCTTGAATGAATTCCAGTCGGTCAGCAGCAGCCGCCCAGAGTAAACGTCTCGTCCGCCTAGCGACACAAGCAGCCTGACTACCGTGCTGTATTCAGCCGATAGTGATGGGTCCTCGGCTGACAACGGCTTCGTCAAGGCTGAGCAAGAAAGCCATACGAAGACTGCGCAGAGATGAAGACTCGCCCTCGTCGAGTAAGTCTACATTCACTATGGCGCGAGCTCCACCGGCACATGCTGTTCTTGTTTTCGCAAGAACACAGTTGCCACAACAACTTGGTAAGGTTTTGTTACTCACTCATTAACGCCAGTACTGTCGAAGAACACAGACATTACATACGTCTCAGCATCGTGTCATGGCCCACTTAAATAAAGAGAGCCCTTCATACAATGAGAAGACGGTATACAACGGTCTCAAGAACATCAGGCAACCTCTTGTCCCGAAAGGGACAGGGTTATAAATAGGTAACGAAAAGCTTTCCGGGATCACCATAAAAGAACCACCTACAGCGAGGACTGAGGAAGACCGTACGCGGTTTATTATCGCTGCGGACCGACGCTGTGAACAGTTATGTTATGCCATACGGGTCATGCTACGGTAATACACTTCAAAAAGAGATTAAATATCTACAACTACCATGACAGACAGTCGACAATTACTACATGCGCGAAAAGATAACTGAAGAACCGTGGCGGAAGGCGAAGAGAGTATGTTGATGCACTAGTCAGTAAGGGTGACCAATGGCTGGTGATCGCTAGCTTACATCGAGAGTGTCTCGCGTTCTGAGTCATTTGCATTCAAAGTGGCGATTACCAAGCGCGGCGCAAAATGTGTATATGCACAGCACACGTACATATGCTCAGAGTACCTGAGGATGTACAAATATGCGCCGATAAAAAAAGAGCATGGCCAACCAAAGGAAAACCCAAACGCTATGGTGCTATGCATTTTGGCAGTAATTCTGGCCTTGGGACGCCTACGTTTGCATTTTAACATAGTTCAGTGCCTCTCTCTCCGACGTGGTATATAACAAATCGGTAGCGCATGCTAGTGACCACGCGCCTACGCTTATTTCGTCTTCTACGTTATCAAAAATGTGTTCGGTAATAAGATAGACGACTTTTAATTATTTAAATATTTTCTTTCTGCCAGCAGATACATCATCATCACCATAGTTGTACACTTATAATACATAGGCCTCTCTCAGTGGCCTCCCATTAGCAATGTCTCTCGCCAGCTGCGACCTCCCTGCCCCCGCAACCTCCAAATCTCGTCCGCCAACCTGACTGCCTGTCGCTTCCTGCTACGTTTGCCTTGAATGCACTTCAGTAGCACTGCAGTCGCATGCAACTCAAGAAAGGAGCTTTGATGTTTCCAGAAAACAACAAGTCAACGTACCTTTTTCCACTTTCGTAGTGATGCATTTTAATAAACACAAGACATGCAAGAAGTACTTCACTTGGCACTTGGTTGGAACTAACTATGGCAAATTTACTGCTAAATTCGCTGGCATATCGCTGAGGAACAATTTGCCATTTAGAAAGGCTGGAAGGCTGCTCACAGCATCGCTGTTCTTACACAGTTCACGAAAAGCTGGATTCGTGGTAACACAGTGAGCCCTCTCTTATTTCCAATAAAACTAGGCCTAAACAAGTGTTGCGTTCTACAAATTTTCCATGAAATACGAATGTGCATTATAATATACGCAAGGTTTGACGAGGACATACCTGCCGGCACATTTTGATCTATGCGTCGTTTAATAAGTAGGCATTTGGACTAGTTGCAATAACTCTTGAGAATGTTTAGGGCCAAGCACTCCTAAAAAGCCGCGAGGCAACCTAGGTAAGAACGGCAGAGACACTATGCCGCGATTTAGAGCACCATGGCCTGTATCGCACACAGTGCAAGGAAACGTTATAGCCTTCCATGATATGTTTGCGCGGAAGTATTCGACATACGAGCCCATGTTTGAAAGATGAAGACTTAGCTGTGAATCCTTTCTTTTTTCTTCTTCACAGAAAGCTCATATAAAGGCACCTCTTGGACAGTCTCGGTGTGCACTGATGAAGAGAGCCCATTTCAGGAAAGCGTTCTTCACGGGATAAGGAATAAGCAAGAATAAAACATGAAAAAGCATATACTAAGCAAGAAGACTGTAAACGTTATCCGTAGGGTGCCTTTAGCACGTAAATCTGGAAGGTAAACAGAGGTAAGTGAACACCAGTGCATACGTTTAAAGCAACTCTTGTTTCAATAAATGTATACATAGCTCACCTAAATAACTGATTCTTTTCTTGTTCAGACTCTCATTTTGCACCAAAAATTGAGTCGAGCCACTGGATTCAGAAGTGAAACGGAGGCGGATTGCATGGTTCAACTATGATGCGTCCGCCGGAGCTTAAAATTCGCGTGGCAAAAAAAAAAAGTAGAGGTACGATTTTCATACCTTCATTCATTCACGTTTAACAGCTGCGTTCTGCACATGGTTCTCAAGCTTCAAGCTTTGCCTTTTTGCATCTCGTACTGGGTGTGCGTGTGTGGGGGAGGGGGGGGGGGGGTGCGTGCGTGCGTGCGTGCGTGCGTGCGTGCGTGCGTGCGACTGTGTGAGTGTGTTCCACATTGCAGTACAGGCTTGTTCTAATATTGGAAAATAGGGAAGAGATTTTACCCTAGACGTAGTTTTTCTTCATCTTCTTGTACTTGGATATTACGTACTCCTCGTTGCTATGCAAGAGAACGCGGCCCATACTATGCGATTCCCTCGCCCTAATAAAAGGCATCGCGACAGTTTCACCATGCCCCGGTCTTGGAAAGCGAAACGGCAAGTCTTCCAGAGTTTATTCTCCACCGAATCAAATTAAGTGCTCTTTCACGGGGCAGTCCTCGCGACTGCAAGTCATTTACCTTGCACGCCGTCCGGAAAACGTCTGAGAAAAAAAAAAAAAGGCTTTTTTCGCACAGCCACCAGAGCAAACGGAAACAGGCTGCAGCCTGTTTCCGTTTGCTCTGGTTTCCAAGCTTCCGAGATGTGGTATCTCGGATCGCGAATGTGTTGTCTTTTCCTCCATCCAGACTTTGCTTTGTTGCGATCGCCTCCTTCGTGGTTTATCAAACACAGAATGAAGCGCTGCTTACTAAGACGACGCTGCCTGGAATGTCGCGCTGCCTGGATAGAGTAAACAGATCAGGACTGTATTATGCCGACTCGCAGTGCGAAGATACGCTGCAGTAAAAGTTGGTGACTGCAGCACAGCTTTTCGCGTGTTGTGCTGTTTCTGTACTATCCCCCCGCCATTCTTCCACGCAGTTTGGCAACCACAGGGCCTGCGCACTGATTACCTCGCATTTTTCTTCTGCTCAGAGGGAAGGATTCCATGATAAGCCGCTAGTAAAATAGGGAAATGAGGCTAGTATTGCAATGGTTCCTGTTGCTGCTGTTGCTGCTGTGAAGAATAACTCGGTTGGATTATCTGGAATGATCAAAATATTTTTCGCGTAACTTATTCAGTAAATTAGACATGGCAGAAAATTGGCGCTTTGTACTTTGTGGGTCATGGGCAATATTTTTTTTCTGTGTCCCGTCTGCCTATATGAAGCGTGTTCTGCACCCTAGGAAGGAAAATTTTTATGCCCACGTGGGTTGGAAAAACACCATAAATGGAAGCTGAAGTTACAATAATACATAAAAAAAAATTGAACAAACATGTTTCGCTAAAAATTATTAGTGAAATGACAGCGGCATGCGCGACATGCTGTTCAGGAGAGCAAGCTTCCGGGCTATAGTTGGTGATGCATTTTCTGAAGAAGTTAGTGCAAAAAACGGACAAGGGACAAAAAGAATGGACACACAAAACATTCCCGAGCGACATTCACACATGCCGCAGTTGTGTCGATTATCTCTCTGCATCTGTTATGTGTGATTCTATTTTTTACGCGACAGCGTTTGGTCGAAAAGCCGTCGGCGTAGTAGAAGTAGTAGTCGACGCCGCCTGCCGGAGATAATCGGGGGCTGCGTAAAAATCGCAGCAGGATGTTCCGGATAGTGTCATACCATTCAGCGTTTCATGTAGCATAAACGTTACAGCTAAGTTAGAGCCTAGCTCACGACAGGGATTCGAACCGGTGACCTATAATAGGGGGAACCGGCGACCTATAATCGGTGGCTGCATAAAATAAATCGTATCATGCGCGGTTCGGGTGTCCACCAAGATCAGTGAGACTGCTACTGAGTCATCTCCTTTCATAAAAACAAAAAAAAACAGTTCAATTTGTCTAAGGGGCAAGGCGTCGCTCCGAACGCCGATGGCATTCCTTGGACTCCCTGGCAGCGCTGCAACACGCTGTCGCGTTCCACTCTTAAAGGCGAACCTTAAGCGTCCTCCAAATTTTTCTTTAAAAATATCTCCTGCAGAGGCTCGGATACCGCGAGCAGATGCGAGAAATGTCGAGGACGGCAACGATCCCCGACGAGCTTCGCAAGACCCTCAAGGTAGCGCCAATACCAAAAAACATGGATCCCAACCTCCATCGAGGCAGAAGAGAAGCGAGGGCCGAATTCATCGAGAAAACATACGCTCCTCAAGCCACGACCGTGTATACAGACGCGTCTTGGAGAGGAGGAGATACCAAAATCGCTGTAGCGGCGGTGGTCGATTCGTCTTTACGCGAAATGACCAGCGCGTCTCTCCGAGGCTGCACAGCTGCAGAGTTCGAGAAAGTAGCCGTTGCTCTAGCGGTGGCGGAGGGCTATAGAACCGGGCGGTCACTAACAATACTTACGGACTCTCAAACAGCCTGCCGAAATTATATGAATGGCAGGATAGGTCGTCACGCGCTCCGTATACTCCTCGCAGCGAGTGACAGAATTAAAAACCGGGAAGAACAAAACGACAAGATCCTACACAAAATTGTGTGGGTACCGGGGCACACGGGGGTTGCAGGGAACCGAGAGGCCGACAGGATAGCTCGAGGATACATTACTTTCCGAGCTTCCGACGAGACCGCGGAACTCGCGCCAGCACCCAGGGAATACTCGGCCATACTACAAAACTATAGAGGCAGAAGAATGCGATATCCCCCACCGCACAAATCTCTCAGCAGAGAGGAAGCTGTCACTTGGAGACAATTACGAACAGGCTCTTTCCCAAACCTACATATACTAAACAAAATGCACCCTACGATATACACGAACAAATGTCCCTGGTGCAACGAAAAACCTACACTATACCACATCACATGGGCCTGCCAAAACATAGACGTGGTCCCCAAAATACAAAACCCGAGTGCGGAGCAGTGGGAGACTCTGCTGTCCAGCGACCGCTGCGAAGACCAACAAGGTCTGGTACAGCGAGCTCAACGGGCGGCAGTGGCCAGCGGAGCCCTGGACTGAGGGCAACCGACCACTGATTAGAGGCGGACGACTTCGACAGAGAAGGCTCCTGGGGGTAGAACCAAGACGTCTCTGAAGAAGCCCCCAAACCGCAGGAAAAACCATTAGTGTAAATAAAGTTTTCCCTTCCTTTAAAAAGATTGCGCTTGTATGTATTTTGCGTGCCTTTTACAGGCATTTCATCCTTGTTCTGCTTTCAACGACAAAGAAATCAATCCGCATCTCTGCAGCACACAGCTGAACGTTGCCCTTGTGCAGTTTCTTCTCATGAAGAGGCTTGTGTGAATATGTTTATCCCGAATGATGTATGTACCTAAGACAGACTTTCGATCGGTCATGTGCCTAATACAAAACAGAATAATAATTATCGCGATAAAGTTGTATTTACACAAATTTGTCCAATGAACTAGGTCGAGAAGTTGAAAATGAAGGAAGGAGAAGGCGGTATAAAGGTCTCCCCTTCTTCCCTGCCTTACCCCTCCCCCGAAGCAGCCTCGTATATGTCTGTGTACTAGCAGGAATTACTCTTATTTTTCTTCTAGCTAAGCGCCGTTGACTATCCCCCGCTTAGAGCAGTCACCCGGTTCATTTTATCAACAACATGTTGGACATGGAGAAGAAACCGTGCACGATCATCACGCACAGGTATCATGTTCTGCAATGAACGAGAGCCAGTTGCATCGCTGTCATCCAGAAAGACCCCGTGATACCCAGTCCTCTCGTTTAACGCAGCGTGACAACAAAACAGTAACATGTCAACATTGATTTTCTTTTTTTAACTAAACTTCCATTGCCTATTTTTCTGCCGGCTATCTCACTTAACTTAAGTTGCTTTCTTAATGACGATGGTAATTCCATACACAAGCACAGCTTAACCCTTTATGGGATAACGGGACAGATGGGTCCCGCTTTTTACTCTCACGAAAAACCTCCGTACGCGGCAGCGGGTGAATTTCTGGGCAACAGTCTTGTCGCGCCATCTATCTTGAGTCTTTGACAACGCTTGTGCCACTAAGTTTTAGGTTTTGCTGTAGATGGCACCACCAGCATTCAAAGCTGAACTTTTTCCTTTGTGAAGATTCATGCCGGAAAAATTGCTCCCGCTTGTTCGCGCCCAAAAAGATTTCGAGATGAATGGTAAGTTTTTCCTTTTCTGTCCTTCAAGGGAAATACTTGGTGCATGCCCTAAACGATTTATTAGGTAGTCAGAATCGCAGAGTGCCCGAAAAAGAGGTCTCTATGAGCGCCAGAGCCGGATTGATGGGATCGAAAACTCTAAGCGAACGTGAAGGGCGCGCTCCAGGGGCATAATTTTTGCACACAGAATGTTGAAAGTATGCTACGACTAACGAAGTAAGCTGTCGATGTTGATAATTCTAAGTTTCGTATCGTTTACGAATTCGCAGGGGGCTCGCTTACGCGGGATGAAGCGCTGGCGCTCTACTTCAGTTTGCCTGACGAGTCTGAGACTAGCGAAGACGAGGCCCAAAGCAGCGAGGACGACTTTGTCCATGAGCTAGCGCCGTCGGATTCGAGCTTTGAAGACGACGAAATTGAAGCTGGTCCATCAATGAGCAAGCGCCAAGGGCGGTCTACTCCTTCAAAAAAAAGTTTCAGGAGGAAAAGGAATGCGCTCCTGCTTGATCAATGTGGAGAGAGTGAGCCAGAAGAGGAGGAGGTCGGCAGTGCATGGACTACAAATGAACCGCTAAATACAGTTCAAAGCCCAAAGACATGGGATTCTCAAACCTCCCAAAAGGCGCCAGCACGCGCAGTTGATGCATTCGCGCTCTATTTGGATGATGAGATGATTGAATTCATAGTTCACCTCTTCGGTGCAAAGAAGTACCCAAGGAAGCGGCAAGTTCTGCCAAAAGAAGAGTTACGAGCATATTTTGGTGCACTGCTGTTGATGAGCGTGTGCCCAAGGCACCACCTGTATCAGTATTGGAGCCGTGACCCTGTCTTTCATTGTGAAGAAATTTCAAACGATTTGAAACGAAACGAATTTGAAACGATTTCAGCAAATTATGAACTCGCTTCGTGTGAATGACACAACGAAAGAAAAAAGAGAGGAGAAGAGGGATATGACCGTCTGACCAAGGTGCGCCCTCTTATTACAAAAAATGGTCGGAATTGCGGACGAAGTAAGGTTTGCAGGTAATGGTCACAACCCACGGAAAGTGCCAAACATGCGAAAATATAGGTGGTGTGCCACCTCCGGGAGTGAAACGCGCACAAAGTTTGTGTGTGGTGTGCGTAATGTATCCCTGTGTGCAACCTGCTTCGGCCCCTTCCACCAAAAATGACAGAACTAACCACAGCTTGGTACTCGCGTGAGTCAATGGGACAGTGTTGTCCCACTTTTTCAAAAGGACAGCATGTGCCAATGGGACACATGCGTCCCACTTTTTTGATTAAAGTACTACCACGTGTACGTTAATTACTGGTAAATATACTGCTCATGGTGACAAAAACGCCGAGATACACTATGACGTCTGACCACACAGGATTATCACTTAAAACGTGGAAAAAAGTCGCTAATTCTTCCATCGAAAATAATATTCGCCGAAATGAACTGAAAGTTGCCGTCTCGAACACTGAAAAAAGGCCGAAGAATTTTCAAGAAACTCAGAGGGTATGACGTGATAGCAGTAGTGGGTCCCATCCGCAACCTGGGGTCCTCGTTGCGTATCACTCCGCAGGCACGGTCATTCTCTACATTACATTAATAGTTCTCAGGGAATCCTCATACCGCTCATGGTGGCGTGGTGCAGCGGGTAAGCGATGCACCACTACACCGCAAGGTGGCTGTTTCAAACACAGCCACCGTTGGAGCTTCTGAGAAGTTGCGCTCTCCGAGCAACCTCTCGTTACCAGTCATTAATTTACCAGCTATGTACCTTGGTGGGCCGTTAACTAACAGTCAGGTGGACAGGTTTGCACCTGTTACGGGGGACATGTTTCCACGAAGTCACAAGGTCATGTGACCAAGGTTGCAGTTTGCCCAGTTGCTTTTTCGCTCACAATGCCGACAGTGCCAACGCCACCCTGTTTGCACAACGGGAGCCTTGACGCTGTCTTGAGAAAACTAGAAAACAAAAAGTCCAACCCCTAACTATAGTCCCCTCCTGATAGTTCCTCCGCTCGGATAAGAAGCCTCTGCTTCTGTTAAGATCGGAAGTAGATACAGAAATACCACTATGCTCAGGTCACAGTTTCCGCTGAAGAAAGCCATATGATAAAGACTACTCTGTAGGCTTTCACTTCACCATCTGTAATCACTTGTTGGACGTATTCTGGTCGTAGAAAATTCGCAAATTAATGGCTTTGATTCGTGTGCACTCATCTCTGTATTATCTTGATTTTATTTTTTTGGGTGTTGTTACACGGGAGCCTCATTTATAAGTTCAGTTAATGGAGTAATTGCTCGTTACCATTCCCTGAGCGCTGCTTGCGACTACAAGTAGCTTGTAGGAGAGTTGAACACTGTACCTTTACAGCATAAGGCTACAAAGGTGATCTGTAATCAATAGTGCCCTTACGGCTGGGATCAGGTACGGGTAACTGCTGTCTTTACTGAAACCCTTCTCACTTTAGGTCAACGCGGTGCCCAAAGGCTTGCAATTCGCATTTGATTGCTCTTTAGAAACCACCGTAAACTCATTGCCGGTGAATTTATTACAGCAGCTTTTATCGCATCTTCCTAAAAAAATCGGGTAAAAATTGCCAGATGACATAAACCAGAGGTCTCCATAGCTTCGTGTTGCCAGTGCAACGCGTCCTTTAAATGAGTGAAGCATTCCTCTGGTATTTCGGTGCACCAGCGAAATCCCGATAATATCATGTCCAGTTCCTACCGAAACAGATAACGCAGGCTATTTTAACTGCCTCCAGACCATTCCGATTTTTGCTAACACAGTGAGTGATTTTCACTGAAATGCTGCAGTCGTGCCTTTCCAAATCGGTTCCTCGACAGTGAGTGTGCAGATATAACCTAAATATTTGATCGTGTACTGTGGTAACAACTTGATATACTTAAGCATGCCATTAACTTTTCGTTGTGCACATTGCGAAAGAAAATACGTTCTTTTTTCATTTCTTTGAGTACAGAGATTGTGAAGGCTTAGTAGAAACCATGTGATTGGAGTTTTTTCACCGGGGAGTGTGCATCACCGAATTTGAGGGTTCACCTAAGCGGCCAGTTCTCTGCAACATGATTTTTTTTTTACATAAATTTCGTCCAATTAGGATATTGTGTTCAATCAAACTAAAAGACATGGTGGCGTTATTATTGCGCGTAGCATCTGCAGAAAACATATTATGCTGTCATGCGTTCATATTCCTCTCACGGGAGAGAAGCCGAAAAATATCCTTTGCAGCGCATCGAATGTGAAACACGTCAGAAAAAAAAAACCAAAACTTGAAAAAAAAAATAACTCTTTGCGGCATACTCAGCCGTCAGTTGCATAGTGAAGAGCTCAAAGTAAAAACGTGAAAAACAGTACGTTGCACAGTATCCTTCAAATGGCATTAACCTTACCACTTCTTTTAAGGGAGAAAACAGTTTTATTAGTTCAACACCCTCGCTTTACTCCGGCGATATGCATGCACTGTGAAGCCCTGCTTTATCGCAGTAACTTGTTCTGATCGGTATGGTCTGGAGGCAGTTAAAGTAGCCTGCGTTATATGTTTCGCTAGGAACTAGATACGATTTTATGCAGATATCGCTGGTTCACTAAAATACAAGAGGAATTAACTCATTTAAAGAACGCGTTGTACTGGCAACACGCAGTTATGGAGACCACTGGTTTATGTCATCTGGCCATTATTTGTGGCCGCTTGAGACAAGCTTGGATGAATTTTTCTCCTGCTTCGATCTGTACCAAACGCTGGCCAGTCCCTCGCCGTGGATATGTGCCATTTCTTCAGAGACAACAACAACAAGTTCTTCTCTCCGATGCAGGGAGAAAATTCCACGAGTTATAAACATCCTAACCTCATCACTTCAATTCATTCTCTCCTCCCTTTACCTACATTCCCCTTCCCTAGCAACGAATCTATCGCTCTTAAGGGCCCTCGTGTTAGTCCTCTGAGCATTTAAGAGACACTGCGGACAGCTCCGTCGAATTCATACACAACAATTCGGAACAAAAGCATTTTTGAACGGGAAAGAATTTATGAACGCAATTTTTTCATATATTCTAAGATTTCACTGTAACAATCAATATACCCGCACATATCTTTTCGGCAGGCTTTCATTTTTTGCTATCGTTAAAAGCGTCCCCCATTGTCTTTTTGTGGTAGTCAACTGCTGGATGCGAGCGATAGGAAAATTATAAAAGAAAGATGTTGCTACATTTTTATTTCAAGAAATGCTTCGGCGCGGCAGACAAGGACAAAAGGACAAGGACATATTTCTTGAAATATGGATCACCAACTGGCCTACAAAACAACCCTTCGAAGCTATGTGGCTACACATCGAAAAAATGGATCATTGCCTTCAATATTTTCATAAAAGTACCTTTCAATTTTTTCATATTCAATATTTTTATAAAATAATGTTAGGCATGTAATTAACTGAGTAAATATTGATCCTCTGGCTCCTTCTGGGGTATGCTCTCGTTAGTCTGGCAGGAAAAGACGCATTTATGGCTGAGCGAAAAAAATTTGAAATGTTTCTCTCTAGTGGGTTTAAAGTTGGGACGTCTACACTGAGGATTGCTTGCCGCCGTTTTGAAGTGAACAGAGCTGTAGCAAAGCCTCCGCGATCCACCGCTGAAAATTTGGCGCAGTCGCACGCCAGTACGCTTGCAAAACCGGTCGATAGTAGTGACACCCGAATTTTGTTTTTTGTGGTCTTTTGTCGCCTACAAAAGCTCCATTGTCTGTCAGTGTGGTCCCTTTGTTATTAGATTGTCGTAGTGCGTAGATTCAAGACAACTTCAATTCCTACTCACTTAGTATCCTGAAAAATTACATACCTCTTTATAAAAGTAGTTAGAACAGCGTCAAAGAGTGTTTACTCCTGGATTCGGCTTGCTCTCGTTTAGTACTTACGCTTTGAACTTATTTTTCTTCTCAATGCTTGTACTATTGTGGTTGATCTCGTTTCAAACTCTTTTTTTTATACCTTTTGAGTCTTCGGTTCCGCGCGAGTTGTGTTTAGCATTTATATAACAGCTTTTCGGTGAAGGGTATATGAAGAAAGTGTCATAAACATTACTGATAATTTAAGACTACAACCGCTTCTTTACAACCCTAACCCCCGCTTGTCAAGCAGAAAAGGAAACCCACCCGACTCCAGCCTCGGTGGAGTGAGCGCTTCCTGCAAAGACATTCGCTGATCTGTCTGAATACCATAAACCAAATGCACAGGCCAATGCTCGTGCAAACACGCCGAAGACAGGTGATCCCTTTTAGGTGCAAGTGGTCATGGTCAAGCAATAAACTAAGTGCAAGTGACGGCTGCAAAACAATACAGGCACACACACACAAAAAAGGTTTTTCCTGCCGAGTTCTAGCTAGCCATCGTTGCCGTGCACTGCGTCCACAATTACATCACGTTGAAATAACACTCGAGGCTGACAGCGAGTTTCGCAACCTTTGTTCCTATCTGTCAGTGGTGGTTATCCCGGGTATGCCCTTCAATTAAGGAAGCCATGAAAGTGTCCGGAGTAAATGCACTGGGCGACTGACAGACATTCCTTCTGCTTGACTTCAAGTTCTCTCTTTTTTTTTTGTCATGGCTGGTGCTGAAAGCCTCACTTGCGCTTTATATCGCAATGACTTCCCGCAGAGGAAGCAAAACCGGGCTTTATCTGTGGCTTATGGAATTTTGTGTTTCTCAATAGCGTACAGGACGAAACAGCCATGTTGGCAGCAATAATGTGCCCCATGTTTATAATTATCAAGCCCATGTGTTCGCCCTCGGTTCTTTTTAAGCAGGCCTCATTCGTTCAGTAAACGTTTAATTGTCCTATACATCTTGAGAGAATGCGCATGTGTTTCCTGTAAACTGAATCATCCACACCGCCTTCGTGCTACCAGCTTCCGACAACCTGTCCGCTTGCTAGCTGTTTACTCACAATGCTACGTCCCACTGTGCCTATGACATTGCGAGCGTTATACAAGTCTGCTTCATCATCATCACCAGCCTGACTACGCCGACTGCAGGACAAAGGCCTTTCTCTCATCTCTCCAATTAACCCTGTCCTGTGACAGCTGCGGGCACCTTATCCCCGAAAGCTTCTTAATCTTATCCGCCCACCGAACTTTTTGCCGCCCCCTCTGCGCTTCCCTTCTCTTGGAATCCCTTCTGTTACCCTTAACGACCATCGGTTACCTTGCATTCGCATTACATGCCCGGCCGAAGCCCATTTCTTCTTCTTCATTTCCACTAGGTTGTCATTAACTCGCATTTGTCCGCTGACGCACTCTGCTCTCTTTCTGTCTCTTAACGGTACACCTATAATTTTCCTTTCCATAGCTTGAAGCGTTTTCCTCAATTTAAGTTGAACAGGTCTGCGCTCACCAGTAATTCTGGTTTCAAAAGCAGTGTTCCTTATTCCATCCTTTCGCCGCCGCACCAAATCACTTGATGGGCCGCTATCGCTAATCTTTCGAGAGAGCTAAAGATGTTCATTCTTCCACAGCAGGCCTCTTGACCAGCACAAAACAGACAACGACATAGAGGGAAGGACAGGACAGAGACATCTGTGCTGCCCTTCGTTTTGTATCGTCTTTTTTGTTCGGGTCACTATGGTTGCAATGACAAATAACCAATTAGCCCTAGTGAGCTCGTTCGCAGATTATTTTTTTACTAACCTCCCACAAAATTTATGCGCTAACGCAGAGCTCTCGTTGCAAGCTGTTACAAACTCTCTTGCACTCCCATGCCATCAAGCTGCACTATACATACGCATGCGCTCGCTATCAGCGATAACGATTTCCTCGTTTTCGATTTCACAGCCCTGTCTGGCTGCGAAAGCCAAACGCTTGCTTGTGGTCGTAAAAAGTTGTGGTGTGCAGTGTTCCTCCGAGAATTTATTCTACAAGCACCGATTTGTCCCTTCAAATGTCTTCAGGCGAGAGAGCTTTGAAAATACGTTGAATACTTTCTTGTAATGATCTGCAATGCAGTCACTGTGCGCCAACAGCGCGTCAAAGACTGGATGGAACGGAAACACAGAGAAGTGCTTGTCTGTGTCTCCATTCTGTCCAGTCTTTGATCCGTCTTTGATACGTTTGGTACAATCGCCGTTGGCGCGCCGTGAACGCCTACCAACTTCACCCAAATTTCATGTTTATTCACTGCGACGCAGTGCCTTGGTAACAGGACTTTCTATGGGCTGGCAGTAACCAGATTCCACACAATTCTTCAAAGCATACGCAAGTGCATTGTGAGCACACCACGGTCATGTCCCGCAGCACTCGGGAATTAGCCCTCTATATCGTAGCGGCAAGATGTCGGGCCAGAGAGAATGTCCGGATTATTGATCATACAGCGGAATTTAAGCTGTGTTACAGCGTTCAAATATTGCTACCATGTCAGCTCTGGCATTTAAGCCATGTTTCTACGATATAAAAATTCGGGAATCACGCTGGCGGCAAGGAGGACTAACCTCCTGAAGCAGAAAACTCAGGAGCAGCCTTTCCACGGCATTGTGCACTGGACAAGTTGTGTTTAACGCACTGAGGCTATACATGTGCTATGACAGGCGCCCTAGCTGAAGGCTCCAGATAGATTTATAACACTGGGGATTCTAACCCTAAGTAAAACGCCTGTGCGTCTAGCGCGCAGACACTTCTGCATTTCGCATTCATGGAAATGCGGCACTGGAGACGGCAGTTTGACCTCGAGACTTTTAGTTCGGTATTCCAACGCCATACCCACTGTGCTATAGCGGCAGGGTTCACGTCGTCCATATCAACGATCTTATGTCCATGATGAGACCAACCAGCGCAAATGATTAGGCTAGCTGGTGGCACACTGCCTTTGAGTGTTTCGCATTCATTTTTGGGCCGGCGCTTCAGACTACTTCTGGACGCCATAATGAGAACCCAGCGGCGGCAGCTGACTCGGGTGAGCCATAGAGGTAATGGCCATCCGCCGTAAAGCCATTTCCTGAAGCACGTACGTACTAGGGAGACCAGCCAGGGCTTGTTGTCCGACAGTGAATCACCATCATCTAAATTATCAGTGCACGCTAAGGAAAAAGAACTATACGGAAAGAATTGCAATTGGGAATAAAAAAAACCGAACTTTCGGCAGAGGTCGAGCGCTAAGCGCTGCAGAGATTTCTGCTTCTCTGCAGTGCACAGATATTTGGAACAACATTATCGCGTTCCGCCTATAAAGGCGTGAGCGGCGCGGGAAAGCAAACGCGAGACTGACACCTGTAGCGAGCCAACAAAGAATAGGTTAATCAGTAAACTTAACCAACAGAAACGAACAGAGCGAGCAAGCGGCGTTTGCTGCCGCCACCAACCACGGGCATCTAAAAGCATGACCTTGATACCTGAGGGACTTGCGGTTTGTTAAGGAAATCCGTTTGGATAGCGAGCTCAAGCCCCTTAAAAGGGTAGCCGTGGAGCTAGCTATAATATGGAATGTAGACGCACGGCCCGCAAGAAATCCGAACGAGATTCAGAACCTCTGTAACCTGAGAGCTCTACGCGCTGCGTAATCTCAGCTGCCCCGTTTCAAGTTCGTACAGCCCAATCCGACAAGAACGCGATGCAGGGAGGGTCGTTAATACCTAGGTCGAGATACGATCCGTCAATCCTTGCTCCTTCGTCTAGCTGAACTCCCTTGAAATTGCTTATGGGCCAACAGAATCATCAGGGCCAAAAACTATACAGGAAGATCGTTTGACAGCTGCTGACGAGAGTGAGAGGGACAGATATGCTAACTTTAGGGGCAGTATATAAAAAGGTGAAAGCAACATATGCGCTTCCATTTGAAAGCAATATGCGGGCTCGACCGGAACAAACAAACATATGCAAATGCATTTCTTAGGGTACAGGCATGAGCCAGGAGGTGTGGAAAGTCAGCAGCAAATAAACGGAATTGCCAGTTGAGAAATCCACACGTACACGCTGAGCTGCCCTTCGCCATTGCATGTAGTCCCTTCTGAGTTGACGGCAAACTCCGCTTGATACTCCGCAAGTTTCACTGACCAGTGGGTTGCAACCATGGAGGAAGGAAAATTTCCTTCCTCCAAGGTTGCAACCCTTGGCTTTCCTCGTGCTTTGAAATTCAGTATGGACGGATGAAGCGTCCCCTCGGAACGTGGTGGTGGCGGGTGCCCAGCGATACTGGGTATTTTTTTTCTTTGTACGTGTCCTACAAATCTGGAAAGCCGAAAGGTTCCACCCAGAAATTCCCCATTTTATAAAATAAAATGCGAAATTAAGATACGAATTGCATTGACTGTTACACAATATCAGTTTTGAATCCTGAGCTTGTGAATGCGCCTATGGTAATGCAGTGCCCTCTGGGTGATGCACGCCAAACTCCTTAATGGAGCGAGGACAGATCGATACGGCGCGTTTATCCTGCTCAATTTCTTTTCGTTTCAACGCAGTGGCGCCGCCTGTCATAAGCAATCTGCAACAAAAGTTTCTGTTAGACGTGGTGCCACCTAGCTGATGCAAGTAGCTACAGAAATGGCCGATATGGGGTTGGGAGGGACCATCCATAGGAGGGACAAAACAATAATCCCAAGCTCGGCCAGGTAGCGCTCCGAAAGCAAAAAATCAGTGTCCTCTTTGGCCGTAATTTCATGCAGCGGCGGCAGGGTCCGCTGCCTCCGCAGCCCGGGAAATCTTGAATGGTCAGTGTTCTTATTCTTTAGTCATGAATGAAGACATGAGACTGCAACCAGGTAGATGGCTTGCCCTCCAAAAACCGGCCTCCGAATTCACAGCCAAGAACCATAAAAAAAGAAGAGCGTAGATGGGTGCAATGCCCCACGAACAAGCGTTTCGGCATTCGCCCAAGATACACAGGGTTCCTTCCAACACAAAGAAAATATGCTTCTGACTTTTGACCTCCCTATTCTGTCTTGTTTTTGGCACAAAGCGATTGTCCACTTTCTTCCGAGGTCTCCAAGGGCTCATGTCACATTGCACAATAAAGGTTGGTATTTAAAAGCCTACCAATTTACGACTGGAGTCGTGTTCACTACCAGTCGAAGCGCTGATTCCCGTCGAACCACTCTTATGTGGTCTGTGAATATCCTGAGTTTAGCACCGAAAGACAAGTTGTGTTATGCTCTAGACCACCTCAATTGTCGCTCTGTGACAGAATGCAAGATCCTCGGCGGCAGCATCAGACGGGTACATTCCCAAATCCTCACATCTACTTCCTTGTGTATCCGGCCGAATACCATTCCCGCTGCAATCTCTGCAATAATTGTAAAGAACAGCTCAATCACATCTTATTCAAATGCCCAGATGACCAAACACCTCTAAATCTCAAACCAAACACAGAGGAGACTGCGTTGCACAGCCCTGAACCGGAGGTACAACTCCGGGTAGTGGGTTGGTCCCTGGAGGTCACCAAGAAGCATGGACTTCAAGCCGCCTTGCGGCGTCAAGGGGGCCAACGTGTCTGTCTATACTTCATTCCTAACCCCTACCCTCTTTGTCACATGACAAATTAAAGCTCGCTCCCGTTAATTAAAACTTCTTTCTGGGCGAGTTGGTACGTCCTGATTCTACTCCTCGCAGCGTGGCGAAAGGGAGGATTTTCGCGCCTTTCATTCAAGAGATGCGCAATGGCCATGCATCACCATGATGATGATGATGATGATGATAAGAAATGCGCGCTTCTGCGAGCAAAACGTTCAGCCAGCTGATGTGTGTTTGTCAAGATTGTGCGTGCACAGCACAGCATACACTGCTTATTTTCCGCTTACAGCCCACAGCAAGCAATTCACGAACTTAGTAGTGGCAACAGCCACAGAAGAGTCAACGACAAGGGTCGTCTGCGATTATATTTACTGTGTAGTTAGTAAAGAAACATGCGACAATGGACAGCACTGCGTGCTGTTTAATTCCCAAATGTCTATGGTACGCGTGCGTTGTTACGATACGCAGCGACGCAGCAACGCGCGATGCAGCGGAGGGCATCTGCCTTGCAATGGGAGGAGGGGTGAGGCAGCTTTTAACAAACGAACTCAATAAAACTGTGTTCTATAAACACAAGTCGGATGATGTGCACCATACGCGTTCGAAAATTAGACTTCTTAAGATCCCGTTCCTGTAGCGTCATCTACCGGAAGAAACGTCATACGTTTACAACCTGCTTACTGCGAAGAACCTTCGTACCTAGCTCTTATCATGGTGTTCCATC
Organism: Amblyomma mixtum; assembly: GCF_055824585.1. Classification (NCBI taxonomy): domain Eukaryota; kingdom Metazoa; phylum Arthropoda; class Arachnida; order Ixodida; family Ixodidae; genus Amblyomma; species Amblyomma mixtum. Next base: position 321,000,054 of record NC_143012.1, read on the forward strand.
GATGGTTCCATCGTTTATTCTATGGATGATGCATTGATCAGCTCGGAAACGCCGAAGAGGCTGATAACCGAGTTCAACATCTATAAACCTTCTAGTGAGCTCCCATAGATGTCGCTAGCTTCCCATGGCAGAGTATGGAACACTAGTTTCATGGAGGAAGGACTAGTTTTGACCAAATTTAAATCTCTCTGCAATACGGAAATAAAGCGAAGAACAGGTTGTGCAGTCCTTATCCGGTGCTGTCATAGTAGTGAGAAAAATGCTGGCGCTCAAAGCGGAGCGAAATCATTGACTCAAGGCTCCAAAAAGCGTGGCAACATGTTTAAAATATTCTTGCACCTCTGAGACCATGCCATCTGTAGCGGCCGGTATGGTGTCGGTTATAACCACGTGATCTAAGAAAAATCTTTGTTGCCAAATTAGTACACCCTAAATTTTGTCCGCTGCGATGACAGCGATGGGCTGTCAGGGGGCCTTACTAATGCCTTACTGTAATAGTGGCCACAACGGTTAGCAAGAATGGGGAGAGAGTGTGCATGGGAGCGCAGCTAAAAAAAGAGCTTTAGGTATACAGTCAATATATCGAATGCTGTTTCGCTACATTCACTGAAAATCGAAGGCTTTTCAAAAGATTTTTGCCTGGTTTGCATGTTCCTTACCTTGTCTTGCTCATTTCTATCTTGCTTTTGAGTGACGCGTTTGGTTGCCGCAATTTTTTGGAGAACATATCAATGAGCACAATTAAATCCTTCCTCCAGTCCTGCAGTAGAGAGGGGGAGAAGGTGATGGCAAAAGCTCCAAACTTGACGCACTGGAGCGCGCGCACACTTACGCCTGAGTGTGTATTTAAATGCTGATGTCACAGCCAGTGCAGCTCTCAAAAGGAAACTAAAAAGCCAGCTTCATGCAATGACTAACTTTCTTGTCTTGGCTTACGGAACTCCTTCACTCCAAGAGGCCACTAATTTCCTGTGATGCTGACGTCGGTAGTGTGGCTATCAGAACGTATGTACTACACCTCCATGTGCCGCTATGCTACAGCACAGTAAAATGGAGAAATTTCCCGCACAGCGACTAATGAAAAGCACTGTTTTTGCCACCAGCAGCAGCAGCTCACTAGTGACGTCACCTGGCCTCTGTTTACTACCATGAAGAAGGTCCATAAGTTTCTATTCGTTCGTTGTGGACGTTGCAGGGAAACGAGCGCAGTAGATAAAGACCCGAAATAATTCCTCAACTAAAGACTCCAAGACCTTCGATACCATTTCCTCAAAGCCTCACCTGTGTTTTTCAGTAAGATGAAGAATTAAATTTTATTCGGAAAGGCTATTCGATGGGAACATTGTGGATCGATCTGGACTTCTTTCATCTAGTGCAGGGACCCCACGGAGATAGCCGTCCCCCCCCCCCCCCCCCCCCCCCCGATCTTTCTATAAAAGCGAGCTCGTCCTCGAGGATCGCGCTCAATAAGGCCGCCTCCCACTTCTCCAATCTAGGACTTTGGTGTGAAGGTACTGCCGGGTTACAGTGCCTGGCCTGCGTGGTATGGAGTAATGTAGCCCTAACCCAGCAATGTGGGCATCTATCCTCATAAGCGGTGGGGTGAATTTTGCTGAGAGTTGATAGGTACGGAAAGGCGTCTGTCTGAAGCCAGCGTGTTGCCTCCTCTTTGGTGAGCCTATAGGAGGAGGCGGAGGGTACCGTCTCCTTCCTCCCCTTATGTGCTCCAGTATTACACCGTACCGTTGAAGCGTGGCTCCTTGAGCCATGCTTCAGCCCCCGCTCGGTAAGTGTCCTCGGGCGATGGCGCCAGCCGCGTGGTTCCCACAAACCTCCTTCTGTCCTGTTGTCAACATCTGTTTGATTCCGGTGCTTGCGCCCCCACGTAACGTCACTTAGCATAATCAGCTGAAAAGCAAGGTAACATTATGTTGCTGCTGACGCGTTCAATCTGATTCTCGGTACTTTAAGTCATCATCGGCAAAACACTCATCAAAACACCAGCAGACTGGTCAAGTCCACGGTTGGACAAAGCCTCTCTTATCAATCTACAATTAGCACTGACCTCCGCTGGCCGTAACCACCTAGCCCAGGAAAGTTTCCAATTTAATTGTGCTTTATATCATCTTTCCTGGTCAAAAGCAGGCCCCTTTAAAAATAGGCTGTCCTAATTTCTCCTCGCCCCAAAATAATTTTCTCTAAGCTCTGAACAAGGGCTAACGAATTCGACTGCATTATTTAGCTAAAAACCATTTCCTACTGAGAGAGTTGCTCACGACCGATTCACCTTTTTTTTTTTTTTTTTGGGGGGGGGGGGGGGGGGGTCATATGTTGCCGCTTGAGCGAAAGCAGCGACCGCCCTCCCATGCACCGCTTCAGACTTAAGACATTCGTAATAGCCGCCATTTTGGTACGCCTCTTGATAGCTGGCCGCTTTCAACTTCAGGATGCTAAGATTGCAACGTACAGCTCCTCTGATTACGTGATTCAAACCTCTACCTTCGAAGCTTTTATTACCAGAAATCTTAATATTAGGCCTCATGTCAGCCTCCTTTTTGAGATCATAGTGGTCACGCACGCCGTAAAAAAAAATATTTTATTTCAAAATTAAGTCTTAACAATTCTGCTAAAGAAAAAAGTGGTAGGGCTTTAACGTACATAAACCCAGTAGACGTGCGAAAGCATGTGTTTAGCATGTGTTCGTTTGTATCCGCTATGCACCCTGGCCAATTCCTCGCCGTGAGTATGTGCCATTATCCTGAGGACATCATGATCACCATCATCGAAACTGTGTTGCAGTAACACGAGGCGCGATTGACTGCGGCGATAGCATACTGCCCTTGCGCAGTGGCCAGCGAAGCTGACCTGTTTTCGCCGCCGCGCGTTTGTAACCCAGTCGCGGCAATATTTATTTTATTTTTGCGTGGGCTGCTGCTATGCTACGTTTTGCCAACGTCATCTTCAAGGTCAAGCTTCACACAAACTTGATGAGCCAATTAGACCTCGTGAAGTAGTGTTTTCGCGCCATAAGAAACCAATTGTCCTATATTTTTGGCCAATCATGACGACACAATAATGGCACCGCAGTCAGAAAGCACAACTGCTACCGCACTGTTGCAAGCACTGCAGCACAGCCACCTCTCCAGGCATATTCGTCAGTTTCAAAGCGTTATCATTACTACTCCCATCTTCTCAAGATCTGTCCGGTAGTTACAGTTTTAGGCCGTGCTGTGGAATATGAAGAGGAGGAGGGGACACAGTGGAGAAGAAAGTGGCCAGTCAGAATCGGTGGGAGGAGCCATGCGGAGAGGAAGAGACGCGGCGGTCAATCAGAGGTGTGAAGAGGTGGGAGGACGCACGCTCTATGTCCGCAGCTGTGCCCGCTTCTTCCGTTCTGTCATGATCGTACTTCTGGCCACGTGGGCCCGAGCAGGCAGCAACGAGCAGCAGCTACGGCGGCAGACACGTGTAATGCTTGTGATGCCCCCCTCCTAGCCTAAGTGGATTAGGGCAGCGGACTTCCTTGAGCGGAGGTGACCACGGCAGCAGCGGCGAAAGCCGAAGATGCGAAGGGGGCCTACGGGGGCATTGACAGCGGCAAACAGCAGCGGAAGCGGCGGCGACGCGGCGGCGCCAGTCAGGCCGAGTGTGTACCCTCGGGTCGCCGAAGGACGGAGGGGTGCTACACACAGTCAAGCTGGCTGTTAATTGAAGACAGCTGTGTCCTCGACAGAGGTCTTGTGTTCTGGACATCCGGCGGGGAAGCACGTTCGTTCACCTGCTGGTAGACTGCCGGAGATTCATTTCAAGTCGTGTTGGATTAGTCAGCATCTACCCCTTCCCATCGACCGAGCTGCGAGAGAGCGGAACCGCCCGCACCGCCCCTGCCGTGGGTGGTAACACCAGCGTCCACTTCGGTCCATCCGATTAGACAGTGCTCTTAGAACTTTATTCCCCAGCCAGGGATCTGGGGAATCCGAAACCTATTTAACTCGGCTGTGAGTGTGGCCGAGAGAAGCCTGCTAGCTCCCGTCGACTCCGGTTGACGAAGAAGTTTCCTTCCACTGAGAGTCATTCTCAGTCGCTCTTTGTAAATAATGTAAATAACTGTATAAAGTTTTCGTTGCCTTCCTCTTTATCCAATTTCCCATCCTACTCGTCCCATCACCGGTCCAGCCATGCTACCCGGGTCGCAACAGTTCTCCATCGCACTTTGAAGCGGTCGGACCTAAACTGATTGCTCTCCTCCAGTTTCGGAAGCCGTTGGACTTGTGCCCATTGAACAATGGCAGTTTAAACCGTCACCGACCAGGAGGGGGCCAATGTTGGACTCTGCTCCTTCGGTGATCGATGCAGCAGGCTGTCGAGCATGGCGGACTGAACTTCAGCGGCTTAGAAGGGAACGGTAGTGGCTTCCTGGTGTCAGGCCATTGAGCTCAACAGGGATGTCACTGCGGAAGCAACAAGTGACAAGTATCGTCGTCCAGCAGCTGAAGCTGACTGCAGGCGGCCCAAGCGCCAGGTGGACTCTAATGGTGAAGCACACACCGCCGCACGAATCGTATTAATCTTTGTTTTTTTTTTTCGAACGCATGGTAATCAAGCTCACCGCTTTCACTTCGTGCACCCCACTGAATCTGAGAGGACTGACAGCAAGAAAGGGCAATACCAGCTTAATCGCCTCCCTCTGGAAAACGATGTAGATACAGCAGCTACCCAATAGTCAGAGTTACAGACTCAAACGCATACCGGCCGCATGGTATCTTCTATGCCAACAGATTTTTTATAAGTTCAATGCATAGCTCCGGTAACTCCCATTAAGGGCACCTACACCACTTTTTGAAAATTGAGCGATATTCTAGGATTCAAATCTGTATAGGCTGTAGGTAAAACATGCCAGATTTTTTTTGCGCTAGCACAGCTAAAGATGACTTAATCGAAGATTAAATTTCACGCTTTCCTGCACAGCATTGGTGGAGTGCGGAGAAGCTAGGTGTGACGTAATGGATGGTAAGATTTCAAATTTTCGCTTCAGTCAACCGCACCCTACCTTGCGTCGTTGGATGCTGCCAAACAACGCTCGAGGGGCTTTGCCATCGGTGAGGTAGGTTTTCTCTCTTCAAAGCAAGCGTTTATGCGTTAAAAATGTACCGTTACTGTAGATGACGTCATCATACGCCCTCCACTTGGCGCTGTGCGCTGCGGAGACGCTTGAAGGCCATTGCGATTTAAATCAGGGATTGCGCCTTCATTTCAAGTGCTACCCGAAAAGGAATTCGCATGCTTTACCTTGAAGTTTCACGCATTCGACACCTAGATATAAGTTGGTCGAATTGTAAAGCCTCGACATTTGCCCTTTAACTCCTATTTTCTTCGCCATCTTCATTCACCTAGCTGCTCCAGAACCCCACCACGACGAGTACAGTCACCGTCAGCCGTGGTAACATTAGACGTATTAAGGTTTCTTTGATCACTATCTGGACGCTGAGTCCATCGTGGTTGTGTCCCACTGTAATAAGGCTAAAACAGGGCCAGTTGGTTGGACATCCTGAATAAAACAGCGCTAGTGGGTACTACAACGGGAGGGGAAAGAAAGACAGAAAACACAAGCATGAACTGTTTTCGGATCATGCAGTCAACTCTTACCACAGTATAACGTAAGACTGAAATACCCAGCCAGATTATCAGTTTCCTTTCCATGACGTGGCATCGGCCTCCGCAGTTGAAGAGGCACATGACCAAAGAAAGTCGACTTTTGAACCATAAGCTCCATTTTAGAGAAACTCAGATTATGTAATTACTTCACTTCCAAGACATCACGTTCCAGATTTTATAATTATGTTCGCCTTTAAGAACACAAGTACTACGGTTACTTAGGAAAACAATTGTCCTTAAATAAAGTGGAGCCCTTCACCACGGCGTCCCTCAAAGCCCTGAGTGGCTTTCTGACGCTCAACCCCAGAGAACTAAACTAATTCCTTTCTTTCCTTCTTTCTTTCTTTCTTTCTTTCTTTCTTTCTTTCTTTCTTTCTTTCTTTCTTTCTTTCTTTCCTTCCTTCTTTCTTTCTTTCTTTCTTCCTTTCTTTCTTTCTCTCTTTCTTTCTTTCTTTCTTTCTTCCTTTCTTTCTTCCTTTCTTTCTTTCTTTCTTTCCTTCTATCTTTCTTCCTTTCTTTCTTTCTTTCTTCCTTTCTTTCTTTCTTTCTTTCTTTCTTTCTTCCTTCCTTCCTTTCTTTCTTTCTTTCTTTCGTTCCTTCCTTCTTTCTTTCTTCTTTCTTTCTTTGTTTCTTTCTTTCTTTCCTTCTGTCTTTCTTTCTTCATTCCTTTCCTTCTTCCTTTCCTGCTCCCCCTGAGCACCACGTGGCGACACGGAAGGAGAAAGGAGGAGGAGGGAATGGGGATGAAACGAGAGAAATCTCCCCTTTTCTCTTTTATGGTAATAGAACTGTTCACCTCATAAAGCTGTGCAATTTCTTTTCCCATTTTCGGCATTTTCTAGCAAAAAAAAAAAAAAACAGTGTATGAGCATGGCCGGTGCTTCATGGCCCCCATTAATGTAATTAAAAAGTATTTAGTGAGGTTATATACTGCATGGACGATGAAAAAACACTCATTCGCACAGATAAAAAAATTAGCATCTTTTACCGGAAAAATTTTAATTTACCCACCAGAAATTAAAAGTACTAAATGCCTTGCGATACATACCCCATAGTGACTATATTTCATGCCACCGTGGTGGCTCGGTGGTTATGGCGCTCGGCTGCAGGCCCAAAAGACGTGTATTCGATCCCTCCCGCGGCGGTCTCATTTCGATAAAAGCGAAATGCTGGAGGTCCGTGTACTGCGCGATGTCAATGCAGGTCAAAGAACCCCAGGTGGTGGAAATTATCTGGAGCGCTCCACCACGCCGTCCCTCATAGCCTGAGTCACTTTGGGACGTTAAACTCTGTAAAACCAAACCAAAGTTCGTGCTTCAACTTTATTGGTTATTTATATTCTTTGATGACTTTTTTTGTAGAAGGTACCTCTTTTGTTCCACAGCGTGACGAATGCTGCAGTTCGAGTTCCAACATTACACGGTATTCGTAGTAGAAGAGAAATATGATTTAACACAGGGTAGTATGCTGCCCTATGCTAATGCTGGCATCTATCGACATCTCTGGCCGATATAAACCAGTAACATGATTACAATATAATTAGTTTCACGCAAATAAAAAATGCGCAGTACTTCCTTCCTTCCTTCCTTCCTTCCTTCCTTCCTTCCTTCCTTCCTTCCTTCCTTCCTTCCTTCCTTCCTTCCTTCCTTCCATTCTTCCTTCTTTTCCTTCCTTCCTTCCTTCCTTCCTTCCTTCTTTTCCTTCCTTCCTTTCTTCCTTTCTTTCTTTCTTTCCTTCTTGCTTTCTTTCTTTCTTTCTATCTTTCTTTCTTTCTTCCTTTCCTTCTTTCTTTCTCTCTTTCTTCCTTTCTTCCCTTCTTTCTTTCTTTCTTTCTTTCTTCATTTCTTTCTTTCTTTGTTTATTTCTTTCATCATTCTTTTCCTTCTTCCTTTCCTGCTTTCCTGCTCCACCTGAGCGCCGCGTGGCAACACGGAAGGAGAAAGGAGGAGGAGGGCATGGGGTTGAAACGAGAGAAATCATCCAGGCTCCATGCACGTGCTTCCTTCCGGCCGGCCGAGTACAGCAACAGCGAAGAGCGACGGGTAGCAGCGACGGCGACGTAGCAGAGCACGCGGGGAGTGCCGGGCAGGACGCGCAAGCGCGGCAGGAATTCCAAATTAAAGACGTCGCGGCATCGTCGTGAGGCAAGAATGGCACAGGGAGGAAGGAGAGGGGGCTGCCACGTACTTGCCTTACGCGCTTGCCTTACGCGCGAGAACGAACGTGCGGCCGCATGCGGCCGCGTCGTTCCATCTTTCAGAAGCCTCGACACCAAGAAAACCACGGAAAGTGCAGCAAGTTGGGACTTCGGCGCACGTAAGTGGAGGTGGAGTGAGGAGCGTTATGAGAGGGAGGGGAGGAATTGCGAAAGACACGCGCTGAGAGGCAGGGAGATGCCGCCCTCATGAATGAGCGCGAAAAACAGAACTGAAAATAAACAAATAAAATGCGTCGCAAACCCCCGTCCGCGGCAGTCACGACGACGCGACTCAGAGAAGCGGTGACGGCTCTACGGCGCGCTCTTCCAGTATACACGCTCTGTTTGACGCGGATGTGACTCTCAAGGTGGATGCAAATCGCACAGCCACGAAATCTGACTTTAGTTTATTTTTACTCTTTTCACTTTCACTTCTTCGGTGCGCTCGCGTTACTCTTCTTGGACGCCAGAGAGAGCCACTTTTCGCGGGCACGATCGTGTGTCTCCCTTCCTCCCACTTCCTCCGTCGCTTTCTCTCTTCTCGGCTGATGCGTCACACGCGACACACAGATGCTCGGCGAGCTTACGTAACAACGAGCGCAGGGACATTCCGCGTGCCTTAAATGCGCGCACTCGACGCCGCCCGGGAGCGTATTCTGGGTGGCTTTTCAACCGTTGTTATGCGGCCACTCCGGCGGTAGGTTTCGTGTTCGGTTGGTTAGTCGCGCTGCTGCTAGGTGGTTTGCTGCTCTCTTAAGAGACCCGAATGTGAATCTTAACTCGGCTCTAGCTTTTATGCCCGAATCGCGGAGACAGGCTTCCTTTGTGTGCCGCGACTTTTCGTGACCAGTCATCGCTCCTTGAAGAAAGGAAGCGACTTCGAGAACGCGGCTTTTTAAACGCGAGTCACGCAGTCTGTACAAGTAACTTCCAGTTGTTGCCCCAAACTTTCGCACACCACGTTCACTTGCGTAACATGGTTGAAGAAAGGCAACCCCATTTTGTAGAACTGGCCTCTTTCGACAAAAGACAGCCACTAGAACGCAAGCTCAGACTAAGCAATACGCTATTCTACTTCATATTTTTTCGGAGGCGACAGAGAGCGGAATAATAGTTTAGCAGAACGTTCTCGCTGCAGCCGGGCACAGACCTCTCGACCAAAGGCTTCAATCTCTCAACTGGGTTGCTTCAAGTCTTTTTTCCATCGGCTGTTCTTTTCTCGCGTCCAGGCGCGTCCAATTTGTTGCCGCTTGTTCTTCCATAACCCAGTGCGCCGGAATGTTTGCAGCGGCGTAGTTGGCCAAAACAGGAGACAGGTTTCATAACAGTCGAGCGCTTGCCCTTTACGTAACTCCTAAGGCAGTGGCAGTAGTCTGAAGCAAGAGTAAAGCGACGCTACCTGAGCTGCTCCCAAAGTAGAACCGCGGTATCGATTCTATGATAAAACTGCGAAAGGTCAGTGGTGTATCATTTTTCAATACTTTTTCTCCACTCGGTGGCTCTTCGAGAGCTCGCGGCAGATTTATTCTTGGAGCTCGATCCTTGTTTGCTGTTTTCTGTTGGGCTTGGAGAAGGTAGTTCGTCACCAGTATTCGAAACGTGACTAATGAGGGGAACTCATGAGAATAATTTCACTAGCGCAGACTTGCACCGAAAGCGAAAAAATTGAAATAATGGTATTTTTTTTTAACGCGATAACGTTATTAAGGCTCGCGTTCTGCCGAAGATAGGGCGGCGTCGTTGTCGCCATTGCCAGCGAAAAATCCCCAGAGGAGCAATCGAAGTGGGCCAACAAGGTCACGTGACCCTGGGGAGACATCACAACCTGCCCGCCGGATTGTGAGCAAACGGCCCCAGTTGAATGTGGCAGTTAAATTGGTGGTTTTTCTTGAGAGATTGCTCGGGAAGAGCAGCCTATGGTTCGCAGAAGTCTCACCGGCGGCAACACCAGCTACCGTAGGGCAGTGGCACATCGTTTAACCGCTGCACCACTGCGCCAGAGTGGCATGAGGAGTTCCTGAGATCTATGAATGTAAAGTCTAGAAAGACCAATTCAGCATATATGGGCATCAATCCATTAACCCTGCCACGTCATATTCTTAAAGAAGAGCTTATGTTTCCCCTCCAATTGTGCTTACCGGTGTACTATTCGCAGGGAAACTGAATGAGAAACGAACATGACATATGAACAAGCCATCAATGAATCACACAATTGCTATCTTACGCGTAGTGTTGGAGGAAATGCAGCAATTTTTTTTAACAACGTACGATAGATCTTCTATATATATCGCGCAAGTCATGAAATGAATAGAGTCAGAATATGACAGGAAGCACGACTAGCACTAAATAAGTCGCGACTTGTTTTACGACACTTTAGGCGCGGATGCACGGTTCCGTCACCACTTGACACTGAGCCCGTTAAAGGTGACCAGATACCGTGGATGCAAGGAAAACCAGTGCTCCCGCATTATTCAGTAATGCGATAACTGCTTGTCTGTACGTATACAGTACCGACGATGCTCGGGGCAGCTTATTATACTGAATATGAGCGCAATTTGGAAAAAAAATCACAGTGCAGCACATCGACCACGCAGTGTAGCCAAGACAATGAAGAAATACTCCAACACTGAAAATTACGCTCAATCTGGAAAGGATATTTCTATTCCATGTCGGTATGCAGTTGTTAAAGCTATTAGATGAGGAATATTTATCTGTGTCCTGATGTATTGTGGGCATTTTTTTTTTCTTTCGCACGGAATGTCCAAGGACAGGGCCGGAGAGGATGAAGGCTAGAAGGTGTAATTTAAGCCGGCCGAAAGGCAAGTGATTATCATGGATCGTTAGAAGCGGAAACGGATGAGCAATTTTTCGCATTAAAACGTTGGTCAGAATGCAGCGGTTAGAAGACAGAGAAAAAAAATGAGGAAGCGGGGGTACATCGTTGTCTTATGAACTGTTTATTGCTCGAACAGAAGAAGAACATGGCCCTCATTACGACCCCTGATGCGTATTTGATTACTACAGGCAAGAACGTTAAGCTATTCCATCTGAAAGGATCCGGATGAAAAACAGACCTAAATGAACACCTCCAGAGAGGCCTAATGCCTTATAGTTAATAACCTAATGACATATATCAGAACTTTCTCTACCTCGCAAAGAGCTCGACAAAGCGAAAAAAATGACTGCAGAGGACATGGCCCTATGTCATCTTCGAGCGACCTGAAACTGCAAGAATTCATTTCCATCGCTCACTTTATCTTGGCCTCATTTCCTTTATGACCTCTAAAGGCTGTTATAGGAGACTACTAGAGTGTTGAATTTTTTCCCTACCCTGGGCTTCACTGAGCATTGGTGATGAGATACGAGTACTTACTGCCGCGTAGTCGCTTGAGAAACTGCCGCTGTTTTATAGTCATCAGCCAGTTTTCACCAGGGTAGCCAAAGCACTGTTAAAGGTGCACTGAAGAGGATTCTGAACTTGTCTTTTTGCCGCGGGAACTCGATCTACACGTTCCTAGCATTCTTAGAAACTGCAACTTATTGCCCTGTATGGCCGATTTCCCTAATTAAATCGAATTAACGTCCGGCTCCCGCCTTTTTTTTTTAATTCTGCCTCGTACGATGGGCGGAGTCGACCAACGCGTGAAGTTCCTTTCAGCCAGCCCCGTGGAGGCTTTGCTTTCGCTTTATTTTGTTTTTTAGTTTTCCATGAATAAATAGTTTCATTCGCAGATAATATAGCCGCAAAATAAGCCCGCAGAAATAAAAATACGCGCGGACTATTTGCTACTACGGACTACTACGTATTACTCCGCCGATGGCAGAGCGGCAAGCCGCCACGGGACTGGGTGAAAGGCACTCCACGCGTTGGTCGACTCCGCCCACCGTACGAGGCAGAATTCAAAAGAAAGGGCGGGAGCCGGACGTTAATTCGATTTAATTAGGGAAATCGGTCACACAGGGCAATAAGTCGACGTTTCTAAGAAAGCTCGGAACGTGTAGATCGAGTTCCCGCGGCAAAAAGACAAGTTCAGAATCCTCTTCAGTGCACCTTTAACAGTGAAAAAAAAAAGCGTTATCGCTGCTGCTAAATACCTAGGTGATGTTGCATTCCCCAGATTGCAGTTTTGAATATGTAGAGGATAGGTCAAAAGTTCCCAGGCCATAGGGTCTGCTTTTGAACGGTACAGCCGGATAGTTACGACACCCCTGAAGCTCAAAGTATCTATAGAGGGTAGAAGAAGTACGGTTCTAACCGCTGAGAATCTTGATAGCTTTATCGGCATCTTAAGTGCCGGGATATAGCGATGAAAAGCGGACCCTGTGGCCTGAGAACTTTGGACCTACCCTGTACGTTAAACTATCATTTTTTTTTTACGCAAAGCGCTGCGAGATCAGAACTAATCGCCTTTCTTTCCAAGAACAGAAACATCTGAGAAACATTGAATATATATTTCCCAGATGTCTTCTATAAAAGCCTTAGATTTACCTGAAGTAAGCAACAGTCAAGCCTCGCTACTCTAAACGCTCCCCAGCCGTTTTTCGCATGTTACTGTCCATGCTGCGCGTGAACATTAGCTTAAAGCTCTATAGCCGGGGTCGCGTTGGATCGCGACGTGAGAGGAAGACATCTTATCAAAAAAGGGGGCTTCAAACAGCTGTTGTTTCTCCTAGTTTTAATACAAGTTCAAGGTAAGGGACGAGATAAGCTTGAACGTAGTTTCTTTTTCTGAACTCATCTAATGTATTGGCAGACAGCTGTAGGATTTCTTCACGTCTTTCAAGTCGCGCTGATAACCACAAACTGCGCAGCGCTCTTGAACGACTGCTTTGAACGCAGCAATTACATCTTCTATAGAATAATCGGAAGCATATGACCAAGCAATAAAGCAAACGAGTACATGTAACCTCAGTAACAATGCGCCTTTTCAAGTCTCTTTCTTGCTGAACTAATTTAAAGCGTCATCACATGCTCCCTTGAAGGCTGGCACGCTATAAAAAGTATATCTGCGGTCATAAGAGGCATACTAATCATTAATATGGAGCCTCTTGCCTTTGATAGACGGTTTTCTATGCCCATAGTTATTTCATAAGGGAGTTATATAAGGTGCTATGAAACGTCTCTTCTCAAGTTTCAGAGTATTCGCTTGAAAGCCACATTCAGACAAAGAAGTTCTTGAACCTCCTTGCTTCTTCTGCACGAAGTAAGCAGGAGTATCCATCTCCAGAGCATTTTCTACGCCTCTATACTGCTCCTAATGTTGAAGACACTGAGCATCACCCCAAGTGCGCGAAACAATGCGTCTCTCTCTTCATCCAAGAAACAAAGCAGCGGCCAAGCGAACGCCGTGAACATTAACAAACATAAGCGAACCAAAAAAGGAGATGATGCTCAATCAGCGCGGGTTCCTAATTATGTCGCCAGAGAAGAAACGCAGGCTTGATAAACAATGACATGCTATGATGTTGCCGCCGGCGTGGCTCGGACGTCCGGCACGATTTATGGGAGTCGCTCTGGTTTGCTTTAAGGGGGCAGCAGCCGTCGCCGGACACGCTCTGCTCGGACCGCGCCGCAAGCATGTCGCACTAATGACCGCTGAGCAGGAGACGTAATTAAAGCAACCGCAGCGCATTATCTTGAATACTTTTCGCGCCGAGCTCTCAGAAAAAGAAACTTGCGCGCCTTCCGGGGCTGAGTAGATGCGGCCCAGCGCAGCGCTTGTCCGCTTCGCTCTGAGCGGCGTTACGAGGAAGATGTTTGCGCTGGAATTCTTTTTGCGCAGCTCGCGAACGATTGGAAGGCCTGTGGAGGGCTTCCAGGCGAAGCATGGAACGTACTGGCTTGAGTATGCACAGGATTTCATGTATGCAGCTTCCCGAAATCGACTGGATTTGCTATTAGCTCCTTTAATTAGAAGCAAAAGTAAATAAAAATGTAATGGAGAAAGAACAAAGAAGTTTTCCAGCGTTAATTACAGGAGGTATTTTTATTTTTGCTATATCGCGCTGCACTTGGTGAATAGGTAAACGGATAATGAGCGAAAGTGAAGGATAAACAACATGAACGTGTTTTCCAGCAACACAAAGCAATTAGCATCATCACAATGTAGCAAACGAGTTTTTATGCCGTACAAAACTGTTTATCTTTTGAATAATTGATTTTACAAAAGGTGATAAGAAGTGAAGCATGCTCAATAATTATGGTCCTTACCATGAACTCAAAGTCTCATGCCAGTTCATATATCTTAGGCGTTCGGCAAGATAGCGAAGTACTGCGAATGATGAACAGGGTAGCAGGGCAAATCATAAAAAGAGAAACATCCCTTGTCGAGCAGACTGAAAGCGCCAGCTAGCTTGCATCGTTCGCTAAAGACCAAATTCGCAACTTTTTCCGCAAGATCTCCTGCTGCTTTGCGGCAATTAGGTTTTCGCGATATGCTCTAACAATTGTGGAAGCTGTTTTCGTGTAGCCATATTCCGGGATATATTCGGCAAGCGATTTAGAGTCGTCGTCTTCTTTTTTTGCGTCTTCTAAGTGGCTTAATCAGACTGAGTGGAGCTCCTGAAATATCCATTCGCACCGCTCCAGTGTTTTCAGCGTCCCAAGGCAGGAAGAACATATCTGAGCTCACACAGGTTGTTCCCAGGCTGTTAGGAGCGACCCTCCATATGTCAAACACCAGAGCCTTCGCCTAAATCCCGGATTCCCACATTATGCTTAAGTTTCCCGGCTAACATTAATCAAGAGAGGCGATATTTTTTGTACCAGTAACCCCGCCTTGTTTCTTTCTTTAAGTGGTCCTCTTTTTTATTCTCTTGCTGTGTTGCGACCTAAATTAAGAGTGGGCACTTCCCTGGTTGTAGTCATCTTGAAAGGCCAAACAAAATGAATGCACAGGCATATAAATAAAGATCGTCTCTATGCAGAGGCATAGAATAACCCATGCGTAGCGAGCGAGCCATGTATTAAATCACGAAGACAGCCTGCGGCTCATTAATCATCTCAACGCGACTGCGAAAACACTTGCGTTTTTCATGGACAGCCGCCAGTTATTTCCGCACCGCTCTTCCCTTCGCTGCGCCCCGGATTTCTTCGGCAAACATTTTCGCCCCAAAGTAAGCCCGAAAGGAGTGAACAGAGTTCGTCTATTGCGCTTTCTTAAAGACGCTACAACCGCGGTGGGGACTGCGAAGGAAGGTGTACGTCATACCTCTTCTTTCGGTGCACATCACGCGCAGGTGACACTTCGTAAGGAGGAGTCGTTTGTCACCGGGTAACATGCCAGACTCAAGTTTCACCTCTCAAGAACATGTACTTTCCGCCGTTTCTTCACTTCACTTGCAAGGTGCCTCCGAATGCACCCGCACCTGAAGTTTTCTGCCTTGGCTGCCTTTGCAGGTCGCACATACTCCCGAAACTTCGTGCACAGAGCACACTTTGCACTTTCTGTTATGCAAAGCACGCTTTGCGCATTTCTCCCGACAGACGCCTCTTGCTATACTGCGTGCATTACCGTATCCGCAACGACAGCTTTGCAAACTTTATGCATGGGAGCGTGCAGATTTCAATTTTGATGGCTGACTTTAAGAACTGGTTAGGACGTTCATACATACGTAGATTCATTCGCTATAGTTGCAAAACTTTCTAGGCGTGCTCATTCCTTCCTACGCCCACGTTGGTCTCTATTTTGCGCGCCTATGTTAACCACGCTTGTTTTGGGGGCGCGGCGGCTGGATCTGTGGTACTTCATCGTGGATATATGAACTTCAAAGTGTCAGAATTTCCACTTTGTTCATCCAAGTTTGCTTGTGGTGCCTATATGAGTGCCGATTAGTATGCGAGAGCAAACGGTAATTATCCCGTCTGTGTTCATCACCTGTTTCTGCTTTTCAAGTTTGTGGGGCGTAAAGAAAAAATAACATTTCGCCATCTTGCACAGGTAACCTGGGCAGGTCGTGAAAGGTCAAGGAGTGCGCTTTTTAAGTCCAGAAAACTTCAACTCTTCGAGTATGCTTGAACGGTTTTCCTGGACTGTGGGCAATTCATGGCCGACGACGAAGCAGCGCTGCAAAGACACTACGAAAAGCACTACAGGGCGGCATGAGCGCTGAGTTTCAAGCGTTGTTTGAAAGTCAGCTGTTGTATATAGTTATTTTCCATTCAGATTTGTCTCTTTTTAAAGGAACTTGAGCGGCGAAATTTGGCAGAAAAGGTCATTTTTACGGAGTTTTAGAGAATTCTCGGAACCACAGTTGTATCAGCTTTTCCTCGGCATAGTTTTTAAGCTGTAGCAGGGAGAAAGAGTCTGAAATAGAAATTTTGTGGTCTAAAGGAGCGAATTTTCACTTGTGGAATAAAATTTCGCAGCGTTTGCATCATCCTGTACTACCTTTTCTTCCATGATTTTCTGCGTTGTTTATTCGACCCTCAACTCTTCAATCATTCATTAAACCCGGATACTATTATATCCCCGCATCCTGTTTATTAAGTCAATAAAGCGGCCTTTCGTAGCCGCGAAAACATTGTTATTTGCTCTGATGTGCAATGTGCAATGTACGTATTATGGCTATTTGGAGTTAGTTGTTTTGATGTACGCGTTACTCGTATGCATCCTGGTTCTAGGTAATAGCTGTGCGTCTACATTTGGCACACAAGGGCTGTAGAACAGCAAGAGCAGATAACATTCCAGACTGCCCGTCCAACTCCGATGTGAACCCAGCCCGCCTAACTGCATTCCGCATCGCATGTGTACTGGCTTGTGTGTGTGTCTGCGAGGATGTTAATTTCATCGCAGCACCATTATGACTATTATACTTTGCCTTATTTTCCTGAAACCCAAGTTTCCCTCTAAACTGACATCCCCAGATTTCCTGAGAGGCCTTTTCCCTACCCCTCAAACGCTTCTTCTATGTGCTTTCATGCTTACCTCGATCAAGGGCACCCGCTTGCTTCTGTAACGCTTTTGACGCGCAGCTCGCCCATCACATACATACTACACAGCAGTTTGGGAGTCTTGGCTTCCCTCCATGTGTGCCGGTACTTGCATGGCAGACGCGCGAAGTGCAAGGGAGAAACTTTGTCACGCGCGCAAGCTTCTCGCGTCAGTGTAGGAGATAAATCTACTTCCTGACGTGTCTCTCCGAGTAAGGCTAACCAGGCTAAATGAGAAACAAGGGGGTGGAGGGGGGGATGGGGGGGGCACAAAAAGTAGCCAGATCTAGAAGGTTGCATCAACGTTGGGCAGAATGTTCGTGACAGTGTTCGCGGTTCTGCGTCGTGCTGGTAAATGGAATGGAGTGATGGGTGAAAGGAAGGTTCTTTCTGCGGCATTAGCTTCTAACGCATGCAGCCTCTTTGTATTTTTCTCTCGTGGATGATGAATATCCCTTCATCACAAGTCATGGCACGTGCTGGACCGAAGCAGGAACCTGCGCTCTTTTGGCTGAAATTAAGGCACGGTGGCGTGAACGACAACCGTATGTCATTGGCACATGCTCCTGCTTTTGAGAGGCACGAAGCGTAAGCGGTTCCCGAAAGTTCATTAGCGCAGTTTGCCAAAAAAGTGCTGAAGGAAAACATGAAGGTTTTCCACACTGCTGCGGCGAAAATCAGAGCGTTATAATGGTAGGGTACCTGCATGTTATTATAAGGAGGAAAACAACCAATAAATATCCAATTTGGTCAAAATTGGTGATCTCGCGATGTATTTTTTTTCTCATTATCTAGGGGACTTCATTTTTGTCGTCACAAAAAATTATAGCGAAGTATGTAGTGAAAATTCAGCAAATAACATGTTATTTTTTACGTATAGACGTCGAAAATAGTCAGCGAATCACGCCTCTGATGGCCCTGGCGCATCGCTAATACCGCAGGTTTCAGACAACACAGCACCACTACCTTAGTATCATCGCGAAGAGGAGAGATCAGAAGATAAAAGCTTCCGTTGCTTTCAATGCAGCAATCCTCTGATAAAAAGCAAAACCATACCAGACGCTAAACGAGGCAAACAAGGCAATGAATTCTAAAGGGACAGAACACTGAAATTTAAGCGCCCAATTTTTTTTTCCACCCATCCGGAATCTTGCTGTCAAAGGTTCTCGATTTCGCAACGGTTTTATTATAAACGCTGCAGGCGATTTTTACGCAGAATTTTTCGATCAGTCCGTGTACCTGTTTTTTATAGGCCGGTGCTGGAATCTGTGATCAGTGAAAGCGATGGCGACTGCAGGTTGGCAGAAGCAATGTGCCAGACTAATATAAATCTCACCACCCCAGACAGCAACCAGTAACTCAAGACCAGTTTCTCAATAAAGTTTATCCCCTCTCTCTCTCTCTCTACCTCTTGCGCCGAAACGAATTGAGTGCTTAAAATTCATTGTTCTCAGCTTTAACTTTTTCTATCATTGCTATCACTGATCCTTTCGGCATTTCGGAATGAATGACATTAGATTGATTATACTTTTATGCGCATGATTCCTGAGGCGTTGAGAAGCGCAACAAACCTCTCAATTTTCTTATGTACTAAGTGAGAAAAACATTTTATGCAAAGAATAAATCGAAGTTAATCGGGTCGGTCTCCATTCCAGGAGCCCATTGGCTTTTGGAGCTGCTCTTGCCCGGCTAGTGCTATAGTTCTTGAAATCTATTTTTACAAGAAATCTTTCCATTTAAATATGCATGCAGGAGTTTAACTTTTATTTCCTTGGGTAAGGCATGTAAAAAAATACTAGTACATTTATTGCACAGAACAGGGTTTTGCGAGCATGCTGCATTATGAAACTTATGCATTTTCTCTTTAATTATCTAAAGCCCCGTGGAGGACTTTATGAAAGTGTGTATTGTATATACTCAACAAACATATCAGCTAGCTTAGAATACAACACAATTCTTAAGTGATCATAAGAAATTGAATATATCTGCCAAGTTTGGTAACCTTTCCTGCATAAATACGAAAACAGCTGTAATGGCCTCGTCCCCGCTTAGCGTTTCTCGAGCATTTTGCTAAGTAAATCGAGCTTCTGTTATCGTTTCTGTGCTGAATTTCTTACAGCTACCTACTTGCTGTGCTATGTGAAGGGGACAAACGCGTTGCTTGCGTTTGAAGCGGAATACTTGAATTTTGCTTGGAACATACCGCCTTGCCAGAGGTGTGCAAGAACGAAGGGTTACTGTTTAGGACAATTAAAGCGAATTGCCATTAGTGGGCAAGGAAGTGAATGTAGCAAGTAAAAGCGCTTCTACCACAATTTTCCAAACCTCTTTTAGGAAGGCCATAGAACGTCCATGTCAGCAAAATATTGCAGATAGGTTGTTTAATGTTTTTGCTTGTTTCGCTATTAATGGTTCCATAAGCGAAGAGGAACTACACAAGGTTGGTTTGGTTTCGATTTTATGGGGTTTAAAGTCCCAAAGCGACTAAGGCTATGAGAGACGCCGTAGTGGAGGGCTCCGGAAATTTCGACCACCTGGGGTTCTTTAACGTGCACTGACATCGCACAGTACACGGGCCCCTAAAATTTCTCCTCCAAAGAAATTCAACCGCCGCGGCCGAGATCGAACCCGCGTCTTTCGGGTCAGCAGCCGAGTACCATAGCCACTGAGCCACCGCGGCGGCAGGAACTGCACAAGGTCATTCAAGCAACGAAATTGAAGTGGCATTGAAGACGACTTACTGTTGTTGATTAAACAGAAAAACCTGCTTACGCTGGTCTTACAATACGTCACGTCTCAGCGGCTCCTAGATTTTATTCACGATTTATTGTTTTGTAATTAATGCATCCGCCTTTCGACATGCACAGATTCCTGACAGTGAACACCTCGAGGACATGCATATGTTAAACAACATGCACTCAAAAGGCACTGTTTGGCTTCCGTTCACGCCGATTGCAGCCAACAGACATTTTTGCGCACGCCGAAAGCACTGGATAATGCAAAATGCTTCCCTTACTGTACTGAAGGTCATGCAAACACCACCTGCAGTGTCTGAAAGCCTTCTCAATCCTCGAAAACTTAACGGTTGAGGTAATCTGCTTTCACGCATCGGTGACACTTTAACAAAATATTATCACTTCTTATCTAATCAGCGACTCTCTGCTAAAAGTCAGTGACAGTGTAGTGGACGCAGAGCTAGATAATTTCCCTTTGCCCGAGTTTCTAAGAAAGCAGCTCCAGTTGCTTCCATAAATCGTGGCCTGTCTTCACGCACCGTCTTAACTTAGAGTCGTCGTCGAGTCTTATGCAGCGTTATAAACTAGCACGACTAATCAGGTCTTCTTCGGGCGTGCCAGTGCCTTCCGAAGCCTTGTCTAAACTCAAGCACTTAATCTCCCTAGGCCGCTGTTACAGGGCTGTACGAACTTTCTACAAAGCAGAGGACATGCCTCCGTCTCCAGTGTCCGCTGCACTCGCTCGTCCCTTGTCACGCACGTGTTAATCACGCACCGTTCCTTCAATATTCCCAAAGGCGCAGAGCGGGAAACCTGAAACTCGGGTGACGAAGCAAATCCCTTAAAACTTTCGCGAAAATACTCTCTCGGGTCTGGAATAAATCTCTGGCCCCGTGACAAAAACCTTGCCACCACGCACGGCTAGAAGCGAGTGCAAGTCATTTGAAGCCCGTATACCGCCCACGCGCTCGGAGCGCCCTCTTAAGGTTTTTCTCCCCTGCGCTTCCAGTGCCGGCGGTAATTACATCTTCTACAGGCCCGTCGACATCGCTCGGAGTGCACGTGCTGCCGCATTCTTTGAGGAGGCCTTCCTTTCGCTTAAAAACGTCTTTTCCCTGCGACGTGAGCGCAGCCCGCGTATAAGCCTTGCGCGCGCGGGCTGCGCTCGCGAGCCTGGCGGCTGATGCTAAGTAGGGCACTTAAGCCTAATTAAACGCAAACCTCGCGCTTCTCAACGCTCTCGCGTGAAATCTTGAGAACCGTGCGCCAACCTTTGTCGGCAAACAGCTTGAAACGTTTTTCTTCTCGCTTCGGCTGTTTTCCGCGCGGCTGCGAGTGAGAGCTCTGCTCGGAGGGATTGCTTCCTTAACAGTTGTTGGAGGAGGGCTGCGAAACTATATGGGGGCATTAATCCGTGGACGATTCTTCTTACGCAGGTGGGATTTGTTCTGCAGATGAAAGATTATTGCGCCTTCGTAACCGTGATGATTTAGCATATGGCGACAAGCCGATCGTCTTTGACGAGAATGCCAGCTACGGTGTTCTGCTACTGAGCAGCATTAGGTAGTAGGTTTGAGCTTAGCCGTGACGTATACTAATTTCGATGGAGGCGAAATATAGAAAAGCTTGCGTACTGAGATTTATGTCCCTGCTAAAGAGCCGCCGGAAGTCGAGTTCGATGCAGACTCCTCATGTCACATTCTGTTGCTTTTCTGCGTAAAAATCGATCGATCAATCAATCAATCAATCAATCAATCAATCAATCAATCAATCAATCAATCAATCAATCAATCAATCAATCAATCAATCAATCAATCAATCAATCAATCAATCAATTAATCAATCAATCAATCAATCAATCACTTAGTAAAGAGAAATTATTAACTAAATCTTTCATGTACTTACCATTTGCACGATTCGTATGACAGTGAACAAACGCCCTACCGGCTTCCCGCCCACACACTGAGAAATGACAGCGGTGCTTGACACAAACTAGTTCCCAGTGGCGATCGCTCGCACGTGTGAGCCGCCAACGTGCAAGATGTTTTCTTTCATTAAAAGCAAAAAAAAAACAAGAAAAAGCGCGAAATTTTCTGCTCCAAGGCGCTGCGCTATTAATGCCGACAAGAGACGGTATTGACCTCGCAGAAAATTATTCGTAGAACTGTTGCGGGCAGGAATGCTCGCACAGAAATGAAGCAGCTGTCTATATATATATATATATATATATATATATATATATATATATATATATATATATATATATATATATATATATATATATATATATATATATATATATATAAACGTAATTCGGTTGACACACGGTAGAAAAAACAACAACTTTATTCTAACGTTTCGACCAGGGTCTGGCCTTCGTCAGAGTGAGTTCACTCTGACGAAGGCCAGACCCTGGTCGAAACGTTAGAATAAAGTTGTTGTTTTTTCTACCGTGTGTCAACCGAATTACGTTTATGTTCTACCGGATCCATCCGATCTTCACCCCCTTCTTATATATATATATATATATATATATATATCAAAGCTATATTGCATTTGACGTATTTTATGGCCAGCTTTCCTGAATGAATGGATGGATGTTAGAGCGCCCCCTTTCAACGGGTTGGTAGTGGGTGCCACCGTCTTCTGTAGTTACCTTCCTTTATATTTCCCTAAGCAATCTATCAAATTTCAAAATATTTCCTATAAATTCGTCATTTCTTAGAAATTAATTTGATTGACTTTCAGTGTTTGACCAATTTTTATTCCTGAGCTTGTAAATTTCATTTTGTAGCTCCGCGTTCTAAGACACCCTGATCTCGCTTCAAAGAGTAGGACACTGCATCTTGAGTTGTCATTGATGGATTCTCCCCTAGTTTCCCTTTTCCGTTTTCACTACAGGTGTAGAGCCCGTTTTTTTTTTATTTAACTAATCCAGCTTCTATTCTCTGCCTTTATGACCTGCCGTTCAAAGCTCTTTATTTCTCTGTCCTAGTTCCCTGCATGCCTACTGGAGAGTTCCCTAGTCCTTTTCCACCTATAGAACTCTATGGCGTTTTTGTACAAGTATTTCAATACATTACCTTCCTTCCTGTTGTCGTCTTATTTCCTCGGGCGTTCTTCATGAAATGTTGTATTCTGAGCTTCCCGTTCTTCGAACGATTCCCAGTCCATGTCCCTCTGTATTGCCTCATGTGCGGTTTTGCCTTGGGCATCTAGTGCTAATCTTCCAGTAGCTAGAGCTCTGATTTATTTCTAGCCCTGACTGAATTTCTGCCTTTAGGGAACAAAACCGCACTCCGAAAAGTAAGCCCTGGCAACATTATTCCTTTTCAAATACCCCGCTCACTAATTCATTCATGTTGTATTCTCATAATTCCCTATGTTTCATTATCGCGGCATCTGTTCGCCTTTCGGCCTAGTAGGCTCTTCGTGTTTTTCCATGTATATCTGCCCATCATGTACCTGCACCCGACATATTTGTATTCTGCCAGCCTGGGTATCTCGTGACTTTGTATTGGCTTCTTGTCTTCACGTGTCGTCTTTTTGTGCGCTAAAAGAACTCTGGGAATGCTATGGACCAAATATAATCAAGCCTGACTTAAAGGAGCTAAATGGGAAATAAAGCCTAGAGCTTCTCCTTCTACGCAAATAGCAACCAGAGAATAAATATTGCTGGCTGTCAGCTAATAGTATATCTTCCGAGTACATAAACCCAGGCTTTTCAGCCTGCGACCATTCCACCCCAACAGCCATGGTGGCTCAGTAATGGCGGTCGGCTGCTCACCCGAAAGACGAAGGTTCGATCCCGGCCTTTTCGATGGAGGCGAAATGCTAGAGGCCTGTGTACTGTGCGATGTAAGTGCATGTTAAAGAACCCCAGGTGGTGGAAATGATCCGGAGCTCTCCATTACGGCTTCCCTTATAGCTTGAGTCACTTTGGGACGTGAACATGGTGATTATCTTGAACGACTCTTTCTCTACGCTTCAACATTTGGCTTATAAAATGCTTCCTGTGTCGGTATAATACGCATAACGATTCCTTCCCGAATCAATTCCATTTTAAATTTCCCCCCTTCGCAATTAGCTCTACTTTCACCACGCCATGGCCTCCAACTAATAACAAGAGCGAACGTGGGGCGGCAAATTAAAAATAGCACGAAATCAGCTGGGGAATTGTTATAATATAGCACCCCTGCGCTCACACCAATTATTTTCGCCGGCCATTAAAAAGCAAAGAGGTGCACACAAAATTTAAATTTCCCGCAGTCTCGTCCGCGTCTGTGTGTTTCTTCCTTGTGTCTGTTTCTTCTCTGTTGCTGGTTTTAAGTGATCATGCATCAACTAGCATAACAATTCACCTTATTAACGTTCCCGCGGTTGTTTTGGCCGTTCAGCGCCAGGCGGCACATGGTGGCAGCTGCGCAAACTAGAAGCGTTTGTCCAGGTTTTTTGGATATAGGTGTGACAAAACCCTGTTCCCACTTTCTTTGTTCAAATATCCTGTGACCGTTGTATTGAGCGGCATTGCCATCGCTTTGTGTGTGTGCTCTCGGTGCTCGACCTCTGTGTCTACGGACCGCCGGCGCTCAGTACCTCTAACCACCCCAGTACCCATCCCATCTTACATTTGGTGGAGGTGCCGGGTCTTGCTGCTCATAGTATCCTGCTGCTCATAGAGCAAAAAAAAAAGTGTCTTATTTGTCGTTCTCCTTTGACCTGTATTCAATGCTCTCGCACATGGGACATCTGTATTTGTCGCATACGATGGCTGAGCCGAATAATCTTTACAAGACGGCGTCTTTTGTGTTACCTCTGCTTCAGGCAGATCTTAAGAGATAGATAATTAAAGCATTGATTAGAAAATTTTCCAGGCGTTCATGCCTCAGTAGGTGAAACGTTGAAACCCGGTATTGGAAGAACAACAGGGTGTCCCGCTCAAGCTTGACCCTGATTAGCGTCGGCTCACAAAGCATGTGGACAGGCCATAGCGGTGCAAGGTAGGGATCCTAGCGTAACGGCTAATAGAGGAGGAACACCAAATGAAACGCAAAGGCAAATGGCGTGCTTTGCTTAGTGTTTGATGATAGTTCCAACAGTAAAAAACTAAAATGAATATTGTAGGCAAGTAGCGCTGAAGCCGGAGTTACGGGGCAACGACCAGACGTGAATTTTGTGACTGAAATTTTTAAACTTATTTATTCGTTATACTTATAAACTTAGGAGAAAACAATGAATTCACCTGCTTTCCGACACTAACGCTTTAACCATTCGTAATCTTCTCGCCAGTATATGTATAGGTGCTTGGCGCAAGCACACGTACTTCACTTTACTCGTCACCTCACTATAACGCGGTAAACGACAGTTTATCAAGGGAAAATAATTGCTAATCATGCAGGCTTTCTTCTAAAGCTATTAGTATACAGGATTTTCTTTTAATACCTGCCTCGGAACAACGAAAAATTGTGCAGAAGAAAAAATCGCAGGACCGTTACAAGTGTGTAACGAGAATATTTGAGCGCTATGTGTGGTGTGACAGGAAATAATTGTTCACAAACCTCGAACGTTCTTTTCTTCCTTTCGAAGTCAGAAAGCCGGATGTGAACCCGAAATTGGCCACGTCTGCATGGATACTCTGAAGTGGGTTTCTTTGGTTTTCGAATGAATCCCCCCCCCCCCCCTTTCCCGGAGCCGAGGCGAATGCCCAAGTCACTCTCGTCGCTTCCCGCTCTCTCCCCTTTCCCCTTTCCTCCCCTCTGTTCTCTCTCTCCTATTCGCTACAATCGGAGAGGGGCATTTCACTCTTTCCATTATGCCACTTGCACCGAGGCAGTTTGCTGCCGCTCTAATGTAGAACCAACTCCTCATGCTCATTGATCGAGGTTAATTCCTCTAATCGGGGCGACAACTAATTCGCGGAGTCACTCGCACTGTGGCGCAGACTCGATTACCCATTCACTCGCCGGTACACTGTCGCTAACTCACGCATTACTGCTTCTTCCTTTTACATTCTGGCGAGTATACCGCATAGCAATGCTGCAATTAGGTATTAGTCAAGACTGTCAATTACACGTAAGAGTTGCGCTTAGTTGTATTTCAGTAAACGAGCTCCATCGCTTTTGCGGTTTAGCTCCATTCTGGAGCCAACCTCAAGGCTACATACCAGTGAGCACTTGTAACTACATAGTATATAAAGGTGACCGTTTTCTGCTAAGTCATTCGACTGTCTGAAAATTATTATCCTGCACTGCAATGAACATTGGCGTGCTAAGGAAGAATGAACCGTTTGTCTTGTGCTTGTCAGCGTACGTGTAGATATTGCCTCCAGAGTTATACTCCACAGGAATGTAACGTAAATATGACTCAGAGCAGGCTTAAGATTAAGGAATATATCTGATCATTTCATTGACAATGATTTGGGCCTCCTTTCTATGTTTGTGTTTTTCTCTCATCAGAACATTTGATCAATTCTGAAAACAATGCTTCTTTTTAACAAGAAACAACATTTCCGCTGGGAAGGTGCAAGCATCTTTTTTATTTATTGCAGGGATCTCCGCTCCGCTTGCCGAACGCAATTATCTGCAATGCACAATAATTCACACCGCGTGTTGCACAAAGATGCCATCCCTCCAGCCATACTGGGTCAATGGCGAATCTTTATGTTCCCCTCCACGCGTTCAGCCTTTTCTTCCCCTTATTGAAATGCGAGCCAGCGGAAAGCTCTGCAGCGCTAAAAGCGCGCGCAGCGTTGCAAGCGTTGTAAATCATACTTACTTGTTGTCAAGCCTTTCTGAGGCTCGGCTCATTCAGACCACAGCGCATAGCGGGCGTCCTGTGTCCCAATCGCGTCTTAAATAAAACAAATGAGCAGCAAGAAACGAACGCCGCCTCATTTGGCAGACAGAAGGCACATATATCCCACTTTCAAAGATTGCCTCCGGTGACGGGGCGCATGAAACCATTCTGAATATGAACGAGCTTTCTCGGCCGCTCAAGAAGCATTCGTCTTGAGGGCTGCGCGGTATTTTTCTTGCCGCTTCCTCGTATCAATATTTGCAACTGCCGATGGATTTGCCCAAGACAAATTGCCTTCGGGAAATACGCCGATATTTTCCTCGGCCTAATGTGCTGAAGTGAAAAGGGAGATAGGAGGAGGGTGGGAGGCGCGTGCTGTGTTTGCTTGTCAAAAGTATCGTTTTTCAGGAGAAAGTACAGAAGCGCAGAAATATTGGAACAAAGAGAAGGTTGAAAAATGGAAGATGAAAGAAATTCGATCCTTTAAGGAGAAAAGCTAACTACACTCGGCTACCTGAGAAGAAGCTAAGTTCGTTTCAGGAACGCAGCTTTCTAGTTTACCTCAACCGGCGCTTTCCGTGTAATCACTGAAAATGGTTTTGAAATTTTGGCGAGCTTAATAAGAGCGTATACATTTCTCGCATTCGCTTTAAATAATAAAAGCCAAGACAAAGCGGTTTTTTGATTTCCGTGAAAATGTTCTTCGTGAGATATTTTGCTTTACTTTCTACTTTTCTGAAATTTTAATTCAAGAAACCGAATAATGTTAAAGCGCTCCGTCATGGCGAGAGTCCGCAACGGAGATGTCGTACATTCATTTTGTCCGGTGTAACCGAAAACCTTCGCTGATCTGCATAAGTTATAGTCTGTTCTCGAAAATTCAGTGGCCGTCCCTGTTTTCACTTCGTCGCCGCGGCTAGCAGAAACCAGGTGAGTACCTCAGTCGGAACTCAGGTTGCAGCGTTATCGCGATTGAGTAAAGCCCTTTGCAAGGGTATTTGAGCTGTCAGTTCCAGTGGCCCCGTGTAAGAGTGTGACAACTTCCGCTGCCAAACCTTGGCCATTCCAAGCGCAAATATGTACAAAGCTGCAGGTAAATTTCGATACCAGGTCTTGCACAAGCTTGAAAGCAGTCCTTGGGTTCCACATAGACCGACTTAATGCCCTGGAGGCTTGGATAATACATGCAGCGGCTTATACCAATGCGCACCAGTGCTTTTGACTAAAATGTCTTGAGAGAGAGAGAGAGAAATTAACGTAAAGGCAGGGAGGTTAACCAGGCGATGCCCAGTAGGCTACCCTACACTTGGGGAGGGGAACGAAGGGGAAAAAAGGAAAAAGAGCGGCAATGAAATGAGTTTTTCAAGTGCCCATCGACCACTATGTCAACGGAGCAGAAAGCGCGCACTGAAAACTTATGGACGGGAATACAACCCCGAGTCCTTTAAGAATCTTGGGAGTGCTTTCACCACTTTCCTTTGTGTGGAAAAATACTTCCAAAAATATCTTTGAACTAAAAGGAAAGCAAACTCTGTCCTCAGCTGCATCAAGTTCCTATAATTATAACCTCTCAAACATACACTTCTACAGCTAAATATTTCTATAGCTATATAGTTCAATAGAGCTATGTAGCTATATAGCTATATGGGAAAAAAATGTTTTTGTCCCATATACTCTAACTGAAGCTCCAAAGACTGACTTAGGATTCTCTATGGCAAGAAACGGCGCTTTCCTGCTTCAAACAGTCTGCCTCCTGCTGTCGAGTCAGCATTTCGTCCGCTGCTAGCCATTCTGGTTAACTCATTTGGTTGAACGAGTGCCCCGGAGGGGCGCTGGTCCCAGATTCGAACCCCGGACCCGGAAGAATTCCTTTCGCCAGCGACGTTTCTGTGAGAGCTGTAAACATTTATTTGTAGCCTTAGGGCTACGCTTGGGTAGATGTTAATGAGTAAACACTCCTTTAATGCAATTATGTTGCACCTTGTGAGATTACCCTAAACATAAGACCAATCACTTCAACGGGAGAATAAAGCTTGTGTTTAGAGCTGACACTCAGAGCCGTGCCTTGTAAACGCTTAAGCTTCTCTGCGATTGGTCCCTGGTACTTGTGTCGTCAGTGGTGATGACTAGCAAAGAGGAAGAAGCAAATGGGGGGAGGGGAAAAGGGGGAGGGTAATTAGAGTACGGCTTGCTACGTTGAACTTAGAGAAAGGAAAGGGGGCCAGACAGCAAACAATTTGGTCACCCTCTGGGGCCTATAAATGAGATGCATGAGAATCTATCGGGAAAAAAGTTACGAAAACGGAGCCAGCTCGCGGTAATAAAAAAAAATGAATTGCACAGAGAATAATATCGGGGGACTTTTTTTTTTCTTTCCGTCATTAATTAACAGGAGGGAGCCAAGGCAAGAAAAGCTCTCGTCGCGGAGGGACTCTGTTCAGTAAAGCTCTTCGACACTGTGAGAAAAAAAAAAAGGGCGCGTGTCTTCGATTGATAACTTTATCGGCGCCCGCCTGCCGGTGTACATCAAAGGAATGCCGCCACCAAGAAACTCAGACAGATTGCGAGTACGAGTGCGGGAATTAGAACAGTATCCTGCTAAGCTGGCGGGGTATGCAGCGAACAAAAGTGGGATCAGGGGAGTAGCAGTCTAGAGCTCTAATTTGCACAGTGTTTCTTCACATTTATCCGGGGTCGCTTACTTTTGTCTGCTCGGTTGCCTTTTTTTCCTTCTAATTGTTCTGCAGCGAGAAGTAGACGGGGAGCTAATAAGGCCGAATTATACGGTTCATCCGCGCACAGTGGAGCCAGACCTGTGCGCCGCGGTTTGCTCCAACACTGAGGGACCAGTCGCCTAGCAAATCCCTCTCAATTAATTAGGGAGAATGGGAGGAGAAAGAGTGGGGAAGGGATGGCGCGTAGTCGGGTCTCTTTGCCCGTCGGCCAGGCACTGCACTGCAGGTTCAGAATCGGAATCCCTGCCGGGCGCTATCTCGCAGATGCAGGCAGACTCCGTACCCCCACGCGTCCGGCACCCCTCGCCGTATCGCCCGTTCGCGCATCGCCGCTTCGCCCCCCGATGCCTCCGGACAACCTGGCGGCTGGCTTCACGTGACGTACTACGCGCCGCGGCGGCATGCCGCCGTACAAGTCGCGGCAGACGCTGTGTTTCAAAAGTGTGTGGGTTGAGGCTGAAGGAAGCGTTAGCGCGGCGCCTTGTAAAGGGGGCAGCTGTACACAGTTCTCTGAAGAACGCTTTCGCGAAGAGGAGTGGGCGTGTGTGCGCGCGCCCGTTTCGCACGCTTTCTAGCCCCGGTGTGAGTTGCGTGTAAGATAAGCCGCGGCGCTGGGGGCTGCTCGGCAACTAAATAACGAGATCGGTGGACGCGTTGGAAATGCGAGAACAGGGCTCACCCGTGTCTGGAGAGAGCTTAATTCTACACGAATGCGCTGCATGAGAAGATGCAGGTGCATCCAAGCTGCGGCTCAAGGAATCCGCCTCTTAGCGGGAAGATTTTTTAGAGATCGTGCAGGTGTTGCTCGCAGAACGAACCGCGAGCCACGGCATAGAGTTTAGGGGGCTATGTATTATGGAAGATAACTGTGTACTGCATGTCGCTTTGTTCCACATCTGTAAAGCCAGAGTCAAGTACGTTTTGTTCACTGCGGGATCCAGTCTGTGTAATTGAAGGCAACAGACAGGCCTGGACTTAAATTAAGCTTTGTGGGATTCGAAATAATAAGCTATGACAGCCAAACACCAGCCCAACCCAAAATACGCAGTCGAAAAAAGGAGATACTAGAACGTGCGCTTGTCTTGTGTATCGCCTTCTTCCGTCTATGGTTTTAGCTCTGGTACTAGGCCATGCGTACCCTCCTAACATGTCTCGCTACGGTGCTGAAGCAATGACGCCTATAAATTTCCCCGTCGTGCTAAGCATGTTTCACAGGAAAAGCGGGTAAAGTAATTGGTTCAGTCTTCGTAAAAGAACTCCTAAGTTGAGGCACTCGCCGTTTATCTGGCAAGTTCCGCTTTCTTTCCGACTCATATGTCATAAAAAGAAACGAAACTCGAGACTTCCCGCTATCCTCTGCACCAAAGAAGTGGCGCCCGCTGATAGGCCGATGCAGGCCACACCCACACGCGTCACGTGACCATTCGAACACGCTCTCGGAGTAATGATCGGTGACATACTACGATGCCTACGCAGACGATGCTTTACCCGGAGGAAAACCCCATGAACAACAACTTCCACGAAATATTGTTCACGCTTATGGTTCCACCAACGTGTCCAAAATCGGCCATTTGTCATGTGCGCTACGTCGACTTCCTGCTGCCTGCTCGGGACGAAACGGGGCGAATGCTTGACGCTATGCTAACCCACAAGCCAGGTGCTTGCGCTGACGAGTGCTCAACTCGTTTCCCAGCAAGTGAAGGAAAAGGACAGCTTGCAAGACGCCGCAGTCTTAGTGAGACGCTACTGAAGCGCTACTTCGGGCTTTACAAGGTAGTTTGCCGTATAGGAGATTTAAATTACGAGGCGATGCCGATTATACTGTGACCGTCCCGACGACCTATTTCACTTTTAAATTGTTCACGTGGTTCAGCTAAGAGACGGCTGGGACCGATAGGAACACATCTCCCGATTCCTTTGTATATACATACGTTTTAGCGTTTTAGTTGCACCTTGATAGACATCGGGACGATGCACCCTTTGGCAGAGAATCAGTGTCATGAAATCAGTGTCATGTGTGCTACCGTGACATGATGCTGGCTGCTCGGGGTGAATCGGAAGCGAGAAGGGTCCGATGGATCGCTCTCAGACTCTGTCCGGACCGCTTCGCCTGGTTCTTGCGCCTGCTGAGCCGCCGGTCCTGTACTCCCGTCCCGGATTTCTTTGTACGCAACAACCCACGAAAATATATACATGCATATTTTGGTTCCCTTAGAGGGACACTGGTGACAAATCGAAGTTGGAATCTGTCGATAGACTACAGCATTCTAAAGACAAAGAGATTACTCTCACCAAAAATGGAGCTTTTGCAAGGTAGAAAAGAACAAAGACCAAAATGCAGGTGTCCTGATCACCGGCCGATTTCGCAAAAAAATTGTGTGCATGTATACCTAAATTTGGGGACTGGTCTCAGAGTCTATGCAACAGTGTCGCTGACTTCAAAACAGTAGCAACTAGTCCTTCTCGGTGTACAGGTTACGAGTCTGAATTGAATGCAAAGAAAAATTGTGAAATTGAAATTTTTTTAGCCATAAATGCGTCTTTTGCTTCCGGACAAATGTCAACATACACAGAAAAAGCGACGGAGCCAATTTTCACTGCGAACGACAATTCGATAGAGCTGACGTCAGTGCCTGTTTAATCGCTACTCAGAAGGGTTACAAAAGTCCTTACCGTTCTTAAAGTGCACCCTCACACAGCTTGAACCAATAGGAACTGGAGCGCGATTCGTTGTTTTCGTTTCCGTCTTGGATGACGACTCCCAAACCCAAGAACCCCGGCGGCACACGGAGTGTGTACTGCGGGCGTGCAGAAAACCTTACACGACTTGTTTAATTTTTCCAAGCTATTGCGCATAAACACTTCATGCACATAACTTCGCCACCTGTATGCCTGTGTACGAGGGCTTGTATACGTTTTTATCTTTCACTTAATACAGCAGTGAGCGTTGTTGCTAAATCCCCGTAAAGGTAGTTGCTAAATCCTAAGTATTTCAAGCGTAGTTCCAGTGAGACTCTGTGGTCCCAAAGCAAATCAAGGCCTCAAGTTTCCCGTGCACGTGGAAGTTCTTCTTTCGCCCTCAAGCAAAATTTCCAAACGGTTCCTTCTCCGTTCATCTGTATATAAACAAGTGTTTTCTGACATAGTTGGCTTTCCTGCAGCTTATAGCCGCGAGCGTAGTTCATCGTTCGTTGTGCTAGACCAAGTCGACGCACTTGTAAGTATAAGGACCTTCGAATCCCGTCTCAATCAAGGCGAGCGGAAAGAGCTAGGAGGGACATGTCCAAAGACCGCACACAGAACCGCCATTGCGCAAGGTTTGTGCAAGACCCAGTCCTAGCAGCACTGTGGTAGCCGAAATCAATGAGGTATCCACGTCACAAGTCCAGTCACGCTCCAGAGACGTGTGTTTGGCTGTCCCCGCTGAAGACCGCCATCAATACGGCTTTCTCCACCCCCGGAGGCGAGACGAAAACAAAGGTACACTCTAAGCTTGCGGAGTAAAACAAAAACAAGTAAGGACAAGCTCTTGATTGTTCCGGCCCGGTCGAAAAGTGCAATATAACACGAACACGCTTCCGAGTATAAAGTTTTCTTCCTTTGTCGTTCCACACAACTGGAACTCTATTCAGCGACTAAATAAAAACCAAGCTGCGCCAGACTATCACCAAACTTTTCATCACAGTGAAAAAGTTGTTGCTCTTATATCGAGGACAGCTGTGAGGCCTCTGGCTGCACCAACAGAAACATTGCAGGTATAGCAAGCAGTCACACACTGAAGTTATTTTAGTTTCCGATGCCAGCGGCAAATAACCACCTAGGAAGGACTGGTTTTAGGATTCTGCGCGCACAAGGAAGTGTCTACTGATGGGGTTAGACTGCTAAAGCGCTTCTTTAACGCGAATTTTTTTCAGTTCGGTACATATAGGCACGGAAAATTTGAGTTGAATGATGGCACATGGCTTTCTTTTTTTACCATGTAGCTGCACTCAAACAACACTAAGCCGTCGCTATATAATGGAGCGATTTGCTGGTAGATGTGACGTGTGATGAAGATATCGATGAAATTGATAAAATAATATTGATATTACACCACCCTAAGCCGCGATTGCCGAATCTCGACGGACTCGAAGTGAAAATTTTCTTTGCATTCATATTTCGAAATCAACCTGAAGCCCCGAAATGACACTTATGTGAACGGCCAAAGTGAAGTTTTGCAAAGCAAAAAGTAATTGTTGAAGAAAAAAGAAACAGGGGCAAAGCTGTCGAAATAGGCGATTAGTACTTTTAGTGAGCAGTGTGAGGCTACATACAATTATTTTTCTGCAATTGTGCGCAGCCACGGAGCGCAAATGATAACAGCTCTCTTAAAGTTACTGAAATAAGCATTGATCACAGAAAATGAGGCTAAAGAAGCAGACTTTAAGCATTACATTAGCTCCAAGAATGTTTTTAAAGTCGTGTTGTTTATTTATATTTTCACCTTGGTCCAAAGGGACATATCGCAGCTGTAGTGAACACACACTTGCACTGCAAAACGCTAGTGCGAAGCTTATCGCTATCTTCGTCTTAGATGCCGCCGTCATCATTATCACAATATATTGCGTACAAAATAAAATAGTAGTGATTTCAGTGATTCTAGTGGGCACAGTTCATCCGCAATTTCCGTTGAGAATCCTGATCTTCTCTGATATAATCTTCGAGTGCTTGTCCAGCCAGTCGCGGCTTAGGCAGTGCGCATCTAGCTTCAGCTCGGAAGCGACGCCTCCCTTGGCCCCAGCGACGCCTTGGACGCGAACTCCGTTCTCGGACACCTCCACCACGTTCTCGCAGTACTTATCACACACAAACACACGCCCATCCACCTTGAGCGTGTCGCTCTCCAGACAGGCCCTCCGACCGGCACGTCGTTCCTCGTGCATCTTCTTGGTGAGTAGCCTCCGCTGCTGGCGCACCGTGTAAGAGAAGTCCTCGCGGATCCCGATGCCCGTTCCCTTGAGTCTACCGCTCGCCTTCAGCAGTTCCCACTTCTTGGTCTCTCCCGTGAGCTTGACCAGGATGGGCCTTGGGAACGAAGGCGACTTGAGCCTGTAGGCGCTCACGATCTGGTCCGCAGTCAGGGGAACGTTCAAGTGGTCGTTGACGATTTTGAGCACGAGTTCGGAGCACCACTCTGGGTCCAGTTCGGTCTCTGAGAGCCCGAAGATCACCACATTGCACTTTCGCTGCCTGTCGTCGGCTTTGTCCAGGTCGATCTGGGCGCTGTTGATTTGCTTGGCGAGGCTGGAATGTTTTTGGCGTAGCTCGCGCAGACGCTGCTCGGTGGCTTCCATGTCTCGGAGCAGGTAGCGCATCTCGTTGCAAGCTCGGTCCAAAGTGTCCAGTCGGTACACGGACTTGAGGTACAGGTCTTCGCACTCTTCGGCGTTCACCACACTGGGGTCCGAGGAAGCGAGACATGGTGCGAAGAATTCGTCTTCTTCACGGTCACGTGAAGCCATGGCTTCTTTTTCCGGTGGCGTCGACGGCAGGGCCCCAGAATCGAGCCCGTTTAGAACTTGCCGGGACACTAGTCACTGGGCGAAGACGACGAACAGTATGGCGAGCATAGTGATTTTCTTCCGATCCTCACGTGCTACTTGCTAGAGCCAGGAAGAGTTGCTAAGCGAACTCGTGGGTGCAAAGTTGTTCCGTCGACAACATCCTCGAGCGCCTGTAAGAAAACGGTGAGAGATTTGGAGCTGAAATTAACAACACATGATGTGCTAGTTTATGTGATTTTCGGTCCATACTTCACGATATCTTTATTTGAAGTTACATATAAAAGCGTTCAAATTTCCTACAGGTACACAAATCTCATGTGCGATACGCCCAAACTAATTTCTTGTGCGGTTAGCCAAGGCAGCTGCCAGCTCTCACCTCCTTAAGTCGAAACTTACGAGGTATTGCTTCTTACACAAAACTTTCTGAAGTGGATTCTTGCAATGCAAGATAACCACAACGTCCACAAAGTGTCATTATGTCAAATTAAGAACTGCAACCCAAGGAAACAACTAAGCAGCGGGACTATAAACAGAAACAATGAGAAAGTCTTAGAGATATTGTGCCTGCAAATGAACTGACACTGATGCGAAAGTGAAGATTACCGCAGTATTTCATTCAACACGCATTAGAGAGAGATCATAGAGATACTTTTCGGTTGATAGGACTAAAGCATCAATTTGTTCGGAACGCTTCTGACTATACATTAAAAAACAACGTTCTCAAATCTGCAGTGTGCTACGGAGAAGCAAACGAATGAAAGAAAGTGAAAAAAGCTGGCACGCACCGACAGTATTCACGCTCTTGTAGAAGGTAAGAAAAGCAGCAGTGTGGGGCAGCGTTTTCGGTCGGCCCGACCCAAACAAGGCACCGTCAAAACAGGCGCTGCCGACGCGCACTTCACGGGCACCCACACGAGAGCAAAAACAGATGAAGGAGAGAGGCACACGTCTGGGGTCACAACGCAGGGGCGACTTCTTGGTTCCGTCTAGAGGACAAAGATGGTCACCGCAGAGGCTTCGAGGCGCGGCCAACACGAGGGGTGGGACAGAGGACGGCGAGCTGCGCCGCTGGGACCCAAGCGGAGCGGAGCGCCGGAGCAACTTTGCCTAGCCCGGCTGCAACGTCCCGTAGGCGGCTTGCGCACGGCGTCCTATGTTTAGCGGGGCCTCTCTACGCGTGGGGCGTACCGGCGGCGGCGGCGGCCGAGCAAAAATAGTCTCCAGGAATCCTCTCTCCGGCGCCGCAGCTCGTTCCCGACGAGTCTCGGGCTCGATGGTGCTTGTACACCCGGACGCCGGGCATTCTTTGTTCCCATAGACTACGCGGAAAAATAACGCGAGTTAAGTATTGGACGACCCACTTTAGAGAGGGAAGGCTTGTGCCTCGTGTGAGTGTTTGTATTAAGATGTTTCTTTACCGCGTCCTTCTTTCAACTCCTCTAAGAATGGAGTATACTCCTTCCTGATAGCCGGAATGAAAAATTGAGAGACACGTATCTTCTGATCTTTTGCACTCTATTCAGGGCTGTTTCTAACAAGTCACGTTTGTTAGCTTTCTTTGGACGGTCGTTTTATGCTTTGCTTTCGTGTTCCTGGTTTTCGGTGCTTTACTGATGCCATATGTCTAGGGGTTGTATATTTCGGTTCTTATTTTTGCATTTTTTTTTTCGGTGTTTATTTCAGAAAGCAATTTACGTTTTTTTTCGCCAATGCTATTTTCTACAGGCTAACTCCTGGTTTTTATCGGTGAGATAGCATTGAATATCATTGCGCAAAGCGTCACTTATAGATTATCTTGGCATTTCTGCCAACCACAGCATTCGCATGGCAAGTAATTAAGGAACAAAAGGCTGTACTCAGAGCGCTGCTTGTAGATGGCAATGATGTCGCTATTAACACGAGTCGCGGAAGTTAAATGATGGAACCTTGGGACGCAAAATCAAGGGGAATTCAACTTTCAAAAGGCGCATTGCCTTGTTATTGTTGAATTGTTGCGCTGGGTTGGGCGTAAGGGCGATGCATCACGTGGTCTGCGTGTTGACGACAGCGATGGAACTGTCGCTTAACCGTCGAGGTAGCCAGAACACGACACTTTTCGTGACATTAATGTATGGTTCTAAGTTAGCGTCCTGGTATAGAGCAGAGAAACCTAGTTAACCAAGTAACTGTGCCAGGCGGGTGATGACAGATAGGAGAGGAGCTGCGCTAGCAGACGACGTTTGGCAAAGAGGTGGAGGCCCTCATTCTGCAAAGGCGTGTCGCACGAATTTGCTACTTAATCTAAAGGTACTACCACCTCGCCATTTCCCTGGAAGACGTATTTTTTTTCCTTTGACTGAGTGTAACTCCTTCTCAGTAACCAAGTGCCAAGGGTACTGAACTTTTTGGCTTAAAATGGCGTTTAGAATTTTTGAATTCAGCGGGCTTTTCGTTTCTTTGTTCGCTTTAAACCTAGAAATCCAAACTCCATGTATATCGTAAGATGGAAACCATTGCTCACTTTTGCGCGAAAAACGCGAGCTTTCTTTATATGGACATTCAAAATTTTCACCATTCAGGGAGCACATTCGAAATCGAATCATTAGGTCTTCGTTGGAAAGATCGATTTTGAAGTTACTGGCTCTTGGATGCCGACCAGTCATAGTGTTCAACGGGGTGGTAGTCAATGGAGGTATTATGGGATGCCCGTTCATCAGGTGGCCAATCACGATATCCAGGGTGACGATGGCTTAAACGACACCCGTTCGCCAAGCGATCCTCAGCACAAAAACACATGAACCGCTTGGTGAACTAAGAATATCATTTTGAAGTTGTTCTCTTTTATAAGAAATTGTGCTATTTTCTAATGTTCAAAATATGGTCAAATCAAGAAATGCAAAAGGTACGACACTGTCAACACATGAAATAAAAGCCCTACGTACAAATTTAATGCAAAGGTGATGCATTGCATTGCTTTTTTGCCTGAGCATCATCCTGTGCTCAATCGCAGGTTATAACAGTGAACAAATGTGAATTGCTGCCTAGGTAAGTAAATTTCACCGCCCATTTCCTGAGCACAACTAAACCGAAATCCTGAACCCATAGAGTTCTGTGAACGCTAGCGGTCAGAAATAATTTAGGACGACCTTAATAGAAATGCTCGATCACTCGGAGGCTGTGATTAAATTTTGGCACTGTAAATAAATTCTTTATTTGGCAATACTTGCGTTATAGGATTTTCAAGCCTTGGTTCCGCCCTGTCGAGAACATCATTTTTGTTTCAGGCGACATCTGATATCGCACCCAGGTTGGTGACTGAGTTGCGCGTCATGCGTTTTTCTACTGAATGACAAATACTTTTCGCAGGTAAATTTATTAATCCTTGCATTAACGACTGTCACTGAGCCCTAATGGAAAAAGTTACCTTTTCATTATCATTGGCCGACAGACTGCGTCTGCTCCGGAGCAATAACACTTCCCAATCATTTTTATGTATACCTGCCTTGTGCCGGCCGTGATCGCCGTGGCCGCCGTGGCCACCATGGCCGCCGTATCCTAGCAAATCTCCTTACCTTATGTCCTCAACTGACCCTCTATTGTTCCAAGCCACGTTTCTATTCGTTTGGAATCCACTCTGTTATCTTAGCAGACAATCGAATATTTGCTTTCTTCATTTCGTATCCAAATTAGGATTCGTGTGCACACCTGTTCTTATCCAGACATTCTTAGCCCCCTCCACAGCGTCGCAGATCTCGCTGCCGCTGGGATGAGTTCCTGCCACGCCACTGGCACCTGAGAGCTGAGTATTAACTAAAGAATGCATGTGTGTCAATATTACACCGAGATGGGCAAATCCCATTTCTTGGCAATGCATTCTTGCCTGTTGACTCAGCTTTTCTAGTGTGTTATCCCCTTGAATAGCGTAGCCTCTCTTTTTTTCGGAGTAGTTCACCATAGCAGCGGAGCAAGCAAAGCCTTCTTTTTACCGTATCAATACAATGTCATTGCTGCCTTTCAATAATGGATAATCCCGGTGGCACCGGTATTCTATGCCAGCACCTCCCGCACAAGGTTATTGCTGTACTTCTGCGTCATCTGTGCGCTATCCACAATTTAATTAACCCCTTAAAAAACTACGGAAGCGAAAAGAAGTTATGCTCCGTTTCATACTTAGCACGCAACGCTGCAAAAGCTAGCGCGCCTGTTCGCGCAGGCTAAGTCCGCACGCAAAAAGTAGTTCGCCATACAACCAAAGCGAACACAAACATATTTCGCAGCGACAAATCTTAAGTGCCGTGACTGGCACCTCCTGGACATCGTTTTACCTCTTGCCACATTTTCGTCCTGCGACTCGTCGAGATTTCGAGAAGCAAAAAGTACACGTGGCGGTATGATACACGGTTGGTAGGGCGAATCGCTTCTACTAAATCCGCGTCCAAAAGATAGTTCACTCTCCGTGAAAATTACGGCCAGAGAGACCGAACACTGAGCGCCTCACAGCTTCGACCGTGATTTTCAGTGCTACCACATCTTTTTATACCGCTCTTTGTATTCGTCCAAACAATGACCGGAGTTTCGAGAAGAACGAATGATACGTGGCGGAGTAATATAGTTTCGCGGACGCACTACTTCAGCAACATCCGCAGCGTTGCGTGCTATGTATGAGACGGAGTATAGAGAGCACTCAGCGTTCACACGACGATTCATTTTCGAGCCCTTCGGTAGTCATTCTGCCCTCTCTTATAAAACGGTAGGTGCGTGTTCTATTCATATCCACATAATAAAACAAAGCCAAAAATTCTATAATTGCGTCAAAAGAAGCCTGCAAGCGACGTCATTGCGGCTGGGAACGCAGACGCCCTCTCAATCCTCTTATTCCTGGAGCGGTGCCTTTGGAGCGTTGTTCCTCAGCGGCGTTAAATTTGAAATAAAAAGCACCTCCGCCACCACATCCGCATTGTGTGCCTTGATGAGACGGGTAACCTGCTCTATATCTGCGTTCCCACACTTTTCATGCACCAAAATAACCCGCACTCAGCTCCACCTCGTAATTGGAGCATGCCCGCCACGCTGTCTCTCACGGCTCCTTGGCTCCCATCCAGAGATTGGGTCACAGCGTCAGGGGAAAGCGCCCGCCTAGCACGGTGGTCTCAGCGCCACCAAGCGGATTTGTTGAGGCTGATGCCTCGAAAAAGGTTAGTGAAGTCACCGCACACGCTTGAGCCTGATGGCGAGTGGCATTATGAGGGAAGTAGCGCTATAAAGAAAGCCACCATCATTAATCACCCGCTGAATGCAGGCCCCTTTAATTTGGCTACGCGTTGGCAAACAAACGCGGTGCCGCTTTGTGCGCGTAGAGCACACTTCTACGGCGGCTTTTAAGCGGTAGAGACAATTTTTCTTCATTACGTGCGATAATTGAGGATGGGGCATGGTAGGCCTCCCTATGGAAGCGGGAGCAAAAATTTGCTGATGAGCCGCGTTAGTTAGCAAGTTAACGAAGCCTAGGACGCTTATAAAGAAACTTTCGGGGAGTTGGTTGCAGCGGACAACGGATAAAGCCATTCCAGGAAGTATCGTTGCGGGCCATGGCATGCGCAACCATATTTAATATTCAAGCCAACGGAGGTGCAAACGCAGCTAAATGTCTCACATTCCTGCGTTATAATGAACAGTATTTGTATACCGGAAATTGCTTGATGTTTGCTGGTTTGAACTACGTTTTGATGCGGAGTTAACGATGCGTTAAGGGCCTTTGCATGGTATATTATTCTTCCAATTTCATTTTGATGTTCTGTGGCAAAGGTTCATACTTACTCTGAGAGGCTCAGATCTATGACAAGAGCAGGAGGGTTGCCATTTCAGACGTTACGAAAATGCTTGCTTGTAGGCCTCATCGCAGCTCTGCAGTGATGCTTGCACTTTCATCTTTAGCAGCGGTAAATTGAAAGCCGTTGGTCAGAAAACGACCGCAATATTAGTTACAGGCAGTT
The DNA here is from genome assembly GCF_055824585.1 of Amblyomma mixtum. Lineage (NCBI taxonomy): Eukaryota > Metazoa > Arthropoda > Arachnida > Ixodida > Ixodidae > Amblyomma > Amblyomma mixtum. The sequence goes on from NC_143012.1 coordinate 321,040,618, forward strand.
TAAATTTTCGGTAGCATCGCGGTAGCAAATCAGGATGGTGCTGGGATGACCGTTTACTGAAGATTTATTTAACTCTAATACGTTCTCTCTTGCAAAGTGCACATCGACACTATGTGCAGTAAAGCTATCATTCTAACTTTCTTCGAAAGTTAAAATTGTAGGGCGCAATAAAAAATTCATTATAGCGAAGAAATACGTTTAGTCTCTGCTTTTCTTCAGAGTAATATGTATGCTCGCAGTTTAGTCCAGATTTTCTCTCTCAAACGCGCTCTGCATACATAATACTCTGCGCGTCTAGGCTGCGCGCCGGGTCGAGTTTTAGACGACACAGATTTGTACACTGTAAAATAAGTGAGTGTAGGTGTTCACATTTTTCCCTCTCTGTATACAAGTAAGACGGTGTGCACAAGCCTAAAGCTTGCTGGCACCGGATGCACCGATGGCAGGGATACCTTGGCTGCACACCAGGTGAATTTTGTGTGCCGCATTATTTATTTGCTAAGCAGAAATTGAGGCTACGCTTGGCAGGGATACCATGCGCCGTGCGTGCAGCCTTTTATTGATAAATTCCCGGAAAGCAAAAACCCAGGTTTTAGAACGGCGCAATACAAGGCTTACAGCGCTGAAACACGACGAGCCCGAGAAAAGTGTTCGCGCGTGCGTGCGTGCGTGCGTGCGTTCGTGCGTTCGTGCGTGCGTGCGTGCGTGCGTGCGTGCGTGCGTTCGTGAGTGCGTGAGTGCGTGGTTGTGTGATTCTACCCCGATGACTTTAACACCGTAGTGTGGAGTGGTATAATCAGGCGCGTCTTCCAATACCCTGAGCGCTAGACGTGTCAACAAATTTCCGTGGTCCTGGCTGAGGCTGTCGGTTGTTATGAAATTTCGTCAGGTTAAAAAAATTGTTTATGATATGAAAAACGCAGCGCAACATCTCCTCGCTGCATTCACTCTGTTGTTTGAAACCAATGTTCTTTTTAGTAGAGCATAATAGGACGCAGCGCTGCCTCTCGCTGTTTCTTGTCGTTGTGTATAGTCGCGCACGCTGGTTGAAACACCGGCGCCATTGAACAAACTCCAACGAACCCAACTATGACGAAGTTGAGACGCATGGGAGGGAATCAGTGAGGACAGCCTGCGTAGGCTCAGTTCCCATTTCCATAAAGTTTGCTGCGAGCAACCACACAGGCGTCTCGTTTATGTCCCAACACTAAACTTTCTTTTTCCTCTTCCCCAGCACACCGCTCAGCCGCACCACACTTAAAGCGCGCTGCTCTGTCCAACGCACAACAATAAATCTCCCAGACTTTAGCCGTATTTCCAAACTGGCTTTCACAGAATTTCACATGCACGTGAAACAAAGCTCGCTGCCACTTGAGCTGCTCCGATAGGGGACCGCAGCTTCGCAGGTGGGCGCTGCGGACGCCAGTGAAATGCGCCCTCTCCGGCAGACTCCGCATTTTTGTCCAGGCAAACCGGTCACCCCTCCCAATGAGTAGCTGCGCGAGCAGCCAAAGCAGTGCGCTTTCTGCTGAAAAAAAAAAAAAAACAGTTCTGCACGTACTTTGCACGTGTTGGCCAGCCTGCAAATCTCTTTGTGCAGTCGCGAGCTTTTTTGGCTTTTTCCCTCGTGCTTGAAGGCTGACGAGCTTCAGAGGATTAGCAAAATGTACAGGGGCGCTAGAAAGAAATGCGAACAGCACGGCGCCCACGCGCTGCGTAGTCGGAATTTATCTTTAATGCGTTTTTATCTCGGTAGTAACAAAGAGACGCTAGAGTGGTACATTTATGTATCACGGATGTCTCTAGCGTATTTGTGTTGCGAGCCAAGTATAAACGTGACGAAAATAAATTCCAACAGCGGAGCGCCTAGGGACCGCGCTGTTCGCATTTCTTTCTGTCGCGGCAGTACGCTCTGAGATGTAGGTTAAGAGAAATAGTGGACAGTGAATTTTGTTTTTCGCTGCGCAAATTTGAAAACAAGAACTGCTAGTGTATCAGGTCCACTCCGTGAAGCAGATGGTTCACGAAAAAGCCGGTACCGTTACGGCGAAATGTGTATCGCAAGTAAATGAGATCTTTTAAGACTTGGAATTCGAGGTAAATACCATATTTTTTGGCGCAGCCATCTTCGTAGATATCTTTAATTTCATTGGGTGGCTGAGCAGTTCGGTGCATGCAGGTTTGTTGGCCAAATAATAAGGATTTTGTTACGTGTTTCGCTGAATAATAATGGAAATAATTTTTATTTTAACTTAAAGTAAAGTGGCCTTAAGGCGACACGCGAGGCTGAAGAGAAAAACGAAAACACGCACGAAATGCGCCTACCAGCTGCTTGCTATATACGGCTAAGAGAAAAAAATGCTCTAGTTTGGTCAATCGTTAAAACGGAGATAAGCGCGGTTGGTATATTTATTTTAATGCCGATTACAGCGCACGCGCATCCCCAAACCAATTTATTTGCAGAGCCATCGCTCATATGCAAGCAAACATTTTGATTATTTTTATTTTTAGAAATTTTTTACATGTAAAGCAACTTCGAAAATTGAGCCAGGCGTCACAAGTCGGAACATTGAGGCGATCACTGACCTTGCCTCACACGCGTCTGCATAACGCCGCTAGCTGTTGTTGTCAGCCTCCAAAATAAAAAAATGGCAAAAAAATGAGTTTCGTTAGCGCGAGCTTTACAAAACACTGCATGCTTAGTGATTTACAGCAAAAACTGCTCAGAATATTACGCGTCCAACATACCAAACGTGTTTAGCAACAGAAAAACGCTTACTTCACCCTGCCCACAGCAGTTATCGAGGCCTGCCGTTTCTCGTTCTCATCCATTTCATACCCAACAATTACGGACAAACACTCTTGAATAGAAGAGAGTGTATGAACGCATTTTTTTTCATATACTGGAAGATTTCACTATAGCAATCTCCCATCGAGAGGCTTGCATTTTTTTTCGTATTAACGTTTTTTCTATCCTCAACTGCTCGATACGAGCAATGAAAAATTTTTAAGATTTTGCTACATATAGAAAGGGTGGACCATTATCTTCAATATTTCCATTACCGTACGTTACAATTTTCCAATATTAATTTTTTTTCCCCCATGAATGTAGGACATGTCCAGGAAATCTGTAGAATTCCACGGGCAGTCCTTGGCCGTTGATGTTCAGAGAACTACTGTGACAGCCCCTGACACAACAAGTTTCTCCACTCTTAGAACGTCGCGGAATTCCAGCCATGACTCACGGCGAGCGGCAACATCACTTTTGTGCGCCCGCGAACAGGACGGCGCGTGCTCACAATGAAAGAGAGAGTGCCAGCTGCGCGAGCAGCACGCGCATACCAGTCGACAGGCTGCTGGCTCAATGCGCTCCGCCGGCGACCTGCCCGGACACAAACGCTAAAATGACCGGCAGGGGAGAAGTGGCGCTGGTGCAGTGAGAGCAAACTTCAGGTGCGCTTCCATATAGCAGAGCCACGTGCCGGGTCCCTTTGCACGTTAAATCCCCGTTCGGGGACCTCGACGAAAAGTGTGTGAAAGCGGGGCAGAGGGACACGAGAGAATGCTACAGCAGCTGCGACGTCAAAACTTCGTGCGCGTGTCTCTCGTCAGCGCTGAAAGCCTATCTGGGCGGCCAACTCTATCGAATTCCGCGGGATTCGTTCTGCTATAGTCGGGCTCGCCTGCGCCTAATACATTACGCAAGCCGATGCGCAATGTCCCACGCCATCTCTCGTTGTCACATCGGCCGCTGAAGGTATTCAGTTTCCGACGGCCATTCATTCAGTTCGCTGCCCCCTCTTGTACACGCCCGTCATGGGAGATAGACAGAACCACGGTCCGCTCTACGCAGTCCGCAGATAGACGTCGACGACCGGACCCGTTCGTGCCCCAGATAAGAGAGGCCATGGAGGAGGTCACCGTTGGCCTTTTCAGTGACGACAAAGTCTGTCAGTGCCTCTGCCTCCTTCATGCGCTTGGCTTTCATTGATTGCTTGATAAAACAGGGCCTTGTTAGCTGTCGCGTGCGTCATAGAATACCACGTCGTGCTCGGAGAGATGATTCTCAGAATAGCAAGACGGGGCACTTTGGCCGGATGTTGCTCGCCGTGGAAAGCGATGCATGAATAGCCAGGAAGTCGCGATCGCCTTTCTGTTGTTCTGGATATTTCGGTACCTAGAAAGGGAGCTATAGAATAGTGATTTATTTGTTATTGCAAACGCTCGCTTTTCTGGCAACACAAAATCGACGCTGTTATTAGTTTTCTTTTGATTTTAGTGCCACTTTTTCTCTTAACAGCTGAAAACGGGGCATATCATGTTGGCAGCGCGCGCAGAGTAGAAAAAATTACTTTCGTGCTGTTAAGTCGGCGCGCTCCAAATAAGAAGACATCTCTTCATTAAAGGGACCATGAAAAGAATTAAAAGACGCTTGTAAATGTTAGAAGTGATGCTCAGAAGCATTGACACCAAGTATGAGCCTTCGAAACTGAGCCGGCAATTTATTATGAATTTTTGAAAATCGTGTTTTTTAAAATTCGCGGGCCGCTTGGTGTCTTCGTAGGGAGCAATTCTGAAACCAAAATCGGGAAAACAGACGTCACTAGTCCCATGACGTCGGCAGGCCACCACACGCTGTCATTCGCTAGAGCCGCGGCAGCTTCGACGTCACAGGCACACTTCCGGTAGCGGTGAAAATCGTCTGCTCGAGCTGCCGCGCGACCCCCTCGGGCAAGCGCGAGCCAGGGCATTGCCTTCGCGCATATGGTTTTAATTTACCTCTGCCGCCTCTTTCTGTCGCGAGTTCGGGAGCCACTTTTCGACCGCCCAAGATGAATACGCCTTGCTGTGTCGTCGGCTGCAAACCCAGTGACTGGCGAAGTGTTGAACTCAGGCATGTTATTCCTAGAGACGTGCGTGAGCGAGCAGCCTGTATGGAGCGCATCGGACTGCCGGCGTCGCAATCCAAGAAAGCGCCGAGACATGAGAGACGCTGCCGACGCACGCTGCTCCTCGGGAGTGCGACAACCGGAAGTTGTAAACCGAACGTCAACGAATGACGTATTCATGGGCGGAGCCCAGTCCCGGAGCTGTTTTCTTTATTTTTTTTTTTATGGTGCCCCGCGCGGACGAGTTGAGGGGGGAGAGGAGGAGGGTGATTTTTAATCGCCTATAACTTCGTTGTTATTAATGCTAGCTCAAAAATTCTTGCGCTGGAGTGACGAGTGATGGATTGCCTATCTTTACATAATCTCAATTAATTTGTTTCATGGTCCTTTTAATACTTATCGTCAGTCGGCTGGAAACTGGCGCTACTACGCTTATGTCGGTGCGTGAAGTTGTTGAGTAAGAGCGTGCACTTCGGCAATGTGTGGTTTTGTCCGGAGCACATAACAATGCTTGCTCTTCATACAGAACCGAAGGTAAGCAATAAGGCTCGGAAATTTTCCGCCATTTCATATCATAGTTGTTGAGAGGATGAAAGTCACCGAAGCCAACAAAATGACAAGGAAATTACCTTGAATAAGGTAAATCGGATTTATTTCTCCTGTGTAGAGGGAAGTTGGCAACTTTAAAGTATTTCTCCAATCTTGAGCAACGTCCGAGTTGTGTATATTGCCGTTCGAGTGTCCACCTCGCCAAGGCAAATCCCCAGCTTACCTGCTCAGCTTAGTGATTGTTCCGTTGTGGCGTAAGCTGCCTAGCCGTGTATTTTACAATATCGGAGCTGAATGCCTTACACGAAACCCTCTGAATAGGTTACTCATTACGCATCACATATTCTGCCGGGATGTGGCCGTGCGTACAATAATCGAATCCCAGTGAATGCACTTCTGTGTGTGCCTATTTCGTTGAGGTACAGAAATAATTACACGGAATGACGACAGGCATTCAATGAATTCCCAACGACGCAGGTAAATTTAGTAAACAGAATGCTGACAGACTCATCAGGGAGGCCGTTAATGATAAGACTTTGCGCGTAATCTCGCTACGAAGCTCGGAGACTCGTAACTTATGGATTAGCCTTTGCGCAGAGCGGATACAGCTGGCACATATTTTAGTAATAATTATGCAAAGCTCTCTTTCTCGTATGACACGAATGTCAGATACGCATTTACAGTTTTTTAATGCCCTATAGGTGGAAATATTTTACATCACACGCTTGAAGAGTGCCCCCTCCCTCTCCAGAATGAAAAGATAAAAGAGATATATCGCGTTTCTGCTGGCATGCACGCGACGAGATGAGGATGAATTGCAAACCTGAGCCAAGTGCTCTGCCTGCATTTTCGGTTGCGATTCTATCACGATGCAGAAGTACAGGTACCTCATTTCATGGTATTTATGGAAAGACGAGGGCGGGAGGGATGGTGAGGGGGGGGGGATGCAGTGCAGGTAAGGCTTAGGAACGCGCAGCCTTAATGAGAGAGTTAACGAGAAACAAAGTGCTGAATCGTATAAATATTACGCTTGTGTTCAGCATTTATAGCTACTTGCGCAACGCGCGCTGATCTGCTTATGCAACTTGAAATGTTACACAGTTTTATGAAATCACAAGGAAATTTTATGATTAAGTACGTGGGTTATAATCACGCTTAAACTAAGCAACTGAAAAAAAAAACATATTCACGAGCCTGCGCAGTCCTGTGAATGAAAGGAATTCTCCGTATTGAGCGCGTGGTAGGCACTTTTCAGAAATGACTTCGTAATTGAAAGGTGTCGCAACACTTTAAAAAAAAATTGGCAGAGGCTCAGCTTGGTTAAGCCCGGAAATTGCGAAAGCAACTTCATCCGTTTCTTCAGCCCGCCGTCGTTTCCTAGCTTGAGCGAATCGTTGCAGCCTTGCCTTGTGCATGCCGGACGACATGGCCTGGCTGAAACGCACAGCGTGGTTACGCCGGGACGACTGCGACGAGCAGGGTCGGAGCCCGATATATCGCCGTCTCGCGTGACGTCATCATAGTGAGCGCCGCCTCGCGGCAGTGCCGCGCAGCTGCTGCTCGGCGCACCGTGGTTACGCTGGGACGACCGCGACGAGACGAGCTGGGGCTCTGTCTCTCTCCGTCTGGCGTGACGTCACAGCGGAGGTCATGCTAAAGGTCAAACGTGGTTACACCGCCGGGACGACGCTGAAGGGCTCAAACTGCGAGCAGTATTGCTTTCGCAATAAAAATGAAAAAAATTAATATGAAGAAAAGGCAGCTCTGGCTTTTGCCGCCATGTTTAACTGTTTTTTCTTTCGGGAGTGGGTCGTAATAGTTGTCATGGTGAACATAACTAAACGCTGCTGTGGTCACGATCAGCGCACACGACAAAGAATGATATCGAACTCCTTCGAGGTCTTCAAGCCCTTTCTCAAATGCATCGTTCAATGCATCGCTGTTACTAACAGCGATGCATTCGCTGTTACTAACAGCCAGAAATTGGTGCGTTTCCTCTATTTGGCAAATTAAGCGCTAGTACAAGACAGCATTCTGCAAATTCCAGCTTCAGCTCTCTTTGGGCGAAGAAAAAAAAAGAATATGAAATTTCAAGCATGTAAAACAACCGCAATGGAAAGGAGAAGCTGCATAAGAGAGTGTGTGGTTCGCAAATTGCCAATTTGCGAAACGACCTCTTTCAAGAAGCTCTTCAGAAGAAAGGTACGTGAACGGGAGGGGGGGGGGGGGGGTGCAGTGTGTCTTTCTCTGTGTTGTCCCCGTTTAAAAACCACGCGTGAGAAGGCTCCAAGTGGTATTCCGCGGTAATCTTCTTTTCCGTTCCAACCGCGTGCTTCAAGTCCATAATGAGGTCGTTAGTATTCCTCGTGGATTACGGCCCAATCCTAAAACCTTCGAGGTAAGTCGTTAGTACAAATGTGAATTCTTAAAAGCCTTCACGTGGGCCGCAGAGGCGCCGTACAAATTGTGCCGCCACTCGTTTGACTTAAGATACAAGTGAGGAACGAGTTGGTGGCGGTAATTTCTCGTGGTTGCTTACTTGCAGAAAAATCGTTCTACGCTGGTCTACGGGCATACGCTCTTCTTGCTTTCAGTGCCAAGCTTGATACGCGTGTAGGAGGTGATGTATAGTGCTATATACGCCTCGTAAACTGCTGTTAATTTAGAGAATACAAATAATTTCAAAACACAAAATTGAGCTGACGCTGAGGCACCCATCGAATATAGAGCGTTTCCGGAGCCCCTCACTGAGGCGTCTCTCATATATAGCTTGAGTCGCTTTGGGACGTTTGATCCCGTAAACCTAACCCAACACACCTAACATAGGTCGCCGGTTCGAATCCCTGCCGCGAGCTAGGCTCTAACATAACTAGTAAGCCTATGCTGCACGAAACGCGAAATCGTAGGACACCAGCGCCAACACTCTGCGACAAACGGTTGAGACATAATGTTCAAGATTCGTAAAGACATGGAACTGGGGGTGCATAAGTCGCCGGCTCGAATCCATTCTGCGAGCTAAGCTTTAAATTAACTCGTAAGTTTATGCTGCACGAAACGCTGAATCGGATGACACCATCCGGTACATTCTGCGGCAAATGGATGGCCCACAAATTTCAGACTAATGTCAGGACTAAGTGCCCCGATTTTACGTCTCCTAGTCAGGGATATATACACACTGGATCGACATAGTTTAGTAAGAGGTGTGGTGCTCGGGCATCATGCAGCCACCTGTTATTATTTTATTCCATCATGTAACCGCCTCGGGTACCATGGCAACCACTGAGTTAAGGTTTTTGTTATAACGCATAACGCTGAGACCCAAAACGCGAAAAGTAGCGCTCAACGCTCTAAAAAGAACATTTCCAGTGCGTCTTGGCACTTCGTAATAAAGCAGGCTAACACAAAGGTAGCGGTAGAACGCAGGCCGAAGTAAACTTGCTCGACTTCCTTCCTCCTTAACTTCGTAGTTTCTTCTTATCTTTCGGCTAACCCTTCGCATACATCAAGTAAATTCAGGAAAAGAAAGTTGAGCTAACCCTTTACTTTGCCTTGCTTCCCTCCACTTCCTGATCTAAACATGGAACAACTCCTCAAAGAAGCGCTGTAAAAGGTAAAGAAACATGGATTGGAAAGTATGAAACAGAAGATCAAGGCACACAATTCCCGTTTCGAAGAAGCTTGGCTTCCTCCTTTCCTTTTCTTACTCTGCGTGTAAGGGCTCAAGTTATGCGTCGTGAATCGAATACACCCTGAAAAAGTAAAAAAAAAAAACTGATCTTGCTTCTTGCCCCGCTTCTAAGCTTCCAAAGCAGCAAAATCACCAGCGCTTCGCGGTCCGAGACAAAGAAGCAGAGACAGCCACCATCACGACCACCGTACGCAGCGGGAGAAGTTTTTTCGGACAGCAACAATGAGCGCTGGGAGAAACGAAAGACCCGATGCATATTCATTAGGGTAATTTAGGATGTAAATTCGAGCCGTGACCCAGACCGCGCGCGGCCACGACACTGCGGGGGTGGGTGCGTGTGTGTGCGTGTATGTACGCTTTGTGCGCCAAACACCGACGTTCCTGCTCCTTCTTTTCCAGGGACGTCGACGCGGCAAGACGTCGAAATAAGTAGCAAGTTAACTTGACCGCCGCCGAGCTCGCATCTCACCGGATTACAAGACGCTGCCGTTCGCCCGCTGCCCCGCTGCATGGTTCTGTTGCTGCTGATGCTGTAAAGCCACAGCCATCTGTCGGCGCGTCTAGAAAGAATCCTCCCTAAGCCGGGAACTTTGCTTGCGCGGAGAAGAGCATAAAGAGTTGCAAGACGAAGGAGAGCGTACGCTGCCGCGGCAGAGACGTCGTCCTCCGCGCGCACAACTTCATCGCCATAAATGAAAGAGCCTGTTATTACCTTATGCGGCAGCCCGCTAGAACGCCGTGATTGCCGTTGAGACAGCGTTTTTTTTTTATTCGTTCTCTCTTTCACTCTTCCATCTTCTTTAATTTTTCTAACATTCTTGCTTCGCGATGCCTAGAGCCCCGTGCGACTTGAATTACTATTATTATTGTAGTTGAGATAACCACGCTGCTCAAACGACGAGACGCGTCGGGTAAGTTTCATTCTTGCTTAATCGTGGCGGGCGCATTAGCATCGGAACAATGCGAGCGATCATCCCTCCTCACCACCTCCTTTCCTTAGCTCCGCGCGTCTTGCAGACGATTCCCGAGTGCTTCTCCTTTTATTATTACTTTTTTTGCGTCTTGTTTCGCCCTTATTAAGGAAAGCTATGTTGAAAGAAACCCGAATATTCAGATTGCCGAGGAATTACTCAATACAACTTTTCTGTGGTTGCGTATATTTGCGGCTCTGTCCGTATAGGCTGCTGACCCTCACATAGATTTTCTTTTTACTTGATGTAGTTTTCGAGCATTGTTTCACTGCGACGGCCCCGTAGCCGTCAGGGCGTGTTGCATGTTACGATTTGTGCAAGCTTTTTAAAGCTGTTCCATATTGAAACAGTAAGTGATAGTTTTGTTAATGTTCTGCGACAATAAAGCAAACAAAAATAGCAAACTCTTGATTAGAAGCGTCCCCTATGTTCGCTTTACTCCTGTACCGAAGATTTCTTTGTCTAGCAAGACGCATGTAGACGCTTAATAGTTCAACTGGCACTGACCGCTAATATTATAATGTTGAAAACTCCAGAATGTTGCTGGCAACGAATCCTGAATTTAAAGAACCGCAAGAATACTCTGAATGCCTCGAAATTATCACACTTTGGCACGCTTTAAAATTTTATATTTTACATTTGGAGGAAATTGGACGCCTTTAAGAGCCTCACATAGCGCCGATGTTTTCGTGTCGACAAAGTTACATGTGTCTACGTCTGCAAAAGAGCAAAAAATGACGGCATAAACAAAACCGGGCAAAATTTATTCAATATGAATGACATAAAGGAGACTGGAAGGCTGTACTGGTACGAACTCCTTCCACGTTATGAAGCGGCGGATGTAAAAGAATAAAAGCCGGGGAACGGGGATGACAATCTGTCCAAAGTCTACGGCAACCTAAAATACCTTGTCAGCCAACAAGAAAAAAAAAACAGTAAAATAACAAAGTAATAACAAGCACCCTTCGCCTTTCGGAGACAGTGTCCAATAAGGCTGCCATACTTCACAACGATCCCAGAGATAACAGCGCAAGCTTGGGGGAAGGGAGGGAAAGGAAACATTTCTCCTCCTTAGAACAATAGAAACAAATCAAAGTAACTATATATCAGTTCCAGGACTTGTACGCTTTATGGTAGTTTAAGAAACGTACTAGTTCTCGAGCTCTACAAATGTATACATGTATCCAAAGGACGTTTCCCGACGATAGGTTTCGGAACGAGAGAGGGGGGCTAAGGTGCCCTCCACTTGGTGCTGCCGTCACACGCAGTAGTCATCATCTGTCTCTTTCTCTCTCACCACTTCGTTCTCACGCCAAGCGCTCACCGCTGCTGTCAGGTTGCCCGCACCCCGGGCGACCGCACAGCGAAAGGTTCGCCGGCAGGCTGCGCCACTTTCAGAAGTGCGTACAGTATATAAGCTACGTGTAGCGCCACGCACGTCTGCCTCAGGGATTCCCGTCGTGTTATCACTCCACGAAGTCTCTCTTCGAGTACAGCACTGGCTCTCCACACCCCCTTCCCTGTTCTGTTTCTTTCGCGTTCCAGTGTATAGAGCAGGCAAGAACAAGAGCATGCCTGCTTCAAGCACCGGCGGCCGCACCACAAGCAGCAGCAGCAGAGGCAGCTCAAGTGAGACGACTCGTCCGTCCAGCCCAGGCAACAACGTGCTGCTCGAGAGCGGCGCTGTTTCGCCCATCAGTTTCTCTTCACTGCTGGTGTCCGAAACACGCGAACACACAAACGCGCGAACAGCCGCACACGTACCAATAGCGGCAGCAGCAGCTCTGAGCGTGACGGCCAATCAATAGCTCCATGCGAACCCATAAGGGAAGAAGGGGAAGAAAAATGCAGCTTTGAAGAGCCGGCGGTGGGAAGAATGGGGAAGAGGAGGCCCGCAACGCTGGCACTGCTGCTCCTGTTCCGATCGTGTTATTGCCTGGCTCTGCGGAAAGGCGACGTCCTCGGCCGCGGCGGAGGCGGCTCGCGGGAGACTTCGCGAGCAGATGTTGCCCGCTCGCCGCTGCTGGAGCACCATACCGCCCCCCCCCCCCCCCCTTTCTTCTTTCCACTCCCTTGAACGCTGCTGTTCTCCTGCTCCCCCCCCCCCCCCCCCCCCTCCCGAGTTACCAATACTGGCCTCTCCTCTTATCTCCCTACGGCCTGCACTGCTCTCTAGATACTACACTGAAGCGGCCTCACGTCCAGGATGAGCCGGCCGCCGCTGTCTGTCGGACAAAAACGAAGTGAAAAGACAACGGACCAGTTATATTATGATTTTGCCTCAACCCGCCTTCCGTGTGCGTGCGTTTCCACCACTTCTTCTCGCAAGAATGCGAGGAATATTGCAAGCTGTGCGATACTCCTCTTGAAGACGTTCCGTAGATTCTCAGATAACTTCTGCCTGGTCACGCGCCCCTAATACATTTGTGTCAACTACTCTGTGCACGTCTGTGAGGTGGGTGCGATCCGTTCTCTTGGCACTGCGAATGAACGGCGTCCGCCTCTACCCCAGATCATCGCGTTTCGCACTCACTGCGCACGGAGTTCCACGAATTCATGGGAACATTGTGGACAGGTCGAAAGTGCAACAAAGGTTCGTTGCCTGATTTTTGCGTGCTGCCTCACAAAGCGACAAAAAAAAAAAAATCCAGGCTTTTCGCATTGCTCCGGGTTTCAGAAGTGTCAATGATAGGCTTTTTAAATGACATGCACGATGTAAACTAATCATGAATGTTTTCACGTCAACTTCATTATGCGCAAAACAGTTTGCATTTTGCTGAATCGTCGGTGATCACTCTCATTGTTTAATGCAGCGCTTTATTGCACGCATCAATTCGGCCTCGTCACGAGACAAGCAGCGTACAGGGTGTTTCACTTAAGACTTTCTGCAATTTTTAAAAATAAGCTATTTGAATTAGATGCGCGCTTTTTCTGGCATAGCATTGTAAGTGGTGTAGTACATCATAATTCAACTAAGACGTGCTAACTAGCAGGCTTGTTAACCAATATTTAATAGTTAACTTTTAAACTATTACCTTTGGGCTCCTTAATTATTGAGAGGCATGCAGCCCACTATAAGTAATGTCCATATACGTTTTTAGAATTTCGAGAACGCGATTATCCTCGGCGCTGTGGCCCAACAAATTTCGCCTACATCGCGCCAAAATACATGCGGTTTGAGAAGCTAGCAGGCAAAGCAACCTCTCCAGTGAACCTAACTCGTCGAAATAGCCAAAATTTGTTGGGCCACAGCGCCGAGGATAATCGCGTTCTCGAAATTCTAAAAACGGATATGGACATTACTTACTGTGGGCTACATGCCTCTCAATAATTAAGGAGCCCAACGGTAATAGTTTAAAAGTTAACTATTAAATATTGGTTAACAAGCCTGCTAGTTAGCACGTCTTAGCTGCATTATGATGTACTACACCACTGACAATGCTATGCCAGAAAAATCGCGCATCTAATTCAAATAGCTTATTTTTAAAAATTGCAGAAAGTCTTAGGTGAAACACCCTGTATACTCTTACCACAGCTCGTGAACATTCCTAACTGCGTGTACATGTCCAAAATAGAATAAACTGTACGAAAATAAATTAAACATCCTCCATACTAGACTTTTTTCGTTTGGCACAGACGTTTGAAGAAAGTTGAGATGCATGGAAAATGTACTGTGGCTCATGTATGCAAACCTCTCTTTTTTGTAATTTTATTGAGAATGCGCTCAATTTTAGGAGTGAGTGGAACGCATTAGCCATTTTTCTTGTGCTTCGCGTACAGGCGTCATAAATTGTATTAATTCGTAGCCTGTACTGTGTTTTCATACTTTTTATATTTTATGTTTTATATTGTATTGTTACCAGGAGTATTCTCTCTGACTCCATTTCAAAGTTGTACCCGCTGTCAACTTCAGACGGGAGACAATGCCTTCTCAGGTTTCAGGCATTTTGCCTAGTCTTCCACTTTCATTTGAAAAAAAAAAAAACTAAAATGAACTTTACTGAATTGAATGGGCCGTTTTTAAAATATTTCGGCAGGTAATAAATAAGATGATTTAAACCAGGTGAAATCGGAAACTTTTCATGGGCTCCCTATACCTCGTTCCAGGAAAACACGTGTAAAAGGTATTGATGTTCGGAAAAGGAAATGTAAATTTTCGAGAACGCGAAATCAAAGCTGCTGAGAAGAGAAGAATGGTGCTCCATTTATTTAACGACGTGCTCCTTGCGTAATTACTGCGAGTGCAGCGAGACGGGGCGGGGGGGGGGGGGGGGGGGGGGGAATCAAGCCGGGCCGAGCATTCATGAACGGCAAATGTGTAGAAAAATTTTATTTAATTATACGCTTGGGATATAAAGCGAGAACCGACGAAGGCGCAGCCGAGGATTCGGCAGCATTTCATACCGTGCGGTAATCTGAATAGAGGTCAGAAGTATTAGATTAAAAAAAAAAATGGAAGCATCGTTTCTCTTCATTATAGCCGATGCTAGCCAGATGCTCAGTGCGCTGACTGCGGAGTCTAAGGTGAGTGCATATCACCTAGGTAGATGTCAGAAATATTATTTTCATTGAGAAACACTGCTGTGCTCTTTTCTACTGTACTAATTTTGTTCAACTGCTCCAATTTCTTTGAAAAATTATAATGAATCGGAGGCAAGAAAACACGCTCTTGAGTTCTTTGCGTTCCAGGTGCTCACTTGACCGTTCTTTCGTTCCTACTGGAAATGCCATATATAATCCTTATTTCGCTTCTGAGCGCAGTATTTACGCATATGTCGTAACGTTCCTCATCATTGAGATTACAGTACTTTAATTTCGAAGAAAGAAACGCGGGCCTCACCTTAGGGGAAATATATTTAGTTTAAGCCTGCTTTTTCCTCGACGACAATGTACCTGGCGTTAGTTGCGTTAAAGAAAAAGTTAAGATATAATTCTAAAAGAAAGTCTAAACCAATTGCAACGACAATATTGTTACGTGTCAGCAAGTAGAAGGACGATACATGATGACAGTTGCTTCTTCCGATGCTACGCTCATGTGTCGCCTGTGGGTGGGAGTGGCGCTTACAAATGCCTACTTCTACTTATTCGCTATGGCAGACACTCCTGCGTGCGAGACTTGTGTGCGCGGTGACACAATTCAGTACTTATGTTGTGATTATACTCGGCTTGAGCGTGAGGGTGTCCTCCTGGCTGCAAAGCTCCGCCGCTTAGATCTTCGTCCCCTTAAAGAGGCCAAGATTTTGGGTCCTTGGACTAAACCGTCATCGCCGACGACAGCTGTGGAGGCGCTTTCAAAATTTTTGAAAGACTCAGGATTGAGTTCAAGGCTGTAAACTTTCAGAGTATCCCCAGTGTACCCTGTTACGAGCTACGGGCACGTAAACACAGAGAGTGATATCTACCTTCCTCTCTCCCCTTTCTATCCCTCCCTTCGTCCTCCTTCCCACGGGTAATATAGCATACTGGGCGTCGCCTAGTTAACCTCCCTGCCTTTCCGTTCATCATTCCCTCTCTGTCTCTCTAACGGCTGCTGCGATCGGTCCTGCCCGCACCCCTTCCAGCTTGGTCGTCTTAGTAGTCCGCAATATGACCCGAGGCCACCGACCGGCCATTCTGATCGCGAGCTAGGAAGAATTTCACCGTCAGTTAGATGCAGGACATGGCAGTGGGCTTGATTGGATGGTTGTAGAAGGAAGAGCATGCCGCCACGGTGAAAGAGAAGAGCGCATGAAGTCTGGTTCCCAAAACCTGCAGAGCCACCGGTCACCACAAACTGACGCCGAGGCCCATGGACGCTCCCTTCGGCAGGCGCGCAGGTGCCGTCTTGGGTCGTGTGGTCGTCCGGTCAACACTGTGTCATTCAGCGTCTCCTTCTGGGCACCGTGTGTTGTGCTCGGGGCGGATAATATTTGTCCTCGTTGAAAAGTGGCAAACCGCTAAGATAGCGAGGCAGACAAACGAGATGACAGACAACGGTCTCGTGAAAACAACTGAGCGAAATTGAAGTGGCAGAACTATGCCAATTTTTATTAATTTATACATTAATTGTAGACGGCGTCCGTGCCGAACCGGAAGCGGATCTATAAGAGCAGAAATAATGCATAAGCAATTGTTTTGTATTTAGTGCACCCATCTGGCTTCCATTAGCATCGTCGTCTCTGTTATTTCTGCAGTGTTCCAAGCTTTTCTCTTTTGGAAGCTCTAAAGGAAGTGGTATCCCTTCTCCAGCGTTATCTCTTCCAAACGAAATGACAGGCCTATTGGGCGTATGTTAAAGCTCCACAATGAATGCCTATTCCAGAGTTCGTGATGTCTAACTGTCTAACTTGCTTCACATTTTAAAAAAGAGTGTATTGTCTGTCACCCTTACAGTAGTCCCGGTTCACATGACTTCCTGCCCCACTGGTACTCGAGTCGTGAAGTTAACGGTTGGATTTCTTGCCTTCATTACATGACAACACCGCGAAGAAGCGAGCATGGCAGACTCTTCTGCGAGGCTGTGAAGGTTGTACAGCCAACGACGAGAAGACCAAGACTTCATCGATGTTCGACGATAACTTTTCGACAAAGAGGGTGCGCGAGAATAATAAAAATCCGCGACAGCTTGGTTTAACACCTGCTGAAGAGGTTAACATTCGTTCAATCATAAAAAAAATTAGACTCTTTGTGTCTTTACATATGCACGCTCCTGCACAGAGTGTATTTCTGATGACGTCAGTCAAGAGGGGGAGGATACGTGAGTAAAAATAAATAATGGATGCACTATACAAAACCTTAAGCGCGCTATGTATCATAAATGCACATATCAAGCGTTCATATGACGAAATTCGCATATCAAAAAAGGTAATTAGTGGTGAACTCATACTCCCAGCTACGGCGCTCATAGCGACACAGTGCTTTAAATGCAGACAACGTAAAAAAACGCGGTAACCGACAAGGTGAGCAGCATATACTTGGCTTAAGTATCAGATATGAACTTTACAAAATATACGAGAAGACAGTCTAAAGTTAGCGCTGGTGGTGTCTTTATAGTTCATCTTTTATCCTTGTTTCTGGCGCTGTTTATAATAGCATGAAATATGTATGCTTCTGGTGCTGTAGTACATTTTGTTTTTTCTTTCCGATTAGCATTTTGTCATAGGTTACACTGTTTAAATGCCAAAGATCATACACCACCGAAATTTCACAATTATCAGTTCCCCTACCAGAGCGGCAATCGTCACAACAACAAAAACTTATATCATCCGTTAATATCTGGCCGGCATTCTATTTGGAGCTTAGTTCGGCTGTTCGGTCCAAAAATTCAAACCGCTTTAGAATGGCAACGCGCTTTTTCTTCACGAAAATACGACGTCCTCTTAAATCACTTGTGACGGTTAGAAAAATTGGAGAGGACACTTGAGCCCTGCCTCAAGGGTATGACGCGATTGCATAGTAGGTTAGTCTTTTGATTGAGAGCAGTTTGGCACTTATGAACACATTTTTTGTATTTTTCAATTGTTTAAATTAATTAGTTGATCAATTACACACTGTAAATTTTCTTAATTAGCATCATCAAGCACTGGCTTTTCAATTTGAGCATTTCTACGAGCCTCCTTTTTCAATTTTTCATTGCTTTCATTAATCAATTAATTACAATGATATCATTAACTCGTCATGGCCTATCACGCGCCAATCAATCATCAATCACTAGAGCCCCAAATTATCATGACAAGATTTTTTTACGCAGCCCCCGATTATAGGCCGCCGGTTCGAATTGTTCTGCACGACATCCGGAAGAAAAATGGGTTACAATTTATAAAGAACACTTCTTTTCAAAATGCGAGTCTAGAAATAATCTCCGCGCGGTGACTTCTTTACTGCCTCCGTGGTGCCATGTAATTACATGAACATTACGTCGGCTCGGTCAGTAGGTTAACTTTTCTCGGGCTGTAATTCCCCATCGGTGCGTATATTAAGCTAACGCATCAGCGTAACTCCTAAGCAACAATCCAAAACCACTGTGAGAGCTGTATTTTGTATAAATCGCGAATTCCTTTGTCACAAACTGAGAAGACGTATACACCAGACCAGCCATTACAGTAATATGCAAGCGCTGCGACTTAAGGAGAAAAACGAACCTGGTGCTGTTCGTGCGCAGCAGGCACATGGCTGTTCTGTTGCTATACGTCTACACTGGTACTTCTCCGCTGTGCTATAGCTCTCCATTAACGTCATATCTTTCGCGCTTCTCTAATCTTCATGTTCCGTGTGTCTACACTGCCATAACCTAATTATTCTCTCTAATGGCATCCCTTTGTGCATCAGGCAAATCCTTGAAATAAAACGCAAAAATCGAACGCAAATAGCAGATCCAGTGAATTACGCTTCGGCGGTCCCGTCGCGCAAAACTTAATCCTAGAGAAAGTAGCGCTATTCACGTGGACTAGGGTAACTTATTTTGGCAGCCAGCCCCGAGGCCACCGACACATGCTGCACCAATACAAAAAAAATTATATATATATATATATATATATATATATATATATATATATATATATATATATATATAGAGAGAGAGAGAGAGAGAGAGAGAGAGAGGGGGGGGGGGAGAGGGAGAGAGGGAGGGAGGTCTGAATTATTTCACACGTTATACGCAAGGCAAGGAAAATAAATGATGATCCGAGCGACGACTTTCCGAAATATCTTCTTACCTTAACGATAACCAAAAAAAGGAGGGAAAAATCCGCGTCATACGAGGCTTCGGCGCGAGGGAGACAGGCTGGCGTAGTAATTACGGTTGCCCAGCAGCGACTGGGGCCACCCTTAAGGCTGCCCCTGGAAGCGCCGTTAAGGTTCGTTTCAAATTACAGCCGTGCGCTCCGACACTCCGAGGCCAGCCGCGAACGCGCGCGCCCAGGGCTGGCGGCTCTAATGAAATCGTTTCCGTCCTTCCCGCGCCCGGTAATAACTGCGAAATACCGCACGCACCGCTGCCAGCCCGGATTCCGGTGTCAGGAGCTGCGGTGCCTCTCTAACCCTCTTCGATTTGTGCTCTGTCATTTATTCGAGTTCCCAAAAGTTGTGACTTCGGCCGGCACCCTATTCTTTATTTTAATTTTGCTTCTTTTTAAAAAAAATCTCGTCGTCACTAATTCTAATGTCACTTGCGCCTTTGCAGGCTTTCGTCTGAAGCTGAGAGGAAGACGGGCCTTCTATCGTTGTTACCTCATTTAAGGACGCCGCAGACCCCGCGGCTGGCTCTTTTTCCTGCGTTTATTTTTTTGCTTCTCGCTATCTCTAGTCACTTTTGTTGTGATAAAAAGGCGTTAGGTGCGTTACTAAGAATAAAATGCCACTGCTCTGGAAGACCGCCTTGCACGGGACGAGGATAGAGCTCGTCAGTTGTTGTTGCTGCTGCTGCTAGAAAAGAAAAAATGGCTGAGGCTTAACTTGGTTAAGCCTGGAGAATGCGAAGCATCATCGTGTCGCGTAATTTGGAGGCGCACAACCACAGCGACGGCGCGAGGTGGGCCCCCGTTTCTCCACTGTCGTGACGTCATCCTGTCACTTGGTGTGACGTCATGTATCACGTGATTTGGAGGCGCATAACCACGGTGAAGGGCTGAAGTGGTAGCTAAAGTAGTATGCTTCGCATAAAAATATCTAGAAGAACGCAACTTAGTGGCGTGGTATTCATTGACTATCAACACCACTGGAAGGGTTGCGCCAATCTTGCTCCTGCACACCTTCTAGCATGCTTAGAAAACCGCGATGAGGCAGGAAACCTCTAATCAAGGAAAAGCGGACATGACTGCCAGTATAGTTAAAGCATCCTGCCTTAATTAACACCTATTTCTCGACCTTGCGTCAACCGACGCACGTTAGGCGCGCTATAGCTGGCGAGGTCCGCGCTACAGCTATGTCGTTTTCTTTTTTGCCTTGGGGAAAAAGCTAAACGCGTTGTACTTTACTTTCATACATCTTTATTAACTCTCACAAGGTTACATTAGTAACAGAGGAGAGAGGACGCAAGGCAAAAAGCTGCGTTGGTGCAGCTTGAGGGCCACCCTGCGCCCTCTGCCGGCGGTATTGCCTAGCAGCTTTTTTTTTTTTTTTTTTGCTGCCGATGCAATTACGAGCCGCTTATCTTTTTAAGTGTTACGGAAGTAAAGAAGAAAGAAGGCTAAGATTCCAGTCGCTACTCGTCCTTGTTCTTACAGGTTACGGAAACGCTGTGTACTTTAAGGCATGCAGTAGTAGCGGCGGTGTCCTGGTTGGGGCACTTGTGCTCTATCTTGCGTTACGCGAGACTTGTCGCGCGACAGAGCTACTCTCTTGTATCGAGTGCGCACAAACTCTGCATACGTTGGTATAGAAGAAGCACAAGATTCGACGCGCCACCTCAACTCTGTGCGTACATTGTGATGCTGCGGGTGATGTGAACCATTTCGTTTTAGCGTGCCCGAGCTTTTGTGTGGAGCGTGAGACGGTTCTGCAAAAATTGAGGAGACGTCTCTCGTATCTTGTACTCTGAGGACTTCCGAACTTAGTGGCGATGAGTGTCACGATCACTCTTGAAGTTTTTAGAGGACACTGCCCTTATGAAAGAAGGTAGAGACGCGTTCATATGAATCAGTGATTCAGGCGGTGCAATTGCTGACAGGCCATTTGCCAAATGCTCGCAGGCCCTCCTGCATATTTACACCACCACCGCCCCCTGTTTGATTCCTAATGCCTCGGGTTTTTCTAACGTGCACTTACACATCAGCACGAAGTGTTTTTTTTTTTCATTTTTGTGGCCCTAAGAAGAGATGAAGAAAAAAGATCCATTTCTGCAAGCCGCGTTGCGAATTCATTGAACTGCGGTCTCCGCCGACCGGGTTCTAACAGCGAAGCAATGTCGCAGCGGCCGTACTCTACAGTCACTGAACCGTCGCTACGAGTCATCTGAATGGGTGTGCGGAAAAATTAACATTTTTGTTTTTCTTTTTAATTTGTAAACTTCTATCTGCTAATTTACCACGTTGGGAACTAAAAATGTGGCATGTAAAATGAAAACTAAGTTTTCGCTAAAAATGTTTTTAACTCCTGCAAAACCTAAACAATGACTCTTGAAAACTCAAAACACACGACTCACGAAACGATTACGAGCGTTGTAATGCGACTGGTCTTGTAATGCGACATAGTAGGAGCATCGAGAGGTCGTTGCTGTCGAGAAACCCCAGCAGAAGTATCGGCGACTGGGACAAAGCCGTGGCAGAGAGATCGTCCCTGAGCCACAAACGATCGCACACCGGTCGTTTGGGGAACGCTTTGGTTGCAGTCTCCGTCTTGAGAGCCGCCTTGCCTTTGCGATTCTGTCGCCTTGCCTCTAGCTTGCCGGCACGAATAGCTCGGGTCCAGCAGGTGTCTAAGTCGAGTCGCCCGGATGACGGCGGCTCGAACTGCAGGGACTTAAGGCGCTATGCTTCGGCTTCCGCGGCCCGAACGAGTCTTCTCAGTGGCCAGTAAAGCAGGATTGTTTTGGCACTGGGTGTTTTCGCTCTCGACCTCAAGCTTGCCGGTTTAATGTAGGGTCTGAAGGTGTTGCTTCCACCCTTACTTTCTTCACCTACAGAACGCTTGCGTCGCCGATTTCTTCTCTGCTCAGTGACACACTGATTAGTCGCCATGAAATTCCGCCACGCATGACGTCATTCCACGCGGACCAATCAGCTTGTTGTGCCACGCGTTGCCATGGCATCCACGTCCGCTTTGGTGCAGACAGCGCCAACGGCGCAAAACCAAGGACAGAGCTAATAGCTAACTCTGTAAAATACAGAGGATTCTAGTCTTATCTAGGGCATAATATCCATAGGGATTGGTTTTCTCACCTCTGCCTGCTAAGAAAAAGTCGGTTCATGCCATTCTAGATCACCTAGTCTCTTTCGAGCAGGCGAACGCAGCAGTTTTCGCTTTCGGCGTACCACTAGACGACTCGACCAATGGACGCCATAAACTTCAGACGAAAGTTCTTTATACAGCTAACGTTATCAAATCTGAAAACAAAGGAATGCTGCCTGTCATGAAAGAAATACCAGACGAAGTTCTTGTGTTCCTGCAGGCAGTCATAAAGTGGTGGCGTGACGAGGTGTCTCCATTTTACCACGGACGGCTGATAATCACACTTGTTTTCACGTTTATAGGTACGCTCTTACCCCGAAAAGCACAGAGCTGACCGAACGAATCCCTTACGCCGCACAGCCGCTCACTTACTTTATTCATTCGCAACGCGACAAGTTATCCCCCCGCGGCCGCACGTGTAATCCTGCGCTTTTCCATCGTCTAACCCGAACTCGAGCATCCAAACTCGCTGGCCTATTTGCAACACGTTCGTGCCAGCGCGCTCAGCTTGCGGATGCCGCCCGTTGATTTCACCCTTCAGGCTCTCTGTGTTGAGTTCACTCTTTCTCCTTTTTTTTTCTGAGTCTCCCTCTTTCTCTCCGAAGCCCCGGTAGAGGAACCTGGCCGAGTAGGGGACCACAGCTCGCATTAGCGACCTTCGCCCCGATCGAGCCCCGCTAGAGCCTCAGAAACACATCGCTCCCCTGCGAAAACTCCCACGCGCCCCAACGCGTCCCTAACCGCAAAAATCAATTTCCTATCCGCAAACACCACTCGCTCCTCGGCCCCTGTGCTCTTTCTTTCTGTTTTTTTTTTTTTCCCGAAGCCTGTTTTCAGTTTTTTACTGCGTGCACTGCGCGCGGTCGATGCGCCATTGCGCCATTATACACGTCTCCCGGCCGCATTGCCGCGTACGTGCATAACGGCTGTACGCGCCGAGTTAGTTTGAGTTTCGGGAACAAGAGAGGGAGAAAAGAAAAGAAACTCGCGTACGTGGTAATGATCGCATAAGCACGAGTAAAGAGGGAAAAGAAAGGAACACAAAAGTAAGAGACTCGCAACTTTCTGTTTTCCGCCGCCGTCTGGCGTTGTTTTCGATGCATTAATGCCCCGGATCGATGCCTGCGGAGTGGAGCCTGAACAGTTAATTCCAGGCAAGTGTATGCATGCGCTCTGGCCATATGGGCGCCGCCTGTTGGGCTCACCTTGCACCACTGGGGGCGTGTTAGTGCTTGGCGGGGCTATATATGCGTGCACTCTATGTCGATACGAATCCGTTTTTCTTCTCTCGAGTGTTGCATCCAATAAAATCGAGGGAGTAGCTGGGAAAATATAGACAGTGCCAAAGAAAACACAAGTGTAGACGGGAAAAGCTGTCCAGCTGCCAGCCAGCTCTGAAAAGGAACATTTTGGATGCTTCGTCAGGACATACTGATTAACAATATCAAGAGGTCTTAATGTGCGTAATATTAAAGAACTTAAGGTGCACGAGAGCTAAGACACCATAGTGAAGGGCTGCGGATTATTTCAACAACTTACGTTACATATCATGGGCGTTAATGCATTTCGCCTCCTTGTCTCGGAGCTTAGTGGTCCAACGCCGTAGCCAGTGATTCACCCTGGTGCGTCTCCAACAAAGTGAAGGAAAGGCCAAAGGCTGAGTAAAATGAGAAGAGTTGGGGCAGAGGAAATACATTACGTCTCCTAGTAAGGAGCCTCCCCAGGGTCAGTGAGGGGGTTAGCTTGTTCTCAGGTCAGCCAGACTTGTATGGTGCTCACTATACGTAGTTTTCCACCTTTGCTCAGCAACGCATGCACAACCGTAAAGCTCGGTCCGAGCAGTCGGTATATATCTGTAACGCTTTCTGGTTTCCTCCACCCGAGAATCGTACTCAGATTTCGATATGGTCGTTCCTGCATAAATGTACATCATTCAACAAAGGTAACTACAATCCAATTTACGGCGCAATATACCCCTGGCTTCTTCAGCGCTCATAATTCCGGACCTACCGTGGCTGCGCAAAATCTGTCTGCGGGCGATCCATTCTCAGGGTCCACCCCGAGCTCGTCGCAAGACCCAGCTGTGCAAAGCAGAGGAGCACTGGTCTGCGCGAAACGCTAAAACGAACAAAAAGAACGAGAGAGAACCAACTCGAACAATTCCAGGACCAACTCTTTCTGCTTGCGACCGGCGCAGAGTCGGATAGCGTAGAAAGAAAAGCGTAAACGGGTATGAGAAGGCCGAGAAGGAAGAATAAGGTGTAACACAGAGGGCGGCTTGCTCGCTTGGAGGTTTTCATTGAAAGAGTCTTTCTTGCGCAGGAAACCAGAGGAAGCTTAGTTCCTCCTCCGGCCCGCTACGTCTTTTCTGGGACGCCTTCGCATGGCAAAAGGTTGGGTAAAAGAGGAAGAAAAAGATACTGGAGAGGGAAGGAAAGGTTGCCGGGCTGTGTGGCTGCCTTTGATGCGAGGCCATGGAATGCAACCTATGGGCGACCGCAGAGCCCGAGGCGTTTCCCGTCAGGACCCGGCGGTCTCTTCCTCCTCGGACTTCCTTCCAAACAGCGCTCTGAGGCGCAGCCTCGCTTCCGCAGGGCTTTAAGGATGCCGGGACAAATAATACAACCAGAATGGAACTCCGGGGCGACCGCACACAAAGACCCGGTCCCGATTCTTCCATAGCCGACGCCGCCACTGGCGCTGCTGATTCGATCCGCACGGCTCTGTATGTAGCTTGCTCGCACACCTTTCGCAAAGGGCAGGGAAAGGGAGGAAAAGGAAAAGATAGGGAAATGGGACACGCAACGACAGAGATGGACTGGAAAACTTGGCCCCGCAGTGTTTCCTTTTTTCTTCTTCTTCTTTTTTCGGCGTCTCTCTCGGAAGGCCTTTCTGCGTTTTATTCGCAACTTGCTCGGAACACACAGAGGCTCCCCGCTGCGTGCTGCCTATGAGTTATCATTGGGGAGCGGAATATAGAAGAGGTAAGTCCACATCGATCAGGGGAGAACTAGGATTCTGGCAACAAGAAAAAGAAATGAAGAATTGGACCTGCTGCGCACGCCTGCCTGCCCTGCAGGAAGAACGGCACGGTTTAATCTTGTTTGTATGTGATATTGCCTGTCTCTCCTTGTTGGGACTTCACGGTGGAGGCATAATATCAGGCATGGCTGGACATAAACATTAGTTGTTTGCGAAGTAGTTCTCGCTGCGTTAAAGGCGACGCAACAGCAGTACAATAGTTATCTTCTTGGTTCGTTCCGGTATCCGATTAATATTAAACATGTTCGTCACGTTGAACGAAGCAGAATACAATTGTGGTTTTCTTTTATTCCTCGCGGGTAACACACTGACGTGACCACTGTTGCTTGGCTGGCATAGGGGAGTAGTTCTTCTCGCATTGACTGCTGCCCAAGAAGCCACGGGTAACAACGTCCAATGTCTTCTTTCAACAGATATTTGCTTGTCAATCTTATGTCAATGTTCTCTAGCAGATAGAACGTTATACTGAGAGGAACACGGATATTCTTGTCTCGGCAGCCTGTTTATCACCTGCAAAAAACTGTTGCTCCAAGTTTACGAACATTCGTGAAGATGATGCTGGTACTCACTTGCTGTCCGCACGCCACATCAATTTTTGCGTGCAGAAGCTACTTGCCAAAATCCGGTAAGCCTCAATAAACCAAACCAAACCAAAATAAAGGAAGGGTGTCCTACACAGATTTCAAGGTGTCATTTGTAATAATCTGGACCACCGTTCAGTTATGGGCTCGGGAGACGAGACGTCGAAATAACTATCATTATTATTTGACGCCAAAATTACATACTTTTTTTTTAAGGAACAGTTAAGTTCAGTTAAGTACAACTTTATTGTTTCAACCGGCCCGCCTACCTTCAACCGGCTCGCCGGCACGGCGTGCAGGCCCCCAGAGTTCTGGTAGACGTTTTCATCACTTGTGTCTGTGTTTTTTTTTTTTTTTTACCAGGTCGTTTCTGTGAGCACGCGCGCTTGCGTTTATCAAAACTCATTGTGTGGTAGGCGGCAAAAAAGTATCAACTTGTGGAGGAAGCTGTCGCTTCTTTCTTTCATCTACTTTATTCTTCTAATTCTTCATTTTTCAAGCGTTGGCCACTTCGAAAGGACTTCTTTCTTCACGGTGCCCTTCCACAGACACGGGTATAGATACCTCTCAACTTTCCCTGCTCTTAGACAAGCTCGCATGCTGCCGCAGCTTTTCGTCAAGACATCCAATTTGTTCCAGCTCCCTGTCGGCGTGGTCTCAAGATGTGCCATGAGGCAAAAAACAAAAGTATAGAACAAGAAGGTAGGACTTCCGACTCCCGTAATCCTCAAAGTCTGAGGCGCATCAGTCTGGGTCGTATAATCCAGGGCACCCGCCGAGTTCAGTTCAGCGTAAGAAACAAATACCTTAGGACTGCCAGTGTCGGCTTAGACCACACTTTTATTTCATTCTCTACGCCGGCGTTTCAATGTAGCACAAAGCTAAAAAACTGTTCTTCTGCGCCCTATAAAAACAAATAAATGAAAGAGCGCAGCTGAAAAAAAAAAAAAAAACGCACGTGAACCTAGGAATTTGTGTATGCGTTAACACAGCGAAATCGGTTAAGTGATAGTACTTTGTGCGACGGTTTCTACAAAACACTTTGCTCTGCAACAAAAGGAAAATCTCTTTATATCAAGCGCAATTTGAACGCAGAAGATGTCGTGCCAGAGTTCGTGCCATCCTTGCAAAATATCTATCGCCACTCTTCACAGCGCGCGTACGGCAGCAAAAAAAAAAAAAAGGAAAGCAAGAAAGCTGCAACTTGGCGCGCAAAATTTATAGCTTAGCGTGATCTATTCTACCTTTGAAACAAGTTTCTGAACCAGAATCCTGCTCGCCAACGACTTCGATGCGTCGCACTTTGTTCTATACGAGCTTTGTCACGGTGCTCCATTTCTTCGGTGACATTGGGTCTGGGCCACGAACTTTCTAAACGTCCACAGAAAGAAACTGATAGGAACGGAAAGGCTCTTCTATTCGCGCAATTTTCTGCGAGCCGCTTTTTTGGTGTGCCCGGAACCTCGTGTGTTTTGTCGTTCGCAGGGGTTATCTCGTCCGCGAGAGAAGGTAAAAAAAAAAATTACCTGCTGCTGTTTCTGCTGCGCAAGCCGCGATATATTCACAAGCGGAGGCGGGCATTCTCCGATGAACGAGCGAACGACCCAAAGTCTTGAGGAGGCCCCTTATACACGAACAGGCAGGGCGCGGGAAAATGGCTGTGGGCCCTCTTCCCCTTTTCTCCCGAAAGAGGAGCCAGCAGCGGCGGCCAGCAAGACAAATCGGCCGGACGTCGGCCAAGAGCTGCTGCTCCACGTGGGGACCCACCATCCATCAGGAATCCCCAAGCGCCTCCAGCACTGCCGCTGGGCTTTCCCCTCCTTCCCCACCACCTTTTCTTGCCGAGACGTCCAAACTGAGGGTCGAGAAATGTGCCGGACGGTGCAGAAAGAAAGCAGCAATACAAACAAATATTTAGAAGAGGATGGCGAGGAGGTGGTGAGGTGGAGGCAGCGGCAAGGGCTGTTCTTTTGGACTCTCCAAGAGCGAGGCTTTTCCAGTGGTGGTCGAGCTTTTGTCTCCGTGGCCCACACGGCCTCCGCCTTCCTTCCGTTCGCTGCCGCTGCGGCCTGAATTCCGTAGCTTCCATCCTTCGGCCGTTCGATGCGATCGAACTTTAATCAGCCGAGGACACGCCGAGGCTTATCCTGTGCTGCCGCGTTTTGAGGCGCACCTTTCCGTCTTTTTTCCCGTTAAGAAGAACATGGCGTCTTTTCTTTCGTTTTCTTTATCTCCCATAGACCGGTTAGAGCGACACTTGAAACACAGATGACTTCAGAACTTGCGCGTGGTCTCGTCTGCACGATGTGCCCTGCCAAACGCTTCCTATACCAATGGCGCGTGCAGAATGACGTTCGAGTTAGCCTGTAAATGGCTCGTTTTCATCTGCTCTCGCAAGTATTACTCCTCGGAAAGAACTACTTCACAAATGAACGGCGACTCATCAAAGTAATCCCGCATCGCAGATTTATCAATGGGATTCAACAGTACGAAGATATCAAAGTTTACTACTGGTTCACGGAACGAACCACTTTCTCCGAGATAACGATACAGTCTGATGCTAGGGCTGGGGCTGGTTGTAAATATATTTCTCTCCAAAGGTCCACGGTTTTATTGACAGCAAAACGAAAATCTTGAGCTTCGGTAAATATCTACACTGTTGATGTTCACTGAGTTCGTTGTCAGGAAGGAGTCGTAAATAAACTGGTAAGTAGGAAGCACTTTTGCCACGGATACGGAGAATGTACCAGTTAGTGAGTTCGTATAAGTGGATCACGGATACAGTAAAGCGCATCAGTAGTTCCCCACAAAGCAAGAACTCCTCGTAACTGTACCGTCATGTTGCTGACACGCGTTTACCTCGGCGTTCGGCAAGCAGTGGCATTACCAAGGAACCAGAGGTGTCATTTAAACATTCCCCAAAATATTGACATTTTTTCCCATAACAGCATCACCGGAAATTTATTTTGAGCACATCTGGCTGAAAGTACGCGAGGCTTGCATTGTTGTCGGAGGGTCCAGACAAGGACAAGTGCCCCTTAGTGGGGAAGCTTCCGGTTTATTCGTTGAGGCCCCACCTGAGCCTTGTCTAAACAGGGACCATTCACTAGCGGTGTTTGTACAGGCTCAATTTGAGAACCGCCCTCCGCCCGCAGGGGAGTTCAAATGACCAAGGAAACGCCACCGATATAAAGACATCAAGATTAAAGACAAAAAGAGAGACAGAGAGGACCACATCATGCGAAAAAAATTTTAAAAAGAAAATTGAAGCGCCGGCACGCAGTCTCGGTAGTATAGTTCCCGGGAAAACGATGGATTTCTTCCTAATGCGTGCGACGCACAACCCACGGCCATCGTGAAGAAAAGCTCCGATTGCTCGTAGAAGGACCGGGCCGGACAAAGGAAAACGCTTTTAAAAGGCTTTCCCCGAGCGCAGTCTGTTTACTCGGAAAGCAACCTTTCAACGAACCGAAAGAACGTTTTTACCAAGCGGCAGTCTGAATTGAGGACGAAATAACGGCAAAAAAGGAAAGAAAGGTAAAAAGCCACCGCATAAAAAAGGTTAGAATAAAACAAGCATGCACATCAAAAAGGCACGATTTCGGGCGTTACAAAAGCGAATCAAGAAAAAATGCTAAAATGGGACGAACCAGATTCTCTCTCTCTCTGCTTTTTTTTTTTTTTTGCGCAGATCGCACAGTTCCCGCTCGCTGTACTTAAGCGGAATGACTGTGAGAAAGTGAGTATAAGGACGAAAGAGAAAATGTAAGATAGCGGGAGCAAAGAATACACTTCCCGAGCACTGCCGAATGCAGACTGGCACCCAGGGAGAAAACACAAGCTCCCAGCGACTGAAACTACGGGTGAATTGAAACTGTGAGGCATTGATCAGTGCGCGAGGGAGCTCGCGCGTGCGATAAAAACGCCCAGGAATCGCGAGTCTATACACCATTGCCGCGTCGTCTTCCACACATTCTTATTCTGCTTCTTCTCAGATTGCGCGAATCTGCTGCACTGAGTAAGGAAGCTACGGGAAGAAAGGAAACGCGAGGGAGAGAGCGGAGAGCCACGCTCTGAAATATTCATTCGCATGCAACCATGCACTGACTGAACGCGGGAGCGCGGAGGCGAAATAGAAATAAGGAAGGATAGAATGTCTGGAAACAGACGCAGCGCTGGTTTCTTCGCCTCTTGCTTTTATTATTTTTATCTCTCTTCCACGCGATCGCGCCTTTTCCCGTTCCATGAACTATTTATAGTTCCCCCATGCACGCTGAGACTATTCTTCGCTCAGCTTGAGGGAGCCGAAACAAGCAAAGCGGAAACCTCTCGTGGCGGTCATATATCGTTATTTGACGCCGAGAGCTCGCTCGCTCGCCTGGCCGCCGGTTGCCACCTGAAGAATCGGCGTTGCGCGCCTGGCGTCTGCTCCCGTCACACACTCTCCCTGACGCTCTTCCCTCTTTCCCGTTTCTTCGGAGTCCCTTCTTCCCTCTCTAGGGACGCACGGCAGCCGCTTCAAGCTGCGTGGCTTGTTGGCCGCCGCTTTCTATACACAGACGTCTCGCGCCTGACACGAGGGCTTGAAAAATGAAAGCAGAAGCACGAAAATAAAGGTAGGAGCGAGGATAACGGGGGAGGCAAGTTGGAAACGTCTTCTTTAAAGATTTACTCGAACGCTTCACTCTTCTTCTACCCGCCGCCCGCAAAAGAAACGGGGAAGAGGAAGAAACCTTTCTTCCCTATTTTTTTCCCTTGCCAACCGGGACGACGACGTACGCTCTCCGCCTGGCGGCGCGCACTGGGCGGAAAAGCCGCGATAAGGCCAGACCTCGGGCGCAAAGGTTCCAGCGCAGCAAAGATCGGACGAGACGGGAAACAAGCTGTTAAACAGCGGTCGCGTCTCTTCCCCCGCAGTGGCATTTGCCGTGCTGCACCTTTTATCCGGGCTCAGCATTGTGGGTTGCGCTTTTTTCTTATTTATTTGTCCTACCGCATGTCGCACCGGCGTTACAAATCTCAATTATGTCAACACGTCGGCGAAGTAAGAAACTTGGCTAGCGAAGCAAATACGGTGGGTAGATGAGAAAGCGTAGCCTGAGTGTGAGGATATATTGGCGTAAGGACGAGAGCGAAATGAAACAATCGAAATAAACAACGTCCCAAGTTGTGAATCACGAACGCCAACAGCCATTATTGCGTCCAAGTGTTGCTCTGCAAAAAACAATTGCAGCTTTCCATTCTGTAAACTGCCCACTATATTCATATCGGTCGTAGAATTGATGGGTTGAGAAATTGTGCCACATTCTGTTCCTTAACCATTGCAGTGCGCGCGTCAGCGCGCACCCTTTCGTTTTGTTGCGGCAGCCTAGCTCACCCATAAGCTGCATTTACGGCAGCTGACTGAAGTTTTCGCTGAACTGCGAGCTTATTCAATTAGCCTGTATAACCACAGGTCATAGTATATACATACAAAATGAATTTTCATTTCTAGTTTTATTTATTTTAAAGGTTTTGTCCCTTTTCTTCATTTATCACATGATAGAATATTGGTTCGTACGCCGCTGTAATTATAACGTTTTTAAGAAAAACGTATTGCCGGTTGCGACAGATTCGTAAAGGAATGCAGCTTTAGCTTAGGATTGACGTCACATATGTAAGAGGACACGGAAATATAGACAAAGCGTTTTAAAGTTGAGCCCATTTATAACTAACCTGACGGTCACAAGCATCGCGTTCGTTTCATCCGAGGTTATATTCTAGAAAAAGTGAACTCCAGCTGCAGGAAGTAAATGAAGAAAATGAATGGCAACTAAACACGTTGCCGCACATGCACGCACGCACGCGCGCAAACACGCACGCACGCACGCACGCACGCACGCATTCATTCATTCATTCATTCATTCATTCATTCATTCATTCATTCATTCATTCATTCATTCATTCATTCATTCATTCATTCATTCACTCACTCACTCACTCACTCACTCACTCACTCACTCACTCACTCACTCACTCACTCACTGTATAAACATTACGGAAATAAGACTTCTACTGCTTACAGCGTAAGGATCTTTGTCTGACCCTGTACAAGACTTGTGTGATGATGATGGTTATAGTGATGATATTTATGAATAATTTCAGTGACGACAAAAATCAGTTAAAAGGAACTGGCAGGACCTTTCTGAAGGAACAGCACGCGACAAAATTGTTTTGACGTGCATGCAATGATTACCAAAAAAATAAAAAGTGAGTCAACCAAAAGGTTTCGAAGCGATACAGATTTCTTCTCTAGTGTCCTCTCTCGTAAGTTTGAAAATGCGGTACGGTGATTGCAACTTTAAATTGGTTTCACGGCAGCTGCACATTTGTACAGCCACACAAACAGTCTACTTCTTGCTACATTTTCAATTATTGTTTGGTGCTCATCAAGCGTAGGAAAAAAAAAGGAAAGCACGAAGTAGAAATATTATTGCGAGTCAACCCACGCTCCCAAAGCCCATATAAAATAAGTTTCCAAACGGTTCTCTAATTTCCGCGACTTCAATTTCCATCCGACAGTACGCACATTCACGCAAGGCGCGATATGTCAACCCAGATGTCACTGTCTCTTTTCGCGTTGTGCAAGGGCACACTGCCAACGCCCTGGTAATATTAATTATATTCGAAGATTTATTAGAGCAAACAGACACTAGGTGCTAGGAAAGAAGCATGTAAAATATCTTACCCCATATATTTCGCCTCTTTCGTACCCACGTCAGCGCTGTTATTAACGGGACGTCTTTTCAGACCGCATTTATTTCCTTTTTTCGACGTTCATTTCACAACCTTTCGCGTTTGTCACCGACCCATCTTGCTTCTTGACACGTTGAAAACGAAATCAACCACTTGCTCGGGAGAAAGCGTTTTCCAGAGAAAAACGAATAACGGAACAAGAAGCTCAAATCAAGCAAAGGCCTTATAAGGCTCAGCTTGGTGGCGCTTTCATCTGTCCTAAACTCGAAGTGTCTCAGATTACCTAATGTACAAAGAAGACAGCAAGATGTGGTTAAGTAATCAAAAGAGGAACATATTTTTCTTCGTCCGTCCATGCCATCGCGAGAAACGCACTCCGTGGACCAGACAGCCAACCGGAAAATTACTTATGCATGCACAGCCATTTTATTCGCGCAGAGCATGGTTGGGTGGTGCAATCATTCTCATTTGCAGAGCTGGGAATCATCGCGTCATGCGGTCGCCGACACGGGCTCGGTCGACGCGGGTACGTGTGAGTATGTGACGAAAATACTGGCAACCCGTCACTGATGAGTGGACGGCTGCCTTACACGACTGCACAACGTGCGCTTGCTTCGGGGGAAAGGCCACTTAAGGGACTCATTTTGCCGCTTTTACGACGCAACGAGCTTCCACTGCAATCTCTACGCCCCCCCCCCCCCCCCCCCCCCCCACCACTCATAATTCTCGACATGATAGCGCAGCGCAGAAAAGGATGGATGATTAGTTTATGCCTCCGTGAGCGTGTTTATTTGCTCGCCGCATTAGCTGTAGTGCCAGCAGTTGTTGCCGTTTCTCTTCCAGCTGTTTATTTTTTGCTTTAGACAAAATGCATAAGGCATAGCATGCAACCTTCGACGGCGACTTTAAACACATCTAATGGGTGTTTCAACACTCCCATCTCGTTTCAGTGCATTGAGGCCCCATAATCTTATCTGCGCCCTCGCAGTTGTCAGGACCATAGTGTTTAGGCTGGAGTTTATTCCTTTCATGACAGGCTACATCCTTTACCTCTCTCATTCGTGTCGTAAAGTCGCGCTCACCATTTTTGTAATGCGAGAAGCAGAAAATGAGTAGACGACGTAAACGGCGCCGTGTGAACGCCCCAGGGCTCCGCATAAAATTGCGATCCCAGAGAATGCATCTTTTCTTGGTGGTGACGGCATGAATTCATCCAGTGCAGAAAGGCTGTTGAGCCACCAAGACCACGTGCCACTTTTCTCTTTTTCTTTTTTATTGCAGAGAGCGGTGAAAGAGTTAACGAAACGATGAGCTGGCTTTTTCAACTACATTGCGAAGGTTCTCGCCCAGCCAGCCATTGTTAATTTTACATTAGCAACTGATATAAGAAACCACAGTTCCTGTTTGAAGACAATGCCTCCATCCTGAATGGGGTGTGCACCAAGTATAGATGTTTTTAGCTATTGCAGCTTGCATTGATGGCAATTAAAAATAGCAGTCCCTGTGCTCAAACCAGTGCGGCATACTTGGTAGCGACCCAGAATTCCGTTCAGAATTTCCTGAAAGCTGCATTTCCTTCTGCTTTCAGAATATGTCACAGTGATATGGCATAGATATAGGTAAGAGTTCTACTGTTTTGGTTCAGGGAATGAGCCAGCGGGACTCACCCTTGAAGGCAAGTTTTAAAACCATTGAGACTGTTACCGCTCCTCACTGACGGGGACAGTCCGCCCACAGGGTAGTTAAAAATCTCATAAAAAGTTTCAACCATTGGTTCCTTAATTTAAACGACTGGGTATGCAGAGGTTTCCTTATTTCATGGAAACCCTCGCACTGATACTCAGAAAACGTAAGAGAGCCACTTCCACATTGATGAAGGTTTCCAAACTTAAGCTCTGTTTGTAATTGGCTTGTGCCTTAGCTGACATCTACGTAGTCGAACATCTTCATCGGCCAGACGCCATAGCAATTACAAAACGAGCTTGCGTGAAAACACGCTGTAAGTGAGGTCCCAGGGAAGCATACAACCTATTACTGACGCGCAGCCACAGATAATGGTCACAAGTTTGTATTTTGTGTGTGTGTTTGTGAAGGGAGGGCGCTCTACAATGCATGCAACATTGAGCCAACAACAACAAAAAAATATTAACTCCGCTGTTCAGTATCACCATACCATGCTTTGCACTAACGCAAGAGCTATCTAATCGCTGAAATATTGTTCGGTTCAGAAGCTTCCCAGAGTAGACGTGCGCCGCGAACAAATGTGTGAGATGAGTGCAGAAACAACTTAAAACGGTCTGGGCAGCTCGTCTGCGAGGAAGGTGATTTGTTCGTGCGTCTCTCTACACACCTATCGTTCGGCCTATCCTGTGTGAAAAATAAAAGAAAAAACATAAAACTTGTTCTCCTCTCA
The DNA here is from genome assembly GCF_055824585.1 of Amblyomma mixtum. Taxonomy (NCBI): domain Eukaryota; kingdom Metazoa; phylum Arthropoda; class Arachnida; order Ixodida; family Ixodidae; genus Amblyomma; species Amblyomma mixtum. The sequence goes on from NC_143012.1 coordinate 321,075,351, forward strand.
GTAACCTTTTGTGCCTCTATATATTTTCCTCCTATTTGCGCAAGACAAATCCTGAAAGGTTGAGAAATCTCTCACCAGGGAGAACGCCACAGTAAGCGTAACTTAGGCCTTCTGTTCTTCATTTTTCTTCTTCTTTCGAAAGTATATCGAAGTCCCATTCCGAACGCAGTTGTTTAAGGCCGACACGCAGTCTTGGAAATTTTACAGCGTTCTACAGTTGACGCTGCGATGGCCAGGGGGAAGAAAGGGAGTGACCGGAGCGAAGCCCAAAGGCAACCAAGAAAACATGGCGCCCCTGCCTCTCTTCCTCCCTAAGCTGCCATTCGCAAGCGACGTAAAGCAGCGCAGCTCCACCGTAAAAACTGCGGCACGCACGCCGACTTCAGCAGAGTGCAGCGCAGCGCGCCTGATACGCATGCACGACGGGCGAAGCACCCAGCCTTCGAGGTTTTATTGATCGAGATAAAGAAAAAAAGAAGTTTAGAAATAAAGAACCTGAGCAGTAAGCATTGCGCAGAATCGGCGCACGACTCGATCTAAGATTCATGTTGTAGCAACCGCATTGCCTCCTACTTCGTTCCCTCTAAACGCGCGTGTTCAATGGGTTGTGAAGCCCGAGCGTGGAGATGGCCCGCCGAAGCCTGTCGGTTGCTGCACCGGAGAAAAAGAGTTAGCCTTTCATGGCGGCATGCGCCGTTTGTAGGAGAGGCAGGCAGTTTCAGTGCGGCTTCAGCGCAGCGACCGGCCGGGCTTTTCTGAGCCCACGCCAGGTTCGAACTGCCACCTTGAGAATAGAGCGTCCGGGATGGTCGCTCTCTTTTACAGGGAAGCGTACGAAAAGGAACATGTAAAAACCGAGAAAACGGCGCCAGGAGGAGACGAGGTGAATGGAAGCTTGTCTCGGACACACAAGAGCCTAAGGCTCGTACAGCTTTACTGTCCCCGTGAGGAGGAGAATGGCGTGGTGTGGACGGAGAAGGTTGCTGCCCAGACGCGGTAGTTAGGTGAGCTGTTCTTTTTTCTTTTGCTGTTGGCCCTTCTGGTATGTCTGGCAGCCGACAGAAACAAAATAAAAAACTGAAGTTATACTGAGTGGGCCGTGTTCGAGGAGCCTTTGTGATGAACGCTGCGGCTAAAGAAATAAAGACTTCGGTGTAGATGTGCTAGCTTTCATGCTGTTTCTGAACTCGTTGCAGAAAATCAAAGGAGCACGTTTCAGAAAACCGGGCGTAGGTTTAGGGTAATAAACAGAATTTCAGAAATGTACGGGAAGAAAAGTATTCGTCTTGCGTCTCAGACGTGACAACGATATGCGGGCGATGACAGAATGGTAAAAGTTATGTGCTAACCGATGAGCGCGCTGTTGTTAGGGCAGGGCGCATTGCCTGCCGTATTCCAGGTATCGAACGCAGCAAGCTGGCACGTAAAAAGTTACAAGGACATCTAATTCCATTACGTATTAGCAATGCGATATTATCAGTAACTGTTGATGCATTTCCGTAAATGACGTCACGTCCGGTCTGGTGACATCACTTCCCTTCAACCACTGCGAGTGCTCCCTTCTGGTGACGTCACTTCTCTCCAGCCAATGGGCGAATTTTATGACCCACGATAGATTTTCACCTCATGATGTCCTAATCCTGTCTCATTAAAACCGCTGTCTGCAGGGCATTGCTGTGCGAATCCTTCAGCGTTCTCTGCTCCAGACATGTTTTTCTTTTTCACAGTCTGTTCGCCTGCGCTCAAGTTAGTCACAGCGCCAGCAGGAGAGAAATTCATGAAGCATTCGCAAGAAAATCTAACTGAATGGCTTCTCGACAACCGATCTGTTCTCAGAAGCATGTTTCTGCTGTTGTTTTTTCTGTCCAAAACTACTAATTTATTAAAGCTGGAACACCGAATCAGGACTATGTCTTTCGGCCAGACTTTGCGGCGAACTGCATAACTATAAAGAACTAACCTTGATATTCAAATGATTCCCTCTGGAAAAATACATATCTTGTTTTGTTTTTTAGATTAATCCCCACGTGCAACCAGCAGTTATTTCCCCTCGCAGCGTAACCAGAACATTTCGTTATTATAAAAAAAAAGAATAGAGAAAGGCATACATTCTTGTGAATGCTCCAGACAGAAAAGAGTAATGTGGAGTTTTTACGGTACTGTTGGAACTGAAACATCATTTTGTGGAAGCAATTACAAGAGACTTTCAGCAACTAGAAGCCGCTTTCACTGACTTCTCTCGATGTGCCATCGGTGCCAGCGACTCCCTATTCACCAGTGCACGAGCTCTGTTTGATAATAATCCCTCTATTACTGGGAAACAGATTCGCGCCTACAGCCTCCTATTCTATGACATCTACCCCGCCTTCACAAGTGCGGTAAAATTTTAATGAGACAGAGCATACGTCGTTTGACTGGACGCAATTGTGATCGCATCGACGCAAGCCTTTATCGCAGGGTACCCAGAACATAGTTCGGGAGCTGCCTCACTCTAACTTCTTTCTTTAGGAGTTGGAAGCAGTGCAGGTGTGAAAAGAGATACTCGTTCTCCTTTCAGGAATCACCAAAGCGATGACAAGGCGCAGGTAAGTGGGTGTTCAAAAAGAAGAAAGCAAGCACCGTCATATCGCGCGAGGTGCGGGTGCCAACAGTGTTTTTTTGTTTCTTTCCTTTCTTTTTAGCTTGACACAGTGCAGAGTGGCTCGTCTCCAGATCAACTCTCCCAATCGCACCGTAATGTGGCATCGGCAGTGGGTACAGAGTGCGTTTGCGCGTATTTTGTGTGGATTTACTTTCTTCCTTTTGGCGAACGTGAAACGCCGTAGAGCTCTGTCCGTTCCCGTTCTCCCCCTCCGTTCACTTTCCCAGCAAAGTACTCTCTTCGGGAAAATGGTGTCTCGATGCTCTGCGACGCAAAACCTGAACGCCTTCGCTCTACGGCAACGACTCTTGATACCTCGCCGGAAATGATCCACGCCGAGTGCCGTCGAAGAGAAGCCAGATAAACAAAAAGAACTGAAAAAGACCAACCTCGTTGTACAACGGAGGAAGCTGCGTAGTGTTAGAGCGAGGCGTACAGAAACATATATAATCAGGAAATATAACCAAACTCCAGAATGCAGCCACGGAAATGGGGGAAAAGCAAGCAGGGGAACGGCAAGAAAAAAAAAAGGGAAACCAAGTCATCCAGCCGCAGAGCAAGACGCTAGGAACGAAGATCGGAAAACGTGCCACCGCGGCATAAACCGGGAGAGTTTGGTTGAGCACAGACACCGGGGCCCTGTTCCCGACACATCTAGGAAGGAAGCGCGCTCTAGCTCAGAAAATAAAACGACAAAGCCAAACGAGATTATTGGGGAAAAAAAGGAAAACGGACAGGGATTCTTCGGGAGCGGTGAGCACCGCTTCACGTAGCGTAGTATACACGGGCCAGCAGCAGTGCAGCGGTATAGCAGTAGCAGAGCGAGGCGTGTTTACTGAGATCCCATATAGGCGGTGCGTTTCGTGAAAGCCGACGAGCAACAAGTAAAAGAGCTCGGCCGGCCCGCGTGCGTTGTACGTGGTCCTGCCGTGTAACGAGTGTTCCCGCGAGTACGACCAACAGCGATCTTGCTTTCTCGATCGAGGCGAAGATATCTTGCTTTTCTCTACACTTTGGCACCTGCGAATGATCAGTCCCTGCAGAGTGGACGTGCAGATAGCACGCGTGTGTACGCTTACTTTCGAGAGCCCGCCTCTTCCTTTGATGATCCAGTCCTCTCCATCGTGGACCCATCTCTCACACGCGAAGGCGGCAACAGACAGGAGGCCGTTACGTTTCGTGCGTTCGGCAAATAGGATTTTCGATGTGGCTAGGCGAGGACTAAAAGCAAGGAAGCGTAATCGACAGACGGAAAGGAATTACAGGGGCGAAAAGACATTTCTTTTTGCGCCTTCCTTTCCGTAGACGAGAGGGAAGGTTTAGTACGGGCTATACTATCTGAGAACAGGGTTTGGTAGGTAACGGAAGTAGATTAACGCCGCAACATATTTTGAAGAATGTGTTGTGGAGATTTTCTTTTATGAAGAAAGGCAGGTAGTTGCTTTCTCGCAAAAAACAAGAACGCTTAAGCAATGCTGGTAGCATTTGTCTTAATAAATGAGGAACGAGGAATTTAATACGCTCGCAAATCAGAGCGACGTACGCGTCATCGTGAAGCAGTCACACGGGTTAGACTTTTGTGCATGCAGCTTTGATGGCCGTCATTTAATTCATTTAGATTCTAATTTTTGTGAGTGCATCGATATGAGTTTGCCAGTATAAGTGAGTGTTCAAAGTTACTCCAGGATACTTGAAGCCACGTATGTGTTGTAGTAAGCAAACATTTGTAGTTATTTTCCTGTTAGAATTGAGGACTTTGTTCCGGCAACAAAATATTGTGCATTTAGTTGTTTCTGAGAACCACTGCGAAACTTTTTTTAGTTCTAAATTGATCTTTTCCTTTGTGCCAATCTAATTGTCTACCATCGCAATAATGGCTGCATATTATACATACATCAATGTTTTTGCAGTGGTTGATACTTTCGGTCAGACCTTTACATATAAAGAAAAGAAGAGAGGTCCTAAAATTGAGCCCTGGGGGACTCCAATACGCTCGTGCTGCTCAGAAGACGTGGTTCCCGATGCGAAATGTAATTGAAATTCGGTACAGTCAGGTGAAGTATTACATTAGGACAAACCAACTGGAACAAACTGCCGAGGTGCGCAGTAGATAGCCCGAATGTTCAAACGTTTCTTGCTAATTTGAGAGCCTTCAGTGTTTGAATTTTGTAGTGTGTTTGTTTTATATGTACACTCTTTGTCAAAAGTAACGAGGCTCCATGGTTTGCTTTTCATTCGTATAACAGAGCCCTCACGGCTTCCCTAAAGATCAAAAAGTTCTTTGATGGTGAGAAGAGGGGTTCTTCTTACCATACAGAGATTTAGAGCTTGAGGGCTGGCATAATAGCTTTAATATACGACTGAGAAGGAAAAAAACGTGCAGCCTGGTTACTTTTGACAAAGACTGTACGTGTATACTGTCATGTGCACACGATCGTATCATGTGTCTGTGTATGTAAGTGTATTTGTATTTTATGGTATTTCATTGTGATATTTGGTGCTCACCCCTGCTCGGAGTCAAAGCAACTCTGCAGCATTAATAAATAACAACAACAACAACAACAACAACAACAACAACAACAACAACAACAACAACAACAACAACAACAACAACAACAACAACAACAACAACAACAACAACAACAACAACAATAATAATAATAATAATAATAATAATAATAATAATAATAATAATAATAATAACAACAACAACAACAACAACAACCTTTTTGCTAGCGATCACTGGAGTCTAGTCGTATCTGTCCTCGCTTCGGCGAGCGCGGCTTCGGCCGCTTATCTGTTTTTTCGGCAGCGTCCGCTCCGCCGGACGCAGTTGTTGCTGCGACGCGCGTCTTTTCTTTCCCTTTTCTCTTTCCTCTGATCTCTTAACTCTCCTCTATCTGCACGTGGCAGCGGTGGTGGCTTGGCTCGAGCCAGTAGGCAGGCCCGTGCAATTTCCATTTCATCGTTCTCTCAGTCACAACAACAACAGCAACAACAACTGGAGAAAAATTTCAGTCTACTGCCACGGAAGCATTGGCATCATAATTTTTCAAGTAGAATTTTGTGATCAGCAGTATCAAAAGCTTTTTTGAAGTCAAGAAGTACTGCAGCCGCCAGTTCATCACTGTTCAGTGCCGAGTTGACAGCTTGTGTTTAAGTGAGGACAGCAGATGAAGTGGAGTAGTTGAGCCGGAACCCATTCTGTTGCGGACACAGGATACGATACTTATGAGGAAACTCGCAAACACGGACAAAAACATTTTTTTCAGAAATACTGTTGACAGGACTCAAAACATGCATGGTATGTAGCTGAACGGATGTGAGAGATCAGCATCTTTAAATATTGGAATTATTTTAGCAAGTTTCAGCGGCAACGGGTCCGTTGAATTGCGTAAGGAGTGATTGAATAGATTACAGAGGATGACACTGAGAATATCAGTTATTTTTGATTAGGCGTACAGGGTTACCATACGGCCCATTAACATTGCTGACGGACATATTTGAAATGGTCGATACAATTTCCTGTAGCTCTACTTCGTACATCGCGAACGTGTTGACGGTGCTGCTTGGTAGATGTTAATGGTTGTGTTAGTTCGGGGCGTGGGAGCCCCGCATGCGAGCAACCTCTTCACACAGTTGCTGGGTGGAGACTGGAGGTTTATTGCAGCAGAGGGAGAGAGAGAGAGAGGGAGAGTGTGCAAGAAAGCACTTCCGCTGCTGTGGGAGCGCGGATGGTCACGGCATGGTGCCAGTCAGGGGGAATGGGGGAATGAGTTAGTCGACGGGGCTGTAGGGATCAGATGTCGTCGGGGAAGACGCCTGCTAGCTTTTGTGGGAGCGGCCGGCCCGCGCTTGTTTCTGGGAAGCGGGCGGCGAGTATGCGCGCAGGAGGCAAGGGCTGCTGGAGCGGCCTTGCGTCGCTTGGTCGACGAACACGACGTCTAGACCGGGGCGACGCACATTACGAGTGCGCCCTATCATCCAGCGACTAATGGGCAAGCCGAAAGAATGGTTTTCGAGACGAAGCAGGCTTTGGCCAAGGACCAGTTTGGAACATTCGCGTGCCGAATGGCTCGATTTCTGCTCAAGCAGCACACAACGATTACAGCGACGTCGGGCAGAACGCCAGCCGCACTCATGTTCGGTCGCGAGCTCACAACGGCACTCACACGCATTCAGCCACGACCTGCTGAGAAAGCGACCTCTGACCACACAGTGGCTAATTCGCTGAGAGGAGTGCACGTAGGACAACGGCCCGTCCTTTGTTTCTACGGAAATTGAAAATTTCCTAAAGAAGAACGGTTCGTCGGCACCTGGATCACATTAAGCCCGGTGCAGCAGCCTACCCGACGGATGTTGTGAAGGTAAAGGATGCGCAATCAAAGGACGAACCACGAAGAAAGACACAGGGACACACACAAGCGCTTGTGTGTGTCCCTGTGTCTTTCTTCGTGGTTCGTCCTTTGATTGCGCATCCTTTACCTTCACAACATCATGTACCAACTAGGCCCTACCCAAGTTTTGTTGAAGTACCCGACGGATGATCCGCCGCCAGACCATCCGACGAACGGACCAGCAGCAAGTGAACAATACACTGTGCCGGCTCCGTACGTGATCACGCTGCCAACGGAAACTTCGGCTGCGCTCGATCTGCCTACAGCGCCTCCTCCGAACATGAAGAACCGGCGGCCAGTCTGGACGACCGTGCGACGCAACCTTGCGGAGACCAACCCAACGGGTCCATGCAACAGCAAGCGCTAAGACCCCAGCGTGAACGGCGCCCACCCGACCGATACGGTGACCACAGCTAAGGAGGAAGGGATGTCGTGTTCGTCGACCAAGCGATGCAAGGCCGCTCCAGCAGCCCTTGCCTCCTCCGCGCATACTCGCCGCCCGCTTCCAATCAGGAGGTGGTGCCTTGGGTGGCGCTCTTTGATGCTGGCAGCAAGCCGCACACCTTCTGACCAGGTTCTCGATGTCTTTGTCGACACCGGGCCACCAGAAATAGCTCCGAGCGCATGCCTTCATAGCAACTATACCCCTGTGACCAGAGTGTGCCGCGCCGAGCACGTCTTTCCCCGCTTTCGCCGGAACGACCAGTCTGATACCTCTAAGAAGGCAACCTTCTTGTAGCGAAAGCTCAGGTCCAAGTTTAGTGAACGCCGAAAACCCCTGTTTTGGCAATCTGTGCAGCTCTCCAATAGCGTGCAGGGAATTAACCAGGTAGCTGAGCCAAGTCAAGAGCTCCGGGAGGTTCTCGCACACCATCCTGATGTATTCAAGGAAGACATCGACGGCTACGTGGGACCTTTGGTTCATTTGGACTTGGAAGAAGGCGCAAAGCCGAAGTTCTGTAAGGCACGTCCAGTACCTCTAGCCTGCCAAGAGCCAATGGAGGAAGAGCTCGACCGTCTGCAAAAGCAAGGCATCCTGGAGCCGACGCAACATGCCGTGATGGCCACACCTTTAGTGTGGGTGCACAAAAGGGACGGGACATTTCGCGTTTGCGGCGACTACAGGAGCACTGTAAACGCAGTGGTCAAGAAGACGGCGTACCCGCTACCCACAACCGCGGAAGTATTCGCAAAGTTGCGGGGTGGCACTATCTTCTCAACGCTTGACCTCTACCAGGCCTATCAGCAGCTAAAGGTCGACGAACACGACAGTAGAAACAGCTTGTTCGTGTGGTTCTGAAAGCGTTTTGCTAAGAATATGTATATGCTATTGAAAAAAAAAGTATTAAACGTTCCAGCTTTTTTTGGTCGTTAGCACTTTCTTGAAGAATCCGCTTTTTATTATCGGTGCTCTTGTCTTGCTTTATAATCTTGCAGATTTCGTTAGTGTCCCGTTCTGCCTGCTGTATAAGGCTCGCATAATGTTGCTTTTTCCTTGTTCTTACGGCGGAGACGGATTTCAAGACGAAGGAAAAATTAAATTAGGAAGGAACGCCTCTTTATATTAGTCAGAAAAAAGTCAGAAAAAAGTCCGAAAATTCCTCAAGAAGAGAGAAAAAACAGGAAGTATACAAAATGCGTTTCATCCATAAGAGTGACTGTGTAGGCCGACAACCAGCACAGGATAGTGATGATAGCGAAAGAAAAGATAGCCAAGGCACGAATTCATAGCGAATCACTATCTTGCAGGAACAGCCTAATGGACATGCAGGATTCAGGAAGCAGTGACACATTCTCAATACTACCACGCACGGCACAAATCGTAACACACGTTTTTGTAAGAAACTTATTGATGGCCATTAGTACAGCGCTCTGATTATCCATGCTGCATGATGTCAGTCGTTTGTGTTAAAACTGTATAAAAAATAAATAAGCCCGGAATCATCAAGCCGGCTCGACATGAGATCTGCGTGAGATTAGTCGCCACTCTCGCTGACACATCGCGGTGAGGTCCTAGCCATGGACTGAAATGTAGAGCACCAACTTCGTGTACGCACAGGTAGACAAAACTTTGTCCTTTTAGTCCTAGAGCTTTCTGCGTCCGGAAGTCATCGGAAAGCTTTCCCATAACGATAAGACAAGTCATGAGACAAAGGAAGGGGACCCTGTTATTTCTTTTTTCGGCGGTAGAAAACTGACGGCGGTCCAGAGGTTTGCACTCACAGAAATGCGAGGACAAAGGACCGCGGCGGTGGCTCTAGTGAGGACAGAGCGATCCGGCACGCAGCAATTAGTTAATCGCGCATGCCAGTCGCCCGCTTTCCCAGCGCATTCCAGCGGCAGCCGCCAATCGATGAAAGGTCTCGCCCTGCTGCACGCGGACAAGGCCTTGACTTGGCTGAGCTTCAGTTGGCCGTGAGGCCGTTACCGTCAGCCCATTCCTGCGACGTTTTCGGCCAAGTCGATAACTCTCGCAGCGGTCACTTCCGTTTCCCACTCAGTGGCACCGACTGGAGAGGGCGCAGCCCACGTTGACGTGGGGAGAGAGGGCTTTAAGAAAAGGCACGATGGCTGTCTTCCTCTGAGTGGACACCTGAACTGCGCCCTTTCGGAGGGAAGGAAGGCAGTGAAGAGGAGTGGCTGGAGCAAATACGCACTCTCCTGCCATCGCCGCAGCAATGCCAGCCGTATACCGGTTGCAAAGGAGCGATCAAGCAAGGTATAAATGTGATAGAAGTGCCCTAGACGGGCTCTACTTCATTTACGAGCCCTCTGCGACGTAAGCATGATGCACTGGCGCTGCTGTTGCCGAGGGGAGGTGTAACAGCTTGGGGTACGACTCATGCATCAAAACAAAAATGCTAAAAATAGTTTGTTAGTTTCACATTGGGCCTATGAGGTCATTCCTTCTTTAATAAAAGCAGCAAACATCCCTGAATACGAGATTAAAGCATGGGTCGTCATTTAGAAGCCAATGTATATTTAATATAGTCCAATATGTGCGTGCCAGAGAGGGAGGTAGTACTGGCCGGGAGCGTGGCCTATAAAAACTGATGTAAATAATATTTTCCTGAATTGTTTTCTTCTTTCACAGTGCAGTTAAGAAGGTTGTGCCGCTCATTAAGAACTGGTAACTACGTTTAAAAATAGTACGAAAGAGTATGCAACGTCATTTCTAAGTTATCTTTTTCAAACATCACGGTCAATGTGTGTTGTGGTGGAGGACACACCCCCCGCAGTGTCTAGGCACTTGGAGAGCAGTGTATTTCTCCGAGTCGCAGAAGCTTCTCATGTAGTACGAGATGCTCCATCTGCTCGCAAATGCAGTCGTTCGATCTAGACAGCCTAGGCCTACATGAAAGGCAGTCCTCAAACGGCATGTTCAGTGAACCGTGCACAGCAGCAGACGACGCCACAGACGATACATCCGCCTGCTTCCTGTTACCGCGAGCGCCCTCTATGCACAAGTTTTATCAACGTTATCAGAGGGAAAGCTGGCTCTGAGACAGTTCATCCACCAGAGAGAGGCGTAGCAACGCTAGGAAGTTGAGATTTCGTATTTGGCTTGCCATTAGTAGGGCGTAAAACGTAAATTCAGCGTTATTTACACTCTTCTCGATGCAAACTAGAGAGGAATGGTGTCGAAATTTTCATAACAGCCTAACACTTGCCTTAAATTTATTGAAGTGAAAAATGCTCTATTGAAACAATGTTACCTGCAAGAAGATGAGAGCACTGCGGCGCAGCTACCGACTGAGAGGCAGCAGAATCAACGCTTTCGGCCCAACACTACCCAAGCTAAATACGTGACCTCGTTTTCCCGGAATTGCCGCGGTGGATGAAGTGTTGATTATCAAACTTACATAGACAGTAGCGGCAGTGTTCCCTCTAGTTATTTTAGAAACTATATGCCTCTATGTTCGTAAACATTGCTTTAGTCCTCCTGGGCGGGAGGAGGCGCCCGTTGATATCGAATGCGCAACTGGGTTCGGGCGCCGTATGTGTCGATCCCAACACACACAAGTGTGAGATTCTGAAAACTTAATTTCTATACATTCGGCTCACGGCTCGCTGGAGCTTATCTCATTCGCTGTTTTGATTGAGCTTTGCACCGTTCATTATCACGATTGATCGACGCTTAATAATCAGCCATAAGCGCAGTGCTCTGAAGTAGAATACTTGAGAGTTCATTTATGAAAATTCAACGGTGCATAGTAAACCAGTTTATAGCTAGTTCCAACGCTCGTTAGGCTAGGTAAAGTTATGGCTCAGTCGAGATCTTTCACTGAAACAGGAAGACTTTATTGGAGCAGCCCTTTCGCGAAAAAAAAATGTAATACTACACAGGATATTGCAGCGTATACCAGTTATCGCGCTCCCGTTTATTAGCATGCTCTTCTTCCGATCGGGCTTCACCCACGGCAACTCCTTTGATGAGCCCGCTTAGACGGCTACTGGTTGAGTGGCGATTAGAAGCTCCCGCTGTCAATGTAAATAAAATCTAAATCTTTCTTGAAAACCATCCCTAGCTTCCCGCATTACACGGCGCCGTCATCGTTTACTACATGGCCAATGGAAGAGGATGGTGTTGAAAGACAAAATTTTATGATAATATTTGTTTCAAAATAACTAAATAATCATAATACCAATGTGAAACGTGTATTCCCTGAAGCAGCGATATAAGACATAGACAAACACAATTATGCAGGTCGGCGGCAGGAAGCTTTCATTGTTGTCGAACAACTCGCGATCGAGATAAATTTATTGGAAACACTGTGGCGCGTGCACTGCGAAGCAGCACTGCTTGTTCGTTAAACGCGGCCTGAATTCACGATGCGCCTCAGCGAGAGGCGGAAATTGGAAGTCTGACGACTAGTTGGGGTTCTCACTTCGAGGCTTCGTTCGAGGTGTCGGCTTTTGAGCTGGCATCCGGCTTACGAGAGGATTCAGCTCAGACTTCAGCTGAGGTCTGAGCCCCGCATAAGACGACAGACATCTTTCCGGCAGCGAGAGGCGCCGTTCAAAGTTTGCGCAGAATACCAGCCAATCAGTGCAATGGGCTTTTTTCTGATACTCGAACTCAGGCAATAGGCCCCTTCCATATTTCCTTTAGCTGTCTTCTATACGTTGCATGTTTTCTTGAAAACATAACGGCGGTGGCTTTACTGGCTTTCAAGAAAGGGCTGAACATGCATGCTACTGTTTACACGTGCACGTGATGGTGTCAGGGGAATCATGTTTACATAGTAAACTTAATAAAACACGCGACTCATAACTATATACTTTGTTTTAAAAAAGTTTCTCCACCGCCGTTAGTACGGCAAGCTACATGATGTGAAGCTGGCCTCACATTTATGTAGGCGTTCGCTCCGTTTATCTTTCCGGCATGATTAAAAAGGGAGCCTTCTTATTTGATCAGATTGCCAGTGCCGGAGTTTGCTGCGCATGTCAGCTGTCGGGAGCCCTTGTTAGTTACGACGAGTATGAAAAAGAGAATTCGGGATGAAATAGGTATTCATACTGCTGCGCCAGAGGCAGCTCGTATGTGAGGACATCTTTAAAAAAATTGCTGATGGTTACGTTACTCCCTAATACGAAATTTGAGCGCAGCTCATCAGCTGTTTCAGCTTTTCGATAGACTGATGCAAAGAATGCGAGCAAGAGATGTATGTGCAATTACAGACAGCTTTTTATTTTTCAGACATATTCCTTCTTCAAGAAACACTCCACTAATAGTAAAGTTAGAGTTGAGAGAGATTACAATACAAAAGAATTATTGCACTACCACAAGAGAGAGAGGCAGACAAACAAAGCACAACTTAAACGGCGGCTCGGGCGGTCAACGCCTTAGTCGCTTTGGGACGTTAAACCCCATAAACCAACCAACCAATCAGCCTTTTTTATAGTTCTTTGTTGCTTACATATGGTCTATTAGGATGTTTTACGCATGCGCTTTGCATTGACCCTTTTCTCGTGCTTGGTTGCTTACGTGTGCTGATTTGCCACTGTTTTTATATTGTTTACACATAGCTCATGTACTAAAACATCGCATCCTTGTAAAAAATGCCACGTTGCAAAAAAAAAAAAAAAAGCGACGATAGTCTAGTACCCTCGCGCAGTGGCGAGCGACGCTGATCAGTTCGAGCCGCCGCGGGTTCGAATTCCAGTGGTGGATATCTATTTGATTTATTTTTATTTAATTATTTTACTTGGCTCAAACCACAAACACCGCAAGATCTTTCCCGGGATGTGCCCATCGGAATAGTACTTTCGCACTAATATTTCTCATTTAATTCTTTATTTGGTATGCGTTTTCGTTTTACCAGCTGAAACGTCCCACTAACAGTTTTCCGGCCTGTCCGGCACAGTATTTTCACCATTAACATTTGCAGCGCATAACTTTTGAACCGCGTGCATTTATCGCCAGACAACCAGAGACACTTAGCTACCGACTCCATTACTTTTTTACACGAATGAGCACAAAAAAAAGCGCGCGGCATACTTTGCTAAATAATACTTCCGAAGTACAATCCGCTGGCTTAGGAACACTCAAAAGACCCTCAAGAGCGTTCTTTAAAGGTGAAAAAAATAACTAAAATACATATTTAAAAAGTGTAATACTGCTGCAAAGCAACCAACGTAGCAAAAATTATTGCATAAGCTTTCTAATCCCCTTCCTGATTCTTCTTGCTTTTGCGATTCCTTACCGGTTGGTTCTTCAATAATTTGCGCGCTGATGAACCAGAGCATAGAAATACTGAGAAAAGTTTAGTGATCAACGAAAACCAAAGGAAAGGTTTTTGAGTAATAACTCGTGTAACGTTAGCCCAGCACACGCCCTAACTCTCATTTCCAAAATGGGAGCCTCAAAACGGAACAATTTTCGGGAGTTCATTTCTTGGCCTGTACCACGCACGCACGCGCACACTCAGGCATGCACAAAAGACACATCTCGAGATCGTTCCACCGACGGTCCAATATGCAGCGCTCTCCGAGCTTGCGGAATATTCTCCTCGAGATTACTGCAGTCTTAGACTCACTCTTTCACCTAAAGCAAAAAAAAAAATATTAAATTTTCAGGAGCCTAAAAAACGCCACGGCTTGCCAAAAGAAGATCGTCTTTCAAACTTTGTTCATCCCGTGCATAAGCAAACCTGGACACCGTTGTGTGTGCATTGCGCCACGTGATAGAGTTAGTGGTACGCAAAGGAACGAAATAACCCTTTCACCGACAGCGCGGGCTCGACTTAATTACTGCGACGTAATTACAGAGAAGGCTCGGCTACCTAACACGTACAGTGGTAGATGACTGTAACCCTGCAATGGTGCTGCGCAGTTTCCTTTCTGCGGCCGTGTTAATCTTCTAGTATTTGTCTCGTGTTTTTTTTTCCGGGACACCACCAGGCTTCTGGAATTATTTATAACGCCGCAGACGGCGGTCGTGTGACGAAACACATGTAGACCGCTCTACCCGCGAAGTTATTCCTTACGGAGTGCATGACAGTAATGCGCCAAATGAAGAAGACAAAGTAGTGGCATCCGAATGTGCGTCATTCCATGTCGCTCCAGTTCTACAGGTGTTGCGTAAAAGGTGTTTGCATGCATGTGCCCGAATAAAGCATACATACATACATACATACATACATACATACATACGTACGTACGTACGTACGTACGTACGTACGTACGTACGCACGTACGCACGCACGTACGCACGCACGCACGCACGCACGCGCGCGCGCGCGCACACACACACACGCGCACACACACACACACACACACACACACACACACACACACACACACACACACACACACGCGCACACGCGCACACGCGCACACGCGCACACGCGCACACGCACACACGCACACACGCACACACGCACACACACACACACACACACACACACACACACACACACACACACACACACACACACACACACACACACACACACACATGCGACCGTCCGGGAAGAAATCGATATGACCCGGTAGATATGCGAGCAAAAAGTAGGCTGATGAAACGTAAAAGAAATCAATACAACCACCTGAACCTCCATCGTTACCGGGTGCAGAGTTTCCATTTGCTACCTTGAAACAAAGTTGATTATGAAGAAAAAAAGAATTTACGGGCGATCAATTGGATTGATGCGGAGGAAATGCGAAAAAAAGCATGCTTCTTTCACTCTCCACTATATTCCACTACTGCTTCTGCTCCAATTCTGAGTTTATTGTCTTTCACTCCATAGTCTATTCCGACTCCGAGTACTCAACTACGAAAAATGCGCCACATAGATCGCGGCGAGGTCTTATACCATTACCGGCGCAGTGGCGCAGCGATTAAGCGAAGCAACACTGCTCTGGCAGGCGGCTGTTTCAAACAAAGCCACCGGCGGGGCTTGTGAGACAGAGGTTGCTCTTCCCGTGCAACGCGAGAAGGAATATCTCCCGCATGCTTCATTTTTGCACAGATAGTTCCTCGAGCGGCTGTATATTTCCCACGTAATCCTGCTGTTGTCTGCGTCATTTTCTTTCCAGTGATTTTCGTTTTAACGTGACATCGTTAGTATCCCCATGTCGGAAATGATTGGCCGGAGTTGGCCTAGGCGTCGGCGACCATTTGAAGCCGGAGCAACCGGCCGCTCCGGCAACCTAGGTCACGTGAGCTTGTGTCGGCATAACAACCTTCGCACCAGAATGTGGACAAACTGACCACCGTGGCAAGTGAGAGTTAAGTGAAGGATTGGTCGGGTGAGTTGGCTCGGGAAGAGCAACTGGTGTCTGTGGATGTAAAGTAGAGACCGACCGATTCTGCATATATCGATATCCAGCTGTTACCGGTTTTCGCACCATACCCTTAAGGCGGAGCTCAAGTGTCCACTCCAGTTTTTTTTCTGAGTGAGTCTTCGTCCTGCGTCTCCTTCCTCTCCCCTACAAGTTGAGAGGGGGTTGATAGAGGGGAAAGGGGAGATAAGGACGGTTGACAGGTGGAAAGAGGCAAATGCCCCTAAACACCACCTAGCATGTGGAGGCTTCACACAGGCGCCGACGCGGTCGAACAGTGTTTGCCTTCATGGCACTTCCTTCCTTGCTTTGGAAGACAAAGCACTGGACGGAACCACCGTGTGTAAGAACCCTGCAAACGCGGCGTGTACGACATCTACTGCAGTCTTCCGGCACTCCGCGGCCTACCCTATCGTCCTCGCGGGCAGCCATCGCTCTGTTTCCGGAGCACGTGATGCCCTTGCACCAATAAGATCGATCACGCCATCCATGCTTCTTTCGGTGGCGGAGAACGCGAATACAACTCGCACACGCAACCAACCCGTACAGCGGACGAGCGCAAGGCTCTCACGGCCGGGGCGAGCAGCAGGAGTTGGAAGGCCGGCCGACTGCAAGAGCAGAGCGGGGCAACTTCCGACAGCGCTCCATCAAACTGGCATCTCGCGCGCCGAGCCAGTGCATGTTTGCCTCGAGCGCCATCAATAATCTATCCGCCCTCTCCAGGCCAAAAAGGGGACGCCATGCCACGTGGGGGCAGATGGGGAGAGGGAAGGAAGGCAGGGGAGAAGGGAAAAGAGGTAGGGAAGAAAGGTATACGAGCGCACGCCGAAAGCGGGCGCGTAATGAAGCCCACGAGGTCGCTGCCATTGGGAAGAAGAGCGTCAGGCACGCTCCAGTGCATGCGGGCAAGCAGAGGGACCCACGCAGAGTGGCGGTGAAGAACAAAAAATATATACAGTGAACGGCGCGCTTTCTAAAAACGTCCGCACTGAGCTGAGTGGCTCGCTAGCTGGCTAGCTGCCTGGATAGCTCCCTAGTGCGCACGTGTCTGCGAGTGAACGTCTAGCCGGCAAACACAGTTCTCTGAATTCGCGAGGCCGACTCGGTTTGCATAAAGATCCAACGTATGTAGCCGCCACCGCGTCGCGGGAAATATTTTGCGCAAAGTGGGCTCACTTCGGAAAAGGAAACAAAATAAGAACAAAGCCCCCGTGGAGCGTAAAGAACGCCAGAAACTTTGCTACGCCGCGGCTGGCTTTTCTTTTTGAAAAAAAAAAAAAAAAAAAACCTTCGCAGACGCAAAACCCACGCTGTTTTCGCTTTTACGTTCAAAGTGGTCCGCAGCTATGCACTAAGCGGGGGAAAGTTTTTCCCGCGTTTGTCAGGTGCGCGTCCTAGGTTGCCGCTATGCACGGCTCCAAATGCAAATGGAGTGGTGCTTGCGAGGTTCGAGATTTGTTTACTTTTTTGTTAAACAGATGAAGAGAGCACGTCGAGCGGTAAAATAAGCGTTGTGAAGCACGTTGATGCGATAAACATGTTCTTTAGCCTCCGAGATGCTTGTTTCTTTTTTGGCATTGCGTTCCAAGACTTAGTACGCTTTTAGCTCAGCAGCAACGTAACTGATGAAAAATAATTCTGAAGAAATATTAACGAAGGATTGAAAACAATATTTAGTAGTCGTAATTGTACGACTTCGAAACAATTGCCATGAAACAGAAACACCCCAAAACAAGACAAAAATTGCGATCATTAGGGCGGAAAGTTTCAGACCAAGTTTTTTTCGAAAGTGGTATATGTGTGCCTAACTATTTCCTCGAGTAAAGGAAGGCCTGGCGCCAGAAAAAAAGAAGCACTAAAGTACTCCGTCGAAGTGATGTAAAAATTTTAACGCCAGTCGTGACTTTCCAGGGCCAAATGAGGCTTCTTTCCAGCCCGAACTCTCTCTCCCCCCCCCCCCCCCCCCCCCCATCTCTGTTCTTAAATTTTTCAGCGAACGAATGGCCCTCTGCTCATTACACTCCTTGTTTCCTGCGCGGAGTATAGTTCGAAAGATCAAAACCGGCTCACAGCGTGACGAAGAAATAAACTCAACGTCTCACACTCACGTACCGACCGCGTAGGGCAAAAGTAAAAAAGGACAGTAACACCCCTTTCTGGAAATTAAAAACTGTCTTCGACCGGGATCTAGCAACGGGTCTTCCCCGGCGGACAAACTCGCTCAGCACAGCCATTAATTCACTGGAACGTCCGACGTAAAAAAAAATAAGAAAAAGGGAAGGCGGAAATTGAGAAAGAGAGGAAGGCAAAAGACGGGCGGATGCGAGTGAAGGAACTTCCGACATGTAAAGCGCGCCGTCTAAAAGAATCTCCGAGGTGGAAAAAAAAGGGATAAACCTAAAACAGAGACGAGATCGAAACAAGTACGAAAGGTCAACGTGACACAAGGCTAAAACCGGGAGACGAAGTAATTTCTGGTTCCAGACTTCAAGAAGAAGGAAGGCAAAGAGGGCACATCTTTGGGGGGGAAAGGGGAAAGCCGGGGGGGGGGGGCCCTGGCGAGCAGAGGCCAGATTTCCCGAGAGACGACACGTTTCTTCGAGGCACCTTCCCGTGCTTCTCGCGGCGTCGGCACCGCTCGGGCCTACTGCTACAGCGAGCCAGCTCGGCCAAGTGGCGAGGAGCGTTCGGCTACCGTCCGCCAACCAGCTCGGCTTGGTGCGCGCACGCTCACTGCGCCAAGCTGCCGGTGAAAATCTTGTTCCCTTCGTTGTCGCCGTCGTTAATTACCGCGGAAAAGAGGTGCCGCCGGGCCCCCTTTCCCTCCGGACAGGAGCGTCGTGCCTCTACTCTCCCTAAACGGGGAAAAGGTCTCGCTGGTGTAGGGAACCCTGAGGGAGAGACGGGCGGCGAGCGAGGCGTGTCTTGTTACCTAGGGCCGGTTACTACAAGCAGAACGTGGCACGTAGCGCGCTCCTTGGCCCGCAGTCTCGCTCGCTTGCCTTCGAGCACCGCAACCGGATCATTTATTCGCGTCTGATCGTGTTAAGCGGACGCATGCGCCTCCCTTCAGAACCCCCCTTTCTTCCCCACCGCACGCCCTTCGTCGTCGTTCCTTCTTCCCTCTTCCCGTGCCGTCTTCTTTTTCTAGGCTCCTTTATTCCTGTCTCACCGTCGAAGTTCTCTTTTCTGAAGCCAAATGGGACAAGCGAAGCTGGCAGGCCATAAACGAGCGCGGGCAGGAGGCGTTTAATTGGGACGACGTATGAGAGCGACGTCAAGCTCTTTTTTGGTGGTAGCCCGCCGCTCTCTTACGCGAGGCATGGTCGGGAATTCGAGGGTTGAAAGGAACGCTTTGAAGAACGCGTTTCGCACGTGACTGAATTCAAACTGAAGTACGCGAACGTCCTCTAATTTTGCGAATGTTCCAGTTAAGATTGTGGTTTCTTCAGTGAGAGGTCGCACACGTGCTGGTTAAAGAGCGTGGCGGCACGCCTGCACGTGGCGTAGCTGGATTTGACGGAGCAAAATAAGATAATAAAAGCTAAACTAGAATCAGTTAATGTTTCTTTTTGTTGTCGCTTTGCTGCGCATTCAAACTGCCCTGAAACTTAAAGAGTTCTCTCTTGCTCCATATCTGTCTAGCGCTTTCCATCTACTTGAGAACAAAGTACTAATGACTGGTTGCGACGGCGTGGTGCTTTAGAGCACCACTAGACTAAGCAGCACGCCCAAAGAAAAGCTGAAAACAGACTGTTCGAGCTTAACGGACGCGCTTTGCTAAATTACTGATCTCCACTAGGTGGCTGGATGGCGCACTCCTATTTTCCCCGAGGCGAGTGCGCGTGAAGTCGTCTGGATGTAGACGGCTTGTCCCGGAAGTCGGACGTCTGCTGCGCTTTTCAGTGCAAAAGGCCCCATCTTTCGTCTTTTCCTTAGTTTTTTTTTTTAATGCGATGTTTATTGCCTCAGGGCATTAGTTGTGTTCGCGTGATATATGCTGCTATAACAAAGGAATAAGAAAGCTGAATGTGAGAAATGAGAGAATCGTTTGGTAAACACTGTTATGTCAAAGAAACGGAAGAAAACAGCCATACAGATTTCACTTTGCCGTGGTAAAGGGGTGTGTATACAATACACTCTTTCTTGTCTTCAGAGTGTAAATGAGCACTAGCGGAATGACAACGACGTTAACGTCATATTAAAGACGAATTTTCGCTTATCCAAGAAAGGCAAACGACGGCGGAAATCTGGACACACGTTCCTTGAACGGCGGCTCGATTAAGTTTACAGCGGTAGTTTTCGAGATGCAGGGAGCCGATGTCTCGGGTCGACGACGTTGGTGGAATGTTTATTGCTTTATGAGGTCATTTATCCCCCCAGATGAGCTTTCGACCTAACTCCATAGCACAGTCGAGTTTATATAGCGCCACCTGCAAGACGCACGATAAATAGTTTTCGGGCTAATAATTAGCATATTTACAGCTGCAGCAAGCTAAGTCGAATGCAGCAAGCATCCCGATTAATTCAGGCATAGTACTATATAATAGTAGAGCAGACCTTATCCTGCGTTTTTCTTTTCGGCCATTTCTCGCTCTAACAAAGCGCTAACAAAGAGGGTTCAGCTTAAGTTAAGTATAACGCAGCGAGCCATGGGAAAGAAAAATGATAGGTGTAGCGTTAAGAGATCGGAAGCGGGCGGAGTGGGTGAGAGAAAAAACGCGGGTTAACGACATCCTAGTTGAAATCAAAAGGAAGAAGTGGGCTTCGGCAAGGCACGTAATGCGAAGGCAAGATAACCGCTGGTCCTGGGGTAACGGAGTGGATACCAAGAGAAGGCAAGCGTAGCAGGGGGCGGCAGAAAGTTAGGTGGGCGGATGAGATTAAGAAATTTGCGGGAATATGGTGGCCGCAACTGGCGAAGGACAGGATAAATTGGAGAGACATGGGAGAGGCCTTTGCCCTGCAGTGGGCGTAGTCAGGCTGATGATGATGATGATGATTTCTCGCGCGCTGTACATATCTAAAAAGGCATTGGTAAAAAAACCAATTTACCAATTTACCAATGCAAGCGACACAGCAATGATCGTTCTCCTCAGTCGTTTTTTTTTTGCGCTGTGCAGCTGTAAACATGCTAATTACTAGCTCGAAAGTTATTTATCGTACTTTTTGCAGGTGTTGCTATATAAACAAAGCCAGTTATATAATGAGTACGGCATAAGGCAGCGGTGAAGAATGAGACGGCGTGAAGAGCACACTTGTATCGCGAAAAGAATCCCAGAAGAGAGAGACAGAGACGGAAGAGCATGGAGGTAAATTGGTAAATTGGTTTTTGAGGAAAGGAAATGGCACAGTATCTGTCTCACATATCTCGGCGGACACCTGAACCACGCCGTAAGGTAAGAGAGGGAGGTAGGAGTGAATGAAGAAAGCATAGAGGAAGGTTTTTAATGTTGATTAATGCGTCCAGTTGGGCGTGATGGTACATATTTTTCAGGACGACAAGGGCTCAACGTCCGTCCTTGTCGTCTCATCTTTGTCCACGTCCTTTTTGCGCTGTTTTTTCTGAAAGTCGGTACTGTTGTCTACAAGGGCTTTAACGAAGGAATCAGAACGTCGAGCAGGTGATCGGACAGTGCATAGAACGCGACTGGAGCTCGGGAAGAAGCGGTGACCGCGTTATAGCACAATAGGAAGCCCCAGCTAGGAAGCCCCGGCTTAAGATGATAGCATAAGAAGGTGATGACAGAACGATGACCTCGATCGTATATTGAATGTCTTGTATGGCAGCTCTAGCAGTACACGCCGATAACGGCTGAATGTGATGTGCGCTTGATCTGTGCAACGATATGCAAGAATGTGGCGTCTTCACTTTCCTCAAAAAGGAGCAAAATGTTGCGTCCATGACAGAGAGCGCAGCACCTATGCCGACAAGCACCACCACAGAAGCGCCCTCGACAGAAACTTCAATTAGGTTAGCGGTAGATAAATGAAGTCTTTGACACTTCGACGACCCTGCAGTTCTCGCCATAGAAGACGCGACTGCTAGTTTTACGTTTGAGTGGCAGTGAGATGGCTCCGCCTTGGAGCCATGGAGCGGCAACGCGGCGAAGGTGAAAGGTCGCCGGAGAAAGCGAAGAGGTCAAGGGGAGGCGACGGCTTAGGGGCTGCTCAGCAGGGGGTCAGTAGTAGTGACGCTGAGGAGGCCAGTACCTGGGAACTTCGGAAGACGTTCTGGAGCCGTGCACACGTCGACTGCAATACCGTGCCCTATGACTGGGCAATCCGCAAGAGTACCAGATCGGGCGATTGTTAGTTGTGTACCAAAATTTGCCTAATCGTGGAGGTGGTCAAATAAAAGCCGCCGGCGCTAGCGCAGGGCGTGAAGGTGAAGCGTAGCTAGGCGCCCTAAATTGTGCAGCGGCGTAGAATAGGTCAACGAGAAGCTGCAGTGTTGGGCTGATGCACGTGTGGAAAAGTTTCGGTGACCTGTTCTTGAATAATGCGGTGCATATAAGGGGCCAGGAGTGGTCGCAGATCTTGAGGGCGTGGCAGAAGGAACAGCTGTCGAGCAACTTCTTCACGGACGAATTCTTTGATGTGTTCTAGAAACCAGGAATGGTCAGCTGCAGCCATCGCAGCGGCAAGCGATTTGACGAAAGGGATGTGTTCGCGAGTCAGGACCATCTGCTTGCCTGGTACGTAGAAGCTCTAGCACAGGGTGACGAGCTCGGCGACGGTGGGCAGGTATCGCGCAGGTATATTCACTCCCATAGGTGAACATATGGCAGTTCACCTGCGTCCACATGTTGACGGCACCCTCGACATAACTTGTGAAGTTCTTGCCGACCTGCAGCGACCGCGCACACAAGCGTTGTTCGGTGCAGAGCTTCATGACAGCCTAACAGCTAAAGACGCCTGAGAAGTTGATAGCGAAGATGGATCAGGTTGTGATATCCGCCTTGTAGTTTCGGTACCACAAGTTAGCTACCCCAGTCAGGCATAAAATCACGTTATTATTGAGTTCAGTTTAAGTGTCTCATTTGTTATATGCGCTCACCCGCTCATAGGATGTGAACCTGTCCTCAACGTCATGATCCTCGTTTCCGGGGAAGATAGCGGGGTCCCGATGGCGGAGGAAACCTACAGAGATGGCGGCAAGGCCCACTTGCATGGCTTGGTGATTGGCGTCCTCAGGCATATCGCAAGAGCTGATAGCGTTTGGCTTCGTAGTTCCAGGGCTAGATGATTGTGCCTCGTACTTACACCAAACGTAAGACGACGGTTTATTGCAAGAA
Source organism: Amblyomma mixtum (assembly GCF_055824585.1). Classification (NCBI taxonomy): domain Eukaryota; kingdom Metazoa; phylum Arthropoda; class Arachnida; order Ixodida; family Ixodidae; genus Amblyomma; species Amblyomma mixtum. The sequence goes on from NC_143012.1 coordinate 321,098,474, forward strand.
CCTTGGGAAACGGAGGGAGTGGCGAAAGTCTGAGGTCAGCCAGTCCAAACGGGGTATCGCGCTGAGCGATGGCAGTGCGGCTCGCGCGTACGCCCGTCTTCACAATTGCCAGTAGCATCTGTCTTACATGGACCACTCCCCCTTTTCTTTTATAAAGCCCTGGCTGAATATACATAATTTCATTTCATTTTATTGCCTTAAAAACCACAGGGAAGGGGTATTATAGATAAGAAGTGGGGAGTACTGGGTTATATTGTTATGACATTTCATATATGTTTTTTGCACTTTCGGTGAACTTCGATGCAGCAATATAGCTTGGAAGTCCTTTCCAATCGGCAGCTGTTCGGGGAAAAAAACGAATTGGAAAAAAGTGACCGTGCGTGAGAAGGGACGGGCAACATTGATGACCGGTGCGGGGTCATATGCGTGGTGGGGGAAGAATGCATGGTGCGGCGTGCATGGGTCTGTTAAAAATAATGGAATAAAGATAGCCCTGCCGATGATCGTGATCTTTGCCTTGTCTCAATTCTTATGGAATTAAACGCTGTGATAAAGATGTCACAAAAAATGCGTTAAAGGAGGTTTCTAGCAAAATACCTGTCTGCTTCCAACTTTCTTCCCAGAAAGGCCTCTCTGTTCGATCGTGGTTGCATATATGTCTCCTTGTGTCTGCACACTGAAAATGAGTCTGAAAAGCCGAGAATGCTTCGTTCATCTCAAGAACAACCATTTGATAAAAAAAAAACAATAGATGACCATGTTTGATATAAATGGAGCAGCTTTACAAAAGCGGCGATCAAGACCAATAAAAGACTGAGTCTCCCTGAAAGCAGCCCAAAGCTCTTGTGATAAAGGCGTGGCCATTAATCTTGAGTCTGCTTGATGTCGAGTGCAGAGATAGGAATTATTAGCCGCGTCCGGAGATACCAAAGATTAATTTCGGTGGGTTTGGACAGTATCAAAACAAGTTCGCCTAAAGTAAGTCCCCAAACCTCGTAATTTTGTGGGGCTGACAAGAAGTGACGTTTATATCAGTTTTGCTCCTAGCTAGTGAAGGAAAATGTGCTCATATCTGTACTGGCATGCGCTACGACCGTTTAATATCAAGAATCCTCCAGATATGACGTCTGGTCTCGCTATGCAGCAAGCCATATCAGAATATGCATTACATCTGCGGAAGGCAGCATATGGCTCTAGAGAGGCCTTCGCACTTTTTATTAAAAGGTGGCTGGCGTCTCGTTTGGGCTAGTTTTATTTCATCCATGTATGGCTCCTTTTTTTTAATTTCTTTATTTCCTGGAGGCCTAAATGTGTACTTAGGATATAAATGAAATAAACAGACTATCAAGCCCAAATAATTCAAATTCAAATTCAAATTTATTTAGCATCAACAATGATGTTACAAAACTCGATGCTACGGTGTGCTAGCAAAAAGCCTGTAACGGCTTGACAAAGGCCAGCACCCCGTTCACAGAGAAGAACAATACAGCAGTGGACAAACAAAAAAGATAGCGATATAAAGAAAAGCAATATATATATATATATATATATATATATATATATATATATATATATATATATATATATATATATATATATATATATATATATATATATATATATATATATGGCGAGGGCTTTACATAATCATAAAAACATGTTAAGTGATCGGGTTAACATTGCGGGTTCATAATGGCGAGTGTTAATGTCTTGAGTAATTACACATACACTGATTGATAGATCATTTGGACGTGTTATCAGAAGAGTTAAGAGCGTGTGGTAGTGTGTACATCAGCATTTGGCGGCCATAGTTAGTACGGGTGTGAGGAATCTTCCATGTCTGACTGCTTCGTGTGCTATATGCTTTCGCAAATGGAGAGAGGGTCGCAAGGTTTACAAGGAAAGGGTCATTATTTAGATAAAAGGCATGATGACGTTTTAACAGAAGTGCATTGAACAGGTTCGGTAATGGTTGTAAACTAAGGTCATCAAAAAGAGGTTTTGTGTGTGCGTCATTGGGTTCATTTGAAATAATTCTTACAGCTTTTTTCTGCAGTCGATATATTTTGGACAAGTTTGTGTACGTTGTTGTGCCCCATATCAAGTAGCAATATGATAATGTGGATGCGAAAAGGGAGTTATACAAAAGTAATTTAATGTGCTTAGGCAGAAAGTAACGAAAACGTGCAAGAATACCAACTATTCGGGATAGTTTGGAGTGAACGAGGTCAGTGTGCGCGTTCCACTGCATATTCTCATGAAAAAGAACACCTAAGGTTTTTATTACTGGTACCACCTCTATCACTGAAAGACCAAGTTGCAGGACAATATTTGAATTAACCGGTTTATTTTTAGGGCGAAAAAGAACTGATTTTGTCTTCGAGACGTTTATAGTTAAGGGATTATTTAGACACCAAGTGTTCAATATATCAAGCGCTGCATTCGCTTTCTTTACAAGCGTCAGAAACAATCACTTATTTTTCCTGAAATATTCCAGGAATATTATGAGCATGCATGACTAAAAGGTACCTAAAAGGGGACTTCCGATTAGAACGTGATAGGAACCTAAATTCATTTCATGCCGCCACTGAAAACCTGAAGAATCCTCACACTGCCAGCAGAGGCCTTTGTTTCACTGCGAATTATTTGATTTTATGATTACTGAAGCGAAAGCTCCCCTACGGGACCTCGACCATCAATCGCGGACCATGTAGATTTGACCTTCAGCTGAGTTAGAGGTCAAACCATGAAAAAGTGAAAAATAAATTGAATCAATATCTATGACTGGGAGTCGAACCCGCGGTTGCGTGAATAGATCGCTTTGGAGAGCCGCTCAGCGAGACCACAAAAAAAAATTAGGAGGAACTTTAGCGGCTAAAGTGGTGAAAGGCGAAAGCCTGAGTGCTGCATTCTGCTATGCGATTGTTCACTTCATATTTTGTTGGTGCCATAATTAACTGCCAATTAATGACGCTTAAGCTTCGCCTTTAGGAGTGGAACGCGAGAGCGTGTTGTAGCGCTGCCATGGAGTCCAAGGAACGCCACCACCCGTTCGTCGCGATGCGTTGCACTTTGAACGCAACGCTTTTTGAGGAAAGCAAATGGGGCTGTAATTCTCTGTCATCTCGGTGGACACCTTAGCCGCACCGTAAGGAAGGGAGGAAGTGTGAGTGAAAGAAGAACGAGGGGCCGTAATGAAAAAAATGAAAATTGTATTTGAGGAAAGGAAATTACGCAGTAACTGTCTCACATGTTTCAGTAGACACTAGTCGAAAATTGTATTTGAGGAAAGGAAGTTGCGCAGTAACTGCCTCACATATTTCCGTGGACACCCGTCAAAATTCGCGCGCGGTGACGTCACGACAATTTGGGCCAATCTGAAACGCGGACAAATACGCCTTGCTCGTCGGTAAATTGTTTTTTGAGGAAAGGAAATGTATCTGTCTCTCATATCTCGGTGGACACCTAAACCTCGCCATAACGGGAAGGGAGGAAGATGGGAGTGAACGAAGACACCGTATTCACTAGACGCACCTTTGTTCACTCCAAACCATCGAGTCAATAAAGAAAAAAAAAAAGCTGGCATGGCGGAGTGGTAGCGTGCTCGACTCGCACTCCGGAGACCGGGGTTCGATTCCCAAGCTCAGCCGATTTCCTGCTCGGTTTTATTTATTTATGTGGTCTGACTAGAAAGGTTAATTATACTAACTGGTCAAGTAAGCAATTAACTAAACTCAGTCAAACTTACATGGGGCATCACTATACGATCCCTTTAATTGGTTGCATGGGTAGTAGTCAAAGTACAATTGGCCCCGTTTGAAATTCGCGCACTGTGACGTCACGACCGTTTCGACCAATTGAAAAGCGTGACATTTCTGTCGACAGCTCCTGCTTACAACGATGAGGCATTAAAGGCTTCCGCCTTAAAAAAGAAACCAGTAGGCTATCGCCGCAGACAACACGGCTCGTGTTCAACTGCACCACACTCTCGCGCTGTGCATTGGAGAGCGTCGTCTTCATCAACTTCCATCTGCTCCGCCCCGGCACTGCCTGCTCACCGTCGTATTCTGCGTGGCACAAATCCGTGATTTCGCTCCAATTCGAATGTAGTAAAAATTATCTGTAGTTTTTTGAACACGTTAACAAACGTCCACTAAATTTTAGGCTATATTCAAGAGTTTCGAACACGACACTTTTAAATTCCATTTACCAAAGTACAGCGAGTGTACGTGCTTCGCGAGAGGGGTACATCCTGCTCCCGAGGTTGTAGACGTCGTTACTCGATGCCTGAGTTTGGACCCCCTGGAATCAGTCAAGATGTGATGAAGTGATTGTGATCTTACTGCTATAACGTGCTTCGGTGCCATGATATTGCTTCGCTCATTGCCTATACGATCGTCATAAATCAAACTGAGACAAAACAAAAGATACCGGGGGCTGCTAGAGAGAACCCGAAGCTCAGGATTCAGCGATTTATGCTCACGTGTCCTTGCGGTTGTTGCCGTTGTATTGCGTTGTTTTCCTTCGTTCTTGTTGTTGATGGCAGTGGCGGTGCTTCTGGACAGCACAGCAACAGCTAGTTCTGTGGAACGGACGCCATACGAAGCGCCATTGTCGGTCACCGAACCGCGCTCAGCATTAGGCTGATGAAGAAACCAAACGCTCGTTTACGTGACTGTCTGGCCCATCCATCGCGCGAGTTGAGAGGACGAAGGGAACGGAGACAGCAAGCGCCGCCGTGGAAGAGACAATCTGGGCCTCGGGCGTGAAGAAGAGCAAACTACTGGAGGGACGTGGGAAGTCGCCAGATGTTGCCAATAATGCCCCCGAGATCTGGCGATCGTCCGAGCTCATCTCTCGACCTCCGCAGTGCGGTTTCCTTTGCGCGCTTGTCAAGCCTCGCGGTCATCGCTTCATGGGGCACCCAAGAGAAGATGGCACTATGTACTTCGCCAAATTTCTCTTCTGTCCACTGTTTTTTGTGTATCGTTTACTTCTTTTTATTTATTTATTTTTCATAATGTCTTCTCTTATGATATTGACCACACAGCTTATGACCGACATGAGTATACAGTTGCCCATGAAAGTTTTCAGAGCACAGAAATCAAGAAAAACCTGAATTTCTTTTTTCGCTCCATAGAGGTGCAGCCAGGAAATGATGAGTGCATTGTGCAGGTTGCGCACGGAGGTCCAAAGTTCACCCTTCAGTTAGTGGCTCCATGCTTAGACTCCCAGCAGTTCAGCTTTCCTGCAATTTTCACGTTATGAAAACTTTTGCAGGTACCTGCACAGGCATACAGACTACCTCTTCAAATAAAACAGTGATTGCAGCTTTTATTAAATCGTTTTGCGCCTTTATTTTCTCCCTAAGGTAAAACTAAGCGACAAGCATACGCCCGACAACTCAACGAACCGTATCTCTGAGGCCATTTCTTTCAAGTGCATACTGGTACGCTCCGACATTAAAGGGCAACTGAAGAGGTTCCAGAGTAAGACGAGATTAAAGAGGTTGAATATGCTGAACTTCCAGGTAAAGCTTCATCTTTTTTGCCTATCGTTTGAATGAAGAATTAATCACCGATTATTTAAAACCACAACAGCTTTCAAGCTGCTTCGCAGCACACAGAGGCGGGGGGGGGGGGGGGGAGGGGGGGGGTGTATGATGACGCCATCTGCGGTGCCGGTACATTTCCGACGCATAAACTTTCAATTTCAAGGAACAAAACCAACGCCAGTGAAGGTAAAACCCGTGGAGTGTTCTTTGGCGGCATTCTACTACGCACGACCGGATGTGGGCGCAGGACGCGGAAACCTGTAATCTCATCTTCTGTGACGTCATCGCCGATGTTTCCAGCACTGCTCCAATGCTGTGAGCAGAAATCTTCGATTTAATATTCGATTAAGTCACTATTTTAAATGCTAGCACGAAAAAACTTGCAATAATTGCATACATTCCTACATAGATTTTAATGCTAGAATATCGTTAAATTCCGAAAAAAGAAAGATGCCCAGCTGTCCTCTCAGCGCAGATAGGCCTTATGGCTTTTGCGTTATTGAGAACGTAGGTGTTTACTTACAGCTTTATGCCCCAAAATGCAGCCAGATTCTAGTAGCAAATTTTGTAAGATGCATTAATGTATTTTCTTGATAATTATCAACGTAACAGGGTTCTTGTTTACGCTCGAGTCTGAAACGCTGCTTAACAATCTGTGCACGACAATAAAATTCTCGTCATCTTAAAATCTAAGCACGCAGGTGCGCGGTTACTTCAACTTATAATATACCCCAAAATGCGGTGCTTATTATCGAAGAAATGATGAATCGACAAAATTCGCGAAATTCTTGGATCTCACATAGTCTGGCAAGTGACCTGAGTGTTGCTAATACTGGAGTCATAGCTTTGAAAAAAACGTGTAGTGGGCAGTTTCTGTATTTATTGGGTTGAGTGTATCGACAGCTGATCACAGTGTTTCTTGCTTCTAAACCGTAAGAGTGACGCTCACATCGGGTAAGATAGCGGAGTATACACTGACAGGCACTTTAGTATTTTGAAAGCTCGTATATTACCGACACAACCTAAATTTAGAAAAAGCTAGGGCACGGGGACAGGTTTTCGCTGCTTATATTTTCACTGGAGTGTCTTCATTTTGCACAGCAGCGCCATGCTCCAGCTCGAGTATCTCTGGCGGTACTGCACTCCAACCCTCGCTCACTCGCTGCGAACGGCTCGCTTTTTTTCCCTAGAGGCGCCGGTCACCCATGGAGCCCCACGGGAGTACTTGTCTAATCCCTGCTCAGTTCCGGTACTAATCCCTGATCAATCAACAAAATAATACTAGCAGCGCATGGCCCCCCGTGTTGCCACGGACTGGGTCGTTACAGTCACTCCATTTGAACTATGATGCTGCACACGATAAGAGAAAAACAAAAACGTTCTAAATTGATCGTTTTTGCAATGGTCTCGTTCTTGCGGTTTGCTTCCAAACGCTGAAGCAAGCGTCGCGAGGATAAACCTTGGTAACATGAAGCCACACTGGAGCAATACGGGCGTAATTTTGCCTCATAAATTAAGATACAAAGTTCTGTTGTCATTTGTAGCCACTCATTCAGAATTGTGTTCTGGACCACTAGCCTGCAGCCTCAAACGCTGCTTCAAATTCTGTGGTGCTGTGTTATGGTATGGTATGGTATGGTATGGTATGGCGTGGTATAGTATGGCATGGTATGGTATGGTATGGTATGGTATGGTATGGTATGGTATGGTATGGTATGGTATGGTAGGGCATGGTAGGGTATGGTAGGGTATGGTAGGGTATGGTAGGGTATGGTAGGGTATGGTAGGGTATGGTAGGGTATGGTAGGGTATGGTAGGGTATGGTATGGCATGTGGGTTTTAACGTTCCAAAGCTCCACATCGTCTATGAGAGGCGCCATAGCAGGGGCCCCGAATTAATTTTCACCATCTGGGGTTTTTAACGTGCACTGACATTGCATGACGGCTCTGGCAGGAAGTGCCTTTTATAAAACATATCTTTGCTTTATTTCTTTTTTTGATTGAAATGTTGCTTCTTTTCGTGGCAATTTAATATTCGGCATATGCGATGATGTCTTTGAGTTTTGCTTAGCACGTCGGTACGACACTTGTCTTCGACTTCGCTTTGAACGTGAATGGTCGAGTGTTGACAGGAATCCAAACCTTGTTTGTACGCTCACAGCGACACATTTCCAAATCCAAATGCAGCTGCCGCGATTAGGGACAACGGGAAGGAGAGCGGCCAGAGACAGATAGAGAAAAAGCGTCTTCTAACCAATTACGTAGTTGTGCGAAGGTCGGCTAATGCAGTGACGTACATTGGTTCTAGTGTACGAACGCCCCTAAGTTTCTGCAAAGAGTTTACATCTTCTGCTGTAAAAGAAAACATTCAGAGAACCTGCAGTGTTCCCGGAATATCACCCGTACAACAGTGACTGCCCCGTGCACGTATTTCTAGTGTAAAGTAACTTGATAGACACCGAGGAAGGCCATGTACTTTCAGCTTGCCAAGCCGGCGACTAGCCGGAAGCAAGGGTAAACTACAGCGCTTGACTAAATATACGCCAGACACTACCGCCACCAAGTCATAAATATGAATAACTTGACGTCAAATACGGCGAGGAGACGCATTATAATACGTGTGAGGCACGTGTACAGACCAAAATAAACATTTGTACCTTCCAGGTCCTGCCTCACGACGACAGGAAGAGGCTCTCTCTGTCTTCTCGTCACTGCATGAAGGGTGACGTTATAAAACAGATATAAAGGCGCAATAATTGCTCACTTTTGGTGCTATGAACTTTTGGTGTCATAACCTCATCCAACACAACCTTTGCGGTGTTGCACAACGATGCCTTATGGGAAAGAGACGAAGCAGTGAGAATCAAGAGAGAGGAACAAAATGGGCAGGTAGCGGCCATGCAGCTACCGTCCCTTCGCCCTACTTTGCATGGTGGACAGGGACTGCAGAAAAGTTCAGTGGGCTGTGGTATAATGTACAAGCGATTATCTCGAAGCGGAGCTGCCTTACCGCTATGTCATAGAGAAGTTTTTATCTATATAGGTCCCTTCTCTAGCGGAACATTATCGCAAGGGCATCTAACTCGCTGGATATGAACAAAAATAGGTGCAATACGTATTTCACTGCTATTTGGTACTTTGTTATTGAAAACAAAAAGATAACGATTTCCTGGAACTTCTAAGCAGCCTTAGCCGACCGCTCATGGCAGTCACCTCACAAGTTTGCTGATGAAGATACGCTTCGGATACGATCGTTTCACGTTCCCTGCGCAACTTCAGTCACGCGGATACGAATAAGTTAATTGCGCAAAAATTTGCGACGTTGTCACTTGCGCAGTCAAGCGCAGATTACTTTCTTCGGGGCACTAGATTCCTGAGCGGACAGAGCGCAAGAGAAAACCACGTGGAAACGATAAACACTGCGCCACAGATCCCTCCTCCGCCTCTTTCCCTCTCCTCTTCCGCAAGACAAGCCCGCAACGCGGCCAACAGACGCGAGCGCGATACGCGCAAATAACCGGTCATCCCAAACAAACACAGAAGCCAAGCCCCTTGCAGGAGGCGCGTTCCTTCCGAGCCATGCTCCCGACGGCCGCAGCTATACTAACAAATGTCTCCACGCCACGCACAAGGGAAGGCGCCATTTTTCTTTCCCCTTCGGTCTTCCCGTACATCTCCGCGGACAGCGTTACAGGACGAGAGGCGCTAGGCACGCTAGCAGCATAACAAAAAAAAAAGAAAAAGAAAAGCGAGGGTTTGGACGATAAACACGGGGAAAGAACAAACTGGGAGGGTTGAGGAAGGGCAGGAGAGGGTGCTGGGTCGGGCAAAGAGGGGAAGGAAACACTGCTGTCCGCAGCGGTCCAAACCAAAACCAAACGCTATCTAATACCCAGCCAAGGGAGAAGGGAGATACGGCGGAGGGGCAGTGGTGATGGTCGGCCTCGCAGCCTGACACCAGCGCCGCTTGCCGCACGCACCAGACAGCGGAGGAGGGGAGGAAGAAACAACGAAGGGAAGCCCGGCGCGGGTCCTGAAACAAAGGACGCGCTAGGAGCACGGTTCATTCTCTCCATGACTTCGGCGACCCATTTGGGATATGGGACTTTCGTCGGGCGACACTCGCTGGTATTTTCCTTGTTTCCCTTTTTCCCTTCTCCTGTCCCCGTTAGCTACTCCCGCTTTCCCCAGGCGCTTTCCTTAGAGCTGCTGGCTGCGGGAGCGTGGTAGACAGAGAGGGAGAGAGTTATGGCTGGAAGCGAAGTAGAGGAAACTCGGGCTGGCTCAGGGAATATCGCGTTAATTCGTTCTTGGAATTAGTTGACCGAAAGAGGCAGCCGGAAGTAAAGATGACCGCCGAAAGCGCATGGGACCCGCGGGTGCCGCGCGGGCTGGAAGAAAGGGGAACGCGGCAATGGGATGATTAATAACGCGCCGAGGCAGCAGGCCGGTTCCTTTTCCTCCCGTTCCCTTCCTCTTCTTCCCTAGTCGTTGTGTCCTCCCTTCTCTCGGAGTATCTCAGCGGTTTCCTCCTCTTCCCCAGGCGCTTTACGCTAGAGTTGTTGCGATAGCGCGCGGCGTAGCAGATTTTCTTGCCGCGTTCGCTCGGTAGCTCGCACACGGACGGAAGCAAAACCGGGCGCTTCCAACCCCAACTCAACCCCACCCCCCCACCCCTCTCTCTCTCCCTCAAACCAAGCAGCCACCCGTCCTCTGGAGGTTTTCTATTCGTGGTTGTTTCTCAGCTCCAGACCCTTCCTCACAGTGGCCCACGCACGGACTTGTGGACACTCGCTTGGTTTCCGCAGTGGGAACAACGTCCTGCATGTGCGACTTGTCCCTTAGCCGCGGTGCTGGAACGGCCGCTTTTCTCTTAGGTCAGCGAAACGAATTCGCCGCCCGAAGCCTCTCAGCTCCCACTCGTTTGTTGGGTCTGCCGCGTTCTTCGCTGCTTTGCTATTTTTTGATAACCGCTTTTGTTTCTTTTATTTGTCCTTCTCTCGAAGTGGGAGCTTATAGAACGCGAGGAATGTGCAAGAAACGCGAATGCTGTTCGTTTAGAGTTTTTTTTTTTTGCCGCCGTGTGGCCCGTGGCGCGAGCTGTCGCATTCTCGAAATGCACTGGCACAAACAATTCCTTCCCCACAAGAAGAGGGATGGTGAAGGAAAATAAGTCCCGGAAAGCCGCCAGGTGTGGCCAACGACGGAAATATAAAAGGATAAAAATCAAGAATTATACACAGTGGAAAGAAAAAAAAAATGTGTGACTGCGTTGCAAGCGGCTAGAAGAGTTTTGCAGTTTCCTTCATAAGAAGTTTTTGCGATGTTTACATTTCTCCCTCTCCTTTCTTCTGCATTTGTTTCTACATGTTAGTCCCAAATAACTTTTGCTGAAAGTCTGATTCAATAAATGTTATTATGAAACGTGGCTTAATAAAACACGTTGCGGGGCTAGTTGCTGATGCATTTTCTTTTCTTCAAATTTCGGTGGAGTTCCTCAAATTGGAGTCAACGCCCGTCCTGTCATGTCTTTCTGAGTATTCGTCTAAAAATGTAGCGCTATTCAAATTTCAAGAAAAGAAAATTGAACGTGGGCTTACGTTTAATGCAGATGTTGCAAAGGAAATGGGGAGAATCGATGTATCTGTAATTCCTGTAAAAGAAATTGTGCTTCTTGCTCGTTATGTGTCAGTTTTCTCTTAATATTGCTGATTTCTCGTCTTAGGGGACCCAACCTAGCTCAGTGCTACCGTAGGCTAGCGGTGCTCATCACATATGCGGACAATCATTTCTGTTCTGCGTTTCGTTCAATACATAGCTAACTTTTACTCTCAGTTGCTGCTCACAAGATGCGGCCCACAGTTCAAATCATTGCAGTGAACTGAAGTAGTGTGTACACATTTTTCGACCTTGTCCGGTTTCCCAAAACAAGGCGCCTGGGAGTCGCCGTCACTCTAATTCTTTGCATTGGCAAGCGGCTTCTAAACTTTTTTCCGCGGCTATTGCATATCCACCTATTTTTCCATATATATGCAGCCCCCATCATTTCTAAGCAATATTCCGAACAATTCAATTTAAATGATGAGTTATCTCCCTAATAAACTTATTCAGAGTTTATTTCCTACATGCAATTGCTACTTCGCTTCAAATTCGTACGTATTTCAAGGTACGGTCAGAGCGCACTCACCAGCAATGGGACCGAGTTGTTAGAGCTTGCACATTTGTTTTCTCTTCCCTCTTTCTTTTTTTCCTGAACTGGGTTTATTCATACACGCAATTTTTTATTTGTCCCGTCGGTGTTGCAGTTGATAAAACAAACCCTCTTATACTTACAATGTAAAAATAACAAAACAAATGGTATGACCTCTTCGTCTCTGTGTGCACGCGCGATCTTGCCCTGAGTAAATAAAGAGCTCGAGAAGGATAAGAACTTCCGACACATAGTGTATTTCCACAGGAGCGGAAGTAAATAGCAGCATTAGCTACTACCCGGATCCCATAGCTGAGTACGACTGCATTCGATTAACGCTCGTCTAATTGCACGCGATTCTGCGGACCCAATGCTCCCAGCCGCCCGAGGCTGCACCTCATCGCGTTTCGTAATCGCACTCGGTCCTTTTCATGGGCCGGTCGCAAAAGCTATCAAGAACAGCGAAGACAAAACTAAAACAAACAAACAAAAAACGAGACGGCAACAGTCCGATCTAATCTACAGGATCGCCCACCAATCGTGCCGTCGTGGTGCCCGAATTATGTATCGCAGCCGTCATTCTGAACGGCGCGCACGGAGTTGCATGGCCGCGGGGATCTCGCAGGGCTGCGAGGTATTCGCATAGAAGCCATTAGGCCTCTATGGACTGACGGCTGGGCCAGCCAAGCCCGGCAGTAGCGTGCCGGACTGTCCTGCAGGCTGACGAAACGCGCCCCCGGGCCATGCGGGAAAGACGCATTAGGCTCAGCCAGGATTGCCACATCCCCACTACCACCGTATAGCTCTTTCTTTTATGTAGCTAACCATGCCCGGGTTGGTTTGCAAGGTGGTTGGGCCCTTGGCGCTAGACCTGGCGGTGCAGTGGCGGCGCGTGTCATGAGTGTTGCAAGGTGTATATAGGAGCGCAGGTGTTGGCGACGACGGACGTACCCGTTAAGCCTGTTATATTGGTACGCGGAGTAAATATAACACTTGCCTCGCCTACGCGCAGGCTTTCAACGTCTACACGTGCTGCTGATGCTCATACTGCTGCTGCTGCTGGCGATGAGTCGGGCTTAGCAGACCCCCTTGGGGCCCCGAATAGATATGGCTGGATTGCGTCGCGTTCTCGCGACGCAGGCGCTAATTGCATGGAGGCGTGTTAATTTAAGTAAGCCTGTATAGCCCCCCCTTTTTTTTATTCGTGCACAGTGCTCTGACTACGAACGAAAAAAATTAGCTCAACGTTGCAGTAGGAAAATAAAAAAAATTCTCCCTTGCGTAAAAAAAAAAAAATTCTTCGTTGCGTAGTTATTTTCTGTGCGTGGGAGACATAGCAGGCAGGCAGCACATTCTCAGCCGCCAGAAACACATTACGGTGGAATACACGTCGAACGTATAAAATTGTAGGTGGAACTGCCGCCGAGGCTGACGAAATCTCTTTCATTATTACGTAGCTAGAATAAACTACGAAGCATGAAGTTTTTCTCAAAGCAATCATCGCGTCTCACGTCTTTTGTGTTGTCAAGGAAAATGTTCACGTAAAATCTGCATTCGCCGGATATTTGAAAATTATGTTCAAGGTTATCCGTGCTAATCGTTTAATGCGGCGCTGCAAGCAGTATCGACTAGTGGCGTTTTAGACTGTTCCAAGCACTTCTTAACTTCGTTGAGGTCACCGGGATTGGACTTGATTTCTATATGCACGTCCTGTATACCCTTCCTTTTATAACCTACGCCATTTTCTTTTTATAACCTGCGCCATTAAAAGAATGGGTATCGCCGCTAAAAGTAAATACAAATTGAGGACCAATCGCTTGAAAGCAAATAGCCGGCTGAAAGACGAGGTCAATGTCCTCGAACAGGTTTTTACCACAAACTCGCACACTTAATTCATAACTGTTCCTTAACTGAATGAAATCGAAGCCAAGCGCTTGCTGCGCTCGAAAGAGATACTTTTTCCAGAGGCGCTGTCTTAAGACAACCCGCCAAACGTAAAGCCATCGACGTAAGTATACAGAAACTGTGGGACGGACAGACAGCGGGACGTTGCGAAAAAGATGGTCACAGGCGAACGAAACCAGAACACATGGCTCGAAAAAGGGAAAGGCGGCAAGGCAAGGAGGAGGGAGTGAGTCTGGAGAGATGTAAAGAAACGGACGGAAGTTTATGTTCGTCGATACGCTCCAACGCGCAGCGCGTTTTACGAGCAACCGTGGAGTGAGAGTTGAACCCGCCGGATGGCGAAATGAGCGCCGATCTGGCGGCGGCCGCGAAACCCCAGACCGGCAGATTTTCTGCTTTGTTGGGCGTGTTCGTCTGGACGCCTTCCTCCCTGTCTGCTTTCAGTATTCCCCATCTTGTTTATTGCTTCTGACCGCTGCTGTCGCCGAGTGCCGGTTCCCAGAAAGTGCTTCTGTGCTACATCCCGGTCATCGCGCGTCGCTTATGCGACGGATAGGTCGCCCTCTGGTGGTCGTTTCTGGTCTGTCATGCACTGGTCACACTTTTCCTTTCTTGCGTGTCTGCGTACGACGTTCGTTCGTGTGCAGTGGATCGTTATGTATGGAGCTGATTCTTGTTTTACTACTGTGTCGCAAGGAGCCATTTGTCATAGGGCACAGCGCTTCTCGTCTGTACTGGTCGGGAAAATCTTGCGCTGCAGTTTCCGAGCACAGTTTCCGAGCAATCGGCCGATGTATAACGCCCATTTGACGCACCAAGCTACACGAGTGTTTCCGAGGCGTCCATAATATCTCTGCTAGCCCGGCTTGAGAATAAGATGGTGACGCGGCTAGCAATAGCAAAAAAGTAAGCGTGAGTTAGTTGATTTATACTTAATTTCTGCGCCACATGGTTCCAGAGGTAACGGCGGACCTTGCCCTGACTAATCTTACGGCAGTGAATTATTTGACGGTCATGTCGGCTCCTCGCGCGCTGTAGTTTGCCAAGAAAGGAAAGGTTAGCTTACGAGAAATTTGCTCCGCAGTATCACTGCGAGAAGGACGTCGCGTACTCGCACAGAATACAAGCCATAGAAATACGCAACGGAAATGATGGAACATGCAAGTGAGAAAAGCGAAGCTCACGATAGCAGGCCGGTTCCATAGCCACGCTCGTATTTGATTGAAGCCGAAACTTACGTCGCAATGTTCGCCTACACTGCATGCAAGATCCACACGCACTATTATGCTGGCATATTTGCAGCACTAACGGAGAAGTTCTGCGAAGTTTCGAGAGAGAGAGAGAGAGAGAGAGAGAGAGAGACTCTTTAATGAAATACAGAGAATTTAGCTGGCGTTTCAATATCGCTGGCACGCTACTCTGCGTAGGGAGGGGAATTTGGGAGATAAAAACAGAAGGAGAGCACCGTGGAAGAGGTAAAAAAAAACGAAGATAAAATGCGGCCATGAAATGGGTACTAAGGATGCAATGGCGAGTATTGATGTAACCTATGGAATGATGGAGTGCATAGTCCGACAAATGGCTGACGAAGTTCACTGCATGAAGAATGCATGAAGGTAACACGCAAGTGAATTTAAAGCTTATCGAGATGTCCAATGTCTTTTAAATATGTAAAAAGAAAGTTCATTGCA
This sequence comes from Amblyomma mixtum, assembly GCF_055824585.1. NCBI lineage: Eukaryota > Metazoa > Arthropoda > Arachnida > Ixodida > Ixodidae > Amblyomma > Amblyomma mixtum. Next base: position 321,113,814 of record NC_143012.1, read on the forward strand.
AGTCTCTGTTGCCTGAAGCAGGCTAAGGGACCTAAAACTTTGTCCATTGTAAGGGGCACTGGGCAGAGCTTCTGCATGCAATGCTCATAGTATGCACGCTCGTTAGCATACGCAGGGCACTCAAGCAGGATATGTTCCACAGTTTCTATCGAGGCACAGTTGTCACAATGCGGACTGTTCATTTGTCCAAAACGGTATCGCAAGCCGTTCGTATATGCAGCATTCAGACGAAGTCGGTGATAAAGTGTTTCCAGTTGTCGAGGAATTCTGGGTGAGAGTCTTGATATAAGATGTGGGTCGATTGAGTGAAGAAATTGGTACTGATGTGTCGGCAAACTCCAAAGCCGATACGTTTCTTCGTAAGCAAAACTTTTAGCCATTTGGGACGCATCAGATTTCGTGAAAAAAGTTCGAATGTATCTCCGATGTTGATGGCCCTTACGGGCCGCTTCATCTGCTTTTTCATTAGCCAGAATGCCACAGTGAGCAGGTACCCACTGAAATGTTATGCAGTGGCTTGCAGCAATAGCTAAATGATGTATATACCCGATGTCCAGGGAAACTGGCTGGTGATTCGTTTTCTTCAACATGTTGGCCAGGATCTGCAGAGATGCTTTTGAATCGGTGAAGATAACCCAACGGTCGGCGGTTCGGCGCAGGATGTAAGAAACAGCTTCCTTAATGCCGTGAAGCTCAGCTGTCATTGAGGATGTCCTCCGCTGCAGCCGGTAAGAAAGGGCATGGCCTGTTGAGGACACATAAAGGCCACAAGAAGAGGTTTCTTTAGTAGTTGAACCATCGGTGAAGATATGGGTGTGCTGCGTATATTCTTCGATTAAGTAGGCGAGAGTAGCTTGCAGAAGCGCTGCCTGTGGCATGCGGCTCTTTGCATTCTTCACACCTGGAACAGACTTCTTCACCTTTAGAGGAGAGAGTGTCCATGGAGGAAAGGCCAGAGGTAGTAGTTTCTGTGGCTGATTAATAGTAGGAAGGGGCAGGAGCTGCACTGCTTGGCCAAAGCTAGAGTTGCTGTGAGTTAGGTAGTTTCGACAGTCTAACGGAGTCCACATAACGTAGGCCGTCCTTAATGCATTAGCAGTTTATAATATTATTGTTGCAATTTCATTGAGCAACCTGACAAAACTAGCAGACGGAGACGATCACGTACTCAAAATAGAGTTCTGTAGACAGAAGTGGGCTACGTTTACTTGCGCGCAAATGACATAATATTAATGTAAAAACCGCGAGCTGATTCCATCCGAATGAATTTGGAACAAAAAACTGATGTCGTTTATTGCAAAAGGTGTTCTTGGGTTTCATACCACTCGGCTATTCTTTCAACTGCTTCCTTCAAATGGCCTAAGGCTCCCGTCAACACGTCATCGTTGGTTTTGCTCGTTAAGTAGAGTCTTGAGAAAGGCACTCCAAATTTCTTTTCGCTGTTTGTGTACGCTTCCAAAAACAGCCTAGCCCTTAAAACATCGTTGCGGGCTTTCTCCCCCCCCCCTCCCACACACACACACACACACACACACACACACACACACACACACACACACGCACGCACGCACGCACGCACGCACGCACGCACGCACGCACGCACGCACGCACGCACGCACGCACGCACGCACGCACGCACGCACGCACACACACACACACACACACACACACACACACACACACACACACACACACACACACACACACACACACACACACACACACACACACACACACACACACCTGTGATGCCATATGTGGCGGTGTGGGTAAACTAATAAATAAAAGTGTGCGATTTCTAAGGTAATCAACACTTCACGGCGAGCTATTGTCATACATCAATACATAGAGAAAATTTCTATGCTCCAGCGAGAACGGCCACTTTGTTTGTCTTGCGGACTTTCAGAATAAAAACTAGAAAAAGAAAAGAGGAAAAAGAAGACAATGTGTGCGCTGACGATCAGCCCCAGACACCTCCTCCGATTTCGTTTCCCAATCTCGGTGCGGAGCGCCGGCTTCGATTGTTGGCCAACGCACAGCTCTTCACGACGTGCCAGCCCAGCAGCCAAGAACAACAACCACGCCAGGCTTTCTGCACCGGCGTCTCGTTGAGGCTTATAAATAATTATGCTGATGGAGAGTGGTCAGCTGGCCCGCAAGTGCAAGCCTTTTTACTCCTTTTTTTTTCCTCACACCTCCCGACACCTACCCTCTCCCCTCTCCTCGCTAATGGAATTGCCGAGTTTCTCGCCTATCACTGTCGTGGCTCTGGTGACCCAGTTGCGCCTTCTCGACCGCGGCACCGACGTTGACGACAACAAAAGCTGCGTGAGGGACGACACGATCGCGGTGCATTGCTGGCGCTGCATTCGCCGCCGACTCCATTGTCGAGCGGACAAGAACGTCCCTATTCGGGCGGGGACACGACCGTAATGCACCACTAATCGCTCATTGTCGGCAGCCTCGGCTGTCAGCGAAAGGCGAGTAAAAAGGCAGCGTTAACGCTGCGGGAACGCACGCTGCATTATGTAAGGGAAGCATCGCTGCCAACTTTCTTTCCCACTTCTTTTTCTTTTTTTTTCAATTTAAAAAGTGAAGCGCTTCGTGTTCTCGCGGGGCTTTTAAATGCCGCCCTTTTACACAGAACGCCCTTTGGACGCACCCTTGAAAAAAAAAGTGAAAAGGGAAGAGCCCAGATTCCAGTAATGCAAAGGCCGCGGTTCAGCACACATAGATGTGCATTGCCTGCTAGGAATTGAAAGTATCGTCTCGTAAATCCTTCCCTCCGAGTGCAAGTACGAATACACTTCAATTATGCTCGGCCCGTAAAAGTTTGGTCCTCACCATCGCGTACTAGATTACAACACACGTAAATTTTGCGCAAGTGGTCAGCCTCTGCGACTGCTTTAATGCCGGCGTGTAAATGTCGTTAAAAGAATCAAGCCAATAGGTTGCAGTTTGAAGCGACTGAGCAACGGTCCCAGAGAAAAATTACGCAAATCCTAGGCAGCTAGTGAGACCAGATCAGTGTGATTGCTCACACATCATGCTAGCTCCTTATTTTCATAACTGCCCTTCAATCTCCAGTTGCAACACTCCGTTGTCTCAGATTCGTTATAGTTCCTTAACTATTTTTGGTTCACTGAGTGAGAAAAAAATCGCTCACTTTCAGGGAAACTTTCACATTGTGCCAGATTTTGTCATGGTGCCTTTGCACAACGACTCTCGTAAGATTATTATTGCAGGAACCGAGCAGGGAAAGGGACGTGAATAATCCTGACGTGGATAACACTTCTTTCGAATCGCTTTCGGTTTCTTCACACAAAGACTCTCGTGAGAATATTATGGCAGGAACCGAGAAGTTGATCGTACATGAATAATCCCGAGGAGGATAACTACTCCTTCGAATCGCTTTCGCATCGCAACTTTAAAATTGCAAATGGAAGTTATCGCTTGTTGCAGTACGCACGGCCGAGCTAATGATTTCGCTTAAAGGATTCCACCGTCCAAATTCCTAAAGTCCAGCACGCCCAAGTCCGTTTACGTAACTCCAATTTTCAATCCCGAACGATAGAAATGTCGTAGTCAAGGCACAAGATATAACTACCGTAAATTTGTCAGCTTACGTAAGCTGTTCCAGTGGAATTTATCGTTCCCTTTCTGGTGCAAGCTTGCTTAAGTGGCGGCTTTGATTCGAGCTGCTGCATTTATGAAATCGAAGTTCGTATTTTTATTCTTCCTTTGTTTCGACCGAGCTACGGATTACTGAAAAAAGATTACTGGTCAGTGTCTATTTCTTTCATCAGTATACGCGTGCAAAACGAAATTTGTTTCGTTTCAGTCCACTCTATTTGCAAAACTTCCTTCTATCTTTTTAGAGTCATTGTTTTCTTTCAATTTTAATTTCTTCTCTCCTCGAAATCACGTCTGCAGAGTAGACTTCGGGAAACATTTGCAAACTTTTTTTTTTCTCGACAGAGACGGGAGGTGGGCGACATGTAATAAATGGACTTTCTACAAGGAAAAAAAAAAGCCTTAGCGACAGAACGAATTGAAATCTGAGTGCGCAATCAACGCCTGAAACTTCCCTCGACAATCTCAAGACTTTATTTTCATACGCAAACCCCTCCTAGTAATTTCCCGTATGCAAGGGCACCCCGTCGTCGCGATTTCAGTAGGCGCTAAGACGAGCACCCTACGCCTACTCTTGCTCCCGAAATCATCTCCCGGTCAGCACCCCAGCGCTTCTTGAGCACCTATATGCAGTTGGCGGCTCGTTTCATTAATAGCTCCTCTACTAGTCTTTATTTTTCGTTCTTGATGTTCCGTGCAAGCGAATCGTATTCCCGGCCATCCTTGCGCTGTTTGCCCAAATGGCTCACTGCGGCGCACGTGCGATGGATCGTTGAGCAGCCCTACTTCCTTCGTCCGACGGGAGGCAGGGCACGCACAGCAGAGCTCGCGCCGTGCGGTGGCTGAGAGTTGGCAGCGCCCGGTCTGATTGCGCTCGCTCGCGCAAGCGTCGCACTGGGTGGCAAACGAGCCCGGCGCGCGCACTCAAACTTCAATTAGAGCCGACGCCACCGCCCAGCAGTCCGCCTTTTCCTCCGCATTCTCCTCCGCCTTGTATCTGGCGTAGTGCCTCCCGCCGACCGGTTCGTTCCCTATAGGGGAGCGCATATCCCCAACCCTTGCACCCTGTCTCTCCTTCCAGAATCCTGCCGGCCTCTATCCTTCCCTTCACCTCGCATATAAGTGGTGCCGCGCAACCCAGCGGCCTCAAGCAGGACGCAAGCACCACTGTCGATTACGTCCCCAGAGTCGAAGAGTTCTAGACATCGCTCGCCGCTGCCGCTCGGGGCAGGGAAGCGGGGGAGAGGCTGCACCGGCTTGAGGAACGTAATTCTCGAGATTGAAGCTCCCACTTTGAAAACTTTGAGGCGGCGAAAGCGATTCGGGTGGCTTGTTTCATGGATGTTTGTTTGTTCGCTTACCTGAGTTCGGTTCACTTAGTCCCAGGGAAATGCGAGCTTCATGTCAAGGTCTCCGGATGTGCTGGTCATTTTCGAATAATAATTGGTGAGACATTGCAGTGGGGGTCATCCTGTGCTGTCGGGTTCCTCGTGAAATAAAGTTAAAATGCGGGGTGAATACTTCAATGCACGAAGACTTGTACGTAACGCGTTGCAAGTAATTTTATTTATTTATTTATTTATTTAGAGCATACTGTAGGCCCAGTGAAGGCCCTGGCAGGAGGGGCGCAATAAGCACAATACAAAAAGCGCAAAACAAAAGTACGAGGCAATTCATAAAACAAAAAAAATTCAATGAATGGCCTGTTCTAAGGCATCAATGTCAACAGCTGATGATGGTGGCAGCTGATTGCACTCGGTAATCATGCGGGGAAAAAAAGAAAATTTGAATGTGTTAGTTCTGGCAAAGTAAGGTTTTAACGATTCAGTGTGCCTGTTTCTTGATGACCTGGACGTTATCGGTTGGAGATACAAATCGGGAACCATTGACAGTTTGTTATTTCTCAATAAAAAGAGAAATCTTAGGCTTATTATTCTGCGCCGAGCTTCAAGGGACTGTATATTATGTTGAAGCAATAGAGCAGATGGTGAGTCAGTGGTACGATATTTAGAAAATATAAACCGAATAGCTTTGCGCTGAACTGTTACTTGTAAACAACTACAATGCATTTTTTGTGCCAAAACCAAGTTTTAACCACGAGTACAACTTCGGGAACCTGATCTTGATGGCAATCACTGGTGTAGCACGTAATTTCCTCGCTTAAGAGCAAGCATGGTTCACATACTGAGAAGCCGCGCGCGCGCGAATGTCCGCACATGCAAGCCCGAGCAGCCTGCATTTGACTATAGCTTCATGTTCTACGCTTCACATTTTGAATTTTACAGCGACAGCACCACGGATTGCCATGTTGAGTGAGCTTCGGCATTGTCACCTCACAGTGCTAACAAGCGAAGCGTGGCGCTTCGCGTAACTTCGAGGTGGTACGCAAGGTCTTGGTATTCTGAAGAAACGCACATCCAGATGCTCTTCAGTTTCTCCATTAACTTGTTAACAAGGAAGCTCGGGGCAAAAATGCTTTCGAAAACTTCAAAAACTAACTCCACGTGAAATAACCGGCGTGTGAACAGCAATTGACTATTGATCAAGCAAGCCGCACCAGCTCATTTTCTTCAGTCTCTATATGTGCTATGCTACTAAAATATGGATGAAAAGATCGTAATGGTAACCGATCATTTCTGCGTAACTGTTCAGTTACCTTTAATACGCTGTAATTTACCACTGAAATCAGTTAAATTTGAAATTAATGTTGTATAATTGCAGTAGGTGTCCTGTTTTCTGTTAAACGCACAACAATGATTGTGGCTGGGCTCTTTTTTCGTTAGCGGAATTCCTGTGCGGTGCTGTTACAGTTGCTGGGAATTCTCATGCATTCTACTGCGTCGTTCCGGTACAGCCAGGTTCTTTGCTTGGATATCATACGCAAACAGTTCCTTGCAGCAGCGGTCCTGGTAATGTATTACGAGACTTACATGGCAGGGTCCTTGCTGAAGGACCTACCAGTCATTACCAGAAAAAAACAATTAGAGAACAAGCACTGATTGGTAGCAAGTGAGACGGGAAAATAAAAATTCCCAGGTTACCCAGCTGCTATCTTTTCCAGTGTTAATATAGTGCCCCCCCCCCCCCCCCCCCCCCCCCCCTAAGCAGCGCTGTCAGACATCTCTTTAGAGAAGGAAAGGAGGCGGCTAGGGAAGGACGACGAGAAATCTTTGGGGCATATTTGACTTCAACAACATCAGCCCGTTATATTAAGTGGAACAAGTGGAGATCCTTATTTTTATTCCGTTCTTTTTCAGTCATAGCGTAATATTTTTTCTTCAAAACACCACTAACCCACCCCATCCTCCCTCTTGGACACGCTGCTGCGTCTTTAGACTAGTGTCTAGTCTTCGTAATGCCATAATTACAGCTTCGCTTTAGTGTATTTCAGAGAGGCACTGTACAAATCTACTGTTGTCGATGTAAAGAGAGGTGTATTAAGAAAAATGAAAAGAGGCCGTACCTATGCTTTTGCCGATAGTTTCAATAAGCCTTGCACTAGCGATACGGGGGTCCATTAGAGTTTAATACCTCTCTCTATTCTCGTTAAGGTGTCTGTGCAAAGTTTAAATATTGAAACCAGCCGAGACGCGTTCGTCGGTTTATGGAAAATAATTTATGTTTTCATTATGAAAGCAAAACAAAGATGCATTCTTGTTGTGCCTACTGCGTCGGCGTAAGAATTATTCATACGAATGCAGTCCTGCGAATACGGGCCTAACAAGTTCATGATTATTTTATGGTTTGAGGGCTGCATAACATAAAAACGAGTTAGTCAAAAAATAGTTTACTGCTACAGAGTTCATGCATGAAAGATGCTCGCCTGGTTGTTGCCCTCTACACTTCGTTTTGTGCACTATTATCCACGTGCTTTTTTTCGTCTGCTTCCAAGCCATTACCTAACCTTTAAATTTTTGAGTAGAGTAGTTAAAGCATACTGCTGGGCATGCTGGTTTATCATGGTTAAAATCAACTTAGTGCCATAAAACCACAGGATGAAGCTGAACGAATAAAAACGATCCCAGACAGGAGTAAATGTGGGCAAATGTGGTAGAATTCAGCACCACTCAGTGAAATTAGGCACAGCGAAGAATATTGCCCTGCACCGTCATGTGCGCACCTGAACGGAAATATGTTCGTTTGGGAGAGGGGGTGTAGGGAAGAGAGGAGGATCACTTCAACGTGATCCTCCTAAGTTGGTAGCGCAAAAAGAACGAAAACACGAAGGTGTCTCGTTTCTTCGTCATTCTTACTTTTTGCGCTGCACAACCTTTATCCGCAGTCACCTCCGTAAAAGCAGTTCTTGAAGATCCTTCTACAGATATCGCTCTATAACGCGAGAGCGTTGGTACCCCCATGTCGGAATAAAATTGTCCGGTGCAGGCGTCGATGTAGGCGGCCGTTTGAAGCATCGCAATAGGAGCGGCAGGAGCAACGAGCGCTCCGGAGCCACCTGTGTCACGTGACCTTGTGGCGGCATCACAACCCACCTACCGGATTGTAAACAAACTGACCACCACGGCAGGTGGCAGTTAAATTAATTATTGGTGCGAGAGGTCGCTTGGGAAGAGCAACCTGGCTTTCACAAGCCCCAGCGATAGTCGCACCTGTCATTGCAGGGAAGTGGCGCATCGCTTAACCGCTGCACCAGTGCGCCAGATGTGATATGAGGGCTTCCAGCGATCGTTGAATGTAAAGTCGAGAATAACCAATCCCGCGCATATAGTCATTAACCAATCAGTGTTGTCTCGTCATACTCTTAAGGCAGAACCTAAGTGTCCCTTCCAGTTTTTAAATGGGTCATCGTTGACCCCAGGCATCCAGAAAGGTCTCGTCGCCTTACGACATTAAATCTTTAATTGAATGCTTACAGGAGCGACAGATGAGGGCATAAGGGTGATGGCGCCTTTCTTCTTGCAAACCAGGCTTATATTCATTTCCCATTGAGGTTAATGCTTATGGCGAAAATTTGTGTTAAGATAACTCGTTTTCCTAATACGACAGTAATTATCCCTTGTTACCGGACGCCTCTCTTTGCGAGTTTCACTCCATATTACTTGACCTGCAGTTCCGCTTTCCCAAAGTGAACTTGGTACAGTGTGGGGATTTGCGGGCATCTCGGTGCCCTCTAGTCAGTGTAATGATTTTCTTGAGTTGTCTGCATGTTTAACTTCACTCAAAATCGTTAAAGCGCCTACTTGTGGTGCTTAGATCATCGGTTTCATTTTTGCTTCCAAACGAGAGTTAATTAAATCACAGACGCGCACTAATAGCCTAAGTGATGTTCTAAACCCCAGTTTTCAATCTTTCTGTTCGTATTTCCATCCGTCAGCTTCTATAAAGTACAGACGCGACTGTAATAAACCTGGTTTCTACACTACTAATCTCGAGTTAGATAATTTTTTCGGTTTCTTCAATCAGACCGCGTCTGCTAGATCAGTTGAAGAGAACTGGTTACTCTACCAGAATACAACCTTATTGTTCAAACCTGCGTTCCAAGCGATTCAAATAGGCCTTGGCCTAGAACACCCGCAAGCGCTCAGCAAAAAAAAAAAAAAAATGCCTCTTCTGTGCAGCCAAACTTTCGGCTTCTGTTCAGAAGCAGAAAAATCACAGCGAATGCCTATATTACTACACTAGCCTGCTATAATACTTCAAAAATGAATTTTTTTATCAAGATCTCAAAAATATCAACCTCTTTAATAAAAAGAAGTTCTGGGATCTAATCACTCCGAGCAAAAACCATCCACAGGATGTGTCATTGGTCAACCCAGACGGCTCATATGTAGCAGATGATGAGCGCTGAAGTGCCATGAATTATGTTTCCTGCGTTTCGCACATGACTCCACACAAAGAATTCCTTTCTTACCTGACATTACTTTTCGCAAATGCATCGAATTTACTACCAGTTATGAGGGTATTAGCAAACTCAGCCCGCCGCGGTGGCTCAGTGGTTATAGCGCTCGGCTAGTGACCCAAAGGACGCGGGTTCGATCCCGGCCGCGGCGGTCGAATTTCTATGGAGGCGAAATTCTAGAAGCCTATGTACTGTGCGATGTCAGTGCACGTTAAAGAGCCCCAGGCGGTCGAAATTCCCGGAGCCCTTCACTACGGCGTCTCTCATAGCATGAGTGGCTTTGAGACGTTAAACTCTCATAAACCATTAGCAAACTCCTTCACAACCTCAAGTTGTCAAGCTGTCCTGGGCAAAACAACGCAACTGCTAAAACTTTGAAGGGAGCCGAGAGCATTTCTAACCATAAATCGCAAACTATTTCTGATCAGACTTTCTCGAATAATGAAATTACAAACGACTGGAAAGTTCTGGTCCCTCCAATTACCGCCCCATTTCCTCACCGAGCTTGCCATGCAGGTTGCTAGAGCTCATAATATTCTCACAGATTGTAACCCATCGCCGCAATAACTCTTTCTTTTAAGAAAAACAGCATGATTTTTGTTTAAGTTTTTTATGTGGTTCCTAAATTTACGAATTTACGACAGACTCTAACTTGAACTTTGATTCCTTATTTCAAACCCGATTTCAGCTAAAAAAAAGTTTTTCACCATGTTTCACTTCAGTGTTCAATGGCTGAAGTTCCAGCATCCGAATCGACCCCTTGACCTTTCTGACCAAACAGCGCAGAATGACGGGACAGGACTGGAGACACGCGCCGAGTTACAGATGGATAAATAACCAACATGCCCAAGATGCTGCCCCTGGCCTTATCGTGGATTACTGCTTTCTTTGCGGCCGCTCACCATACCCTCTTATTGTCAACCATAATTCCGATACTCCAAAAGTCATCTCAGGCGTCTACGAATGTTTGATGCTGGGCTCACTTCTATTTTTCTCATTTTTATTAGTGATCTTCCTAACGGCATATCATCTTGTATCCGCCTGTTTGCAGACGACTGCGTTCTTTATCATCGCCTATCAAGTCCCTTTAATCAGTCTCTGCTGCAGTGCGATTTAAACCTCATAGAAACTTAGCGTTCCACATCTGCAGTCTCTCGATACCGCACCGGCGCTCCTAGCTCTTCAGGAACCCGGCGCAGATGCTATATTCACAGGGCATAGCTCGTTTCAAGGGGGTCCTACAACGTGCATCCTGGTGAACAAGGCGTACACCGCAGTCCCAGTAGACCTCGAACTGGAGACTGAACAGGAATACAGTATGGTAAAGGTCCTGCCGCTTAAGCGCCGCGACCCATCAATACATGTCCTTAACATTTACTGCCCCCTGCATAAGCCGCGCGTGACCTTCAACGAAATCTTCTACCGCGCGCTCAAATCGGCTGACAAGGAACCTCTAGTGATCGTTGGGGACTTCAATGCTCCCAGCCTACATTGGGGCTACCACTTTGAGAAGGCCAGAGGACGCAAGCTGGCGGAGCTCATCTCCACACTTCGTCTTGCACTCCTCATGGATCCGTGTTGTCCTACACGTGTGGGCAACTCGGTTACGCGAGACATATGCCCTGACCTGACTCTCGTTACGAACACCAGAGACGCTACCTGGGAGAACTTGGGAGAGACTCTTGGTAGCGATCACTGCGTTCTCCGGGTTACTCTTCTGGCTAAGGCGGCTCGCAAAAAGTGGGGCCACGCTAAATTGACCGATTGGCATAAGTTTCGAACACAAGAGATACCTCCCGTGCTCTTTTCCGGCGGATATGCGGAGTGGGCAAAACAATTAGACACAATACAAAGACAACACGTCACGACACTTCAGACCACCAAAGAGATCCCCGCAGTGGACAATCACCTCATGCACTTGTGGGAGGCTTGCCGGAGTCTTACCAAACGGTGGAAGAAGCAAAAGCTGAATCGCAACCTTAAGGCTCGCGTTGTCGACCTCACGGAGCAGGCTGCGGCGTATGCTGCCCAGCTCACCGATTCAAACTGGATAGAGAAGGTTCTCTAATAAATAAATAAATAAATAAATAAATAAATAAATAAATAAATAAATAAATAAATAAATAAATAAATAAATAAATAAATAAATGAATGAATGAATGAATGAATGAATGAATGAATGAATGAATGAATGAATGAATGAATGAATAAATAAATAAATAAATAAATAAATAAATAAATAAATAAATAAATAAATAAATAAATAAATTCGGCAGCGCGCCAGATGAGCTCGAGAGGAACATGGCGCTTCTTTCGCAGTCTCATCGACACCGCTCAAACGAGAAGGGAGACGCAAAGACAGCTCCGGCGGGCTTTGCACGGGTACCAAGGTATACGACGGCTCAACTCGCGGACACCCTGTGCGACAGATATATCTGCCGCATAGAGGCCTCAGTTGGGCCCCAGTACGAGTACGCTGGAAAGCCGAATCGCGACATTGATGCTCCTTTTGAGTTACACGACCTTAAGGCGGCATTAGCTAAAATGCGGCGAGGTACGGCTCCGGGTCGGGATCGCATAACAGTGAATCTGTTGGCCAACCTCCCAGATTCGGCATACCTCCACCTGCTAGTGTACATTAACCAGATTTGGGACGGGCGTCCACTCCCTCCCGAATGGAAGACCTCCTTGGTCATTTTCATCCCTAAGCCAGGCAAGCCAGTGAATACCGACAACCTGAGGCCCATCTCACTAACCTCTTGTGTGGGCAAGCTTATGGAGACGATGGTTAGGGATCGCCTCTCTCCACACATAGAGACCAAGGGCCTCTTTGCAGACACCATGTTCGGGTTCCGACCACATATGTCTCCGCAGGACGTCCACCTCCAGTTACACCGCTACATAATACGACCCACTGCCATGCGCTTCAACGACAAGGCCATCCTTGCCCTCGATCTTAAGGGGGCCTTTGACAACGTTCGTCATGGCAGCATCTTGGCTAACTTGAGTACCACCGATTGTGGGCGCAAGGCATTCACATATGTAAGAGACTTTCTCTCGAAGCGTCAGGCCTTCTTCAATATTGAGGCCGACGAATACGGACCATACACGATGGGCACACGGGGTACACCCAAAGGGGCGGTCTTGTCGCCGCTTCTTTTCAACATTGCCATGCTGCAGCTTCCCCACCAATTGGACCGGGTAGAAGGCATTCATCACGCACTCTACGCGGATGACATAACAATTTGGACTACCGAAGGGAGCCTTGGGGAAATGGAGGACCGCCTTCAGCGGGCCGCCACCATAACCGATAGCTACGCTATCGGCTGTGGTCTCCAATGTGCTCCCGCAAAATCGGAACTTCTGCACATCAGATCCAATCCTAAACACAACACAAGTTTGCAAATCTCTCTGACGGGAGGTCCTATCAAAGAGGTCGGAGAGCTCCGCATACTAGGTCTGTTCATCCATAACAGGCTTAGCCCGGAATCCACTATTGCCAAACTCAAGCGCGTAGGCGAACAGGTCGGACGCATGATCCATCGCGTTTTTAACCAGCGCGGCGGGTTGCGAGGCAGGGACGCGCTTCGGCTCGCCCATGCTTTCGTGACCAGCAGGATCCTCTACTCCGTTCCCTACCTTCGCACTACGAAACAACAAGAAATAAGAATCGACACCATCGTTAGAAAGGCTACAAAGCGAGAACTGGGCCTCCCAGTGGCCACCTCCAATGCTAAGTTGTCGGCGTTGGGGGTGACCAACTCCTACCAGGAGTTACGGGAGGCCCACCTCGTGAACCAATATACGCGACTCTCGCAGACGGTATCCGGGCGCCGCCTGCTAGACCACTTGCCCACCCAACACGAGTGCACTCCAGAGGAGACGCGTCGGATTCCGGAGCTATGGCGTCACAAGCTCTGGGTCCCTCCACTACCGCGCAACATGGACACACATACACACGAAGGCAGACGAGAGGCGCGCGCTCGGGCCCTCGAACACCACCACGGATCCAAACAGGGTGTATACTACGTTGACGTGGCAGGGCCGTCGCCCAATGGATTCTACACGGCCGCAGTAGTTCACCAGGATCAATGCGTTAACGGGCTCTCCTTTCGAGATCGAAATTCAGCGCAGGCCGAGGAAGTAGCCATTGCGCTTGCCGCCTCGGACTTGAATTCGAAGGTAATCGTAACAGATTCGCGTCGAGCCTGTCAACACTACCTGGCTGGCGAGATTTCACCTTTAGCCTACAGTATATTAAAGCGCGCAGTGAGGGAATCGGACCCTTCGCCCAAACGCATAGTTTGGACTCCGGGCCATCAGGACGTTAGAGGTAATGAGGCGGCGGACGCGGCTGCCCGAGCGCTTACCTACCGGGCAGCTCATCCAGGCTCTTCCGGCTCGGAGATTGTGCAATCTCTTCTGCGGTTCAGAGAAATTCTGGACGACTATTGCGAACACCATCGGCTTTTCCCGGTCCCTGCTAAGGGCCTGAGTAAAGCTGATGAGCGAACGCTGAGGCGCTTGCAGACCAACACTCTGTTGTGTCCTGCAGCAGTGAAACATTTCGACCCCAAAATTGATGGGCGCTGCCCTCACTGTGGGGAAGTATCCGATATCTTCCACATGATTTGGGCCTGTCAAAAGAATCCTGCCCTTCCCCCCAATCCTTCCCCTTCCCGAGAGGCATGGGAGGCAGCCCTGCTCAACTGCTCGTGGCTGGAGTCTCAAAGGGCTCTAGTCCAACGGGCGCGAGTAGCGGCCTCGTCCAGCGGGGTCCCGGACTAAGGATCCACCTATGTAAAGGGCCATTTTTGGTCTGCAAACTCTCCTTTTGTTTATTAAAAAGTTTTCACCACCACCACCACCACATGGGCAATGCAACTCAACGTTTCAAAACGCAGTTTTATGCATACATCATGAAACAAAAGCAGTTCAACCTGAGCTACCCGCATTCAGTAAACACTACAGCTCTTTTAGAATTAGAGTAACGTTATCTCGGCGTCACTGTCAACAACACACCAACCTAATCCGAGTAAATTCAAGAACTTAGTACGGACGCTTTGCAGTCCATCGGTGTCATTCGGAGGTCCCTATCCTCTCCACTCCTCCTTTCGCTCGTAAACTCGCCTATGAATCTTTCATTCGCATTAGACTGGAATACGTGTGAGCAATCAGGACTCCATTTAAAACCAATCCAATCATTAGGCTGGAAGGTATTCAGAATAGTGCGGCCCGTTTCATCACATCGCAGTACGGCAGAAGCCTCAGTGTAACTAACATCACGACATCCCTCGGCCTTCAACTTCTTGCACTTGGAAGCAAAACTGCGCAACTTGTTCCATCAGTTGTATTAACTTTTCAGAGCTATTAAACTCTCTTGCATTCCCCCGGGACAACTCACTTCATACCCTGCAGCGTTGCATTTGCAAGCAGAACCCAGCTAGCTATACTTATTTTCATGCACCGTTCTTAGCCGGCTTTGCATAAAAGAGAGAGCGCTGGTAGAGAAGAAAGGAGAAGAGAGGCAGAGGGGTCGGCCCCAGCTAGAGTTCTCTGGCTTGCTATAAGGCCTAGAGTTTTCAGAAGACACTAGCGAAACCTATGTTTTTCATTAAGCAACAACTGCTGTGCAGGGATTCGTGACCGCAGTGGTGTACGACCCTCTGCAGGCGAATTTCATACAACTTTGCATCCTCCACCATGTTTTTGAAAGCAGTTATATACCTCGTGCTTCGCAAAAAGCGCTTCGTTCCTACTCGCCTGGTCATTCAACAACGACCAGCGGCCTTTGTTCTTAAGGAGCCCAACAGCGCACACTTTTGCTTTGAACTGCACTGGGCCGCACACAGCAAACAGCGTCTGGCGCAAATGCTTGTGCAAGCTCTGCGGCAAGCGTCGCATGGTCGAAGGCAATTCGCGAACTCCTCTTTCCTCTTCTTTCGTTCCCCCAACAGAGGCACGCACGCCACTGACGGCGGGCTCGCTCCCTTCATCTTGACAAAGTGGTTTCGGCTCCCAAACACGACGCCGCTCCGACTGCAGTTGGCCCTGATCGCACGACGAAGGCTATTTATTCTAAGGACAGCTTTAGACAATCTTCGCCTCCCTCCCCCCTTTCTCCTTACCTCCTTTCTCTTCCTCTCGCACTCTCTAACCATCTCTTCTTACTGTTCCTCTTTTTTTCTTCATCGTTCCCTCGGGTCCCTTGACGAGCGCCGGGCAGCGGCGGTGCGGCGGGTCTTTGCTTTAAAGCGAGCGCCCGAGCGCTTAATTCAATTGAGAGCCGACCCTGGAAACGACAAGAGGCTGCGTTTTTCGCCCGAGCGCGCGTCGCCACTGTCTAAACAACGATTCCACAGAGTGGCTGGCCCGAGAGCACGCGCTTGCGCGCCTCTAGAACTTTCAAAAAAAAAAAAAAAAACCGTCGAGCCGCCGACGACGGCGTTGACGACAACGCAACGCTACGTTGGGCTTGCCTGGGTGGGCCTTCTTCGCCTTGAAACGAGGGTGGGAGGCAATTCTGCACTGTTTTCGTCGCCCTCTTCCTTCCCCCTTCTTCTGCTTTTTTTTTTTCATCCTCTCTCTTCTCGCGCTCTCGTCCTCTCCCCACAGCTCGATGCGTGCATACCGCCCGCAAAGTTTCGTCCCCGCTCATAATCGCATCGAAAACAATGAAACCAACCGAGATTTATGCGAGGCAGTGACAGGGAAGATGCGGGCCCTCGCGTTGTAGACTCCACCCCTCTCACCCCTCCTTTCTGACAGAAAAAAAAAAAGAAAGTGGAGGGAGAAGGGATGAAAGCGCACAGAGGCGCTTTTACGGAGGGTAGAGCTGCTTGCGTCAGCTTTAGTAAGCATTTACGGCGCCTGTTACACTTTGTCTGTTTTGGTGTCGTTAGCGCTATCTCTACGCGCGATCACAGCTGGTCGGCATCGTCACTGCGTTTCGTAAGCGCTGGTCGTAAAGTGTTAGTCGTAAAAAATGAACGCCGTACAGGTAGTGACACGGTGCGTATGTCTATGTACGCGTAAACGCGGGCGTAAAATTTTAGTGTAAGCAGCTTCGCTGTGCGGTTAATTAGTGATTTGCATCAACCGCTAGCTCGGTCACTATAGCATCAATGACATATTCAGCTGTTGATTCATTGCTGGTGCGATTATTCATTGTATTGTTACTCTGTCACTGACTTTCTCAAGCTTTGTATGCAGATCTGCGTATTCGCCTCTGCGGTCTTTGGTCTCAATTATGAGATCACGATATCACGTTTAGTGTTTGAAAACAAGCATATGTTTGCCTGTACGGAATGAAAACTATTTTTTTGAATCTCTATAAAATTTGTACAAATAAAAGCAGTTCCGACAAATTTCGCTCTGTGCTGCTACATTCGACGAACAGGTGAACTATACCACATTTATAATTTTTTTTTATCTCAAGAAGTCGTGACCAGCAAAGAATGCAGAGAAATAAATAGTGCTAGTCACTCCCCACTTTAGAACAGGAAAGCCTATGAGAATGAACGGTGTCCACTTTTTGAAGAAAAGAAAAGAACACCGACTTTCTGCTCTTCCCCAGAGCAGCAGCTTCTCACCGTTCCGCCTATCTAGGTTTATTCTAGCCAAAACCGTGACTGTTATCTTTATGCCAAAAAAACTTGAGAACCACTGAATGTATAGAACTCGGGCCTGTACGTAACTGTCACTCGCGGTTATAAATAAATGATATGAAGGTGCCACTTCGGTTAGTTTTCGGGCGGACCCGTGATGTTCGTGAAGCGCAAAATATCCTGAATCATGTTTGACCGCCAGGACACCCCTGTAACTTTACTAGTGCTTGTCACCATAAACAGTTCAGAACTATGCTAAAGTGCAATACGAAAATTCACGTAAATTCACGTTATACCATGGTAGAGAAAGGGCAGGAAGACAGGATTTTTGACAATACTAAGTAAACAAGGGTCGAGGGATACCCTCGAGCCCACTAGTCAGCGCTTCGACAAGAGGAATTTTCACTCTCTGGATTTCCCTTCAGCTTTCTTCGTCAAGTCATCTTGTAGAAACGTTGGCAAGCGAAATCAGGCTTTCCCTCTTTCCTTGTTCACTTTGCATTCTAAATACATTTTGCATACACACTGCTAAGGCGAAGCTTTAAACGGCTCTCGCCGTACGATTGAACAAATGCATGCATAATCCTCAAAGGATTCCTTCAAAATTCTCAATGGTTTTCTTTTTAAAGTTCTGAGGCAGCACAGAGATAAAAACAAGGAATTCAGAGCTATTTTTGTCTCTATTTTTGCGGTCGCTGGCATTTTTTCCTATTGGTAATACTTCCTGAAACACATAGAAATGCAAGATTTGTTTAAAGAGTTTAAGAACGTGCACCGCATCACAAATCCACTTTAACAGACTTTCTCGGTATATAAACAAGCGTGTGACTATAACATTTGCTCTTGCAGTCGCGCGAACGATATTAACAGTAGTTTGTTGCTCAGGAAGAATATTTCGCTCGATAAAAGAGTACCTGCTTGAGACTTAAAACAAAAACGTTCTTGTACGTGATCTGGTGGCAAACGAACTCAAGAGGAAACTTTTTATGGGACGAATGTTTTGCCTTTGCTGCCGCCAGGCGAAAGGATCACGCAGTTTTATCATAACTAATAAACTGGTAAACTTCAGGCGCACTATGAGGATACAATATCAACTGCAGTGAGAAATCAACAGACAAAATCAGGAAGAACGCGCACTTTTCAATATTTCTTTCGTCCTTATTGCTAAAGTAATTACTACTCCTGGGAGCAAACAATACTTACTGCAGATTTGATACAGCTAACACAACTGTGATTCGCCCAGACCCGCTTGTTTGAAAGAAGCTGGAAAGAACGTACCATAACAGGACAGACGCCTGAAGAAAATTCATACTGCAGCGCACAGTGGAATAACTAAATCTTTAAGCAAGTTTCAACGCGTTGCTCATCAGAACGACAATGCTTGGATTCATGATCAAGCGCTATGTGTTAAGCAAATTAGTTTAATTCGTAAAGCTGTAGTGTACAACACGGTGATGTAAAGAAAATTAAGAGGAGAAAAACAATTGAGGATTGAAGGCGGTTTTGAAAAGGAAGCAACAAAAAGTCGTTTTCAGGCCTGACCCTACAGGAAGAGAACTGGCATGCTCATCTTTCTTCGATACGGAAGTGATGTATACCTTTGAAGGGGTTCGAATTCGTACCTCCGTGCTTAGAGTTTGGTATCGCATCACTAAAGTTATAAACACACCGTCTGGGACCATCACGTGCAACAAAACTGAAAACGGCAAACATACATTACAAGTGGCAACCTTAGTAATCCGCAATTCCTGGTTCGCGCTTCTTCAAGGAAAAACTTCTAAGCTGTCAGCGACCATTCGAGGATTAAGCGTGGCAGCATGAGGCATTTTTTGCGCTCCAGTGAGTTAACGATGACCGGGGAAAAAGTCTTCGTCTGAGGTGAAGCTAGCAGTGGCTATTTTGCTCGAGCAGCTTTAATCGCCACGTGTAAAAAAAAAATTCAGGGGGCACTTTGACTGTCTAAAGTGGGTAGAGGCGGAAGCGTTTTCCGCACCACCTTCGCTGTTTCTGTGGCACTGGTGGCGTCACATATAATTGAGTACTACTAATTACTAAGTGATGGCAAATCACTAATTAGTGGTTAATTACTTATTCATGCCTGAATACTAATTAACTGCTAATTAATGATGCTTAAGCTTCGCCTTTAGGAGTGGAACGCGACAGCGCGTTGTAGCGCTGCCAGGGAGTCCACGGAACCCCACCACCCGTTTCGGCGGATGCCTTGCCCTTTGAACGCAACGCTTTTTGAGGAAAGGAAATGGCGCAGTAATTCTCTGTCATCTCGGTGGACACCTGAACCGCACCCTAGAGGAAGGGAGGAAGTGGGAGTGAAAGAAGATAGATAAAGAGGAGCCGTAATGAAGAGAATGAAAATTGTATTTGAGGAAAGGAAATTACGCAGTAACTGTCTCACAAAATTCAGGGGGGCACTTTTTTGACCTAAAGTGTGGTCACTGATGTGTGGTTAAGATGTTAAGCTTCGCCCCTAAGAGTGGAACGCGACAGCGTCTTGCAACGCTGCCAAGGAGTCCATAGAACGCCATCGCCCATTCGGTTCTACGCCTCGCTCGTCGGTAAATTGGTTTTTGAGGAAAGGAAATGTATCTGTCTCTCATTTGTCGGTGGACACCTAAACCTCGCCGGAAGGGAATGGAGGAGGATGAGAGTGAGTGAAGACACCGTATTCACTAGACGCGCCTTTGTTCATTCCAAACCATCGCGCTGGCATGGCGGAGTGGATAGCATGCTCGTCTCTCACGCCGAAGACCGGGGTTCGATTCCTGAGCTCGACCAATTTCTTAATCGGTTTTATTTATTTATATGGCCTGACTAGTAAAGCTAATTAGGCTAATTTGGTAATTAAGCAATTAACTAAGCTCAGTCCCACTTACTTGGAGCATCACTATACGATCCCTTCAATTGGTTGCATGGTTACTAGCCAAAGTACAATTGGTCCCGTTTGAAATTCCCGCACTGTGACGTCACGACCGTTTCCACCAACTGAAAAGCGTGACATTTTCTGTCGACAACTGCTGCTTACAACGATGAGACATTAAAGGCTTCCGCCTTAAAAGTGTGCGTCCAGTGTACAGGATTTGAATTCCTACCTTGCGAGAGCCGCAGTTAAGCCCATGCGCTACCGGTAGGTGCTTTTCTAGCACCGAGCCGTAAGAAGTGACGGCATGAGAACTAATGACATGCTCAGTTAATTATTATGGTCATGCCCCTCGCTCTAACCGTAATGATACTAGATTCAGAAATTCAACTAATACACTGCCCGGCGCATCGTACCTTTAAATTTTCAGGAAACTGCAAAAGAAAAAAACTGCAGGGAACACTTAAGCTCTGCCTTAAGACGGAGGTTAAGTGTGTCTTCTGTTAATGGTTAATGCTGATGTATGCGGAATCGTCATTCTGTACTCTGCATTCATAGATCACTGGGAGTCCCCGCACCACTCCTGACCCAGTAGTGTACCGGTTAAGCAATGCGTCACTGCACCGGTAGGTGGCTGTCTCAAACTCATCCACTGTTGTGGTTTGTGAGGCCTAGGCTGCTCTTGCTGACCAACCTCTAGCAACCAAGCATTAATTTAACTGCCCCTCGCCTCGATGGGCAGGCTGTGATGACGTCACAAGGTCACATGACCTGAGCGACAGGTGGGCCACCTGCTGTTGGCTCACAACGCCTTCTCTGCAGAATGGGAGCTTTATTGTCGGTTTTGCGTTAAAAATCCTAAACCATCGATCTCATTTATGCAATAATACAAGAAAAGTGCTCACGTTTTCACTGCTAATAAGCTAGGACTTCATGCTGTAGTTGCAGTATTCAGCCCCTCGATCACATTGGTCAAGGTCAAGATCATGACTTCGTCTACAAACGAGCCGCTGAATCTTCGCATTCTGAACACCGCAAGGCATGGGGACATTGGAGAATATGGGGTTCACTCGGTCAGCGCAGATTCATCACTCTTCAACATCAAGCACAAATTCATGACAACCGCACTAGAAAGCCCATGCTTCTAAAGGAACAGCGCTGCATGATTTCAGCGAACAGCCCCAATATTTGACGTTGAAGCACTGGTGTTTTACACATGGATCGCAACTAAAGAATGAAAGAATGCCAAGGTGTCTGTGCTCACTTTTGAAGGCAACTTCTCTTAAAACTTGACAGAACAAGCGGTCTCATTTATGGGATAGAGAAAGGTCAGTGGAAGCAAGCATGTGAAGTGCAGTCTAGCAAAGATCAGGCAGACATATGAAGAACGCCAGAGGCCAGTAGTTCTATGAAAAATAGGACAGCTTTATTACTTGAGACATATATGAAACTAGCCGATTCTTACACACGAAGTAAAAAGGCGAACTGATGTACGTTCCATATTTTTACGCAGCGTACTGAAGATAGACGATCGAGGTGGCTGGTTTATTGAATAGTGGACCTGACACAACGAGCTTCTAGTAGTGTTAGGCAACTCGGCGCTTAGTAGTGCTTAGTTATGGTTGTCGCTGATGGTTATCATCAATCGTGCTCAAAGTCATCAAAAGTTTTGCACTAATCATGCAACACCACTGAACGAGTAAAGGAATGTGTGGCTAGTTGGGAATGTAGTGAATAACGACCGAGCTCCCTAGACGTTCCTTATTTATGACGCGTCACAACTCGGTATTTGCGAAAAACCCCTGTCGTGTTTTTTTGCCTTGATCTTGAGTATGCGTACAATAAATAAGCTTTATTACCCTTTCAAATCGAATGGCGTGCTATGATGAGCAACATTGCAATCAATGTCACTGCCCCTAATTCTGTTAAGTTTAATTTAATAATTTGCGCACTATGGCAGAGTGGATTTTGAAAGAAGGTTAAGTTAACGTTAGGTGAGATTCCGAAGTTTCTGGGTATAGGTGGCCGCAGCTGGGGAGAGACATCGTTACGTAGGGACCAACTGAAGAAACCTTTAGAAGACCGCCGTGAGGGGCTTGTTGGTACGACTTCAAAAGAACAATAAATAACTATGCAAAAAGGACGGCTCGTCCGGTGCGCTTCTTCTCTTTTGTACCGTCCATTTTGTGTAGTTCTTAATTGTTTTTGTAATGAGAAACCTTTTTCCTTCAGCGGACGTAATTAGGCTGGCTATGATGATGGTGATGATGATAGGAGTGGTGCACCACTAAAGAAATTAAGAAAACACATCGGTGTGAAATTATCCGGTCACTTCCTGTCTTTTCACAAGTGTTTAAAACACACCTCAATAATCATACACACATATTCTGCAGAGGAAAACTACAGGCTATGAAGCGGGGCTGCTTGGAGAAAATAAGCGATTGTACTGCCTGTTAATCTTTAACACTGGGCTAGAAGGCAGTACTTTTTGTCGCCACAACGTCAGCTGTCTCCGGTACTCACCTGTGCCCTGCCGAACTAAAGTATTTAGTATTGCGCAAGATAAAGCAGAAGTCATGTTCTCACGGGAGACATCAAAACGTTGGCTGTATTATTGTAGTGGCTTGTCCTGGCCTGGAAGTTTAAGACGTGCAAATGACAACAGCCAACGGTATACCCAAGCGACCGACCAATCGTCAATTATGTCTAGGTGTTACCTTCTTTGTGAATTCAACTAGCTAACTCGTGAATCCCAGGTACATCTTCAACAACACTGCTTTGCTCTGGTATGAGATTAGACCTTGCAAAGCTCATGCGAGCCGGAGCTACACAGCCCGAGAAATTCGTCATGGAATGACCAGGAGAAGGATGTGAACTCACCCCGTCAGAAAGCATCTTTAATCAAGCGTGCATGCGAGCTTCATTAAAGATATGGACCGGTCGCGGGATACAAAGTGCGGACAAGACGCAGACCGAAGTTATACATTCAAATTCATGTCATGTACTTACGTACTCCGGCCTCAGGTGGCTAGGGCACGCAGATGAATCATGTTCACTTCAGTACACAGGCAAGCCACGGAACACTTCTTTTTGTGGCCTCATTTTTAGCATTAAAATATCAGTCAGAGCCTTTAAACAGCAAAAGGCGAGGTCATGCACTGCTCATCGCTTGAGGTAGACAGTTACCTACGACGTGTTGCTGTCCATCTATAACTGCCTGTTGTAATTACGAAATTCACTGCGCTGATTAATGACACCCAGGCAGTGCTATTTGGAAAAGTAAATTTCATTGGTAAGTTTTTCTCTGCAAAGGCTGAAGAATCTATTCGCTTTGAGCAGTACTAAAATTTAAAATAAATTACGAATTACAGTGTTCAGGCAGAAATGCTGGAAAAGTGATTGAATCGATAACAAACTTTTGTGCGTCAGATCAACCGTGCTAGCTATCAACTTTTATCAATGCGAAAGCATTACTACGTACCAACTCCGAGAAAGAATCTTGTCATCTTGCCTTGCCTTGCGCTCAGAACTCCAAACTAGGGAGAGGTCGGAGGACCGTCGCGCAAGCTGCAGCCAATAGAAGAAAGCTCGCGTAAGTTCGGAGCAGCCTTGCGCCAGCTGTAGCCAGTGGGAGGCAGGTGGCAGTTAAATCAAAGATTTGTGACGATAGGTTGCTCGGAAAGAGCAACATGCGTTGCTCACAGTCCGTACAACATGGGCCACAAGCAACACGGGTCACAATCGCTTAACCGGTGCGCCACTGCGCTGTTAGTGGTACGAGGACTCGCGGCGGTATATGAACCTTAGGTACAGAATGACCAATTCTGCATACATCGGCATTATCTCACTACAGAGATCACATCATACCCTTAAGGTACAGTTTAAGGGTCCCCTCCGACTGAAGAATGAAACCAGCATTCGCACATCTACTCGGTGTAGCTAAGTTATGTTTTTTTTTCTTTGAAGACAGGAAATCGCGTAGTAGCTGTCTCACTTCTTGGTGGACACCTCAACCCCGCCGTCAGTAAAAGAAGCAGGTGGAGAGGGAAAGAAAAAAAGGGAGAAATGGGTGCCGTAGACAGCTATGAGGCAGGTCGTCGTAGTGGAAATTCGGTTAAATTTTAGCCAGCAGGGGTTCTTTAACGTGCCCGGAAATCTCGGTACACTGGTTTTTTTGTATTTTGCCTGCATCAAAATATGGCCACCACTGCAGGGATCAATCCCGGAACTTATGCTCGGCAACCTGACGAATTAGTCGCTAAGTCAGCCGAAATGTGTGCAGTTTCTCTGAGTGCAAGACGAAAGTAGCTCTAGATGAAGGGCATAAATACAACTCCACTCCAGTGGACGTGTTAGCACCTCAGCGCGACAACGGAAGCGAGAGAAAAAAATGCAGAGGAGACGAAGCAAACCGATACGGCAGTGGAGGGGTAGGAAACGGACTGGCGAATGGACACGGGGGAGAGGAAGTGCGGCGAAAACGCCAAGCTGACCGCCGCCGAGGAGTCGTTATGGGCCAGTAAGCTAATCGCTTTTCTCGCGACGTCGACACAGCCAAGAAAGTTTGCCACCATCTCGAGCGGGCAAGCGGGTAAGGGGGGTGGTGGGGAGGGTAAGGCTAAAAGGAGGTAAGGAGGGATGCAGGAGAGACAACTGGATTTTTATTGCGTTTTCTCTCTGTCCTCTCGCCCACATTTTTCTTCACTCAGCTCTGTTCCTTGTCGTCGCTTCTTCGTGCCTCCTTGCTCGTCTAGCCACCGCTTCGTCTTCAGGCACTAGACGAGAGAACGAACAAAAAAAGAAAAACTGGTCTTCGCCGGCGAGTTAATGTCCGTCGTCGCGAGCCGGCCGTGATGGGAAGTTATTAACGGACACGTAGTACGCAGTAGTACGCTCGGAGCTGGAAAATACACACAGCGACGGCGAGTTTCTCCGCTGTTTATCGGCAGACTTCAAGGCGTCATCGCCGTTCCGCACGTTTGCGTTGTGAGCATGATCGCAAAGCTCCGCTAAACAACTTTATGAGCATACTTAACCTTGTGAGGGAAGCGCGATTGCAGTACGGGATCGTTTTGCGGCATGACCGTACAGTGGCTTTCAAAAGCTGTCAGGTTACTTCCTGTGGGACAGGAGCTGTGCTGTTCAGCTGTGCAATGGGTCTGTTGTTTCTCCTGCCGCTGAACTTTTTCGAGTTTTCTAGACCTTATTTTTTTTGTCTTCCGATCAACCGTCGTGTGCGCTGGAGGGAGCCTGAGTGGGTGTGTTTTTGCAGTAAACGTTCTGTTTGTGCGCATCCCGGCTTGGGGCAAAGTAACCAAAAGACTCGACGAAGCTATAAATAACCGACGTCTTACAGGTCACGCAAAAATAAAGCATCGTTCGAGCCAGTTCGAACTGTTCGTGTTTGTTTGAGCGAGCACGTGCGCTTCTCCTCGTGAGCCTGGCTATTTGAGTTTGGACAGCGCGACTCTTTCTTTTGTTATTTGAGTGTTCGGCCCCCAAACAAGATCCACGCTCAACTGATCGCGGCCATCGGGAATGAGAAACTGTTGCAGGATTCCTGTGTCAATTCAGCTGCCACTCTGCGTGTCGATAACCTTCAGAAAACACCTGCTGCCCTGGAAACGTGGACGAATGGTGGATAGCAACACCAGCGTCCTCGGGTAGATGGTCTGCTACCCAGTAAATATACAGAATGCATTCTTGTTACTTGTCTCTGTATTAGGTTATTTATTGTTGCTCATGTAATCTCAGGTGTATCACGTTTCGTACGACCTGTAAAAACCTAAATAGGTTTCATTTGCGCTCACAAAAGTATAAAAATGCCTCACAATTTAATAGAAATTGCGTTCCCCGCACCATTTATCAAAGTGAGGTCGAAGTGCCAGTCGCCAGAGATGCACGAGACCTGTTGGAAGATAATGCACAACAGAAGTTGAGCCTAACGGCATCCTAACATTTTTGAATTTGTACTGATGATGGAAAAGTTTTCGATGGAAAAATTTTGAATTTCGCTATCGAATTTTATGCAGGTATGAGTTTTTGAGCGCAGCTTTATTATTCTTAAATATTCAGAAATTATCATAAATCGCTTATTACTGTAATAAATTATCATATCTACCTCAATAAATCGGTGTTTTTTCAACAGTTCTCTAATGTAGGTACTCCTAGTGAGGTGATACTGGAACTTCGTAATTAATGCCCTGGGTTTTCGTAGGTCGGACATTAAAAAAGGTAATCTCGAGGCGAACTCCTCAGCTAATGTAACTTCTATTTTCTCCGTAAACAAGAGTGTATTTGAGGATTTCTGCAATGCGTCAGCTTATCTGCATCGGACACACCACTCGGAATGACCCGGATGCCTTCTTTACAGAGCGTGCCGGCCACACCGATTCCTGCGTAATCTGCTTTCATCCCGGAATAATTAGCTCCGTATTGTCGACGCGCTAATCACAGGGAGAGGGAGAATGATTTTCACGTGTATTCGCTTTGTGCCCCGTCTTATTTCTTTCGCGTGTGCACTCCGCTGTTTTCCGTGCCTACAGATCATTGAGTGGAACTGGAATACACTAATCACGGTACGGCAGAGGTGACAGCTGCCCCCGGCATGGTAATTAGATCGTGCCACTGGGTACGTCTTTTTGTTTGCGCCAATGTTTGCTGTGATCAAGAACTTCTGCTTGTGCGTGAAAAATAGCGCTCTAGCACGTGAACGAGTGCGTAACATGGAAGTTTTTTTTTTTTTTTTAAGGGTTTGGTTAATGTTGTTTCGAAGTTGAAGTTGCCGTAGTCTGCAAAGAATAAAAACTACCGTCGTCCCATTCTATCGAACTCTTTCAACAGTAGTAATTACAGCAAGAAAAGCAGAAAGCCTTACTTTCAGCGCGTTTGTCTTTTTCTAGCATACGTCAATGACATTTACAACTGCGTTGCCCCCGGAGTAAGCATAAGAATGTTCGCCGATGATGTTGTCATCTACCCTACCGTACGCTCTCGTGAGGATCAATTAAGACTTAATACATCACTAGATAACATCGCACACTGGTGCGACGAATGGGGAATGGACATAAATATCGCGAAGACAACATGTATGAGTATAACTCGGAAAAGGGAACCTCATTGTTTTCCATACAATATCAGGGGAATTACCATCAGCAATGCAGACACAGTCAAATATCTGGGCGTAACATTTACGAGTAAGTTAAAATGGAATGTACATATCACTAACACATGCACCAAGGCCAATAGACAATTGGGGTTTCTGCGAAGAAAACTTTCAACTGCACTGTATAACGTCAAGCTTACAGCATATAGATCCCTTGTAAGACCGATCCTGGAATATGCAAGTCCCGTTTGGAATCCCCACCAGGCATACCTCACCGATTAATTAGAAAAAATACAGCGCATGGCCCTTCGTTTCATCTACTCGAAATACTCACGGCATGACAGCGTGAGTGGCTTGAGCATCCGAGCTGGCATCCCATCACTGTCTAATCGCTGTAATGTTCCTGCTTTGAAATTTCTTTTCCTTCTGCACCACAATGGCATTAATATAGATAAAACTACATTTCTGAAACCACCCTATCACCACTCGCGCAGGATTAATCATGAGAAATGTAACAGACCGTTCCCATCCCGCTGTGACACGTTCTAATATTTTTTTTTTCCGTTGACCATCCAAGAATGGAACAGACTGCCACGTGATTTTGTCAATGCGGGCACACTTGAATTGTTCGTTCAGAAAACTGAAAGCCTGTTCAGCCAGTGAAACCCTCTAAGACATGTACCAAGCCTTTTATTAATTTGTTATTGTAACAAAGTATGTATTCTCATGTGTATTTTGTTTTTGTGACGGTGCATTTTACATCGTGTAACCAAGCACTGTCTTCTTGGGCGGAACTGCAAAACCCACTCCTGTATGAGCCTGGCAATCAGGCTCACAGTATTGTCAAATAAAATAAAATAAAAATAAATAAATAAAAAACATGATGCCTTTTACCCTTTCCCCGTGACTCCGCGCCAATGGCCCACCGCTCTTGTGTGCGATGCTGAATGCTCCACAACATAGCACTACGTCCACGTTCTCGTGGCGTTGGATTGCATGTTTTTTTTTTTTTTAATCTGGTTTACATGTACATGAAGGGAGAGCAAGGATTGCCGCGTATCAAAATTCCAGTGGCCACTAAAGGGACCACGAAACGATATTTACTAAGGTTAGCGATCGATATTCCACCACTGTTACACATCGGAAAAGGTTTTAAGCTAACTTGGTTAACATCGACGGTATCGGCGATCAAAAATGATGCTCTTCGACTCCCTCCTGAGCTCATACGCGCCGACACACCAGAAAAAAAAAAAAGAAAGACAAGTCGGGACTGAGCCAAGCCCCATCCCACTCACGTCGCTTGACCACGGCCAAAGGAAGGTTCACCCAGATTCCAAACTCTACGCCAGAGGGGGAAGGGCTGCTAAGAACGCGCGGTGTGTTATAGCCCCGTACGGTCCTACCCCTACAGACCACATCTGCAGGTTCATCGCATTAGGATATAAGCATCAAGATTATTTCAGGATCACTTTAAACCAGGACAAGCAAATATTTTTCCCTTCTTGTTTTGTATTGCTAATGATGCGCAACACATAAGTATACATGAATCTCCGCGTGGAAAGGTACATACAAGTATGGTAAAACAGTAGAGGTAATATTAAGAGGCAAGAAGAGAGCAGAGTTCAAATATGAAACGTGAGCTCATGACATTCTAGTCGGAACTAAGCAGTATGAGCGAGCATGTGCTCGGCATTTAATGAGAAGGACAGATAATAGATGGTCGTTAGGGATTGCGGACTGGTCCAGTAGAAGGCAAGCGTAGCAGGAGGCTGCAGCAAGTCAGGTGGGAGGATGAGATTTGGCAGCTTGCCGGGAAAAGGCGGCTGCAACAGGCACAGGACAGGATTAGTTGGAGACAAGTGGCAGAGGCCTTTGCCCTGCAGTGGGCGTAATTAAGATGACGATGATGAGGATGACTTTCTCTTTGGAAGCGCAAACAAATGAAACCGTCACGGCGAGCGCACGGAGATTCGTGCAATAGCCTGAGATTGCGGGGTGCTTACTAAATGACAGTGTCTCCATGGAGTTGCACCAGTTTTTTTCGCGTTTCCAGCTACGTTCCCCTTTTTTCCTTCAGTTATTTAGTTTCACGATGTGATATGTCTGTTTCATGCAAGAGTACGATCTTCAAGTATCACACTACGTTGCTTTGAGCGCTGAGCCCTAGGTGCCTCTGGCGCTGTGGCATCTAACTGTTACGAAGATTTTTATTGAAAAAAAAAAAAGTCTTCATTTGAATCTGTCAGAATGACCTTGCTTGAAGCGTGTTTGTAGGTGTCACCAAATGTAGTACCATTGTGCGTACATGCATACATTATTTTATTTGACCCATTAGCGGCCAGGTAGGTTATGAATGTTACCTGATGGTCAGCCTTTCTGGCGCACCACCTCTGTGTATTGCGCCTGGTGGTGTTTCGAAGGTGCTGCTAGTGGCCTACGAATCATATCTATTCACAGTCGTCTTACCAGCAAGACGCATCAATTGCTCAAAGCGTGCGATACAAATTGTCACTTCACCGATGTTTTTTTTTTTATTCGAGCTGTTTGCCATTAGGCATAATGAAAAAGGGAAATAAAGTTATAAAAAGGAGTGTAAACAAGCCTCGCTTAAAAAGCGGCAATAGTTCGCGATGAAGCGATTATCTTGAGTCCACTTGCGATAGTCGTCTGTAACGTTCCATCGCAGGCCAACCTTTCTTAGGAAGCGTCGTCTCACGGAAGCTGTAGCCGGGCAAGTCCACAGCAAGTGTTTTTCGTCACACTGGTCGGGCGCAGCATCACAATGGGGACACTTGTCATTCACTTCGTAACGTTTGTCACGCCACCGATGACGCACAGAAGGAGTCAGAGCCGCTCCTGCCTGAATCCGGCGCACAGATACCTCCTCCTCCCGAGTGAGACTCCGGGAGAGAGGGTACGAGCACAGATAATTAGAGCGCGTGTTCGCTGACGCAAAGCCTGTTTCTCGGAAACATGGGACAGGAACGGATCTGAGGGAAGAGGGGAAGGTGGCGGGATATCGGATGTGTCAAGGTGTGTCATTGCATCCACATGAATATTATGCGGATCCTGGGCATGCCCGCGAATCCAATGTATACGTACAGGACAGGGGTATTTTGTGCAAAGTTGGTGAATGGATTGTGTAACTTGGAATGTGCGCCGGACAGCCTTAAGCTGCTTAAGGGCGGCAAGGTAGTAGGCGTAAATGTGAACAATATCGAAAGTGGGTACGAGTGGAAGGGAAGCAATGGCATTGTGTATCGCCTGAAGCTCCAAGGCAAGGGGGGAGCAAGTATCCGCGCTATATGTAGCGCGGGAGTTAAGATGAGGATGGGAGGGACTGTAAACTGCAGTAAGCCCCTGCAGTGCTGTGTGTGATGCATCGGTGTATATTATGCACCCTGAAGGAAGATGGGCGGCTGATATCGGCGTCGAAGCAGAGGACCGATTGTCTGTGAGTTGACAGTATGGCCATGGAGGAAGAGTCTGTAAACGATGAAGCTGAAGCGACATCTTGCGTGCTCTGTTTGCCTCACGCTGGTCAATAACTTCACTTAATGCATAAAGTTGAGCGTACTCTTGCAGAATGGGTATGGGTGTGATACGAGGAAGATAAGTTATGGCGCGCATAGCCTCCCGATTGGTTGATTCAAGGGAGTCCCACTGTCGGTGGGTGAGGCGATGAAATTGCTCCTGGTACACTATCAGCGGCTGTAGGATGGAGGGCACGAGCTGACGGGCAGTATCAAAAGGCGCTCCGCCAGAGCGCATAGCTATGCGTCTAATCAGACCGAGAGTAGCGTGAGCCGATTTACGGGTCGCGTTTAGCCACGGAGTCCCAGTCCCAGATGTATGAAGCAGACGACCTAGAGCACGCACACTTTCTACTTGAGGAATTGGAGAATTATCTACCGTGAAGGTAAAAGGTGCTGCTTTCCGTAAACCACTTCTGTTTCCAATGCGAATTAAACCAGATTTATTACACGAGAGGGTCATACCCAAAGGGGGTAGCCGTGATATTAAGGCATCCAGCGCTTGCTGGAGCGCCGACTGTTGCACAGACGCATCTCGATGACAGGACCACAAGGTTATGTCGTCGGCATACGCAGGGACGCGTACAGAAGGAATTTTCTCTAGGGCTCGGACAAGAGGTATAAAAGTTACATTAAATAATGTGGGGGCGAGGACGGAGCCCTGGGGTACACCGCGGTTGGAGGTATGACCAAATGGCTTCGCATGGACACGTACACTGAAGGTTCTGTTTGTTAAAAATGAGTGAATTGAAAGGAGAAAGCGATGCGGGAGACCGAGATCTTGAAGGGTGCCAAGAATAGAAAAGTGTCGGACGTTGTCATAAGCCTTTGTTATGTCAGTAGCGATCACCGTACGAACAAGATGACTATGGGGAGAATGGTTTAGTACGTCCGCAGCCAAAATAGCCAGACCGTCTTCTGTTCCAATGTGAGGGCGGAACCCAATTTGAGATTCTGGATAACAATCATTCGATTCCAGCCACCGCGACAAGCGAGCTGCTAGAATGTGTTCATAAAGCTTGCAGATAGTAGGCGTAAGTGAAATAGGGCGGAGGGCCGAAAGAGAAACCGGCGGATGACCTGATTTGGGAATTGGGACAACGATAGAATGTTTCCACTCTGCAGGAATAACTCCAGAATGCCACACCTCATTGACTGTATCACGGAGGGACTGTAGAGCAGGTCCTTCCAAATTGCGAAACAACGAGTTAGGTACACCGTCATGCCCGGGATCAGTGCTTGTTCACTGAAGTTGAGGACATCTATCACGCGGCTCACGTAGTTGAGTGCTTCATGAAAAGAGCTGAAAGTGGGCGTTCGCAGATACTTCGCGTGCTTCTCCTAAATTATTGGAACATGCAAAGAAATGCTAGAGCAAGTTCTCATGAGCTTACGTCGCCTCCTCGCCAATCCCAGATGCGATCGCCTCACATCGCTTGTAGACAGAGAAAAATCGACAGATAGAGTAACATTCGGCAGCAGCTTCTGTACTTGGAACCTGACGTTTGTAAATAACGAACTCGCTAAGGTTTGGTAAAGGACGAAACTAGCGTCATCACAAAGTCGTCCTTTTAAGATATTTGTCGCACACAGCAGGTAATGCTGACGGTTTCTTCCTGTTCTTAAAGTAATAATGCAGGCATTTTTTTTTTTCATCTTTAACAATTTTATGCAGCATTGCAAGCTACCAACAGCTTCTATGTGTTTTTTTTACGGCGGCACTTACTTGTCGGCCACCATGGTTACATCGCAGAGATATAGTTTTTGCGTCCCGTGTTTAACAGAAGGCCTTGTTTCTTTATTCTCCTCGTTTACAGTTAGTGTGTCAGACTTTGCAATAAAATATACAGTGTTTCTTGCTTACTCCAAGTTCCTTTGTTTTTTAAGCGCGTGCATTCTTGCGCCGCTCTTTATGTAGTTCCCACGGATGCCCAGGTACTATTCGAGGCTATCATCTATGCTTGTAAATAGACGAGCTCAGACCTGTATTGATGAGGTGAGCTCTCACTAGAATCCGTGCATAACAGCGCTAGCGATGCAAGCAGTGTAAAGCGGTTTCACGACACACGGTGTCCCCACAGGTACCCTCTCCACAAGATAAGCCCCGGCAGATGCACAGCAAGGGTACGCTGACCTTTTCGCCGTTGCTCCTGCGCACCACTGAGGTCGTACGTACGAATGTGAGCGGACTCGGGAGACCGAACAGCGGTCTCCAGTCGTTCCTCTTTCGAAGGAATTGCCTACAACGCACGCAGACATGAAATGTGGACCGAGGTGACGTGCAGGTTAGCTGCCCCACCTGTCGCACAATTCCGCAGCTACAGCCGACACTGCGTAGTCATCTTATCTCTACGAAACCTACTCTTGAGGGCATCATGCAGGGAGCACCAGAACACCCTAAAAGGCGAAACCTGTTTGATAGCTGACAGTTCTGAAACCGTACTTATAATAAAAAAATAGCAGGCTCTACGTCTTCTGTCGGTGACAGTCAGCTCGTTACGCGCAGTTTGAGCACGTGGAAAGTCGTTTTCCGTTCTCAGGAAGTCAAGCGTCCGCGCGGGAAACCGCAAATAAAATGGTGCATGGAAAAATGGTGCATTCGGTGCATGGAAGAACCTGACTTTTTTCTATTTTTTTCTGTGCGTGAGCAGCAACGCCACAACGTTTCAGCAGCATACAAAACCGCAACAAAGGAATAAGCGCTACCAAAGTACGCTTATACCTCGGTTCTCCACATATGTTGACAAAGCAAGTAATGGATCCACGCGCCTGTTTCGTGTGCTCGGTGGTTCCTAAGTAGTGGTTTGGATCCTTACTTCCACCGCGAATTTCATTAGTTCTGTAGCATTGTTTCAATATCTTCGTGATGTTCAAGAATATCTTGGGACACCAGGCATACAACACATTCTGTGTTGATGTAAACGCATAATGCATTTAATGCGTTAATAGGCAGCGAAGAGAACTCTCTACCTACTCCGGATGCAGTCTACTTTAAATTTGTATATCCAGGACTGGCCCGGCGGGAATGATACATTAGTTTCACTCTCTGCAAAGCGCTGTCACGGAAGTTCCTGTGGTGAAAACTTAATAGACCCGTGGGATATAATAGTTCATCTGTCATTGTTTTCATGAAAACCTCTATCACTCAAAGAAAGCGCACATGTAGGGGACTCTGTATTTTTTGTTTGCCACAAAAGCTGCAGCTGGCGAACAAATTCATGCGTCTGTGCGGCAGAGGCTCCTACGAGGGCGAGGCTACGGCTTCCAAACGCGCGGGGTTGACTCGTGAGCGCGTGAAACGCGTACAGCCTCTGACGTGCGGCACATCGTGCTAGTAGCATCCACTGCATCATCACGCAGCATTGTCCGCTAGCAGAACCCTTGCAACTGTAGGGGTCCCAAGTAACGCGGAATGACGCTTTGCACGGATACAGTGAGCTCATTGAGAACAACCATTCGAAATAATAAACCTCGTTTTGAGGGAAAGGAAGACACAGGTCCCAATTTCTGCTTGCGCAGACCCTTCTAACGCTAATAAATTGATAAGAGTCGTAAGAGTCACAGACAAAGCAGTCAGAGGGGAAAGTTCTCAATGTAGTCTCCCTTTGTGAGTGCCGAGATTGGAGAGTAAGATGAGCGACAACAAATAGCAATCCTTGCTTTGTTCGCAGAGCAATCATTTCAGAGTTACAACTGAAAGCAACTCGCTTTACCTGCTTGTCTGCTCGTGACCATTCACAGGACGGTCATGTGACCAGCGCCGACCACGTACCAACCAGCGCCAGGCACAAGACAATGCACCTGTTGCGGCCGTTGTGGGAGCTCAGGTTTGGGCTAAATATGATTGCCTTAGACTTCTCTGTAGGTTGTAACCGTTAGTAAAACAGAGGCAGCATACCGACAGCTTTCGCTGAGTTTAGTGCATGTAGACTTGAAGGCAATATATATTCGCAATTTTTTCTCTGATACTAATAACAGCTGTTTCGGCATAGGACATGTCATAGCTTATTCTTTACACCGGAAAAATAAGTCTACATTTGCCATGAACCTCGCTACCAACTTTCGCATCGCGACAAATTTATCAGAACACCCAAGCATTGAATTGCTAGCTGGGTGTCATAGTCAACACGCCTGTTAACGAAATCTATGGCCTGGCAGGTCAGTTGGAGCAAGCAATGGTAGGGCAAAGCTGCACTGCGCATTGCTTGCGTCCTACCTCTTTGTAGTTCTGTCACTGAACGCCATTGTTTTAACGTGGCAGCACTATGTCACATAGGACCGTGATGCATGGCCAATCATGAAATTCGCAAATTGGCCTAAGGGAAGCAACGTCACATGCCAATAAATGACGTCACTTCCGGCAAAGGCATCGAAGATAATGCTATCGTATTGCCAACATATAATGAATTTAGGTGTCCCTATGAAATCTTTTGTTTCTCAGAAGCTAACTAATGGTTCTTCCTCGTTGGATGGTGAAAACAAAGGAACTCTTTACACTTTAGAACGGCGCAAGACTGTAATGAACGCAAGAACTTTTTTCATAGCAACGCGGACACAGCTAAGATTAGCGACGTCTTACGAATTCGTCATTTACAGAGAACGCGAAGCTAAGAGCTCTATAATGGTGTACAGCTTTTTAGTCGGATGAGAAAAGAAATGAGACTTGCCGGACGGTCTTTGAAAGGAAGCAAGGTTTCTCATTGCCGAGCAGCAAAAAAAAAAACAATCATAAAACCCACACAGGACTAAACAAGAAACGGTGCATTTTCTGGAACCGGAAATCCCGGCGAACGAGCTATGCGGGTAGCTTTGTTCCCAATGGGCGGCCGTCGTATAAAAATACGCGCACGATTTTCATGATGCGCATCGAGGGGTGCAGAAAAGAAAGAGCGCTCGCGACAAAGCTGCCTAGTTTGTTTCGAGTGCGCCGTACAGGTGATAGCGCACGCCCGTCCCTGTATTCTGATGCTACGAGCACAGTGCACGCATTCAGTGGCTTTGCGAGCCTGAGAAAACAGCACGAAAACTACAGCAAAAAAAAAAATGCTCGCATGAAGGAGCGTTGCTCGAGATCGCGTGTAACGCTCATTCGTTTCGTCGTTCCGCCGTGCGCTCTGCGTGGTGCAAGGGAAACGGCATTTGCATTTTGAGTTCGTTAACTGAGAGGTAATGGTAAAAAAAAGGAATAAAACAAGCATACTCGTGGACGACGCCGGCGGAACATTCAGACAATCCCTCGTTTCCGCTTCTTTTAAAAGGGGGGCGCTGTAATTAAGCCGGAGGGTTTGTTTGTTCTGGAAAGTTTGCGGGAAGCCTTCTCATGATGACGTGTTGCTCTCCTCAAAGCTTGTTTATCTTCTTGTTGCGATTAACGCTGTAATAACGGAACCCTTAACTACAGTGAAGCCCTCTTTCTAGCGAGCGAGGTTTTCCAAATCAACACGCATTTTAAAGTAAGAGTTAGTACCTCCATGTCGCAAAAAAATTGTCCGGCGTCGGCGTTGGCGACCGTTTGAAATCTTGCAGCCGGAGTGGGCGGAGCACGCAGATGGGATGTGGCGCCTTGAGGGAGAGGGGAAGAGAGGAGCCGCCCCCTACCACAATCCCCGGAGAAGCAATCTAGCCGGGTCACCTTGGTCACGTGACCCTAGGGCGTCATCACAACCTACCCACCGGATTCTGAGCACACTGACCATCATGGCAGGTGGCAGTTAAATTAATGATTGCTCCCGAGAGGTTGCTCGGAAAGAGCAACCGGGGTCTCACAACCCCCCACTACTGGCAACACCTGCCATAGAAGAGCAGTGGCGCATCTTAACTTGACTGCTGCACCACTGTGCTAGGAATGGTAGGAAGACTCTCAGGGATCTATGAACGCAGAGAATGACCAATTCCGCATATATGGGCATTAACACACTATCCCTACCCGAACAACTGCCATCCGTGAACACTGGATCTAGACACCAGTAACGACAGCGAAAACCGAACTGCCTAATGCGCATTTGGCCTAACTGCACAAATCGACCATCATTTCTTTCTTGAAAAATGCTCAAAGGCGCCATAGATATGTAATAGATTGCTTCCCTCCTGGTCGAGCCGAGTAAAGTTGTCACTGTGATAACAGATACGTTTCAGTACGTCGCCTTCGAAACCAATAATGCAATTTGCTTACCGATATATGGCTAAACTATTTATTCGTTCTCCTAAACTTATTTTTTCCTCTTTTACTTCTAATTACGTTCAAAAATAGTGTGTCCATTGGCTATTTTTAATTCTAAAACAATTTCGAAATGCTATTGAATTATCTTCATCATCGTAATTATGTCCTCTGCAGGGCAAAGGTCTCCCTCATATCTCTCCAATCATCCCTGTCGTGTGCCAGCTGCGGCCACCTTATCCACGCAAACTGCTTGACTCATCCGCCCACCTAACTTTCTACATGCCCCTGCTACGCTCGCTTTCTCTTGGTTTCACTTCGCTACCTTGAAGAAGCACTTCTCATCTTCGCTTCTCATGACATGCCTTGGACAAGCCCATTTCTTCTTCTTGACTTCGACTAGGATATTATTCGCTCGCGTTTGCACCCTGACCCGCTGTGCACCCTTCCGGTCTGTTAACTTTACCGCTATCATTTTCCTGGCTGTTCTGTCAATTGGTAAATTGGTTTTTGAGGAAAGGAAATGGCGCAGTATTTGTCTCACATATCTCGGCGGACACCTGAACCACGCCGTAAGGGAAGGGAGGAAGGAGGAGTGAAAGGAGAAAGGGAGAAAGAAGTGCCGTAGTGGAGTAGTAGTATAGTGAAAACATTTATTTTTTTTTTCAAAAGGAAGAGTTAGGGAGTAGGGGGATGGGGATAGATAGATGTGGAGCTTCAGTGGTCGGTCTTCCCTAGTCCAGGATCCCGTTGGCCTCCGCCGCTGCCTTGGCCCTCGTCACCAGCATAAGCTGTGTGCTCGGGTCGGAGTCAGCCAGGAGGGCCTCCCACTGCTCTAGACTAGGGCTATTTACCTTTGGTAGTAAAGGGCTTTTTTCGCAGCCCCAGGTGGCGTGGTTCGTTGTGGCGTAGCCCCCACACCACACGCACTCTTTCGAGTATCTGTTCGGCCACATTTTGTGATACATGGCTCTGCTTGGGTAGGTGTCTGTTTGTAGTCGTCTGAGCCTGGTTTCGACCACGTGGGGATCTTTAACGTGCACTGACATCAAACTGCACATGAGCACATGGGCGCCTTTTGCGTTCCGCCTACATCGAAACGCTGCCGCCGCGGTCGGGTTCGAACCCGGGAACTCCAGCTCGGTAGACGAGCACCTTAACCACTGAGCCATGGCAGCGGGTGTGGCTGCTCTGTCCTGAATTTAATTTCAACCCCTTATTTTCTTACCCTTCACGTTTCTTCTTGTTTCCGCAAGGTTTTTTTTTTTTTTTTAAAAAACAAGAACAATAAATGAGCCTGGCTGAGCGTCGCCTGCTCAATCCCACCTGCGGAGGCTTCATTTATTATTTATTCAATGATTACCACGTTTTGCCAGAAGGTGCTGCAGCAGGGGGGTTGCAATGCTGAAAAAAAAAAGAGCTTTTCATTGATGCAACACACTGATTCATCTGAAATGCAGTTCGATTTCCGAATGCTGCGAGCACAAAAAGAACTAGCATAGAAATTAGTTATGCTCCGGTATTCCAAGACCTTAAATCAATGGTCAGTACGACAAGAGACATAATGGGTCCTGTGTAAGTATGTTTCCTTTCGAATGGTGGTTTGGTCATGAAATATGCAAAATATGAGATAGAGCAATAGGCGTATAATTTCCTTCGTCCAGGAAAGAAGAGTTTTTTACCCTATTTCATGTTTCATGTCAATGCAACTACTACTTCTCATGTAACGGCATAGAACAAACTTTGCTGCTCTGATCTTAATTTTTTCAGGTTTATTTCTCAGTGTTATTAGCCAAGGTACGAAACACAACAAGCGCATTCATTCAAGCATTGGGCAAATTCTTATTAAGTAGTTGAATTCAAGAATGGAGGTGCATATCCCAGATTTCCTTTTATAGATTTATGGATCTGGCGGCGTTTGCAATCACGATGGAGGCGAAATGCTACAATGCTACAATGTTTCTGCTACAATGTTTCTGCTACAATGTTTCTGCTACAATGTTTTTGAAATGCTACAATGTTTCTGGCCTGAGAATTCAGCTCACGTGAAAGAACCTTGATAAACGAAATTTCATCCATAGCTTCCCAGCACAATTGCCATAGCTCAAACTTCTGCATTGGAATGCAAAGGACTATCGATGAGCGAGTGATTTTCGCCTGTGGCGTCAAATCCTTGCCTGTGACATTTCGTTCTCAAGCCCAAAAATGAAAATGTTTTGCATTGGAAATGTCAGAAAACATTTTCCTTTTAATGCCATCGTAAATATATCTTACATATATTGCATTACTTTAACGTCGTTATATCTACCAATTTCTTTCTCGCGTGAACCATTTCCTAAGTTCCTTTTAAATGGGTACAGACAAAATTTTTGGGTGTAAGTTTTTTTCCCTGAAAGAGGTCTGCGGGCCTAGTAATCATAGAAATATGCTCAAAGCATCAGTGCGTAGCATTAATAACTAACTGCAAGCTATTTTTTACTGGCAGTTTCGTTCTCGGTTGGCGCCAACCCTGAAGTGCACATCGACTTCGGGGTCGACCGGGCAACCTGGACTTCCACATTCCTGATAATGCTGGCTTCGCCGGCAAGCTCTACTTGCTCCTGTGAATAATAACTGGATTCGGTGACGTCGCAGTATTTAGTGAAGTGCACCGTGACGTCACTCGATGCCGGCGGAAATGCGGAGCGGCTCCTCGGACAACATTCACCATCGTGACGTCACTTCATGCCGATGGAAATGCCAAGTGACTCCTCGGACAACATTAACATCAAAATGCGCTCCCCTCAACGCCTGCGGCTATGATGGCCATGAAACAAATCATAACATTTGTTTAAGGTCGAAATTTTCTGTCTTTACTCTTTTAGGGTTCCTGTATTATTCTGTCTTTTCTTTGCCATTTGTGCTCGCTCGTAGGGTACCTGAGCTGTTGTACCCGGTAGATATTAAGCAACTACTGTTCTCTACGGGTGTGGTGACAGTTGTCACCTAGGCACCAAATTCGTTGAGAGCAAGAAAACTGCATAGGCGCTGAGTCGGCTCGGTGGGTTACGTCTGGCATGCTGGAACAGTTCTTTTTTTTTCGTGGCAAACCATTGCGTCGTCCGAGCTTATTTTGATGCGTTTACTTCTTCAACTAACAAGGAGTGTTACTGTACGTAAATTAATTTTCGGAGGTGTTAGAAGAGTACTCAGGCTATCGCCTCCCTATCACAAACCTTAACGCACTGAAATCCATAGGACCAACAAGAACTAAC
Organism: Amblyomma mixtum; assembly: GCF_055824585.1. Classification (NCBI taxonomy): domain Eukaryota; kingdom Metazoa; phylum Arthropoda; class Arachnida; order Ixodida; family Ixodidae; genus Amblyomma; species Amblyomma mixtum. The sequence continues at coordinate 321,153,835 of NC_143012.1, forward strand.
CCTTCCTCGGTCCTTTTCTCCTGTTCTCCTCACAAGACTTCTGTCCGTCCAAACCTCGACTATGCGATGTGCCGCCCGAGACGACTGCTCACGTCATCTGGGATTTAGTCCCAGCTTCTCATGTCGAGCTTGCGAACAAGATCAATCAGTCAATCAGCCTTTTATTTTCTCTATATTAGAGATGGAGACAGAACTAAAGCTCGGAAGCTTGACAGAGGTCCTCCCCTTTTTTTTTCACGTTGGCATTGCATCAGACAAGCGGCAATAAATTCTGTGCTATACATTATAGCACAAAAGAAGATAACACGCCTTGGAAAAAAGAAAGCAGAAAGTACCAACACAAAAATACATGCAGCGTCATCACCCAAACTTGTTCAGAAAAAATTTCTTAATAACAGTATTTGAATGCGGGAAAGGGTCAAACATTTCTTTGTTTAATTTATTTAATAGCACTGGCAGCGTATAAGAGACAGATTGTTCTGAGTAATATGTTCTAGTTGTAGGAACTAGCCACATTTTTTTATTTCTGGTTTGTGGAATATGGGTGTTTTTTGCAAGTTCTGCCAAATTGCCAACATAATTTTCATTGCTTCGCGAAGCACTTTTGAAGCTCATTAAAAGTCTGTATTCGTGTAAAGCGAGGACTGGCAGGATTTCGTATTTTAAAAAGAGGTCACTCGTAGGGAAACAATAAGGAACGCCAGCAATGCATCTCACAGCTCTTTTTTGGAGAAGATGCAACTTGGTCATGTTCGTGATACCAGTGGTACCCCAAGCGATAATACAGTATTGTAAGAGAGATATAACTAAAGATTTATACACCAACAGCCTAATTTTGACAGGAAGAATAGTGCGCAGGCACGAGATAACTCCGACAGCTGAAGATATTTTAGATCTGATATAATCAACATGATCATTCCAAGTCAAGTGCTTTGAAAACATACCACCAAGGATTTTGACAGAATCCACTATCTCCACAGAATCACGGTTTAAACATAAACCCGAAAACTATATAAGTACAGCTGGGTCCTGCATAGGGAGCTAGACAGAGTCACCGCACCTCGAATTTTGTCGGTCTCACTGATTTACCGCCCGGCACTTTACAGTAGTGGACAGAGCTCCAGTGAATCCCCACCAAACCGTTGTCAGAAAAAAATATTAGAGGCACACAGACGGCAATCGCACACATTAATCTAGGCAGCTAACCATTTGAATATATTTTACTTTCCATTCCATTCTATTCCCAAGGCATATGCATTGTTAATGCCTTTTCTATTATTAGGCAAGGGGGTTTAGCAAACTGAAAAATCGCTCTACCAAATCTGCTTCTAATAAATGTTACGAACCACATCTAGGGCATATAAGATCCGACGAGCATTCTTTACAGTACCTTCAAAACAGTGCACCGCAACAAAATCTCCTTGGGAAGACGTACAACAAAACAAAAAACAGAAAATAAAAATAAGAGCAAAATAAGCGAAAGTTCAGAATTCAAAGCATTTTTCGCTCATCGTTGTCTGCCTTACAAACTCCTAAAAGTGGGCCATGGCAACGCTAGCCTACTTATTTGTTGGCATCCTACGCTTTCATTGCACGCAAATCGCCTACTTTCAGCAAATGAGCCTACGTACCATGAGGGAAAAAAAATATTGAACGGTGAAGGGTAGGCCCCGTTCTTCCAACCATGCAGCTCTTCTCACAACACCATCCCCGCTACCAAAGCCGAACCCAGGCGAGATTCAGGCTGCGTGCCGCCTCGAGCTTTCGAATTCCACAGCGCTGCTGCGCAAAGCTCGTTCAACTTTCCAGCTCGTATCAGTTCCGCTATGCGCCGACGCAAGCTGCGCACGCTGCACGTAAGACTGGCCGCGTGCCGTGAGCAAAGCGCTCATACACAACCGCACGCAGTTTCATGCAAGCCAGAGAGAGAGCGAAAGCCATTCCGCTTCAGCCAAAATATTTCCGATAACGGCCTCGAAATCATCCCGCTCCTACGCGAGCAGCGAGAGCCGAAACCACGGTGCGCAAAAAATGTGGTCGAATTCGCGAATCGGCGCGGCAACATAAGGGGTGAACCAAATGCACCAGTTACGGTTTGCAGGACTCTCATTTACTGGAATGTATTCGTGCGTAAGCCTGGAAGTTTTTGCTTTCAACGATCTGATTTATTCTTGTCATCACCGCGCTGCGATAATTAGTGTACGTACCTGTAAGAAAGACGGGCCCGCCGATCACTGACGAAAGTTGAATTAACCCTTTCAGGTGTCATTTTTTCTTTTGACTGGAATCAATTATTTTTTCCCCTAAGTAGCATATTCCGGCCTCAAGAAAGGAAATTTTTTAGTTTTCGAGTGTGAAAGACCAGCAGGTCAGTTTTTACAGCGATATGGAGAATTCACCACAAAGTGTCAGGTTTGTTAGAAATAGAAACATCGAAATGTTTTCGTGTGTCAAGTAAACACCGTAGGGATAATAGCATCACTTTGTGTTTCGAAGATGCACATTACGCTTGAAACTGAGAAAAAACAATCGATGTTTTCACTCGCGACAAAATCTGTCCGCTCAAAAACGGCGTACAAAGTGCTACCTTGCTCACTCCTATGTGAAATATATTTTACTGCATTCGCTACATGGCACAAAAAACCAACTTATTTCCAAAAAGAAGGGTGCTCAATTTGACTGAAATATGAAATCACTGCTCGGTGCACCAGTTTCTCAGAAAAAGGTGTAAGTTTGCCGCTTACACAATTCTGTACAAAGCGCCTGAAAGGGTTAAGTACGGAAGAAGCACAAAAACGCTTAAATTGAACGCTGCGTAGCTAAGAAAAGGTACGCGAAGGTAAAATAAAAATGGACACAAAGGAAGAACTCCATTATTATTACCACTTCCATCGCAGGACTCAGGAGATGAGGTAAAACATGCTTGTTTCATTGGGAGCCGCAAAAGCCCCTTTATTCTTAAACTCTAAACTCTGGTCAATCAGGCCATTATATTCTAACTTTTTTTCTCTCGTATAGTTCGTTGAAAAAAAAAATCATTATATTTTTACATGAAACGCATGTTAATTGTAACACAACATACATGGCTGCAAGCCGGCACGACATGAATTATGCAAATGGAATAAACTGATCACTACGAGGGCATTAAAACTACCTTCTCTTGCAGGACCAAGCAATCAGTTCGCTTCATTAGCAACAAGAGAAAGAGAGAGAGACTGCTGGGGAAGGAAAAGGAAAAAGGGAATATTGAAGGCAAGGAGTAGAGAGAGGTGAATTAAAAAGGAAGATTGTCAAGTAAGGACGCGCGCATGGCAAAGTCGTAGCCTATGACAGAGTCACAACGCCCTAGAAAATGGACGAGTCTTTGGCAATGCAAAGGTAACGTAAAGGTGAGAATAAGAGGATGAATATGGTGGCAAATGTTTGCAGCCCGGAAATCAAAAGCCTTGTGCTGAATAAGAACCAGGAGAAGAATAAAAGAGGCTGCAGTTATTTTTTTATTTTTGGTTCTCTGCCTGCGCAGATAAAATTTTTCGCTATTGTTTAGAATGTTGAGATCTAACAACAACACACAAAGGCTTCACGCACTTCCCTATTTCTTAACCCTGTCATGGAAAATGAAGCAAAACCTCAAGCTACAAGCAGCGGTTCGTGCTCTTTTAGCCCTGCTTGGGTCACCGCGTTTCGCTTGAACGTCGAGCCTTCGATGCGACACGTTATACTGGCGCATTATCTGCGGGTGCTCTTTCCAGCTCCCCAGGGACATCGTCAGTATTCTCGAGTTGCCCACAGTTTCTCCTTTTAGAGAGCGCAACAACCGAACGCGTTGTCTGTGCGGCGCGCGCAAGCTGCGCCCATAAACTACGACACGGACGGTTCACTATTAACCCCGGGAAAATACACAGCCGCTCTCCCCATATTTCATTTGCGGCCTCCCGCTTTTATTCTTCCCGCAGACTTCCCCTCTTTCCCGACGCCTTTCCCATAAACTTGCACTGTCGCGCCGGCCACCGCGAATATCTTGTTCGTTTTGCAGCCATTCTTTGCGCTTGCTGCTTACATATTTAGCTTTCTTAAGGCCGCCTTCCATGCCTCCCTTTTTTTCGCGTGCTTTTCTTCCCCAAGGCGAACGGCCGCTGGCTCCCGTCCCTCCTTGGTTTGGCCGGCTTCCCCACATTTTATTCCCTGCCGCACGCACACATAATCCCAGCCTTCTTTCTCCCGCCTTTCCTCGTGTTTTTGCCCTCCCCCCTCGTCCCGTCTTCCCTAACTCCCGCCTCGGCTTCCCTCTTGCTCCCTGGCCCCTAGCTTCACGGTTCTCGTCGGCACTAGTTCCCCTCCGCTCTCCCTAAAGTGGAAAGAGTGGAGTTTCCCGGTGCGGGATGGCACGCATGCGCAGTTCGCCCGTTCCCGCGAGGGTCCCGCCGGCCGGACCGGAGACGACGCCGCGGTTCGCGCGCTGTGATCGCTCAGTCCGCGCGAAGCCACGGCGCGGTGCGATCGTGTCTCGGCAAAGGCGGCGCCGGCAGCGAAACTCGACCCCTCTCGCATCACGCCTCGTGCCCACGCGAGGCGCGCCGCTTGACTCGTCTTGACTTGATTCGATTTGGCTGGGCACAAGTGGTGCACGGACAAGGCTGACACATGACTCCGCGTGAACGTCGGGATTCCGTAGACGATGCTTGACCTCTGGCGCGAAAGTGTTGCGACGTAGCATGTCAAGACTTCGGTGAACAGGAGTTCACACTTGTGCTTTCTTTTCATTTTCTCTGCGAAGAAGTGAATCTTGGGAAAGGATACGCTGCAGTTGTCGAAGGAACGCAAAACATTTTACCGACGTCTGTGTTGTGCATGGTGTTGTGTCTCTGTGTTAGTAATCTCGCCGCAAAATATCAAAGACAACGCACTAAAATCGGCGGAAGAGATGTTGCAGCTCGAATCAGTGTATCGCGTTCGTGAACGACAGTAGGGGAGTGTTGTGTTTGGCTATGACTTTTGACAGCGGAGACGGACAGTTTATTGTGCACATACCACTTTAAAAATTACGAATGTGTTGCAAAGCAGCACTTAACTTTCAAGAAAAGCTGATAATGCTCGTACAAAAAAGGAAGTACAAGGCCCGTCTGTTCGGGAGCGCGTCGTTGCATTGAAGCCCATTTTTGCGAGGAGACGCGCTCAAGAAACTTAGTGACATTGGGTTTCACACGCAAATCGAGAAGTGGATAATCTGGAGAACTGGGCATATTACCCTGAAGTCAACTTCACTTTGCTTTCTTGGTTCTCCTTCTAAAAGGTCGATACCCGCGAATAAGACAGGTGTTGTGCCATCTAACGTTCGTGGGCATTAATACAAAAAAGCACTCCATTAACAGCACAGAATAAACGCATCTGTCAAACATCCTTACGCCCTGACGATTTTCTGGACTTCGATACGGTTTGAAGACTAAGTAATACCACAGACGTGTTCATATGCGCACACGACCAGGAGCAAGAACCTTTCTTCTGAACGCAATGCATAAAACCATTATGCTCGATCAAAGCGCCGCGGCAACCACGTTCGCACAACAAAGCTCGCCCGAGCTGTCACGTCCACAAGCAAGCTTTCGGCGCTGAACGGCTGTCGACGCGCCCGAGAAATCGACAAGCATCCCTCTTCGTATTGTGCCTCATCAGTATGCGCTAGAAGAAGACGGCCTCGCACCGTATGACGTCAAAAGCGCAGGCACGGCACATACGGCCCTCTTTCCGGACTCTGCATATGACAGCCTTCGGGACAGTATTTTGTGCTACTGCTTGTGGCTCCAAGAAGGAACTTTCAAGTCGCTACAAATTCTGCCATCTCTTTGAACCGAGCTTGTCTGTTTTCTTCATCTGACTTGCCTTCGTTCGACAGAACTAACGACCTCGGATTCTTCTTTGTTCTTTCCTCTCAGATATTAGCACAACTTGTGCACCCCAAAAGAGTTCGCTAATACTGCTGAAGAGCCCGGACACTGCGATGTTGCGAAACTGGTGCGCAAGAAACATTTCGACTCTGGAGCGGACGCTCCTGAAAACAGCATCAGAGACATAGCTGTTCGCCAACGCGTTTAGTGCGCGCGACATCTGTGTGAACTGCGAATCCGCACGCCCGACTCCGAGACACGTCAGTGAGCTTCGGTAGCGCTTCTACAGAAACGAATCAGGGAGGGAATCTCGCCATGGCTTCGAAGACACGGCTGCGCTGCCTTATCATCGCACTCCTCTGGTCAACATCACGTAAGTGCAATAACAACAGTACGCATAGCTTGCACTGTTTAAACTGTATAGCTAGATTGTGATTTCGCTTAAAATAACAAGAAAAGAGATTGCACAGCGGTGCCGACTCGGCTTTGATCAGCATGCGAAGACCGTTGTCTCACACCATGAAGTCAGGACACTGTTGCTCTGGGGTGCTAGACGAAACGAAAGCACTTCCTATTCGGCGAGGCAGGCATCGACTTGGACGCATTCTCTGGAGGACCACGCATGCACTTTTTACGAAGCCCAGGCACGCGGTTCTGCATACCAAACGCGTCTCGCTTCACGCGCGCCGCGCGAGGAACATGCCATAGTCGCCTCCAGAAACGCAATCTGAAGCTCCCGGGCTCCGAAAGGGCAGTAAAAATTCGATGAGCCGGCGCGGCGGGGATTACTGCTCAACAATAAACTTTCACCCGCGCGAAAAGACAGGAAATACTGAGCGCAGGCATTTTCTAAAAACTCGGAGCGGCGGTTCACACGAAGAACCGAATATTCATTGCGGTAGGCGTTTTGTGGCTTTCACAATGCTTTGCATAGTCGTTCGCTGCTGATGAATCAACAAAGAAGACTGGAGCTGATGGCTCCGCGCCTCATAAATTTTACGTCCCGAGAGCATTTCCGAAGGGATTGAGCTCCGCCCCTTGTTCTCTTATTGCGAAGTTTACAATGGCTTGTTTAACGGCGAGGGTGCATAGAAAGGCGTGTTAAACCAGTGAGCCCGCCTGCAAACTTTAATGCGTGATAAATTATGGCCCTCTAATAAAACCAATCAATTTATTCATGTAGAAATCTGATGTAATCAACTTAATAATTCTTACAAATAATTTTGCTGAGTTTATCGCTCACTGAGTTTGTATTAATTATAATTACGGAAAAGACACGTGCCCTGAACCTGCTCAGGGCTGCTTGTCGATTCGTTAAAGCATATCAGAGAAAAAAAATGATTAACGTTGGCTTGTGTATTTTGCCTGCCGGCACACTTACGTCAGCCTAATGGTTCCTCATCTGAACACATCTCACAACACGCCAATGAAACTACGAACACAAGATAATATTATGAAGGAGTTTTTCTCCTGCAGCTGTGTTTATTTTGCTCTACCATGCCATATAAGTACTGGCGATGGAAAGCAAAATATAGCCGTCTATCTTGCGCAGCGTGCAGACATTGACTCGTGACATACATGACTGTCCCTGTAACTAAAAAAATAAAAACGAACCCAAGTGGTTTAATCTTCCCATCCATTTGCTCTTAATCGAATTTCACACCATGATAACTGTCCTTTCCTTAACCGTTTAAAAAGAACGCGACTAAGAAATTATACTCTTGTTTTCATATCGTTTCCATTTGGACATGCAATTTTGCGAGGACCTGTGTGCGGCAAAAAATTTTGGACGCATTTGCTTTACTTTTCAGAATGTATTTACGACCTAGGTTACGTGTTATTTAATCAAAGAGCCTTTGCCGCCGTTAACTACGGGAATGTAGTGCCGCCTGTGGTAACACGTCTGCAAGTATTCACTCCTCGTATATAAACCTATGGAGCATATTGAGGCAGCGTCCTTAGGTTTTGTCAAAAAGCAGCCATCTTTGCATACGTCTCTGTGTAGCAAGTTAACGCGATAAATTCGATTCAAGACAAGTATATACAAAGTAAAAACACTTCTTTTACGTCTGCTTAACTCATCACATTTACCGAATGAGAAACAAAAACAAATCCTCTATCACAGCTGCTCTTTTAAGAGGCGCGCCGCGAGCGAAAACAGAACGGACCCCGAGGCAACAAGGAATCCATCTGTCGAAACAGTCAGTTCCATTGCGCGGGACTCCGGCTCAATCGCTACTCGCTTTCTTAGACAGCGGTCGTGGGACGACGGCGCACAGCCGCGACAGCTGTACTTACAGGCGCTGTAAAAACAAGCCATACCCGCTCAGCCCTCCCTCTCCCTCTCTCTTCGGCATTACCGATTCACCGGGAAAAGCAGCCGCCGAGCTCTCCATTCAAAATATTATCACAAGACCGTCGCCACGTTCTCTGTACGCTTTCCCGCGACAGTTCTTTCTTATTTCCTCTGCGAATCGCTTGCCGCCTGGTGGCTGGAGAGCGAGTTGTTAGGAGGAGGGCGAGTTCAAAGCGAGGAACCGCCAAAGGGGACAACAACATAGTCGCGCTCTATCCCCTGCTATCCAAGACGACTTTCTATAAGGCGGCATTAAAGTGCGTCCCGAAAAGGGGAAATAAGGACAGACGGGCAACTGCAGTCCACGTGCAGGATTATTGGGGAAGAAGGAAGGTGGAAGACGGCCAAGAGAGAGGGACTTCAAGATAGGATAAGAAAACATCAACGCGCATTAAAGAAACGGGAATGCGTCTTGGGAATGGGAGCAGGAGGAAGCCCAATGCCGTTTTATTCGCATCCCCATATCGACCTCAAAATCGCTGCTGTCTCGAGGCGCGAAGAGAATGCGCCTTCTAAAGAGATCCGATCACTTCCGCCACGCAGCAACAGCAGCAGCAGTAATGCCCTCCCCGCGCGAGAAGATTGCAAAAATGAAACAAAAAAGCGTGAGGGAAAAACAGCGCGATCCCGAGGAAAGAACAGGGAAGCAAGTCAATCCAAGAAAGCTGTCAAAATGAAATCCCATATGATTTGAACCGGCAGCGCAGGCGGCGGAGGGCCCGGCCCTCCGGCAGCGCAGGCGGCGGAGGGCCCGGCCCCAAATCTCTGAAACACACCATCGGAAAAGTAAACGGCATCTTTCCTTCTGATATGCCGCCGCCACTGCCTCGCCCTCGGCCAGCGAGAGAAGTTCACGTCTTCTCAGTATCGACCGTGCTTTGTGTTTCGCCGCTGCCACCCTTCCCACCCTTTCCTCTCTCCCTCTTCCTTCCCCCTGAGGCACGTATGTTTCCCCTTGCATGTTTCATTCGCTGGAAACAAAGCAAGTTTCTTCGTCTAAGGACAGCCATATTCATTTCCCTGCCTTCCTTCTCTCCCCTCCGGCCTTTCCCTACTTTTTCCTTATTTATCTGTTTGTCTTCACGTGTATCTGAGACATTTCCCCGACGTGCTTCCCCGTGCGACCATTTTTCCTTCACACGACGTCTTGTGGACGTGCGTCGCGTTCTATCTTTTTGCGCTTGCTATTTGGGCTTGTGCGTTTTCCTGTTCCTAGTCTCTGAGGCCGTCCTGGCTGCTTAAGATTCATTAATCCCGTTCCCTGATAAAGTAACCTCGCATGGCTGAAAGAAACCGATAAAAGGCTTCTAGGGGTGGGGTAAATTCAATTTCAAAGTGAGTGGGCAGTGCCGAACCCTCTCATTGAGTAAGGCATACCCGGATAAGAAAATTTTGGTGGCTCTGTGTCTGATTAGCCGAGGGCAAAGAACGAAGTTTTTTTTTTGTTTCTTTCAGTGCAGATAGAAACCAGGATCAAGTGCTACCCTTCCTTGGTAAGCAGACCTTGGTGGTTGGGTCCACCTAGATGAATCGATATCAGAGCTATTAACAGGGCTGTAGCATGCCTCAGGACCTGAGAGGGCCGTTGAAGGAGTTTATACGGTTCTGCACACTTTCCTTGCATTTAATTTGTTAGGCAGACTGGGCCACTGTAGTTCATACGCAATAAAACACCTTTACATAAAAGTTACATAAAAGCAAGGACACTTCGTAAGTAGTGTTTTGACAAAATAAGGCACTGGCTACGACGTGATGTGATAAATCTGCGTTGGCAGTATTAACTACAAATTTCGCATTCACATTGATTCCTTTCCGATGAAGACTGAAAATGCTTTCGCCGAGGGCTTCTTTGCTTGCTTTGGGTACAGGTTTTCCGGTGGTGGACATGGGTGGTGGGGTGAAAAGGGTTCTGGAGGGTGTAGGTGGGTTGATGAGTGTTGGGTAGAGGTTTGTGATTGGAAGATTCACTTTTGCCGGAGGGTGCCCGAAAGGTGGGGATTTCACACAGATAAAAGGTTTTCGCCGAAAAGGACTATACTACTAACGTAATAAAACCCAGTGACCTTGAAACAGATTAGTTAATGTGCATAGCACTTCGGACAACACACTGAAGTGAACCTGCGTATGTAATGGGGAAGTGACAGTGTTCTTAGTTTATTTCGGAATTGGTATAGGTATCCGTATTGGGGGAATGTGACGATCGTTACTTCATTGCCAGATGCCTTCCAGTGTATCAAAGCTGCCCGGGAGGGCGGTGCGTGGCGAAACCGGCATGTAAGTTATCAACATACGGGCTCTTTCGTGAGAACCTTAATAACTTTATTGGCTTGCCTTCGGGCTAGGTCGAGTATACTTCCATCGCACTTCGATTATTCTGTCACCAGATATATGCTATACTATAGAGACCACCAAGAAGTTTCCATAAACCAGAATTTCGAATAAAGCGACATCCTTTTGACCAGCGTTAACTGCCTGAAAGTCATGTTTAAGACACGCTCAAAAACAACATGCCAAATCTGAAAACAATGCAAAGCAATTTTTGAACCAATTATTTCCTGCACTTATTCATACGAGAAAATAACGGTATGTCTTAGAAAGAAGATCGCAGCCCGAAAGTTCTTGAGGGGTGTTATGTTCGGCTTGCAGTCAACCACGGAGCTAATACGAGCAGCAGCGAGTGAAACGGTGCCTCTGGATAGCACAGCAAATTGAGTCTTCCCATAAGGGTACACACTCACAGCAGCAGGGCCATTGCAATCATGACTGTTCAGTGACTGCGCGTGAAACATCTTCGCAGTAATGTTTGCATAAAACTGCAGCAGGCCTGACCCTGGGTTGTGCAATGAGTATTTTCTTTCTCTCTGTAACCAATATCCCCGACCAAAATTTCTGGCACAACTGTAATTTGAACGCGAAAGTTTGAAAGAAACTAACTTCCGTCGATGTTTACTCGCAGTATTGCGCACCGCTACGCTACAAAAAATCTCACGGCCTAGAAATGTCGTGGGTGGAACGCTGTTCGCTAAGCACAGAAGCACGTACCTTCTCACCCGCATAAAAGAACTGCGGGTGGGTGAGGGGTAGCACTTGTTCTTCGGTTCAAGCTGGCAAAGGTGTCATTACGTTGGTTTTTACGTGGGGCAGAAGGGCGAATTTGCGCTTTCAGGGTTAAATAGTTTAAACCCGCTTGCGTTAAGGCTTCCGTTCTGCAAGAAATCCGTTGTCGGTGTCGTCGGCGATGTTATGAGTGGGAAAGCCGGTGGCCCAAATGCCAGGTGGGTCACGTGACCTTAGGACGTCATCACAACCTGCCCACTGGATTGTGAGCAAAGTGCCCACTCTGGCAAGTGGCAGCTAAATTAACGACTGCCGCAAGAGGTTGCTAGGGGAGAATAACCTGGGCCCCAAAAGCCCCACCGGTGGGTCTGTATGAAACAGCCACCTACCGGGGCAGCGGCGCTTCGCTTAACCGCTGCACCACTGCGCCAGGAGTGGTATGAGGACGCCCTACATTTTATAAATGTAAAATGGAGAATGTCCAATCCCGTATGGGGGGGGGGGGAGGCAGAACCTAAACGACAGAGAGGGAGTACTTGCGCGGCAGGCTCTCTAAAGTAATGAAACTGCCCTCTTAAGGAAAGGATAAGAGTTCGGTTGTGCTGAAAGAAAGAACAGTATCCGTGACATTGCTGTGCCCGGCAGCCCTAAAACATTTCGACCCCTCCTTTAGCGGCAACTGCCCGCACTGTAGTGCGGTGTCTTCGGACACCTATCACATGGTGTGGGCCTGCCCCTCCAACCCGGCCATTCCCCCCATCCCCAACCCAACCCGGGAGGACTGGGAGGCGACCCTGCTCGGCTGCCACGACTTACAGGCCCAACAAGCCTTAGTCGGGCGCGCCCGGGCGCCGGCTACCGCCACTGGGGTACTAAACTAGGGACCTCCACCTAGTGTTTGTAAGGATCGGTCCCTTACGGGCTGATCCAAACACCTCCTGTCCGTTCTGAATAAATGTTTTCACCACCACCACCACCCACTGCGAAGTGATACGCAAACCGGACCTCAGGCCACTATCGCGCCATACACTTAAGACGGAGCTTAAGTGTACCCTTAAGTTTTACCGCCTTGCAGCAGTAGTATTCATGTAGAAAATATTTTAATTCAGTCAGCCTTTATATTACTCTTTTCTTAATTCTATACAAGTCTTCTTCAAGAATAACAGCGCACAAGCACGAGTCTACAAGTTTGCTACAAGGTTTAGATTCAGAAACGGGGTGAGGGATATAGGAGAAAGTCAGATGTAGTGGAAACAAGTTTCACTCAGAAATATAGAGTCGCTGTGAATATACCTGTTATTCATTGTGCCTTTTATGTAGTAACCGTCGTGGTTGCGCCGCATGCTTGGGTCTCTGAGGAAGCGTTTGCGCAGAGAAGCCATCACCAGGCATGTCACACAAGTGACGCACATCACACATGTACGGTGAATCGTTATATTCAGGGCACCTGCCAGCCAATGGCAGCTGGTTGTTGCGTCACTGATGACGGACACATTTGTAGCAGTGTCAAAGTACCGCAGTGGTGGCCTAGTGGCTTCAGCATCTGCCACACATGTTGGAGGTGTGGAGCTCGATCTCCAATGCTGCCGAGTACCCAGCGGTGATACCCAGCGGTGTTTGGCTTCTCTAGGGTGAAATGCTTGGAAAATAGGTCTTCGACACAACTTTGCGTAAAGAAATATACCTTGTGTCATGGTGCTTTTTGGCCGAAGATTCCCTAGCGCCATAAAATTTCATAATTTTCAAAATTAATGTTTAAGAAGCTTTCGAAATTTATGATTGAAGCTACTAGAAAATGACACAACTAGAAACGTAGTTTCATTAGAAATAACGGAATCTATACGATATTCGTAATTGATATTTGGTTTATCAGCGTGCGAACCCACTGAATCTGTGTGTGCTATTCGGTAGAGACGTCCTTGTGACCAGATGCCACACTGGCAGTGGCCGGCGGCGCCGCCTGTTTAACCTCCTCAGCATTCAACGTATACATGGATCGACCTTGGCATTTAATAAATCTTTTCTTCCAACTGCAATAGAAAATTGGAACCTGCTACCCGACTACATTGTTAACGAGCGCGACGCTACTAAATTTCGACAGGCATTAATTAATCACTGTACTGAATAAAAGACACTGCTCAAACTTCACCCAGTTACACTTATTCTTTTTCTTGTTGTTGTTGTTGCCGCCTAATTCAGCCTTGCGCCCTTCATTATTGACCAACGTTGTATTGTGATGTATCGTTTTTCATTTTTTTGTATTGCATTATGTTTTGTTGTATTAACGTATTATTCTCAGTTGCATTTGCTTTGTCCCCCCCCCCCCCCTTATGTAATGCCTCAACAGAGGCCTTTAAGGGTAAAATAAATGATGAATGATGATGATGATGAAGTAGTAGATATTGCGGTGTCAGATTTGGCTTTTTTATGCAACATGGCTTGAGTGTTGCTGCAAAGTTCGACACATACGAACACTAGTAATAGCAAAGACCAACCCTCGGGGCTCTGCTCTCTTGAAGTGGCCCGTCGCTACAATCCCATGACAGCAAATTATTGTAAGATATGCAAACAGGTTACCTGAACATTTATCATTTACATCCATATTTAGCGAGATACGCATCATTTCGGAACACACATCATTTGTGTTCAGAGTGTTAGCACTTCTCGGGACTACAAGTATAGGTGCATTTGTAAGAAAGTTGATTCTCCTTAGTGCAAACCGGTTTGTCACTCACGCAGTAAAGGTAGTGCTTTGTTTGTTTATCTTCGCTGGACAAAATGAAACAACACATATTAGCCTTCTTTATTTCTTGCAAATATGACTTAGCTGCCGGCTTAACACAGCACCCAACAGAAGCATCGCAAATAACTGTTTTGTCGTGACTTTATCTGCATCTAATTACGTTTACACAAAGCTAGAGTGCGCGCCAGTAATGCCGACTGACATTTATTTGAACACAGGGCTATAAGTATTATTTATTGCCGAATTTCGCGGCTAACGACCCCATCTAAACAGGCCAGCCTGCATGGGACTAGGTAATTATGCATTCAACGCATTATCAAATGGCTTCGGAGGCGCACTAACCTAGCGGTTCAGGGCTGCAACTTTCATAAGCATGATGTTTATTACCCTAGGCTATGCGAGCAATTGGTTGTACAAAATGATTTAATTTTCATTCTTGCATTCGTCCTCCTAATCATTAAATATCATGCAACCTTTCCAGCCTGTGTCTGACCTTCCTAAGTGTCTCAAACCTGAAGCAAAGAAAATTTTCATCTTTAAGTCTTGAGATACTTTTTTTTTTTTTAGAATTCATCAGGCTAGACAGGGTCCTATTACGTATCGCGCCTCCTTCAATTTCCGCTCTCGTCTTTTTTTTCAGTCCGCACTACGGTGTTGTGGTTGGTGTACCACTGGCGTATAGATAGATAGATATGACAGATATGCTTGTGAACGTGTGCATATTTTTTTATTTCCTTTCCAGCCACTGGTTCAAAACTTTGAGACCACGTAATTCATCTAACCTTCCAACCCAAGCTTCCCTCCGCGCCGTGTCCAGGAAAAAAAAAGGAAGAAAAAACTGCAAGAAAACTCTTCCTTAAGTGGAAAGTCCACAGGGTCTTGTTCTTTTACTCGCACCCGATCCGAGATTTCTTTTCGGAGCAGCTACTTCCTTTCGTACGTCCGGTTACTGTATTCCCCGACACACCCGAGTTTAAGCCTGAGATGTGGGGATAAAAAGGAAAGAAAGGAAATATAAAAAAGAAAAAGAGAAGAAGAAAGAGAAGAGAAAAAAGGCTAGTCGTCGTCTTTCCAGGAGGCCATTTTCTCTCGCAAAAATACCAGCGAGAAAAAAGGACAGCCCCGATTCAAAAACCCATCAAGGCTAGCGAAACTTCCGGTTGATCTAATGCTTCCTGCCTCAAACTCTATATTTTCCCGAAACTCGAAGACAGCGGGCGCTTGCGCGTTTCTGCAAAGCTAGAACTTCGCTTTTTTTCCTGTTTTTTTTCTTCGACGCGCCTCACGTCAATAGCGACCGGGATTGGTGTTAACTTAAGCCACTGTCGTCTGCAGCTTCCTCGCGCAGTAGATTTTACAGCCCGTGATCGGGGTTTTACTTTGGTGATAACGACCGTCCTTGCCGGTTGAAGCAGCAAATCCTGATTGTTAAGGAGCAGCGCGGAGCAGCCAAGGACGGCGCTGACGATCGTCGTTCGATACCGGCCGGAGTTTGAGGCTCCTAAATCCTCCAGAGTGCGGATGTGCTGACGCAGCCCATCCGGACACTACAACGATGCGGGTCGCGGAAGAAGACTAAGCGTCCGTGTGTAAAATAACGACGGAGTACGTCGGCACATGCTGCGTAAATAGAGCGAGAAGTTTGAGAACGCTTAAACGTCCATGGAAGCTGAATGGTGGAAATTAAAGCTAAATTTAAATGGAGGAGCTTGGCCGCTTGTCACTACAGTTCGTTTGGGTACGGGTCTTCTCAGACCATTCGGGACTGAGCGGTTCTTTCGTGCGCTAGGATAAACAATTGTTTGAAAGACTAGAGCTTGTTCCGGGCATTAAGCGAGCGTGATTGATTCGTAAGCTAGCTGCCTGCACGCGCCATCTTTTCACTTTTTGTGAACGCGAATCGCGGTGTATTGCTTGTTTTTGTTTCTACCTGTGAAAAGTGCTTCAAGGTGGGCTTCATTTATTGCGATGCGTGCTATTGGTTAATTTACGCTGGACGAGCATGGTAGGCTTGTTTTGACGAAGAAGGAAGCAGGCAAATAAATTGGTGCATCTTTAGCAACGTATGACAGCCTAGGTATTGCTCTAAACAGGTGTTCTGACAAGGCAGAAGACACGGACCAAGGTCATGCCGTTATTTTACCGAGAAATAGGCATTGATGTTCGCGAAAGTCATTTGGGTTTCCAAGAGCTCAGCAGCACAATAATTTGTCTTAATTTGTAAATAGAAGACAATTCAAACAGAAATAAAAAGCTCATAAAAGATTACTGAAGGTTTAACTCTTCTAAACCTAGTTATACAAAGCGAAAGAGGGAGATATCCGCGGGGTGGTGAGATGTCGCTTGCTGACGTCGTTGCAAGGTCTCTGCGCAGCGTTCCGAGATGGCCCAGCTTCGCTCGGATTCATGGTGAAGCGCACACTGCCTAGGCGAGTGGTGCCGTCCTCTTTAAACCGCGGCCAAGCACGCGGCCAGTCACGTGGTCTGACAGCGGGAGAGCGCATGCGCGGCGGCTCCAGCTGCGGCGGCGGAGAGAGCGCGGCGAGTGACGCAGCTAGTAACATTTGTCGAGCCAGCGCAGCTCCGGAGCGGCTGAAGGTCGCTGAAGGTCAAAGCGACGGAGTGGTCGAAACTCGCGGGACATGGCGTAGTAAAGCTTTCTCGTTAAAAATAGTGGGCGTATCTAAGATACTTCGAGCGGCTTGTTAGCCGCACTCCGGTATTTCATTTATTTCTGATACAATGTGCCCAAAGCTACCTTTTCTTGAAGGTACAGGACTTCTTTATCTGAGGCTTTCCCCGAGAGATTTGCGTTGGTCGCTTCTTGTAAAATGCAGGGGCACGCTGCGGAGCCAGCATGAGCAGCGTGCGCAGTTCTTGGTGAACAAAACTTTGTGTCCTGCACTTCCGTGATCTCATTTCACGGTGACAGTAGAAGCGGAGCAGAAGTTTTCTTCGAGAGAGCACCAAATGCAACAACTCATCACCATCATAATCAACATCATCGTGATCTTCATCATCATGAGTGATTCACTGCATCATTTCAACAGCCATATCGCAAGCTAGCTAACGCTTTTACCTCGTGTAACCATTGAGATGAACGCTATCGTCTTTGTTGACCTCCTGACAATAGCCCTTGCTTCCTTGACACCATGAAGCATAATAAGATGTGATCGCGACAAAACCCTTGACCCCAAGAAATGTCTGGTTACTAGCGGCGAAATCACTGTCTGGCTGAGGGTATTATCTGAAGCAAATAATTTGAATCCGTAGTAAAGGCACCACGCGATCGGACCAGGCAATCTAACCACACTTTCACATTACTTCAGTTTTAATCTACTTGTAGCCTATAATTACGCGCAGCAAGCAGTGCGTATACGGTTTCCAATGTGTCCGATGTCACCTCTTTCATAACATAGTTTTTAAGCTTCACTAACCGCAGCCCTCGAAGGTTTGGCATCCTTCGACCTTCAGTGACCCTGGTACCATAAACCCGAAATTCTTTCATTGATGCATGTTACGTCATAGATTTAACGCACGAACAGGTCCTTGATTTTTTTTCTCTCTTTTCTTGAAAAACATGCTTGCCAACATGCTAGTCTCGTTAACCACGCAAAAGAAAAAAAAACTAACGAGTTGTGGAATTTGTTTCAGGGTAGCAGTCGCACGAGTCGCGTGACCTGGGCAAACGCAAACAACATATGCTGCTGCTTAATCAGTCAGAATCAGAATCACAGATTTTTTTATTGTTAGTGCTTGTTTTACCGTACATGCTCCATAAAAAACAAGGACCCGATAACTGAAAGCAGGTGTTCTGTCTATTCGCTTTATATGATTGGTGTATTTAGGACACCGTCGTCGCACGGATACATCCTTGAGGTCGGTGCCTTCACAAGTCGACAACGCGGCGAAAACACTTCACTTCTGGATCGCAGTTTGAAAAGCGACGCGGAAGTGAAGCAAGATCTCCGCTCCGACTGCAGCGCAATCCAGACAGAAATAGAAGTCGACAATGAGAGCGCAAACGAAGCGTGAAAGAGAACGGGAATTCTAACACGTGAAGGGGAAATGAAAGGTATACACGAAAGAGTAAAAACCGATTCAAACGGCGTCTCACCGCTTTTAGATAGACAAATACCGTGCGAATCGAACCGGGCACCGCCACCCGAAGCGTCCTTTAAAGAGCGAGGGGGTGGGCGTGTGAAAAAGAGGGTGGGGGGGGGGGGGCAGTAGTGTTGGAAAGGAGGCGATACAGTTTCAGAGCGCCGGTCTTCCTCGAGAACAATGGGGCTAGAGTGGCAACGAACGACCCCCAACCAGGGCGACGAGTAAAAGCAGCAGCCGGGGCAAAAAAAAAAAAAAAAAGACGAGCCCACAATGGAGGTGTGTGAAAACTGGTGGGAAGGAGAAAGAAGGGTGAAGAAAAAAGAGGGGTGTATGGAAGGATACAAGGAGGTTTTGTGCTTGTTTCTCCAGCCTTGCTCGCTTCGAGAACAAATGGACGCCGCCTCGGTTGTTCGTCCAGGCTGGGAAGGTATACGAAACGTTTGGCCACGGGACAAAAGCGCCAAAGCTCCGTTCTCGTTCTTCTCCCATTAGAGGAAGCGAAGAATGCGGTGAAGGATCCCTACAGTGATGGAGAGCGACGTGCACGCCGACTGTTCTTGCCGGCCGCCGACGAACGCGTGGACAAAGCGTTCCTGCATGCACACACACAAGCGCAACACGCACGTACACAACGCGACCAAAAACAAACGAAGGGTTCGTGAGATGAACAACATTAAATAGTGAGGAAGAACGACAGGTTTTCCCTTGCTTGTCTCGGAGCGACGTGGCAGTGATTCTGTCAATAGGGGCACAAGTACGGACAGCCAGCCAGAGCTCACGCTAAACCGACCCTAGACAGAACAGCCTTGTCGCGATCATCATCTCGATTCAATGCCTCGACTGACAGCAGTGGAGGCAGGGGAACAAGCACGCGTGAGCGCCAAACGAGGAACAAAGTAAGACGAAAGGTAATTACGAGGTTGTAAAAGGACAAGAAGCAGAAAAAAACGCGAACGCAAAGAAAAAAGACCCCTAAATGACGCGAAACACGGTTAGAGCGAGCTCGTGGGTGCGCGCGCGTCGTTACGTCGGCGGCCCGCGGCTTGGGCCTCTTGTTGTTGTTTTGTTATTGCGCACGCAACAAACGTGACACGCTACTACACGCAACGCCTCTTTCTCTGAATAGGAAGCGAGCGTAATTAATTTGAGAGCTTCCGTTCAGCGAGTCAGCCAATGGGAAAACAGAGAGGAGGAAAGCCGGGAAAGGGCGACAATTAAATAGAAAGAAGAGGCAGTCGCAACGTGGTGGCAAGAGAACCTGGCGGAATTGGATGGGGGACAGAACAAGAGAGGATGGTGAGCAAGAACACATATTTGTTTTTCTCGCCGTTGTGCGCCCGCAGCCTTCCAGGCATGACGTCTTTGCGTCATGTTGAGCATACAGCCGTGCAAAAAGAGCGAATGCGAAAAGAAAGGAAAAGCCAAAGATACAGAGACCGTTCTCAATGTTTTGCTTAACTAAACAAACACACGAATCAGCAACAAAATCAGCGCGGAACGAGCTTGGCTAGACTCCTTGGTGCGTGCTCAACGGAAATTTATTCCTTGTTTTCATCTGTGCGCTTTCTCGGTGCTCTGATTTCTTTGTTGTGGTTCCCATTTCAGTTTTTTTTTGTTCTGCCTCTGCTCATGCCTCTATGTGTTGCTTTCTACTTGTGGAGTAACGCAAGTGCGCAACAATCCGGAAGATTTAGCGCTCGGTTATGAACCTTGAAGCTCTCCAAAACCAATTCTTCCACGTTGTTGTTTTGTGTTACTTATTTATTTTCTAACCGTACTGTTCTTCTTATGAATCTCGACCAAGAAGAGAATTGAAATGTGCGCAGAGTTAAATTTTTTTTGCTTCTTTTCTTTTCTATAGAGCCTACATTATGTCCACGCAGTAAAGCCGGGAGAGCGAGCGTACATTTTTGCGTCATTTTTAAATACATTTATTTTCATAGCTCCACTTTCTCTTTTTCCTAATCTAAATTCCCTACTAGCCGCTGTGTTCTCACTTGAAAAGAGAACTGAAAAAGGGCGGCCCAAAAAGGCTAGTTGGTCGAGTGGTTCTGAAGTGTCGCAGGCTAATATAAATGAGGTTGACATTTGTCGTCTGCAATACACATGCGAGAAGCACAGGCGCGCGCGCGCGCGCGCACGCACGCACGCACGCACGCACGCACGCACGCACGCACGCACGCACGCACGCACGCACGCACGCACGCACGCACGCACGCACGCACGAACGAACGCGCACACTTGCGCGAGCGCTTTGTTTTATCATATGGAAGTCATGTTTGATGATTGACTTGTTTAGCAAAGACATCTCCTTAGTCCCTATGTAATTTACGTTTTATAAATGCCGTTAGAAAATATTGGTTATGGCTGACGGCAGTTACCTTTCAGCTTGTATGAGAACGAAAATGATTCGTAAAATTGTACACTCGAAATGACTGACATATCAAATCACTTCTATTTTGATAGACACGAAAAGCAAAACTGCACTTGCAGTGTAAAAAGGACCAGGTTGCCGACGTTATTCCAGTGGCCTTCGTAGCCTCATAGCAAGCGTGCAGATTTTGGACGTGAAAAATGTGTTCAGTACGTAATATAATTCTGAACCGGACCACAACGTAACGTCAATGGCCGCAGGAGTTCCCTTTCTTATAAAACACTTTATAAAGACGCCTGTTCTGCACGAGAGATTGCTGCTAAGCTGCTAGGCGGTAGCAGTTGGTGCTGTTTTAACATAGACTAGGTTATAGTACTATTCATAGCAGTTACACATTGCACTTTCAACGCTAATATTTCTTATGCGCTGTAGGGTTCATTCATGTTCAGCAAATCTGCCTTCATGCCCGATATAGAAGGCCACGGCTCGTTTCCTTATCAACTGAGATGTTGATTTAGTCTGGTCGCCGTCGTCGTCAGTAGCAAAAAGTAATTTTCCGATGCGCATGGCATGACGGTAACGCATTTAATGCACTGACGTCGTGTTGCGTACCCCCTACATTGTTAGGTTTTCGACAGCTACAGCTTCAACTCTATGAGTAACAGCACCACCGCCAGCGCATCGCTGCTTCTCATGAATATTCGTTTTGCACGAATATTCGCACATGCAGGGATTATTCATACAAATATTCGATTCGTATTCGAATCGGTTCTTGTAGTGCTTATTCAGTTTTTAATTACTATTTTTATACAATTAAATGTCAAACTAAGACTAATTGTATACGATTCGGTTTCAAAAAATGCTATTCGCACAACCTAATGCACAGCACTTCGGCTAAAGGGATAGAAAAACAAATTCAACTAAAGAAAGGCGAACTACAACGTTCGTATACGCAGAAGGTTGCTTACCAGCGCGAAGATTGGAACCATCAATGCACCTCAGAGCATTTAATTTTTTCTTGCGAATCGTTCACAAGCAGCCCGACCAACTGGTACTGACCAAGTTTTCTCCTGAGGCAACAATATCTCTTTAAGTAATCCTCTACTCAGCAGCGTATTCTAGCTTTGCAGATATTATCCTTGCGGCTTTTGCCGCCTAGCTAACTTATCTCGGCTCAGATAAAAAAAAGGTAGTTTTTGGATGGTTTGATTCTTGGTTGCTCTTAACTAGTCTGCAGGTATAACTGCCAGTGGCTTCTGGCTCTATAAACATAGTCTTAATGCAGTTCGCAGGTTAAGAAGCAGTGCTTTAATAAAAAAAAGTTATACGTCGCTTGCGTCATCATCCTCATCATCATCACCAGCGGCCTCACTACGTCCACTGCAGATCAAGTAACCACTCCCATGGATGTCTAAATAACTTTTTCGGACGAGAGAAGCGGCGATTTAAGCCATAAACTTCACCTACACTTAGGTTATGTCAAAGCTAGAAACTCAGTTTGGTTATTATTGAATTCCCATATCCGCGTCGACACGCCTATCATGGTTCAATTCAATCTAAGTTCACACTTTTATTTGCCAGGAACCGGTCAAACGCTGGAATTTTAGTTACGGCATTCGACGGCTGCGGCGACAGCGTTATTGCCGGAGACAGATGGTAGATGAGTCCTTTAGGGAGGACTCCCCGCTCCACATAAGTACCGCGGGTACAGTCGACTTCGTAACCGGCGGTATCATAAGGAAAATATCTGTCCTTAAGAAGCTTATTCTGCTTTACAAAGGCGCCATTTGATTCGCCGTTGGAGAAAAAAAACAAAAAAACAAGATAGCACCTTAAGTCTCTCAAGCACACCACAAGCATCGCCCTGAAAGCCTCACTTCGTATTCATAAAAGTGTGGCACAGCCTGCTTATTTTATTTTTTAAATCATTTCCTTTTGAAACTGAGAAAACAGCCGAGGTTGTCATGGTGCTGAGCGTCGCTTCCAACGTCTTTCGATATCGCTACGTCCCGAGCTCAGCGGCAGACCCTCTCCCCGCCACTCGCCCCTCCCAACACTTCCTTCCCTCGAAACCTCTCCGACTCGATCAGAGCGCGATCAACCCACTCTTTAGGGGCGCCGACACCGAAATTTCAACGTCCAAGCCTTCTCCAGTATATCCTCTCCGTCCGCAAGCCATCCCGCAAGCCAGCAACGCGTGGTGGCGTCACACTCCCTTCTCCCCCCCCCCCCCCCCCCCCCTTTTTTTTTCTCACCTACGGGCCAACGAAAGACAGCTCGAGCCAAAAGGAAGAACGCCATAAAGCCTCAGTCAGGTTCCATAAGCGCTCACTAATCTCTTCCCGGCCACGAAGGAGCACTTTAGAAGGCCTCGGAGGCGACTCCCCGCACGAGCGGCGGTGGCAGCCGCCAGTTGCTCTCCTCCCCAATCTTGGCTGGCAAGGGATGGATTTCTCTTCCCTATTTTTTTCTTCTTTCATTTCCCCGCAGCACCCCTCGAAAGCCTCGGGCTCTGGCTCGTTTGTGAGACTGCCAGCCCTGAAGACGGATCGGTCGGCACCGAGACCGTGATAAACGACCACCGACTTTGCCCATCAATAACCCCCTCCGCGAATCGACTTAATTTTATGCATCTCTTGCGCGCGACTCTCCCTACAGCAGCAATACCGTCGCCGGCACTGCCCGCACGTTCACTTCTAAAGCAACGGCCTTACGAGGCGGGGGCCGACGCCACTGGCGCGCGCGCGCATATAGCACTCAATATTCCCACCAAGTTCCCTCCCCGGGAACCTGCGCACTAACACACGCACGCCCAGCACGAGCGTGGCACGCTGCTTGTATACCGGAGCCACCATGTTTTCTTCCCGCGAAGAGAGAGAGAGGGGAATAGAGCGGCGAGAAGAAGAAAGAAAGTAAATCCCGCCCGCAAAATACGCGCGCTGCCACCGACACCGACCAACCCCCTTCATTTTCGTGCCTCGAACACCCCCTTGCTTTTCTACGCCCTTTTACTTTTCGAGCTAGCGGGCGCGAGATCGTTCGGTTACGAGCTCGGTGAGGCTTCGCCCCATGCATGCACTTGGAGGAGGATGAGGAGAGTGGGACGCGATGAAGCGGCGGCCTCGACGACGACATATTTTGTCGTGTACGTCGAGCGGCGAGAAGCGTTAAGGGAGAGTCGTGCGAAACGCCGAGCGACATAAGGAACGCCTTCCCACAAACCGTGATGCTCGCCTCAACGCCGCTCTCACTCCAGCGGCTCGACCTCGGAACCCTCGCTTAGAGCTCGACGTTGCGTCGTGTTCTGTAGCCAAAAAAGGCGACTGAACAAGAAAAGGTAGTGCTCCATGAATAGGCGTGTTTTTTCAGTTCGAAAGTGTGTATGGCTGAGGTGGTCAGTGAAGGAAAGACATAGTGGGCGTTTACACCAGCCCAACAAACGTCGGGTTGAGTTGGCTGTCGGGCTGAAAACCGGCTGTCGGGCTCGTGTTACATTAGAGGGTTGAGCTAAGCGACCGTCGAGTCGGGCTGGGTGCAGCCCGACAGTAGAGGGTGGGTTGATTAGCAGCCCCCTCAACAAATTACACTTAATCCTCTTTCACGCTTGGGGAAAGCATTTTCTGCAGGGGAGAACAGAAGCGGGCGCCGGTTTACTGCTCGTGCCGTCGCGCCTCGTAGGGCGCCCCGCGAGAGTCGACTCGCTTGTATCGATTTCATGTAAGCAGACTGTCTTCGAGTTCACCTGACCTTGTTCAATTCGACCTCTGACTCAACCTGCCGCTGTCGGGTTCATGTAAACAAGGCAGTATTCGCTGCGTGCATCTCGAAGTGAAACGTATTGTTTTCGAGTGATGCTGTGCACAAAACGAGGGAGGACAAACTTATTTTGGCGGAAAATGATGCGCCGGAGATATTAATTCGCTTCGACGATCCGTTTCAAGCATTAGAAGCGAATACAGGAACAGCATTTTGTATTGATTTTTTTTAATCGAGCCTTTGCTCCTATGCTATTGGTAGGTGGCGCGACGGTTGACAACAAGCAAGCGGTGTTACTTGCTGGCTCCTGCATAAAAGGTGGGTATCGTCAATGGCAGCGAGGAAAATGAATGAATAGAGAATAAAATTCTCACAAAATGTACCTGGCTTCGTCATTTGTTTTCAAAGCCGGAGACTTTGCAATGATTCAGTTTGTTGTTTAAAGCCGAGCGCAATAATCATAGGACAAGTAAGTTAATAATAGAAAACTAGGATCCGACTGCAGGGCCTGCTGAAGATACATAAAAAGAGGGACGGTTTTTGGCCAAAAGAACGAAACGGTCAGCCTGAGTTGTGTATATAAAACCTCCTACTCGGCACTGAAGAGGGGATTGGGAGAGAGGAATGATAGGTAACGTTGCAGACAGAAGACAGCAGTTACTACGTGCAGTACTATGTCATAACCGCGAGCCGAGTCCGGCGGTGCACAAAATTTGAAGTAATGCTAAAACTTGTTGTTGTTAGTGGCTATTTATTGGTAATAAAAATAAAAATAAAAACGGAAGGAACAGATGTTGCTAGCCGCGGCATCTGCCATCGAAGCCTGAAGCACCTGAGCTGCGGCTAGCGGGAATAAAATGACACGGAGAGGACAGGGGGAGCGATAGAAGGAAGGATAAGGGCATGGCGGCAGTATGCAGTATGTAAAAATGCAGGGTACTGAAATAGCGCAAACTTCCTGGAGAGGTTTTTGAGCTTTCGGCCCATGTGGACGGGGGATGAGGCACATTTTAATGAACACGCAAGAGCTAGGTCTACCTGGCAGGCGACTCTAAATGAGGGTGGTAATGAAAAGGCGAAAAGTATCCGCTAGTGCAGATTAAGTGTTGACAATTATAATACATTTTCGGTCAAGCGTGTACTATCGTTTTACCGGCAATGGCTAGCTTCGAGAGCACGCCAAATAAGAGGCCAACAACTTCTTTTACAAGCGTACAAGTCTTCAACTGCGACTATCGGGTCCACAGTCTTAGGAAAGTCACACGAAGCAAGCTTATGAAGCCGTCACGTGCAGTTAGATCTACGGCCGCGTAGATAATCATTCATAGATTTGGCATTCGACAGGCTTCATCCAAAGGCTGAAACCAAGCATAATAGTAAATCTCTTGCATGCATTATTGAGCGCGTCTAACGGAAAGCTAGTGTACCTGGAGTGTAAGGTGTTTAAAAAGTTTCTACATTTTCTTGTAACACGGCGGAAATGCTGGTGTTGATAAAAGCTGCAATCGCTTAACAACCACAGGAACAAAATACCTTTTTTTTTAAACAGTTCATAAAAACATTCAAGATTACATTATAACATCCACATGAAGGAGCATGTGTGTGTGTGTGTATGCGCGCGTGTGTGTACGTGCGTACGTGTGTGCGCGCGCGCGTCTGTGTGTGGCCCTATGCTGAAAGAGGAACGGGCATGTGACCCCACAGAAAAGAAAACTAAAAGTAGACATTGAACACATTTCAATCACTATAGCTCATTTATTCGACGCCTCTCTAAAATTTCGTACACTGAAGATTGTTCAAAGAACGAGAAATAGTGTGCGCCTTGCTGGGGCGGCAAGATGCACCGCTCGTCGAAAGTCGGAATGGCCTGCATCGAGATAACGCGCACAGAGACTGAAACAAAAACAAAGGGCGAGGATAAAGGAGCGACGCGTCGGCGTATCACTCTTCCCTAAAGAGGAGGAAGAAGACATCCTGTACACCAATGGGCGGCGGCTGGCAGGGAAAAGGCAGCCGGCAATCAAGCCGTCCGGGTTTTTCCATTCGTCCTCCTTAATTTCCGAACGCGGCCCCACGCTTCGCTCGTCCCGGGGCCCGTCATTTACGCCCGATTCGGCAGCGGGCAACAATTGTAAGAACGGCCCGCGCACTACAAGAACAGATGCCGGCGGCGCGCGCCGAGGCACGGCCACCAGCCTCCGAGACCAGAAGACGGTGCAGGAAGGAATCAAGGGCCTCGGACACAGACGCAGGATTCTCGTCCTTTGCTAGAGCACTTCCGTAACGATCCTCGCCGCAAGACGAGCCGAAGCGAAAACAAGCCGCACACCACGCACGCGCCTTGGGGAGCAGCGCAGGAGGAAAGGAATGGGCGCAGGGGAAAAAAAAGGGGGGGGGGAAGAAATGGGAACTAGACAGGGGAAAAAAACCACACAATCCCTCCCGGCATCCGTACTGCAGGAGGAGCCAGCCTAGTAGACAGGCAGGCGGCTACAGCATGCTCGCACCCGTGTTGGCTTGTATACGCATGTGTGTGTGTTTGTGCGTGTGTGTGTGTGAGTGTGTGTGTGCGTGTGTGTGTGTGTGCGTGTGTGTTCGTATGCGCGCGTGTGTGTGGCGGAACGCGATGGAGGCCTGGAAAGGGAATCTAGGGAGAGGGAATAGCGGGAGCGGCACCTCAAACAACGGTTCGGGAAGGGATGGGGAGTGGGGGAGAGGCGCCCTTCCCGTCGATGCGGGCACCGGACCATTAATAACCCTGTTCCCACGACACGCTGACTCTACCGTCGTGTCAGGAACGAGGTTTCTGGATCAGTTACTGTTTCACGTCTCTGCCTGCGGCTGGCGCGGCCGAGCAGCCGCCGCGGCTGCTTCCCCATCCGAATGCTCGCGTCACAGAGCGACCTTTCCGCTGCTGTTGGTTCGTCCCGGCTACGCCCTTCCACCCCGCTCTTTTCCATGCTTTGCCTATTTCTTTTAAGCCATAGTCTGCGTCGAACACATGGTTGTTTACTTATTCCGGGGAGAGACAAAGGGTAGGAGATGCGGAAGTGAGGAAATGAAAGCAATGTCACTCTTGTTTCCCTTTAGTAGGCGTTGCTTTCTGCACCAGTCACCGTTTACTTTTTCCTTTCTGCCATCGGCTTTTTTTTTCGACGTTTTTTTTTTTGTAGGAGAGTTTTCTGAAAAACGACTGAGTTCGGAAGGAAAAAGAAAAGCTTTCTGTGCATTGCGGTTTTGCTATTTTCCTGCTCCCAGTGCCCAAAATAAGCATGGTACATGCATTCTTACAAACCTTTGTTACCAAGGCCAACAGGGAGGATACAGCGCGTCAGATATGTCGGACAAGCAGGGCGAGCATAATGTGACGCTCGATTTCTTTTTTTTTCTTTGGTAAAATCACCCCTTCTTATGCTCAGACCAAGAGAAGTGCCGATATGAATTCCCTAGCACTACTATGGATATACATGTATGCTCGCCTTTCACACTTTCATCAGCTTTATAATCATGATGGCTTGCATGACGACTTTTTTCAGTCACCCTCTGTCATTTTCTTTAGCCGACATAGCGTCTACAAAGTTAGACGCCCAGCGTACAACTCAGCTCTTTACGGGCAATCATGTATATTCAGAAACGTAGTTGCCTGGAATAACCTACCATTAGATATCGCTACTAAAGCTTACGTCGGTAAATTTCGTCAAATGTTGTGTAACTATGGCAGAATGTGACGTTTATATGTACCGGTAAAATCTACTTTTCGAGAGCTAGTTTTTTTGTTTTGTGCTCCTTCCAATACCTTTGCCTCTTTGCGATTTTACTTTCCAATTTTTCTCTTCTTGGGTTGCTTTTACTATACGAATCCCAGGTGTTCGAATGTTCACGCTTTCTTCTAATTTTGTTCTATTCTGTTTTTATTTCACTTTGATTTCTTTTAAGTATCGTGTTTACGTATTCTAAGATGTTTTTACTATTTTCGCAGCATCTTTAATTCGCAGCAATTCTTATTAGAGTATCTTTCTTGAGCCGTCTCCACCACCCCCCTTCCTATGTAATACGCACTTCGGGAGGGCCTTCAGGGGTATTTGAATAATTTTATTATTCTTAGCTTATTACTTCCTCTGGTTTTATAGCACTCAAACTGCATATCTTTCCGCTGCAGTACTTCTCTCCAAATATAGAAAGCTTTCGTTTGCATTTTTCCGCTCTCTAATTCTGAATACATATTACTTTACGCCCTTGGTACACCCGGGTATTCATAGCGAGCTGACTAGTCCATCCATTCTATCTTCGTTAACATTTGCAGAGAAATGTAAGATCACAATAGGCCTTTCCATGTTCAGCGACATTCACCAGGCGAGTGAATCAAGCGCTGCATGCGAAAGCTGCGTAGGTTTTTAAACTCGGATTTCACTGGGCACGTGGACGACCGACAAGAGCAGCGTTTCACAATGTCACATGCAGCAAGCTTAATTTGTTTTTTTATTTATCTTTCTCTTTCGCGCACTCAAAGCCTTGAATAGAGTGAACTGCATAACAGGAGTGGTACGTATAGAGATATTGCAACCGCGATGACGTCAACTATTCATAGCGCACGCGCTGACTTTTGCCGTGAGAAAAAGATAACTACGAAGAGGATGGGTTAACGTAACGGGTTCTCAAATCAAAAGCAGCCGGCATGGAGTACCTCATTGCATTCAGATTAAAGTCTCGCTAGACTAAGACAAGTGCCGTCCGCACGTTGAAGTGAAAAATTGTGCAAGGATTGAACAGAACATATAACCGTGTCTGCATTTCGCTCTGAAGTTGCTATCTTTAACTCGAAACTATTCGAGGCCAAATTGTGCGCGCAGTACAAGATTGAAGAGCGACGGCCAGCATTGCGGAAACTTCTCCAATGTGCAGGTGTTAGGAGACTGGTCGGCGAATGAGGCTGGCCAATCGCGATGGACACTCGTATGATGGCCCACTGATCAACAGGGACAAGTGGCCGGTATATCAAGCAACGATTTTTCGTAAGCGAAGATTTGGAAATCGCGTCAAGCGTAATTCTTGATTCAGTGAGCCTGCAAAAAGTGAGAAATATATTCCAATGACGATTTGCCTTCATAGGAGTGATTATGTTAATCAAGCGTATTATGTTGGGATGAAAACACGAGCAGAGAATGAATACGGTATAGGTGGTATCATATAGAGCGCGGCTGAGTTAAAAACGGAGGATAAGAGATCGACGCAAATGAAGCCTCTTTTCAAGCAGAATTGCGCAAATTCCTGACATCCTCGCTTAGAACCACGGAGATCATGTTCAATCCACTCTTGCGGGCATTCGGTTTGAGGATACTGTGAAGCTTTTATAATTATCGCTTGAAAAAACGTGTCCATAAAACTGAGTTCTTCCTTGAGGAGCTCGCAGAAGGATACCTCAGTTAAATCTTTAGTACTCTGAATTTTAAAATTACCAGTGCGACATCATGGCGGATTTTGTAAGGGTATGAGGATATTCGTTCAACTTATTATGAAAAAAATATCTGCGCCGGCGCTCATATACTAAGTAAACGAGACATTCATGAAAACCTCAATATATTGAAA
The DNA here is from genome assembly GCF_055824585.1 of Amblyomma mixtum. Taxonomy (NCBI): domain Eukaryota; kingdom Metazoa; phylum Arthropoda; class Arachnida; order Ixodida; family Ixodidae; genus Amblyomma; species Amblyomma mixtum. The sequence continues at coordinate 321,183,699 of NC_143012.1, forward strand.
GCATATGGGCCTCTCCTTTGATAAAACAATTTCTTGCAGCGTGGTTTGGTAGAATTGAGAGCACTGCCTAGCACATTTTAAAACAGGGGAAAGTAATCACGTCGTGCACATCTTACCTAGTGATGCAGTGATTCTAGGCCTGTTTTTTTCGCAGACATGGAAAGTTCGATAAAAAACTGGGCGCTGTTTAGAAGTCGTTAACGGACATAATGAACGTTTAATCCGGTCAACAGTGAAACTGCGATGGTTGGCTGTGTCAAAAAAAAAAAAAAAAAACTACGCGAAAGTGCACTCCTCTTAGCTGATGGCTAATTTGTAAAATAATTCGGGGTTTCGCCATGACATCATGATTACGGGAGAGTGAGGCAGAATGCGAAATCGGGAAAAATGAAACATTTCGTTACTTAGCGCCCCCCTAATTTTTTAATTAGCTGCCGTATTAACTCGATATTTAAGTGCTATAACGTCACATATGACCACATCCAGGTTAACGAGATAGGACGATATGAAGAAGATAAAAGGCTATGAAGCGAGCCTTAGTGAACAAAAAAGAGGTCAAAAACGCGCAATTAAGCACACCAGCTTGTTCAAAGCAGTGCAGCTGAATCAACCTTGCATCGTGGATTAATGCGACTATTGAGCTGTTATAATTTTTATTAGTCTTATCTTATGAAAAGATTCAGAATTTTCATTCTCTAGTAAGTAAGAAAAAGTTATTTTAGCAGCAGCAAGGCTACATGCGGGGCAAAATTCGACATTGCTTTTTTCTGGAGGGACCAAAGTACTGATTTTACGAATTGGAAAAAACAGCGCAATGAAAGACGACACAAGAGAAGGACAAAACACCAGCTCGGTTTCTTCTCTTGTGTCGTCTTTGATTGCACTGTTTTTTTCCAATTCGTAAAACATGTACCAACCAGCCCATATTTGCACTCTTCAAAGTACTGATAACTGTCTTGTTTCTTCCTCTAAAACTTTATGATTCTTTTCCCGCTCTCTAGGATGATTTCAACGTACAAAATACAGTACCTCGACCCGCTTATTTGTCAGCTTCTTGTTTATTCTCGTTGACGTCAGCTTTCGTTTGCATGCTCTCCGATCTCACAACCTCGTTAGATTGGCTCCTGAAGTGACTGCAATCAGATGAAATCCTTGAAACGCTGTCTTCTTTACACAAATGTATCCGCGCCGATACCACAAGCCAAGATACAGCAGTCTGGCAAGCGAAAGCCCCAGGGAATTTTGAATATACAGGGTAACTTTTTCTAACATTTACAGACTTTTATTTTAAAAAGTGTGAGGGATACGTCAGTATGGCCTGTTCAGCTGTACTGCACAGCAATGCGGACATCATGTGCTTCATGTGGATCAATTATTAGACGATTAATGAACTGAAATTAACTAATATACCTTTTTTTTGTTTTAGTCATTAAGCAGCAGGGTTATATTGCTAGATTGATGGCCGTCAACATAGAAGGGGCATTCTGTTTTTAAATTTTTTAATCGGCAATGTGGTTCAAAATATCGAACGCCAACAATGAGCATTTGAAAGCTTGTTGAGTTGCTTTCCCACATTGCCTAATTATAAAATGGCGTCACAGAACGTGCTGTTGTCGCCGAAACCTACTCAACTTTTTCTTCACCGTCAAATACACCAACTGCATCTGTATTTGAAGGGATAAGAAATGTGAGAGACGCCATTTTATAAATATGCAATTCGAGAAAGCCAACTCAACGAGCTTTCTAATGAGTCTTTCAACGTTCGAAATTTCGAAACACGTTGCCGATTAAGAAGCGTCCTTCATTCCTAGTTTGAACTGTTAAAAGTTTGAGTCGGCGCTTGCAGAGGTACTCAGACCGTGTACAATGAGACGTCACTGAAATATTGCAGTGTCGCGTAAACACGAAGGACAAAGGACGAGGCCACAGCATTGGGCTACATCATCTGAGCTCATTTACTGCCCGAATGCTGAGCTGTAGCTAGCGCCTTATTATTGTACATTCCTCGTCTTCGTTGTCCGGTTAGGGAGTGAGTAGCCGCAGCAGCAGCGTTGTGGAAGGTACAGCTGGCGACAGGTGATCAGAGCCACTACCCCTAAAGGAGCCACAGCACTTTTCACAATAACGAGCGTTTTGTAATTCGCTGATATCTCCAGCTTCCGCAAATGCTGCACAGGCATAGCCAGAGAGTAATCATGAGGATTAGAAGCCTTGTCAGGAAAAAAAAAATATGGCGTTGGCTATAAATTTTGCTCATTGGCTGGAGAAAAGTGACGTCACCAGACCGAATTATTCTCATTTGCTGCAGGCAAGTGACGTCACAAGAGCGGATAATTCCCATTGGCTGGAGAGTAGTGACATCACTTCCGGTAAAGGCATGAACAGCTTCTAATGTTATCGCATTGACAGGAGACAAGATAACAAGGACTACTGAGCGGTGTCAGAACCATTTACCGCAAATAACCGTGATACATGAGGACTGTTGGCTCAGGCTACCCCTTAAGTCACTCAAAATTATAAATCAGCCTTTCAGCATTCTTCACCTAGGCTTAACTTCACTCAACGCTGAAACGCAACTGCTTCTTAACAATTGTTTCTTCCTGCTTAAATGCGCTTATCTGTTTACTACTCCAAGCTTCTTATTATTCATAAACCTTTCTCTGCAGAAGGGATGAGGAACGCCCGTACACACAGAATGCCTAGAGAGTCGTTGCTCCGGTTAAAACTCTCATCGTTATAAAGCTTTTCAAGCCGTTCAGCACCTGGTGTGCTATGAAAGAATTATGCCTTTCCGATCCGCTTACGGCGCATAACTTCTTAGCCATGTAGGACAAACAAACGTACCAGCATGAAGCGTTGAATCAAGATCATAGCAGACTTGTTAAGAAAAGATACTTTCCAGCTAAACCAGGCTTAAAACAAACGCCTGTCACTGTCAAGAAAACGATCTTGTTGTTGTACCCTCGATTCCTGTCTTGTGCTGCCTAAGCTTTCTTTCTCTACAAGCATCGCCTACGATCATGCCAAAAAAAGGAGGAAGGGGGGGGGGGGGGGGGGGGGGGAATGAGAAAAGAAGTTCTGCTAGAGCAAAACAGGAATAGATACTTCCGCTCACAGGCACTGCTTCAAAAATTGATGCAAATTCTTCGGAATCAAAAAACGTAATAAATTTCAGCGCAAAGCTCAGCACCACCCGCGGGAGAAAAAAAGGGAGAAAATCTCGCGCTTCGGTGTCACTGAAACTCGAAAACATGGATAAACGTGCATCTATAAACCTCGCACAACACCTTCTTGCGGGAAAATGCACCGACAGCTGAGAAGAAGAAACATGAAGAACTTCCCTGCGAAGTATTTGCGCCAGCGCTCAATCGCAGCAATACAGCGTATTACTTGAATTTTTATGCGCAGAGTAAGCCATGCAAAGTGCAAGAGGTGTAGCTTCGCGACAAACAAGCTGCTCTCGCTTCGAGGATGCCACTGAGCCTAACCGTGAACAAGCAGAGGAGGAAAAATATGAAGCTGTCTGAAAAGAGGGGTGCCCGTTTATTTGTTTGTTTTTTGTCTGTCTTGGAATTGTGAAATACTTGAGCCGGGCGGCAGTAACATGGCCGGAGATCAGGTTTCCTCTTCTTGCTTCCTCAAGGGTCTCAGCTCCTAATCCTCTTAGAAAAGCGCGTGCCTCACTCCAGCGAGCGTCTTTAGGGGCGCAACTTCAAATTTGCGACCAGGCGCTGGCAGCCGGCGAACTCGTAGTATCGGGCTCCGCTCAGGAACAACCCCACGCGCCTCTCTTTATTCATTTTTTTTCTTGTCCAAGCAACGCCTGCCGGGGATGCTAACATATTACCTCTCCCCCCCCCCCCCCCCCCCCCCCCCCCCCCCTTCTATTTCTCCCTACATCCTACTTTATCTCCGTTCCCGTGTACTTCCAAAGAAGGCGTGAAGCAAGAGTATTCCCGCATTCACTGTTTGCCGACCGTAAACCGTAGAGAGCCGAGCAAAGCCGAGCCAAGCTGAGCCAAGCCGAGCCAAGCCGGGACCTGAGCGTCGCCCTGGACGAGAATAGATGGAGCTATCTCATTGTTGCAAGCCGCGACCCCAAGCCACGTGCTCCATAACGATCTGTGCAGCAATGCTTTTGGTTGGCTTATTATTATTATTTTTTTTTGCAAGATGGAAAAGCCAGCAGCCGTGGAGAGCAAACATGAAGCGCCGTGACCGCAACGCTTTCTTCAATGTCGGGCGTGGGAGCTCGTGTGTGTTACTAAGCCGCGATGAAGTTATGACGTTCGGTAAGAGATTGCTCGCTAGGGTCGTTATTCTTCGAAGAAACTTGACCTTTGGAAACTGACGGGGCAGTTGACGTTTCCTTTTCTTCCCTTTCTCACTTTCTTCCTTTTCTTTACTTTTTTTTGTTCGTGTTTCTAGGGATGAGAGTGCAGGTACAAGGGATTCTAGGTCGGTGGGCGTACTAAAACCGGCATACTTTTCGGAAGGGGGGGGCAGCGCTTTTAGTGAAGCCTTTCTTCGGCAAGCTTAAAGTGAGAAATTTAGGAAAGAGGCTTCTGGGACCAATTTCAATAATACATGAGGTGCTTGACTTAGGTAAAAGTGGAAAGCACTCGGTTTGAAAGGTTGAATTTTTTTTTTCCTTGAATCTTATATGTTCACAAACAGAAAGCCATGTTCCCTAGAAATCATAACGAGGGGTCATTCATGTACGTAATGTGACACCAGTCTAGCAGACAACGTTGAGGGATAATGATATGTAAGGGGTTCAATGCTCATGTAACCTATTTAAACTGGTCATATGACTTGTTTCAGTACACGACCAAATCGTCACGTGGTGTGGTTACATATCCGATTACGTGATGTATTAGGTCATATGGCCACGTTGCGTAGTCAGTTCTTTATTATAGATTTTACCCCCTCGAAATCTTTGTGGGAGTAACCGGCACCATGCCTTTTCTGATTGTTTGCGTTGGTAGATGTGTGGTAGTGCTTATGATTACAACTTTCATTGTTATTACTGCTGCCTTTGTACATTTGATCCGTTGGTAGCTTTAGAACAAGGAGCAAACTTGTTTCATGTCGTTGTGTAGTTGAACTTCGTTATAATGAAGTTGAAGGGGCCCAGTGATTACTTCGGTATAGCCGTAGCTTCGTTACAACCCGTGTTGACCGATCTTCCAATGGGAACCGTTATTCTTTTGTTCCGTTCATTATTTCGTTATGAACTGTGTCATTATAACGAGGCTCGACGATACACATATTGTTTGAGAATATCTGGAAAACGCCCAGCAAAGTCATAGAAAAGGTGGCAGCCCTACAGAAGCGCGTGGGTAAGACAGGATAGGAATTATTTGTCCTGAATAACAGCGGCATTGTCGTGAGCATCGAACTACAAGGTACTTCATATATGCGTTACGAATGAACCCAATAATTATCGGTAATTTCGTTCTGATAATCCTGCAACGAATGTCACGCAACGACCTGGATGGTCGGTGTGATTTACCAGTTGCAGATAATACCTCATACTACGGCTTGAAAAGCAGGATAATTTCTGCCAGCAGTTTCTAAGATTATCAGCTAACGCGAAAGTTTTTCTTAGCCACAGAAAGCAGTAAGCCGGTCGTTACTGTGGTAATTCATTACTAACATTTCTTTTGCAGCGAAGTTTTGCTGAGTGAAAGAAGTAGTCAGGAGCGCAATGTCGCTCTTATGTGCATCACATTACTTTACGCGTGCCTTATTTCAACAATAGAGTTACGTGAGATCCAACACCCGAGCCTTATCGTGTATTCATGTAAGTCCTCAAGATTGCCTGCCAAGAGCCATCCCGTAGATATTCAAAAGCTTAAGCTACAAAAATTCATGTTCAGACAATATACGCTTAAGAATGGTTTGGTTTGGTTTATGGGGTTTAACGTCCCAAAGCGACTAAGGCTATGAGAGACGCCGTAGTGGAGGGCTCCGGAAATTTCGACCATCGGGGGCTCTTTAACGTGCACTGACATCGCACAGTACACGGGCCTCTAGAATTTCTCCTCCAAAGAAATTCTAGCCGCTGCGGCCGGGATCGAACCCGCGTCTTTTGGGTCAGCAGCCGAGCACCATAACCGCTGAGCTACCGCGGCGGCTTCTAGAATGATCTTGATCTCTGTAAAGGTGGAGTTTATGTCTTGATTACGTCGCGAAAGGACGAAACAACAGTGCTATGATCGACTGCAGCCTGATACAGTAGTAAAAGGGCGCATTAAAAAGTGTTTCATCAAGCTTTAAAACATCTTACATCTTCAACGACAACCTCTGAGCAGTAATAAATTTTCAATTTTATCTGGGTGTTGCTCCCGGTATCAAACCAAGTACAACTGTAAATTGCTATACAATGACAAATTGAAAGTAGACCTCACGAATGGGTGGAGAAGAAATTAAATTCTCTCTTTGTCCTCTTTAAAGCTTGCAAACTGTTCTAGTTTAACTCCTGCAGAGCGATAATACTTTTTCCTAGCATTGATGACAGACGTGAATAAGCTTTCTTTATTTAGCTGACGAATACGTACGCCCGCGTTTCAAGCGCTCATCAATTCCAGTTCTAAGGTTAACTTGATAGGGTAACCTAGCAAACGAGGCGGAACGTTGGAAAGACAGCAAGGTTTTTGAATAACAAGGAAGCTTTCAAAAAAGGAAGAGATAAGTGCAGGCAGGCGTTGCTCCGCATATTGTGAGAATTGTGACTGCTGCGCTTCGATAGCAGCGGGATTCCCTTCGGAACCCTTCTATGCTCGCTGGTGGGCACAATCTGCAATCAGCCCCGCGCCATGCGTTACGTTCTGTTTTTTTCTAGCTTCGTCTTCTTACTCGGCGGGTCTCATCACCACCGGCCTGGCCGTTCTCACGGCTCACCGATCCTAAAGGTATCGCAACGACCCGATCCAAGCTGAGAAGCCAATCAGATTAGTTGCTGGCCATTATCGCGAGCCGGATTTTCTTTGAGCGGCCCGGCGCGCGTTACCTTTGACTCTGTTCGAGCGGAATACTGTCTCCTCCTTCCGAGCTTTTTTTCCCTTCACGGTTCCCTATCCTCTTCACTATCCTGCTGCAGCCTCCAAGGATGGAGGGCGTCGTTCCCATAATCCGGCCACTTTTTTTGCTCCCTCCGTCGGTGATCAGAACCACCGCGCCAGCGCTGGTGACGACGAGCACTTCAAAGGCGAGTTTGGGCTAATTACACAGTTCCTCTCACATCAATGCCGACGCGCTCGGCCAGCGCGAGGACTTGCTGCGCTGTAGGAAATGAGTGCGCCAACTAATCATTTTGACCCGCTTTATCCTCCTCCCCTCCCCTCTCCGCCTTCCAGCCAACTTATCCACTCTGCGTGCAGTCCTTGCTTTCTGATGCTGCGCTGCCATAGATGTGTTCTCTTTTTCGGCGTTTGGAAAAAACGATGTGCCCATGCATTAGTTTTGTGAATAAAAAGTAAGCCCTCCTGACGCTCCTCGTACGATATAGAAGCAAACGAGGCGTTATTGTGTTTACTAAATTTGCAAGAAAACATCACTCTCGTTCTGCTACAGTCCCGCTTGGAACAACCTGTAAATGTTAATAAATACAGAAGAAACAATATATCAACCCTGCACTTTCAGGTTTGCAACTAATCAAAAATGTATATTAAACTTTATCGACGTTTTTAGTGCCGCTCAGAGTCTGTTCCTAAAAGACAGTATTTTTTGCGCCTGATGCAACACTTTCAGGAGTTAAGTGACTGGTGCATGAAGCAACAAATTATCACTCTCCTGTTCTTTCATTTTTCTTAGCCTTGAACATCGTCTGAGCTGAGCTTTAAGTGCCAGCTAAAACTCACATTCCCATTGCAAAATGGTACTCGCATTCGGGTAAGCAAATAGCTTTTACCACTTATCTTTTTGCTGACACAACATTTCGCACACGTAATAGAGTAATGTGTAAACAAAGGGAGAGAAAAGAAAACTCGGGGAAGTTAACTTCAAGGAGGTTTTGATTGGATAATGTAAAATGAGCGGGATATTAACAAGCACTTTAATATTAGAAAGTAGATAGGTCCATATACAACACCTGCGTATCAATAACCAGGCCGCGCGGCCGCATTGAAAATAAAAAAAAGAACACGCAGCACAATGTAGGAATCCTGTATGTCATCCTTTAGTATCAAGCCCGAATATTAAAATTTTAACGCTACCACATTAAGGCTCCCGTTGTGTTCGGCGTCATCCGTGTCGTCTGCATTGTGACAGGAAGATAGGGCAAGGTAGGCTGGTCCAGATGGCCACCCTGTCCACCCAGGTTTGCCACCCTGTGCACAACCTGGAGTACAAAATTCTTCTCGGCTTCGCGTACCCCGCTATGGTTGAAAAGGATCCGGAGAAGCAACCTAGGTAGTTCACCTACGTCACATGATCTTGTGATGTCATCAAAGCCCGCCCACCGGTTTGTGAACGAACTTACCACCGTGACAGGTGGAATTTTAATTAATTATTGATCGCGAGATGTTGCTTGGGAACAGGAACTTCGGTATCACAAGCCCCATCGATGGCAGCGCCTGCCATCGCTAGACAGTGGCGCATCTCTCAACCGCTGCACCATTGAGCAAGGAGTGGTACCTATAGACCTATGAATGTAAAGTTGAGAATGATCGATTCTGCAACTATGGGTATTAACTAATTAACGCTATCTCTTCATACTCTCAAGGTGGAGCTCATACACTTATGGATCGTGATTGCTACTCGATCAATGCAAAGCACAACCGTTTCCATAGCATCGCTCACTCCTTGCAGCACGCGCAAAGAACACCCTCGTTTTCGGGAAGGCACTAAGGCAATTTCCTTTCTCCACGAGCGCGCACCCATCTTCCCCTTCTCTCTTATTACTTCGAATAAGTCCCTGTTCCCCTTTTTCTCCTTTCCTCTGTTCATCGCTTCGACGGCCATTTGTTCAAAAGACAAGGCCAGGCCGCCGTGTTTTCGCTAACACGGAGCACAACATGCTATGACATACGGCGGCAGTTAAGAAAATTGAGCCTCGGGATTTTTTTTTCTTTTGCGCCGGCGTGGGGAAAGGAAGAACGGTGTAAGGGGAAATGGGGAGTTTGGGAAGCTGCCCCTCTCCAGCCATTGAGCGAGCGATCGGCTTCAAGTGAGCAACGAAAAGGGGCCACACGGCCGAACACGCGCGGATGACAAACGACGGCAGTGCGTTTTTCTTCGGGCCGCTTTGCTTGCTGCGGGCCCATCAATTTCGTGGGAAGAGAGCAAGGAAGCAAATCTTGGAAAACTCTTCGCGCCCGGGATCCGCCGGAGCAATTCTCTTCGGCGACTCGTGTTTCCGATGAATAAGTTAATCGATACATGTTCTGATGGATTACGCTTGTCGGAAAGCTAACAGCAAACGTAACTGCTGCTTCCCTTTGTTTCCTTAGTATTGTTCCCTAAATGATTTGGTCGCGCCTGTTGACAGTACTGTGCTTTATTTCCTTTTCTGTCAACATTTTCACAGAACAACTTGTATAAAAAAAAGGCTGTCAGAGCCATGTTTTCTCTTATTGTGGAAAATTTTGCTCTTTTTTGTTCTCAAACGAAGTTTTGCTTTTATCATTGATTACAGACGTATCTCAGAATGGATTTACCGAGGGCTAGAAGCAACACTATTCGGTTAGGCGATGAACGAATGTCCTGGACCTCTTGTCTATTTGTTTCAGAGAAAAAAAAATCATTTTATTAAGATTCTAGTGAAAGATCAAACTCACGCTGATAAATCATCACCAACGTGCTGTATTTAATATTTTGTTTTGTTTCTTTTTGTTATCGTAGCTCTTAGCGCCCCTATAATATTTCTCTGCTGCTCATCGTGTCACTGCATCTCCTTTCTTCAAAGCGGACCTATTTTTCACCAGCTTAACTGAGGCAACATCTCTATACCTGCCTTCCCTGTTATTCCAAATCCTGCTAGTTACACACATGTGCGAGATAAGAATGTGTGATTGCTAACCGAGGAGCGAAGTTTTCTAGGCATAAGTTTCGACTAAAGTTGCTGCTGGCTATGCGTTAGAGTAGTGAAAAAATTGCGGCCACTGACAAACTAAAGAATCGGTGACACTTCAGAGTACCTACAGCTCCTTTTTTACAATGTTTGTCGACACCAAAACACGAGTGACTCAAAGGCATTTCATGTTTGACTTCGTCAGTGACGACAGCTTATTTACTACGAAATTTAATTGCAAGCTGCTACCACTAAGTGAGCCGGTTGACATATGCCAAACACATATGCTTCCTTCTGCCCTTCTATTCATAGTACCGAGGTTGCCAAGGACGACAAGAAGAGTAATAACTTCCATACGTAGGTGGCATATGCCATTCTGGCACTTTTTAATTTCGCAACTTAGCCGAATAGCTGCAATTTTCTTTTTGTCGTTTTCTTCGATGACGTAAAGGGTTGTTGAAATTTTCGAAGGATTGGTAAATTGTATATCAGCTTAATCAAATAAAAGTAATCGCATGTTTCGGGGTACTTCACTGTGAATGATATGCTTCACTCATTCCATCCAGCAATAAGGCAGTAGATTGGCTCGCCTCGAAGTTCCCGCTTCCATCTTACCTGAGGAGCCTCTTCAGTGCAAAATTTGCAGCCCGCAAACTGCGCGCTCTCTGTCCGACCGAACTCCTTTTGAGTCCCCCAGGAGTTCAGCGCAAAGCCATTCGAGTGGCGCGCGCGAGAAAAGTCGTTCGGCGGGGCAGCCAATTAAGCTGAGTAGCCCGGTAGGCAGAAAATGCAGATTCGCTGACGCTCAGGAGTGATGAGGCGAAGTTGGGAAACTGAAGGATCCCACGGTGAGCGCCCGAGAGAAGAAACCGTTATGTCTTACGTTTCACTGGCCGATATCTAATCCGGACTCCCTGCTTCTACCATGCATGACTTGAGCCGGGGTGGTTATTTTCATCTCCGTTTCTTCTTGGGACTCTGAGTGCCTCAAGTGCACTCACTTCGCGATTCCCGCTGATGGAGCGCAAATCGTCGACCCGGGTAGCAGGAATCGCTAGCATTGCCACCGGCTAGCGCAATCCCTATCTTGTTCACGAAGAGGGAGAATTTCAAAACGCGATCCTCGCACACAGAACGTGTAGAGCACTCGCAGTTCGGCGTTGCAGTGCTGAGCTTGCGCCACGTTCTCGGAGCAGTCAGTGGATTCCCGTAATAGGAAAAGGTAGGATAATTTATACTATGGCGCCAACTGGTTTCATCTGTTCCTGAGCCTAAATTTTAAGGCTCGCAATTTACTCTTGGCTCTGGTGATATAGGACAAAAGAGGTAAGTGTAGAAATGTGGCGATAAAAACAACATTCTGCATGAACAGAATAGGAACTGCATGGGATGATAACAGCACTTCCTTGACGACTTGTGTGCGCACCCGGATTGATGTAATAGGTTTCATACCTCATAGGTTGGCTTTAAGCTCGGGACCTTAGGGTTTGTTACACCAGCGGCACATTTCGAACCGCCTTTTAGGAGGACGCAGTACAGTTGCATTGCAATTAGCACGGGTCTTTGCTTAACCCCTTACAGTGTATTATTTGAAAATTTGTATGGTGAACATACTCGCCTAACTACCCCTTGAGATCTTGTGTGCGCCATACAGATGTGTTGCGGATACTCCGATGCAAAGGACTACGGGCTGTTGAAGGCCTGGTGCCGAATGCCTGTGTAAAAGAGAACCTGTGGCATTCCTGACTGGATGAAACCGACATTCTCTGAGCGATTTCACGACAAGGCAGACTTGAAGTAGGGGGCCGTACTTTTCGTATGCCGTAGTGTGTTTGCTGGAACAGCTTTTTCTGTGCTGAGCAAACAGGGTAATCAATGTGAACCACTGCTGACGGCCTCAGGCCTGCAATATTGTACTCCAACTTCATTCAGTGTACTCCAGGCCGCCCTTAGACTTGAAAAAGGAAAAACTAAAACGGCTGAGATACGATAAGTTACTACTGCCGCATACTCAGTTCCAAGCAGAAAACAAAGCCGAAGAAGCAAGCCCGTCCCCATTCCTCACCTCAGTAGCTCAATAAGCAAGCGCCCTCTCGCTCACAAAGCACGAGCCTGAGTCGCTGCTCCCGCTTCTCCGCCTGCCAACGATGGGGTAGGTTAACAAGTGGCCGTCGCTGGGCGCATCGCCCAAGAGCAATACACAGAAACGATGTGGGGCGCGTCGAGGCTTTTGCGCTGCGCGGTAGCGCGCTGAAGCCGCTACCCTTACGGCGGGGGCAGTTCGGGGGAGACAGGGAGTTCAGGATAAAGAACTTTCCCTACCGGTATATATAAAAGGGCCCTCGAGCTCCGCGCAGCAACAAACTCAATCCCCTAGCATTCCAGGGAGATGGGAGAAGCGACGGTAGTGAAACCACGCAGAGTTACGGCGTCCAATTTAGAGTTAACTAGAGCCGCTCACTCGTTTCGTCGGCCAAGAGGGGGCATCTGTTTTCGTTGGCTGCGCTCAAAATGAGCTGACCGCACCGCGATGCCTGGAATGAGGAGAGGCCGGCAGCAGTTTCCCTTCCGGGCACTTGCTCTCTCTGCTGCCTTGATCACTCTGCTGCATTGACCGAGGGCCGGGAAGTCATTCAGCATGCGAGCTCCGCACCCACTTCTCGCTGCGTTCCGCAAACCCCCTCCCCTCTCGGGGTCCCCTCTCGGATTTGACTTAGGACGTTGTGGCGCTGCGAAAGCCAACCGCTGCTAAGCGCAGCCCCTCAGTGTCCAATTTATAAGCCCGAAGTTTAACATCTTTCGTAATCGGCAAACTTTTCGAGGCTTAGTTGGCGTCGAGCGCTCATTAAAATTATCTTAGTGAGAAAGACGGAATCCGGTATCGTGAGCGGGAAAGCTCGTTTATTGTGAGATATTCAGGGCGTCTTGCGTGTGCAGAAGTAATGAGGTTGAATTGCGGGTGCTAGGACTTGGGTTCAAATGTTAATGACGAGATATTTGTAGATTGTTTTTTGGGGGGCTTAAATCTTTTGATTAGTACTGAACCTTATGAACCATAAGAAGTTCCCGCACTCGGGTGGGACTCAAGCAATTAATGGAAGCTCACTAACTACCAGAGACGTCGGCAGTTACTGCACTTACCACGTATAGTTAGGACGTGGACATGGAAATTGAAAAATTACATCTGCAGCCAGATGTTACCGTTAGATCGGGAACTGTAGCACCAGCTAAAAGGAAAGTGTGTCTGGCGTTTGATATATTTCGCTCCGCCAGAAATTCCAATCGAATAACCATATGGTACGCCCTTAATGAAGGCTCTTCAACAAGGCAAGGATAACTATGCTAGCTACAAAATTTAACTGAGAACACGTAGGCATTTTTAACGTGGTTGCAACTTTTCTTTTCTGTTCTTGAACACAAGCAGCCAGATTTCCATAGCCTATTTTTTTTCTTTATTACAGCTACATTTGCATAATTCTACGTTTTCCTGTATTTCCTTTGTTTTCATACTGCCTTCAAAGATTCTCGGATGTCCTACCACACAAACAAGGAGCATCTCCTAACCAAATATGCACAGAAGAAAGCAAAACACGTTTTAGCGGCCGGCAGTAATGACTCCAGCGCAGTAGATAGTGTTTCCAGCGAGGGATCGCCGTGGTGGCCATTGGTACGTCGCAAATGGCTCTCGGCACAACACCCCAGAGGCTACTTTGGACAAGCGTGGGGCAATATTAGCGTTGCAATAGAGAGAGCAAAGTGACCCACGGAGACTTGTTATGTGAGATCGTCAAAAGAGGCCAAAGCCCAGCGGCGATCTACCCCGTCGCTCGCCCTGCTCGTATAGGAAGTTACCAGGCAATGGTCTTCAACCATACTGGACACCAGCGCCTATCTCAGAGAAGTGAGAGAATTTTCTCGCCCAGAGTCCCAGCCGTTCTTGGTTCCGGCTCTCCTAAGATAAATGCGGGCAACTAGATAGTGTTCGCAACAGTTCCTCGAGACTCTTCGAAGTTTCGTCGTCGTCGTTTATTCCAGTTCAATGGCGTCTGAACTCACTCGTGCAAAAACGGCGGCCCTTCGAGGAATCTTGGGACACTCACCTCGGATTTATATATGTGTGAATGTTTCTAGTCGCGGTGCGTAGTAAAACAGGTGCTTGTGCGAACAGTACAGCGTGAAGAAATACTAGGTAATTACCTCCGGCTTGCGGCAGCGAGACAAAACATTTGGAAGGCGACAGATTTGCCAAAAGATGTTTACGCTGCCGGCTGGGGACATCTTTACCCGCCTCTCAACCCTTTAATTCCAAGAAAATATGTTCGTTTTCCTGGACGGCGTTTCAGTATTTTTTAGCAAGCAGGAAAATTTTAGATGCCAGACGGAATTAGAAACAAAGAGTGAGGGATAAAAATGCAACAACGAAAAAGGAACAAAGCAATACAAGTAAGAAAAATTTAGCGTTCAGGGCCTACACTAGATACTAAAGTTAAGGCATTGGGAAATCAATGTGATCGGTTAACAGCAATATGTTATCATTGTGTGGGTGTTGCTGCGCACATGGTGCTATTCGTGCCATCTGCTCCGCAAACTGTGTCTCCAAAATGTGTGATGACACCACATGAATGCTGCCTGTACTGTCTAAGCCGCACCGTGCCAGATAATAAATGCTGCAAACAGCAGAACAAGCTGATTTTGTTCAGTGTTCTAGCTCGTATTACCTATACAACGCTTTCTGTCTTTCAAACAATTTTCCTGGATCTTATGAATTATTTTGCCTCGCACAGCTGTTATTAATACATGCAAGATTGCAAGATGTCCACAACTTAACAGTCGGTGTCTTACAAAACATGGCTGCGCCATGCCCTATGTGCAGTAACTTAGTAGTGGCTATAAGCAACAGCGTAGAACAGCGCAGACAGATTTCTATACCAGATGTGTCTCGTTCTTTGTAAAATTGAACTAGAGCCGACAACCAAGAACCAAAATTGTTTATGTAGTGTGCTTCTTGCTAAGCCTTCGTGCATTGCAGACAGAGCACGCTTTACAGGATGTGAGATGGTGGTAGTAGTAGTAGTAGTAGTAGTAGTAGTAGTAGTAGTAGTAGTAGTAGTAGTAGTAGTAGTAGTAGTAGTAGTAGTAGTAGTAGTAGTAGTAGTGGTGGTGTTGGTGGTGGTGGCTGTTCCAGCAGTTGTTTTCGTTTTGAAAGTAGTGTAAAGCGCCTTGTCGTCGTTGTAACGATTTTTTTTGCGATGTTTTCGAGAAATGTACTTTTAGACAGGTTTAAAGATGTAGCGAGGAAATTATGGACCACAGTGTGGGCGATCTTTATTGAGGCTTTCTTGAAGAACGAAAAAAGGTGGAATAGACGTTGCCCGTCGAAATAACAAGATTGCACTTTCCCACTAACACATCTTTGGGAAGATGAAGTAAGGTGTGAATGTAAAGTTGGTCAAGGCGGACCTTTCTGTCCCCAACGTATTATAGCTCTTTCTCTTCATCGACACAGCAGTGATGTAAAATGCCAGCCTTCACCCTCACTGCTTGGTCAGAAATTTTTCATGGTAGGGCATACTGTATTTCAGTATATACCAACTATTATTATCTCCTGAAAAGGCATTGAGAGGAGAACCATTAGAACTCATCCTCTAAGTACCTCATGAATGTTACTGACTTACGAAAATAAAAACTAATCCCAGTGCAATATAAAAGCTCATCTTTAAGTATTGACCCAAATAGACTCCACGGCAGCTGGGTGACGCTGGAAGGTAGATGCTTTCTTTTCAGCTTAAACTGGGGCTTCATGCAAAATAATTATCCTATATCGGAGTTCCAGAGAAAAGGAACACACCGAGAAAAAAATTCGACTTGACGTACTCCTACAGAGGATCTCAAATATTTAGCTCTGATTTCGGCTCCACACTTCAAACAACACTCACTCTGAGAGTGGCGCTAGTGTCTGTCCACATGCTCAATCTTTAACGCGCGGCCCAAGAGCTGAGACCGTGATTCTTTCAGTGATCATCAAAGCGCAATGAACAGACCGTCAGCGCGTCGAGTTTACGATCCGTCCCTACTTTCTTCCTTCCCGAAGCCAGCCATTATTCCTTCATTCATAATGTGATATGAATTGCCTGCAAGCACCGGATGTTTGTCAGCGTTAGTCAGTCAAATGAGTGAAGATGAGTTTTTCTTTAGAACTTTTTCTATTTAAGCGCCATCAACAACGCGCGCATTATTTATGCAGCGCGTCTAAGGGAATGAATAATTTTCTGTACCTCTCTGTAGATAGTAATTATTGTACAGTTTTTTAAGCACACAACACTTCCTAGACATTGTCCACGAAACTTAACGTGAGATCCTCGATAAAAATTTGAACTGAACTCATCGTCTGTCACTGCCGAACGGGGTTTGATTTTAGTTTCACCGCTTCTTCAGTAGGGGAGAGTGGGGCAAAACGTGACACATATTTGCAAATCTCCGCTTCAGTTGTGTTTGTCGCAAGTATCAACGAACAAAATATTGCAGAATTATTTGCTGCGATACTGTCATCCCGTTCATTAAATATGGAAACGCCAGCTGAAGCGGAGCATAGCATGGCAAGCGGAGCGTAGCATGGCAAGCGGAGCGTAGCATGGCAAGCGGAGCGTAGCATGGCAAGCGGAGCGTAGCATGGCAAGCGGAGCGTAGCATGGCAAGCGTAGCATGGCACCGGCGCTGCGCAGTTCTCTCCTGAGCTTTCGTCAAGTCTTCTTCGAGCCAACCGACCACCTATGCACGCCTTTAACACGCTCGGACCATCTTATAGAGCGATGACACGAGCACAAACCTTTCGTGCAAGCAAAGAAGCCACTATTATTATTTAAAGTCCTGCAGAACACCACGATGTATCTTACTGCACAAGGTGCAACTATTTGCCAAGTTAAGTTTTTTGTGCGAACGCGAAGTTGCATGAATGCATATATGTTTAATTCAGCCCAGGACTCTTGCTCGCTTGTGCTGGACAGTACCGAAAAAAGAGGAAAAACTCGACGCTTTCTCGCTCGCCCAGATTCATTTTCGCAGTTTTTTTCTCTATTTGCATTAAAGCAATCTCGTTCGCTTTCAGTTCATTTGGAGTGGACATGAGGCCGGCTATTTTCTCCTGAATATATTTGTTGTGTCATATGACAATCCACACACCGCAGTTATTCAAAAGCAGAAAAGGAATGGCGTTTACGCTATAGTATGGGTGCAACCATTTTCTTAACCATGACGTATTTTATCATCATGGCTTTCTCTGAGAAAGGACACAGCTACTGTTTATTTGTTGGCTTGCTGATCACGGGATAATAAAAAGCTGTAGTTATCTCACCGTCGACAGTGGGCGAAAGCATGAGATACAGTGCAAGAAAGACATAGCCTATTCTAGAGTGGCTCATAGACAGTGGCAGCCGCAAACCGGTACTGGTCAGGGCCATTAGCAGCTGAACGTGGCCCTGCATTCCCCCGCTTCTGTGCTTCGAACAAGGCAGTGCGCGTGGTCTCACCGGCTGCTTCCGCGGCTTAAGCAGCCTGCACCATCGGCCTGCACCACCGACACGCTCGGCCTCTTGCGCAACTTTTGCTGATTTATGTGCAGTCGCGTTGAGCCGCTTCTTCGTTACTCGCTGCTACCGCTATTTGACGCACCATAGCACTGGCCAGCTTGCCATCGGCCTTAGCAACAGGTTTGTCTTTCTCGGCCGCCTTCTGACCTTTGCGTGCGACCACCTAAAGCTGCACTAGAGATGCAGTCGAGCCTTTCTAACGAAGATACGAAAGATGATAAAGATTACGAATAAGAGCACATAGCGCTAGAGGCTACCAATTAGGTCACGCTGCGCGAGAGCTTCTGCGCTTGTGCCAGTTGTGGTTCGAATCCCGCTTGGAGCTATCGTATGGGGAAGTTTTTTTCTACCGGATACCATTTAGACGGAAAATTTCGGAATATTTCAGAAAGGTTCGGTTTCAGGATCGTAATCACGTTCGGCCTCAGGTTCCTCATGGTTTCCAGATGATGCTCCCCTGAATATGGCAAGAACTGGGGCTGAAAATTATTCGTGCTTAACAGCTATTTTGATTCGTACTCGACGGCATGTTCAATTTGCGACCCTTTATGTTAGAATTATAGCGGTGGCTGTGGCGGTGAGTGTTATATTAAACGCCGTGGCTTTCACAGCTCGTCCAGACGGATCACGCAAATAACAATCCTTTCTTTTATTACAACGCCGTCTTCACAACTGAGGGAATTTGCAATTTTCCATGTCGTACCAACAGATGTATTATTTGAAAGTATCTTTTAAGAGAGAAAATAAATTAGCTAGCATGTCTAACCTTGACATTGTTTAATTGATTGTCCTTTGTCGCTAACTACTTCTTATGGAGGCCTTATAGCAAGCGTGTTGCGTTAACAATGTAATCATTAATTATATACAGATCAAGATAAGTTACTGCCACTGCCTTATTTCCGATTTCGCTTTTACGTACGACTTTTGGCAGAGTACCGCGAATGGCACTTCTCAGCTATCCCTCTCTTCTGCAGGTGTCCTAGGTCTCCTGTACCGAGGTCCGTACTTCACGCTGGAGCCTCCTGCTCTGGTGGAGTTCACCAACCAGACGGGCGCCGAGGTGCGCTGCCAGGCCGACGGCAGCCCCAAGCCATCGCTCCGTTGGGAAACGGCCGCCGGTGTCAGGGTGTCCACCGACGGAACGCTGACGCTCAGGCCGTTCTTGCCGGAGGCCTACAGGCAAACCGAGCACTCTGCCTTCTACCGATGCGTCGCCACCAACGTGCTGGGCAGCATCGCCAGCAGACCGGTACACGTGCTCGGAGGTGAGAGCCCATGGCCCGTACCTTCGGATTCGCCATCCGGCTGTGTTGTGTAATCTTGAATTAAGTGCGCAGCAAAAAAATTTAAAAACTCGTCTGGGCTACGGCGTGCCTATCCCCACTTCTGCTTTCCACTGTATTTGCGTTGGTTGCAGCCTGTTCCTCAGGAGAGAAAGAGAGCGTTCACGCAGCTGTCGTCATCCATGTTCTATCACGGTCTACCTAGCATTGGCTCTTGAACAGATCATCCATGTCCGCTGCTGCATTTGGAGGGGGAGGGGGGGGGGGAGCAATGGCGAACGCATTCAAGGCTTGTCTGCAAATAACCCGAATACTGTAGCGGCGCGACAGCCGCTTCCGTAGTTCTGTGAATAGAGAATTGTACGCGACATGCGAAGCTCGTGGTTTCCGGTGCCACTAGAGGTTTGGTTGCTTTTTTCATCTAGTTTCTTCGAAATAATCTTCGATTAAGAAAGTACTTTCATCCCGAATCAACGCCACCCTTAAATAAAACAATACATTTCTTCAAGACTTACTTGGTTTAATGGCGAGTTGGCTAATGTCATTCCTAAATGCTGTGAAAGGTTCTGATTTCAGTTTGAGCACCAGTGGGCCCATATCAAATAGAAAACTGGTGGGTATACACTACTTGCGAGCAAAAAAAGCGACAAATTAAACGGATGTAAAGGACAAAAATGCCAGTGAGAAAATTTACTAGCATACACAAATATGGAAAACGCGTAGGCCGACATGAAACCAGCTTTCTGCGAACTGCCACTGTCTGCCCGCAGGATAGAAAACATGAAATAAAATGAGAAATAGCGGGTGATTACGAGGACATACGTAAATATGAAGTGTCAAGTTAGCACGAAAAATTTCCTGAGAACAGAAACATCGCACACAACCAAACATTGCGTTAGTTTTATCTCCTTTGTGACGTCTTTATTGCTATGTTTTAAGGAGCTGGCTTCCGGATCAGAAAACAGTGCAGGATATAGTGGAGACGCGAAGGACTGCATGTGTAAAGTAGCATGATTCACTGTGTAAACACACTGACGTAGGCTTTGAACAGACGTTCACTCTAGTTCATGTCATAGGAAATTAAACTCTGAAGATAGGGAGCAATGCAAAGAGCTTACAGTTACTGGACCAATCTTGCATTCAACCTTTCCGGTCATTTTTTTTTTCTTTTTTGAGAAAATTGGTGGCTTCCGACAAGATTATTTGCATACAAACGCTTCAAAATACTGTCGTGCTTGTCGTTTTTGCGAAGCAGGGCGCAGAGATTTAACATTTCGCAATGTACTTATACTCCAAAACTTTCCTGGAAACATGATAACCTCTGGCATCACGCAATCTTTCAAAGCTAACAGATGGTCTGAAGTGACATCCAGTGAGTACCTGCCTTTGTCAGAGATCCAGGTGGTTTTCTTTGCTTCATAATATGGTACGGGCTTAAATATATTGATGAAAATGCTTATACGCCAACAGTAACGTGGCTGTTATCTGCTTCCACAGGCAGCCATAACCGAACAATTGGCAGGCACAGACATGCATCACATACCGGCATGCGCAGACATGCACACGCATGCACACGCAGACATGCGTGCGCAGACATGCGCAGACATGCACAGACATGCACAGACATGCGCATGCACACACACAGAAAAATACTTACACACGAGGGGTTCGAACGAAGATCTTAACACCTTAAATCTGTGATGAAACTTTGAAACATCGCGCGATTGCTATCAAACGTGGCAGTAGCAATACTGTTGGGTAGAATCTAGGCTGGCACATAGCAGCTTTACGCTCTGTCCTTACAAGACAAGTAAAACTCTAGTTTGTGCGAGTTGTGTCATGACGAAAGAAAAAAGTGGTAATGGCGCAAGAAACGAGGACACGGAAGGCATACAAAAGACAGGACTTGCGCCATAGAGTACAGGAGTACACAGCAGCAGCGAAAAGATTACAAGTTAGTTAAGAACACGTACCAAAAACGATATAGTCCTGGTACTTTTTTCCCGTGCCCTAAAGAAAATCAAAACAGCGGAAATTGTTGTCTAATCCCTCTTTTGCGCCTGCCGCGACACCGTATTCTAGAAAATTTTCCTGCCTCGTGTAGCTCCTGGTTACATTTTTTCCCTTAGAATCCACTATGTTGCCTCAATAGACAACTCATTATCTTTGCTTGTCGAGCCACAGCGCCGAGGGTAAGCGCGTTTTCGAAATTCTAAAAACTGATACGGATATTACTTACGATGGCCTACATGCCTCTCAATAGTTAAAGTGACTAGCAATAATAGTTAATAACAAAAAGATTCGTAAGTTAATAATAACAAATTAATTATTATATATCAGTTAACCGGTCGGCTAGTTAGCGCGTCTTAGCTGTATTCTGATGTACTACATCGCTGACGATGCTATGCCGAAAGAAATGCTCTTCGATTTAAAAAAAAAAAAAACCTATCTTTAGAAATTGCGTAGTCTTAGGTGAAACGCCCAGTATATAAACCATTCAATATCTTCGGTAGAGCGCGAACATAAAAGCCTGCTCTGCCGCAGATTAGCTGAAAAATCACAGAGCTTTTCATCAGGCGTTTCTCAGCAAAGCGAGCTACGAAAGAGAAAACGAGCACTTTAGCCAAGGCCATTTTCTTTTTTCTCTCTCTCTCTCTCTTTCTCCAAAGACGATCCACCTTATTCCGCTCATTCAATTCGTGCGCCTCTTTCTAGTGGAAGATTAACCTCCCCAAAGCGTCGCAGTAAACAATAAACACCCCGAGAACAACAGCAAAGACAAACACTCGAGTGTAACGGGTCTTCCAAAACAATCACGCTATAAAAGAAACCATCAAAAGCGCGCCACGGCGCGAGGAACCTTCGCGGCGGTGACGCGGTTCCAGGAGCGTTACATATAGAACTGTCAAAGAAACCATCTCGCAGCGTAAACAAAACAAAAACGAAGAAGACATTGTCCGCAGCTTGCGGAAAATGGAAGTAAGAAAAAGAAATGTCCTTTTTCCCGGGTTTTGTACTCGGGACGCCCGTCTGTCTGGGCGATAAAATGAAAACGGCCCAACCAACCAACAGTGGATGTGGCAGCTCCACCGCAGCCGCGATGGAAACAACCGTACAGTGGCATGTGTATGTCTGTATGCGCGCACCTAAATGCGCGCAATCTCTAAAGCCGCACAATACAAACAACGCGCAGCCAGTATAAAGTGCGGCGCACCGGAAACACGGAACTGTCACAGGGGACGAGAGATCCAAGAATGGGTGGCGCAGAATCGCATAAAGGTTCGCAGAAGAAATGATGTGGGATAAATAAAAAATAATAAAATATATAACGCACGGCCTTAGGCTAAGAATTTCTTGGGGCGCTA
Organism: Amblyomma mixtum; assembly: GCF_055824585.1. Taxonomy (NCBI): domain Eukaryota; kingdom Metazoa; phylum Arthropoda; class Arachnida; order Ixodida; family Ixodidae; genus Amblyomma; species Amblyomma mixtum. Next base: position 321,205,948 of record NC_143012.1, read on the forward strand.
GCAGAAACACACACAATACAAAAAGAAGAATAACAAGTGCACAACACAAGTTACGTAAGTACAGAAAGCGCCGACAGGCGGCCGCACAAAAGGCGCGGTGACAGCGAATGAGAGGAGCTGAAAAAGAGAAAAGGGAAATTATACAAAAATAAAGAAAAATCTGTCACTTACACAGGACGTGTGTTCCGCGAACCGCTCTATCATATTTCTTGAATATAGATACTGCACGTGCACGGAGCGAGAACTCCATTTTTCATCGTCACGCTTGCCACTTGCGCTGTCGGGACGCTTTCTTCTTTTCGCACTCCGCAAGCTCGCCGGACGGGCGCCTGCAATGCCGCGACGCGCGAAGCACTGAATGGCGGCTGCGCGCATAAATGTGCGACCGTCGCTACTGCGGAGATACAGCACAAACGTATATACGATGAGAGAGAGAGAGTGAGAAAAACAAGAAAATAAAAGAAGCAAGCGTAGAAATAAAGAACCAGGGCTGGCTTTTAACACCCCTTTACATCGTCCGTGCCATGTTTTCTTTCCCCGTCGCTTCATATGCACGCTACTGTATGTTATTCGCTGCTACGCAAGAGCCTCCTTTTAGTGGCGCTGCAAGACATAAACAATAAATTTTATGTCCGTACTCCGTCTGTCCTCTTCCTCATGTCACTTTTTCTCACGATGTTCAAAGCTCGTATTGCAAAGTTTGCGCTACACTGTTTGATCTCCGCCATAGGCACTCAGAAGCCTGTAAGTCAAACGAAGACAAAGAAAATGCAGTGCGATGCGATTAGATAAAAAAAAATCTATTTCTTTTCCAGATGTAAGACTGGTACGCGCGCCTTACGAGACCGCTTCGGTGTACCAAGTTAATTTCTGCCTACCTAAAAGCGGGGATCTAAAAGCAGGTGTGTTAGCTAGTGTGTTAAAAGCATGGTTCGTCTTTTTCTGTAGGGCTTCTTCCTCACTGAACTTTTTCTGTCGCTCCTCGCCAGCGCCTTACTCCCGTTCGTTACTTTTTATTAATGCAGAACACGTTAACCAACTGCGGCCTGAATAACTTTCCGGATCCATACATACATCTTTAAAAAATCGTAGCTTTTCATGTGCCTGGAATGAAACCTTGAAAACAAGTGACCGGTGATGTACTTTTCTGTGGCGAGATTATCTGCGATCCTTTCGGGTCGCAAAGCAGAGTACGGCGCAATAGTGGGTACCGCGCTCGAAGTTCAGGTCACTCGCTCGGAGTGACACATAGGAAGGACAAAACGAAATTGAATTAAGTTTGTTTCAGTGTCAGGAATGTGGCTGTTTTTTCAACCTAGGCTTACTAGCCCGCAAGCGAAACTAAAATAAGTAGCGTTACTTGTGTCTGAAAAGGACTTCCATGGAGAAGTCGCCAACTATTTTACTGCAAGCAGGGAGAAACACAAAGTAGGAAATGGGTGCAGCATTGCTGGCACTTTTATTTGAAATTTATCGTTGTTGTTTGAAATTTGTTTCTGATTTTTCTTTCCTTTAATACAATGGCGGAGGGGGGCAAAAGTGCGTCGTTCAGTGGGGCTTATGCCCCTGAAAGGCTTGTAACCACAGACTTTGAAAACCTTTCCGTGGAACTAAGAAAGAATAACACTATAGCACTAATCAGGCTTCAGAAGATGCCTTTTCATGTGATAAGTTAAAAGGTCAGTACTCACGAACGAAAGAGTCAGTTAAACGTATTCTTGGGCTTATGATTTCCATTTAAAATTCGCCTCATAATTACTCTACACGGCTTAAAACATTTCAAGGCGACTGAATAGCGCATGTGAGCATCGACCGATGCCATGGTCTCCCCACACCCAAAGCCTTCTACAAGAAAACTGCATACTAACGATTTCGCTGTATATACACGAAGTATTGTAGCTCATTGAAGTGCATGCAAATGATATTTATGACAGCAGAGATAAAGTGCGCAGTGGTAGGCTTTGTCAGTCATGTTCGTCGGCTCACCAAAAACACTAAATATATTTGCAATTATGTCAAAGTGAAGTTTCCCGTTAAGACATTCACAACAATTCTGGACAAAAGCTTTTTTATTACGAAAGAGTTTATGAACGCAATTTTTTTCATATATTGTAAGATTTCATTAACAATCAATGTCAACTCAGATCTCTTTTCGACAGGCTTGCATTTTTTTTTTCAATTAGGGTTTTGGTATCGTCAAAAGCGTTCTCCACTGTTTTTTTTTTTTTTTTATCGGAGTCTTAATTGTTCCATGCAAACGATTGAAAATGTTTAGAAGAAAAATTCTGCTGCACGTCGGCAGAATGAATGTTTCGATAACCTTCAATGTTTCGATAACAGTACCGTACAATTTTGCAATATTCGAAATTTCTGTACAAGAATGTTTAACATGCGCCAGTTGTGTGCACAGGTTGAAGTATGCCGTCGCGAGATGCTGGCAAAGTGGTGGGAAAGATGGGCTTCTCAACGCGGCATATTCTGCAGACTTGAAAACGAGGCCACTTGGCATCACATGATTTGTGTTTTTCATTCCTACACACCTTTGATTCGGATGTTTTTACTCATACGCGTTTTAAGCCTTCAATATTGAAGCGGGAAGAGACCTATCTTTCAGCTAGGTTAGAATAAAATAAAGCTATAAAGCACTACAGTCGCCGACTCTTGCAGTGCACAGATTAAACCCCTCTCGCCATGCAAACGTCGCGACCTCCAGCGTGCGCGTTTTCTAGCTTCTACTTGACTACCTTGCGGTTTATTCTTTGTTCACATATCGTGCTTTCAACACAAAATAGCCTAAATGGAGCACGTGAAAAAGAGACATTCTGTCCGAGGAACATGGTGAGCATCTCCGGCTCCTGTTACACGAGGCTTGCAGTTCTTCGATCGAAAGTCCCTCAGTCTAACCTTCTGTGCGCGCTGTGTGTAACTGCTTTCTTTTTTTTTTCCCCACGGCGCAGTGCTGGACGAACGCATCAAGGCTCGGGCGAGAGACAGCGTGGTGATTCGAGGCAGTTCGGCTGTGCTGCGCTGCCAGGTTCGACGTTCGCAGGCCCCCTACAGCGCATTTGACGCCTGGCTCCGAGACGACGGCTACAGCATCGGCAGGCCCACGTACAAGGGTAAGCGCCTCCACTGCACCTCAGGCAATCTAGTCCAGCTTCTATTCGTGGCCGTCGCGTGCTCCCAACCTTAACTCTTTCTCAGTAGGGCGGATGCCCCAGTCTATCAACGGAAGAAAAGAACGGTTACTGAAGAGAGGAAAGACGCGGAAATTGGACCGTAGTATGCATTCAGGTAGTATTCTTCAAATGGTGCGCAGTAAGTTTTGCCTGTGAAGCTGCGATATTTTATCGACTGGTAGAAATGTAAGGTGCTACTCTCGAACGAAGTCCGTCAGAAGCCTGTCTATAAAATGATTGTAACTTCTGATATTTTTCACTGGTTTCTGCTTGTTAAAGCAAAAGAAAAACAACGTTTTCGGCTTCACATAGCATGTACGGGCAGTGTACTACCTCGTGTTATCAAAATTATGGACACGCGCTTCGCGTCCACGTAACAGGTCACCACCGCACTGCACCGTTTTTGGTGCAAATGAGACTAGTCTTGCGTAATACTGCCACCAATCGCGCCACTGTAGCTGCACTTAGGTTAAAGACTAAGCTAGGTCATTTGTGGCAGAGTTATGTGACTTACCAGTTCTCTGCCGCTAAGGAAGAACCACGCCTAAGTAGACGCTGAAATGATTTTGATCCTCGTATTATAAAAGGTTGTTTTTCTGAGTATTCGGGTCAAATTTAAAATCAGCGTGAACTCTATAATTTACAAATGTATATTTTTTGTATTTGCTGCTAGCAACTGATTAGAGCGTCACCGACCCCCTATGTACAGTGGGTAATATGAACGAGCCTTCTCACTGAGTGTGCCCAGTTGACGTGGCGCGGCAGCGGTGCTGTCCCGACTTGTTTTTTTTTTCTTTTTCTGGCGCTTCGGCGTGCATGAGTCGAGGTGGGAAAAAAGCAGCATCACTTTCAACCGAAGATATCCTCAATGCAATGAAGTTAACATTTTTCTTGCGGAGGGGTGACGAATGACGGAATGCCGATCGCTCGTGCGCTTTTGCTAACCTGGGTACGCACTAATAATAATAATAATAATAATAATAATAATAATAATAATAATAATAATAATAATAATAATAATAATAAATTACATTTAATGGTCTCCTTTATTATATTTCGGCACCCACAACGCAGGATCCAAGCAACTCTTTGTTTCAGCTTTAACTGTCTGGATACCGGCGAAAATTTGAAGCACTATAAAGTTTTACTTTATTTTTTTCGCGTTCTCCTATTACTTTGCGTCTTTCGTATTCTAACGCACGTAAGAAACTCACGCAGTGTCATAGACGTTTTGCCCGTTCTCTTTTCTCTCTCTCTCTCTCTTTTATCTCTCTCTCTCTCTGAGTTATAGGCTATATAATAGGCCACGTGCAGCGATGTGCACAACACACTCGCCACGCAGCCTGTGTTCTAGCAAAAGCCTCATTCCGGGAAGAGAAGCTCCAGGACACTGCGGAAAGCGCTCATCGTTCGTACGCAGCGGGCGGACCCTTAGCCCTCCAACGGCGGTAACGTTGTTACCGCCGTTCCAGATCGCCCCGCATGAGCCTCTGCAGGCCGTTCGTTGTCGCCGCTCGCTCTGTGTCCTATTTGTTCCGCTTTCCTCCGTTTATTTCCTTCTTTTCTTCGTTGTTCTCGCCATCGACACAATGTTTCTACGTCGTACAGAAGTGCACGCTTCTTACCCAGAAGGCGTCGTGCTGCCAAACGGGGTCGTTTGAGCATCGCTGACGAATGCGTAGCCCCCTCTCTAAGACGCTACGGCTCCGTGCTTCCTAGAACGATGCACGCGACGAACAGAGTGGACGTGCCGATGTGTCCACACGTGCGCCATATACCGGACCCTGTTTCGCACTGGTGTACTTGCTGATTGCAATGTGAGACACCGATGAGCGGCCAGGCAATTTATAAGACGTGGTGGTTCCGGTGTGCAGTGGCTAGCGTCATTCGCATCACGTCTAAATGAGATAACAGCATTTCACGGTGACTTGCTCACGAGAAAAACAAAGAGAAAGAGTCATTGCACCCTTGTGCTATTTTATGGCTTTAGGTTTTGTGACAGAAGCAAGTAGCAGGCGTGAGAAAATGCTCCCGGCACATATCCCCGACATGCCATAATTTTGCCAAAGAGGGTAACGTTATGATTACAATATCTAACTGCTTATTTGCAATTAGTTATTAAGATTTAATTTAGAACCGAGAAATCAGAAGCCCGAACAGAGCTTACCGAGTTTGCAACAAGCCTTCACTTCACTAATTCGGTTTCACTGTTAGTCACAAGTTTGGCTGATTTCGTTGGGTGTGCTCCGCTGCAATGAACTTTTTTATTTTTTCTTTCAATCACAGCCGGATATTTTTGCAAGGCGCGGTCAGCTCAAGCAACCATCTCTCAGTGACCGAAAACTTTTACCAGCACCAAACACAAGTAGCACGTTATGATCTTACATATGAAGTCAGACAACAGCCACCGAAACCAAGAGGCATAAGGGAATGTTTCTTTTTTTTATTTGTGGTCTTAATGACTGGGTGATTAATAGTGAAATTACTTTATCGCTTGAAGGTAATTGATTAAAAAGCCGAAGAAAAACAACCAAATGCCATCGGTGGGATACAAACCATTGACCTCCGAGTTTCGCGTCCGGTGCTCTACCAACTAAGCTACGGCGACTTCTAATCCAGTCATCTGATTCCGTGAATAGTTACGCTGCATTTACTCTAACCTTGCAATTCAAGGAAGGGTGCCTAAGTTTATCCAAGCACCAGCTATTCCACGAATAGAAGGTGAGTCTTCGTTTCTCGCAATCATAAGAGAACCGTGAGAGCCGAACAGTTCCATGTTAAGTCAAGATCCTGACCGACATCTCAAGAAACGACACCGCTTGCACAACAAGTTTGATACATCTGTCTAGTACCTCACCACTGATAACAGCGTAGTTTAAAGGCCATTGACCCACACAAGCTTAATGCGTTCTGCAAAGAAAACGCTTCCCTTTTTCAAAATCATAGATAGACATGAGCCATAGTTTCCCAGATGTCGAACCAAAGAACACCTTCAAAACTGACGAGATCTCGGCTCCGCACAAGCGGCTGGTGGCATCGGAGGCCATAACCCCCCCCCCCCCCCCCCCTTGCCCCCGCGCCTCAATTGCTGTGTGCGCGCGCGCAGCCAGGTCCTTCCGTGTTGAGCGCTTCCAGAAGACTTCTCCAGAAAACTGACTCCCATGGCTTAAGGCTGCCATTACAGATATTAACGCCCGCGCCCTGGCAGCAGCGACGGCGCAAAAGCGGACCGATCCAGAACCCCCTCCGGTGTCCGCAGCGTGGACCGCTGCCTCAGGGATACCGAGCCAGGGAGGGAAGGGGAGACCGAGTGGGATCATTAGGAACGGCCTCCCTACTCCGCCCCGTCGGTTCCTGTTCCGTGTCTCCTTTTTCCCCCTCATGATCCCCCTCCCGCTCTTGCCAGCCTCTCCTTCCTTCCATCATAGTCTCCGTCGTGGTTCTCACCTCCCTCCTTTAGCGCGGCTCCTTTGCTGTTGGTCTTGTGTACCCTTTCCGCGCCAGCGGCGCTAGACGTGCCGCCGATGATGCCTCCGGCACTTACCGCAACACCCTCCTGCGCGGCTTTTCCTCCGCTAGCGCACTTCTTGATTTAGTAGGGCGGTGCGAGATTGAAGTGAGCCTGCCGACCGGGGAGTTCGTTAACGCCACGCTATTAAACCCATGAGCAGTTGATAACCGGGTTGGGCCTCAAAGTCCACCAAGCCTAGGTCGCCCGCAGACAGGTAGGCTTATAAACCGGTTGGATAAGGGAAAGGAATGGTCTGAGTGAACGTCTCGTGAAAGGATACGAACATGACTGATGCCGGGACTTTAGCGAAGCAGCTTCGGATCAGATTGCACGCAAAACCCTAACGGTGAACGGCTCCGCCTGCTGTTGTTTAAACGATCGTAGCTTTAAGCTGGAGAACACCGCCAACGATCTCAAACTACGGAAAACATCAGCATAGCTGCAGGTCTCTCCTACATCCACCCCCCCCCCCCCCCCCCAACCCTTTCCTCGCATGGATACCCCAGAAATGTGAAAGATGACAATGAGCTCGCAGGTACGACTCGTTGACAAACCTGCGCACTTATATCTGTTCACTAATTCTGCCGACTAAGTCCGAGAGGTGACCAGCAATGTGAAATTGTCGCATTTGTGTTTAAATTTTCACATTATAAAACACTACTACGTCCCAAACTTGAATACGCAGCATCCGTATGTGACCCTGCGCATGAAACCTTATAACTTTTCTTGAACTTATCCAAAATAATTTCATGCTGTTCATCCTTTCCTATTAAAACCGTACCGCAAGTATCACAGCCATGAAAGTTCACCTTTTTTGCTCATCCTTGGAATATCGTAAGAAAATCAGTCGCTTAACTCTTTTCCACAAGGCATATCACCACGTCTCACGGCATGAAGATTTTCTTTTCATCATCATCATCATTTATTTTACCCTTAAAGGCCTCTGTTGAGGCATTACATAAGGGGGGGGGGGGGGGACAAAGCAAATACAACTGTGAATTATACGTTAACACAAAAAACATACCGAATACATTTCCGTCGCATTGATCATCATCACAAGGTCGAGATAGCAAAATGTCATACCAACGCCTGTTTTCAGTCGCACCTTCTCCGGTTTTAAGCCGAGTAAAACCGCCTTCCCGCCGACATTGCAGCCTTTGAAGATAACCTACGTTTTCGCGATGCAGTGGCTAACTTTGTATATTCAGGAGAAAGTTGAATTTCTGTTCCAATAACATTCGCAGTATTCTATTCATAGTTTTGTTTTCTCCTATATAATCAACTCCCCTCTGTAATGCCTTTGGCCCTGAGGGTACAATAAGTAAATAATAAATAAATAAATTCAGAAGTTTTGTGCGTGAAAACAATGCAACTTTGAAGTCGGTGCACAATTTTTTTTCTATTTTAGTGAGTGTGCAAGCATACAGAACAGGCTTTTTTGTTCATCAGCAATGACCGCTGTGAGCCTTTTAGCATGCAAGAATACTATTATGCCGGAACCACTCGCTAAACCTGAGACTCAAAACTAAAGCCTACACTAAAACGTGTAACTTAACTCCCGCCATCGCCTCCTTCTTTTAGCGTTTTTTCACTTCATGCTGTATTCTAACTTTTTACTTAGCTTTCCAGCGTCGTCTACAACCCCTACCAGCCAAATAATGCTTGAAAAGTAACAGCAGAAGCAACTTATGCAAAGCAGATCATCGCCGGCATAATAAGACAAAAAGAGAGCGATGAAGCGGCACATAACTCTCAGTTCTTCCTACGCCCCTGCCGTCTTTGCGACTTTATAGGGAGACGAAAGTCCTGTCGGAGGAGCAGGCGTTACATAGCTTTCATGGCGGAACTTTATAAGCTTCATTTAGAATGCGCAACATTATCGCGACGACCGTGTGTGTAAAAACTTTGACTAAAACTCGCTCTCTTTCTGGAAATCGCGCGAGCGACGGACATATTTCTGAATGCTTTGCGCATCTCATCTTCGCCTAATCCCAAAGAGGCCACGCTTGCAAGATTCAAGCGTCGCCTGCCAAATGCGCGTGCCGAGAATTCGCATGCCGTTAAAGCGCAACAAAAAAAAAAGGAAAAAAGAGAGAAATATTCTTTCTCTCTCTCTCTGGGGAACTGTTTTTGCCGTTCGCGCAAAATGAGCTTCCCCATCAGGGAAAGGTCTTATTAGTCGTCGCGTAAGCTTCGGCTCCTAAAGACAAGAATACGGGGCTCAGAAAGGAGCTCGGCAGCTGCGGGTAATGAGCCTAAAACATACGTGTAGAGAGACAAAATATCAGCAGCAACACGCTGCTTGGCTTTTCTCTCGCGAACGCTGGAGCTTCGCATTTCAGAAGGCTATGTCGTTTCGCATTTCTTATAGCTGCTTAGCTTCGCCGACGTGCCCTTATATATACAGCCTCTGTATAGCAGCTTCTGAAGCGGCTGGGCAGAAATAAAAGCGAATTGTTTTTGTTTCTACGAATAACGCGCAATGGATTCAATGTCTTCTTTTTATTCGTATTTGCCGAGTATAAAAATAAAGCCTGGCCATGATCGGTGAGTTTTATCGCTTTTTTTCGACATGCCTGAAAGAGGTTGCTCGCCCGCTTTCTCTCCCTCTTTTTTCTCTTGCTCATATGTCAGTCGGCTTCATCAGCTCGAAGCCATTAGCGAATGTTGAATTGAGTCTAGAAGCCTACGCGATGGCAAATGTTGCTCTCCTGTACATTCCTGCTCTGTGTTGTCGCCGCTTGGTTTCCGTTTCCGAGGCATGAATACCATTCTCCACTTTATATTTCTCCGCACTTTTTGGTTAATGCGTGGGCGAGTTTCCAAACACTCTCTCTTTCCCTTTCTGCCACAATTTATACCTCATATTTTTTGTAGTTTTTACTGTTAATATTCCACTTTAGTAACAGTAGTCTTGTTACTTCTTTATTACCCCTGATCGCATGCGTTGAAATAGCGCACAAAAAAAAAAAACAGCTCATTGAAAAAACGGCACAGCAACAGATCAGAGCAGGGAAAAAGAACAGCGCGACGACAGAAGAGCACAGGGAAAAAACAGCACAGTGTAGCACGGTGCATCGCAGCTGGAGGGGTGAACTATCATAGCCATAATGGCAAATTGTAAACCACAACACATACGGCAACGGCCTTTGGAGTAGCAAAAGCTCGTTTCACAGACTCAATAAGGAACAGGGCAGGGTAATATTCGTGACCTCAACCCCGCAGCAACAGCAGCGGCACTCCGCCCTAAGTTCAGTAAAATACGTACAGCATTCATAAATGCAATTTAGACGTGCTGCCGTAGGGGCCCCGTGGTTGTGAAGCGAATAACGAAGCGCTCATACGCACTGATCACGTGGGCGAGGAAACAATGCGCAAGCTAGCTGGATTCAAACTCCATTCTAACTAGCTTGAGTCTAATTGAAGTTATGCTATTTTCTAGAGCGCCGAAGCGTATTCTGTTCATCCTCACTGTAGCCCTTAGATTAGAAAGCAAAAACTACCCACGAAAGACACTATTTAGCACTTTAGACACTACTTAGCACTTTAGACACTACTTAGCAAGTGTCGCAGAACACTAGGCGTCGTCGCCGGCGTCATTGACCGTGACTAAAAATTCCACGAAAAATTGCCAGAGAAGCAACTTAGGTGGGCCACCTATGTTACGTGACCTTGTGGTGTCGTCACAACCTGCATAGTGGATTGCGGGCAAACTGCCCACTGCCACTAAACTGCCACTCGAGAGGTTGCTCGGGAAGAGCAACCATGGTCGCACAGGCCCCACCGGTGGCCATGGTGCATCGCTGAACCGCGGCACCACTGTACGAGGAGTGGTATAAGGACTCCCAGGGATCTACGAATGTAAAGCAGACAATGACAAGTCCCGCATATATGAGCATTAATGCATTAGCGCTGTTACGTCACACCCTTACGGCGGAGCTTAAGTGTCCGCTCCGTTTTTTTTTTTTGGCTGTGTATAGTTTGTGCGTTCTGCGCTATGTATTAGTAAGTCTTACCCACTCACTTACTGATATGCAGTTGCAGATATCGATTATTTTCTTTACGCAGTAGTCTGCTAGCGCACTCTAGGCAAACGTGACCGGAGCCAGTTCCAGAGGCAACCTCCTCCATATAACAGTGTATTAAGACTGAGTTTACGAGATGCGCGTTTTCAGCTTTATACAAGCAGTCGGCAAAAACTTCACTGTCTGGCTGTCAACAGTGATGAGCACTGTATGCGCGAGCTAGAAGGAAGGCTTTTGGCTGCAGATTCTTAAAGTATGTGCAACAGCCAAGGACGTCACGAAGTAAGACGCTTTTTCCCTTTCAGCGGAGGAACGATACAGCGTGCTCGAGACGGGGGAGCTGGTCATCCACCGCACCAACATGGCCGACTCAGAGCGCACTTACCGGTGCCGGGTCAGGAACACGGTCTCGGGCAGCACCGTGCTCAGCATCAAGGCTGGAAGAGCCGTCGTCGTCGGTGAGTGGCCCCTACCGCACGTCTGTTCCGTTCGTCCCAATGTGGTAGTATGACCTGCGAACGTTTTAAAGTTACGTCAAATAGTTATACGGGTATTATTTAGTTAAAAAAAAGAATAGCAAGACTTTTTTTAATGATCCCAGAGAAGCTTCTCTTCCTAGTCGTATACACCTCAAATTCGAGTTAAGATCGACGATAGCCCCCAAGATATTTCTGGTTTCAATTCCCATTTGGCGGCGTTTCGCGATAATGTGTGAGGCCGTGATGAAAGCAATGGTTAATTCCCAATCAATCTCGAGGTAGAATGGCTGCGCGAATGCGGCCCCAAGCTTCCATGCATCGACGAAGTATAAGTGCTCCGTATTCATTCTATTCTGTTTTCTGACCCGCACAGATGTTGGTGAGCGTGTTGCGCCGAGGCTGACCCTCTTCCGGAAGACTGTCAAGGCTTCGGTGGGAAGGACTGTAAATTTGCCTTGCGTGGTGGCTGCTTTTCCACCTGCCAACGTAACGTAAGCATACCATTTGCTATTTTTTGCCTTTGAATAACGATGCGCTGGAAATCATACAAAGAAAAAAACGAGGTGCTTCATGTCGGCATCTTAAATAGAGCAGGGAAGTTGCTTTATTTTTACAAGGTACGAAGTAGGGAAGGGGAGCAGAAGGTGTCTAAAACAGCGCATGTTTTTAAACTTCTTAATAAGAAGTATTTCCTGAACCAGGAAAAAACGGTAGAAACCTTTAAGGCTTCGCATGAACCAGGAAGAATGTTTACGGCTCCCAGATGATATGCACGATGAGATCGTATGTTATGTCGCAAAGCATAGCTTTTGAGCCAGGATGTCATGAGACAATGCTCCCGCGGTAGCTCAGTGTCTATGCCATTCGGCTGCAGAGCTCAAGGTCCTGGGTTCAATCCCTGCTGCGGTGGCTGCATTTCTATAGAGGTGAAGTGTGAAATGCCCGTGTATTTAGATTTCTGTCCGCTGTACAGAAATTCAGAGGCAACCTGTCAAATCGGAGCACACCCCAACTGCTACTGCCTCACAGAAAAAAAATAGTTGTTTTAGCGTACAACTACTGATCATTAAGTTCATCAAACATTCAATTAGAACTCGAAATCTTGACAGCATTTTCTTTTCCAGTTAAAAAAGAATGGTTTCGCATTTGGCAAAACCAGTGTTGACACTGTTTCAAAGTGAAAGGCATGAAGACATAAGCAACGAGCTCAGAGTCACGAGGTAAACACGACAGGGTCAGTAACCTCCGCCAGAAGCCCTGTGTTTTGTACGTGATAAGAATGTGACGGTCTAAGCGCACCACAGCTTAGCGTTTTTTATCATTTCGCAGCACAGCCGTCAGCTCACAAAATCAAACTCGCGACGCTCGCGGACACAGCCTCCCAGCAAGCCGCATTTGAGAAGACGCAAAGTCCAGTACATATACGCTCGAGGTGCAGTATATAGGCGCATATTTCTTCCGCACCCCCGACACACAAACGCGCACAACTTCCCGGCTTTCCCGGCAAGTGTATATATTTCCCTGTTTCCCCCGACGCCGCCACGCTTAAAGCTCCTTTTCCGCCTGGACGGCCCATTTTTATGCTCGCAGCAGCAGGCGCGGCCAACTCCGTCTTCAACCCCTTTCTCCCTCCCCTAAACCCTCTCCCATCCCTACACCAAACCCAAGACTCAGCCGAGTTTTTCTTCGCAGCGCATGGAAAACACCCCTAGCCGGAAGTCTCAGAGGCGTCGTTGTTGCTTGTGCGATTCATCATAGCGGATCAGGCGACTACGACTGCAGCCTCAAAGGTCCTTTTTCTCGGTCTCGTGCTTCTATACTGCTGCTGCTCTCGAATCTGCTGTTGCTTGTGCTAGTGCATTCTTGCGTCTTTGCCAACGTCGCCGTTCCGAAGAGTCCACGGAAGCTTGGCTCGCCTCTGATCTATAAAGTCAACAGGCTTAGAGAAGAACTAGGTCGGCGACACGAGGCTAGAATAATGCTCAGGCGCTTCAAGCGCCAGAGCGGCAGTTCGGTCTCCTCTTATTTTCACGTTTTCTCCGCGTTCGGCCCTACTCCGAAGTCCTCGCTTTTATTCTGCACGCTTAGCTTAAACGTCGCCGACGCTTAAGTCTCGCAATAAATACCGCGTAAAGTGGAGTCCGAAAGACGCTCTCTTATCATTCACTTTTTCTTTTTGTATGTCCCACTTTCGGTCTCTCTCGTCATATTCGGTATGACAGTTTGTTTTGTAAGCCGAGCTCTCTGTGGTCATTTATACCCTTTCCCTCGCTCTCTCTCTCTCTTTCAAACCCTTTGTTATTTCTATTCCGCAAACGCTCTTTGAAGTGCGTCGGGAATAGCGGACGCAGCTCGCGACTTCTTCATCCGCTCTGCAGGCAAAAAGGTAGTGGACATTCGAAAGGCAGCGCGCCAGTCTGTGCGCGAACGTCACAGAAAGTTTTCGGGAATACAAGGCCGGCTTCAGCGATCAAATAAGAAAGAAAGAAATCTTGTTCCTGGTGCTTTCGGTCCGGCGCCTTCTTTCTACAGTATTTTGTTTCTATCGCCTTTGCGTGTAGCGGACCAACAAGAGCAGCGATACATGACTGGAGCTCTCGAATCATGAGGCCTGTGGAGAAGAAGGGTGTAAAGCGTGGGAAGGAAAGAGAAAAGGGGAGGGGGAGGGGAGGGTGCTGGGCCACGGTATACCAGCGTCGAGAACGGAAAAGAAGACACGCGGGAAACAAGATCGGACAGCTGGAGTTCAAAACTCATTTCGTGTCTCTGTGAGCGCTTGGTTTTCTTGCCCCGGGCTTCTCTTCGCTGGGGTGGCGCGCACTGGCCTCGCGCTTGGTTGTATACGCTTGTCGTATTTTCTGTTTTTGTTGTTGTTGTTGCTCTTTGTTGTCGCTGTTGTCGTTTGAGCTCCAGAGCTTTGCTGCTGCGACGCCGAATGCAGCGTCCCCCAGCTCCGAGTGAATCTTTTGTGCACTGTTTTGCCTCGCTCGAGCTGTCCCGCTTTCCTGCTTGCTTGCTTGGTTGGCGCCCGGAAGACCAAGCGTTCGGCAGAGCGCAACACGAACTGCTTGTTGGACAAAGTTGAAGATCCCTTCGGTTGTAGCCAGTTCACTGCGAAGAAATGACGATGCTGCTGGGAGGGACATACGCCTTGTCACTTTTGTCTTGCCTGCAGCCAGCTTTTTTACTTCGACTTTTTTGTTTCCACTCCTTTGGGCTTGGTGTTACAAGTACGGTCGGAAACAATAACGCAGGATTGTCGTCATTTTGCCAGTTTTGGACGCGGTATATAGGAGTCGCTGTTTTTGACGCGCTTATAACAAGTGTTCTTAAATATACGTCGTCACTTGTACTTGACATCTTCCTTTACTCCGCACATAACGCTCATCTCATCACGCAAGTTGCCTTTTGACGGTTGTTAGCAGACAGCCGCCCCCTTTTTTTTAGAGATATTTAAGGGCAATCTTTTACTTAAACCTGTTTACTTGACGTGCCACTTCCATCTATGGTGTTACCAGGATTCAGTGACGACCAAATGTAGGACCCTCCATGGCCGCATAACAAATACTACTAGGGATGTTACTCGGCAGTCATGCGCAAGTACAAAGAACAATTACAAAAGAAACTGCTTTGAACAGTACTTTAAACACTCAAGTTCATTAGTGGAAATCGTGGTTTCTAGAAACGACTACAAAACTGCGCAGCTACGCTGCTTAAGGGAAGAATGCAAACTCTAAAGCAGAAAGAAGGGTACCAAGGAACGAGATGACGCAAGAGACAAGCGGATACAATGAAGTAACGAACACCTTGAAAGGCTAGAAGTTGTTACTTTCCCGCTTTTTACATGCTTACTCATCGACCCGTTCCAGAGTCCCAGTGAAATTTCGCATGACAGAAAAAAAAAAGAGGACGACAGTTCTGCCACTTCTTTTGGGTTGTTCATGGTACAAGCCATAAAGTCAAGTTCCTTGAAAACTGCTCCGCAGGTTCCTGGAAATCTTTTGGTTCTCATTACTCGCGATTTCGGCTTTTCATAGAAAGCCACGAATAGCTGAGGATGAGGCAAGGGGTTTCAAAAAACTTCGGGGATGTCTTGAGGAATGAGCTCATCACAGCATCAGCGCTGGCGTGTAATGACTATATCGAGCATGCACGCGTCACCTTCACTGGCAGCTTCGCCCGACGGCAAAGCACGCTCTTTTGATTGCAGGCTTTTGTATTTATTTATCAGGAGGTGTGAGCTTTTTGGCTTCAGCGAAAACTGATATCAAACGGTTGCATCCTCACTGCCACTCAAAAAAAGTCAGGGAGTTTGTATTTCACCGAACGTGGAGGCTGACCTTGTTTAAGCGTGAGTTAAAAGAGTTTTCCTTATACTCTTGGCAGAACCCTGATCTCGGCAATAGTGCTCGATTGTTGCTAGGTACACGTCATGTTCTACTCGACGGCACTACTTCAATCCTTCCATCCCTGTCATTTATTAGAGAGAGAGAAAAAAATGAAACGTATGCGTGATAATTTCAGAAGCTTGCGTTCATTGTATAAAACGCAGAAGCTTTGCAGAACTGAAAAAAAAAAATGCGCAAAGCAATCATCTCCTCAATAAGTTGCAATGGAGCTTATGCGTGGAGCATATTTGAATAATGAGGCACGTCTCGAGATATTTGCAGATCATCAATCTGGACGAAGCAGTTGAGGCTAGATTTTATCAGCCTTCGTTTTACGATTTCACTGCAGAGAGTTTAAGAAAAAAATTGGTCGTTATTTCTCCGCGTCGTGAATTTGATGGAACGCGCTCGCGATAGAGCCGCTTGAGTCGTGAACAGCCAAAGATATGACAGACCTGCTCATTTTTTAAAAACGACTAAAGGTAAACCTCTAAACCGGAATGGTTAGTATCGGCGTTGAATTTTCTTTGGCATGGAAATCATTTTCCCGCTGATGCGTTTTAGTGCTTTTGCTTTCAATTTGGACGAAGCAGTCGTTTCACTTCCCGACGCCTCATTCGTTTCATGCTTTCCTGCTGTCACGTCGCAAAGCATGTCAATTTTTCTGGGTCATAACTGTTGCCACCTTAGATTGAAATAGCTTGATACTGACGACGCAGATGTTTTTCTTATTATGCTTGGAAAAAGTAAGTAAAACTTAACTGCCTGTAAGAAAACACACATGACATTCACACTGCACTAATCCGCAAAGCATTACGTACAATGCTCAGTGCTACGCAATCGCTAGAAAATTTTCCGCACCAAAATGTAACATGAATCCATATGTACTCGGGCCAATTATTACCATTTTCACAATTCTAAGTACGCGAGATCAGTAACTGCGCTGTGGAGGAATTTCTCTCGGGCGGAAGCGTAATCTCCAAAGCTGTTCGGCATGTGTAGAAGTTTGGCGCATGTTTACCTGGACCGAAGCTGTATGCGCATGCGCATGTGTTTTCTAGTGCGAAAGCAGGCATGTGCATACTCTTCAGAAAGGCGAAAAACCACACAGGGTAAAAGCGAAGAAAGAAGATTGTGGCAAACCCTCGCGGCTCCGTCATGGCATAGTGACGGTTTCTTCAAGAAAGACGGGCGGCGACTGCAATTTCTTCACTAGAGCGTTTACTTGAAAGGAGTTACAGAATAGAAAACTCACTGCCTCAACAAGCACTGATATTTGTATAAAAATAGCATTTCATTCACGTTTGAGCAATCTGGTCTTGAAACGACGGAGGGGTGACACCTGTAAAGTTCAGGTTTATGGCAGTGGCGGTGATAGTGGTACAAGCTATAAAATCGTGTGATATGAGACGTTGCAATGTTTGTACGCTCTATTTTCTCTCAGTTTGATCCGACGATCATCACCCGTTGAAAAAGGAATGCTACCGCGCCGTAAAATGCTCAAAACCCCTTTACTTGCCACTCGCCCTAACTACGATCTTAGTTTCTATTTAGAATTCAGATATTTGCGTAAACAACATTTGTGCATCTGATCACTACTTCATTGAAGACTTCACGAAGCCCGAGATGTTAACACAGCAAGAAACAACGCGAGAGAAAAGCCTTTCTGTTGAAAGAATGTTGTGCCTGAATGCGTGTTAGCGTTCACTGCAAAGCGAAAAATCGCTAAAAAAAAAAAAAAGGAAACGAGACTTCCATAACTACACCAGCCATTTGAGGAGCAAAAATGAGCTTTTTCTCTTTCTCTCTGGAGCTTTGGTGCGCTCTGCTTCTGAAAATAGTTTCCATGTGTTCAGCGTCCGAAAAACAAAGTTCTCGGCTGCGCAAACGGCACGCGTTCCTTCTAGGACTCGAGCCGTGTGCTCGTTTACAACAACGTTTCGTTTATGTGTGGCCCGGCAAGCGTTTCCCTCGTCTTTGCGCCGCCGCCATCTCATTTGCTTACAGCGCACGAGGCACATTCTATAAATGAGGATGGGGGCTTCAAGAAAACCCAAGATGCGGGCAGCGCAAAGCTTTGCGTGATTGCAGTTTTAGGCGGATGTCTCATTTCCTATTCGCTTTGCCCTCAGACACATTGGCTCGCTCTTCTCTTTTACCGCAAACGTTGCACAAATTCTACTTTTTTCTTTGTTTTACTTGGTTTTCCTTCACGGAGTCCGGCTTTCAATTCCAATCGGCTCTGCGCTTCGCTGAGAAAATCCGAAACCGTTTGCTGATGGGCAGACCTAAAAAAAGCCATGATTCCCACTCGGAGACGGTCTCTGCATTCCGTTCTTTGCCTTTCATTTCTCTATCAAGTTCCGCGTGGTAGGAGCACGGCTACAAAAGTATTACCCAGTAGCTGAAATGAAAACTGCTCAGACCGTTGTTTCAACGCTGCCGTAATCTATATTTTGAATGAAGGGAGGAGGCTTTCATTTAATGCGTTCACGATGTGCTGAGGTGACCTCTCTGAAGAACCTTCGCTTTAGAAGTAACACTTAGTTTTTAAAGCCAGACGCACTATAATTTGATATCTCTTTACTTCTTTTGTATCAAGTATCCCGTATAAAATACACAGCATCAAAATGGTGAGCAAGGATACTGGTGGCCATGCATGGCCGAGAAAATTCACCACCATTGCACTGGTCGGAAATAATTCAAATCATGAATTGCATGTACTCGTGGTAAAGGTGCTGCGTTTTAGATGCCTCATTTTAATACTATCAGCAGCAAAACCAAATATCAATTAAGAATTTTTTTAAGCAGCAACGACTGAAATATTGAAGCAACGAAAATATTACTTCAGTTTTGCGGCACATAAGTCTTCGTATAAGCGGTTTAAAATATGAATTATTCAAGGGCCTTTTCAATATTAAACGCTGCTCTCCTCGCTCTGAGCTCTTTAAGAGGTATTATATCAGTAACGTTCTTTATTGTGTGTGTGTCAGTCCGCATACATGGGCCGAGTTCAATGAAACAATGTTAATTTAATACGACAGCATCCTGGACGCACTGTGAGAGTAGCGCAGATGGCTCGCTAATCTAGCGCTACTTCACCGACTTTCTAAGTTCTCTAACAATCAATATGCTCGTGATGATAGCTGCATGTGCGCTGCGATGCTGCCGATCAACATGCTGCCTTTATTGTCGCCCTAGCTTTACTGCTGAAATGGACAACAAAATAGCACCGTCTTGGAGTTTCGGCTAATGATACAGAAGTTAAAAGGAAACCTAAAGGACTTAGGCTGCTCATACCACCACTGTTTCAATCTTCGTCACTTTGTATATCTGCTGTCCGCGTGCTAAAGCGTCCTTTCTAAGAATAATTCGAAAATAACTGAAAAGAATATCGCAGGGAAGAACCAATGCATACACTAGAGGTGCCAGCATCGAGAAATCACTATCACTGGGATAGAACTTGACATTATCGGAGAGCTAAGCTAACTGGAGCTGAAGCATGCCCATTTTCTAAAAGGGAGCTCTACGAATGACTTGCCTCTTCCTCGACCTTTTCCAGTTGGTACAGACAGCAGAGGAGACAGCTGGAACCCCTGATGAATACTGCCGGCATCAGGCAAGTCAACGGCATCCTGACCTTTGAAGAGGTGAAACTCGAAAATGATGGCGTGTACATATGCATCGCTGGCAACGATGTGGCTGAAATAAGGGCTGAAGCTACACTCGTCGTCACTGGTAAGCACCGTCCTTCGGTGATCTTTTGATGTTCCTGATAACTGTGTTCAGCAGGCGAAAAAGAATGTACGGGGTGGATCGTAGGCAGCAGAGATAGAACAGCCTGCCCAGAATTACAACATTATACGAGCTAAGTCTCCGTTAATTTTTCGGAAAGTTAAAGATCCTTCAAGGTATTCTAGATGACTGTCATAAGACAAGACTGCCTTACTTATTCGTTTGTTAATAATTGTATTTATGATGATAATTTTTAGCTTTTATTGCCCAACGGCATCTTTGGTTAAATAGCGCCATGGCATAAGGTGTTTTCGACTACTCAAGACGGGGTCAGAGACCCATTTTCCAAGCATTTCACCCCAGATAAGCCGAGCATCAGGCCAGGAGAAAGCTTGTACCCATGGTATCACCGGTGGGCACCCGCATTTATGCTGTATTTATGCTGGATTTATTGTATTCATGCTGTGCCAAGGTGGTCGGTTGCCCAGTAGTTTCCCTCAACCTCGCTACAACTCCACCAATCAGCTGGAGCCAAGTTTTAAAGACTCAGCTGCGGCACTCCTACTCAACGCATACAAACTTGATGCGGCTTTATCCTGTTATTTAATTGTCGGTATGACAGCAAATAATAAACGACGCAAAGCAGTTGCGCAAGAAATTTTCGGGCAGTACCGGACGAGAGTGCATTCAGCTTTGCATTCAGCTTTGCATACAGCGAGCCTGTAATGCAATTTGGGAAACAATGCCGCTACCTGTGGTAAGTTTCCTAAAATCCTACTAACTAGCTTCGGCACGTGGACGACAGTTCACAATAGCATACTGTTTCGCACAACACCTCCACGTCTAAGCACCACCAATGTATAAGCATACAATCCACAGCGCTACACTACATTACGCTGCACGACATAGCGTAGGTAGCCAGTCGATGTAGAAAGAATGCGTGTTAGCGTCACAACAGGTGACACTTCAAGAGTTGAGATAATTGATAGCTGAAGCACTGCATTGTATCGGGCTTGAGAGTTTATTGCACGAGAATCGATCATGATTCCATTTGCTCAGCGAGTAAGAGCTCGTATAATGTTCACACCTTGTTAAGTTCAGAAGAACATCTAATATACGGCACTAGCGTAAATCGTGAATATTTGCCTTCGACCTTTCACTTCTGTCTATGCTCAGTGCTAAACACAATGCAAAACTATATTTATTATAGTTATTACTTCTAAATGTGGCGCTCTACTGCGAGCTAAATATTTGTGTGATTGTGCAATATTGCAAGACAATGGTCAGAAAACACGCGATTCGCGTAAGCGTGTTCCATATAACAACAATGGAAAGGTCTCCGAGAACTTGGAAGACAGGCCTAACGGTATGGCTAATCCTATAAGCTCACAAAAGCGCGCACGCTGTCTATCCTGCACATTTCAGCAACCAGCACAAACTTAGAGCTCGCTTTTACTTAGCACTAAGCATAACTCATCGAATTCCTAGTATTGTTGCCCACAGCCTCTGTGTATGAGGAACGGATTTATGGGGCACTTTGGGAGGTGCGGTTGAAGGGGGTTTTCTAGCTTGAACAACGTATTTCTTCGATATGTTGTACTGAAAAGATGGGCTATTTCTCGCTTGAATGGGGACACCGCCCCCTCCTCCTACTCATAAGTCCGCCCCTGTCGAGCATCTATCTCCTTGCCTACCATTACGCAATACTTTTCGTGTAGCGGCTTGTGTGTATATCCTAATCCGTATTTCGGCACAGTATAGTGCAGCACACGAAAAGACGTGAAAAAGAAAACGGAATGAGCTAAACACTTTTTCTTACTTTTTTTCTTTTGCGTCTTGGATTCTGAGCTGGTATACTGGTATACTATGGAACGGGGAGAAAAACGCGAAGCTAGAGCTCCAGCGGGGTTCTGTTTAAAACTGGGTGAACCGAATCGCCTATCAAGCCGGCTGAAGTAGGTACGATTCGGATGAGTGCTTTTCCATTTCTCCCGAGGATTCGCGCACGGCTTACATAAATGTTCTTCCCTGATTACACTGCTGCGGCGTTTCCTTCTCTTTAACTCTTTCTGATTCTTTTTAGTGTGAATGTTTTTGGCAAGAGCCTTGAACAAAAACCACTGCTTCTTATGCACGTTCCGAAGAAAACTCTTTAGGAAAAACCCGGTACGATACGAGGTTTGTTTTGATCAATCATCTTAGCATCCCCTAACAATTCCAGAAGTAAGAGGCCATTGGAATCCTACGCCAGCTCTTCTCGAACGCGTTTTGCGATTTCACAGCGCAATGTGTAGCATAAACTTGAACGCTAGCCTACGTCACGAGCTTGTTATTAAATGTGTGGGCTGTTAAATGTTTAAATGTTATATGTTTGGGATGTTATTAAATGTTGGGGAACTCAGAAAATGACTTCTTATTTCGTACGTTTTCTCATTATCTGGCGGTAGGGATACTACACTTTGTTTATAGTCACAGGGTGACGAGAGAGAAAAAAATATGATTTCCTAAACTAGCCAATATCATATGCCCCTAACGAAGATAGAAAGATGCCATGGAGCAGACAGTTTCAAAATTTTAGTCAGCTTTTTCACTGGAATTGAGCCAAATATTTCAAAATTTATTAATAGCGTCTACAATTTAATGGCACCGAACTGGGTGCAGTAAAACCTTCGTTCAGCGTGTACGACCACTGCACATTTTGCGAGTAGAACTCACATCGGGGAGACGGAACCTTTGGGCAACCGTACATATTTTAGCATAAGGTTTAATACGAGTTCAGCCACCGTCGCGCTTCAGAGCTGCGTAAAGCTATTTATGGCATTTAAATTTAGGGAAACTGCTCGCGTTTAGTCCCGGAAGGAAGAAAGAGCACAGCACAGCCCTGCGGTAAGAAAGAGATAGTGTAAACAAAAATTATTGAATTTTTCTACACGAACTTTTTACTAGTGGTTTATTACGAATATGCCACTAATAACAATAATTCCTCTGGATCAGGAGAGAACGTATGACATTCACAATCTCGCAAAGCGCTGATAACTGACAGATAATTTACAGTTCTTTGCGGGTTATTATTGTAACGTACATCCTTAACGGTGGTAAAATGGGCTTCACAAGTTTGGCTCATGAATATTGTAGCGCATGCAAAGTGGTGCGACTGGAAGCGGCGACTCACTCCCGCCGAAGGATGTTAAAACCTGACGCAAGGTATAGTATTAGGTTATCTACATTAATATTGCTTTCAGTGTGCAACGAAGTCATGGTAGTGATGTTACTGCCTGACTCTAGAGTTGATCGCCGCTCAGAAACAGCACTAGAATACCGTCCTCCGGCAATGCCCTGCGTCCCAGTTGATATTTCTGTACACAACTGACAATTTACGAGATGTTGTAGTTAGGCAGCCATAAATGGAGGCCTGTTTATACAGTTCTTTTTGCTTTCTTCGCAAACATCGAACCCATCTGCATTCTTTTGGCAGCTGCATCTTCTCTGAGAGCGTACCTCCGCAGATAGCCGGATCCCACGTCTACTGCATCGTTAGTCGCTATTTCAAAGCACGTTGTTACTCATCTTGAACTCGAAACTTCTCCCTACGCTTCTGTAATGCTGCTGCCCTATATGTGGCAGTTATAAACGTCAATTAAAGCTTCCCGAGCGACAACGCATTTTATTTTTTGTACAAACAGTAGATACTTTGTACTAAAATACCATCACTGGCGGACTTCCGAACTGAGGCTGCTATTGGTCTGTCTTTACGTAAGACCCACAAGCAGTCAAGCTCAGCAGAGCTTTTTCTTCTCGAGTCCTCTGGCTTTTTTTCGGCGAAATAACGATTGATTGATTGATTTTTGATTGATTGATTGATTGATTGATTGATTGATTGATTGATTGATTGATTGATTGATTGATTGATTGATTGATTGATTGATTGATTGATTGATTGATTGATTGATTGATTGATTGATTGATTTCTCAGCGTTAGCAACTTTCGTCGTCTCCCGTCGAAAGCAAAAGATATGTCCAGCTGTAACGTGGCAGGTGCTTCACATTGTCTTTCTAAGACCCTCTGCGCCTCCCTAATGATCGCAGAGCCACCGGGCGTAGCGCTAACGCCAAACTACCAAGTGGTGGAGCCGGGTATGCCTGCCACATTAAACTGCACCTTAACGTCTAGCAGCGCGGAGCCGCAGCTCAGCGTCACGTGGCTCAAGAACGGCAAGCCCCTCAACACCGACCTGCGGGTGCAGCTCGACGACACCGGCACTCGGCTGGTCATCAAGCCCGTGAAAAAGGAGGACGCCGGGATGTACCAGTGCTTCGCAGGAGACGGGGCGCTGGAGACGGTGCAGTCCTCGGCAGAGATATCGGTGGCAGGTAAGAAAATGGGTCACTCTCCATGTCCCCAATCGTCACTTCTGTGATCAGCTTAACTGTAGGCAAAAACTGCAGCCCAACTGCAGGAGCATCAGCCAAACTGGCTGCTGCTCGAACTTATAGAGCACCGCTGACGTCGCACAGAACCAACCACAAAGTGTACAATTGCCACGTGTCTCTCAATGCAGCCATGGCGCCGGCCATGACCCAGACTTTCTACCAGAAGAACTTGAGGCCCGGCGACAGCTTCTCCCTGCAGTGCCAGTGCAAAGGTCGGCCGCTGCCCAGCTTCACGTGGGAGCGCAACCGCGAACCCATCCACAGCGACCACCGTGTGCGGGTGACGAGCGTGCACGTGGGCAACCAGTTCATTTCGGTGCTGAACGTGACGCGCGCCACGGCCGACGACTCGGGCCTCTACGCGTGCACGGCCACCAACGAGGAAGGCAGCGCCTCGCACTGGGCCCGCGTCAACGTGCACGGCAAGCTGTTCGTGCATCGAACCTTGTCCAACGTGACCGCGGTGCCCGGGCAGGACGTCACGCTTCAGTGTCTGTACGGCGGCTATCCCGTGGACTCCGTCTCGTGGTACAAAAGTAAGACTCCTTCACTCGTGCGTCGCTTTGCTTCCGAGTGAGCGGAATCAAATGTATAGGGGGTTTGCATAGATATAAAGCAGGTGAAAAACTCGAGTAATGACGAGCTACGCGGGTACAGGCTTCAAGTCGGAGGCCAACATAAGCGGAGCTTACCCTGATGTCGTTGATTCGCAGTTCCCGATAGGAACTACGGAAAGAGACAAAAATTTAAAGGGCGATTAACCAACGTTGCTGGTTATCAGCGTTGCTGGTGATTAGCGTCAGCTCTTCGAATTATGTGCCTTTTAGATTTGCTTTTGCATTGCGCTGTAGCTTGCTTTGCGAATGTGCAATCACTTGTGCAAGTCCCGCGACCACTCTCGGCTTGTTGACGTTTTCACGCCCTTGCCTTCAGCTTACACGTCGCGTCACTAGCACGAGCTTGTGCAAGCCGCTGCTCCGCTTCAACCATGGCACTGCTGCGAACGCAGTTCACTATCACGTCGCCTGCCTGTCACGTCAGCGCGTAGCTGATATTTTAATTTCGACGGCGCCCTCTGTGTTTGGTGGCGCCCTCTTTATGGCCGCTCCGTCTTTTCTGCTGAGCCACCCTCTACCAGCGCAGCTGCATCGCTGTCTGCTCCGGCGCCCCATATGTGCTCATATTTGCGCAGCTGCGTCACTTCCTGTTCCGGCGCATACCACCGGCGCATACGCACTCTTTGCCCCCTCCTGTGCCTCGTTTCATGAACTTCTTTTGTGGGTGTTTGTTCTAACGCCTGCCGCTTCGATGGAGAGGGTGTGGGAAAAAAGTTTAATGCACAGAATAAATCGGGCTTAGTTGAGTGGAATAAATAACTTCTTGTTCAACTTCTTTTCCTGTCATCTGTGCCTCTGCTGTCCGGTGTTCCCGGACGCGTGTGGGTAACGATGGTAGATACATGTCGCTAAATGTAGTAAAAACCTGCCCTGCAAAGCTAGCGCTCTAAAGCGCGATGTCTAAGTGAAAATGATGGTGACAAAAGACAAGTGCGATGCACATTACGCAGGACGTAGAACGTTGTTCCCTGCATGCTTTCAGCCCACGTTCGGTATGCTTTTATTGTTTAAGAAAATTTAACAATAGATCACGACTAACACTGTGCTGATAGCCAAGGACGTAAGAGTCCGTAATAGCAAAGGTTATACTTCTTCGCCGACGTCATAAAGCAGGCAAACAGATGTTAGCAAAGTGAATGCACGTGTCTTTATGTGAGTCGGTCTCGCATGGTAAAAAGCACAAACATAAAAAATATACTGGGAACAGTGTCAACAGATGGAAATTTCGGCTTCCTTAAACACTGACGAGCGTAGGCGCATTTCATTCGAGATTTCAATGCTTATTCCATGCAAGTCTCTGACAGATATACCTATTTCAGGCATGTATTGCTCCGGCGAAAGCCGTATATTTTAAGAAAGCGTAAAGTTCTAGATTGTGGTGTTCAACGTAGAGGGGAGAGAACTGGGCTAAGATAGGCGCCGTTGTGAAAGGATCCGCATTAGTTTAGACCACCTCAGTTTCTTTATCGTACGTTCGCATGGAACAGCCCACGGGTATTTTTGCATTTCGCCTCCTTCGAAATGCGGCCGCCGCGGAGGTGGTCGAAACCACAACCTTGAAGCCACCGCACACGGCGGGTCGCAGAAGGCGACTATCCATCAGTGAGCGTTCATCAAAGCTATAGCTTAGCTTTAGAGCTGAGTCTTTAAGCCAGAAAGAACGTAAGCTAGATAGGGCCTTCTTTTAGTGACTGATTCTTAGACACCGAAATTATTTGCGCTGCTGTATTTGGAAAGACAGCTTTTATAACGTCTAAGCCTCTGGCTTTGCGCTGG
Organism: Amblyomma mixtum; assembly: GCF_055824585.1. Taxonomy (NCBI): domain Eukaryota; kingdom Metazoa; phylum Arthropoda; class Arachnida; order Ixodida; family Ixodidae; genus Amblyomma; species Amblyomma mixtum. Next base: position 321,232,089 of record NC_143012.1, read on the forward strand.
TAAGAGCCAGGCTGTTCAAACTGAAAGAAAATACTAATACGTGTAGAAGCTACGTCGAAGTTCTCCCCAAAGCTTTGTTATTTTTTTTTTTTTTTGGGGGGGGGGGGGGGAGGGAGGGTTGCCACTGTCGACATGCACAAAAAAAAATTCCCTGCACTGACTCAATGCTGCGTACGAAACGACGTCTTTTATTATAACCCTAAACGGTAATATGACGAACGCACTAAGTTGTGCACGTAAGCGAGTTTAAGTATTTTTAAACTCGGGTGGCGTGTAGTCATTAAGCTATTTATGGGTTAAGTTTTTTCTAACCCTTTAGGACAATTTCTGCTAGTTTTACTGACTTGTTAACGCATAAATTGCGTAAAGCTTGTTTACTAGTGAAATGTTTGTTGTCTTGCGATAGTGCAGTAAAGGACTTACTTAGGGAAAATTTGAAATCGATCTTAGAAGAAACGAATCACGGCAACTTTTGCGTGGGCCTGCGCGTTAAGTTCTTTTTTTTATTTCTGATAGTGCAAGTGCTTGCTTTCCGCTTTTTCCTACATAAGTACAAGTAATATAGGAGTTTTCAGTTGCGAAGACGCTGCAAATACCGCTCTGGTTCCTTTGAGCCATCAGTGAGAAAAAAATTCAATACGTGTTGTATCGTTGCGTATGCAAAAAAATCCGAGGCCTAGTAAGTTAAGCCTTCTTAAACAATTAGAATTTCAGAGCGTTTTTATCCTCTTTTTAAACCGGCACGTTTCCTCAGTTTTATAAATAGTCGGGTAATCTTGCGACAGACCATTCCATATTTTCTTTTAAAGCTCATATTCACGCAGGTGAGAAATACCGGCAAAAATATTATATAACGTCCAGTTTTCTCGCCTCTTTCTTTGTAACCTGTCCTACAACAAAGCATTATATCGCTAATTCAAATATTAATATGTTATACCGGAAGCTTAAGGATGTTTCCTCTTTTGATATCTCCTACAGATGACGTTTTGTTACCTCGAAGCGGTCGTCAGAACGTGGACAACGACGGAAATCTACGCCTCCGAAATTTTCAAGGCTCCGTTGATGCCGGCGACTACACGTGCGTTGTTAAGACCCAGAGCCAGGAAGTCCGTGCGACGATACAACTGATAATTATAGGTAAGTACGCGCGCCTGATGTGCAAACAGTGCTTAATACTTTCTATAAACTAAAAAACATCGCAAAGGCCGGAAAACAGAAAAGAGAAGGAGCACACGGGACGAACGCAGACTAACAACTAGTTTATTGCACAAGAGCCCCATCCTCTCCGTTTTCCTGTGTCCTGTCCTTTGCGCGATTTTTAAGTTTATAGAATTTCATACAAATTACCCCGCCCCCCTCCCCTCCGCTAGCACTTTTCTGGGACCTAATATTTGCTTTATATTGCCGGGTGTTTCGCCCGTGTACTGCTATAAAGGGGCGTTATTAGGCACATGCGAACAGTTATTTTAGTATTCAGCTATAGCAGCCTTTCCTCACTTTCTCCATAGTTGAAGGCGTGTAGAGATACCGGCCGCGGCGGTTTGCCTGAATTTTTTTGTGGGCATCAATAAGGACATTGCGTTTAAATGATACCTTTCAGAACTTGCCGTGAAAGTCAACTATATATACGGAACAACGAACAAACTCGGCATCAGTCACGCGATTATGACCTTTGTTGAACACTGAAAAGGATGATAATGTGCTAAATACGATCTAACATCTCGTCACATAAAGAGGACGGGATGTGCAGCACACGAGCACACATCTTCATCCCCGCCGCTTCGATCTGATATTCCGGTTCTCTTAACTCGTTACGCAGTTAGTGTTCTCAGCTACTGCTCGTATGCAATAAACTCGCGGTGCTTTCACGACACATAGCCTGGACTCTCGCCTACACTGCTGGTATTAGTGGAAGTAAAACAGAGCTGCAAAGTAAAGGAAAAGTAGGGATGGGGAAGGAGGGTTAGTGCTAGCCTTGTAGCGACAGGCGAATAACGAGCGGCCGTCACGGGCTCTCCCTTAACGACGGGCCGTCGTCCGCCGGTGTCGCAGTGCCGCCGGTGATCGACGACCACTTCTTTCCGGAGACCATAACGGTGGACGAGGGGTCCCGCTCGCGGCTGCTCTGCTCGGTCTCCAAGGGAGACGGGCCCCTCCGCTTCCAGTGGTTCAAGGACGGCCGGCCGCTGACGAGCGTGCCCGACGGGTCGGTGCAGTACTCGGACGACTCGGCCATGATCAAGTTCCGGAAGATGCGCTTCCGGGACCGCGGACAGTACACCTGCTTTGCCACCAACGACGCGGCCAGCGACAACCGCACCACGGACGTCGTCGTCAACGGTAAGCTGTGTACCTTCGACGCATGCATGCGCAGTTGCACCTGCGCGTCCCCCCGGGATCTGGCATTCAGCCTACCCGCTATAGGTATGCGCTACTACCTACTCGTTGTACTAGAACTCTCTATTACTGAATAGTTTCGCTTAAGCATCTGATCAAAATATAGGCCCGCATCGCCAAGGTCATGCTTGCTATGCAGTGTTTGCTTAACATAAACTCTACTGTCTATTAATCTGAAGCATTACTGACACCTCTCCTCAATATCATAGCGGCCATTCCACCGTGGTGGCTCATTGGTTGTGGTGCTCGGCTGCTGACCCGAAAGACCCTGGTTCGATCCCGGCCATCATGGTCGAATTTCAATGGAGGAGAAATGCTAGAGACCCGTGTACTGTGCGATGCCAGTGCACGTTAAAGAACCTCAGGTGGTTGGAATCTCCGGAACCCTTCACTACGGCGTCCCTCATAGCCTGAGTAGCTTTGGGACGTTAAACCCCCATAAACCATCAGCCACCTCCCTTTCTTTCTCACTGGTACCCTCCAACGTAGTCTGGGTCTTTCTTCTTTTATTTTCCTATGTGGTTCGTTTGTTTATTTTTCCAGTGCCTGTTGTGAAAAGTGTGACTGCTGCCTCCGCCGGCAAGCCTTTGGTAAGAAGAGTAGACAATGGAAACTTTTCGAATTTGAAGGTCTTTTCGTGAACCGGTTTCAGGCGCAAAATGCTCCAAGCCTCGGCGTCGCAAAATGTTTGGCTCTGCCTGTTTCACAGTATGACCATGGCGACATCTTGTCAACGCAGTAATTTGCAACCGGCAATACGCGAAAATGTGACGAGACCTTTCTTAAGTTGAAGATAGCTTCTCGACGGAGCCGCTTAGCTACCCACTATGAGTATAAGAAAAGCATATAGCGTACTGATTCCGAGCACACCTTTAGGTGGGAGGCAAACCGCAAGCGATATTGCATTTTGGCTCCCGGGAATTCTGCACTGTATTCCAAGACAAAACCGCTTCCCTTAGCAAGGACGTGAATATAATCACTCTACCCGTGAGCTCATGGCACCCGGGACAGCAGCAGTGCAGTGGCCAAAACCTCGAACAGCATCTCACGCTCGAAGTCAATACATAGAAATAAACGCGCAGAGAAATATTAATCGTCGTAAATCCGTGCCACGTGTAGTTCTTTATCTGAGAGTCGCCAGTAGCTGGGAGAGTTGTTGAAAGTTGATCGTTTCAGACTTCAACTAAAATTAATGTACAACATAAAAAAAAAGTTAACCAGAAGACGCAGCACGTGTCCTATAGCTTCTGTGTGCGTATCAGTTCCTTTTAACTTCCGCGCAAATGTTGTCATAAAGCTGTTTATCATGTACCGAAGTCTAAACGCGCGAATGTTTTTTTTTTTTTTTTGCCTCTATTTGGCTCTTAGAAGCAGCCCGATGAAGGCAGATCAATCGCGGCTCCTGTGACGTACGAAACCTCTGCAAGCAAAGTTTCGCCAGCACTGTGCCGCGCGTTCGAAACTGTTCAAACATGTGTTTCGCTTTCCTCGTCTCTGTTTACGTCATTCTTGTTGCTGCACTTTGCACAATCGCTGTTTTGTTTTGTGCAGTTGCGGTGGCCACGTGTCTGACCTAGTGTACATCGTGCTTGTGTCGGTTCCGCCCGAGGCTCTGGATGTCGCTGCCGCCTCTCTCGTTTCCTTTCTCTCGGGCCACGGGACAGAACTTTCTTGTTGAATATTTAACGCGGCGACGCGAACGGAAGTGCGGCCGCTGACGGAAGTTGGTGAAAGTGCTTTCAGATTCAGAAGGAAGACTCCGCATGTCGCCTCTGATCTTCACCCCGGCAGAGACGTCCCCCGCGCTTTCTGCTACATTCGGAACGGCGGCGAGAAAATGCGGATTAAATTGTTTCTGGCAGTTACATTTCCTCAGTACAAAAGCGAATGGCGGGGTGCTTATGATGCAGCCGTCAGCAGTGCCTTGTCTTTCTCCATAACGCGAAAGGCTTGTCGCCGCAATCGTTATTTCGTTAGAAGGCAACACGCTCATTCTTCTTTTTCTCCTTGCCTTAAGCTTCTACCCATGGCTCAGTGAAATGAATAAAACATTCTTCCAATTTGCTGCGTGGTGACGACTATTTCGGTTACGTTTATACACCATCACGCCAAACCACAGTGAGGGTTAAGGTTCCAACCACCTTCCCCCCCCCCCCCCCCCTCACACACACACACCCTGGGCTCGTAGTCACATTGCTCTAGCAACACCATGAATATTGCATACCCATGATAAATACGGCCCTCAGGACAGTCGTGCAAGCCTCACGAATAGTGATTATTAAACCAAGTTTTACCCTATGAACCCTTTTAAACTAACTGAAATGCACATCAGCTAAACTAACGAGTCTACAAATGCCCATCACTTCGTCCATTCAGGATCCAGGTCTATGATGCCTTGCTTCGGAACTGCTGGACCACTGCGCGCTTTAGCATGTTAAAAAAAAAATCTGGGTGTGTTGTAATTGGGGAATGACGTTCAGTACGTATAACTTGTGTGCAGTGAGTCCACGATTGAAGACGACTCCAGTAAACAAGACCGTCACGTCAGGAAATCGGGTGGTGTTCGACTGCAGCGCGGAAGGCTTCCCTACGCCGCTGATCACGTGGCAGAAAATGGGTGAGTAGCCGATTTCGTCCACCCCTAATACTTTATACATATGGTATACATATCAGGCACTCCTATGAGTGCCCCTCGTCCCTCTCGCATAACCGCTTATTTCCAGTCTTCTCTGCAAGAAAGAAAGAAAGAAAGAAAGAAAGAAAGAAAGAAAGAAAGGAAGAAAGAAGGAAGAAAGAAAGAAAGAAAAAAAGAAAGAAGGAAGGAAAGAAGGAAAGAAAGGAAGAAAGAAAGAAAGAAAGAAATAAGGAAAGAAAGAAAGAAAGAAGGAAAGAAAGAAAGAAAGAAAGAAAGAAAGAAAGACAGAAAGAAAGAAAGAAAGAAAGAAAGAAAGAAAGAAAGAAAGAAAGAAAGAAAGAAAGAAAGAAAGAAAGAAAGAAAGAAAGAAAGAAAGAAAGAAAGAAAGAAAGAAAGAAAGAAAGAAAGAAAGAAAGAAAGAAAGAAAGAAAGAAAGAAAGAAAGAAAGAAAAGAAAGGAAAGATCTCCCCGAATTTTTTACAGTTAGTTAAAGTGCTGTCGGTAGCAAACACATCCCGTCCGTCTTGAATTCATGATCATGAAAACTCCAAGAGTCAGAGCAGAGAAACTATGGCCGCCCCACAACTAACCTCGAACCCTTTACACCAAAGCCTACTCTCCTGCATGTACCGAATATAAAAGGCCTGAAAGAAGAGTTCATTCGTCTCAGCAGTTGGAGTGCATTAACTTGGCTCTTCGAGAGTCCCATATATATTCAAGCAGCCAGTAACGAACCACATACGCTGAAAGCCTCTTCAAGGTATGTCTCCTCTTCCTCCACTCAAGTACACACAAGCAAAGAACGCATCATTTGTTCGCAAAAGCTAAGCGCAACTCGACAGGGGAATAAAGAATTTCCTGCTGATAGAAAATTCCACCGACGCTGTGAATCCTGACTCATCGGCGAAACAGCGTATGCGGCAGTTTTTTGCCGGAGCCGAGCGTTTCAAAGTGATTCAGAAAAAGAATCGAAAGAAAACTTGAAGACGACAACAGGAGGAACAGAAGAGCCCGAAGTAACTGTAGGATATGTTGCTCCAGGCCGAGAAGGCGTTCGGCCGGCCTCAAATTCTTCGCGTCTCGAGGAAACAGGAAGTACTGAGCCGCTGACTCTCTGGCTTCCTCGCGTATATACTTTCGTTAAAAAATGAACTCCGGGCTTCGATCCGGGCTCGAGCACGAGGCAGCGAGCGGGGGAGAAAGCAAACAATGGGAGTGTGCTGGAAGAAGAAAGGAAATAACAAAAGATCAAAGAGATATGAAAATAAAGCTCAGTGTGTGTCGAATCAGCAGCTGGCGTCGCTGAACGAGCCACTGAGCCGGCGCAGTTCGTTTCAGCGTGGAGGCGATCCAATCCTGCTGACTCATCGACACGCCCGCTGTCATAAAGCTCCGGGAGCCGCCGTACACAATTCCTACGCGGTGCAGTAGACCCAGCTAATCGCAGGGCCATACCAAATGCGGCTCTGCTCTTTCTTTCTTTTTTTTGTCTTCTTTTCTCTTTTTGTGCGCCCGACACAAAAGCGCTGGCCCAAACATTCTCATATCCATACATCTTTCTCTGTGGCGCCCCCCTCCGTTTGTCCTGTGCGCCAAGCGATGTCCCCTTTCGATGCTGTTCTGCGGGAATGATCCGTGGGCAAATCGAGCGGGTGCTTTGTCCGCGTCACCGGCTGTGGCACTTTATTCCTCGTCGCAAATCCGCCTCCTCCGAGTCCGCCACAGCCTGCAAATCATCCGGGAAAGGTCGTTTTAGGGAGATTACATACACGTCCGGGTGAATGCGGCTGGGTACGAAAAACCACTAGGTTCGATCTGACCCGATTGCTGAATTCGCGCGCTAGGCAAAGACGACTGACTTGCTGACTTGGTGGATACGTCTGACTCTGTGAATGTAAACGATTGGCCGGGTACGTGCAATGAGGTAGCAAATGAGAAAACAGCGTCTTTCTATCGGCGCTATGGGGCGGAGTAATGATCGCAAGTTGTGTCCGCTTGTTTCTTGTCTTGTCTTCAGTCCGTTGCTTGTTGGCCTTCCTTTTAGCATGGTAGCACGACTAGACGCATTTTCCGATTTAGGGCATACATAAGTAGTACGTCCCTGAAGTCTGTTTTGTGGCAGGCGGCCCTATTGCCCACCGGGTTATGGGCAACCTGCCAAGTTTGCAGTCCTGGAAGGCCTTCAAGGTAAATGCCTTCAGGTAAAAGGCTGTGTATATATATATATATATATATATATATATATATATATATATATATATATATATATATATATATATATATATATATATATATATATATATGACACAAGCCAACAGCCACAGAAACCAAGGGGCAGAGGGGAGTTTTTTTTTAAATTTTATTTATAGAATTTGTCGTGTTGATCAATTTAGAATATTACTGAATATGTTATCGCTTAATGCTAATTGATTAGAAAAGCAGAAGAAAAAACAACCACATGCCGCCGGTGGGATCCGAACCCACGACCTCCGAATTACGCGTCCGGTGCTCTACCTCTGAGCTACGGCGACGGCTGTCAAATCTTCTGCTTTCGGGGGTATTTATGTTTACATGTAACCTAACCTTGAGAGTGTTCATCAGCGCCACCCACGTTCATAAGCGGCGGACGTGGAACGTCCTGAGTTACCGCAGGTGTGACGTAGAACGTCATCGAACGAAGAGGGTGGAAGCTGCGTGAGAACCCTCTTATGCTTCCTATGGCGTCAAGGCTGCCAGAACCGAGGCCCTCGCTAAGCAATTAAGCAAACAAGGGAAGGGGAATGAGGGGCTCGTTATAAATATGACAGAAGCCAACAGCCACAGAAACCAAGGGGCAGAGGGGAGTTTTTTTTTAATTTTATTTATTGAATTTGTGGTGTTGATCAATTTAGAATATTACTGAATATGTTATCGCTTAATGCTAATTGATTAGAAAAGCAGAAGAAAAAACAACCACATGCCGCCGGTGGGATCCGAACCCACGACCTCCGAATTACGCGTCCGGTGCTCTACCTCTGAGCTACGGCGACGGCTGTCAAATCTTCTGCTTTCGGGGGTATTTATGTTTACATGTAACCTAACCTTGAGAGTGTTCATCAGCGCCACCCACGTTCATAAGCGGCGGACGTGGAACGTCCTGAGTTACCGCAGGTGTGACGTAGAACGTCATCGAACGAAGAGGGTGGAAGCTGCGTGAGAACCCTCTTATGCTTCCTATGGCGTCAAGGCTGCCAGAACCGAGGCCCTCGCTAAGCGATTAAGCAATATATATATATATATATATACCACCAGAAAAAACCTGTTCTGGTTGTTATTGTTCAGCCGCGATCCGTGTGAGAATTGTGCTGTTTATTATGCGATGTATATATATATATATATATATATATATATATATATATATATATATATATATATATATATATATATATATTTAAGAACCCGGGATTATGCTTCAGAATAGTGTCCGCACGTCTGTAAATGCACTTATACTTCGAATTTTTTTTCCTTTCCATCCCGCATAGTGTCAGCCTTTCTCAAGGAGCATTCTTAAACTTGCCTGCTTGTTTCAAAAAAAGTTATAGTCGCTCTCGTTTCGCGCTACTTTTAATTTCCTTTATATATTTTGCATACTGTTTTTGATCAAATCTAGTGTGCATTATGTCCCGTGTGCCCGAGTGAGATTTGCCTTCTATGTACCTCACAATAGATACGCCACAATGAAGATAACTTATCCCGAAAACAATGGCTATATACTATGGAATGCACCCACATTAAAAGTGGAATTCTGTGCGCAGCAACCAGATTACCAGTGTTGCAGAGAAGGCTACACATCAACACCACTTTACTGCTCAGCGAGCACTTGCAATGTCCGCAGTTAGTGTCACCGGCTTGGGTATTTCATGCTTTAAACCTGAAGAACGTGAACCGCAATAGGACTAGGTTAGAAACAAAAACGCAGACATAGCGCTTTGTTCGTGTGCGTTCTTTTTTGTCCTTCTGCGCTACGCTCTTCATGTTAGAAATTCACTAAACGTGCCAAAGTATATACTCATTTACTTCGCGTTTGAAGAGCTTGATTACATTTGTGGTACGTCGCACTAATGTTGGGCTGGGGAAAAAGCACTTCAGAGAATATGATGATACCAAAAACACATTCTTTTATTGCTTCCTTTTGTTTGGACAAATGCACTCAGGAAAATTCCCCGTTAGAACAAGCCCTTAAATTGTATCTTCCCGAGTGCTTCTATTTCGCTAAAGCGTCCAAGGCTCCTGCACAACCGGAATTTGTTGGAATGGAAGCATTAAATAAAAACGAAATTATCCGCACAACGGTATTTAACGCTAGCTGAGCACTACAGAACTCAACTACGTTTCTATCAAGAAGCACCGGGATTGTCGGGAGCCCGAAGCTCCGGCGTGTTCTGTCAAAATAGCCCTAACTGTTAAATTTTTTTCCAGGGCAGCCGCGAACGGGAGCGATGCGAGTTTAAACCAACTTCAACTTTCTGAGTCTTACTACGCTTCGTCTCTCCCGTCGTGCAAAACTTAACGCGTCGCGCAGTCGACATTATCTTTTCCCTTTTATGAAGCAGGAAATGAAGGCTGCACTTGGAGTTCTGCTGTTTTCATTGCCAAATTTGCTTTACCACGGTTCTGCCCCCTTTCAACCTTGTCCGAGGAGCCTACTACCAAAAACCACGACAAAGCAAGCGATGGTTGTCACTAAAAATCTCGCCCACAACACGATGCGGAAAAACTCTGCGAGGAGAGACAACAGCAGCGGAAGCGGCGGCCGAAACAAATCGTCCCGACGCACGCCATGACACAATCAAGCCAGGTGCTTCTGATTGGCCCGGCGTCATTACCGCCTGAGGCGCGCGTTTTTACCAGCCTCTGGCTTTCTTTTTTGTTCTACACCTTCTTATTTTCCTCCTCCTCGGTGGTGCGCACGTTCGCGTGGACCAAGACGCTCTCTCTTTCTCTCTCTCTCTCTCTCTCTCTCTCCATGCCTGTCCATTTAACGGGGCCGCGGAGGTCCATTTTCTCAACCGCTTCAGCGCAGCGCATTCGCCGTCAGAGCGCGCGCGAAAAACGCTTCCCATTTCGTCTTGCGAGCGGGCGACCGAGCGCACGCCAGCGCGGGCTGCCAGAGCTGAGCGCGTGTGCGCGTGAGAGCTAGCTGGCCGACAACGAGGAAGTAAGGAGAAAATGGAAGAACCCAGACAAGCGTGGGGAGAGGCGAGGGGGGCGGGAGGTGGGAGGCATTTAAGGGAAAGCGAAAGTGAGAGTATGGCGTTTTCCGAGCTGGAGAACCGGGCTCTAGCTACTAGCCCAGACCACTCGCTGCAGGCGCCAACGCGTGAAGGAATGCTCCTTGGAGCGACCGCGGGGTCTTCTTCCCCTGGGGGCGCCGCGGCCATTTTTAGAAGAGCGTTTTCACAAAGAGGCTCTCAGGCTCGTAATGAAAGCCGGTCGAGGAAGGACACAGCCCCTGCTCCAGACACAAACACACACTCACACACAAGCGAGGGTTTAGTCTGCTCTGGTGCTCCGGCCACGCCGGCTCTCGGCGAGCCCCACTGACGTGGCTGCGGAAAGCCAGCTCGACCGGTGCTCACTCAAATGCGCAGTCAGCGAGCTTAGCGACTCTAGAGAGTGGCGCCCAAGCTGGCCTCGCGCCTTTTCGACGGGTGCGTAGTGATGGCTGTGAGTAAACGTCGTCAGGCTTCAAGTGCGGGCTGGCGCGCGCGTAAGTCCCCTCTCCGAAATGCACATCTGGCTGATGCGCAAGCGAGGGGAACAGTTCTCATACAGAAGGAGCTTGGGGAGTTTCGTGTTGACAAGGTATAGGGGCAATACACCCAATGTGATGCACGGTTCAATTCCCGGGCGGAGACATTTTGGTGCGCATTGACTGAATGAGAGATAGCACATGCAATTTACGTTTGCGACATTAACATGTACAGAAGCATGATACGTCAAGAAAGCTGAAGCAGCGTTCACTACAGCGCGCAAAATCGAGTGGATGTTATTCTAGCTCAACTTCAGTAAAGAAGAGGTATATGTACATGATACGAGATACGCGGAGCAGATCATTGCTTTTGTCTTCAGCAATACAATTTGTACTATAACTTCACTCATTTCTTAAATGAGTAAGGCGTCTCTCATAGCCTTAGTCGCTTTGGGACGTTAAACCACATAGACCAAACCATTTCTTAAAGTACATCAGAGTCCACCGTATTTTAGGCATGCATTTGCTCTAAGTCTTTTCGGTCCAATGCATCACGGCGAGAGAAAAACAGTTAGTCAAGTCAAAGACTACGGTTTTTGCACGTGCGGCAAAATTTTACTCTTTGCCATGTCCGTGCCTTAAAGAGTAAGGCATACAGATGAGTAATGGTCACTAAAGAGTAATTCTAAGCCAAACTGGATTGAAATATCAGTGTCTCAAGAGTACTATGCCATTTTTACCGAAAACTTAGCTTAAACATGAAAAATAAATGCATTAACCACTTCCCTCGAGGACTGTGGTAACTACGCAGATAAACTAAGTTCCGACTGCCAAGTGGCAACGAAAGAGAAGGAAAGCAAAGCGGTGAGTGCTACTAGGTAGAAGAACACGAAGGGTCGCTCGCTTCGCATGCCTCCCAGTCTGGTTGCGCGAATCCGCTGCGCGCAGAAATTTCGGGAACATGAACTAAGCACGTAGTTCCACGGTCTTTCGTGCTGTCTTCAAACGGTCAGGCGGGCGCGTTAACATAATAGCTTTAGAGCAAGGAGGAAGTTGTTGTGTTTGGTGGCGTCAGCTTTTTATATATATATATATATATATATATATATATATATATATATATATATATATATATATATATATATATATATATATATATATATATATATATATATATATATATATATATATATATATACACACTCACCCACATACATATATTGTTAGAAAGGGCCGTCTGATTGCCAGGGTACGCAGCTTTGTTTTCGGTGGTTCGCTCTTATTCCCCGAGAGCTTCCAGGTTAGCTGTCATAAAAATGGCGTTACAGCACCCACGTTTCCGTGGGGCTGTAAATAGGGCAGGAAGTCGGCAGTTTTCTTTGCGATTTTCTTAGTAGCGGACTTTTCGGCAAGAAAAATGGCTGGTGGTGTTCCCGACGGGTCGGCTTTCAGTCTTGTGGAGTTTTTTGTTTGTGTTAGTTTTTCTCTTTAGTGGCCCGTTAACCCCCGCCAAAATAACACCAATCAGTGTCTGGTAATATTCTGCAGAGAACATTAGGGCGTATCTCGCAAGCGATACGACGCCACATCGCTTTATAGCTGTTAGCAAGTGAGCTTCAGTACTAATACGGGAGTAATTGCGCATTTTTACATAGTTGGCAACATAGTAACGTAACAACGTAGAGAACTAAGTTTCAAGTGCGTGCGCTGGGCGATACTGTTTTTGCCAAGCTTACTTCAATAGTACAGCACATCGCTTCTTCAGAGAAGCCTTAACTTAAAGGAAGCTAGTTTCACAAGTTTCTGGAGGTCACAAACATTACGTTTTTCTCAGAGCAGAACATTTTCTTTTTTGTGTAGTCATTTCAACCTGGCAACACCAGTGATTAATTCCATGCACCCAGTTATATTACGCTTCAGGTTGTTGACATTAGAAACTAAAGGTGGCACCTAAAACCATTAGTAATTTTTCTTGTACATAAAATTTAAGGCGCCATGACAAGATGATTAAGGCAAGGGTACTTAAGCACAAACACTGAGATTCTATTTAAATATGCAGTATTTTTTCTGTTCTCTTCTTCTGTGGGTCGTGAACTAAGGGTAAACCAAAATGAAAATGTGTAAATTTCAAAGCAGGAAAAAACTGCGGTGAAGAGAAAAGGATCGCTAGGCTTCTGGGGAAAAAAATGAACGGTGCGCCACTCCTCTCTAAATATTCCTATAATAAAACCAAACCAGTGTTCACTCGCCTAATGCTAAGTCGCGCAGTTTGCGCTATTCAAATGCAGACGGAAAGTTTCAAGCATAGCTCATACTCTTTGACCATGTTGGATGTCCCTAGTTGCAGTTTTTTTTTTTTTTGTTCAGAAGTCTCAGCACGACAAGTAATGATTCTGTCCCGCTCTTTTCGACTAAAACATGTTCTTTTCTTCTTGCCAATCGCAAAAGAAAGCAGGTTTCACCTGACAGATGCTACGAAATACTTTTAAAAATGTATGAAAAATTTTGGTTAAAACTCATCTAGACTTCACGGGGAGACAGATGTACGCGTTCCAAATCACAACAGTGAGTGCAGCAAGCTCCAGTGCAGAAAATGAATCGAATAAAGGCGCATAACGACAATAATCCGAATACGACAGCATCTTTCATCGTCTCCCACACCATCGGTTATCCGGCATGCAGGCGAGAGAGAGATGGAAAGAGGGAGAAGAGGACTCTTATCTCCGCAGTTTTGGCCCAGCAGTTTCCGTTCGCGGGTGAAGAGGCGCTAAGACCTTCAAGGGGGCAGGAAAAAAAATGGAATTGCATAAGAATAGATGCTTCAGTGAGCGAAGCTTTTCGTCTTGGGTACCTCGGCCTTGCCCCCTTCCTCCTCATTGTGTCGCTCGGTGGCATGCGAAAGGAGGAGCAAGAGGATGGGGAGGAGGAGGTCCTCTCATTAAGGCTGGACGCCGCGCGCGGCCTACTATTCTGACGCCGCCGCTCGCACACGTGGAAGAGGAGAAGCGCAGAACGGTACTTGAGCGCTCGCGCGCGCCAGCCGTGGCGAGACGAGGCACAAAAGGCTTCCCCCCACTCGTCGCAAAACTGCCGACCGCATCGAATCCGTCGAGCGACGGGAGTGGGGAGAACAGGGAAGCAATGGGAGAGGGGAGCACGACGACGACGCGCTTTGTCGCCGCATCCTCGCGAAGAATCCGCCTGTCTCGAGCCGCCAAGGGAAACTCCATCGATTACGCGCCAGGCCCTGCGTAAAACCCAGTTTTCTTCCCCACCGCCCCGCGGCGCGCACCTCCTTTCTTCCCTAACCCTTTTCCTGGGTTCCCTGCTTTTCCTTCCCTTTCTCCCTATCTCCCCCATCGTCTGCCCTCCGGGCGTGACGGGGAGGGGGTGCGCGTCCCGACACTCGCCACATAGAGCGGAGCACAGCCTCTTCCACAGCGGTTTCGGTTTCGGGAGTGTGAGGGATTTCGCAAGAACACGGAGAAAGAATGAGTGTAGTTTACGGAGCAAATAATAGAAGTCGACAGATAGGGGGATTTTGTTGTTGGAAGAATAAAATGGGGATTGTGCAAAAATATGCTGGTGGTCTCAGTGCTCTTCCCTGGGTTCGTTTATTCCGCCTCTTTATTTTTTCTTGGTTAGTTTATGGAAAATGATTTCGCCATTTACACCGCCTTCATTCTAGGAGCAATTATTTGAGAATTCTACTTTTTTCTTTGGCTGCGAAACGTTGCAATGTCTTTTTCAACACTCTATGATTTGCCGAAAATTCAGAGGCAGCATCTTGAGTAGCGACATGCATTAGCATGGCGCGAAATGGTATTTTGCACGGTGAATGCAAAAGCCTAAAAAGTATCACGCCTTGTGCAACTTTTGCTCCAAAAAGTTGTCGACACCGCAACACTTCTCAATTAGCGATATTCCTCATCTAATAAATGTATTTGCGTGACGTCGTGCATTACAGTCACTCGATTGTGCAGAACGAAGGCACATCCACTCCAGTAGAAAGTGTCCGTCCTGTCTCCGCCAACATACCCGCATAGTGCGAAGGTGCGGCGTTAAAGGGCCGAGCAGGAAATCTCCCTCTCTTGTGCCGCCGTTCATGGCGCTTTTTTGTGACGTCATTTTTCGCGCAGGGGAAGAAGGTGGAAGTGGCTTCGAGGACCTGCGACTCAACTTCCGGTCCTACGTGCTCCCCAACGGAAGCCTGGTGATCGCGGACGCGGAAGAATTTGACGAAGGCCTCTTCAGGTGCTCGGCGCACAACGGCATCGGAGGCCCTGTCGTCCACGAAGCTTCGCTGGAAGTCCGAGGTGAGTAAAGGCCAATCCCTTCACTTCCCTTATGTCACTCTGCATCTATATATTTCTCCTTCTCCTGTGAGAGTGCAGCGGTTACATAACCAGAGTAAAATAAATAAAATTCGTCTATCTTCTATGTGCGTGAGGGGACGAGCGCTTGTTAGAAGCACGCTTAAGAAATCAAAATCTTATGCAGCGCGGAGTGAGTGAGTGAGTGAGTGAGTGAGTGAGTGAGTGAGTGAGTGAGTGAGTGAGTGAGTGAGTGAGTGAGTGAGTGAGTGAGTGAGTGAGTGAGTGAGTGAGTGAGTGAGTGAGTGAGTGAGTGAGTGAGTGAGTGAGTGAGTGAGTGAGTGAGTGAGTGAGTGAGTGAGTGAGTGAGTGAGTGAGTGAGTGAGTGAGTGAGTGAGTGAGTGAGTGAGTGAGTGAGTGAGTGAGTGAGTGAGTGAGTGAGTGAGTGAGTGAGTGAGTGAGTGAGTGAGTGAGTGAGTGAGTGAGTGAGTGAGTGAGTGAGTGAGTGAGTGAGTGAGTGAGTGAGTGAGTGAGTGAGTGAGTGAGTGAGTGAGTGAGTGAGTGAGTGAGTGAGTGAGTGAGTGAGTGAGTGAGTGAGTGAGTGAGTGAGTGAGTGAGTGAGTGAGTGAGTGAGTGAGTGAGTGAGTGAGTGAGTGAGTGAGTGAGTGAGTGAGTGAGTGAGTGAGTGAGTGAGTGAGTGAGTGAGTGAGTGAGTGAGTGAGTGAGTGAGTGAGTGAGTGAGTGAGTGAGTGAGTGAGTGAGTGAGTGAGTGAGTGAGTGAGTGAGTGAGTGAGTGAGTGAGTGAGTGAGTGAGTGAGTGAGTGAGTGAGTGAGTGAGTGAGTGAGTGAGTGAGTGAGTGAGTGAGTGAGTGAGTGAGTGAGTGAGTGAGTGAGTGAGTGAGTGAGTGAGTGAGTGAGTGAGTGAGTGAGTGAGTGAGTGAGTGAGTGAGTGAGTGAGTGAGTGAGTGAGTGAGTGAGTGAGTGAGTGAGTGAGTGAGTGAGTGAGTGAGTGAGTGAGTGAGTGAGTGAGTGAGTGAGTGAGTGAGTGAGTGAGTGAGTGAGTGAGTGAGTGAGTGAGTGAGTGAGTGAGTGAGTGAGTGAGTGAGTGAGTGAGTGAGTGAGTGAGTGAGTGAGTGAGTGAGTGAGTGAGTGAGTGAGTGAGTGAGTGAGTGAGTGAGTGAGTGAGTGAGTGAGTGAGTGAGTGAGTGAGTGAGTGAGTGAGTGAGTGAGTGAGTGAGTGAGTGAGTGAGTGAGTGAGTGAGTGAGTGAGTGAGTGAGTGAGTGAGTGAGTGAGTGAGTGAGTGAGTGAGTGAGTGAGTGAGTGAGTGAGTGAGTGGAGTGAGTGAGTGAGTGAGTGAGTGAGTGAGTGAGTGAGTGAGTGAGTGAGTGAGTGAGTGAGTGAGTGGAGTGAGTGAGTGAGTGAGTGAGTGAGTGAGTGAGTGAGTGAGTGAGTGAGTGAGTGAGTGAGTGAGTGGAGTGAGTGGAGTGAGTGAGTGAGTGAGTGAGTGAGTGAGTGAGTGAGTGAGTGAGTGAGTGAGTGAGTGAGTGAGTGAGTGAGTGAGTGAGTGAGTGAGTGAGTGAGTGAGTGAGTGGAGTGAGTGAGTGAGTGAGTGAGTGAGTGAGTGAGTGAGTGAGTGAGTGAGTGAGTGAGTGAGTGAGTGAGTGAGTGAGTGAGTGAGTGAGTGAGTGAGTGAGTGAGTGAGTGAGTGAGTGAGTGAGTGAGTGAGTGAGTGAGTGAGTGAGTGAGTGAGTGAGTGAGTGAGTGAGTGAGTGAGTGAGTGAGTGAGTGAGTGAGTGAGTGAGTGGAGTGAGTGAGTGAGTGAGTGAGTGAGTGAGTGAGTGAGTGAGTGAGTGAGTGGAGTGAGTGAGTGAGTGAGTGAGTGAGTGAGTGAGTGAGTGAGTGAGTGAGTGAGTGAGTGAGTGAGTGAGTGAGTGAGTGAGTGAGTGAGTGAGTGAGTGAGTGAGTGAGTGAGTGATGGAGGGGGGAGGGAGGGAGGGAGGGAGGGAGGGAGGGAGCGAGCAACGATGAATATGTATGAAAAGAAGGGCCCAATTGCTGCTGAGAACGTTTCGATTACTGCTGACAACGAATGAAAAAGTTAAGGCACATTCACTGATGATGAATTTCATGTTAACTTTTCAATATCTTTTTCAACCGGCTCTGAATGAATCTGCTGGCTTCGTGATGATGCTAAGTGGATCGGGGATTCCGAGATCGCGGACGAAAAGAGGCGAGCGATGCGATGATCCAGCCATAGACATACGCGGCAAAAGTGTATGTCACATCACAGCCGATTGGTTATGAAAGCAATATATTGTAGAGATGCCTGTGTAGTCCTTTTTTTTTGTCTTTTCCACCTTAGTAAAACTTCTTTTTCGATAAAATTAACCCGCTAGTATAAAGAACGCGATAACCACTCGGTATATGTCAGCTTCTATTTGCCACTAGCGTCTCTTTAAGGTTCGCCTGATCAAAGGACTGCGTTGTCTGCGCATGCGCGCAGAGCCGCCGCAGTTCAAGGAAGCCTTCAAGGCCCTGCATGTGCGACGCGGGGAGACCCTCCACGCCAAGTGCGCCGTGCACGCGGGCGACCCGCCCGTGGTCTTCGGCTGGGAGAAGAACTATCGGCCGCTGCATAACTGCTCCAGGTCGGTGCGCCATTGATTTTCACGCCTCATTAGGCACGCCCCTCCCCTTCGGGCCTAATTACCTTTATCCGCTTTGCGACTGCACGGTGGCTTGCGTCGTAACACTGGCTCCAGGCGTTCGCACCCGACTTTGCACGCCCTGGCCTTGACCTTATCGGGGGGAGGATAAGCTCGGAGACCCTGGGAACAATGGTCTAGAGGTCGTTGCGCTGAGCATGTAGCGGCAAAAATATGCAAATATTTTTTTATTCAGGGGAGTGAGCAAGCCTTTCGGTAGCTGTCTTTCACTGGCAACGTGCCCGCAAGCTGCAGCAAACGAAGAGAACACTATTGATCTTTCTGGTTTTCTTTCTTTGCTGTGATTTGTCTCTGGTGAAGCAACGCAAAACAATGCATAGAGAGCATTGTTTATTATCACGTAAGAGTGTGCTTATTTTTTGTTGCGTTAGAGAGAAAAGCGAGAAAGAAAAACCCGAACTATGGAGCATGTGGAATCCAAAACAAGAGAAGCTGGAATAATAGTCTGCTATTTTTTAACGTGCTCTGTAGAACCTTGCAGCGAACAGCAATAAATGCTGTTGGGTTCCAGCCTCACTAAAAGGTGTAATGTTCTTGTGTTACCAACTTTAGTTCTAACTTGTGCCATACCTGGGTCGATTTTACACAGCCTCTGAAAAAAAAAAAAAAGAAAAACGTTCAATGCTTACCATGCGTCAGAAAATTCATTCTCTGCTTCTGTAATTATTTAGGGCCGGTTTTGTACAATTATAAGTGTATTGCACTCGACTAAATATACATGAAGGACGAACGTCTCTTTTGAAGAACCTTTTTTTTATTCAAAGTTGATGCATTTCTGTAATTAAATAACGTTTATTTGACGCTTGAATTTATTTTGAGATGATAATTATCTAAGTAAGTAACTCTTTCGCCGCTCTGGAGAGAGGGGGTGACTACCGCGTGCCTGTGAAACCTGCAGGTGTGTCACTAGGAGCGACAGCTACACGTCCGAGTTCACGCTGTTGACCACGCTTAGAAGCGACACGGCCATTTATACTTGCGTCGCACAGAACGACATCGGAAAGGCCGCCACCATTCTGCACGTCGTCATTCAAGGTGAGTAAAAAGGCTAACGATCCCCCTGTTCTAGGAGAAATAACTGATCAAAGTAGCGTGAAGTTGTGACGTAAGGACATAAACAGAAGCACTAACTATAGGTTTCCTTTCGTCTAAATAGCTCAGTTGCACTTCTAAAACCTTATGTAGACGTCTAGAATGCTGGAAAACTCTTAAGGAATCCACTTTGGGTTTTATCGCGTTCATGTAGCCAGGAGAAAAGAAAAGGATGTGGCCCATCTCTGTAGTGAGAGTTAAATATCCGCATACTGTAAATTCGTGTAGAGTTTATTTGACAACAAAGTGGTCTTCGTCTTCTCTAGACTGATGGATTAGAATCCATCGATACACGTTCCCTACTATCGTCGCCTGCTCGCAAACGAAAAGCGTTTGTATATTTCAATGAATGGAGGCTCCAGTTTTTAAATTAAAAGGACCCCCTCAAGTACGTAATGTCAATAACCAATTAATGTATTCTTGGTCAAATGTTTAGGGGAATCCCCAAAGTGGAGTATATTTGTAATAAGGGAGTAATTACTCATTGACATCCACCCAAGCGCAGCCATACGGCTACAAAAGAAAGCCATACAGCTTTTTCAGAAGATTCGCAGTTAAAGAAAAATTCACCCTGGTCCGGGGTTCGAACCCAGGACCACCGCATCACCGGGGCAGTCGCTCTACCAACTGAGCTAACCAGGACGACAAGCTTATGGTAGGGCGAGAGCGAATTGATCAATAACTCGAAGTGGGAACAGTGCTCCGGTGAAGCGGTGACTGCTTCGGTGAAGCGGCGGTCTCATGTTCGAACCCCAGACCAGGACGATTTTTCTTTAACCGCGAAGCTTCTGAGAAAGCTGTATAGCTTTTCTTTGTAGCCGTATTGCTGCGCTTGGGCGGATGTCAGCGAGGAATTACTCCCTTGTTATTAATGTATTTTTGTTAAGATATTTCCTGCCTTATTGTTCCCTGGTCTTTCGTTATTCATTGCCATGGTTAATGTGTTTCAGATGAAATCTCTTGGAGCCTTAGTTGACAGCCGTACATAAGGTTAGAAATCGTCGTAATTTGTTAAAAATTTGCATCACGCACCAAGCCAGCGCTGACGCTCCTACGTTCACAATACGGTCAAAAGCTAGTGCGTTGTGTGCCCATCTTAGTGACGCTAAGAACGAAAAGGGCAGCAATATGCGGCTTCCTTGGATATTATTCACTTTCATTCAAACGGCTGCCTTCTCGAATATGAGCTTGAAAAAACCACGTCAGGAAATTTGTTCTCGAGTGCGGAATATACTGCAAAATAACCTTGTGCCACAAATAATAAGACGAATATTTGCACACACCCCGGTAGTTTTCGATTTGAAGAGGCTCTGACGTACTTCTCCACCTGCAGCCATGTTTTATTTAATCCGCCTTTATTTTTCCTTTCTTTTCTATTTTAATTCTGAGATCGAATCTTTCTAGCAAGATTAAGGACGGAGATCTTCCGATTTAGGAGACTGCCTCTTGTAAGCTCCTCAGTAGGCTCTTCCTTCGTCTGTTTCATCTCATTTCACGGAGACGTAATTAAGTTAAAAGTGGACTTCGGGAGACAAAGTAAGTGAGCATGGAATTTAACTGCGCACTTCCTCGATCGCTCTGTGGGCAAGTCACGTTTCGCTGGCTCTTTCTCTCATGCGTATCCACTTAAGAAACGTCTTCAGTCGATCTCAGTATCGCCAATCCCCTCCTCTTTTGTAAATTTTTATACTCCTTTGTCCCACATTCTGCCTTTACCTTTGTTTTTCGTGCACAAGCAGGAGATCTTACCAAATGCGGTTCTTCGTTAGATTGCAGGTAGTCCTCAGTCGCGTCTGGAGAAGGCAGTCAATGATAAATTTCAGCTGCCTTCTCATTCGCTTCTATCCCTCTCGTCCGTAACAGCGGATTTAATTTTAAAAATCTAGAAGAAGACAGAAGCTCGAGAACCGGAGGAATCAGTGGCAGAATTTCCTCGCTTCCAAGAAGATAAAGATAGCACTAGCGATGCGATGGGCGGATAGGAGCAAAGAATCATTCGAGAGCACAAAAAAAGAAAAAGATAAACATTAAACGTGCCAATAAAACAGAAAAGTACCGAAGCATTTGAAATTTTTTTGAAGAGACTTTTTTTTGTTCTTTTCATTTCTTTTGTTATTTTGTGATACAGAGCCACCAGACGCACCCTCGAACCTGGTTCTGACCAACTACACCAGTCGAACGGCGAGCCTTCACTGGCAGGCGCCTTTCGACGGGAACAGCGAGATACTCAAGTACAAAGTGCAGTACAAGCTCGAAAGCGGTGAGTCTCCGCGCACTTGTCCTTCTTCCCTCTCGGCGGCTGTCGTGTTTTAGGCGGGAACAGCAGCAGCGAGATGTTTCGGGGTGGTTGTTGGTTCTCAGTGCCAGCCTTTAAGTGAACAGATCAAGCGCCCTCGTTGGCATTTGTCTTCCTAAAGGTCCTTGTGCTGCGCTCGTTAGCTCTTCACTGCTGTTGGTTTTTTGTTCCAGCTGTGGTTCGATGCTGGCTGTCGTTCCTTCGCCCGCCAACTTAAGTATCCGCGCTCTTTTGTTAACAGCTCGCAAACACGGAAACATTGTTTACGAATGGGACATTGTTGCCGCGCGGGTTAAGTCAGAGCGGAAATTGTTCGTTCTCTGTCGAGATCTTTCAAAACCTTGCTTTCATTTTATATTTGCGCTTTACAGTTGCTTTTGTTCGCGACTGTTTTGGCATATGTCTCATTTTGAATTTTGCTGCTTATTTGTTCGTAATATCCAGTGCACGAAGGGAAGAACGCCCACTGTCATCCAAACAATATTTGTTTGTTCCTCGTTTTCTGATGCATTTAAAAAACCTATATCCTTGAACCGTTACTGGTGTATCAGCCGATGCAGCTCAAATGAAGGCGAGGGGCTGCAGTTATAACACCGTGCCGTACGTCATAAGAATATCACTGGACGTTTTGTTTTCGTGCTTTTTTTTTTTGCGGTGAAATAAGTTGCTGCGTATACACGATTTCTCAGAGAGGATGAACCTATGACGCATAATGAACATGAAATTCGCTCAATTTTTCTTCCATAGAACTGCTGAGTGGCTTCAGCTACGAGACACCAGTTTCGCCGAGCAGCACATCAGCCACTCTCACAAATCTTCAGCCTGTGTCCACTTACGAAATAAGAGTGGTCGCTGAAAACGCTTTTGGCACCAGCGCCCCGAGCAACATTACCGTCGTTACGACGAAGGAGGAAGGTAAGGATAAAACTCATTGGTTTCGCCCGAATTATGGATGCCTTTTTAGTTCTTCTAGAAGAATTGGTACGTAGTGTCTGTGAAAATAAATTTGGCACTCAAAATCGAACCATAAAATTCGGCACACTAAAAAACACCTCACCATGTGTGGATAAATGGCATCATTATACCTCCACTATAGTTACTATGTAGTAATGTGAATTTTCATACGCACTCCTAATATCACTGCCGAAGTGTAAGGCTTCTGACTGCATATCGTGAGGAAGGTGAGCTTATATATGCTACGGTAGAAGATCCTGGTTTAATTTGCACTTTTCTCTGGAATTCATCCTGCTGCAATGCACCGCATAAAGGCACAATTTAATTTTCAACGCATTTTGAAAAGCTGCCGATAGCCAAGACAATAACCGAGGCAATGCAGTCAGCTAGAAGAATGCCTCGCTCACCAAACGCAGGCCAGACGAAGCTGCATGGGACGGAAAAAAAAAATGATCACACTGCATTGTTATGTCATAGACACAAACAAAAATATTTCCTAAAACCAGCTCTGTTCCGCAGAGAACCTAACATGGACGTTATGTCCGAGCTCGTAAGAGTTAATCCATTCGTGTGCTTGCTTTAGCGCCCAATCCTTATGAAATCATGTTGGTTTTATTGCAGCCCCTTCTGGACCCCCGACCTCGGTCAGCCTCTACACGACGGGATCCCAGTCGCTGAAAGTAACATGGAGGGTGAGAGAACTGATATGCCGATGCCATTCGAGCATCATACATTCAAACGTTTAAAGAAGGCCTCCTACAAGTAAAATATTGCATGTAGTGTTCAGATCCTCAGGAGTAGTGTTGGAGCGGCTGATCACGTGTCTTAAAGGTGCACTGAAGAGGAATCTGAACTCGTATTTTTACTGGTGGAAATCGATCAACACGTTCCGACCGTTCTTGTAAACTTTGAGTTATTGCCCTGTGCGGCCGATTTCCCTAATTTAAGGCGGATTAACGTCGGGCTCCCCCCTTTTTTTTTTTTTTGGATTCCCCTCATACGGTGGGAGGAGTCGACCAACCTTTCAACCAGTTCCGTGGCGGCTTGCCGCTCTGCCATCGGCGGAGTGATACGTAGATATCGGCGAAAGCAAAGAGTCCACGCGTATTTTTATTTCCGTGGGCCTAATTTGCAGTTATGTGGCCCCTGACTACGTCTATTCATTCACAGAAACCTAAAAGAAAGGAAATAAAAGCGAAAGCAAATTCGCCACGCGACTGCCTGAAAGCCACACCATGCGTTGGTCGACTCCTCCCACCGTATGCGTGGAATTCAAAAAAAAAAAAGGCGGGAGCCGGACGTTAATCTGATTGAATTAGGGAAATCGGCCGCCCAGGGGAATAAATCGGAGTTTCTAAGAATGCTGGGAACGTGTAGATCGAGTTCCCGCGGCAAAAAGACGAGTTAAGATTCCTCTTCAATGCACCTTTAACTGATGACTGGCCAATACATGATTCGTACATCGAGCAGTTCATTCCTTAGAGTGCCTTCGGAACACAACGGTCACCTTCATTTCTGAGTGAAGTGCGAAATTCAATGCCATGGCGACTTTGCAGCCGCCGTCCCGTGACCAGCACCATGGCGTGATCCTTGGCTACCACGTGAGCTACCGTGTTGCGGACGGCGGCGGAAGCGAGGCGGCTTCGGTGAAGCAAGTCGACTCGCGGGGAGCAAACTCGAGCCACGGTCTGGAGACCACCTACCTGACGAACCTGCGCAGGTTGACCAAGTACGCTGTCACCGTGCAGGCGTACAACAGTGCGGGCCGGGGACCCAGTTCGGAAGAGGTGCATGCCACCACTCTCGAGACTGGTACGACCCTGATGATTTACTCGGACCATATATTTTGAATTGATTACTAAACATGGCAACTTCCCTGGTAGTCTCAGGTGACAAGTGAGAGCTCAAATTTACTAAATCGAAGAAGAAAGATGACAATAATATCTATTCTGTCCCGTTTCTCAGTAATGAACTGATTCGTGGCGTGAATAAAGCCTGCCATTGGTTCGAATGAAGTGCGCCATATTGTTGCATAAATAGTTACGTGCACTAGAGTGGTTGCTTTTCCTGCGAGCTTTCCAAAAGCGCTGTATTTTGGCGCAGTGTAGGCAAAATTTGTTGGGCCAGAACGCCGAGGCAAACTGCATTTTCTAAATTCTGAAACTGATATTTATATTACTTAAAGTGGACTACACGCCTCTCAATACATAAGGAGGGTAAAAGTAAGTATTAAAATTTAACAATTCAGTATTAGTTAACCAGCATATTAGTTAGCTCACCTTAGCTGTATTTTGATAGACTACAGCGCTGACAATGCTGTGCAAAAGCGCCCCCATAACTCGAAAAGGTTATATTTAAAAACTGAAGCACATCTCGAGTGAAACACCCGCCACAAATGCCACATATATTCTATTGTTCGAGGTTCAAAGCCTTACTCGGTTTGGGCGCTTTGAGGAAGGCGGACGTAATTTATGTGCGCTCATATTAAGCGATGGTTTCATATAAGAAATAGAGGAATTCTGGAACGTACGAGTTGGCGCTGATTTGACGACCTCGTGTGCAGCACCCCCGACGTCCCCGTCTGTGCAAGTGGAGCCCCACTCTACGACGTCCATTTTCGTCCAGTGGAAGAAAGACCCAAAGGACAGATCGGAGAACACCGGTAAGCGAGAACGCAATCTCTTTAACATAGTTTCCTTGTATAAAATCTGTTTTCCAAATGTGATATAAGCGCCTCTTTAAATACCAACGCTTCGCAGAGCCTCGCTTATATCCTGCTTTGAGCCAGCGGAAGTGTTTTATACTCATCTTCATCTAAGCACTATTTTTTACTTTCTGAATTGTTGGGCACGAAAAAAGTCGAAAAAAAAGGCGTCATTGGCGGTACACTGCGATCCTATTAAAAGATATTTGATGCAAACAATGACCTCTCCAGATTCTGTGGCCATCTCATATACACACGAAGAAAAAAATCCTGATTTAGTTAAGCTGCGAAGCATTATTGATCCTTCTTCGAATAAAACGAAGGTACGAGGGTTCCCCCGAGGTTCACAATTTCTCTTTCTCTTTTTCTTGTTTGTTAAATCATGGGGGCAAGCTTATCGCTGTGTATGTAGCCAATATTACCAGCAAGCCTGCTTCACGAGAGTGCCGCTCGCATTAAAGTTCTTTAGCGGTATCCATAATTGGAAACTCCTAAGGCAGTTATACATTCAAACCCACAGCGTTTTATGTTTTTGCTGTTTATCATCCTTGTTCTTCGTTATCACCGCGTATGTGCTTTTGTCACCCTTTGTAACTGTGCGGTTTGAGTAATGAAAATGAGATTGCAGAGTAGTGTTCCCGTTTTGTTTTTTTTAAATCTCCTCTTCGTGTCTATAAGAGCAGTTTACGCTATTTTCTCTCTTTCACAGTTACGGCTACTGGTTGTTTGTGCTGAATGTATGTGTTCATTTTATGTAGTTCAATCACATTAGCTTTAAACTAAAAAAGAACAAATGTGAATGAATGAGATGGTGCAGAAATTGTTTACCCACTAAAATAAATAATTTTGTTTCAACATCTTTTTTTACGGCACGCAAATCAGACATTCAACAAATTCACAGGTGTAATCTAATTGATCTCCCTTTAATGCATGGCTAATACTGGAGTGAAAAAAAAAACATTTTTTTCTTTCGATCTAAATTACTGCTGTTTATGTTCTAGGTATGCAAGTGCTAATAATCCTGTCCGCGCATCCGTTGCTCGCTGCGCGGAATGCATTCAAGCGTATTCGTGTTTAGTGTTTTTATATTCAAATTATCGATAGAACCCGCCACTGGAGAAGCACCGTAACGTGCTTAAAAGATAAAAGAACCTCTATAATGTAAGTGTGCGATCGGAAATAACCAAAGCCTTTGGGCTACGCGCAGAACTATGCACTAATCCAACTAGTGAAGCCTATTAGCCCAGTTTTAGAGCCTTGTTTTTCTGTGGCACTGAAGTGGAAGATTGTTATTAACCCCGCCACAGTGGTTTTGGACCGTCCAGTCTCGGAGAGGTTGGACAGTACAAACAAGATAAACGCTGGACGTTGCGTATGCAGCACACAATTAGGTAATTAAGTGAGAGCTGCAGTCGTTGATAGAGTTAGGGGTATAAAGAGTGTCCTGTCAGACAACCGTTCTACACCAGAGCTAATTACGAGCCAGCAGTGTACCTCTGACAGGTTTTCAGCACGTGGGGTTTATTGAATCACAGTGCGCCCGCAACTACGTTACGGGATGGCAGCTTTTCCCAGAATGAATATAATTATGCTAATGTGTAGCTACGCCACGTGTTATAATGAATTCGGTGAAAATGCTCGCTAGGTAGTTGTTGTAGAAAAGTGCCAGTATAAGCTTTTGTTTTGTTAGTACTTCGATCTTTCATACTCTGTGCAGGTGTAAACCCCAGTGTGTATACAGCTGGCTGCCGTCACGCCAGCCTACTACAAATGTTGTTATACGCTGTGTTCTTATTAAAAAAAAAAGTATTCCTCTTCCGCTAAATTATATTAATAAATCAGCATTCTCACGCAAAAGCAAGTTTTTTACAACAATGGTTCAGTAGAGCTGCGTAACGTTCTGTTCTTGCGCACATTTAACAAATTCTATATGCGGTACAAACAACGGCTTTGCTAGTATTTGATAACCAATGTAAATGGTAATAACATTTACGAATGGTTAGCGCTCGAACCCTTTCCAACTCGTCGAAGCGCATCCAACTTGTGAATTTTACATTTCATGCTCAATTTAGGTGAGCAAAACAGACGAAATGAGCTGCTTCAATTCTGTAAGCTGCATCTTACGCTACCGCGTAAGATTTTCGCTCTGCAGAAAATTCGGTGTCTCGCCGGCGGCGGCGACAGCGTGAGCGAAAATCATGGCATGAGCAAAAAATCCAATTGATCGGAAAGGTGTTTGCGGCATACCTGAAGCGGCGGATCTTAACAGTGATTAAAACGTCAGAAAACATGTGATTATAAGATAGCTACATGCCTCAAACGTCATTAGGACATGTAAACTGCGCTAAAAATAAAATGGCGGTAATTGGTCAGGAATCGAACCCCTCATCCTGGGAGCGAATCAGACACTTGCCACTTGACCACTAAGGCACGTTGGACGGCTCGGTTAAAGCGGTACTTTATATTTATCTCGTGTGCCGCTTCAAATTATTATGGTGATAATTTGATCTTGGTTTTACGGGGTTGAGCGTCCCAAAGCGGCTCAGGTTACGAGAGACGTCGTAGTGGAAGGCTCCGTTTAATTTCGACCACCTGGAGTTCTTTAACGTGCACTGACATCACACAGTACACGGGCCTCTAGCATTTCGATTCCATCAAAATGCGACCACCGCGGCCCAGATCAAACCTGCGTCTTTCGGGACAGGGGTCGAGCATCATAACCACTGAGCGCCCACGGCGGCTTATTGTGATTGTGAAATAGGAAACAATGTCCGTGTCTCCGTGGGCAAGAGGAACGATTCATCGGAACGCTGCGGCATCATTCTTTTAAAGACGGAGTTTAAGTGTCGCCCAAATTTGTTTTTTTTTTCTAACTGGTCTTTTTTTTTGTCAGCGAGAACAGCTGCCAATGACACTATCCACGGCGGCATAATTGACATCCTCATTCTTTAAGAATCCCGGAAATTTAAGAATCCCGTAAAGAGAACCTTTCAAGTTTCAACAAATGTATTCGAGGACAGAAGATGTTTAACTGAGGCACATTCCAAAGAATTCGGACTCATCTCTCAAGCATGAGGGCAATGCCTATTATTAATGAATCGACAAATCTTTCCACAAAGTAGAATAATCTAAATACCCATGTCGAAATAACAGATTTAACGTGCTGAAACGCAATACGGTGACCCTGCTCTACCTGCCAGCTCTGTCGAATGATCGTATCTTTTTTTCACCGACAGAGTGTTGCTTTTCGGTGACAAATATCTATGGTTGCGTCCAAAAATGTCTGCTTCACGTCGACACTATTTTCTCCTTTAGTTTTAACCCTAGAAGAAAACATCTTCAGCCCCAAGCCATCGCCAAACGTGCAGCCATCTAGAACCTTTATAGCTCGAAGCAGCTGTCGTGCGCGTTTGACACAGGGACAGCTACTTTCCCTACTCGCATAACTCGATTACCAGCAGGAAGCTGTCATCCTTCGGCCCCAAGCCAGTCGTGTGAGGGCAACTCCACTAGGCGCTGTGCGAAACGAAATAGCGCACAGCGCAGTTACTTCGTCGCGGCAGCGGCGGCGGTGGAAACAGATCCGGAGCCCTTCAACATGCGCTGACTGCAAAGCCCCTCTGTGACCGAGTGCAAATCTCTTCGCGCGCGGACTCAGCGTGCCCCGGCAGCGGCACACAGCGTCAACGGTGTAACGAGGGAAAGAGAAACGACTTTGAATCCGCCTGCTGACGCTCCGTCGACGCCGTCGTTGATCGAAATTAATTTCTCGCGCCCACGCCGAGACAGCGGCAGGACTTTGTCCGCCTCTCCTCTAGTGCTTCTCTCCCCCTCCTTTCATCCGTCCTCCTCCCTTCCACTGTCGCCGGGTGAGCGCAAAGCCGAGGCCCGCCCCGAGGCGAGTATTAATCAGTCCGCCCATAGAAGCCCCCTCTTCCTTCCTTTCACAACGAAAGCTGAACAAGCCTACAGAGAGGGGAAGTAGAGCATGCGCGCTAGCTTGTGAACAGAGAGAAACCCTCTGTGCTCCTTCCAGCGCAGATGTTGTTTATAAAATGCACAAACACAAGTAAGTAGACGGGAAGCATTGGTAGCCACCTCTCGGTCATCCCCTGTACCCTTCGCACAGCACCCGTTTATTCTGGCCTCCTCTACACTCCCCGGGACCTCTGCCGACGCTCCCGTCAAGTGCTTCTTCCTTCCCATTTTCCCGCACTCTCAGCCGCGAAAAATGACGCAGCAGTGCATAGGGAGACGAGTTAATTTCTCGTCTCTCAAGCTAAGTGGACCGTGGACTAGAGTTGATCCGAGCGCCGAATGACGACCGAGGGCAGCGGAAGCTCGGGGTGATATATCACGCTTTAACAAGAGTCCTCGATGCTTGACGGAGTGGGAAGCCGCATCGCCAATGATGATTTCGACGCAATATCGCAACTCACCCATTGTTTTCCAGCCTGCACATTAATTTGGCTTATATCGAGAGCTTCGATCGCGTAGGTTTGATGTCTGTCACTTGTGAATAAAGGACTTCTCATTATTGGCTACCGAAACGCTCAGTATCCTTCCCACATTTAGCATAGAACTGCTTGTTGGCGTTTGCAACACATTAGTGATTAATCGATATTTCGCTAGAAACGAATGATTATAAATTGAAGTTGCACTTAGGGTCCCGCGGCGTCTGCCACTTCTCCTTTGTTTAGCTGCTTAGGGTGACTACCTCCCTTCACAAACGTGGAAGCAACTAGCTTCGTAGGAGGAGCGCTGGCATCGCCAGCAGTCAATGCAAAGCCCGACCGGCAGCAACAGCTGCAGCCTAACTAATTGGTGTTTCCCCGAAAGGCGGTTGAGGCAATCATCGCCTACATAAGAATGCAACTTCTAATAACTTATGTGATTTTTGTGTGTACGTGTGTGTGTGTGTGTGGGGGGGGGGGGGGGGGGGGGGGCTCGGTGAAAAATTCTGGCTGTGAAATATGGGTTGCAAAATACTGCCAATCGAATCCAACGAAAGGTCGTCGATTCTCGTCTTTGTAGCTTTTTTGGTTGGCATCATATTTCTCTAAAAGTTGCGCGCTAAAACTATGCTTCGTGCAGAGCGCGCCAGAACTGTCAACGGCATGTGAAGCGCTTCTCTATGTACGAAAGAAAGAAACATTAGACAGCAGCTACCGGGTTAGAGGCATGGTCTTATTGTCTGCGATTCTTTAATGATCGTGTGTACAGATGTACGTTTAAGGAATAACTTTAAAAGGCGGCATCGATACCTACATGTATTTTTCTTATCTCTCAAGCGAACCACTCGTGAGCTTTAGACGAAAGCGAATGTCTATGTACAAAGTTACTGCCAAGCGCGCGCCCAGGGATTGCAACTAATAAGCATCTCCGCGCTTGCCTCGAACTAGTCGAAGCGTATGCCGATGCTAGTCCGCGGACATAGAACCAAATATTTCTCCTGAATTTTGAAATCCGCCTGCAACGCCATTTTTCCACCGAACTCCTTGTCAGGGTACGTGCTACCAGTCGCAGTTATGTAGCCCTTCTTGCTTAGGCCTGAAACGAAAAGTTTCTGAACGCCATAAAGTATATTTGCCATAAATTGCAGCTATGAATGTTTTGTCACGACACAGGTAGACAGAGACCTCTTCCCGACTAGTACTCTATTTGAGACTTTAAATTTAAAGAAATGTATGACGCCTTGCAAATTATGAAGAAGACAGCGGCAATAATACATGTAGAGTTGCACAAGAAGCAGAATAGTAGTCAACAATGAACGATTTCGGCACTTTTAAGCAATGGATAGAATAATGAGGTTTCCCGCTAAAGTTGTTCCTTTAGAAATTTCACTTCCTTTGAGTAAATGTTCTAATCTGCATGACATTCGGCACCTTCAAGGTGTGCATTCTTTCTTGGAAGTATATAATACACTACACTCGTGGTCAGACCTGAATTTGGCCTGCATTTTCAGCCCCCATGTAGTCCTACTGACGCCTCGCAGTAGTGAACGGGGACTGCGGAAGTTCTACACTACGCAGCTTTGGTACTTCGCTGGTGCTTTCAGCACTCTCGCTACTAGGCTCGCAGACAGCTTCTGTAACGAGTGATTGCTTGCGTGTTTTTTTACAAAATGCGTAATTACCGCTCATGCAAGGTGCGACCCTGCGCTGCAGCTGACCTGGCTGTGTGCCAATCCTCAACGTAGCTCGCGTGAGTGCCACATGCCGCCTCCGTCCAGGGCACGGGATTAGGAATGTGGAGCTGGAGAGCGAGCTACGGACGGGGGCAGGGAAGGGGGGGGGGGGGGGGGGCGTGGAGTGGAGTGGGAGCAAGTTGTTTACACGGCTGCAGAAATACAGAGAGCGGCGACCGTGAGGTCTCTAGTGCTCGGACACTCGGAAACGAGACACATCGGTTTGGCCTACAATATTTCGTGCAGTGCGGCATGGCGGTACTGAAACCTGTAAAGCGTGCTTTGTCTGCATGGCACAAAAGCGTAAGGTGAAGCAAGTTAATGACCCCGTTTTTTTACTACTCATTGCTACGCTGACGTGCAAGAGGCAATTTATTTTTCATTGGCGTTATATTTTCTACACTCGCCTCTGATGGGCTTTCATACATGCTGCCCCCAGTATTTTCAAGAGGAACTAAAAAATGCGACCCAATTTCGCGCCCCCGAGATTTCGTAAAACGAGTACATTGCTGATACTTGTGGCGGCATAGCGCCGTGGTTTTTCTGGGCCCAAAATAGTCTTGTTCACACAAATCACCTCTTTGCCGCTAAATACGGCTGGCCACTTGTGAAAACGGTAAAGCGAGGTACATAGAAGGTGACAAAGTGTAATGCAAAGATGGGAAGGGTGGTTTACCGGAGGAGGATCCAGTTGGTTACCCCGTATTGGGAAAAGGAAAAAGAGAATAAAAACGCAGACGCGTGCGGCAAGTTTACAACGTGTCCCGCAAGTACGGCTTCCTTAGGAAGCGTGGTCAGTGACTGGAAAGCCTTCAGGGCTGACCTCGATTGGCGCCACCATCCGAAAATTTTGTTTTTCCTCATTAAACGAGTATCCAAGATTAGAGATTAGAGCACAGCACAGCGCTAGTGTTTTTGTGTTGAATGAATGACGTGTACGAGACACATCCTTGACCGTACCGCTAAAGCACAAGGCATCACAGGCCATGCTCTCTGCCATAGCAGTAATGATTGAATTATAACGTGTAAACATGCAACTTTTAGTAAAGGATTTATAACTTTTAATAATGGCTGGCGATTGTGAGTTTTTTGTTTTAAGCAAGTCCTGAATAAAAAGCCTCACATCACTAAGAAATATTTCTTGCACATTAACTAATGCCTGAATAAAACAATTTCCAAGCGATGCCAAACTTAAGGCATAATCATCTTCAATTCACAATGCCTACTACTTCAGCCTCTCTGTGCATGCCTTTCATTGTGGATGCCTTTTTGCCGCTCGCTGGCATAAACAGCATTTATCTATTTCCGACGAATGCCAAGAACATACAAAAGTTCTTCCCTATTAGAGGAAGGCTAAGGGGTGGTTAATTTTTTCTTCTTTGTTATCTTTTCAGAACATAGTATCCCTTCTCACATTTTGTTCTCAGCTAACCGGGCTTAGAAGAAAACTCATTCAGTCAAACTTTCACGTTTATAACGCTTTCCACCGTTCCACTAATAAATAACGTTGTCAGAGATGTAACGCGACGATATTCTGTCAGGACGGAGCCACACATTTATATAGCGTCAAATTTTGCGAAGCATAATAATTCTATCCATCGCACTGACGGAATCGGAAGCATGAAAATATGAAACATGCTGTACAGTCTTACTTCACCGAAAACCACCGCTTTGCGCCGCGGTGGCTCAGTGGTTCAGGCGCTCGCCTACCGAGCCGGAGTATCCCAGGTACGAACCGGACCGCGGCGGCCGCGTTTCGATGGAGGCGAAAAGCAAAAGGCGTCCCTGTGCTGTGTAATGTCAGTGCACGTTAAAGATCCCCAGGTGGTCGAAATTATACCGGAGGCCTCCACTACGGCACCTCTTATTTGTTCTCTTCTTTCTCTCCCTCCTCTATCCTTTCCCTTACGACGCGGTTCGGGTGTCCACTGAGATATGTGATACAGATACTGCGCCATTTCCTTTCCGCAGAAAACCAATTTATCAATTTACAAATATTTTGTGCTATGGCATGTACTGTTTTATGCGTTTGAAATGAAAGATGATTCAGCACGATTGTGTTTTAGGCACGGTACACACAGCCAAGGCTCTCGATATCTGACGGGTGTTGTATTTATTTTATTTTTTTCGGTATGAATGTTCACTGTGCCTTGATTCTCTGTCATAGAAAGCATGAGAACTGAATCGTCATGACCACCACCACTCACTTCAAGTTGACGTTCCTTAATATGCGGAATTATTATAAAGAGGTTCCTCTATGTTGCACAAGAAACCCAGCTGTTTGTGCAGCTGCACTCCTTGCCTCCTTCTTCGATTTTTTAGTACACAGCAAAAAGCTTCTGCCGCTAATTAATATTTGAACATTTCTACCCGTCAGCGCAAAGAAAATGGTGGTCTTGATTCCGGCGTTGGTTTTCCGTGATATTTTTTTTTCCATTTGTGTAACACTGAGTTCTTTTTTATGATTGAAACTACCGAAGCGCTTCGAAATTAATTAACTCCGACATAGATGTCGCATAGAAATAAAGGCAAGACTTCGGAAACCGCAAATGCAAAAAGTGCTTACGAGCAAACTATATGCAAAAGTCGCCAGCACCAGAACTATCCAGAAAATACAGCCCTTCCTGCTGAGCATCGAACTTCGTGCGAAAGGCGTATTGCGTCGAAACTGTCGTTGCCGTTTCTTTCTCGACAAAAATGCCATTCTGCGCTGCACGGAGCAGCGAGGCGCAGACTCCAACCTTCGTTCCTCTGTAGCCGACCAATGCAGCAAGCAGTAGTCGCCTTTGTAGTCCCTGACTAGAGAACGTTGAGTCCCAGAGCGAATGCGATTGCACAATAGTATAAAAAGAGGCATCGTTCACGCTTTACGCGGCTGCAAAAAATTAATTATCTGAATGACGGCGAACGCTGTTGTTGGGCCGCTTAAATGCACGTCAAGTAGTTATTCATGTTTCGCATCTTGATCATGGGGGTTCAAAACTGCATGCTAGCAGTAATTCGTGATCACTCAAGCAAACATTGCTAACGAGATTCTCAAGTGCTCTCATTAAACCGCAGTACATGCAGAAAAATTTCCCGTAAACCTCAACCGGTGGCACTTGAGCAGAACAAATTATGAAGAAAAGTGAACATACAATACAAAGAAATTTAATATGGACAGATCAAAAGAAGCAGAAATCTAATGCAACGCCCAACACAAACCTTGAGCTTGGATTGTTAGCCGAGGGAAGGAGATATAGCGGTGCAGAACACGGCCGCCAACGATTTTGTTATTTTTATTACTGTTAGACTCGTAAAAACAAAACACACAATGGATACGGGGGTGAACAGACACTAATATTGTCTGCGCAAAAATAAATTAAAGTGCAAGGTGCCACTTGCCAAGTTTATGTGCTTAAAAATCTGATGCTTTTTTTTTTTTTTGGCCAGCGCAAAGGGCATTCCGAGCACGATAGGTGAGTGCTATTGACCCCAATGTCTCACGCTGCAGAGTACGTGCTGCACTACGGCGGTGAGGACGGTGACTGGAAGACGCACCAGCTGGCGACCAACGAGCGGCAGTTCGTTCTGCAGAACCTGCGCTGCGGGTCGCAGTACCGCCTCTACGTGACCGCCTCCAACAGCCTGGGCATGGGCGAGCCCGGGGAAGAGGCGCTGGTGCGCACCCGTGGATCCCGTGAGTACTTTCTTTTGCTGGCAACGGAAGGCAAATAAACCTTTCTATGTCAGCGTGTCCTATCTGGTCACTCAGCTCGAAGCGAAGATGAAAGTGCATGCGCAGGAAAACATTTAACTGAGAATGAAGTGGCCATATCCACTTTCACTGTAGCCTGTGCTTGCTTATCGTGGTTATCATGGTCTTCCTCACTCCGATATCCGAGCTTGCTTTCTTTTTTTACTGGTAACGTTCCCAGGCGTTCACTGTCAACAGTACAACTGAAGAGAGTATATAGTGTATAAGAGTGCCAACGCTGCTCATCACCCCCTCCTTTTTGAGCAACGAGGAGAAGAAAAAGTCGGCGGAGTGGGATTCGTCGATTAGATAAGACAAATGTATTCTTTCCGATCTGACACCCGATGCGTAACTTTTTTTATTCGAATGCGTAGACGCTTAGTTGGAAAAGGAAAAAACGGCGTCTGCCGTTGTCGTCGCCGTCACACGTTAGGGGATTATCTTTGCTCCATTTGTCATGGTGTGAAAAGGAATGAAATTGGAAAAGAACTAGAATTGGAATAGAATTACAATTAGTTGCAGTGGAGCTTTTTACCTGGTCTGACCGAGTGCTCGGGTTTCCATATACATACAGCGTGTTCAAAGTTAGGCTTTACGAAAATCTTCAAGTAGGTGCTCAGATGTACATGAAATCCACCTCTGTACATATGTTGTTCGTCCAGGCAAACACAAAGTTAGATAATAGTTATAATCGTCAATCTTCTAAGCATAATGAACTTTTCAGTGGCTACTGCAAGTGGGCATGTTTATATTTGAAACTAAGGGGCAGCCGTATTTCCACACGATTCCATTTGGCAGAAATCTTTCGGCTCGAAACGCACAATTGAAGGCGGTGACGACCAGCGCCAAACTCCTCCCGGCTAGACGCGGCGTTTCGTTCGCCAATGGCATAGAGCGACCTGTGAAGCTCAGAACTGTTTTCCTTTCACTTTCAACTATCGAAATGAAAGAAGCACCCGCAGCAACAGCTGCGTCACACCAGGGACGAGTTTAGCATCGAATAGCATCAATCCTTTAAGCAAAAGGAAGAAGAGTTACCATTCTGATCAGCATCAGAATATTGCTAGCGTTAGCGTAATAAAACATTATTTGCTTTGTACTGTTGTACGATACCTGCTCGCGAATAACTACAGCGTTCATATTTCGTACCTTGGAGTAAACTAAATCCCAGTTAAGCTCCGCGTGAACATACAGGTTCGGATCTCCGTGTCTTTTTTCTTTTTGGCTTAACAACCCTTTCGTGCGTAAGCTGAAACAGTCGTCCTCGAATGCCGCCGGCGTGCGCGCTCGGAGGCTGCGTCGATAGCGGCCTGCAGGCGCCCGCATCTGCGTCCCAAAAGGCTCCTCAATTGTCCCAAGAGCGCCGTCTTTTTTTTTTCGCTTCAATTACTCTTGGAAGACCCGCACAAGTGTGGCATAAACAAAGCTATCCCGTGTTTTAATGACGTTAATGCGGATAGTGTTTGCGCGCTTCGCCCAAGCGAAGCTACTTATTCAGAGGGAAGTTTACCTAGCAATCTTTTGCGCTCAGTACCCGTGAAGGGCTTTTCTGGTGCCTTTCATGAATCGTATTAGGATCCTTTTTGTGCGACAACGTCGATTACGAAACGGGTGCATTATTCTGGTTAAATATGATCGCCGTGAAGTTTGGGTAGTTGTCATCAACTGTTATGGAATATACATCTGTGTGCGCTTTGTGATGAAAAAATAATAAGAGAACGTGAGAACTTCAGTAAAGTATGGAGTTAGTTTTTCTTAACACAGCACATTTGTACAAAGAGGTTCATGCTAGCTTAATACTGGTAATAATAAAAATAACGTTTATTTCACCACCAAAATGTACATGGTGGCAGGATGCCCACAGTAAAGGCTGCCTCTTGGACAGCTTGACTCGGCCATGAGCACCCAGCCGCTAACTCTGGCAGCAAAACAGTGGGTCACACAACTTTCAATACATATGTATTAAACATATGTATTGTCGGTTCCGCATAAAATCATTTTTTTTCTTTGCTGTGATGTTCTTACCACCCAGCTAGCAGGAAACGAATGAACCAGAACTATATCGAAAATTGTTTATTATGCTGTCTCCGCAGTCACTTCCTTCGGCTTGAAACGGCTTAATGATTGCTTAATACACTATAAAAATAGCAATTGTTAAACTCGTTCCTTTATTTAAGTTCACTGTTAATCGCATCCTTCCGCGTGCCCGAAGTAATAAAACGAATCACTTTAACACACCCGCCCGCCGCGGTGGCGCAGTGGTAAGGCGCTCGTCTACCGAGCCGGAGTACCCGGGTTTGAACCCGACCGCGGCGGCCGCGTTTCGATGGAGGCGAAACGCAAGAGGCGCCCGTGTGCTGTGCGATGTCAGTGCACTTTAAAGATCGCCAGGTGGTCGAAATTATTCCGGAGACCTCCACTACGGCACCTCTTTCTCTCTTTCTTCTTTCACTAACTCGTTCCTCCCTTCCCTTACGGCGCGGTTCAGGTGTCCGCCGATATAAGTGTGACAGATACTGCACCATTTCCTTTCCTCAAAAACCAATTTACGAAACCAATTTACCGAATTTAACACACGCCAGTTGTAGTTTTCGCAATGTTGTTTAGTTGTAGCCACGCAAAGAAAGAGTTTATTTTAGAAATCATACAGTGGTCTTGAGTGCCCTCGGCTTGCTTCGCTTGCTTGTCTCCTCTTCTCTTCCCGGTTATTCCGTGCCTGCACCCGAACAGCGCCCGTGGCGCCAAGCAAGGAGGGCTTCGTGGTGGCCAACAAGACGAGCGCCCTGCTTCGGCTGGGCCGCTGGGGCGACGGCGGCTGCCCCATCAGCCGCTTCGTGCTCCAGTACCGGCAGAAGAGCGAGCCCTCCTGGGCCGCCGTAGCGCTCACCGTGGCGCCACCCGCGTCGGGGGAGCACACCCTCGCCCCGCTCGCTCCCGGCAAGGTGAGCAAGGGCAGCATCTCTCCTCTCTTCAAACCTCTTATTAAGGCGAAAGCCTCTAATGGATCATACCCTCCTCCGTCCGTTAACAAAGCGTGTCACACGCGTTTAACTCGGAAATTAAAAAAGATAAAAGAAAACGAATGGATGTTTCAGATGGAGGAGGAAAAAATGAACCTAGAAGCAAAGTTTGATGACTGTAGAGTAATTAATTAATTAATTATATGCAAAAATGTCGAAATTGCGTCGAAATAGCGCGGATGTCGATATAGCCACGGGAACGACGTGACGTCACATCCACCGGAAGTCGTCACGGCATAGTGAAAATTGTCACAGAACGGTCGGGAAAACGTCCTATTTGTGTCTAAATAGATGTAAAAATGTGTAATTAAGCGTAATTAACACTTGAGATCCCCTAAAGATGTATAATTTGGGTATCGATATAGCCACGGGAACGGTGTGGCGTCCCATCCACCGGAAGTCGTCACGGCATAGTGTCCTCGGCTTTCGCCTCTCAACACTTTAGTTGCCAAAGTGTCCTCGCAATTTTTTCACTACACGCCGCCTTGAGCCCTGCATTCGTTCGTGGAAAGCTGATCTTCCGCTTAATGGCTGTTAATCAAAGTACACGTATCTGATTGCTCAGTGAGGATACTGGGCCAGACGCTGCCTTCCATATATGCCGTGCATGTGAGTCCTTCTTCGACGGCTTACAAATTGTAAACGTTCCTGTACCTTAATTGTGAGGATGGTCCAACCTCACCCTGCTTCAGCTATTTCTCTGTCCTGATTACTTGGGTGTGTAGCATACTTATGGCATGTACAGTAAGTAGGCTTGGGGGGCTGAACCACGGTTTCGTGCAGCAGTTATCTTAATACCTGCCGCTGTTGCGATCCAACTATGACATTCTCCGGCTGAGCACGAATTTGCAGTTCTAATCTCGACTGCTGCGGTCGCATTTCGATGGAGACGCAATTGAGCATTCCCAAGTAGAGAGATTTCGCAGCAAGGTGAGGAACCCCAGGTGTTCTAAATCAATCCAGAGCCCTCCACTACGCCATGCCACTTTGGAGCAGAAGTTTTAGTCATTGAATGAACCAAACAATCAAATAATCAATCAAAGATTCCATCAATCAATAAATGAATCAATCAATCAATTAGTTGTTAAGAGACTTCGCTGTTTACCCGTGGCTCTTATATTTACCTACCAAGGAACCAAATCAAGTGACTGAATAAAAAAAAATACCATTTCACAGAATTTTTGCTGTTGTTTATGCTGTTTACACATCACCAGTTTTCTAATGTTTCAAATTTGATACTCCATCTGTTATTTTTTTCTGCTGCAGTTATGATTTCTAAGCTTTCGAGTCATTAACCAGATACCAAAAGGGAGGCGTATGATATCTAAGGCCTTTCACTGCATAATAGGTGTTACTAATTGCCGCTACCAAGCTATGAAACATAGGTACGACAACAAGATGTGATTGATGCAACGAGCAGGAAGCCAAGGCAGGTCTTGGTATGGTTCACACATAAAATTGCAACTTAATGTCCTTTCAAAACACTGAAGGTAGGTTCTCCGAGGTACAACCTCGTATGCACTGAAAACTTTCATTTTTGTTTTCTTACTCAAAAAGAAATGGTAGATCTAGTAAAGCTTCATTTTGACGCAAAAACAAAACGTAAGGTAAGGACATTTAAGTCACTCAGAGTGGAATCGCTGATCTCATTCCCATTTTGTGCGTGCGCGGCTAAGCTCACCAGAGGGGATTAAAAACATTCGGCAGCAAGCTTTCTGTTAAAAGAGTCCTTGATGAAAGCATTTTTTTTCTGCTAGCTCTCTTCAATTTTGTGTGTGCGCGCGATGCTTTGTAGAAGACGAGTGCGCACGGGCCGACAGTAAAGGTGCAAAAAATTAGAGAAAAAAATTCGATTATGCGGGCTTCAAACAGTCTTGCTCTCCTATTAAACAGCCGCGCAGAGGTTCCCGCGTTTTCCATTGACCAGGAACACTTCACGAACAAAGGGAGAACGCCGAGACCTCATGCTCGGCGCAGAACGAGACTGCTTTTGCTTGCAGCAAAGGGCAGACTGCTAATTGCTGCGCGAGAGTTCTCCACCGCTCTTTCACGCATGATGTATGGAAGAACGTTAAATCCGTTTAACTAAGGCGAGGTTATATTTAGTTACGAGTGAAAAAACGTGTAAATTCGTGCACTTCTCCGTCCTGCAGGAGCATTACCTCCGTCCTTCTCTTCTTAATGCCTGAATGACAAAGCATTTAAATAAGCTCCAAATGATCAAACCTCCAGTTCTAGAAATGAGTTGTAATTTGTGGATCTTGTTTTGTTGGACCGACAAACTTCCCAAAAAAGAATCTTATGCTTTCCAGCCTTTTGCCGAATGACTCGGCTGAAAATAATATAAGAAACATA
Source organism: Amblyomma mixtum (assembly GCF_055824585.1). NCBI lineage: Eukaryota > Metazoa > Arthropoda > Arachnida > Ixodida > Ixodidae > Amblyomma > Amblyomma mixtum. The sequence goes on from NC_143012.1 coordinate 321,272,236, forward strand.
TCCTTGCAACAAATGTTTGCGATATCGAGCGCACCTTGAATCCTTACATCCGCCTAGGCACAAAACTGATTTTTTTTTCCTTCTTTGCTGTTCCTTTCTGCTATGTTCGCCTTCATAAATATGCATTGCCTCGCATGACAGCAACGTTTTGTCATGTCATGCCGTATTGTATCATTCCATGCCTTGTGCTTTCGTGTACGTGAATCCGCTTATTCACCCATTGTAAGCTGACTAAAGATTCTAAGTGTAAACATCATTAATGAACCTATTGCAAGAAACATGAGGTTTTAGCTCATGTGCGCACGAGACCAGGCCCTCATCCGCCACCCCCCACCTCACCCATTTTTCTATGTTCAGCAGCAACATCCTTTGTGTTCCAAGTCAAGTGGTATCTAAAAAAGTCACAATGGGTATACTATAACGCTCAAGTGATCTTCTATTCTAAGTGCCAAACAGTTCCTCATCGCTCCAAGCATACCTTGTTGTGCTAAGTGTGCCGTTGTTTCTTTTTGTACCCACCTAAAGGAAGGCGTGCGCAGATACGTCACTCATGAGGCTTACTACTTCGTCTCCTCTCGTTACTCTTTCTCTGCATCGAAGGTGTACGAGCTCAGCGTGGTGGCCCACAACGACGCAGGTGCGACGAGGGCGGAGTACGACTTCGTCACACTCTCCCAGCGAGCCACAAGTGAGTCCACTCTGCTGCCACCCCACAAATCCGAAGAGACAAAGATTGAAACGGTTTAGTTAAGTTAGCTAGGGCTTGGTTATAGCGCCAAAGTAAAACAGTCCTCACTCTCTTGCAGAGGGTGCTTCAGTAAAGCAGAGAGAGTCGACGTGTTAAGCGCTCTGGGCCTAGCTGGGGATCCACCATTTTAAATCTATTGATAAATTATTAGTGCGTTGTCAGTTCTCCAATAACGTCTTCAGGATCGACCAGAAAGCATAACATACGCAGAGCCACCTATTAATGGGAGTTTTAGACTAGCGGAGAACACGTTCATTAAACTTTGCTCTTTTGCAACCTGAAGGCAAACTGAGCGAAAATCAATTTTGGTTATTCATTTGTTATTTTCTATGCAACAGCGATTCTCTGACCCCATGCTATTTATCGTTTTATTTTTTTTTATGCACATTGGAAGATTTTTGTGTTCGGTTCGGCCCTAACGCTATCATTTGTTTTAACTATTTAAGCACAGTTTTTTAGCAACAGATAAGAATTACAGAAACAGCTAGCCTACTTCAGAGTACGGCGCTAACGAGGAGCTTGGAGTTCTCAAACATTTTAAAGCGGATTGCTGAAGCCGACTAGCTTACGCCGGAACTTTCACTACGGCTGGTAATACGACAAAACGGCCATAACCTGCTTTAAATGGTTAATGCTGCACAAACATAAGAAACTTATCTACAACCATAATCCGCATACGCCGTGATCAACAAAAGAAGTTAGTGTAGCTGCGCTTACTGTAGTAAATCTCCTCAACTAGGCTGCCTGGTCTGTTTAGGACAACCAGCTTCGTTTAATTTTTCTCTATTTAAGCAAGGTTCATCACTAAGCTTTTAGCCTCTTTGTTTAACCGCCAATTTTCTGGTACACACACTGGATACATAGTTTCTTCTGCAGTGCTACCGGGGAAGAAAGCTAAAAATGCCTGTGCTGCTTCGCACTGAGAACCTGAATGACAGCAAAATAAAGGGAACAAAAACAAAAACCCGGATGTCCGGGTGTTCCAGTTTTTCACTTGTTTATGCCTCCTATTCTGTCAGCGAGAGGAAATATTAACCCCAGGGCACCCATCGACATTGTCACCATATATCTACGCAAAAGGGAGTGTTGGCAGAGGCCTGACCACGACATCGCCCCTGAGACAAGTGGGCCCAGAGCGAACTGCTGCCGCCGTTATCGCTCATGTCGCACGGCGTCCCGAGTTTACTGGGGCATTTCCATAACACGACAGCGTTTAACAGCCTTGGTAGCCCCGAGTCAGCAAAACAGAAGAAGCTGCAGGCGTGGGTTGGCGGACACGCGGTATAGTACCCTGCATGCGAAGTAACCGACTCTCATCGCCTGATATGGGACTTTCACAGTGTGGAATTGCGAAGTGCAATGAAATTCATCGCAATTTGTTTTTGTTGTTTTCATATGCGTGGTCACTTTTTTTTTTTTTTTTCAATGTAAACTGTTTGTCTAGCATCGTGATTATTACCTCAGTTCTGTGGAAAAAAAAGTTGTCGAATCATTATGCACGAAGCTCTTGTCCTTCCAACCCAATTAATACAGAACTCATGAGCATGAATAGCGTATATATATATATATATATATATCGACTAGCAATAAATGTTTACCTAAATGAAGCGTTTCTCACTTTCGCATTTCACCTCTGGCAATCAAGTACGTTTATCTTTTTGTGCTATATATGTATATGTGCACACGTCCCAGAAGGATAATGTGTTGAAATGACTATTACGCACCTAAACTGTCGTCACATTTTACTAGTGGGATTAGGCTTGCATATACAAGAGCCGAATGATTTCGCAAAGCGAGAAGTAGACGTCGTAAACTAAAATTACATTTTTCATTTTAAATGCTTCACCCCTTGCTAAACGCTCCCCCTGGTGTATGTGAGTACACTCAAGTTTCCATGCAAGAACTTTTCTCGCCCAGATGTAAAGATATTTGCAGCTGACCTCACAGCATAAAAATTTACTCGAGATAAAATATGTTTATTTATAACACTTTAGCTCACTCTCCAATGCCAATAACAGCCTAAGAAACTGTAGTTAAGTCGTCACAGGGCTTAACTAACAACAACTGCTTGCAGCCGAGGAAAAGCACAGCGTACGTGCAGGCGGAGAGTCTGATAACAGTGTGACCAAACGTGAAAATCTGTGACCTGATTAACCATTTGTTATGAGCGATTTAATATTTGGCGCATTACCGCTAGGTTCAAGGAAATCGTCTTTCTATGTACGTGTCAGCAAAGGTAGCGCTGCATGCGGCACAATTTGCAGCAGCGCTGACATCAAGAAAAGGAAAATGAAATCAGCGAATTTCTTCTATGTATGCCCCAGGCTCTTTCATCTTCTTCAGTATCTATCCCCAATAAAAACTACGCTGCATCCTTTTCGATGCTTGGCAGCGGCTATTCATGGCCTGAAAGCTCGCCTCCCGCTCTAGACGACATGCTGTGGGCACCGATTAATTTCCAGTGGAGCGTGTAGTACACCAGTGAATTTAAGCCTGTAAGCCGGAATTATGTGTTTTGTGTAAAAAAGCTTAAATCGCAGCAAAGAAAACCCATAATGCATGGTAAAATGCACCAGCAAAATTAAGAGGAATCACGACGTCGATGTGGTAAGTGGAAAGTCCAATGTACTATAGGGTTCCGCACCACCGACACTCCCTTTGGAACCGAGCATTTCAACACAGCTGCCGGCCGGCTTCTTCGGCTGTTGCGCAGAACACCAGCAGTCATCGTGGTTCAAAAGCACGTCGAGAAGACAGGCAGTAATTTTGTGCAAGAATAAAAAGCGAAAATGAATGAAAAGCGAAAAAGAAACGCCGTTCCACATCATTTTACGTCTCATCTTCTTTCTCGCAGCTGCTAAGGCCATATATACGTCGTCGCATTCTGAAGCAGACTCAGCTCACGCTCTTTCGCAACACGGGCTACTACACTCGGCGTCTCTCATAAGGTCGCCGCACCCACTGACGCGTCCAACTCGTTGGACATACGCGTGCACACTCCCATCAACTTTCATCGCCATCGCTGCCGGCGCAGTGCAAAGGACCTAAGCGCCGCCGAAGTGCCTTTAGAAGTGCCCACCGACTCGCTGCCACAGCCGCACACGAGTCCCTCGCTCCGAGTCTTGGCTTTCTCGCAACGAAGTCGGCGCGCGATCGATGCTGGATCCGCTGGCAACGTGACGCTTCTGGACACGCAATCCATCACACGGCACGCGACTGTCGTCGTCGAGAAAAAAGCGTCGGCGCGCGAACGAGCGACCGACCGACCTACGCTGCTCCCTCCATGCGTCTGTCCTTCCTTCGCCTTCGACGGCAAGAGCACAGCCTCTGGACAAGTCATCGCGTCAGCCGACGTCTTCTGACGCTTCATTCGTGAAGTGCGAAGGGACGGGGGGAGCGTCGTCTCCGTCGCCACGGCGCCGACGTCATCGGCTCCGGGCGTTAAGAGCTGCGCGTTCTCTCTAGGCCGATAAGTCCCAGACGTGCCAATCACGGCTGCGTTTCGCCGCTTAGCCCGCAGGCTTGCAGAGACCTCGCCCCAGCCGCGGCGTGTTCTCTGTTCCTGTAGCCCGGGCCGGGCGCTGACACCAGGTTATTAACCTATCCCTCAGATGAGACAACGCGAAAGAAATAGAAAAGTTTAAATTATGGTCACAAAAAGAGATGATATATGTGCCGTCCTCCTCGTACGTAAATAAGCTTGATTTTACGGGGACACAGACCTCAGTTTAGAAGCTTACGCAGCTCTAAATACTGCGTCTGCGTGAATCTTCTCTTGTTTGGTGTACTTTTTTGTCTGCTTTTTTCTGTAAAATTTACGAACATCCTACCAAGACGTCACAGAGAGGCTATTTTCGTTCGTTTATTGAACGCTGAATTCAGTAATTACTTTTATGTAGCGCCGCACAGAATGCCCCCCCACGTATGTCTGCATTCGAAGCCAATACACCTCCATCCCGTTGCCGTGCGTGCGCCAACGCAGAGACGACGACGGAGCCCATGTCCGGTTCCTCGGGCGGCGGTTTCCGGTTCCCGCTGCAGGAGAACCTGGTGTTCATCGTGCCCGCACTCCTCTCCGCCTTCATCGTGGTGCTCGTGGTGGCGCTGGTTTTCTTCTACTGGCGGAAGCAGCCACCGCTCACCGACGCAGGACCCGAGAAAGGTACTGCTCTTTCACTCATCTCGAGTCTTTCTTTCTTCCTTCTTGCTTTTCTCCTTTCTTTCTTTCTTTCTTTCTTTCCTTCTTCCTGTCTTCCTTCCTTTCTTTCTTCCTTTCTTTCTTTTTTTCTTTCTTCCTTTCTTTCTTTCTTTCTTTCTACCTTTCTTTCTTTCTTTCTTTCTTTCTTTCCTTCTTTCTCTCTTTCTTTCTTTCTTCCTTTCTTTCCTTCTTTCTTTCTTGCTTTCTTTCTTCCTTTCTTTCTTTCTTTCCTTCTTTTTCTTTCTTCTTTCCTTTCAATCTTTTTCTTTCTTTCTTTCTTTCTTTCTTTCTTTCTTTCCTTTCTTCTGTCATCCTTTCTTCCTTTCTTTCTTTCTTTCTTTCTACCTATCTTCATTTCTTCTTTTTTTCTTTCCTTTTTTTTTCATTTATCCGTTTCTTGCACTCCCTGTTTCCCTCCAGTTGGCTGCTCCTTTCCTGGCATTGTTGCAGCCTCGGTAAAAGATGCACGTAAATCAATGCTAGAAACGGCACGAATGTAAACATTGTAGCCGCACCGCGTGAAATTGGCCTGTATGAGTGTGCGCGTTATTATTATTATTTTTTTTTTGCTTAATTTTATGTGGTGCTTGGTCTGCACCACGGTTCTGGACAAAGTGCGGTCTAAACTCATGGTTTATGTGCGTTTTATCGGGAACTAGTGACTGACGACCTCAACTCTTCTGCGTGCCGCTGCTTCAAACGGAAACGCAAACACGTTTCACACGCTACAATTAGGCTTGTACAGCCTGGAGAAATATTCTCCCCTCCGCGAACGTCGCGAAAAATACTGCCTCTCCAGGCGGCCTTGGCAACCAACTTAGCGGAGAAAACCGCTCTATACACTTGTCCGCAAATGCGGAATTCACCTCTCAATTGCAGGCTGCTGAATGGGCGTTATCTCGAGACCGCTGCCACCGAGGCTTAGAATCGCAACTATATCGTTTCCAGCAATGAAGGAGTAGTGTGGCCTGAGGTTTGTGACACGGGCCGACTGTGCCTCCAAAAATGGTGACCAGATCGCGACATTAAAAACGAGAAACCTGCTGTCCTTGCAAAATGTATGCTTGCAAAATGTCATTGCAGCGTATAGGTTTTTTCGTGTCACGGTTAATCGCCCTCACTTTATGCCAACTAGTCACTACATTATTTGCTAGAGTGGTAGATGGCAAGACTCATACCCTTGCTGGTATGGGCAGTAGCAAAAGATGTTACATGGTCGAAATTGAATTTGTTGTACTCGTTTTTGCATACGTGTTCCTTCCTTTTGACGTGTTTGTGAAAGCCTGGTTTAGTAATGTCGATCAATGCGCAGAGAAGTAACGGGCTTCATAGACATGTAGTTGCCCTTGGTAGGTCAGCAGAAAGAGTTGAACTAAATATACCGTGCCTCTAATGCAGCGCCTACACCGTGTCTGACTGAGATTATTTTTTATCCCAGAGAAGAATCAACAGAATACGTCGCCCGCAAGCTAATTTTCGCGAAAAGCAAGAACGCACCGCTCACAACTTCAGATTTCGTTTCATTCTTTCATTACAAAAAATTGCGCACTATTTCAAATCAGAATCCGTTATAAAATCCCCAAAGCATTGCCATTTTTCAGAATTCTCTCCCTAACTGAAATCATCCTGGTGAACTACAATATAGCGAGAAAAAAAAATTCATTATTGTTTTTAAAACGGCGGCTCTTCCTGCACTGCTTTGAAAGAGTGTCTAATACCAGGGCTTCACTGCAGAAAATAGGGCAGCGGCTCAAACTTGGATTCAGACTTTCCTCCGCATGGCTCGCAACCGAAATTCTTGCAGGGAGCATTGAATGACCTCACCCTTGCGCAGCAAAGAGACCGAGAAAGGGGGCGAAATTGAATCGACACTTCTCCTATATCTTCATAACTGCCAACGCCAACTTTTTTTTTTTCATTTCATTAGCGTTGTATTCATCCTAGCTACCTCTTATGTCTTTTTATCTTTTATTTCACTCCCAGCCTTTGAACGCGTATAAAACGAAGCCGAGTCTTTGGAAAATGCGGCACCGAGGCGCGAAGTGGCCGGCCGAATCTCGTTCAATAATTAATACAATGATCAGAGAGCTTCTGCGCGCCCGGTTTTAAGTGAAACTCTTCGACCGCTCAGCCACGCAGATTTCACTCCTCCCGGGTAGCGGCGCTCGAGGCGCGAGGCTGAAACCATTGCCGGCTCCCGCCTACATTACGACCATCTCTCCCGCTACTTCCCACTGTCTCACTTTCTTTCGCCTTCCCTCTCGTCTTTCGGTTTGCGTTCGACCATCCCCCCCCCCCCCTTCCCTTTCTGGACAGGAGCAGAGCGCATGACCATTTCTTTATACGCTGCCACCATGGTGCAAAAAAAGAGCTCGCGAAGGGAGGCGGTGGGTTGATTAGCGTCTCCCGCATCGATCTGTCCTGCTCCACTGCTAAAGCAGAACAACGCGCCAGCGCTTGATGAAATGGTTATCGACGCTTTCGTATAGGGTTGGCTTATAAAGCTCTGCTGCATATTCCTTTTCACGATGTCTGTATAACGGCGCAGACGTCGTTTGGTCGCTTTGCTGTGAATGGGAAAGTAGGGTTTTCAACTAATCAAGTCGGTAAAATTGGTGACTGTTAATTGGTTGCAATGTCGTCGAACCGGCGAGAATTCGTACAAGGCGAAACATCGAGATGGCCTGTTTGCCAGATGTGTAGCGCAGCTATGCTGAGCTCTTTTCGGAAAGCGGCTATCAGAAGTTGCGCATTAAGTTGCTGTGTTCTGTGCCTGCCGTGACAATACGTTTTAACAACTGAGAGCGCCACGGCACAAAAAAACGCTTCTCCTCAGTCATAATTCCGTAACTTCAGGCTTTGGTTCCAAAAACCTACCTGGTTTACGGATTCCCTTCGCTATTTGAATGCACAGCGCAGTGCGGCTTCATGCAGCACAAAGCCTGTAAGCAGTGTGGTGTAATCGTAAGATAAACTTCAGATCAATTGAAGAGATTTAGAAATTCTTTATTTAGTCTAGTACTCGAAGAATGTAACAATGACTGCGCAATACAAGCGCCCGCTCTTTTATTTCTCGCTTAAAGTGCCTTCGATATCACTCTCTTGAAGATATCTCGATCATGCTGCCAGGATATTAATCGATAACCTACTTTGTCAAACAATGAAAGTCAAAAATATTATTTTCACCAAGATCATCAAAAAATCGGCTGAATTAACCTCACAACAGGCGTTCTTTAGTGCGATACCTCTAATTTCATCAAAACGGCCGTTTTACCTAAACGAGCGAAAACACATTCGTCAGGCTCAACCTGTACACAGCGTGGTTTCGAAGCCATAAAATTTACTTCCTCTTTTTTTGTTGTTGTTGCTCTGTAGCTGTGTGCCTGCTTTCTGCATCATCCCACCTTGGCGATTATGCTGTGACAATGCATTATTTGCTAATTCAATCCGACTTCACTAGTGCGGTTTTCTCGAAGGGGTGGCTTGAGCTAGATGGCTCTGCCAACTTCCTTCTTTTAGTTCTGGGTCCTATAATGTCGAGACTGTATTGTCACTACCCGCAAAAAGAAACAATAGCCGGAATACCCGGGTTCGAACCCGACCGCGGCGGCCGCGTTTCGATGGAGGCGAAACGCATGAGGCACCCGTGTGCTCTGCGATGTCAGTGCACGTTAAAGGCCCCAGGTGGTCGAAATTATTCCGGATAGACCTTCGGGCTCTCTGTGCCTAAGTGGGAGCTGCCCTCTACACCTGGCGCCTAGCCGAGTGTCCTTCAGGACCCCTACTGTAGGAAATAAAGTTTTACCACCACCACCACCTCCACTAGGGCACCTATTTCTCTCCTTTTTCTTTCACTTCTACCTTCCTCCCTTCCCTTACGGCGTGGTTCAGGTGTCAGCCGAGATATGCGAGACAGATACTGCGCCGTTTCCTTTCCTCAAAAACCAATTTATTAAGAAAAATATGCTGGTTGAGTCGGCTGCTTAGCAGAACTTCATGCAATCCTCCTGTAAGCCGACCCAATAACTAACTTGGCCACTTCCTTAATCTGCTCAGTGTTTTAAGGATCTCAGAAGTCCGTCTGATGCGATTACCAAGGATTAAATTAAGGCGCGAAGTTCACATTACTGACCTCCAAATTTTCACGAATACTGAGTGCGTAAATTGAGGCACTTCCTCGCCTCGTTGCAGCCTTCCTTACTATATCCATTTTTTCATGACTGATGATAGTAAGGGAAATTTCCTCGTCTGAATTTCCGGATAGCACACGCAGACAAATAACCAGCAAATAAAGGGGTAACAGAAAACGCACTGAAAAGTTCATTTTCATTTTTTCTTTTCAGAGCTGCCTGGAAGAAAAGTGTACGCCGAGGAGACGTTCATCATCTCGGAGCTCGCGCGGAAGGCGGACCGCGGCTCTCAGGACTCGCAGGCCGGAAGCATCTTTGACTCCCGCTCCAAGCGAAGCTACCACATCTATTCGACCAACCAAAGTAAGCCGCCGCCCGAGACGGGGGTCTTGTTTCTGGGAGAAGAAAGTGCTCCTGTTTAACCCGGAATTCCCCTCGCTGGCTGTCACGACCGCAGAAGGGAGCTTTGGAGAAAAACCTTCGCAAACGGGCTTTCTTTTTTTTTTTTTTTGGCGCCTGCGTTATGATGCCGCGGCTATGAATTGTTTCTCCTTTTTATCTTTAGCGCGGAAAATGAAATGTGGACTTCTCTGACAGAAGAAAGTATACGCGGTGGCGCTAATGCATTTAGAGTCAAATGAAAACAAAATAATATTTCACTACAAAGCGTAAAGTGTGAACGGCTACGCATAAAGTAAGTGCATGGAAATTATTTTTCTCGACAACGTAACTGCGGCGAACAAGTGCCAAACTTTCACGGAAATTACTATCGCTCTTACGTCCCCACTGTTATTTCTATACTACTGTTTTGTTACTTATTAATTCTTATTGTCATCATTGCATCATTGCTCTTTTTCATACCACCGAATATAAAAGATTTCGTCGCGCACAGAAGATTCAGCGTGTTACACCCAAGATAAGAAAGCAGAGCATTGCGAAATGTATCTTTTTCTTTATTTCATTCCCTTTTTCCACTCGAAAAAAAAGAGAAGCGGTAGACACACCATGAGTCTCAGTGCCTCCTCCAACGCTTGCTGAGCATAAGCGTTTGTTCGTTTCTTCATTCGTTCTCTTTCTCGGAAGCTGACGTCCCGGCTCTAGCCTGCTACATTGTCTCACCGAATGCTCTTCCGATGTAACTTCATCCCTCTTTGCTCTTTATGCTCAGAAATCTCTCTCTCTTTCTCTCTCCCATCTCGTTCCGCGCATCGATAGTCGTACTCTTAACAACGAAAGGCTTGCCCTGCTTCCGAGGAAGTGAATTATTTCACAGAGCAAAGCGAACCGGGTGACTTCAAAATGCAAATGCATTCACTCCACTCCCCTCGCATGGGCAATCGATATTTCCTTCTCTCATACATTTCTACTTCTTCGCCGAGATTTTCGAACAAAGGCAGGACAGCATCGAAAGTCGGGGAAGATACGGGAGCAGCAGTAGTCAGGAGCCAGTCGACATGCAAATCGCGCCGTCTTAAGCAATCCAGCAACAAGTTCTTCAGTTTCTCGGCAACGTCTTCGGATGTAAACTTCGTTAGGCGTCTTAGATGAGGGTTTGTTATAAAGTAGGGGGATGCAGCTGCGACTAGAACACAAGACCCTTTTAACAACGCATCCTGCAGCTCCGCCACTCCCTCGGCCGCCGCTCGAGTATGCGAGTTTCGTCTTCAAGGTTCGCCTAGCTCTCTTCGTCGTAGCGATTTGCAATTCAAATGACTGGCCAAAGAAGCGGCTTTCAAAACACACCAGAATAGGCTTATGGCTCTATTGCGGGTTACTGGGGCGAACTTAAACGCTTTTTCGGAGCTCTCGAAGGAAACAATAAAGAAGCTCTTTAAGGCTGAATGGTTCCGCCAAAAAGTCGCGACTACTTAAGGCTGGGTTCGAATCTGTTCCTGGCAAACAGCGCCAGTCTTTAGACGTTTGAGAAGAAGTTCAAAGTTACTCAAAGAAGTTGGCTAATTTAACGGCGTGATAGAAGCGCCTCTTTTTGTCTTTTTCTCACTTACGAAAGTGGAGGCGGCATAGGTATGCTCGCTGGTATGTCGCGTTAAAAGGCGAGCTACGCGGCAAGTTTCAGTATGCAAATCACAGTAATGCAAGTGCACTCATCTCTAAACCAGTGACTGTCAGTTCCGATCATAAATATGCTTATAAATAAATTTTCTGAAACTGCTCCTTGTCATGCATTTAGTTTGAGTCTGATGGTGATCTGGCGCATGATGGTAGTTAGAAAGCATGAATTCAAACTGGTGAAATACAGAAACGGCAGGAGCCCGTTGGCACTCCAAAATGTTAACATTACCTATACTGTTGTCGTGAGCTAAACGCGAAAAACACGAGAAACACTTGCACAGAAAAGAGCAGGTGGATGGCAACAACTCCACACCAGTTATAAATGGAACAACTGACGAATATGGCTGTACAACAATGAACACATGGCTGTGGTTTGTTTTACTAACTTGGACTGTGCGAGAAATTACTAGCGCGTGCGAGTGCCGGGGATGGTTAGAAGAACACACCGAGCTTGATGCATCTCATTAGTTGAAGTTTACGTTACAGGGTACAGGTACTTGTTCCCGGATTCTATTCATAGAGGGGAACCAAAAAAATTGAACGCATACGAACGATGCGAAGTCTTACCGCGCGATCTACGTGTTTTGCATTCTCTTACTTGTGATAATAATGGGCTGCAACAAAGAGGCCATTCATTCTTATTCTTTAACCTATTAGGTTTGGTCGGTAAGCTACTCAAAATATTCAGAATAATACATGTGTCAAGATTCTCTTGACTTAAACACTCGCAGCAAGCTAGCAAAATTTCGTTTCCTTCTTTCTGCTGTGTGGGCTGTTACGTAACACCGTATGTCTTGCAGGTGCCCTGTGAAGAGGAGACGGAGAGACGACGAAACCTACAGTACATAAGCTCGCAAGTACTGAAGCGACCGGCTACACTTTGCCCTCCAAAGGAGGCGCCGGTGTCGTCTACAGAGTGGAACAGTGATGTCATCTTCCAAACAACGGGCACCCAAGGTCGATGGATCGAAGCCTTTCAATCGTGCCAGTCGGCATCGCACCGACGTCTCAGCGTTGGGGAGAAGCGCGGCTATTGAAAGATGTGCACGAAGAGAACTGCTTTATTGTGGGTTTGCGTTTTTCTTTTTTTTTTTTTCTGGCATATGTATTCTCTCAAAAAGGACACAGGAAGAAAACAACAAGCAGCATCGGACATTTGCCAAGGTTTCGGGTTGCGAAACTCAGCGTCATTGGAATTGGAGGGAACTCTCTGTAAGGACGGTGCGGACGGCAACCCGACGTGCAAGGCAGTTGTGCGCGAGTTTGTGCGGGCTTCTGTGTGAGTGCGCGCCCTTCTTTGAGCTTCGTCATCTTGCTTCTTCGTGCTGTAGATTCTGCGTGACGCGTCGGAGCAACGGATCATTCACAAACACTCGTGCTCCTGTTCTGCCTGCTTTGCACAAGAACGGCGTTCCAGTCAAGCTCTGTAAGAACTGTGTCCAGGACTAGGACAGTTCGAACAATATGACCTTGTTTCAAGTCGTCGCGCGCATCGGACTTCTACAGCTGGTTTCATGCACCGTGTGGCGCTTGAAACGGTCTCTCCTTGCCTGCCTGGACTGCGTGAAAACTTGCGGGCGCTGATTTATGGAGGACCGACGCACCCGTGAACCTTTTACGTGAGTAGTGCTGCCGCTACCGAGTAAGCAGGGCCGAGGACCTGCCCCGCAGCGTCGTTTTACTGCGCATACGTGGTGTCGTAAACGGAAAAGCCCCGAGAAAAGCGGATTCAGTCTTTCGAGACGGTTCGCTCTTTATTTGCACAATAATAAAACGTCGACGACGAAGACTCTTCGGTTTTATTGACTTCGCTGTTTGTTTGTTTTTTTTTCATTTTTCTACCGGCCGTCCCGCAAGGCCTGGCCATGGTGCGTGAACCCTGGTTGTTGAGGCCAGTATGGTCTGAACTCCCGAGTTGCTCGCCATCGTGCTCATGAGTCTTAAAAGAGCACTCAGCATTAAGTTTTGCTGTACTTTTGCTTGTTTCCTAAATACAGCTATATATGGGAGGCTTTCTCCGCATTAATGGTCTCCACCATTGACGTCGACGGCGTGGTGTCATGACTGAAAACTCCTCATCTCCAGGGCCCAAACACAATGTAGTTCAGGTAGGCCTAAGCTACGAGGGACATGATACGATACGATAAGATACAAGGGATAAGGAATATTTATTTATTTATTTATTTATTTATTTATTTATTTATTTATTTATTTATTTATTTATTTATTTATTTATTTATTTATTTATTTAGTACATACTGCTAGCCTCATGCCGAGGCTGTAACAGGATTGGGGCATATTATACAAAGGGACAAAACGACAGTAAGAAAGGTACACTTAAATTATTGTTATACAGTTTTAGTTGGCACAGTGGAACAAAGGAAAAAAGAACTACAGAGGAAAAAAAACTGACACCTTTAGTCGCGTGTTCGTGGTCAGGCTATCAGCGGGTGTGCTCAGAGAGATGATGATCGAGGATAATTGGCGCAGCGCATTTATTAATGTCACTTTCAATTTGATGAATGGCTACAATAGAAGTTTCTTAACTTAAATACTACTTAACTATTACTGCGGTCACCAACAGTTCTTCAGAGGCACATCATCAGCCTCGACGCATGGTAAAGGAATTGAGTTCATTTTCTATGCCCAGCATGGAACCTAACGATTTTCTGAAAAATTCTAGCAACCTTCTGATTGGTGCTAAGCTATCATCCAGGGCAAAACGTTGAGAAGAGCCGTCCGGTCTGCATCCAAACCATAGAGGAGATTGCTACAGTAACAAGAAATCAAAGAGGAAATAAACAGGCATGTTGTATTTAATTAAGCAATCGCCGCTAATGCGGTAGGTGCTGTGTTTGAATCACAGCTCCTCTCGTGGAACCTATTCGTTTCTCAGTCGACTGCACTCGTCCAAGAACCTGATGTCCAGCTCTGTCTGGAAAGCAACGCCTATTACAAGGGTCGCCCTGTCTTTTCGCGGCCGGTTAGTTTTTATGTTTGTGCCTGGACTGTCTGTCTCTACTCACAAACCTTGTCTGTTTGCTTGGATGAAAAACGAAGTGATATTTCGAGGTTAATGTTATCTCAGTGTTTCATCAATACGGGCTGATAACAATATCTCTACCCGCAGTAGTTTGGAATGGTTGCCGAAGGTTTAGTCGTCATTCCTTGCAACTTCTCGCTGACAACTAAATACATTTTGTCTTGACACTGTGTTGAAATACCGATATAATAGTGCAGTTGTTAACAAGTCTGCAATAGAAGCAAACTCCGTGCTTTAAGTTACAATTCACGCGATCACATTCTAATTGCATGTCTTCTATCTTGAGGTATCCCTCCATGTGAACAACGGCCTGCCTTAACTTAGCTTGTTTTCGCGCAGACGCTGGCTCATTAGCAATATTTCTTATGAACGTTCGTGAGGACACCACAAATAACTCTCGTTATGCTGTCTCACCATCTGTTCAACTAACTCTTAAAGACGTCTACCCATGCGCAGTCAATTTGACAAACGCGACTGGTTCTCCGGGCAAACGCCGTTATTTCACTCAAGGTAATGCAGAATCTATTCCTCCACAAGCCTTCCGTGGCGAATTCTCCTAACTGCTTCCACATGCGCGCATTTAGTAAACTCGTCACCGCGATCGAGCTCCGCAGACCTGAGAGCTACACTTCCCTTAAAAACGATACCAGCTCAACACACCGCGCCTACTTTAGTATCGCGATAAAACGCCTCCAGACGACCACTATTTACCACCGCCGGGCGTGTCCGAAGCGCAGTTCCGGTCTGCCGAGTGCGGTCGTCGGCCGCGCGGCGCCCCCGTCCACTCGTTCGTCGAAGCCACAGTATTCGATTGGGTGCGCGTTTCAGTGCGCTCATTGTCGCTGGCTCCGCACAAAGCGCGACCCAGGCGAACAATGCGACGAGCGAGCGGCTAGCTCGCAGCCTGCCTAACCTCATTCGGTCGCCTTCATTATTCGCGAAAACAATGGCCCCGTTCGTCCCCAGGGCCCCAGCTGCAATGGCGCGCTCAGTCGTGATTTCTCAATAGGATTTATTGCCAGGAGGTTGTCTGGGCCAGCGGTCAATATAAACCGAGCAAGCGCAGTCAGAAGAAGAACAAGATGGGAACGGAGTCTGTATAGATAGGCTTATATATTGCACAAGTGCCCGAAGGATTATGTGCGCGTAATGAAAGAAACAGATTTAAGCTCTCGGTTATAATATATCCATGGAGATAGAGACGATCATGGTTTGTTCAGTGAGGTTATAGATAAGTAGAGCTTTTTTACTGTTATTTCTGGGTTTTAAAAAAATCACCGTGTCTAACGTTCAATTTTCTTCACTGCCTTCAGCTATTGCCGCAACACTTGAAGCACTGTGAATTCAGTGTCGCAAGAGATAACAAGCAACTGCCTGGTTCCTAAATATCTTGATTTAGTTTCCGTTTTACTCAACACACCATATGATATCGCTTTTTTAAAAATGTGACAAAAGACACCGGTCCTTGCGTCTTTTTCTGCGATCAGGTCCAAAGGAATAAAAAATGCGCAAAATGCCGCTCTTCTTCCTTATTTTATATTTAAGTTCGAACCTCTTGAGAACCGTATAATCTCATTGTAGCGTTTGTTCTATAGTTTGCTAGCACTACTGCCTGCAAACATGGATTTCGCCGGAGTCTATACGAAACCTCCGCGTGACCTTGAAGCACGAGAGATAAGCAGGTGGCGGCGCACACGTGACGCGGCTTAGCCAATGAGGAGGCGGAGCGGTCGCAGAGCTGCAGCCAATGAGAGAGCAGCTGTATCACAGATGCGGACATGTAGCGCGCGTCAGCGCGCGTACCGCAGATGGTGTAGGATTCTTGCTGGGGACTCCGGTCGAAGCGTACACATGTCGCTCGAGCTCCCTCAAGCAGTGCTCGCGCACTTACTTCGCATTTGATTAAATATGCAAATAGGATGTCGTTTTTTTCTTCTTCCAATCCTAAACGGGTGGGTTTAAACGCGATCATCGATTTCTATAGCTAAGATTCCCAGAAGAAAGACGATGAAGATGCTGAACGGTTGTGTTTGTTACTTCAATACATATACAGAGGAAGCATTGAAAGAGTTTTTACGGAGCACGAATGGGGTCAGAAAATGCTTTCTTTCTAAGGAAGAACACAGCGCTGAGCAATTACCTGGTAAGAAAAATAGATGCTTTTTCACAGTCCTTGTCGCCTAAAACCATGCTAAAAGACAGTGAATGCAAGCTATGGTTTCGAGAAAGGAAATATTGCTCCAGCACGCAAAACGAGCCCGCTGAACAAGTGACGGCTGGCTGCTCGCTTCACATTTTCCCATCAATATCCGTCTTCCCACCGACATAACGCAAAACAGGGGAGCTCTGAAAGTTCGGGCTTGTTTCTGGCTCTCAGGGCCCTAAACTTCGGGCACTTTTACAAACAAGCTCTCCGCGGTTTCCATCGCGATATTGCCGCATTTTTGATGGCTCGAAGCAAAAGTCGGCGACAGTGAAAACAAAAACTTCCGGAGGCTGCGGAAAGTCTGGCGCGAACAAAACAAATAAAAAAGCGCGAAGACAGAATAGGGAAGCGAGGAGGAGCCAGCAACAACAAAGCATTTTTGGTGTCCATCATTCGTCCCGCGGCGTGTCCTGACAGGGCGAATCCCTCAGCGCGCCAACGCAGCCGCGATGCTCGAGAAGGCCGCAGCGTTGAGATTCCTCTAGCGACGTAGCGAGCGCGCCAGCACGCGCGTCAAGATGCAGCGGGCACGATGCCAGCCAGCAAGCGTACAGCATCGCTCCGTCCTACTGCGACGTATCCGCGACCAAAGCCGTTAATCTCGGGAGATGACTGCGTTTTGCATTTCAAGTAGGCCAGAGAACCCCTGGTATACATACCGCCCTCGGCTAGCGGTCGCTGCTGTTGTTCGTACGCTGCCTCGAGATGGGGCCTCTCGCGTCACCAAGAAGGCGTTCTCGTCAGCTTCGTTTCGCTCAACGCAGAGACCGCCGAATTCTAAAACTATGCCGGTTCCCTTTTCAAGCTGTCTACGCGGGTACCGTGAAAGCGCGCCATGCATTCGCGTTAAGAATCGCGACAGAGAGAAATAATCTCTGACGGTCGCGTGCGCACGCTTTTCAGTGTTGGTTCGTAGCATAGCGTAGTTTAGTGTATAAGTGGACGCTTTATTTAACATTAAACTGTAGCGCTCAGTATGGAAGGTGATGCAAGGAGCCAATATCAGTTAAATTGGACATGGAAAAGTGTGCGCATCGGTAAGCTGGACAATGCATTCGATTTTAGCAATCAACAGAATAGGGCAAGTCAGTGGCGCTGTTATACTTAGGACTTTATAACTCATTTGTGAAATATGTACTTAACAACGTTTCCGGGCAAGGCATTTCACAAAGCTCCACGTTGTGACCAACTAGGAGAATTGTTATCACGAAACACCATTCAGTGTGAAAACTTAGAGCCAGGTTCTTTGATTGTGTTACCGTCACAGCATGCGAGGGGACTTTTAGAAGTTGTATGCTACCAGCCATAACTAGCGACTTCTTTTTTTTTTTTTTAAGGGAGAATGTCGCGTACGTCAGTGATCTCTAGTGAGCTGACTCTTTCTGTGTACTGCCAGAAGCATCGCTTTCCAACACGTTCTAGCTCCCCTACTTCCGGCCGTGGACTAAGATCACATATTATGTCTTGTGCAGCAGAACAATCGCACACCCTTTTTTTCCCATTCTTTTTTTTTTTCAACTCAATTTGCACATTATGCATATGCATCCACTCCTTTGATATTTTATGTATGCGGATATATACACCTGCATCGCACTGTCGTATAGTCCTTTGGGACACGAAGTGATTATAAATGCTCGTTTGAGAGGAGGTGCCCAATTTGTAATGCGGCTGCTGTCCTTAATTATGCGCTGAAAGAAACACTGCGTATGAGTCCACGCTTATTCGCCATCTTTTATCTGCTTTATTAACTTTAAGCAGAAAACCCGCTGCCAAAGTAATTATTGTAATTTCATACGAAAAGTAGCGATCCAGCTGTTAATGGCTCTTCACATTGATTCGTTGACAGAAAAACTGCCAGCAACAAAAGGCTATATGTTGCAGCAAAATCGATACACTTACAAACGCACGTCCGTAAATCAGACAAGCGGCAATGAAAATGTGAGAATTCACAGAAAAGTAGTGAAACAAACGCATTACTGCCTGACGCCCACTGCAACTCGATACTCTGTTTTTATTTCCGTCAGCTTACACGCACGGCCGTTCACTCAGCTGAGGCCGAGCATATCTTTATATATATACGCGCTCCCATATTTCACAATTAAGGAGCGAAGCTGTCTTTACTAGCCGTGCATCACTCTCGCGCCGCATCCAGGGCTGAAAAGCCCATTTAGGGAACTCTGCTTTTCCCCAAAACACACTCGCTCATCAGCGCAAATGGACGAGGAAGCGAACGAAGCGCCGCTTGTTTACCGCGAGTCGGAAACTAATTTTGCGAAATCGTCCTCCAAAAGACAGACGCGCATAACTATCGGATTGCCGATCGCTCTTCGTGGGGAGCCCCTATTCCCCTGCGGAGGGCGGAGCTAGAGCCGTTAAATATGACGGCAGCCAAGTTTCGGTTTATTTGTTTGTTATTTCATTTTTGTTCGCAGCTTTAGTAAACACGAAAACAACTACAAACGCGACACCTTAGAAAAAGAATACATGAGCAGGTCGTAATGCAGTCGTACGCACTTGCGCGAAGTTACCGCTCTCGTGGGAAAACTGCGAAGCTTTCCCTTCATCATACCTCCTTTCCTCTAACTCGCTTGATAATCTTCTTTTCTCTCTCCACGGTGAAATTTAGCGAAATGAGCTCGGGCTACAGTTTGCATTCACACACGTGTAGTTAGAACGCGTTTCCAACAATACCCACGCATGGAGTGTGCTGAGTGAATCAACGAAGAACGAAATGCTGTAAAAAAAAAAAAAAAAACATCATTTCTTTTTTTTTTATCTTCTGCGTTTTAGTGAGCGCACGAAACACGTGTCGAGTCGCTAAGCCCGACTTTGTTAGCAGTGGCACACCTCGGGCCTCGTAATGTATAATAAAGACCGACCAGCGACAGCGTCATGCAGCGTCGGTGTTCATAAAGCGAGAGCACCCACAGCCCCCCAGGGAGCCATCATCTACCGGGAAAGCAACTCTCATTTAAGCACCCCCATATGCCGTTGCGAGACAAGAAATAAGCAGATAATCACAACTCCGTGCTCGTATATAACCTCAGCACACGCGCCGAGAGACTCAAAACGACTCCCTCCCGTGCATGCTTATATTTCCTGGCCTCGCATTAAAACGCAACGACTCCACGCAGCGTTAGTGCGCGGTCGTCTCTAATGCGTTGATTTCCCGTTGTCTCGGCGCGTATGTGTTTGGTAGGTGTAAATATGCGCGCGGAGGGAACGTGCCTTTCGCAATGCAAATAAAATGGCGCATTGCTCTAAAGCCTCGCGCGAGGGCGTTATCGTCTTGGGGCACAGAACGCCGTGCAGCGCGCTCCCAAAAGAGATCGGAGAGAGAACAATAAAAAAAGAACAAAAGAGCAGCAGTAATGGCGCCAGTGAATACAAAATCATCTGAACTACGGCCGAAAAACAATCGCCAGGACTGCGGCATAAAGTTACAAAGTCACGCCAGTCGGCTGTTTGTGGCGGCTGCGTGGCAAAAGGGCCCTAGGGAATAGGCGAAGGGAGAGGGCGGCGGAGGCTGGGAGGAGGAGGGTGGCTGCGCGATGTTTCTAATTGGCCGAGACGCGCCACAGGCCCGCGGTCGCGTTCCCAGCAGAATCGCTGATAAAGATGAATTGCCCTTTTTTTTCATTCCCACGCCACCACTGCACTGGCGCTCCCTCCGCGGGGGTGCGCCACTGTCTTCACGCCGTTTGCTCTTTTTGCACGTTTATTTCTTCTTTCTCCTCTTTTATTTTTTTTTTTGCGCGCGCGCCTTCACCATACTATTTCTGTAGCGTGGTCGCATCTCTATGGTCTGGACGAATTAAACAAAGCCGCCTCCACCCCTATACCTCTCCTTTATGGAAAAGTCCACCGCGCCAACGACGGCTGCGATAGACACCGAATCCGACCAGCCAGTGAAAAGGCTGAGGAGAAAAGGGCGAGAAAGAAAGCAGAGATGGAGGGGATATGACGGTGGTGTAATAAAAGCAAAACACCCGAATTCGTTATCACTTCCTATCTTACTAGCACGCTCTATTCCTTTCTCTCTATTTTTATTTCTTGATTTCTACTCTCTACCTATTCCTTTCTTTCTTTCTTTCTTTCTTTCTTTCTTTCTTTCTTTCTTTCTTTCTTTCTTTCTTTCTCTCTTTCTTTCTTTCTTTCTTACGTAGTGGTAGCGCTGTGATGTCGAGAGCTTTCCTTTTCCCAAATACAACAGCCGACTCTCGAACGGGACTCCCTCTTTCCTCCCGGTCTCTGAAAATCGTGCGGGCGAGCCAGTCATGCTTCAGATATGTTTTGTCTTTGTGTTTGCCGTGCTATTTCGTGCACGAAGAAAAAAAAAATCGAGTGATTTCCACCATTGCGTCGGCTTTCCCTGGCGCACTACTATCTCGCGGAAAGACACGTGCTGCAGCTCTCTTCTCGAGAGAAAAAGAGATAAGAGTTAGGGAGGGAGCGCTACTTCCCTTTATCTCTCTCACTTCGATGTCATTGTATAATTCAAGACTCCGAGGCCTCCGTGGCAACGGCGGGTGAGCCCGAAACCGCGTCGCTGATTAATTCGAGCCAACTCGGCGGACCTGGGCAGCACTACTAGCCCTCTCAGTCTTGGGGGACTCCGGTCCCGTTTAGGGAGAGAGTCCTGCCTCGGTGGCGCGGCGGCTTGAAATCGGGCCTTGCCGGTCGGCCGGCAGGCATAAAGGAGGCTTGCGGGAAGTAGCGAGAGACGATGAGGGATAGATAAATGCCCACCAGTATAGCTGCTACAGGACGAATATACTTTTGCTGCTGTGGATACGGGATAGATCGGGAGAGGAGGAATCCGGTGCTCACTTCGCTCGGTAGGCAGAGGCAGCCGCAACGCTCACACCGCACCCCCTTTGCCGAAAATGGTACTTCGCTCCGCCGCTTCCTTTCTTTTTTTCGCCTAATTCTTATCTTCTTCTCTCCCAGCCTCTGCTCGCAGTTTTTTTTTTCTTTTTCCTTTTCAAGGTTTTCGTTTTCAATCGCTTTGCTCGCCGTTTGCTTTCCACTTTCACATTGCGCTGTAGATAGCGTAGCCCGCTTTCACCGAGTTTTATGTTTGTTGTCGCTTTTTACTTGCTTTCTTCTTTTCCCTACTCCCTGTTCTGGCTTCTCCTTTTTTTTATGAGGAGGGAAGTAGGCTGTGCGCAGGAAGTGGTGCGTGGTTGCCGGAAACCGCGAATGAGCGCCGTGGCGTCAATATTTTTCCTGGGGTCTCTTATTCTCTCGCCGGTTTCGCCACTTTGTCGTTATATTCTTTCCTTCTTTTTGTCCCCACTTCATTCGATTCTCTCCCCGGCTGCAATGCTTTCCTTTCGACCCCTTATCGTTTTGGCTCTCGCTTCGTTAAACCTTCAGTGAAGTCTGCCGAACCAAGCTCTCCCTACGTCTACCCAGAGGAACTCGGCCGCAAACGAATATACAGAAGAGGAAAAGAAAAAAAAAACGACTATTCTCGCATCCGCTACTGCTCTTTTGTTCGCGTTGACGGCGACCACAAGTTTTGTTTTTCGTTATTCTGTTTTATTTTTCATCTTATTTTTTCTGTCCTAAGCTTCCGAGTGTGACCGTGGGGTGCGTGTCTCTCTGCGGTATCGTAGCTGTTTGCTGGTACCAGTGGTAAGCGAACAAGACCAAATGACGGCCACAGCATCATGCACACAGCTTAGCTGCCCGACGTCCTGCACAGCTGAGCTCAGCATCGCCAAAGTGGTCAGAGCAAAAAGAAATATCCACCCAAAGCAACAGTAACGCAGTAGCGAAAAAAAAACGACATCAAATCGAGACAAGAAGATGAGAACCTTAGATCGAGTCTTCTCCACAGAAGGCAAGACTGACGGAGAGCAATCAAATACTTTGGCTTTTTTCTTCAGCCTTTCTTACTCTTTATGTTTTGCCTCTTGGCTTGCGCGCTTAGAACAACATCAAGAAAGAAGAAAGCGCAGTAGATATTAAAAAAGTAGCTTCAAATCGGGAGGGTGGTAAGTGTCGTGTAATGCGAGAAGGCAAAAACGGGCTCCCCAGCGTTATCGATTGGAACAAGTTTTCACAGCGTTTTAGACGACAAGCGGGCGGCAAGCAGCACAAAATTCATCCTTCCTGACCCCCCTGCTTTCGCGTCGAAAGAAATGAATCGGAAAAGACATTTGCGACTTTGATGACTGTATTGCGGTCTTTTGTGTTGCTGGAACGGCGTGCGTGGGCGTCCCATTCCATTGCCTCCGTGCAGCTTTCTTGTTTCCTTTGCCTTTCTTTCTTATCCCCTACAGTTATTTACTTTTCCTCGAGCGCCAGTCGCGCCATTCGTTCTTTTCATGCTCTAATCGGAGCTTGATTTCTTTTTCTCTAAGTGCGATCGGAAACGGCTGGAGAAAGTGTCGCTCACTACGAGCTGTCCGCGTGTTCAGAAAAGACAGTCTTCGTATACAGGAAAAGAATGGAGGTTTTTAGGGCGTCACTTGAGAGGCGGTGATAGCGAGAAGAGAATTGCCCCACTTGTTGCTTCTCATCGCGACATCTTGAAACCACGAGCGAGCCAGTGAGCGAGCACCTGCCGCATCTTGGCTTTCTCTACGCGGTCACCTTAAACCGGGATGAAAAATGAGTCTGGATGCCAGGTCGTTTCTGAAACCAGGACACAAGCTGGCCGTTGAAAGTTTTCGATTATGAAAACTATATGCCTATCTAATGTTTTTGTCTTGCCTAGGCTTTAATATACTTTTCGCTAGACTCAAACAGACAAAGAGAGGCATATTTGGAGAAGCCGCGGTGGCTCAGTGGTTATGGTGCTCGGCTGCTGACCCGAAAGACGCGGGTTCGATCCCGGCAGCAGCGGCTAGAATTTCGATGGAGGCGAAATTCTAGAGGCCTGTGTACTGTGCAATGTCAGTGCATGTTAAAGAACCTCTGGTGGTCGAAATTTCCGGAGTCCTTCACTACGGCGCCCTTCAAACCTTGACTCGCTTTGGGTCGTTGAACCCTATAGAATTTCCGGAGCCCTTCACTACGGCGTCTCTCATAGCCTTAGTCGCTTTGGGGCGTTAACCAAACCAAACCGAACCCTATAGACCAAACCAAGCCAAACCAGAGGCACATTTTGCTTTTTCTTACTTTATTTTTCTTCTCTCTTCCTCTCTTGCACGGGATCAAGTTTCTGCGTCCAGTGAGAAAGGCACATATGTTTCTTCATAAATAACGGCAGCGACCGTGACGTCGTGTATTTGTAAATCGAAAATCCGTGTGTTTGAATTTTGTACAGAACTTCGAAGTTATGCATAGTGACAAGAACGGCTCTTCGCACCGTCAAAACGTCTCAGGAGTATTGAGGCGCATCGCCACGGTGGCTCAGTGGTTATGGCACTCGGCTGCTGACCCGAGAGATGCGGGTTCGATCCCGGCAACGGCGGTCCAGTTTCGATGGAGGCAAAATTCTGGAGGCCCGTGTACTGTGCGATGTCAGTGCACGTAAAAGGACCCCAGGTGGTCGAAATCTCCGGAGCCATTTACTACGGCGTCCCTAATAGCCTGAGTCGCTTTGGGACGTTAAACCCTCATATATTCATAAATCAAATCGCTATTCTATTTCCCTCCTCTAGCCGTAAGCGTTCCAGCATTTTTTTCCCTTTCTCAAGGATGAAAAAACAAACCCGGCCACAGCAACTAAAGAATCTGTGCCAACTCTGCTAGGCTTTCGTCGTCAAAAGCTTCCACTATCTGCGCTTATTAGCTCAACCGCCTCCGGACCAGCTGCCTCAAATAGTCGCCCACCGCGCAACGCGCTACCATCATCGTACGTTTCGGCATCGCCCTGTACGGCTTTATTATGCCGCCAGTGGCGGGCAGGGGACGGCGAACGTTCACGCAAATACGGACGATTCGGGGACGCGCACAAAGCCGCAGCAGCAGGCGAACACGCATTTAGCGGTCGCGCGTCATATATCCGCTCTTCCATTAATCAATGTTCACAGCCCCCGCCGCGCTGCCTCGCTGTGGGACGCCCATTCCGAAGAAATGACGCGGCGGCATCCAGAAGGTTTTGTGTCGCAACCTCCTCCTCCGCGATGCTGCGGCGCACACGTCACTGACTGCTCGCTGCAGCCATTCGGGCACGCCAGGCGACGGGGTCGGTCGGTCACTCCCTCCTGAGCCGCCTCCGTTCGTGACGGCTCGGGGCTGAGCGGCGGGCTTTTGTGACTCAGCCGCGACATGCATCATCCCTGTAACAACCGTGTCACGCCGCGCTCCCCTCTTCTCTGCCCTAACCCTAAGCTTCGGCGTGCAAACCTCCTTCCCACACTTAAGCTGCGGCGTGGGGTTCAGGTGGTCGAGAGAAGGGGGGCTTTAGAATTAGAGGAGGACGGAGTGGGAAACCGGAACGAAAAGGAAGGGGACCACTGTGCGCGAGCTGCATTTAAAAAGGGCGCCGCTGAGCAACGCGGTGTTGAAGAAAAGGCCACGCGACCGACGCGTGATTCAGTCGGCTCCGCGGGCAACGTGTACGTGCCTCCTCCGTCCTGTTCCTCCCATTCTCTGTCTGGGAGCGAATCCGTTTCGCTCCCACGACTAGTGAGACCCGGGCACGGCTTGAAACAAAGCTCCGAGGAGGAAGGGGGAGGACTCGGGAGCGTTTTTTTTTTCTTCTATGGGAGCCGCAGGCTCGGAGTGTGCGACTAGAGCTTTCTGCGAGGAAGGGGGGGGGGGGGGGGGGGGGGGCAAAGCCGCACCACGCCCACAACGGTAGCGCAACTCTCGCGAGGCTCGACGAATTCACCGACGAAGGGTAGGCGCGCAACCCCTGGATCGAAAAAGCGGAGGGCAAAGAAAATGTATGTATCGCGCACACTGCAAACTTCCCTCATCACAACTGCAGATGACAGCGATAAGCTTCTCTGGGGAGAAGAAAGCTGCTGCCAGCGCCGTCAAACGCACGCACACAGACGCGAGCACTCCTATACCGGTGCACTCCACCCTCGCTTTGCTCCCTCATACTTACCGCATTTTTGTTTTCCTCTTTTATCCACGCTTTTCTCCGGATCGCGCCGCGCGGTTACGCTTCGCAGCAGATGTCGCCACTGAATGCTCCCGGAATAATCAGCGCCTCCCCGCTAACTCCCTCCTCCCGTCGCCGCAAACTCCGGAAGCTCACGGCAGGGGCGCCCTCCGGAAAGCCCCGAACCGTACAGTGGAGCGGAGGCAAGTGTGTCCCAAGTAGTATACGGCCGGGTTTGGTTGGCACCGTGGCCCGGTGATGACGCGCCGAGCGCGCTCTTCCGCTCGGACCCCTTTTCCCTCGTTTCCTTTTCAGGGGGGAAGAAGTGCTTCCCCGTCTTTCTTTAGGGAACCTGTTTAGGGATGCAAAGCGCTGGCGACGCACTTCAAAGGCACTCCCTCGTCCCGCTCGTTCCGAGGGGCTCGCCTGCGTACGACGCGTAACTGCGGGCGGAGCCGTGGATTCAACGAAACGCGTCGACATAAAAGGCTACCCGGCGTGCGTTACGCTCAGCTCCGCATTTTTCGAGACGGCATGCAAGTGACACTTCGCGACATCGCGCTAGGAGCGAAAGAGGCCGGCACCGTACTTCGGCTGCTGTGAATTTACTTCCGCGGTACACTCACGCCTTCCTCTTTTGAAGTCGTGAGACAACGAACTTCCGACGCGAGCCTTTGTCTTCGGTCGTGTCGCCATGCCAAGAATGCGGCGCTCATTTTCATTCCAGCTAACGCAAGCCGGTTCGTAATGGCGTTACGGGTTCAGGCTATGTCTCGCAGAGAGATGAACGACGGCGCGCTCTGGACAAGCGAGCAATTTACATCAAAACGTCACGGCACACCTGACTGCGACCTCAGGAGAGGGAGGGGAACCTGCTCTGGGGAAAGGGAAGAGGGATGCAAAGGAAATTAAGGAGCAAGGACAACAGGTAAGGGCATGCGTTCTGCAAAGAGACAATCTCTCAAGCAAGAAAGACGCTCTCAGGAATTGAAACAGTGATTTGTACGCCTCGGGGAAATCCGATGGCTGTGGCCACAGTAAGATGATTTTTTTCCCCGTCAGTGGGCGGGGATCGAGGCGGTCTATAGGATGGCACATCATCAGTCATTCTACACACGCGGCATTCACAAAGATGTTCTGTTGTCTCACGAAACTTGGGTGAATGCATTATTGTTGTCAGCAGCTGGAGTGGGGAAATCAAAATACCTACGCTTTCAAGTGTCTTTTGTCAAGAAAATGGCAATTGCGGACATACTGATACAGGGCACACCGTGGCGTTAGTTTGCCAAACTGCTAAAAACGTAAAATACATTCGAGAATTTATGATATGAGTTGTAGCAAATGATGCGATAATGCTCCCTTTAATTGTTCACTGCGTACTACTCCCCTTTATGGTATATGAAAGCATTAAAATTTCTGCATGCGCTACTTAGGACTTGCACAACATATCATGCGTTGAACGTTTTCATGTATATATCTCATGGTGAAAGTAGTTATGTATACCGGTATAGCGCATTTTCAAATGTACAGAAGGAACAATAATCATCCGTCCTAAGTGAATTTGACGCCGATAGAGCTGATGACCTTTTGGTTTTCCGTTTGACAAAATATATTAAATTTGCCTCCACTTGCGCCTGAACGATAAAAACAAGAAAACCTGGCGCTGGCATTATTTATTTGCGTACTTTCATCTCAGAAAAGTTCTGTGACATACAACAAATTTCTGATCCCGTAACATAAAAGCTGTGTAGAACGTGGATCAAACATTTCTCCGCGCGCCAACAGCGTGCTCTGAAACTTTTTCGGCAGCAAATCTATTCGAGGAAGTCAAACAGAGAAATGTTCGAGCCCCACGGCTCCAAGCGAGGCAGGCTTCCTATTCCGTCCTCGTTTCACCCGAAAGAGGAATTTCGAGGACTCTCGTCATTTCGCCCCAGAGTCGGAAACACGCGCTGTTCAGCAAGAGCATTACATGCCGTTGGGGAGCGACGAATCAAACGCGAACAGAATAGAAAAAAAATGAAATAAAAGAAAAAAAACCCAACAGGCCGACGTCAAATGACTTCATACATTCGCCCCTGAATACGGGTAGGCGATACAACGGTCTTCGATATTTTATCGGGGCGAACTAGAGCCCGGTAAAAGAAAGCAAAGGAAAGGTTAGATTTTCGTGCCTTGTTTCTTTTCTTGCTCTTTATTTTTCATTAGACCGCCGCTAAATTCCATTCCCGATGCTCCTCACATCAATTCGCGTCCTGAGCATTAGTTGTTTATTTCCCCGAACCTCTCTCTGCAGCCTCGCGCCACTCTGTGAGCACTGAACGAGGAAAATGTTTAAGCGAAAGCTTAGGAGAGCAGAAAAGCAAAGACAAAAAGAGAGCCAGTATTTGCCGGATCCCTAAGTAGTGCTGCGAGGACTATAGCAGCAGCGGAGACGCGCAGAATCGAGAGCGGAAAAGCGGGAATAAGAGAGGATGAAACGTAGGAGAGAGAGAGAAGAAGAAGAAAACAGCTCGCTGCCTGCAAAAGCCGCCAAATGGAATCGTTCTGAATGCAAAGAAGCATGCTCTCTGCTTTATTCCCCAATTTCTTTTTTTTTGCAATTATTTTTTTACATCCTTCCTTCCCCGCTTGCCGCGAAGGCACGTACTCGTTTCCCAGCGTGCACCAATTTGGGAACTAACCCACTTTGTCACTTTAAAGGAATTCTGCGCCTGTACTTGGGAGCCTTTGTTGTTTTGCCTTTTTATTTTCTATTCATTTGTGCTTCTTTTTATTTTCATCAAAATCTTCGTCCTTCACGGTGCCCCCTCAACCCCAGGGCACCTTTCGGACAGCACGGGTTTACCCAGCGATTCTTTTGCACATGATCTGGTCGCGCAAAGCGCACACTTATTCCCATTCAAGGCGGCAATTTGGGGCTCCCACTCGTTCACTCTTCCATTCTGTATATCTCTCTCCATCTCCCTACGTCGTTGAGCTGCTCCTTTTGCACGAAGGTCGGTCACCAACAAGTCCATGCGTTCACTTTGCGCGAGCTCTCTCTCCTTCTTTTTATCCCGATGTCGGCATGAGAAAAGAGAAAACGATAGGGAAAGAATAAAGGGGAAAAGAGGAGTTTGGAGAAAGACATGGAGGGTGGCTCGCTAAGATGAACGAGCGGACAAGCGTGCAGCCGAGGTATGAGCCAATAAGGGGAGATCCATTCACAAACGACAGATGGAGTGCGTTGCACGGCGTTGGGAATGCTAGGGACGCCTTTAATGACGAGTGCGCTAACTCTCCGTGTAGAATAGTTGCGCAATGCTAAGAACCACTAATGGCTGATTATGGCGAATAAAACTGGATAATTAAGCGATTGAAACTGGCATACAGTATGGAGCCCTTCATTTTCGGTTCTCGCGTTTAATAGAATTCTGTGGGTAAAGATCAGCGATATTTTTTTAGCTTAATTTTGGCCAGAGTCGAGTTATTCAACAAGATGTTTCGCAATGCGAGTTTTTTCTAGTGTTTTCTTTTTTCCAGCAAAATTTAATCAGTCTATGTTCGTTTTTATGCGAACGTAATTGCTCTATGTTTCGATCATTATTTTAAAAAAAAAGTTGTTTACAAAATGGTCTATTTATTCTTTTTCTCAGTTATCACAGTTATTTTGCCGCCTACATAAATCTCTCCTCCGCAGTACTACCGGGTCCGTGGAGGCCTAAGTACATTTACTTGTAAACTGCGCAAAATGCCTAGAAGTGTTGCTGTAGAAAGTCGTCAGCATGACAGCACTTGATAAAGGGATGCGAATAAGACGTCTAATTAGTGCACGTGTTACACTTCCCGCTTCTGCACCGTCATTTTCAAACTTGCCCTCAAACCGTGCCGCGTCGTGAATAGCAAGCGTTGAAAGAAGCTTTAAATTATCTGATAAAGACTACTCCTTGGGTTTTCCGAACAATTTGAATTGTTAGTCATATCTCATTCGTCAGTGTCCCCTGTGGCGCAGCAGCAAACTGTTTCTCAAAATACCGAGTGGAACCGTTTCAAAGCAGAGAAAGCAGAAACCAAAACTCAGTCCACGGCCAGGGACGAAGCTTCGCGTGGCTATGCGATGACGGCACAAACGTTACTAGAAAAACTGTCGTATTCGCGTAGCAACTGAAAATTATGAGTGATTTCATAAAGGGTCTGAGTTCACCTTGTACAAGACTCAAAATGTTGGTACTGAAGCGGGGAACGAGTATTAATGCGTGGTGAATGTTTCCGAGGTCGTAAAAGCAGTGTTGCCTTAGAACTATCCTGAACTGGGACCGGTAAAATGGGCAACTTTAAAATCGATTTGCGCCGAAGTGCGTTGTCGCATGGCTACTAAACTTGGTGGAAGTAATCAGGAACTACAGGAATACTTACACTGCAAGTTACTGTACGCGATATGATAACCTCGAAAGCCCCCGGAGCTATCCTTTCACTGAAAACACTCCTCTGTCAAAAGCACTGCATATCCGCTAACTTGCACTGCATATCCGCGCGATGTGTGCAGCTTTAAGTACTGGAAAATTACGTCCACCGGAGGGCGTGCGTTTTCGAGTATAAACCGAACCGAATTTAACCTAATTTATGACATATGTTCGGGACAGACAAGAATCGGATAAAATCGGGACTTAGCAGTAAACAACGTGTCCCTATTATACGCGTTTTGCGCGCAGAATTGAGTACTGCGAGCTTCACGTGCACATAGCGAAAATTTTTGTTTCACGTAATATGACCCTTGCTCGGTCACAAGTTAGTAATGATTACGCACAGTCTAGTTTCAAATGTTTATATATCATTCCGCTCTTTTATATTGGAATAAGAATGAGCGTTATACGACTACGTTTTCCCATGTCCCCACGGAAAACACTCGTTTGTGTCCCCTAGAATGTGGTTCCACTCGAACCGCTGTCGGCCCATTCTTAACAAGCACAACTTTTTCAGCTGTACACTTCCACAAATTTCATAAATTTATAGAAGTCAAAACTTAACTAGCCATTGAATCACATTATGACTCGCCAAGCAAGTCCTAGGAGGTACAAAAAAATGCTCACTCAATTCACGTCTGTTCAGACGGTGCAAGTAGCAAAGTCATTCAGTGTAACTACATCACTGCATCGATCACAAGTAAATCCATGTCATTTCCACGTTTTTGTTTTCCAGCAAACTCTACAAACTCAAACAACCGAGACAAGCAACAAACAGTGACCATCCGACCGTCTCAAAAAAAAGCTGCGCCTGCTCCGTGCACATATGTCTTGCCTGGTTTTTCTATGCTTCCCGATCGGCTCCATCACAAGGCGTGCCGCTAGGCCGAAAAGAATTATGCAAAGTAGCAATCCCAAGAGTTTCGATACATCGTTCCGCTGCTCCAAAGCGTGGCCTCTTTCTCTCTCACTCGCCTCCGGCTCAAACGCTCCGAAGGCACACAGGCACGAAAAGCGCATGACGCGATCCATGTGCTGCCGCTGTTCCTGCTGCTGCTGCTTCGGTGGGATCAAAGTTAGGAGGCAATTCAGGCGCTCGTAACGGCTGCTAACTTTTTTTTTTTTGTTCGGTTTAAAACGCGCAGGGCTATACGGCCACGAAGGCCTTGCACAGCCCTGGTGCTTTTTGAGCTGTTCGATTATGCTGAAGATTATGCAAATGGATATACGCGAAGACGGACCCTTTTCGGTGTTCCCATGCCGTCGCTCGCTTTAAGTACTGTCGAGAATGGGAAACATGCAGCGCACAAAAGAAAAGCAGGTGCTTGTGCCTCGATACCTCCTCCGATGCCTGTGCGTCCGCAGTCTTTACATTCTGCTTGTGTCAGGTGGTAAATTTCGCTTACTCTTACTCGCAATCTACTAAACGAAAGAGCATCTTCTCACTGAGCATAAGCTGTTGTGTCGTATTTTACGCGCGACATTAAACAGGTTGTTTTCTCTCTTCTTCTTCATGAAAGTTTTTTTTTTATCATTTGGAACGCGAACCGCAGCAGTGGAACTTCCCACACAGCAGTAACTATCGTAATCGCATTTCACATCGGACGATGAACATGTTACTTTTTATTTTTCTCAAAAGCCGTTTGTTGCAGAGTTGGGTAGATTCAGGGTTAAAAGCAGGTTTTATTTTTGTGTTTGCAGTGAAGCTATGAAGACAAAGCACAAACAAAGAAATGGAGGCAAATGGAAGACTGTACTGACCCACCAATGGTTAAGATCTTTTTTATTTGCTGTAATCCTGTGGATTTTTTTTTTTTTCATTATGGCTAAACAGCATGTTGATGATGCAGTTTAAGGTACATCAGCACTCATCCTCTCTTTCCTCTCATGTCGTCCGTATATTTCGCGCTGTTCCCCTTAATTTTTTGCAGCTCTCTCTAAAGGTCCTTCTATTTAGCAGCCAGCAACCTAGAAAACAAGTTCATTCCATCTAACGTGAACCTATAGCTGTTCATGTCCAACTTACGCAAGAAACTGATAGAGGTATTCTTGCGTGGTTTCTTTTTTTTATTTTGCAATGCCTAAACGATATTTACGGAACAGAACAAAAACGGCGAAAATTTCTGTCGCCTATCCAGCGACAAAGGAATTATATAATGCACAGTTCATGAAAGCTTATATAAGTTATCTCATAATAAACAATACAGAGCTTGAAACAAATAAACCTCCGAAAAAATAAGACTCTGTCTTGAAAATGACAGTGTTGAGAGGTTCTCTCATTGGATAAAAGTTCTGGGTCTGTGCGACATAGAACAAGGAATAATTAATCGATCAGTGAATTATCGGCGCTAAACGAAAACCATCAGGCATGTGTGTCGATATTTTTTTTTTCCATTTTATCACATCGGTTGTAGCTACCGGTAGTGCTTTGAAATCAACCCGATAGTCTTCTGCTGCTGTCATTTTTTCGAATAATGTGCAGTTTTTCTCCTGCTATCCAGCAGGCGGAGCGGTATCCAGGTAGCATTCTTGTAGCACACAGTGTTGTCGGTAACGCGTTACAAGTAACGGCGTTACCGGTAACGCGTTACTTTTTTCGGTAACTTGGTAACGTACTCGTTACCATTTCGGAACTGTAACAGGTAACGTACTTACGTTAGCATTTTTCGGTAACGTGAGGTGTCACGTTACTAGTTACTTTTTATTTCAGTTGTCCCCCTTCGCCTCTCTTTCAGAAAAAAAAACGCCGAAAATGATGTTGCAAATAAACAAAATCTACAGGTGCTCTCGACGACCCTTGTTGCGGCTCGCATGCATGCCAGAAAACACCTGCCCTTGACGACGCCTCAACCAAAAAAAAAAAAAAAATAAAGAAGCAGGAACACGCATTCGCACACTTGTCTTCACCCCCAAATCACTCACACACACAACTCCTAAGCGAGCGAGGCTGACCTTGAACACCTTGGCATAAACACTCATATTTTTGCGATAATTATGCAGGTTCAAGTGGAAAAAAAAAATGATTATGTGCGCAAATATATTTTTGCCGGAACTATGCCATTTAAGATTTTTTTATTCCTACACAATTTTCGCGTATTTTCGTAAGCAGACGCACACCAGAATTACTGTAAATTTGTTGAGTTCAGCTATGTTTTCTTAGCGAAGTTGGAATTATGTGAAATATGAGCTTTATAAAATTTTTATCTTGAGTTCTTACAGCGAAGACCCACTGATTAAAGTTTATGGCCATGGAGTAACGGCAAAGTAACGTGCGATACTTTCTTTCGGTAACGGTAACGATATCGCGTTACCTTTTTTTGTAGGTAACGTAGGGCGGTAATGCGTTCTTTTTTTTAGCGTAACGAGTAACGTATTTAGTTACTTTTTTTCGGTAACGCCTACAACACTGGTAGCACATACTAGTGAAAATAATTAATCTTTTCCTTAATTTAAGGGAAGGAAATAGACGCTTCAAAAACATTGGCACAGATTAAGAAGTGAGAACAAGCGACTCACTATCGAGGAACAATTTACCTCATCTAACCACAGCCTTGCTTTCAATGTCTTCTTGTTATTCTTTCACTCCCTGCCTTCAATACGCCATAAAAGCCCACTAACCAACCAACTAATCACCCAATAACCATCACACTAGGGAAATCCATCCCGCGGTATCATTAATCTCAACATCCACGATGATATTTTGGATATTTATCCGTAATCAAATTGGAACATCGAAAAAAACATGTTGTGCACCTGGTTGCTGTAATCCTTCAGACTATTTTTTTTTGTTTCTCGAACATCAACATCTAATGTTACGCTTGTCCCGTATTCTGTCTTGTTTATATTCTTTTCGCGCAAACGTACCATGTCTGATAGAACGCCGACTTGCGCACTTTTTATTTTTTGTTTTTGCTTTCAAAGATAGAAAGAACTTGCAATAACCCCTTTCATTACAAAAGAGAGTTCCACAAACTCGCCCTACTATCGATTGCACTTGCTCTAAGCCCGTATAACTACAGTTTCAAGCTTTGTTCGCGACGCAACTGAGCTAAACCAGAGACAATGAAGCTTTCATCATCGACGCCGCTTTAAAGCTCGTTTAGCCAAAGTTGCGTAGCAACAGTATCGATCTGCACCACCACCCCCCCGCCCCCCCCCCCCCCCCCCCCGCCCAGAAAAAAAAATGATATCTAGTATCAAGAAGAAAGGTACTCTGGGCTCTCAATTATCGAGGCATATTTTTCCTGAGTTCCAGTCGAACCTCGAAGGTCCAACAAACAAAGAATGCCTGCGCATCCACTCATGCTTCGCACGGCCTGCGGGGGATTGCCACGCGTTCGAGGGCGAACTTGTAGACTGAAGATTTTTGCGCATTTTTAGAAACGTGTACATTTTTTTTTCTCACTGCTTTGTCTGATTATATTCTGTCTGCTGTCATTACCAGTTCCTTCGCTGTTACCTCTCTTACAGGGCTGTTTAAGATGCTAGGCTTAACGTCGAACTAAACATTCAGTCTAGACGGTCAGCATTCAGGCGGAAAAACTGGAAACCTTAAACTAGTCAACAAAGTTCAGTACTTCCGCGCGAATGCCATATATAGCCCCACATTTTTCGTTTCAGTGCCTAGACTACTTGCAGCTTGTGCCATTATCCGCTGGGTTATTTTTTTTTTTCAGCTGACATGATGTGATTAAGACGTTGTGAAAGTAAAGCGCAGACGACAGCGCTGCCGCTGCCTCTCGAATGCTGCGAGCACACGATGGTCTGAAAAGATGCGCTCAATCGGAACGCAGTTTTGCTGAGTATCAATTAGAGCTAGATTCAGCGCTCGATGAAATCCTCGTTCGAAAATGCACGGGCTCCCTCAAAATGTCATTCATTTTTCCCTATTTTATGTCATCGTTTCTTTCTTACTCTCCCACTGTGAGAGAGTAAGAGAGAGAAGTAGGCAGGTCTTTTTTCTGATACGAAATGTAGCGCGTCATACCCTTGCAGCGCTTACTTAAGCTTTCCACGGCAGATAAAAAAGATACAGGCACAACTTCCATCAAGTAACTCACCCGCTGAGATTTCCGAGCGGACAAGCAAAGCGCGCCCAGTGTAAAGCAATAAAAAATGGGAAAGTGAAGAAAGGAAAAGGGGAGGGTAGGAGCGATGGCGTACGCCAGGAAACGCCGCGATCGACCCGGAGTGCTATTTCTTTTCCTCCTCCCCTTATCGATAATTAATCCGGCAGCGACGCACGGGTCCACTAAACTATACTAGAAAACAGGGCTGAAGGGGTCTGTAGGGGGAGGGTTAAGAGTGAGGATGGTGGAAGGAGGCGGGGGGGGGGGGGGGGGGGGTGGGGGGAGGCGTAGAGTGAGCCCTAAAGAAGATGATCGCTCGCTCCACCGCTTCCCATCGATTCTTTTCTGGCCTCTCTTCCCCCGCACCCTCTATTATATCTTTTTTCTTTCTTTTAATTTTTCTGCCACGGTGGCATAGCTCGGCGACACCCATAAACCCACACTGGTAAGCGCACGCAAACAAACATACAAAGTAACACCATCAGCAGCCATCTAGAGCCGCCGAGCCGAACGCAAAGACAAAGGCAGAGAGAGGTGGTCGGTGAGTGCGACCAGAATACTAAGAATAACAAAACGAAAATGAAACAGTGGTCCCAAAGGAGAGAAGCAACGCCACAAGCACAAGAAGACAGTGGTGAAGCCAGCAGAGGCCAGCTCTTCGTCGTCGTCGCCCTGAGCTTCTAACCTCGGCTCGACGAGCCACTCTCCCTTTCCTTCTACGTCACGTCTTCTTTATTCCCTCTTCCTCTGTTTTTTTTTTCTGTGTGTGTGTGTGTGTGTGTGTGTGTGTGTGTGTGTGTGCACCGGCGATCGCGTTCTGCTCGCCGAGCCGTGGGTGTAGTCTCGCGGGAAAGCGAGTTTGATGGCGTTTTGAACACCGCCCCCCACTCCCGGCGCTCACCTCTCCTTCAGCCCCGGCACCCCATCGCGATCTTCTTCCTCGGGCGTTGTTCTTGCGTAGGAGCCGCGCTGCGCCACAAGCCTCGCCTCTCGGATGGGACGCCCTGTAAAGCGTGTGTGCACGTGTGGAAGTGTCAAGCGCACCCGCGCACCGGTAGCCGGCGGTGCCGTTCAATCCATTGTCTCGCCGTCCGATTTGGGTTGGGTGCGCTGTCTCGGGACAGCGTGGATTATAAGGGCATGCGTTTGATGTCAGTCTGCCCATTGTTCTAAACAGAGAGGAAGACAGCAATGAAGAACTAGTCTTGTAGTCGCTGCGGCAACACCGTTAAGTGCTGCTGACGTAGGACAGAGGAGAGGGGGAATGTGGGGAAGGGAAGAAGGACCGACCGGAAGATCACGTCTCTGGTCGGACACTCTGCGCTGAACGAAAGGAAAGGGAATAGGAAATTAAATGTGAGTACTTGGATTTATGCGGTAATAAAAAGATCTGGTGCATGCACGAACCTTACAACGATCCTTGAAGGATACTAAACATAATATATTATGGAGGAGCTGCAAAATAAACTTTGCGATTTTGCTGAAAATACTGATTTCTTTCGTGTTTTATCTCGCTCTAATGTTTCAACTCGTATCTAGTATAAAAAGCAAGTGCGCTAAAGAAATACGTGGCACAGAAACAATGCATTGCAATGCGCGTCCTAGTCAGGACAAGTTAGTCAGGATTGTTAGTTTAGGAATAAGAGGTTTGAGAAAAATAATGGGAAAACTAGATTATGCCTTAGAAACAGAACTATCCGTCTAAACGTGAATTGTCAGTCATAGCGGGAGCAACAATAAAAGCAAGTGCATAAAGAAAACTTTTGAATGAACACATTGCGAGGAATTTATTCATGACGTCATCCGTTCAGAGTAGACCGGAACAGCCTTATCAAAAATAGTCTGACTACCGTTTAGTTAGACAGCTCAAGGAAGAGGATTATAGGCGCTGTCCAATGTGGTCCGTCATATTGTTTATTCGCCTTGGAGCACACTTTTTACTCTACGTAGCAAGATGCGTGCGCAGTTGGAGAAGTCTGCGCAACAAAATTCACAAGGGCGATTGTATGTTCTTGATGACCTGGATTTTACGTTACTTTTATTTTTAAACTTCCAGAACTCGCTCGAACACTCGGCAAGGTGAGTGGCAATTCCAAGTCGACAGCTCCTGGAACAAAGTTCTCTCGCAAAATTATGGAACAGAAAAGACCAGCGCTGCAGGTGGGATCAAAGCGCTCTTTTAAAAAGACTTTTCCAAAGTTAAGGTGCATTGCAGAAGGAAAACAAGTTCCAGGCAAGGGAAGATACTAAAATTTCCAATTGTTTACGCTCTGCTTCGTTGCGTGTAGCGCAAGACAGAAGGCTGCCGCCGTGCTGCGGATTGCATTTTGCAAATGCCTCAGATCCAAAGTCAAAGACCTACCGACTTACAACCTGGGCTACCACAACGATCGCAACGGGCGCAAGGTCACGTGATTGGCGCTAGTCACGTGGGCAGCACTGGTCACCTGATAGAACGTGACCGGTCATGTGACCGCGAATTTGCAACCCTACGCACAGACCTTGAACATCCGCCCAAGAGGGCTCCTGATAACAACTCTTACTCTAAAGTTAATTTCATGCCGGCTGTTCTGGCACTCTAGGTGTGTTTGTAGTACCATTGCTCTCCCAGCGTAACATGGACGTGCTTGTTCTAGAATATCCGTGTTCGCTGAAGCGATGACGGCGACACAAAACACACCAGGCTTCCAAGTCGAAGGAGCACCGTGGATTTCCGCACGCTCCGTGCAGCAACAGCGACATTTTGAACTTAATAATTGCAGTAGTTGTCTCCGAAGCAATGACACATATGTGCGCCTGTCGTTTTCTTTTCATTATGCTTCCTTAGGTTTTTTTTTTTTTTTACTGACGTCGTTCATGACCTGACAGTGCTATCTTCCATCTAGAGAATGAACGTCCGGGTGACTATCAGCCTGTGAGAAGCAAGCACAAAAGGAGCACTGAAGTATGAAGACTGGGGCGCAAATACAGCACACGCAAAGGGCCCAACCAAGCCGCATTTATAGAGCTGCAAGGCCAATCCGATGCCGATTAAAGAGGAGGAGAAGGAGGTAGAAGAGGAAAGACAGGAAGGTTAACCGAAAGAAAAATCGGTTTGCTACCCTACACAGGGGAAAGGGGTGAGGGGATTAAAAAGTGAAAGAGAAAGGGGAGCAACAGAAAGTTGATGTCACTCTAACAAGTCAATGTTCGTTCAAGTCACAGTCTATCGTGCAGGCCAGAAGCTCGCAGGAAGCGGAGCACTGCCTTGGAGGCCTTCACCGCCGACTATCGCCGCGGCCAGTGGCCGAGAATCTTCATTTCCGTCAGTGGGCGTGGATCTAGGCGCACCAGCGCACTGAGGGATTGCCTTTCGGCGCTGTAGGCAGGGCAGTCACAAAGAATGTGGGTTATAGTTTCTTCATACCCGCAGATGGCACATGCAGGGCTATCAGCCATACCTATTAAGAAAGAATAATGGTTGGTGAAAGCTACACCAAGCCAGAGGCGACACAGCAAAATTTCTTCACGTCGTGGTAGGCCTGATGGAAGGCGGAGCTTCAGATTGTGGGGACGCCTTCGTCCCCTGCGTTCGCTTTCCCTCAACTCACTAGTTCCCTGTGGTTAGCTTCCCCTCAACGCACTCCCTTTAGTGAGGTTACTTCTAACTAACAGGGGAGGGCGCTCGCGTCGCAGTGACACCAGCGCCACGGATGGCGTTTTGCTGCGCGCTCACGGGGAGCGACGGGGTCTCTTCTGCTCGGCACCGGGAACGCAAGCGTACGTTTCCGCGCGCCACTCCGCTCTTCGCCGCGGGCGCCTCTTGGTCGGAACTTGCTCCCGCCGAGCCCGTCCCGTCGGGCCTCGGAGTTTATCCCTTTTCCCTACCGTGGGCGAACGTTCGCTCGTAACCGTGCTGGTGAGTCGGACATCCTCGATTCCTCAGTGTATTTTGTTGCTGGCTGTCGTTATTGTTGATATAGCAATAAATGCCTTGTTTGTGTCAGCCAGTGTGTCGTTCCTTTGTTCCCGCAGAGCAAGGCCCGCCGTGGTCGGCGTGCGCTCGGTAGCGCTCGCGACCACGGGGTGGGGTCCGGGCGGTTTTGAACTATGTCAGCCACGCTTAAACGGGGAATACGTGTTTATCTCCCCATTGAAACCCCACAAGATATGGGTCCAAGGATTTTAAGCGTGAATTACAAAATTGGCCGGAATTCCACGCGGAAAGCGTGATGTCCCGCGCAAGTGCGCGAATCCTGCCCGCTGCGTCTGATCTCGAAAGGGGGATCGACAAAAAATCGCCATCGTGCTGAGCAGTTCGCGCGACCTCACACAACCCTTAGTGTCAGACCTACACTTCATGGGCCACACACCCAAGGCCCCAAAACAAAAGCCTCGTTGTGTAGAGCGCTGGAGTGGTGTGTCTCCCTACATAAAAATCGACAGCCGTTGCCGCTTCTACCTCGAAGAGGGAACGCGTGCGCGGAAGTAGAGCCACGTAGACGTGCAAGCAACATGAGTATACGGGCACTTTCCCCGGAAGACATGGGCTGTTTCCTAATTTCAGCTTTTAATGCGTGGTACACACTGCTCTAGCGCTCCACAAAAGGGTGACGCAGACTGCCCAATGGTCGACTGTTGGCACGCGCCACGGAAGAGGTATGTTGCGGTAATGCGCACGTAGGACTTACGCTAAATTAACGAGTCGTATGGACGCACCGGTTTTGTTCGAAATTTCCAAAGTCACTGGGGTTGCATGCACACACCGGGCGATGAAGGTCCCATCTTATTTCCGTTGACGTTTCCTTTGGTGAAATAAAGCTCAGATGGACTTCGAGGAAGTTATCTTGACCACAACGGATATGGAGCGGTTGTGATGCCGCAGGAGTAGCACTGCAGGAAAAAGCAACCAACCGGATGACCTGAAAAC
Source organism: Amblyomma mixtum (assembly GCF_055824585.1). Classification (NCBI taxonomy): domain Eukaryota; kingdom Metazoa; phylum Arthropoda; class Arachnida; order Ixodida; family Ixodidae; genus Amblyomma; species Amblyomma mixtum. The sequence goes on from NC_143012.1 coordinate 321,312,067, forward strand.
TTGATTTCACTATTTATGAGCAGCATAGTTAACGTAAATGCACCTTATAATAATGCTATCTTGGTACTACATTCAAATAACACTAAAACCTCTAATAATAGTAACCTCAGTGTATACCATAACACGCAGTATATAAGCACGTCGAACAATGTCATTTGTCAGCGTTACAGTGAGGAACGTCGTTTCATCCAGCATTCAAAACCTTTCCAACATTGCACCCGCTTTAGAATGACTTATATTGTCAGAACAGTAAACCTCATCACCCTATACAAGTGAAACTTTGATATCTTCTAGCCAGTCAACTGCCTAGAAATATTGAATTTCTGTAATGAATCCGCACCTACCCACAGGCTACGTATACAGTTGCTTACACGAATGTTAACTTTATGTATCTTTTCTGTCCAATAATAAAGACGAAAAAAAAAGAGCTGTTTACGCCACGCTACACTAAAGAATCGCGTTTTCCAACTTGAACCAAATCGAGGGGCGTCTGGTCCGGACAAAGATATACCTCCTAGCCCGTAACGGAGCTTGTCTTCTTCCTGCGTCGGCGCCCCTTCCTCCCCTCCGCACACACACAACCATACGCGCACACAAAAAACTCTCGTACACAGCGCGCGATCGCGCACAAACGCACAGCTCGCGCGCGCGGCGGCACCATCTGTTGCGTGTCTCGCGCCGAGCGCCGAACCATCGGCAGAGATCGCGATGAGATGACGCCCTGCTCGAAAGACGATGAAACAAAGGCCACGAAGACAGAGGGAGCGCGCAGGGCTCAGCATCGCGGGTCGCGGAGCAACAGAGATCCCAGCTTTTGTCTTGTTCTTTGTGCCTCGCGCTAGACGAGCGAAGAAGGCGGCAGCGGCGGCGGCATGGTGCTTACTACTGATTGCTCGTCTCGCGGCTCTTATACCCGGCGGGACCCGTCTCAAGTTTTCCAAGAGCCGTTGCTGCTGCTTCTGCTCCTGCTGCTGCTGCTTCGCGGGCGGCGCCCATTCTGCAGCTGCGCGCAAATTGGTGCTGCGTACCAGAAATGATTCGAGAATAATGCGTGCTCTTGCTTCTAGTATTTCCGCTCGCGCTTCCAGTTTTTCCCGTTAAAACGAGGGATATTTTTTCCTATATTGATTCTCTCTTAAGGCACTTTCTTACAATGAGCGAAAAACTCACAACAGGGGATGGACAACGTACAGTCTTTGTCAAAAGTAACCAGGCTCCATGGTTTGGTTCTCATTTGCATAGTAAAGCCCTTACGGCTTCCCTAAAGATCAAAAGGGTCTTTGAAGGTGAGGACAGGGGTTCTCTTTACCATACAGAAATTTAGTGCTTGAGGGCTGACATCATAGCTTCAATATACGACTGACAAGCAAACCATGCAGCCTGGTTACTTTTGGCAAAGACTGTACGTCAGGAATCCACAGACTGAGAGACCTTCTCTAAAGAAGGGAAATTGGTGATGACCGGTGCCGTGCAGTCTACCACGTAAATGTATGCCTTGAAAGGAGTAACTTGAAGTGTTTTGAAATGTGCAGCTCAATTACGAGGTCCTGGGAGCAAATATCGGTGCAATGAATGGGCGCATTCCACCCGTTCTGCAACTACTGGTACGGGAGCAGTTTAACGGCTGCAGTTTGTCCGAAATGAAGAGAGAGAGAGAGAGAAATTGGAAAAGGGATGGTGTGGAGATTGACCAGGAGAGTACACCGCTACGCACCTCTGCACTGGGGAAATATGCATTATACATAAGGTTATCATGAGGGCATGAAAAATTACTTCCCTTAATAAAGCGAAGTTAAGAACAGCCACTTGGTCTAAAATTATTACTCAACTTTTCCTCCTTTAGCACTGCGCCGGGTATGGAACCCTTAAAAATTTAGTCGCGTTTTTATGGTTGGTTGAACCCGTCATTATGTAATCATGGATTCAGCCGTTTCATCTATTTTCACTCTTCCCTCCCTTCTCGCGAAGCAGCCATGTAGAGCACACTCGGCATTAAGTTCGTATTCTTGTTTCCAGTGAAAGAAAGTAGAAGCCAGGCGAAACGCCGTCATAATCGCTGCTTAGAGCAAGAGTGCATAACTTTAAGTTTCTTGCAAACAAACCTAAAATACTAAGAAAAGTAGAGCCGTTTAAACTCTCCAAGATATATACCCATTACGGAGAAAGGTGCCGAATGTTCTACATCCCCTTCCTTTTTAACCAGCTTCCAACTAAAATACTATCATTGCAGAATCTCAAAGAGGTCAAATAACAAGTAAAGTCCAGGCTAATTACGTCTGGATTCTTTAAAATGGTACACTGACTTAATCGCTCGAAACGCTCTAAAGGTCTCGTTGACATGTGTTATGAAACACGGTTGTTTTAGTTGTATCCTCCTAATCTATGTAATTGACTTACTTTTGCAGTGTGTGCAAATGTGATTGTTGTTCCTATCAATATACGTTTTTTTCTCTCTTTTATATTGCAAACCGTGTTATTTTGTCTGTACTCAGTCTGCACTTTGTATGATTACCGTGGCCCACCCACAAGCGCCCTGTCTTGCGCTTCCGCGGGCACACATACTTCCGTAAATATGACAAAATAAATGTGTATGTATGTATGTACAGGTATGAAAAATATGAGAGGGAACAAACTTCACGCAGAAAATTGCAAATTTCTTGGTTATTTCTCTACTAAATTGCACAACGACATTGGGATATTGTAGGCGCAGACGAAAACTAGTTAAAGAGAGAGAAAAACTGCGCTTGTCACAAATAATAATGGAGTAATCAATAAATGAATGCTCCAACTGTGTTCCCCACTCATATTTTTCATACCTGTATGCATGCATGCATGCATGCATGTATGTATGTATGTATGTATGTATGTATGTATGTATGTATGTATGTATGTATGTATGTATGTATGTATGTATGTATGTATGTATGTATGTATGTATGCATGCATGCATGCATGCATGTATGTATGTATGTATGTATGTATGTATGTATGTATGTATGTATGCATGCATGCATGCATGCATGCATGCATGTATGTATGTATGTAATGTATGTATGTATGTATGTATGTATGTATGTATGTATGTATGTAACATATTCTATTCGGAAAGGAGCGAATGATTACCCTGACTTTCAAATGACATGCAAGATGTTGCTTCGTTTCAAGTAGTATTTGTTCCAATATCAACATATAACATAAGTCGTTATGTCTCAGACGACTTGACACAAGTTAGATTAATGTATGTCGCAGCTGAACAGGCCACGCATAAAATCGCAATGTTTTAAGGTTACCCTGTCCACAGAAGTTGATATTGTGAGGGCGACATAACCACGACCAAAATAAGCGTTTTTCGTGGTCACTTTCGAACAACGCCTTACTGGCAATTTTTTTTTTTGTAAGTTTATGCGAACAATATAATTTTTCAAAATGAATTGACTACGAATAATGTAGTTAAAAACCGAATCGAATGCGAAGCGAATAGTGAAAGATCCGAATTGAACACAAATAGACTATACGGATGATTGATCGCTACTTGTGCGCATATTCGTACGAAATGAATATTCATGCGAAATAGTAAAGCATAATAACTCATAACGCGCTATAACTCATGAAGGCGACGCTATAACTCATAAAGTTATAGCGGTAGCGGTCGAAAGACTCAACGCCGATCTCAGTCGAGAGTACGGCGGAAATCCGCCTGGTCATGCATGATGAACCGAGGGAATGAGTAAGAAGTGACTAACCATAGTTGAAATATGAAGGATAATTAGCATCACTTTAAAAACAACCAGGGCACAAAACTGGCCACCAGATCGATTGGAGCAACGCTTTTATCTTATCCAAAGAAAGGAACCTGACGATGCGCCTTCTGCTGAAATCTCTATTCATCCAGACTGCGCAAATAACTTAGAGCAGGAACAAGGGAAGCTTGCCAATCATCCGCATACTTTTCAATCATGCTCTCCGCATATAAAAACGCAACCGGTCCACTCCTGCTCATTGTGAACAAAAAACTGGCAGTGGTTCAGCTCTGGTTAAGCCTAGAGGATTGCAAAAGCAACATCTGCATGGCTACTCCTGTTGTTAAGCTCTGGCTGAGCCTAATTGTTCTTTCGCTATGGTTTCATCGAAGAGGCTAGACATGGTGATTATATATGTACAGACTCGTTTATTCACATCTCTTCGTCTTGGTTGTCCGGCGCGATCGAGTCAAAGACAGCCCGATGCTCAGTAAAGTAACAGAGCTCTTACTGCCCATCAGAGAGGAAAGAGAGAGAGGCAACGGAGAGCGCGCAGCAGCGGCGGCGGCCCCGGCACGCTAGCTATGCACCGCTACTGCGCATGCGCAACTGGCGAGCGCGACGGCGCAACCTCTGTGTCACCCGGGCAGCGACGGCGGCGGCGCGCCAGCTGTGCTCCATGTGACGTCACTGCTGTGACGTTGCACGCGACGTCACGCGTGTGACGTCACTGGCACGTGATGCCAGTGACGTCACTGTGACGTCACGCCGTGTGATGTCAAAATTCTTTATTTTCAACTTCGAACGTTGACTGCTTCTTCATTTCATCGGAATGCTGATTTCTACTTGCGGGCGCAAAAGAGGAAGCTTGTTTATTAACTCTATGCCGTGCACGTCGGATAATTACCTTTTGTTCCCGATAACGTCAACTAAAAAACGAGCGCCACTTCTCATGACGTTGAGATGGACGACAGTTACAAAACATGACTTCCGATGTCAGGCATGAAGGCAGTTTGCTGAACCTGACTGAATCCTACCGGGTCGAACGATTCATGAACGTCATGAACGCCGCCATAAGATCGAATGGACCTCGTCTCCGCACTGAACGCCAGACGTATTGCAGCAGCATGTTGTGCGGCGTCAGAGTGAGCCCTGCTTTTAGAAAGCCGTGAAAGAAAGCTGCGTCGTGCCGATTTCGATCTTTCTGCCTATTAACCGAAGACTATTCAGAAACCTGATATCGTTTTAGATTCGTTTCAAATTAATTTTGAGCGTGCACTATTTGATTCGTTAAGCGAATAGGATAGGAAAATATTCGATTCGCTATTAAGAAATTTCACATTCACACATTCCTAGTTGTTCGCGATTACTTTGTAAGTGCAGTTGAGATTAAACGGTTATGCATTGTGGATGTACGCTGCTTAAGCGTTCCTTTCCAAGGGTGCTCCTTTCTTTCTTTCTTTCTTTCTTTCTTTCTTTCTTTCTTTCTTTCTTTCTTTCTTTCTTTCTTTCTTGCTTGCTTTCTTTCTTTCATTCTCTCTCTCTCTTTCTGTCTTTCTTTCTCTCTTTCTTTTTTCTTTCTTTCTTCCTTCCTTTCCATCTTTCTTTCTTTGTTTCTTTCCTTCCTTCCTTCTTTCTTTCTTTCTTTCTTTTTTTCTTCCTTCCTTTACAGAAGTCTAGCCACTTATATAACCATGTTTTACGGCCCGCATTTTCGCCTACTAGCTGAACTGCGTACGCTGACCAAGTCAATAGGAAGTTTAGGAAGTTGCGTTTACTCACACTTTCTTGTACAAACTCGCCTGCTTCTCACTAAGCTCATTCGAAAGCATTTAGGAACCGACATTACCGCACCATACATCTAACACGACAGTGGACCGAAGTTTAATTTTACATGAAGACCACGGGCAGCAGTAGCCGCTATGCATCGGCGCCTTTAAATTAAAAGCCTCGTTAATTAAGCTTTTTTTCCGGGGTATCTAACCAGTATGCACAATAAAGAGTACATGGCAACGCCGACACAGCAGATTACCTTGGCCAGCCGCTCGTGAAACCGATTTAAAGAGCCCGGACAAAAATGAAAAAAAGAACGAAATACATTTACGCTTGCAGGGATGAACATCGCGTAATGTGCCCTACCTCTGCGGTCTTGTTCGAGACCTGCGTTTTGTTCGTTCATGCATGTCTTCTAGAACTAAAAGTGCCCTCCGCGTACGCCACCGGTGGCTTAAAAAATAAAAAAAGAAGGCACGGTCCGGACTTAAACGCGAGCAAACCTAACAACGAAGCGGGGAGCTTTAAGCCGAACAAAAGACAAGGACGGCGGGGCATCATTTAACGAAACCCAAGCCGCGTAATTAGCGTCTTTCATTTCAGCTAATGGCGCCGAAAATTAAAGCGGCAATTAAGGTGAACACGCCCGCGCGCTCTGCCGCCGCTCTGACCGTTGTCGGCCTCGTCCCGGAGCTCGCGAGACCGATAGAAAGAGCGACGGGAAAGAGGAAGGAGAAGTGGGAAGCGAAGAAAAACTGCGCAGTAGCCCAGTAAGTAGCAAGCCGACGCGAAGCACCGGGCGGACCGCAAGAAGCGGGCATGAGTCGTTTACACTCGAACTTACAAAACCGTGCAGGCGTACAGAAGCAACGGCTGGCATCAGCCAAATCCTTTCGTGACTGGTCGGCATCATTACACGCCATTCGTGATTTGCTGGTGAGTTGTACCGACCAGTCACAGACGAAACTTCACCTAACAGAAGATTCGCGAATTCAGATGCTGATTGGCTGGCGCTTCTTTGTAACTTCCACAACGCTGCGCGCAACTAACGAGGCCTAGTGCATGCACCAATGGGTTAGCTGTCCTCGATCGTGGTAGCGTGACTGGTGATTTAAGACGAAGGCGTTTGCGTTGGCACTTGGGCGCTTTTAAGGAGCCCCGAACGACTTGTGTGCAAACAAGAAAACAAGAAGACGAACAGCGAACGACGCGGCCCACTTGTACGACCGCACGCACATCACACTGTGCATTGCGAAATTCGCGCCGGCATTGTCGGGCTATATCTTCTCCGAGACGAACTTTCAATGGCCTTTCTGGTTTATTGCCCGTGAGGCAAGGACGGCAAAACTGCGAAGAGGAATTGATGATCGCCACGTGTTGACGTCAGCTGCACGCTGAAAAACATACATAAATGCGAAGGAAGGAAGCTTCCGTCGAGGCTCTATTATAGTTTGGAAAGTTGCGAACGAGTGTGCCTTGTGTTAAACGAATTTTCAGCTTTTAAAGAAAAAGTTACGTCAGCCATGACGCAATGTTTTAAAGATAGCAGTTCCCCATGGCTTTGACGGGCCTGTCACTTACAAGGATAATTTTTTTATCAAGCACGCGCTTTACAGGCCACCCACGTTGCGAAACCGGAATTTTCATGTGATGTTTCTCTGAAAACTCTGTCACCCCCAGCTAACTCGCGCTTACTATCACACTGTGGCAGCAACCTCCAAGGCCTGGCAACCTCAAGCTATGAGTGAGTGTACGCACTGTCCCAAAAAGCAGCTGCTTAAAACACGCGGAAGGGTGGGAGAATACATTTCAGAAAAAAGAAAGAAAAAAACGGTGAAAACGCTCACTAGCCTAGAAAAATCACTTCGTTCACGGTCCTAAAACACATTGCAAAGAACACGGAGTACAACGACAAGCCCCTTAACTGTGTACAATAATAAGCCAGTTATTTTCAGATGAGAGTCACGTCGCCCCAAAACAGCTGCTGCTTCTTAGAGACTTCTTGAAGGGCTTCGACAAAGTAACAGTAATCAGATTGACATCTCGCCTGCAGGAAAACTCGTTCCAAATAAAATTTTTGCCGGAAGAAACTTACTGCGCGCGGTCCCTGTACGAGTGTCCCCTATAGTTGACGTATACCTGCCTCCCCAATGTTTCTCGGGAAAAAAAGGGAACGATTAAAACAAAAGTGACCCAAGAGCTGTACAAATGTGCGGTTCAGTATTACCTTGTTATTTCGCTCACATCGAGTCTTCACCGGCAAACTTCCTTTGTTTTGATCCGGACATCACGGCCGCGACTTTCCATCAGCAAATTCGCGAACCCAGCGCGGAAGTATCGGAGATAGATCGAACTGTGAGGAGGAAACGGGGAAGGGGGGGGGGGGGGGTGCTGGTCAGCTGCTGCTCGGTTCTTTCTCTCTTGTAGCAAAACAAAGGGCATCACCAGCTGGCCTCCGTGAAAAAGGGGAGGGTAAACAGAGAGGGGTAATGGGGGAGGGAGATGAAACGCGAGCACGTAGTTGTCGTCGTCCGGTCATGCAGGCCAGCTTGCCCGCCTGCCGCCGCCCAACCGTTCATTTCCCCGTTGACCATTCCCTAGGAATACGCGGCGAAGCCACCGACCTGACTACGGTCAACACCTCGAGGGAGGGGAAGGGAGGGGAGAGTGAGGAGGAGGAACGCCACGGAGGCGCGGACGGCCGCGGAATGCCATTCCGCGCACGTATACGGCGCAGAGCGAGCGCGCGCACACGCGGGCAAGCGGAAGAGGCCTGGTGCCCCCGTCCTCTGACTGGCAAGTCGTCGCGCTAAACCAATCGCCTATACAATGTGTTTCTCAGATCGTGCAGCAACGTTTTTTTACGTGTGTATGCGTTGGCTAGCACACAGATGAGCGCCCGCGAGCGCCGGGGCTCCCCGTACGTGACTGACTGCCTGTTTGCTTTCCCTACACCTTTTTATTCTTCGGGCGAATGTTTTGTTTCCGCCACCTAACGCGTTGTGTGTGGCCGATCCGCTTTGGTCTCTTTTTTTTTTCCTTCTTCGTTCCAAAGTGAAATCGGCATTCAACACCAGCTCGACGCAGACAAGAACCTATTACGCTTTTATTGACGGCTTTGGCTGTTCCACTCCGCAGTTTGCCGCCGCTTGGCGTTACAAAACTTTTTACACTATTTTGTTTGTTAAAATTGTATTATTTAAGGAATCAACTCGTTGAGATACCGCGAGTGAGTGTAAGGCAGCGCTATCGACGTCGTGTTCAGCCTCTGCGTTGTTGAAAACTGACGAATTTTCCAACGCAAACGGTGATTGGATACAAGCGCAGTTTGTTTCAACCCAAACAAAGGGGAATGCTAAACTTATTTGCTGGCCCGTTTGGGGCTGAACGGCCAGCCACGTTCCTGTCTTTCCGAGTTTAGTACACCCGGGAACAGAGCGCCTTTGACTCCCGAGTGAAGTTGTTCTCTCGTTTCAGAGAAGAACAAAAAGACGAAAATGATGTTTCAATGGACTTGCTTCACGGATGGACTTGCTTCCGTGGAGTGCAGACTTACGGCCTTACAAGTTTTGGAAGCCTCTTCTTCGGAATGGAATGAACTGGAAACACGAACATGCGAGGGAGCTAAAACCACGTTCACGTGAACTCTGACGTGCAGTGCGCACAAAAGAGCCGTGAAGGACACAAGGGAACAGCAACACCGTGAATTATTGCTCTTCTATAGCGTTGTAAAGCAAGGGAACAGCAGTTCGCAGTTGGTAGCGAGGTGCTCGAAGTAGTAAGAGAATATGTCTACTTACGGCAGGTAGTGACCGCAGATCCGGATAATGAGAGGGAAATAGAAGAATAAGAATGGGGTGGGGCGCATATGGCAGGTTCACTGAGATCATGAATGGCAGCTTGCCAATATCCCTCAAGAGAAAACTATATACAAGAGCTTTACCTTACAGGTACTCACCTATGAGGCAGAAACGTGGAGGCTAACAAAGAGGGTTCAGCTTAAGTTAAGGGCAACGCAGCGAGCTATGGAAAGGAAAATGATCGGTGTAACGTTAAAAGATCGGAAGAGGGCGGAGTGGGTGAGGGAACAAACGCGGGTTAATGATATCCTAGTTGAAATCAAGAGGAAGAAATGGGCTTGGGCAGGGCATGTAATGCGAAGGCAAGATAACCGCTGGTCCTTAATGGTAATGGAGTGGATTCCAAGAGAAGGCAAACGTAGCAGGGGACGGCAGAAAGTCAGGTAGGCGAATGAGATTAAGAAGTTTGCGGGGATACAGTGACCGCAACTGGCAAAGGACAGGGTTGATTGGAGAGACATGGGAGAGGCCTTTGCTCCGCAGTGGGTGTAGTCAGGCTGATGATGATAATGATAGCGTCGTATAAACGTCGGGTGTAAGCATAAGTGTGCACGTGTATGAAAACCAAACCGAACGCTTGTCGCAAAATATTCTCCTGTGGCGCTCATTTTCTACCCTATATACCCAACATGGGCGTCGTTCGCATCCCGTTTTCACCCCAGCTTTGAGAGGCAGAGATAAAAAGTGCGGTCGCCGAGGGAATAAAAGTTGCGCTTCGCTGGAGCAAGCCGAGCGTGCCGAAAACGTCTTTTCGTACAGACGCACGTACTAGGTGAACACACCGAAGAGTCGCGCTTGGTTGCAGCAGCGACGCTGCAGGAGGGCGCCACGAACACGGGAACGTGAGGGGGCGCCCAAGTTGCACAAATTACGGTCGGAGCTCTTCGGCAGAGACCAGACGAGCGTAAAATTAAAGCCAACGTGCTCGCGCTTCGCATAGTGCGAGCATGAGGCTGCGCCGCGGTTCAAGCCGGGCCCTCCAGAGACACATCCCGGCGCGCAGGGCCCGGAGTTTAACCACGGAGAGCGCAGGCAGCCTGCAGGAATGAAGGGAAGAAGAGGTGTAGGGAAAAAGAGTGAAGCCAATGACTGACTGTTTGAACTTCGTCAAAGATGGAACGGCAGAAAAGTTGTCTGTGCCTGCACGCGCACGAGTGTGCGTGTGTTTGTGTGAGTGAGAGAGAGAGGTAGCCAGTATATTTAATGGAAGAGGACCACGTATTTTGGCTGCGACATCCACGTTTACGGCTAGAAAAAAGAAATTACTTCAGCCCGATGTGTACAGTCTGCGCCTATTCGAAGAGAGAAAACTAATTAAACTACCAATTTGGAGCAAAGTATTTTAGTTGGCTGTTGCGTGTCCGAATTTCTGTCCTGAGAAATCGTACAACTGTAAGCAAATGAAGATAAAACTTTTGTAACTTTGAGTTTTGCTAGCTCTGCGTTTAGTGGATCCTGAGAGGATGTATTCAGAAGAGAGTCACAGCCGGAACTCCCGGCGAACGCACTTTTTCTCTTAATGGATTCAAATAAACAGCAGTAATACAACTTCGTAAACATCACTGCCACTTGTTTTATTAACAGTTATTGTTGTTATTAATGAGCGTAAAGTGCAGATTCATGACATGGATAACGCTTGCTAGAGCTTCCTGGAGCTTCGGCGTCCTGTGTCAGCCGTGGACATCGTCCTTGGCCTGCGTCGCCCGGCTTGCCCCAGCCTTTCCGACCCGAACCGACCTCCTCGTTGCTCCCCGCCCAGTCCTCCGCCCTGACCACCCGACACGACGAACTGGAAGCGACCTTTGACCGACCCGACCTACCGACCCTACCGACCCAAGACGCTGCACACGCATGAAGACACTGTTCCCCTGCCCCGGCCGTTCGGCGCGTCCTAGGGCCATGGCCGTCGGCTCCTGGCAACCTGCGGCCCGGAAGCTTCATGGACCGGGACTCATCCTCTAATCTTTCTCATCGTGGCGGCCAGCACTTCGCCATCCTCTACTTACTGTTCAACCTTCCTCTCAAGGCCATCATCATTTCGCGCGTCTCTGTCGACGATCGGGGCGATCGCTCGGTGGCCCCGGGTAGTGTGACGAAGACGACGAAGCTGGCAGTAGCGCGGGACGGAGCGCTCGCGCTAGGCCAACGGCCATTAAATCATCTCTATCCATCGTTCATCACGCCTCATTCTTCAGCTGGCCGCCACGTAACAAAGTGTTGTAATTAAAACGCCATTTTTAAAAAGTCCTGCAAGTCTTTGGTGAAACGCTGTATATATAGTCACCAAAGTCATATGCTTTCTTTGTTTCTTTTTGTTGCACTGATTGTTGCGACTGAGCGACTGACAGATTTATTTATTTATTTATTTATTTATTTATTTATTTATTTATTTATTTATTTATTTATTTATTTATTTATTTATTTATTTATTTATTTATTTATTTATTTATTTATTTATTTATTTATTTATTTATTTATTTATTTATTTATTTATTTATTTATTTATTTATTTATTTATTTATTTATTTATTTATTTATTTATTTATTTATTGAAGGTACTAGCAGCAGCAGCAGCCGTAGTTGCAATAGTAGTAGACCTAGGATGCTGCTCGGCTTTCTCCGAGACGAAATGCATGAAAAAAAGGGGGGGGGGGGCAATTGATCCCACCTTCAACAAACAAGCACGTCAGCCAAGGTGCTCTTTAACCAAGCTGTACTTGCTCCATTAAAGGAAATGAAATCAAGCAGTCATAGGGCTGTCAATAGCAGCAGTACTGGTAGTTTTATAAGGCGTAGTGTGTAAGTATTTTGATGAGAAACAATGACAGTTTAACACTACTAGTAGCCTCCATTAGCGTAGGCCTGTACACAAGATGCGTAAAATTTTGCTTCACAATTTAAGTGTTGCTTGAACGAGAAGAAATGTGGTGAGCTTGCTGATCTTGAAAGCGTAGTGCTTCTACTCAGAGTACTCATGATCACCGTTGTGGCCCAGGCAGGGGCACTGCAACATCTAGCGCCATGTGTAACAATGTAACGGGCGGCAAAGCAACTCAGTCAGAAGGTTCCAGTGTAACGCTGAAAAGTAAGTGCTAGGTCACGGATGGACAGACCTTACTTGCATACACTTTGAATTGGAGCGGCGCCAAGCCCCACCTTGCCTTGTAAATTAGTTGTTAGAGCTGCCGTTTTGGCGCAGCGCTGTTTGCGCATGCTCATATGCCGTACTTCTACACTCGGTCACAGCTAGCAGTTTGCATAGCTGCAAACAGCGGTGATGCAACAATAACAACACATGGCAAGTCTCTCATTCATGTCAAGGCATGCCACTGCAGGCCGCGACGAAATGTCCAGTACTGAAGCAGACCCCCAACACTCAGTGTGGAGATGTTAAATTGCTTCCCTGTATATTCACTTAACATAATTGTCGCTTCTTATTGTTTCTTCCGCTATACCATTCATTTCTTCTGTTCCTGTCATTGTCTGTTTCTTCTCTTCTTGCTTTGATCTTTTTAAAATTTCACTGGTTAGCGCAGTATATGGTAAAAATCGAAGAGAATAAGTACATATAAAGCATTTGCAGCAAGTGGTGCTAAAAGCGACTCAAGCAAGTAACTTTATCTAAGCCTCTAGTGCTTTCTTTAATCATTTCTATGATATAAGTATATTTATGTGAACCGCTCTTCCTCGCTATAAGTACGTCATTACACTTGGCATCACAGCACATACAAGCGATGTATGTGTAAATGAAGAAAGCGGCAAGTACCCCAATCACTATTATTTCCTGCGTCATCTCCACAACCACCAGCAATTTATTCAATGACTTGCTTCTTAATTTTCATAGATCCGCGCAGCCGGTTTCGAGTTTTATACCGTCCTCTATCTCTCTGCCTATTCTGCTTATAAAAAGAGGCCTGCATCAGATAAGTAGGCTCACATTCACATACACGTGCATCGCAGACAACGGGCGCAGCCCCTCTCGCATAAAGCGAAACGACAAGATTTAGAAAAAATAAATTGTTCTTATCGTATTGCCTCGTTTTCACCCGATCGTCTTCTCCTCCTCCCCGTCGCCAAAGCCAAGCCAAGCGCGCGCAAAAAGCGAAACCAATATAAATGAAGACTTTTTTTTTTTCGCTTTACCGCTCCCGCGGCGGGTATACAACGATATAACAAAAGCTTCGCACAACATAGAAAAATATGAAAAAGGAATCCAAATACGTGGCGCGAAGGAGCGGTTTTATAATTTTATTTCTGTCTTGTTCGCGGTACGGTGGTTGTCATTACTGGGCCATAATAGGCAGGCAAAAGGCAAAAAGACGTCCGGGGGAAAAACACGGGAAGAAACGCTCCCCCGCCGTACCGTGCGCGAGCCTTGCAGGCGACACGCGCCAGATAATGGCGCCCGATAGGGAAAAGACGCCCCAACACGCTTTCTTTTTTCCCCCTTTTCAGCGTTTAGGGAAACCGGAGACGGCTCCACGCTCGCTCCAAATTTATTTCTACATTATTTTTTGTCAGTACGTAAAGATTGCCTGGGTCAAGGAATAAAAGCTTCGAGGGAGAGATTTTAAAGGGAAGAATAGTTCCGCAGGCGCTGCAAACTCTCGTCGACTATGTTCGAGGCCCCGAAGAAAAGCGAAGAAGATAAACCGGCAAAAGGTAAACCTGAGCGTTAAATACGAGCGTCAATGCGCTCGGCCGGGCCTCGCGGGTCGGTCTATGTGCTCTTATCTCGGCAACAGGGACGTTGAAAATGAGACCAGAGCGGCCCGGCGGTTATTCTACTACCGCTGCCTGCCTGCGGGACGAGAATATAGAGCGAGTGGCAGCGGCCCGTCATATCAAAAAGACGCGCGCGTTCACCGCGGCGTCGGAAGTGGTGCGCTATGGTGCCATATAGGGCGAACTGCCGTGAATGGCGTCAAATTTCGCTGATGAACCGATCTTGCGTTACTTTTTTTGTTGCTGCTGCTGAGAGAGGAGCATTATTTCGCTTTTCAACCGAGCGCATAGATTCAAAATGATAGCACCGCGAATCTGAGGGAGTCAGATGAAGCCCGGCAAAGCCTGTATGGGCTGCTGTATATACTATAGATGGGCATAACTTGTTCATATTTATTTCTTTTTTACTTCGCTGGATCCTGTAAACAGGATGCAGTGTGTAGATTGACACCACGGAGAAGCGATAGTTTAGACTGCAATCATCATCGAAATTTTTGTGCTGCAGTAGCCATGCATGAAGACGGCCTAAAAGGAGTAAAAAAGCAGTTATTTTGGCTTATCATAGCCCTCGCTTTTGCTGGTTTTGAGCGCAGTAGTGAAGAAAGGGAAAGCCTGAATTAAAAATGAAGAAAGTAAGGCAAAGTCATAGCCTATCAAGCAGGCATAAAGGCCTGAAATTACGAAACAATGCCTGGCAGGTCTGGTAGGTTTAACTTTCGCAACGAACTTATTTTTCATGCGCTCCACATAATGCCAGCCACGAAAATATATGATGAAACATTAGCCCATATGTGTCATACTTATCGCCGAGCAAGAAACAGTGTTTTTTTTTCTACATTCTGGTATAGCTGACAATGAGAACTAATCCTTACACAATTAGAACGAATTAATCGTGGCACATGCCACGTAGTCGTAATAATTATGACAGACAGACGCTTCGATATCGAATTCCCCCCTTGTTTAACCGGAACAACACGAATTCATCTGACTGACCTCGTATGGCATACAGTTTATTACACAGCATAACTTTATTTTATTGACGTTTGTGTTTCGTTCTTTTATTTTTTGTTTCAAAATTTATTTGGAAGTTTTTTTTTTTTATGGTAGCATGGATGTAGAGGTTTTGTATGTATACATTAACAGTTTTAGGAAGCATGTCTGAATTTGTGCGGGAAAATACGTTTAACTGTACTATTCTTGTACGTTTTCCTTTGACAATTTTCTGATCTTATACTGTGTAATAATTCTGTTTTTGTTTTTGTATTGAAGTATGCGTGCTATGTTGCCATGTACCTTTTGTACATGACAACAGTCCATTAGAAGCCATTGACTGACTTTTTGACAGTGCCCTTCAGAATCTATGACGTTGAATAAAGACACTATCTGATATGAAAGCCGCCGATTGTTGCGGCCACTGTCAATAACTTTCACCTCTGCAAGCGGGTGAGAGTCATGACAGTCCAGTGAGCAACAGCGTTCGTATACCCTTCGACTCGACATAGGGCATGCGCAGAGAATGCGTTCAATTGTCTCTTCGCAGCTGCAACAAAGGCAAGGCTGTAAGCCATGCCGATGACAGAGGAACATTGGTTCGTCATTTCGACACACACAGGCGTGGGCGACGCAGCCAAGTTGCGTCACGTCGCGTCACGTCGCGTTACGGTGGGTGGAAGTTGGAGCTGCAGGTCAGGGCACAGGGACTGAAAGCGTGAGTTCGAGAACTGGCCGAAATTCCATGAGGAAAGCGCCCTGTTTTTTTTTTCTTCTTAAAGGTATTCCCGAATGTCTGTAAAGCATGGTTGTGAGCCCGCAGACATTGCATCCAAAAATGGATGCTTCTTTGACGTCTTGTCTGCTGAGTTTGTCTCTTTTTTTCTTTGAACGATGAGGTTGTAGGAGACATGTTAGTGTGCGTAACGCACAACCTGGTGGTGGAAATTAATCAGGGGCCCCATACTAGGGCGTCTCTCATAGCTCGCGGCCTTCATCGGGAAGGACGCAAGCTATGAGCTATATCAGCTATATGAAATACCTCTGTAAGCTGTAGGGGTATCTCTTACATACAAATTTAAACCCTAGGAAAGAAATACCCCTACCTGCTACTTTTTCACCATATTGTCACGTCCAAGAACGTCCGGTGCCGAGTCCGATGGTGGCGAACTTCGTCCTTTTCGCTTAATGTCCTCACGTCGTCGTCTTCAGTAGCGCTAGCGTCAATATATTGTTGTAAAAGAGGGACGACGGAAGTCGGGCCACGCTTCGTACTACCTTTCAGACATCCGCAAACACTCATTTCCACGACCCGCATGGGCTGAGCTTTCCTGGACCACAAGGCCATCGAGAATTCGTTCTCGAGAGCACCCATTTAGACGCCACATAGCCTATAAGCTATATGGCCCAAGTGGTCATGAAGGCCCCAGTGAACTTCAAAGAACATGCGTCTCTTAAGGCATGACCATTTGGCCTGTATGATATTAGTCTTTACGGGTATTTTTTTCTTCATAACAACTGTATAAGAAATTTTTATGAAGTAAGAAATGCGCTCATAAGAAAGTAAATAACCAGAGCGTTAACGAGGTAAGTTTGAGTCTTCGAGGCTTTTAAGTTCAAGATGGCATTCTTGTTGGTCAGCATGCGAGCGCCGGGGAGACAGGTTGGGATATGTGAAGGATATATTGTTTACTTTGAAGAAGGACCCCTATACAGTTGCTTTGCGAAGAAGTGCACCTTTTAAGCTTCGGTCATTTCGAGACCTAACCTCGATTGTCCCGCGTAGAGTTCGTCTTCTCGATTGAACCACCGCTATTGATTCATGGACAAACAAAAGCGCACAACCTCTTGTCCTCTGGAAGAAATTTTTGTTTCCAACCCGCACACTTCGCCAGACCTCAGAGGAAAGAGCAGGACTCAAACACCTATAGCGAGAGAGACAGAGAAGAAAGAGACTGCACTGTTCCAGGTCAGTGCAGACACGAGCAGCGCAGTGCTCTTTCCTCACCAGCTCAGTTCGTACACATTACCACCACTCGCCTACAACGCTGTGAGCAAAAGAAGACAGCAGGGGAAGAGGAAGAGGAGGATAGGAAGCACATCAGCACATTGACTCCTGTTTCGCGCCAAGGGTTCCTGGCCTCTAAGTGTTGTTGTCGCCGAGCCGGCAAAACTTGGGAGGCTCGCCAGGCTCCTCCCTCGAGACACGAACACGCAGGCTCATAAGGGAGAAAGCCTCCGACGAGCGACGGACGGCCGGCACAATCTTTTACCGCTGCCGCTGCCACTGTTAGCTCCGACCTCGCTGCCATATTTCTGTTCTTTTCCTCGCGAGACGAGTCTGCGGGGAATCGTATGTATATACAGCTGGCTGCTCCGAAGGGTCGGAGCTCCGTGGGGCCGTGAGGACGGCCGTTGTTCGTCGGTCGTGTCACAGCGTATCTAACAACGGCACCGGCGAGAGCCGGGAACATCAAAGTGACGCCGCCACCGTAGCACAAACACACTGCTCCCGTGTTGTTCCATAGATGTGTGCCCGAGTGCTCACGAAGCGAGACGCGTCGTACGTCAGCATACAGACACACGTACGCAAACAGACATGCGCCTCCCCTACCCCCAAACACAAACAGACGCACAGACATAGCCGCGTACACGATTGTTCCGCCGCTTTCTCTGTACTGTGTCTCGCTAAAAGAGTGCATCATTCTCGATGATACGCAGCCGGTGGCAGCTGTGCGACCACAGCACTGAACTCGCAAGAATCTTCGGGTGCAATAAAGGTTAGGGCTAGCCAGCCTAAGTATTCCATGGTCAGTCGGGACAGCCTGCGAGAAACTCCATACGCCTCCTCCATAAAAGCTTTGTAAGATTTCTCATTGAAAATAAATAAAGTATCAATAAAAAGTGCGTCGAGATTTAGTAGCTCAAGAGAAACCACATACAGCCCGTATTGTATCTCCATGAAAACACCGTACGACTTCTTTTTGCCTTCTGAGAGGGACAGTTAACTCACCCGATGATCACAGAACTCACTTACGTAGCATAATTCTTGTTTACCTCGGCCTTAGCACATGCAAAAGCAAATGATGATTCGTTAGCTGCCATCTGCATATGCGGCAGGCTGCAATGCGGCAGCGCAGACGAGTCGGGGACTGAACAGCCGTTACCGGTGGCAAACTGGTTCGCGAGTGCGGACCCCGATTAGCCGGCGTGAGCTAGCTTCGGTTCCTGCATACCTGCGCCGTTCTGGCGAGGCGGAATACGTGTGTACGCTCACTCACACGTAACGCGGCTAGCCGAGACGTTCGTGCATATACTGACGTGAACACACATGCCAGAACGAACAAACGCACAAGCGCCACGTGGCAACCAGCGGTGCGCCCCGCGCGGCGTGCCTGGTGAAGGCGTCCGTTGGGAACGTGCGTATTGATTTGCCCCATCGCATTCAAGCCGTGGCTACGACCAGGCGGAGGCAAGGGAGGGGGGAGGCGCGCGCGACAGCCCTTACTGTAACGGGCCCACAGCGGCACGGCGTTGAGCCGCTCAGAGTGAGTGCCTGAAAAGCGCCGCGAAAGATTGGTTCAAAGGAAAGCAGTGCTTTCATCAAACAATGGTCCCTTGCAAAATGCTATAAAAAGACCCCTCGATGGCGCAGCGCTGTATGCCTGTGTACAAATGGAATAGTCATTTTGCGTGCGTGCGTGCGTGCGTGCGTGCGTGCGTGCGTGCGTGCGTGCGTGCTAGGTAAGCTCTCGTGCACTACAGACACAACACAAAAGCCTAAATGAGAAAATACTTTTGTTTATTCGACAAGTGTGCCACTAGGCATTAGTTTAGAAGGGCTGTAGAATTGGCGCACGGCTGTTCGCAGAGTTTGTTCATTTCAGGCTGTCTATGGCGAAAAAAAAAAAACCTAAGGAAAATTCGCGCTCGTGCTCGACAACTGTGTGAAGCACCCAGCTCTGCCTTCTCTGACAGCAATGACCAAGGGATTCTCCCATCGAATGCGCCGCCAAAGACCAGCCATTTGACATGGGCATCATTCACGCTCTCCAGGCGTCCATTCGATCGCGCATCAAAGCTTATGCTGAGATTAACTAAGAGGAAGGATTCCAATGTACCGTTTAGGATCTCCTTCATCGCAGCAGAGAAAATGATTAGGGCCGCTTGGACAGAATTAACTATACAGTGCATCCCGAATTATTTCAGTGGGTTATGGAATCATGGACACGGGAACGACGAAGGACGAAGTCGCACACCCACGAGTTCAGATGTATACGTGTAATTGTGGTAACATGTCATTCATGCAAAGCTGGCAGGATAGATATGAAGTATTTTGCGATAATTTGGTTAACGCGGATGATGACGTCGACATCGCAAAGTCATTACAGTACGCGATATATAAGCACTCCTCGATTGCCAAGAATGTCACGAAGGTTATGGCGAGTAGGCCGACGTTCTACGAACTGCCGTGAACGCTTCAACCACGGTAAGTTATATCGCATTCCCAAGGCAGCTTGTTAACCGTAAGTGTCTCGGCTAGGAGCACATGACCGCTCTGGCGAGTTTGAAAAGCGCCGTGATGGGGTCTACGCTGAAGAAGCAGACGCGTATAGGGAGAAATAAACACCCCTTGCGTATGATTTTATGTTCTTGGTTGTAATTTGAGAAGTCCACTTACTACGAACATCGGATACTACGAACGCAGTCTAAGTGACCGTCAGGTTCGTTTTAAGTGGGCTCGACTACTGACTCTACAGGAACCGTTTCGAACCCGTGAAACAGGCGACCAAATAGATCTGTTACCGCGTTACAATATCTCCACTGAGTTTCCTCTCAGACGCCTCCAACCGTGATGGTAACAGCCGCACAGCTTGTGACTTGCGCGTATGTTTGTGTAGGTCACGCGTTGAGAAAGCCCCATGAGCACTGCGGCTGTAAATGCATATCGCTTAAGCTGCATGAAGCAAAGGCATCGATGCATGTTCGAGGGTTGCAAAGTTCTTTATTGAAGAAAATTTACCACCACCACCACCTCGGGTCCACAAACAACGTCAAGAACGCGCGCTGCTCTAACCGCACGTAGCCTACAGCCATCACCATCACTATTAATACACAGAAAGCATGGCGCATTAACTACAGAGGACTAGGCGAGGACAGGACAAGAGCTGGTCCTGTCTTCGGCTTGACCTCTGTAGTTACTGTGTTATGCTTTCTGTGTCACGATGAGCCAACACGCCCAAACACAATCCCTCCTGAATCACTATTAACGTGGCCCGCTAACGCTGGCGTATAACTTTTCCGCCAGAGTTGCGAGGCGAAGCACCGAGTCAGGGAACGGTGAAGGGGAAGGAGCAAGAAGAATGTTTACCGATCCCATCGGCGGGATAAACACTTCATGCCCGCGATATGAGCCCGCTCTCTTCTTGCGGCAGCGTAAACACCACTTCGTTCGGGCAATCCTATACTCGCGGGCCGGGTCGTCGCTCCTAGCCCCCCGATCGCTTTGTGCCCGCCGGCATCGTCGCTCGCCGAGGGAGCAATGCTTGCTTGTAACCTGCCGCACGCACCTGCGGTACTGTCTGCACACTTCGTGCTACTAGTTGCTGGCAGCGTTGGAGGAGCTACAGACATTCTTGGTCATTAGGGTGCGCGAATGCTTCTGCTGAGGAACCTGTTCATACCTGCCTCGTTCTCTGTTTGTCGCAGAACGCCTGCGATACCTGCTGGGAGGTTGCTGGAATATGTTAGTTGCGTTCGAATTACATTACCAGAATGAACCAAAAACATCCTGTGATACAGCGATTATGTATTTAATAGAATGTATTACGCGATCAAGAAATGTACAATGCGCTGCATAAGAGCGCAGGTTTTGAAGCCTCAATACGCATTGCAGCTTTCACAATGATGCGGCGAACAAGTGATCGAAACTATATGCATAGACTGCGCACGCATGCAATTCTATGGAGGAAAAAAATGGGTCTGGTAGGAAGGAAAAAGGGGACGTTCTTCAAAAGAATTAAATATAAAAATCCCAGACCGTGCCACTAAGAACAACGAGCCTGCGCGGGCATACAATCGTAATAAGGGTGCAAACATCAATATCAATGCTTGGCGTCAAGTCGTCGTTTCATAGTCTGTAACAATATAAACACTGGCGCAGAATATCTCTCAGTGCAAAGATGCCCATGAGCAATGGCCGCAGGGGCGTTATGGATCGATGTCTAAGCGAAGGCAGTTTTATTCTCTTGATTTCGACCAGCATGTCGGTTTGTCTACTTTGCTCGAGTCTTTTATGCTAGATATCATGTCAATCAATGCCTAATTCTAGCCTTCCTTCCATACCTTGCGCGCATATCATCTATATATTTGTTTGTACCTTACAGGCCCGCAAGGGCATGGAGTCGTGAAATAACAAACGAACAAAGGACGACTTTTCGTGAAACTATGTGGAAGTGATGTGTACAGGGAGATTATTCTAATGTTTGATGGCACGAGGTAACGCAGATGAATGTTTACGCTTTGCCGAAGATGAGCTTGAAATTGATATTGTTAAGAAGTCGTTTGGACATGTGCAACAATCGTTCGAGCGTCAAGGGGTGTGCCTTGATCAATGGCGTGTCTGGTGAATTGTTGTAATAGGGGGATAACAGCGTACCTAATGATCAAAATAAGGGAATGAAATGACTGTGTGCACTGAAACCGTCTCAAGGAAATGTAGGCGTATTAACCATCCCGCAGCTGAAAAAGGAGAAAGCAGGACAGACACAAGCTGGGTAGATCATATTGTCAAGGACTGACGACGACGACGACGAAGAGATGCACTATGCCACGAGTCGACGACGAACGAAGACGACAAAGATATCTCACTCCGTCCGCTCGGCGCTGCTCGCAGTTGTCCAGGCTTCTGGTATATGTCTGCCTGTAAATATCTCTAAATATATTGTTTCTCGCGAAAATATAGAGGATAGATTACAGGTCAAACCAGTCGAATACTTTTCTGGATCTTTAATGGTGCTTCATTGGTTATCCTTTCTCAGGCGAGCTCATCTTTGTTGTTCCGGTCAATTTCTCTGAAATGCGGTCATCCCATAGACACTCGTGTACCACCGGATATGACGTAGGAACTTTCTGCGTTATCGCTGCACCGCTGATGTTCAAGAAGGTGAAACTTAGCAGTGAGTTCTCTGCCTCTGTTATTTCTATGCCTCGTGAAAGCACGAGCAGGTTATCATCAACGCGCCTGTCGGCTTTGAAACCATTGTGCAGTTCTCGTACCAGATTATATTGCTCGCCGCAAGCCTAAATATTGTCTGAATACTTGCATTGGCAGTCTACACTCTACCGAAAATATTGTAGGTGACGTAAGTGCCTTCGACTTAACACCCTTGCTTTTGCTAGTTAAATTCATTTCACCCCGTCTCCAGCTTGATGGTTTTTGCATTACTTGTCAATACTTCAAAACTGCTTCCTCGCTTTTTAGCTCAAATTCGGTAATCAGCCTCAAGCAAATTTCGTTAGTCTTATTGCCATGCAATCGGATTTCGTATTTCGCCTTTTTCCCTGTTAAGGCTCTTGAGGTTGATTGCCATTTAGGATACTTGTCATCTTTAACCGTTTAGATACCCAGCTGCCCCTCCGCACCGTGTTTAAATGACTTCGTTATAACGTCTAAAATATAATTTAGTGCACCATTCTCCTTAAAACTGTTTCCATCTCCACATTCAGTAGGAACATGAAATTCAATTTTTTTGCCCCTGATTCCAGAACAATTTTGGGCACGCTCCTGTTTTTCTCGAGCGCCGTAAAATCTGGCGGGGTACTGAATCTTTTATTTTGCCCTGCACCACAATCTGCACCTAAAACTTTTCCCGATGATAAATCCGCTATTATATTTTTTATTTGACAGCCGTGCCTCAGTTTTTCTGCTCTATACTCTCGCTATACATTGCACCACATTTTGATTGCATTTTTAATTTCCTCATTCCCCTAGCTTCGACTTTATCTTTAATTCCTTTAGTGTGCTTTACGCTGCTCTATTTTTTTTTACTTCCGTCACCATCAGCTGTTCAGACTTTGTGTAGTCCCAGTCTAAGCATTTCTCCAATTTCTCTCTCGGCACTTGCTACTATGCTTGCTATATTTGCTCATTTAAACTTAAGTTAAATTATTGTTCGTGCGCTCTTTATATTCCGCCACTCAGGTGGCTCATGTGAAGAGCAAAATATTGTTCATCTCTGCATGAGGTGGTGCTTCGTTCCTCGTCTATTTGCACTTTGATTTCCTTCTCCGAAACTCACTCCGACTCCAATCTGAACTGCAATCAAGCGAAAAATACTCGTTTTTTAAATACCACGTGACTTTATCGTCATATTTGCGTTCTCTTTTCGGGATGGTCACAATGTTCTGCTCGCAAAAATAAATTTGGATTATTAAAGTATTGAGTCGCAGTTGTATTCAGTGCATCCTATCTTTCTAGGTCCTCTATACGGGTGCTCATATTAAATGCCAGCGTAACTTCTGCCTTGTCCCCGATCTCTCTGATATTTCCGTGGAGATAGCTGACTAAGTTTTCATTTTCTTAGGCGAAGCACAGTTAGGCGTAAAGCGTTCTTTAAACCGATCATGCCAGCCACCCGGAGAGTTTTCTCACATGTGAGATTTATCATTTCTCACTGTGCCTTCTGATTACTGAGCGTACGCAATCACTTTCTCCCCGTTTAGCGCATTCTCAGTCTCTAAACATCAAGCCTTCTTTCTGCATCCGAGCATGTTTATTTAATGGGTCGTACTAGGGCTCCGTTTCTATCTTGTCTTCCTCTTTTTGTCGCTGTTGATATCTGTTTCTCCGCAACGGGATGGTTGGACTGCCTGGGTTGTCTAGCCCATGTGCCCGAGCGCCTGTATTACTGTTAGGAATAGACGCTATAACTCGTCCCGCAAATCGTCATCCCGCTGGTCACGCAGCATGCAACAACAACAACAAAAAATTAATGGTCGATTTGCGCAGTTAAGCCAAATGCGAATTAGGTGCCCTAGCTACTTCGGAACCTCGGCTCCGGTGTTCGGCGGGTGCTGCCATCGCAAGGCAGTGGCGAAACGCTGAACCGCTGCACCGCTGCGCGAGTAGTGGTTTGAGATCTCCCAGGGTTCTGTGATTGTAAAGTACAGAATGAGCAATTCGGCATGTACGAACATTAACGCATGGTCCTATTCGAACAGCTTCGATACGCAAACAATGAATCCGAACACCAGAACCGAAGTAAAAACCCAAGTGCACCTAATTCCCATTTGTCCCAAGTACGCAAATCTACCATCAGTTTTTTTTTTCCTTTCAGATCTAAGGATACCCCTGTTTTTATTCGCGATTCCCCTTTCTACGTGGGTGGCATGGTGCGAGCCGCAGTCTACGTATTCGGAGCTGTCGCCCGCGGCGCCCTCTTTTGCTATTTCCGCACAAGCACAACCTCCGTTCGCCTTCAAAACACCGCTTATACCCCTCGCAGTGATGAAAAGCTTTCTGTTCAGTCTCTGTTTAATAAAGTTTCGCTATCCGTCTCCATCTAATCAAGAATTTTGGACGACTCCTAGCTAGCGCCGCTAAGCCTTGCTGCCTATGGCGCTCCAGCGGGACAAGTTTCATTATTTGCATGGGCGTCCGGAGGGGGGGGCAAGGGGGGGCGGCTGCACCCCCCTGGAAAATCACTCACTCGAACCGTGAGTGATGGCCGCACGTCAGGGGCGGCGGTGCGCTCAGCCAAAAGAGTAAAAGCGGCTCCGCTTCCACGCTTTGGGTCACATCTGCGAAGTGCCGCGTCCGGGGACGCGTCGTTGCAGACATACAGCGGCACCGGCGAGCATGTGTTTCGAGCTGTCTTGAGATGTGTGCCTGTTTCTTTGATCTCTAGAGAGATAGCGACACGGAGGCAGACAGTGCACACCCCGGCCACCGATGAATTCTTCAGGAGGGAGGGACAAATCAGCCGTGTCCATCCCCGCTTTGTCGGGCTGCTCAAGGGCAAGCGGGCGATGAGTTGGCGCCGCCGCCGCTCGCTGTCTCCTCCGATCCACGGGAGAGCGCAGTTCGGTACAAGCGCCGCTTTCAGAATCTTCGGCAAAGGGGATTAGCTGCTTTTGTTCACGGCGACGCAGTCTCCAGAGGCGCCCCCACACCAGCGTTCCTTGCGTCTTCTCCGGAAACCAGCGCCTTTGGTCAAGGCAGCCCGATGGCGCCTGCCTGGCTCGCCTGTCACCTCTGGCTGGGCCTCAAATCCCAACAGCGCCCATGTACTGTGCGATGTCAGTGCATGGTAAAGAGACCCAGGTGGTCGACATTATCCGGAACTCTGTACTAACCCGTCCCTCATAGCCTGAGTCGTTTTGGGGCTCTGAACCCCATAAAAACACACAAAACAAATTTTCCGACCGGAGTGGCGAGTGTCCCTTCCCCTCGGAAGTCGCGCGGCGTTCCTTGCGTGTGCGCGCCTCTGTGTTTGTGCTTCGGTGTTTTTAGTGGCCGGTTGTCAACGAAGCTGAGAACAACCAAGACAGCGGACGAGAAAACGACGAGCGGCGAGTAGTGTGTGTGCAAATACTCGACTGTGCGGTTGCGCGAGCAAGATGGAGCGAGGTGTATGAAGCTGCGAGCGTGCATTTATCTTGTAAATAAGTTTTCGTTGTATATATAGTCATTTTTTGTTTTCAACGTACGCATTCAACCGTTTTTCCAATCAATGTGTATATATTTTTAATACTACCAACCCCGAGGAACTCCATAGCCAGCTTTGTCTCGCGCGGTCCCGAATGATGGACATTCGACGCTTCTTCAAGCGTCAGCGGTTGTCTGACGAAGCATTATCCAAATGCGCCCCTCCAGATTCTGGTTTGACATGTGACAACGGTGTAGCATTTGAACAGAGTGATGCAAGCTTTTATCACCGCACAGTAGCTGATGTCGTCGACTCCATGGAAGGGACTCTGTCAACAGTGAGTTCAGGTGATGCAGCAGGCCGAGATGATTCCATTTCCCCTTTCTTGGGATTTAAGTCCGGATTTGACCAGACCGATGCAACCTTTCATCACCGGACAGTAGCCGACGTCGTCGTCTCCATGGAAGTAACTCCACCAGCAAGCTCCGGTCACGCAGTAAGCCGAGACGATTCCCTTTCTCCTTGCTTGGGATTGAAGTCCGGAGACAACATCAAGAAAACAAATAACTTGCCTCAAGAATATGACTTAGGAGAGTTTCTAGGCAAAGCTAAACTCACTGGCATACCGGACTTTTTGAAGTTACGTCTTCTTACTAAGCCATGGTCGCCAAATGTCACATATGATTTTAAGACGGATGTAACACCTGGAAAGAGGCCTTTTCGACATCAATGGCTGGGAGATTACGCCCCCTGGCTTGCGTACTCAGCGACAGCGAAAGGCGCCTTTTGTCGTTTTTGCGTCATTTTTCCTCCGCGTGTTCACCGGGGTACTCAAGGTAGTTTTATCGTGCGCGCTTTCAGTAACTACAGAAAAATGCACGAGGCGTGCAGGGATCATGTAAAATCCCAATGGCACCAGGAGGCAATGACGGCCTCACAGAACTTTATGGATGTGATGAGAACCCGTATGCAGCAAGACTGAGCACTCTTCTCCACGAAGTGATAGTACCTTTTTGCATTTTTATTAATTTTAATTGTTTCTTCGTTGATAAACTCCAATGTATCTCTCCTAGCCTCGCTTTAATTTGCTGTTTGTATTTTTTCTTTCATGTGTGTATTTTACTTATTTATTTTATTTATATATAAATAAATAAATTTTCTCCGCAAATAGTGCCTTTTTGCTACGAACATACCCCCCCCCCCCCTCCGGCGCCAGAACCAATGGGGCCCCCCCCCTGCAAAAAATTCTGCGGACGCCCTTGATTATTTGGTATAACTAATTGTACAGATAATGAACTGGGTTTTTCCTCGGAGCATAGGTCTTATGTGATCTCCCGTACATGATAACGGCCGCGGTCTTCCGACGTCTCGCCTAACGTTTGTCCTAGAACAATTGAAAGTTTAAGCAATGAGCGACTAAGAACCAAGCCGGGGAAATGTTGTACCCAATAGAAAACCAGTCGATAGCCAGAAGTACAGGGGAGGGAACCCAGCAAGTTTGGGGGGTAGTGTAATAAGTGCAAGGTTAAAGAGGAAAGGCGAGAGCACCGAGCCTTGTGGCGTGCCTCGGCTGCCAAGAGGAATGGGCTCCGATTTGAGGCCACCTAACACAAGCTCTGCGGTCCGCTCGGATAGGAATAATCGGACGTAATTGAATGTCCGTTCTCCCGGGTCTATTTTAGAGAGGTTCGTGAGAATGGCCTCGTGCGAAACGTTATCGAAGGCCTTGTTCAGGTCTAGCCCGAGCACTGCCTTCGTCCCAGTTCCGCGTGGAGGGTCGAGCACCTCCATCTTAAGCTGGAGCATCACGTCCTGCGTGGATAAGCTAGCCCTAAAGCCAAACATTGTGGGAGGAAGTAGGTCGCGATCTTCCGCGTAATTTTGCAGTCGGTTAAGAATGACATGCTCCATAAGTTTTCCGATGAAGACGTGAGGGAGATGGGCCGCAGATTCTCGATCGAGAGTTTCTTTCCCGGTTTGGGGATGAAGGTCACCCGTGCATGCCTCCATTCCTGGGGGATCTCGCCTTCCCTCGAGTAGGTGTTCATTAGGTCTGTCAGAGCCGCGACAGACTTGGGGTCCAGGTTTCTGAGCGTCTTGTTCGACACTCCGTCCGGTCCCGCTGCGGAGGTGGTACGGAGCTGACCCAGAGCAAACCAGACCTCGACCCGACCCGAGCCACAATTCCATTTTTTTCCTCTCCATGGCAAAACTATTCTCTCACCCTCTTCCACCAATCCTTTAATGCTCTTTTGCTTATTTATACTTTTTTAAATCTGAGTGCGCCTTTGTTGCTCGTGAATTCCAGAGCGTGTCGCTGTGCTGGTTTAGTTTACTGTCTAGTGCAGGGCGCTGGGATTTGCGTAAAATTTTCCTACAGACTTCCATCTCAACTTCAGCTCTAGCCGTCTTAGTTGTAATGAGGGGTTTAATGGTATTTATTTATTTATTTATTTATTTATTTATTTATTTATTTATTTATTTATTTATTTATTTATTTATTTATTTATTTATTTATTTATTTATTTATTTATTTATTTATTTATTTATTTATTTATTGCGATTAGGATGACGATATGAATCGAGGTGCTTTATTCTGGACAGCTTCTAATTAATTAGCAAGGACTAACTGGGAGCACTTCATTGTGGAAGGGGGGACATAAGTTGGAACAAGATCATTTAATACCCTAAAAACAATACTGCTGGTTGCACGGCACTCAAGTACAAACGCAAAATATCATTGCACAAGATAAATATTCATGCATAAAACAAAACAAACAGCGATTGCGAAGGTGTAATCTACCAAAGCGATTTTAGTTACTGAAAGTGGAAGGATTCCAGGTAATTTAGTAGCGTGGACTAAAGCAACGAGAACTCTGTTATCGTGGCTGGCGTAAAGGTATAACTCATTCCTTTCTTTGTTCATGCAAACTTTTGTACTTTTCCTTTCGGCAAAATGGGGTTAATCTTTCAGAAATTACGAACATGATGTGAGATATGAGGCGGTGTGCGACCGGGCAAATGATTTGTTACTGCCACAGAGTGTGCGAAAAAAAGTCAAGCGAATTTTCGGCGCATTGCAAGTGAAGGCATATTGAGCGCTTCCTCTGAAGAGGAAACGCTTTGATATGACGATTAGGATGACAATAGGAATCGAGGTGCTTTATTCTGGAAAACTTCTAATAAATTGGTAAAGGTTCCTTGATGGCCAAATGGTTTACGCGTATTACAAGGAAGGCGGCCCGCTAATGCTCTCTGCATCGCCTGCTTCCTGTCGAAAGGTTATGCTGTCCATTTTACTGAAATCGGCATTTACTCAGGGGTCATCGATCTCGCATCCGTCTCACGCGAATAACGTCACGTGTTCGACCAAGTTTAAAGTGCGATGGCCCATAAGGTACGCACGTGTCAGTCGCACTCCTGATGTGAACCTTACCCTCATTCCGCAATTTCGCACCGCCTACGCAGCCGGCTGGCATAGCGCGTAGGCAGTGGCTTCGGTAAAGTGCGTCCACTGTACCTTTTTGCCTGCTGTGCAGAGCTGTAACGAAGAGACGTGCGTCAGCATCACTTTCGTCGAGCACTCTTAGGTCTGCTCATTCGAAGTCGTTCACGTCTAGATCGCTGTCACGGAGAAAGGTAGGGGAACGACGACCGCTCTGGCTCGCGCTCTAATGCGTTACTCTGCGCTAAAGCTCGCAGTCCATGAAATTGTGACAGGTGTTGGGAAACAAGACAAGCGCACTGTCGAATTCGTCGAGCAGATTGTTTGGTGTGGCAGCTGCCCATACGAGGCGCCTGCATGGGGTAAAAGTGCTTGCGTCACTGAAATGTCCGAAACATCGAACTTGGCTTTGAATTTAATGTCATTTCTCTATTTTTGGTTTTGGCGAAGTATGTTCGAAGTCACGCAGCAGAATCTGGCGCCAGCATGTAGCGCACCTTCTGTCACGGACAATGTGACATAAAGGTATTTGTCCTTTCAAGAAAAGTCACTGGAAAGCAGCGCACACGATGAAGCAGACACGACGCAGGTGCTGATGCTGTCGCCGCTCTGTCGGGCGTCGGATTCTTGAATTTTCTGTGCCCTTCTTATTTAACATAAGCAGCATATGCGGATGGCCAAAGTGAGCTGTAGTGGACCGCTCACATTTCTGCCAGAAAGCGCCGAGAGGAACGTATAAAGGTACGGCAGCTTAAACCAGGCAGGAGTTTCCGACGAGGCTAAAAACGGCAGTGAGGCCTGCTTATGTAACAGTAAGCTGGGGAAACTGAAAGCCAAAGTATATTCAGTGAATAGGACCAGCTGTCGGGCTAGTTGGTGTTTCACCGTTTTCAGAAGCGCGTAGCTGCAAGAAAACAGGCACAAAAAAAAAAACACCAATACAAACAAGCGCTCAACTTCAACTCTAGTTCAGAGAGTTACCAACGCATTGCACCGCGGTTACAAAAAATGCAAACACGTGCAGTTTTAAATTACACCGACCGCGGTTCATTTGATCCCCCTTTTACAGGCTACTGCTTCGCCATCAGTGCACAGGTAACACCGTCTATTAAAAAAGAAAAAAAAACGCGAGCTTTATTTTAAAGTAAAATCTGTGGCTCTCATCAACAATAAAAATGTTTCAGTCCAGGATGCAAACACATCGAACGTTCCGCGTATGAAGCCCATATATTATCCTCATTCTTCCGCGAACACGAAAAGCATAAGCATCAAACGCCAAACTAATTACGCGCTCAAACCTTATTACCTGAACTCTAACGCCGCAAATTTTTTTAAATACAAAGGGCAATTTCTTTCTCTTGCCGCCCTTCTTTTTTCTATTTTCCTCACCCCTTCTTTCTTCCTTCCTTCTTTCGTGTCTTCCGAAAGCAACAGCTGCACGCCTTCAGCAACTAGGCAATATTCAAGGCAAAAGCAGCAACGAAGAGGAAAAAATGTCTGTGTTTGTGTGTCGGGTAGGGCCTGGAGGGGGGGGGGGGGGGGTTAGGGTTGACTGAGAGGAAAGAGGTGAGGTAGCGAATTCTCCGCCCTGTTTCTGCGTGTGTTCCCTCCCGCATATAAACACCGGCGGCAACAGCGGAAGTATCAACAGCAACGGCAGCAGCGGCGGCAAACACGCCAGCCGGGGGGCCCCCTACCGCGAGCGTGTAGCAAAAAAAGCCGCGACCAAGAAGATGCCCCAGCGGTATCGCAGGAACAAAGATCTCCCCACGGGAGAAGGGGCAGAAACGATAAACCGAAGAATGTGCAAAGAACGGAGCAGAAGCAGGGCAGTGATAGTGTGGCGTTCTCGCAATTTCCGCGGTGCACCGTTGCGGGCCGGCTGCCCGCAGGTTTGGCATGCGGGTCGCAGAACACGCTGTTCCACCGGGCAGGCATATCAGGCGTGGGAGGAACGGCCGCACGGGATGGCCGAGGATGCATGGAAGGAGCCGCTGGGAGGTGACGGAGGAAAGCGAGAGAAAGGGAGGTAGACATACATTCTGCGCCGAGTTATATACAAACACATACATAATACAAGCACGCGTTCGCCCTGCCTACTCCCGCTGAGCTTTCGTGGAGGAGAAGGGCACGGTGCGACGCTGGCAGCCTCTGCAAGTAAGCGATTCAATAACTGGCGCTGCACGGCCCTGACGACGACGACGACGGCACGGCTGCACCCGCGCTTCTGAAGGGGCACCGCTACGGGTTCCCTACCGCGCGACAAGATCCTGTGCCGCGCTGTGACAATAAAGCCGGTATCCCGACGACCTGCCCTGCCTGCGGTTCGCACGAGCTGCCCGCTGGCCACCCATATCAGCCACGGAGGAGGCGTGCGGATATGGAGGCCTTGCTTTGTGCGTGGAAGCTAGCCTTCTTTGTCTTGTGGTTCGCTCATAATGCCAGGATGGCTCGGAAAAGCGAGTCCTTGGTTTCATAAACGCTAGCCATACCCAGCATTCCCCTCGTTGCGTCGCTGTGTGCGCGCTATACGGTGTGAGATATCCGTCGACAGTGCCCAACGTTGTTTGCGCTAATTTATTCCTGGCTTGTATTTGGTTTCAAGGACACAAGGGCGATGTGCAAGTTGTTTTATCGCTGAAGTCTGTGCAGTAAACTGCGTTTGGTCGGGCTTATGAGGGTCGTAACGAGTGTTCGGTCGAGCTTGTTTGTAAAGAGCAAACGGGAGACGCCAACCGAACGGAAATATCGTTTGATGTCTCTGTCTTCTGCATATATTTTTTCCTGGCTTTCCGCTCGCGTGCCCATATTTTAAACTAGAAAAAAAAAAAACACTAGTCCATTTTGCAACGTTTCTGGCTGAAGAAGTGTCAAACTAAGCGAGAGATAACCAGAAAGAAAGTTAAGTCGCATTCCCTAAACGTTGCGTAACAAGCAGTAGTGCCTTAGCGTGGTAGTAACCCGCACGATCAATGTGACAAAGGGGAACAGTATCGTCCATATTTTTTTCTTCTTTTTCTCGCCTCTTATCCAGACATAGCTAAAGTGGACCGATGCGTGACGCACGGATGCACTAGACCGTGGCAACCGGCAATGTTGCGAAATCTGCCCTAGTGAAGTAAGAAGTCGAATTACGAGAAACGCGGCATTCTTTGGCAACTTGCATTTTGGCGAAAAGTAGTGCTGATGTTTTCTACACTTTTTATTGATATCTTATGTGAAGAGATATTGCCAAACAGCTATTACTAATGGCCACTCCTCATTTCTTTCCTAATATAATGGACGTCTAGATAAAAATGCAATACAGGTGTAAGGAAACGTTACGACAATTCCGAACAGATGAAATCGGGTTCTGTCGAGTCTGCCCGCGCAGGAAAAGTTTCCTGGGACAATGTACTTCTTACTACTCATAGCTGGCACAAAGAATTCATGGTCATGATATATAATGTGTGGTTCATGCGCAGTTAATAGGTTAACGCGCAATCACAAGCCCATTGGCGATCACATGTAGCCCTCAGAGCACAAACATGCACATTCACACGCAGAATCAGCTCAGTGTCACAGTCACAGTGTCACTTTAAGTTTGTTTTTCTTGTATGACTTTGGCGAATGTTTGTTCCTTGATATGCTGAATTTCCCTCGCCAGACAGGTTTCCGTCGAACCCTCAACTCAGTGTCACAGAGTTCACATACTGATAATATGCAGGCCGCATGTAGTTGATGTCATTCCAGAACGTACAGAAAGCAGTCCACATACTACATAATACTCGAAATAAAAACTTAATACTCTTACAAAATTCCGACTGCTTTAGGTTGTTTACTGTCTGTATTTGGTGTCGTTTGCAATGCATTGCATACCTAATACGTTCTGTACTGAATTCTTTCTGGGGGGAGGGGGGTCGGGAATTGATATTTTTATGTATATTCAACGCGCTGGTGCATTGACGAGATTGGCGCGGCTAAGGTTCATCGTCAATAGCAAAAGTGCCTAGTACGACTTGAACGAAACAACTTTTTTTTTTATGGCCTCAGGTTAATGACTCTTATTACTGCCCCCATGCCGTCAATTCTTCTGTTAGTGTATCAGTCTCAGCAGGTCGGTTCCGTTACGAACGTACATCATCCAGCTAATCCGTTGCGTTCATGTCCGCCCTCTCATGTCGAAGTCAGTCGACCCTCATTACTCTTCCAGTCGACGCCTCAAAGAGTAAGATGATCAATCGGTCAATATCCAAAGAGACAGATTAGACACCAACCCGGTTCTTAGGTGAAGTCATAGCCGACGACAAAGTTCCGACAACACGTACAAAAGCCACGGCGACACCCTGTACGCTCATATCAACGCCTTGCCCTGGCGGTAATTGCCGATCAGCTCTGCGCGAAGAAAGAACAACAGCGGAAGCCCTGTGACGCTCTTGCCGCCGCAGCTTCTCCTGACAAACAAAACAGCGTATGAGGCTGAATGGAGCGTGGAAGCTGATATGCGTAGAAAAAAATAAGTAATAGCGTAGACAGGGGGCGCAAAGACGTCGTGGCAGAAGCTGCCCTGGCAGCAATGCATACAGAAAATTGGTGGAGGGGCTGACGTTTG
Organism: Amblyomma mixtum; assembly: GCF_055824585.1. Taxonomy (NCBI): domain Eukaryota; kingdom Metazoa; phylum Arthropoda; class Arachnida; order Ixodida; family Ixodidae; genus Amblyomma; species Amblyomma mixtum. Next base: position 321,345,840 of record NC_143012.1, read on the forward strand.
GGGGGGAAAATAAGCTCAAATAAACAAAACGAGCGCGCTCTCGGACCAGTCAAAGTGAGAGCCGGGCAGGCTGCAAGGCGCAGCAAGACGAGAGCGCCAGCGGCGCCGGCGGTGGCGCGGAACAAAAACACTTTTCCCTTCTCGCGTGGCCCTCACGTCCCAGCCAAGGCGACCCGTCCGTCAGGGGCTATCTGGGCCGTCCAGCCTAAGAGGCGCCGGCAGTGCCGTCCGGCGGAAAAGGTCCGAAACACTCGACGCCCGAGCCAAGCGTGTCGCCGGCGACGTAGCTCCGCGGACTCCGGGCCCGCGCAGCTGTCATAACACATCGTCTGAGCCACGCGAGCCACCGCCGACGCCAGCGCCGCTCCACTCAATGTGCGTTCGTTCGTGCGTCGGTGTGAGAGGTGCTGGCAGAGGCCCTCGGAGTTCGCCTTTCGGACTCGCCTCTGCATCTTCTCCCGAACTCCGAGCGGTGGAGGACGCGAATAAAGAACCAGATCCCCACACTTCTTTTTTTTTTTTGCCCTGGCCGCTCTCGTCACTCCTTGTGGCATCGGAACGCAGTGAAGAACCAAAACAGTCAATTTATACGCTGCCACGGACAGGAAGGCAAACAAGTGCTTTACATCGCACGGCCCAAAAGGCTCCTACAAACCCCAACTCGACGCTGTTTAGACTGGCTTTGCCTGCACTTCACCCTCACGCTTTGTGGAGGTGGAACGGAGAGTATATATTTCTTTTTCCAGCCTACTTCTACTTGGTTCTCTCGTTGTTATCTTTTTTCGTCGGCCGGTTTCTTTATCCGGTCACATATCTCCCTTCAACCGCTTAAGTGCTATGATATCTAGTTGCCGCGAGGTGTCAGGGTTGCGGCTAGACAAACACATCAACTCGAGAGATTTCTCGGAATTCGCGAATTTGCTCGTGTTGCTTTAGTAACTCTCGTGTGACGCCACGCAGCACTTGAGGTAAGCGCGCAGGTAGACGCGTCGGCGACCCTTTACGTGTCTCTCCAATATTGACGGGCGCGACGCTGTCAGGCTTGTACGCGACGATATTTGCGCTGGCGCAAAAGCTCTCGATATGGGGTTAGCAAATAGAGATGGGAATATGGACGCGCGACGACCTCCTGACTATTTCGACGAGAACGCAGTTCGGCACGATCATTCGTGTGCATTTCGTGAAATGATACGTAGGAACCTGACGATTAACCAAAATTTTATGCTCGCGCACATCCTAAATACCAGCTTCCACTTCAGGCACATCCTTCATGGGAGTACGAACACAAGTTATGTTGTCGAAGTTGCCCCGTTACACGTCTTTTAGTGCGAAAGCACTATGCCTATGAGTAAAACCCGAGAAAGATCTTGCGACGTTGGTATGCTTGCGGTGTTTTGGGGCTTGTGCCAAGTTAAAAAAGTAAATAAAAAGAAATAAAACAAATATCCGCGACCGGTATTCGAACCCCTGGGGGCGCGAACAGATCAGCTTCGCTGGTCACTGCACGAGAGCACTAGGCTAACGCCTAATTTTTTTTTCCAACATGGTATTTACTACACGAGGTTATGTATGCACACGAAGGGGATATAGACAGATTATTTACAAAGCACACAGCTATTGACTGAACTGCAGTAGCTTGACAAAAAACAACACATCTTAAATAGCGGCAAAGATAGACACCGCATCAACAGCGGAAACCAGTACGGTAGAAATTTCCTTTCATCATAAATATTCTTTCGTTGAAGCATCACTCGACTTTAATGGCTTCTGGCTGAAATAAGAGCCACCGCGGTGCGGTCCAGCATGTGCGTTTTGCACAGACTATGAAGTCCTATGAGCCGAACACGCCTCGTGTTAAACTACAACATGCTCTCACGTTCTGCACTGCGTAATGCGCATCGTCATCTCCATCTGCTAATACTACTATCAAACTATAGTATTCACGCTTTGAACTATGCAAAGGCAGTGACCAGGAGATACGCGCAGTATGCGTTGGCGTGGGCAACGTTTTGTCAGAAACATGGCACTACAGCAATACGTGTTGGCATTGACAACATTGCTGCAGAAACGCGGCAGTGGAAACACGGCTTACACTGGGTAGATTGGCATTGAAGATGAAAAAGTTGAAGATGCGCATAAATGGCTCTCTAGGTCAGTGTGCACCTGCAAAAAACTGTGCTTTCGCCCAATATTTCGTGCTTAGCAATGCTAAACCAACAGCCTTTTTTTTTTTTTCGCTTGGCCTTTGTTAGACAAAAGCCGTTATCGTTCGTCATAACACTCCTCATCGAAACAGCGAAAAGTAAGAAACGACGTGTCGAACTCCCTAAGACCGACGCCAAACCAAGGATTTCAAGTGGTTCAAAATTCAACGTTTGTCCTCAGGTCTTGTTTTTGTTTTCCTGCAGCAGTTCGTTCCCGAAAAAAAGGGCAGACACAGTGGCTCGTCCAATAGCGTTAAAGCATCGAGGTCAGCTCTTCTCAGAGCCCCGCGAGGCACAAGACGAGCGCAGGGCGGGCAACCGAAGTGGCATTGGGGAAAAGCAAACCGCACGCCCTCTGTTTTCGAAATATGAAGGCTCCTTCGCCACCCGTATACGCGATCCCGTCAGCTCCCATTTCAACCGCACTCGAGTCTGCCGGCCACAAACGCCCACTGGCAGCAATTTGTCTCGGATTCCACTGCAATCGCGTCCGCGGCCGGCTTCCGCGAAAGGCCCGACGTCAACTCCTCTTGCTCGCTCCATATTTGTTTCCTGTTCCTTCGCCAGCGATGACGGAACTCCATGGAGTAAATGTTGACTTGTTAACTCAATCTTCACATATGAGCTGATGCTTGTTTTATTCACCGCCGTCGTTTCCCACAGCTTTCCCCCTTAGATTGAAGAGCGCGACAGCTGAGCCCGGTTTTGTTGAATAACCGCTTGACTCAAGCAGAATGTCAGAACTGAGACTGGCTTAGGAGAAGAACTTCCATCTTTTTAAAGGTGTCATTTGACGCTTGAAATGGATTACGTAGAGAAGTAAAGACATTTAATCTAGAGCACAGAGGGGCGCAGCAGTATTGTCGACAGACTGTGCGACTAGTGCGCTGCGCTGCGCACAATGCGACGTCGGACCGTAGCTGAATGGTTCCAGACTGAATGCTTCACGCATGCACAGCCGCATAAGTACAAATTAGACATCGATGTCCTATGTACGGTTGGCATCAAAGGTTTACCGAAGGCGTCAGCTAGGGAACAAATTTACTGCAGCACTGCCTTCCGACCTGACGTTGGTCTCAGGTAATGAATCGCGCTCGTTCCCTGGTGCTTGCCGGCATTTCAGGTGATTGACTTGCGCGGTTTTGCCACAACAGACGTGTTTTTTGCTGACCCGCCTCCTGCAAACTTTTGCTGCCGACTGTTAGTAGAAGGATGAAAAGGAGGAGGTTATGACAAAAAATATTACAGGCGTGGTAACTGAACAGCCCCGTGGGAGAAGATATGACGGGAGTTAAAAGGGCAGGGAGAGAAGGAAGTACTGGCAAAGCCCTGCTCAAAAGTCTCCAAGTCATAACTCGGCTTTGATGGTTGTGGTTGGACACTTACGGGAGCCTTGAAGCTAAAAATTTCTACAGGGTGAGGAAGGTTCTCGTCCTCATATCTTGGGGCCTCGCTAGCTTCACAGGTGTCGTAAGTACTTAGGTGGGTACAACGCACTTATGTTGTGCACGGTCCGGGGTGTCGCGACTCACTTCCAAACTGCAATGCGTCGTTTTATAACTTTAATAACTGTATATTTTTGTTTTCCAGTGACTGCGTTGAAATGGCTGGTAAGGTTGCGTTATTATAGCAAGATGGGTAAAAGAAAAAAAACTGCTTTTCCGACATTAAAGAAAGCGTGATTCAATCAGAACTGAATTACCATTTGCAAGACGCTGTCTCCTGACAATTCACCGCTCCAGTGTTGCTAAGCAAGAGACATCTTATTAACCCAGATAGAAACAGCTGTCGAAGCAGATCACCATGGCACTAAAAACAAAAAAAAAAAGGGAAGGAAGAATACAAAGCGAGGGAAGTCAGAGGATCAGCGTCGTCGTCGTTTGTTTTAAATTGCCTGGTGGCGACGGGAGAAATAGAATTATCGATTAGGGGCGCCGCACAAAGCAGATCAATATCGTCCTTATCGCTCGAAATTCGAGTAAAAAGCATCGAGAAGGCGAGAAGCGAGTGGCAGGGACAACTGCGGCAGCACTTCATTAGGGAAAGAGAAATGGAGAAGGGGGAAAGAAGTGCGGGGAAGTCGCTCCTAGTTCGCTCATTAAAGACGACTGCAGATGAATTAGACGGCGGCGGAGCGAAGATTACCCCCGCACCGACAGCAGCGTCAACCCAGAGCGCTTATTAGCCCGACCGGGGGACGGCAATCGGAGCCAATCATTATACGGCACGCCTCGAGCCGTATAAAAAGCGCCCTACTGTGTATCAGACAGTCGAAAGTACAGGGTGATACCGCCGCGCTATCTTTTGTTGACGCGGAGGGGGACAGACCAAACACTCGTTGCTATCGCGTCAAGCTCTGCGAACCGAGCAAACATTAGCGGCGAAGTGTGCTTGCGGTATTGACCGCCACACTTTGTCCTTGCAGGATGGATAAAGAATGTTAAGAATCGCGCGGCATCGTCTGTGGCGTGTGGCGGGCGCCTGGGGATTGCCTCAAGAGAGCTTTGCATATGCGCAGGTGTTTCATATTTCTTGAAGATCGACTGTGTGCTTGCAGACCAGTTTTAATTCCGGCCCCAGCGCGTAGCCGTTTTAAAAGCCAGGAGGAGGAGCTTTAACCGAACGCATTCGCGCAAAACGCAAAAGTGATGCAATGCACCTCTGATATTTGGTTTGGTTTGGTTTATTGGGGTTTAACGTCCCAAAGCGACTCAGGCTATGAGAGACGCCGTAGTGAAGGGCTCCGGAAATTTCGACCACCTGGGGTTCTTTAACGTGCACTGACATCGCACAGCACACGGGCCTCTAGAATTTCGCCTTCATCGAAATTCAGCCGCCGCGGCCGGGATCGAACCCGCGTCTTTCGGGCCAGCAGCCGAGCGCCGTAACCACTGAGCCACCGCGGCGGGGCTCACCTCTGGTATTTGAAAATTCGGTCTACCTCTCACAGTGGATTCGGGGGTACAGTAACTTGAGATCGGTCGTAAGAAAGCTTCATAATTTGTGGTGATGAGGCATGACTCCTACCCAATAAAGAAGGTGGCAGAACTTTGTCCAGCTGTGTCGTAAAATAAAATTTCTTCAAAAAGGCACAAACGGGCTGCGTATTAAATCGGGAAAAAAGATTAAACCAATTACTTCAAAATTCAAAAAGCATCGCATAAGCGCGCAAACGTGTACTGTTAGCAGTTTGTCGAAAAATAATGCTTGCAACAAATGCACTGTCGTTACCATTAAACAACAAGACGAAGTTTCTGTGTTCTCAACTTCTCTTGTTTTCTCCACTGCGAGGTCACCCGTTATTTTCGTTGACCCCGAAACTTCCTACTGTTTATGAGGCAGCCTAACAGTAGTTCTTTGTTTCCCGCGTCGTCTGTTTCTCGGTCGGACGCATTCCAACATGATCGAGTATTTCGCCACGCATGAATAGCATGCTGTGCAGTGCTCCAGGAAAAAAAGGAAAAGAAAGGTTCAGTGTCCTAAAGGAATATGAGGCCGGTGCACTCAGACGGTCAGGATATCTCAAAATCGAATGCGGTAGTGAGCAACTTTCTATTATCATTGGTCACTAAACCTGCCGTCTGGAGGATTATTCGCTACTGATAAAAGTCGCAATACCCGGAAGTCAGTTACAATTTTCCAGAGGGCACATTTATTTTGCAGCATGCGGAATAAACTTTCAGTAGGTAGTCTGTATACACTCGTTTGACCTTTTGCTCTTCCGTGTCCTTGAGCTGTTTTTACTTGGCTTAAAATGTGAGCCAACTAATCGGCCTTAGTGAACTTCTAGAGCATATTTTACTGTCTCTTGGTTGCCTTCCGTGATGTCAGGACCATTACTCATCGTCTTTGGAATGGGCCTTGTACATCGTGCTTTCAGTAATCACCTACTCTCAATTTTTTCCCCCATTTTTTTAGATCTGGGTTGACCATTAAACCCTGTAACTGGCGCTCTTTGGCCGTGATTTCTTCTGGGCCACAAAACGGGATTATTATCTATATTCTTTTTTGTTAGAATTTTCGAGCAATCTGGACCACAGTTTCTAGCATGCGGACTTATCTGGCTTAATTCTGTTAAAAACTTGCCTTTTTTGCTTTGCCGCACAAGTAAACTAAACGATGCTTGTATTTATGATGTCTAAGGTACAAGAAAAAAAGAACAGACGGTACGCAGCAGCATGCCCAGTGCTATTCATTCAAGCTTAGTAGGTCTCTCATTTTCTTCTGAAGAAGCCAAGTCTTCTTAGAGACGTCCTAAGACAGCCTCCTTTGAAAAAATTGACATGCTATAGGCTGTAAATACAGCGTCGGTAAACGTTGTAAAGAAATTTTTTGAAGGAGTCTGCAACGGGCAGCATTAGAATATATGCGGTAACACACAGAGCGGCTTACAATGCGTGTGTGACCACAGTGCGCGCTATAGCATCCAGAACCGGAGTCTCGCCCTCAGCTAGAGGGACCCCCCGGGTTCCAATAGACTCGGTCAGCCCAGCGAACTGTGCGGCAGTGGCTGTGGCGGGCAGGGGTCCGCAATACACTGGCAAAGACCGCCGCTGCAGGCGCTCCTCGGGTCTTCCGGCGCCAAATGGAGAAATCAAACAGACGACGGAGCAAGCAAGCAAGCCAGGCTGCCACGCCAAGACCCCAGCGACGTGCTGCTATTGTTTGCCCCGGGTCCTCCCAACAGTTCGCCCCGGGCCCAAACCCAAGATGAGACGGAAGGTTCGCGGGAAGAAATAGAGGCCCCGCAGCCTTTCTGTTTATACCTGTGCTCAGCGACACAACGCTCACTCTCGTGAAGGGGAGAGCACAGAGGACACCAGAAGCACAAGGGAGGCAAGGGGGGAGGAGGGAGTTCAAAGGAGAAATAACTGAACCAAAGACAACGTCTACGCGACGAGTCTTTTTGGGCACAAACAAAAACTTCGTGTCCTTTAGGTTCATCGGGAAGCTCCCGCTGCCACCTGCCCAGTGTGCTCTCAGCAGGAGCTTCTGAACAGAGAAAAACAAAGGAAGTGTTTGCTAGAAACGAAGCGGAGAACCAGTTCACTGCGCGGGGGACCAAATTTGGAGAAAGCGTAAGGTATAGAGGGCATACAGACAGACCCCCCGCAGTGGCATCAGACTCGGAGGAGCCAGCAGGTAAGAGAGAGTCCGAGCGCACACAGACAGTGCGCTGACACAGACACACTCTCTCACTCGAGCCAAAAGAAGTTGGAGGCAAAGAACTCCGTCGTAAAAGCCAAGAAGAACAAAGGAAGGACAGTGCACAGGAAATTCTCTCGCTTCGTCTTCTGCAGAGAAAGCAGTGTACGCTTCCAGAAACACGTAATATGTGTGTGTGTGTGTGTGCGTTTGTTTTTCGGTTCTTCGACTCTGCACTAGCTGGAGACTCTTTTGCACACCGTTCTTTTTTTTTCTGCTCCGGTTTTAGACTGCTTAGTAAGCAGTGAGAATGGAGCCAAGTTGGAGCTCATGCCATCACCACGGTTGGCCGTATGGAAAATAAACTGAACGCGAATGGCTGCGCCACAGCTTTGGCTTTTCCTTGCGCCCAGGCTGTCGCAGAAGACGTTACGATAACGTCATACAGCGAGGGATAACCGAGAGAACGAATCCTATTTGCCTCGTCGCCGCCTGCAATGGTTGGCTTCTTCTGTTCTGAGGTCACTCCGATTTATTTTGCGTTGAAATTTGTGCCAATGCAGAAATTTTCACGAGCTTTTCATTATTAATGCGTAAGCATTACTTTGCTCATGCGTGGTTTTAATAGAAAGGTGGCTTTAACAGAAAGTGTTACCAGTAAGCGTTAACATAAAGTGCGGACACTTACCCTCGGTAACGACACTCGGCAAATCGGCTACTCGGCAGTAACTAGGTTAAGCTCTGGTAAGTTCGGAGCAACGCCGCGCAAGCTGCAGCCAATAGGAGGAAGTTCGTATAGGTTCGGAGGAGCGTCGCGCCATCTGCGAGAGAAGTTGATCGGGAAGAGCAACATGAGTCGCATAATTCTCTGCGGGTGGCTGGGATAGGAACAGCCACCTGCCAGTGCAGTGGCGCATCGCTTAACTGCTGCGCCACTGCGCTGGTTGTGGTATGAGGACTCTCCGCCATCTATGGGTGTTAAGCAGAGAATGACCGGTTCTGCATATATGCGCAGTAACCAACGATGCTCCGAATGGTGTGCGGTTTGGTGGCTAAAGCGAACTAAGTTACACAAATGCGCAAACCACAAGCGCACCAACGGAAAAAAAACAGTAATGCACAATGATTTCGCATTCATAGCTCGTAAACGGACTCAGGCAGTTTTCTTCGCCGCTCCTCTGCTTTGTACTTTTCCATTCTTCAATAACTGCTCTTGCGTATTTCTCCCGACCCTTGGCAACCACCGTTGGCAACCATAGAATTCTTGTCAATCATGAACTTTTGCTCTTTATTTTTCTTAGTGTTAATCTCTACAGTGGTGTCGAGGCGGCCGTATATCACCCTCGAATCTGCGCGATATAAATCTATATCGATTTGTCCTATGTATCACCTACCGTACGACAGCGGAATAGAATAGACAAGTCTTATCATGTTCTTGCATCTTCTGTGCGTTGTCTCGTGTTCTTTGCCTTTCAATGTCGCGCTGTACTCTTAATGAATGATTAAGTGGTTCACTCTTTCTTTCTTTCTTTCTTTCTTTCTTTCTTTCTTTCTTTCTTTCTTTCTTTCTTTCTTTCTTTCTTTCTTTCTTTCTTTCTTTCTTTCCTTCTTTCTTTCTGTCTTCCTTTCTTTCTTCCTTTCTTTCTTCCTTTCCTTCTTTCTTTCTTTCTTTCTTTCTTTCTTTCTTTCCTGCTTTCTTTCCTGCTTTCTTTCCTGCTTTCTTGCCTTCTTTCTTTCTTTCTTTCTTTCTTTCTTCCTTTATTCCTTTTTTCTTTCTTTCCTTCTTTCTTTCTTTCTTACCTTCCTTTCTTTCTTTCTTTCCTGCTTTCTTGCCTTCTTTCTTTCTTTCTTTCTTTATTCCTTTTTTCTTTCTTTCCTTCTTTCTTCTTACTTCTTTTCTTTCTTTCATTCTTTCTTTCTTTCTTGTTCCTTCCTTTCGGTTTAGGTAAACGTCGTAAAGCAAAGCTACATGACAGCAAGGAATGGAATACTCTCGTTTATCTCTACAAAGGCCTGAATGAAAAGCTCTTCTTTTAATTATGGTTCACACGAATCGACTCACACCCAACGATATCGAGAAAAAAAAAATAAGATTTCAAGAACGCTGACACGAACTCCTGTTTTGGTACGGTATGCGAGGTTTGACATCCCAAAATAGCGCATAAGGGAGGGGGGTGGAGAGGATTTGGTAGGCTCCGTAGTGGAGTGCTTCGAATTAATTTCGAACACATGGGGTCTTTTAAAGTGCACTGACATCGCACAGGACACGCTCGTTCTCGCATTTCGTATTTCAATGGAAACGAAATGCGGCCGCCGCGGCCGGTATCTCACTCCGCGCTGTTTGGTTCAGCAGCCGAACACCATAGCCAATAAGCCACAGAGCGGTATGTAAAACTGCTGCTTTGTGATATAAATTAACTCAGTCAGACTTTTCAACGAAACGAAAGAAAGATGTTCCCTTTTCTGAAATGAAAGTACGCGCAATCTAATAAATTCCTTAGTGCACTAGAATGAGCAAAGACGAAAGCTGCCGTCTTCAATTAACAAAACATTGTTGAAGGTGCATTGAAACGAGTATAAGCCAAGTTTTCCAGCCTTTCTTGGAAGCGGTTTGACGACGGAGCTATGAAATAGCACGAAACTGCAGGGTAGATGTTTGACATCTTAGTGACATTTTAATCAACATTAAATATGATTACTGAAAGCGGATAATCAAGCACGTACCCACGAGTATTGTTTTCCACATTGTTTTTTTTTTTAAATACCTCGCAGTTATCAAAGTATAGATGAGAACCTCTGTTACATTCGATCTCCGTTGTGCACTTCTGTCCAATTCTTTATATACTTTGGCCAGGGATTAATGCCGCTGCAAGTGCTGACTCTCAATAATTCTTCCCATAATAAATACCCTAATTAGTGAGCACCACACGCGTTACTCGGTTCTTTTTCTTGCTCGAGCGCAGGACTACACAAAAAAAGAAATCTTGGTTCCTCAGTGGCACGTGTACTAGCAGCACATGTCTAGCGGCAAAAGTGTAATGAGGGGGCATGAATACTTGATCACTCCTTGAATGTTCTTTTTTTTTACTTAAGCATAGTCAGTGCTCTTACACTGCCGTTAGTCTGCGAAAGGCAGCCTCAGTAATGCCTTTCAGGTTAAAACAAAACACCGCGTCCTAAGCATGTTCATGACACGGGTGCCTCCTAAAGACGTGTACCCCGACTCGCATTCCTTGACGCCGCCTCCCATCTTTCTTTCATTCTCTCTCTCTTCTTTCTTTGTTTATTCATCGCTATCTAGACGCACACCGACTAGGCCGGCGCTTTTCAGGTCGCATACATTAGCACCACAGCCAGCAGCCCTTTCACAAGCCCCCCATAAAGGCGGCCGCGTCTCGTTCTGTCGCAGAAAGCGTCAGGGTGTCGACTCAGAACGTTCGCCCCGAAAGACGCACGCACCGACCAAGTTCAGCTTCTGTCTGCCAGCGTCAGCTTTCGCGAAGAACTGCGGCGAAACGCCTTCTTTCTATGGGGGTTAAAGTTAATCCCACAGACATCCTGCAGCTAAACACTGCCTGCCTGCCTTTGCGAGCTGCGTACACACCTTTCTGTGCATTGGAGGAAGCGCGGAATAAACACTTCTTTCTTACTTGCAGGCAACACTGTACACGGGGGAAAAAAAGAGCGAATGCACGCGTACGAACGACGGGAAGGAACCCGTGTATTTCAGGCCTTGAGTCTAATTGAAACTGACATTCGTTAACGGTGCGACGTGCAACCATGGCGCGCGCGAACGATGCGAAAAAAGCTAGCAACGAACGCCATCTCCGCTATGGGAATAGATTGGCCCGGCAAACAAAAACAGAAAAAAGGAAACGGTAGTTCGGGAGGCAGCCATGACTCTTCTCCCTTTAAGAGCAGCGCGAAAGAAAAAAAAAGCGAACGTTAAGAACTTATACTGAAGAGTCGAAAAAAAAACTGAAATTGGGGGCCTTGTAACCGGTGTAATGACCCCACACGGCTTTTAAGAGCGCGCTCCTGAAAGGACGAAGATAGAACGAGAGAACGAGAGTGGAAAGGCGTAAAAGCAAAAATAATAAAAGGAAAGAAAAAAGGCGTTGCATTGCTCGCGCACGGGCCTCCGCAGACAGAGATATGGTCTCAAAGTGTGCGAGGACGAGGAAAAAAATCGAAAAGAAAAATGCCGTTCGGGAACAACCGTTGTAGAGGCGTCCTTTTAAATTAAGGAAGACACTGATTTTTTTTTTCATTTTTCATTATTTTCATTCTTTGCTTCCACACTACGCGTTATTCTGGTGATTGCAGCCGCTGCTATGGCAAAAATAGTGGAGAGAAAAACAAGCGAAACAAGAGATTGGGCACGTGTGTCTGGTTGCGCGTTAATAAGTAACAAGTCTGCTCGAACAGACCTGCCTATCGTTCTCGAAAGCGCACCGCAAGGTGGGATAAATAAACCAAGCTTTTTTCGCGTCGATCGCGAGAAAGCTGCTTTTAAATTCCCGCATTTTTCATCTTTTTCTGCCAATAAAACTGCGGCGCCATTTTCGCCAGCGGAATCAATATATCTTTAAAATTCAGCGCACTCACTTGATGATGAAAAATCTAGCGCTCATGAAACACCGTATAGCTGCAGCACCTGTTTTAGAAATTCCATTATCTCAACCACTGTACGCAGCTAACTCGCCGGACTCAACGTTTCGCAGTGTACTTGCAGTGGAACCTAAACCAGACGCAGAGATAAAATTGCACTAAGCCTATATTGCACTTAGCTGTTGATACAGTGTGTCCTCACCTAGCATCGCGCACACTATGGCGCCTGATTTTCTCCTAATTTTAAGAATGCAATCACTTTATTGTCTAGCTTCTCAGTTCTCTGCTTGTCTTTCTGTTTGTTTGTTTGTTTGTTTGTTTGTTTGTTTGTTTGTTTGTTTGTTTGTTTGTTTGTTTGTTTGTTTGTTTGTTTGTTTGTTTGTTTGTTTGTTTGTTTGTTTGTTTGTTTGTTTGTTTGTTTGTTTGTTTGTTTGTTTGTTTGTTTGTTTGTTTGTTTGTTTGTTTGTTTGTTTGTTTGTTTGTTTGTTTGTTTGTTTGTTTGTTTGTTTGTTTGTTTGTTTGTTTGTTTGTTTGTTTGTTGGTCCTGCATTCACCAGTGTCATAAGCCGCTGCTTTGAACATTTTGATTTTCTTACCAGTTTACGGAGAGTTCGAATAATTTTATTGCTTAAGCATGGTCCCGGATAAATTCGATGGGAGGAGTGGAGGTCGATCACGTTACTTAACGTTGATTACAAAACGGTTGCAACGATTGCGTTCCGGTGCTTGGGGGGGGGGGGGCGAAGTACTACTCTTCTCCCTCTCCCACCGTTTGTGTTTTTGATTGTTGGCACTGATTTCTGTTTTTCTCAGGATGAAAATGAATAGGACTGCTCAGGGATTTCCCTGGATCTACGGATTATATTAGCTCTTCAGTGGTGGCAACACGACCAGTATGGTTTGCGGTATTGCGGACACAAATAGGAGAGAAGACTGTGTCTTGCAGGAGATTTGAGTGCAGATCCACTATTTAAGAGGAAATAAAAGAAGCCCACTCTCGTGTATAGAGAAACAAGAAAAGAAGGCTCTTTAATGAAAAAATAAAAAGAATATCATAGGCAGTGTGTAAAAAACACCGAGAGGCTACGCTGAGTTGGGGGTATTAAGGCAAGATAGGCGTTCGTTAGAAGAAGAAGGCCAAAGGTGGTTTCAAAAAATGCGCAAAAGTAACTGTGGTCGTAGAATTAAGGTATGAGACATTTATGCCCCTTTCAGCTCATGGGCTTGGCACATACGACTGACGGATAACGTTAGAAGATGGTTTGGTTTGGTTTATGGGGTTTAACGTCCCAAAGCGACTAAGGCTATGAGAGACGCCGTAGTGGAGGGCTCCGGAAATTTCGACCACCTGGGGTTCTTTAACGTGCACTGACATCGCACAGTACACGGGCCTCTAGAATTTCTCCTCCAAAGAAATTCTAGCCGCCGCGGCCGGGATCGAACCCGCGTCTTTTGGGTCAGCAGCCGAGCACCATAACCGCTGAGCCACCGCAGCGGCATAACGTTAGAAGAGAAAATACAGAATATTAATTGGTGCCAACACTAGTTCGAACGCATAAGATCGCAAATAAGGGCACTAATATAACTGACCAGCATTAAAGGGGCACGGATGAGAACACTATTAAATTTTTCTATTAAAAAAATGAGATAGTTCGGCACTTGTTGGCTTTGTTAACTGCCACTTGTCCGGCAGCTACAGGTGCATTTATGGGTAACAGAGTTGGATTCGAAATAGGAAAAACTTTTTTCCCGCCACTCTGATTCAAACTCAGGGCTTTCGGATGATTTAATCCCGGAAAAGTAAAGTGCATTGACGTAAGCACGGACTCCGTGATTGGTGGCGGCGAATGGTGCGGCCTAGCAGCAGCCGCAATGAAAGCTACCAGCAGCCGGACATTGAGGGCACCAGCCGTCGCTACCATCGCTTCGTTTACGTTTACAACCGCGTTACCATGGAGCGTGTTCCCGACCCCGTAAAGGAAGTTTCTGCAAAAAAACTCCGACCTATACTTAAGCGACCTCGGCCCCGAAGGGAAGTTAAATTACATTTTAGAGAGCAGCGCTTAAGTGCCCGTTCGTGAGTTGAGCTGCGCCGCCGCCGTCGGTGCAACCAAGCGAAGCCATAAATAAATAAAAATAAACATTGCCTCGACTGGGATTTGAGCCCGCGCCACTGGGAACAGATCAGCTTCGAATACTGCCACAGAAATAATATACACATTCTCGCGCGCTGTGCGTTGCACATCGTCATCTTCTCCAACCCATAATACTATGGAACTAATACCGTCGCCAGTCGTGCCGACGACCCAGCAAAGCAAAACAATGAGCCTACAGAGAATGAGACACAGACAGAGCGGGGTTCAAATTTCGTATTCGGGAGAATCGTAATCACCCTTATAATTTTTTTTTTCTCTGATTTAAGAGCAGGTTCTAAAGCACAAACTCCAGCAGCGGGCAGCACTCCTGCGGCGTCCTTAACGGAGAGTTGTGGCGCCCGACGCACGGCTCATTTACACGAGTCTGTTCACCCACTGAAAGACAGGGCACCGCTGGCTTGGGCTGGTTCGCCTGTCAGCGAGCACACGCCGTAGAACCTACTTAAAAGCGCTATGGATCTGCTCGGCTTTGTGTTAACGCTCTCGACTGGACATTTGAAGCCTCACAAGAACCGCTGGAAAAGGATCTTCATGCTATCACTCTATTAACGGCCGTCTACTCCAAGATCGTCTTTGTGCGCCTTCGCCTACCAGAAACATGTCTCAGCGCTACGAGAAACAACGCCACTGGCGAAGTCCACCGTGGCTTAGGCCACATTGAGTCGTTTAGCACTGCACAATGGATAGGCTGTTGGGCTTTTCATCTCCATTGAAACGAGGTCAGTGCGGCCATGAATTTACCGCGAGAAATCATGCTCACTAAAAAGAAAAATAAATGTCACTGCTACCGCTTCGAGGACGATATAATATCTAGGTATTGTTGGCCGTAAAAAATGGATAAACTTTTACAGATTACGCAAAGCAGTTCATTACGCTTGTATGCAAACCTTTCTAATGTGCTCTCGGAAGTGCGGGGCTATCACAGACAAGATGACAGCACAGAAAGTCGAGCGGGTGAACCCGCCACTTCTTCTCCTCGTTCAATGTTTAGAAAACCAATTTTTTCAAGCGTAATTGCGATTTTAGCATCTTTTCAGCCCACTCCTTTATTGTGTCGTTAGGGCATACTTGCACTCAGTGAGCACTGCACTTCTTGAGCTACTGCGGGAACGGGCCCGTGCCGGGCCGGGCTTCTCGCCGAGATTGGCGGCCCGGGCACAGCCTCACTAGAGCGATAATGTAGCGAACCATTGCCGGGCTCGGGCTTTAAGTCTCGGGTTTGAATCAGGCTCGGGCCTCAGATTAAGATCTGTGCAGTGCTCTAGTGCAGTCTACCCTCTCAGATCAGCGTACAAAGTATTGTATTGATGTCATCACAAATCGTTGCGTGAATGGCTGATGGTGGCGGTACCCGTGTTTCGTTCTTCGACTTTTATCTAGCTAATGAAATCTCCGCGAACGCTCTGTTAAAGTATCCGTTTCGCCCTTAAAACACCGTAATCAGACTACAAAGGCAAAACTTATGATTGTCGTCAGTGTCGCTTTAAGTGAACTGACATGGGGACACATTCTCCACGAGTTCTTGGCGTCGTTTCGGTAATTAGGTTCCGAAGTGAACATTGTGGTGGATGCTTATTAATTCGTTAT
Organism: Amblyomma mixtum; assembly: GCF_055824585.1. Classification (NCBI taxonomy): domain Eukaryota; kingdom Metazoa; phylum Arthropoda; class Arachnida; order Ixodida; family Ixodidae; genus Amblyomma; species Amblyomma mixtum. Next base: position 321,361,543 of record NC_143012.1, read on the forward strand.
GCTGGTTAGAATCGAACCCAGAGCCCTCAGTGGCCTCATACGTCAGGACAGGGTCTCGGAGGACGTGCTGAGCGACCGCGTTGCTTAGACAGAGGCTAAGAGCCTGCACAGCCTAAACAGCGGATGTTAAATTTCTGCACAGAGTTCTCCACAGATGCACGTTTCCGACCAAAAACAAGCCAAGTGAGGTAAACACGCAGGTCACACGGGTGGCATTTCGTGCGAGCACAGTATGATGCGTGCCGAAACAGGGCTCATTTCGTTCCTCTTTCCTCACAACGAAAAGACAAATAAAAACACATACATGTGCGCATACATGGGCCCTAGGTGAAGGACGAAGACGACATAAGCAACAGCCATGCACGCACCCTGTCGATCTGCTGAACTGCATTCCATATATCGCACCATACGTGCACGGAAGGCTGCATAGTTTCCAGAACAGTTTGGAACATGCAGCATTCCTATTCGAGGCATTATTCTCGTGCCTGCGCTTCGCGAATCATTCCCTGTCTCTGTGTCACAGCACACAGTGCCCGCGATTTTATATATATATATATATATATATATATATATATATATATATATATATATATATATATATATATATATATATATATATAAAAATCCCCTGTGCCCCTTGGTTTCTGTGGCTGTTGGCTTCTGTCATATATATATATATATGTAATGTACTGCCTAGAGAACGCATATCGGTGGAGCGTCTGAGGGCGGAAAGCGCCGGATGCGAAAATACGAAGCAATGCAGGTCCTTTGAACAGCGGCTGTGTCAGACAGACAGCACTGACCGGAAATTGACGGTGTATGATTCAATGAGAAGACCAGCGCAGTGGTGTAGGGAATGAGGGAAAGGAGGCGCATCTCTCACGCCGTGCACGCAGGCAGTCCTCGACTGCTGGCCTAATCGAATTGGGTTAACGAGTCGGGCCCGCACGGCCCCGCTGCCCAAATTAAGCGGCGCGCCAAGTCGCATTAGGGGCTGTTGACTCTCAATTAGCGACATAATTTAGGTGCGTGCTCGCGCCCTATGAGCCGCCACCGTGGTGCTCCCGAAGCGGGGTGTGTGAGTGGCCGACGGATTTCGGCAGTCCGCAGCACGGGGACCCCTTTCTCGCGCGCCGCGCCGGCTCAATTTCTGACTCCAGCGGTTGCGATCCCGTGAAGCCGCCCCTATGTGGAAGCTGGGACGCCTGGGGCCATCCGCTGTAGTGGCGCCGGCTGCAACTAGGCACCAATTACCGCCAGCTACGCACACATACGTACGCTCTCCACAGCAAAGTGTCACTCCTTCCTTCCTTTTTTTTTTATCGCGGCTAAAATTAGTAACAATAACGTGGTCAGTTATGGTACGCGCGTTAGAGGACTCCAGGTGGTACAAATTAATCCAGTTCTCCTACAGCTCAAGAAGGAGAAGGCAACTTTATTCGATAGTTTAGTAGTTGTTAAGGAACTTTGACCCCCTAGATTTCAAGGTTGTAGTTGCAATGCTCATTTTAATATGCTTTACTGCTGTTAGCTGTCTTCCCTAATTTGTGTCTAGAGTCAGCCACACAAGCCGGATGACATGGAGAGATTGTTTACTGCGTTAGCAGTGTAGTCCTCTTTCGGCCAAAAAGCCGTGGTTTGTGGGTCCGTCTGAAGTCTCCATCTCCCAGTGCCCCTAGCGAATCGAATTGGATGGGACAACTTCCGGGCACCCCACGAGCGCAGAAGGTGCATCCTCCGGAGCGAACTCTGGTTGGAGCACTTCCGAGCACGCACACCGGTAGAAATGCATCTCCCATGTACTAGCCTCCTATGACCACCCACCCGTCCACCTCCACCTTCCACCCTTCATCCACCTGCAGCCTCCAAAAGCCCACGAATCAAATTCAAATACGCAGTGAGAGGGCGATCAATGAATAGAAACATGAGATGTACGGCCAATACTTACATACTTGCACTAGCACTTGCATAATGTTGGTACTTACAGAAATGTTCTGAAAGATAATTTAGGATATCTTAAGATTTAGTTATTTAAAAACACCTTTAGAAACTACTGCTTACGTTATCAGTCACCTTGGTCGGTCCCATAGACACAGACTAATTATGATAAAGTGATGACTCAACACATGTTACCAACAATACTTAATCAAGGCGATGCACAATGATATTGTGCTACTAACCTACAAATGTATTTATGAAGTGTTCATATAACGATTGCCTGCCACAGAGCATTACCTCTGTTTTTGTTAGCTAGTTTGCGTATTTCTCACGATATATATCTTTTTCCATCGTATTTTACCTGTTCAATGCTCTTGTCATAAACAATCATGGTACGTTTTCTATTCGTGTGCAAACGTGTCGTAAGTCGCTGCTGATGGATGACTGGAGCGCAGTCAAGCAATAAAGCCGGTTTTTTCTTCAGAAACCCTTTTTCACTGTACTTTGTATGCAAAAATAAAATTGATTGATTGATTGATTGATTGATTGATTGATTGATTGATTGATTGATTGATTGATTGATTGATTGATTGATTGATTGATTGATTGATTGATTGATTGATTGATTGATTGATTGGACCCAGGTTTCTCACATCACATATGCATAGTGGGATCACCTGTGCAATTAACTCTTCAAAATTTGGCATTTAACAATTTCATCATCACGTTCGAGGCGTAAGGCATCAGTCAGCAGGTGGTATGCAGATCGCTGCATAATCTGTGCAATGACCATTGCGAGCGACAGCGCTAGGAAAGTGAAATTGATCCCTTCATATTGGTATACAAAAGCGTATATAGCTCCGCTTACTCTTTCATTTCGCATTCTTTAACTCGCCTCTTTTTTCTTCTTCTTTTATTTCCCAAAGTGCGGCTAGAAAACCGAAACCTTCTTCTGATTACGAGCTCCCGCCTACATTCCTCCTTGTCTGTCTTTCTCCTTCTCTCTACTGCACTTATTTTTTTTTTGTAATCTCCTCGCTTTCAGCAAGCTGTAATTCTGCTCTGATTTTAATACGACTAAAATGGCAATCTTGCGTACTTCCAGCTCAAGAAGATTTAGGCGCGTTAAACAGGGAAGCCCTGCAAGAAAGAAGTGGCCCTATCGTGTAACATAGGAAATGGTGCTGATATTGCCTTTTCCTGTGGGTCTGCGGAATTCGGGCAACAGAAACTGAAGCCATAAATGTAATAACATTTTTTTTTTGTGTGCTAATGAAGGCGTTGCATTATAAAGTATGCCCAAAGGTTCAACGCGTGGGGTTATGTTGTGCACGTTGCCTAGAAATTTTGATCTTTTAGCTTGAAATTAGTGGCATACCCTTTGGAAGTTATGTTCTCGTGACTGCATCGTAGCCTACATAAAAAGAATGATATCAGTATTTTCTCCGCAACCAGTGATTTCCTGTCAAAACGTTTGGCGCCCCTATAAGCAAGCTGTCTGAAGAAAAAGGGGCAGTAAATGCGCGACTTGCATCCTATGTCCAACCATTTTTTGTTTCTAATCTTCTGAGGAAAATTGCGGGGAAAATAGGAAAAAATTTGCTGTATAACAAAATTTTTTACGGCACCGGAGGTTTCTAGTTGGTTCGAGGCATTCGATTTAGTTTTTCACGCAACTCGAAACAGCTGAACAAAATGTACGAAATGCTAATTCCTGCTAATGGGTGACATACCGATTTTTAAAGTTCTATTGATGCTAACAAGATTTGCTATTGGTTTTTGAATGTGGATATTAAAGCGAGCATAACGTGAAAATAATGACTGCTTTCCTTGATTCCTTCCTAATTGGGGCATTAAGGGTTAATGTGGAAGCTGCGTCTGCTTTTCCTTTTTCGCAAGTACGCACTGGTGCTTCTCGCTATTCAACATACTGAACGCTAGCACCGGAGAAACTATAAATATCCTTGAAAACCCGCCTGAGCGCGCCTGTAGACATTCCGGCAGCCCGGCCCCTGCCTAATACTGCGCCAAACAGCATGTACACTCGACCGCGGCGAAAGGAAGAAGCAATATTGAAGACAGATTGTCAATCTGCGTCCGTCTTTTCTTATTCGATGTTCTTTACTTTCCTGAAGCAAGCAGACGATGCAGGCACAATCCTGGGAGATGCCTGTCTTCGAGTTCCTCGTTTACTCCTACAGTACTCCTACAGTAGAGTTCTTTCAGAACAAGTCCGTCTATACAATGCCTCTGCGTTATAACCTCCAGGATAGCATTTCTTCCACGAGTAGTTTAGTCTTAGTCCTTCGTACAAAGGAAATTGTTCACGGCTAAGACCGTTAGGTCCCAAAGGGGTGAGGGGAATGGGGGGAGGAACAAGGAGCAAGCGCGTATTTCTTTAACCAAGGAATCATCTCAAGCACCATTCACCCTTCTGGGCTCATTGCTCGCTCGAAGCCCAAAGAAAACGATGGGGCAAGGAAAGAGAGAAAGAGGGAAAGGGGGAGCAGGGAGGGAGGGGGCGAATATGGCGAAAATTTTCGAGCCCCACACAAACGGCGGCTTGGGATGCCTCGAAGCCCACGCACGAGCGAGGCAAACAAAGGCGCCCTATTATGTCGCCTAGCTCACGTTTTGTTCTCGCGGGCTGCTCGTCGTCGCTGCCGCATCCGTCGTCGACCTATCGCGGCCTGCCCCTAAACAAACTTCCGCGGCGGCAGCGGAGACGCGGTGCCGTGAATCACTGCGAGCGCAGCAAAAAGCGCGCCAACCCTCTCGGACGGAAGTGGCTCGCGCCACTCGACGGACATCCATCCTCATTTCTTCCCCAGCCGGGTGTCACAATCGCCCCCCCCTCCCCGCCTCATCCCACAAGTCGCCCACACGCACACGCTCATATACCGCAATAACGCGAATTTAAGCGACACTGGCAAACACCTTTCACCAGATCTCCTCGCTCGCTCACTCACTCACTCACTCGCTCACTCACTCACTCACTCACTCACTCACTCACTCACTCACTCACTCACTCACTCACTCACTCACTCACTCACTCACTCACTCACTCACTCACTCACTCACTCACTCACTCACTCACTCACTCACTCACTCACTCAATAGCGCGTACATGCTTTCCTAAGATCCTGGTCTGAGGATTTCCCGCCATAGTCTGCGTTGTCAAGGCGCTGGGCGCAGGTGTGCTGTCGTGGAGGGCGCATCACGTGCACTCGTAATTCCCTCGATGTTTCGTCAATTTATACGACAACATGACGCTTGTCTAAAATTTATAACCGCGATCTGAGTATCACCAGGATCCGTTAGGTTAGCCTGCAAAACCTTAGTATCAAAGGTGACATGAAGGGCATCAAGTCAAAAATGCGTCGGTTATGTTTATAGGTGGAAATGAGCATGCTGTACACAGCAGGGAGCTAATGTGTTGAACACAGTTGTACGTTAACGCAGAGAGCTGGTGAAATGCGACGCCGTGATCCGTCGACATCAGTCTCCAGCAAACGCTTACTGCTTCTGAAAGGGAGTACACCGAATCTATTGTATCGAACAATATGGTATAACCGTTCGATTATATCTGCCGCTACTGAGCAAACTTTCGAAATAAATAAAGAATACGTTATTCTCTTCCGTAAACGTCATGAATGAGGACTGTCAAAGCTCCTCAGGCCCTTCTATTCCCCGCAAAAAAGTTTCTCTCGGCCGTTCAGCGCACAGAGGAAGCTAAGCATGTAATTATGTGATACCATCATTTCGCGTTCACACCTGGGCTCCCTTAGCACATCATAGCCACGGTTATCTGAGAACGGCATAGCTGCTGGTTCCATTCTGCCTTTACGCTACCTAACATATTAGAATCCTGCATTATCATTCACACTTAATAACAGTTTTTGATGTTAGCAGGAAACGTTTTCAGGAATAGTCACTCTAATTTGAGGCAAGTTTATATGCGTGGTCCCGCCGCTTTAGCATGATCTGGACGGTCTCCTGGAATCTCTCATAATCTGGTCTAACAACAGTGAGCCGCCGGTGATCAGCGAGGAAGAGAAAGAAAGACTTGCACTGCTGACTGAGCCGGGGGATAAAACAAACGAATTTAAAATTGCAGCATGATCTATTAATAAGCCGTGTGCCCATCTTTTGTCGTTCTTCTTTTTTTTTCAAACAAGTTCTCCCAGAAAGACCTCATCAATGCCAATATTCGTTCAGAAGAGCTTACCTTTCTTATTTCCAAGAAGCTACTAACTTCGAAATCACGGAGAAAAATATGGATAAGCACAGGATAAACACTGACAATACGAAATGAAGTTTGGGCACTTGTCATCATTTCCTGCAGGATTCTTTCAGGTACTGGATGCACGGCGCTCATATCTGTTCGGAACGGGTTATATCCGCGTCGATGCGGCACATTCGTACGCGCCCGTCTCTCCTCTCCTCTATGCATCTTCGCCGTCGCCACAGAAACCGCAGCGTCCGCAGCAAATCAGAACCAGTCAGCCGAGGGTGCGTGCCCGAGCATTCACGAAGCCCTTTGAACGACACACGCACAGACACACACATTGCAGCTCACTGGGGCGCCACGGAGACAAACCCAAAGGAAGACAAAAGGAGGCGACGAGTGAAGCAAGATGCCATGAACGCCAGCTCGTATACTATATCTCCGGCTTTGCTAACGCTGTTAGGCTACACTGATGCGGCGACTGGTGATCCTGATGGTGGGTAGTGACGCAGGGCGAAGCGCCATTTGAAGCTTGGGATAATGGCAAACTTAAAACTACGCCCACCATTTCTCTACACTCCCCCCCCCCCCCCCCCCCCCCCCCCCCCCCCCCCCCCCCCCAGCCTTCATCCTATCTCGCTTCTTTTTCTTTTACCGAGCACTCTAGACGGGACGAGACTATTCAGTGTGACGAAGACGCTGTCAGTGTTGGTCGGTGCAATGCACGACTACTGCCATAATTTCTGTTGAAACATGTTTTCCCACTTTGCGGTCAGACGCTGGCTCTTCTTTGCTGCAGGAGTGTATGCGGTGGCAGAACACTTAAAAGAAGTCCACATTGGGGAGGAGCGAAAGTAAAGTTGACGCAGTAATGACTACACTACACGAAACAGGAGACTGCAAAGACGTACACGAGATATATATGCACGTGCACCCTTGGTCAAAAAACTTCAGGCCACAGGGTCTGAATACCCGTAAGTTTCCGTAAGTTATGTATTTAGTAGTATATTCGTGCAGTTGCACCACCCTTGGAACTCAGTGCTTCAGGAGGAGTGACGAAAACAGTGCCCCCCCCCCCCCCCCCCCCCCTTTCCGAAGATTTCGACCTTTGGGTGAGCTGTGAGTGCCTGAAGTCACGGCTGAAGGGCAAATAATGCGGCAAGAAGGCTTTTGCCACAGACTGTGTGTATCTAATGCGGTTTTGCACAGCCGCAGTTTTCCAACATTGTACATCGACCGCTATATCTGCTCTTCGGCTTAGATTAGCGCGATCTCTAATGACAGAAAGGTGTTATCATCGTTGTACTACATACCCTGTCGCACAGTTTGTAGGTGTTTAAGGGGGAACTAGGATGGTGTCCACGAATCAGAGGCCGAGCTGTCAAAGCATGTAGCATGCAACAATGGTTATTGATTTTCTCACGGCTGTCACTGCAGTCACCGTGATAGCCTGGAGTGTAAGAGCAGGAAGGCTTGCCAATCCCGAAGCTTGCGAACTCTTAGAAACTGGATCTCTCCTTTAGTACACTGGATTTAGGTCCCGATGCAATGCCAACAAACTATTAGAAATAGTATCAGCACCTTAGGAAGAACACATTTTCGCCCTGTGTCGATAAGAACGCAAAAAAAAAAAAATGGGACGCACGAGCAAACAATCTGATTCGAGCAACGTGCATAAGCAGTGGTGATTTAGCATGAATGCTTTTGTGATGAAAGTTTTCTAAGTTAAGCTTTTGGCTGCGGTGGTTTTCCAATTTTGCCGCATAGAAATGCCTCAACTTCCGCCAGAATATTCCGTATTTCCTTTTGCAGATTTACCTGAATTTGCCGCAGTAATGCATTCGCCTTTGATTGGCAGGCTCCCGTGGGCTTGCCTTTGTGTTTTCGATGAATGACTAACCGTAATGCTTGCCGTTGTCGTTTCGCTGCTCGGCGCGGCAGCGCTTCCAACCACCTCGGCGGTTTCTGGCAGGGAGTCCTGGCTGCAGCGTCTCATATATTTCCTCGTTGGAATCCCGAAGTTCGGCACCGTGAGGGAGAGCTGAGAGCCTGAGCGCGTCAGGGATGGGAAAGTTCCATATACACCATTGTCCAGCCAATACAGACGTCACCGCTAATTCTTCCAATACCGGCAGGAGGGAAGCCAACTGAAGCGTCGTATCGTCGTCATGACAACGATATCCAGCAGAAAAAAAAAACTTCAGCCCGCTCGAAGCACCGTCGACAGAAATTCAGCACCTTCGTATCCCAGTACCTCAAACAATTCGGCCATCGCGCTAGGTGAATGCGCAGGAATCATTCAGTTTTAAGCATCAGTTCTCTTTCAGTCACCAGGTGCGCTGAAGTAGTTGAAACCTAAACTGACCGGAGTCCCCTACCCCCAACGTTTTTAGATCCCCTGGAGGGCGCTGAACAGGGATTTGCAAAGCGCGCGGATGCACAATACTCGCGAGCAAAGAGACTTACACTTCCGCAAGCAAGCACTGTCAGCGCGGACGGCAGAGGGGCGAGCCGGGCCTCTTCATTGGCGCTGTCGCCGACACGAGCGCCGCCAGACGCCAGACGCGGCTTTACCCCTTATCGCCCTGGTCCCTCAGAATCGACGCTGTTTCGGGCTATCTAGTGACGGTTTCGCTGACACAAGTGTCGCCAGACGTTTGGAGCCACCGCTATCGCGCTCCTAGGTTGGTGTTTTAATCTCTTCATCATCTGTATTCTGTTTCATACACCGGGTGCAACGCTGTCAAAACTAACGCGTTTAACGCGAGAGCGTTAAGGAGTTCGTGAGGCGGAAAAGCCGGCGTCGTCGTCGCCGGCGTCGCCAGTCCAAGACTGCCGAGGCTCCGCGTGGCTCCGCCGCGTCGTTCGTGCCTGAAAAATCCCAGAAGCCGAAGTGGCGGCGGCCTTGCGCAGCCGCTCCATCAACACGTGAAACCAGCACCATTTCCCACGTGCGGCTGCCGATAGCGGCTGCCGATAGCGGCGGCCGGTAAGCCGCGGCGGCCCGATAACGATATTGCGTTCTACCTTTAAAGGCGAACCTTAAGCGCCCTCCAAAGTTTTTGTGTTTGGGTGCTGCGTACTACATCCGCGATCAAAAAGTAATGCGCTTCTTGCGGTGAGTAAAAAATATTAAATGCTTTGCCTGTAGGCTTACTGCCTGCTACATTTGCCATGAGCATGATTAAACTGCGCTGTTATTGCTGACGACATGCTGTCGCTTTCTCGTGCCTTAGAACACTCGGCCACAAAACAAGCGCCGAGGAAAACACCTTTCTTTACTTTTTCATGCGGAATATTTCCGTACCTTTCACAGCGCTACACCTGACGTATGAAACTGAGTGTAGGCGAGATCTGAGGCGAGATTGTCGGAAGGGAGGTGTGCAGTATCAGTGCTTTCGCAGTAAAGAATTTACGCCATATACATTAATGTAATACGAAATTTAGCGTCAGTTAGAGGTGTCGGAGGCGTCACGCTTGTGCCGCCGCACAGTCTGTTACCGCCACCTTTCCCACCGCATCCGATGCTGGGAACGCTACGCGGACGATTTACTCCTAAGTGCTGTCGTCACTCCCTTGGCGTCGTACAATCTGAGTAGCAGCCGATCTCTACTTTTCTGCACCAACCGAAGCTGGCTTCCGGATTACTCTCTCCACATATCACGCCACCTCTCGACACGTTCTCCTCTTCCGGTTTCCACTTGTGGCATCCTTCTCCACATATACCGCGCTTGCTAACACCTCCTAGAACGCGGAGAAGGCCCAAGTAGGGGCTCTTTTTATCCCAGTCAGCTACGCCACTACTGTGAGGTGGTATGGTAACATCGAATGAGAAGGATCAGTCCTGCGCACCCCACAGCGAAAAGCGCTCGCGCTCAGACCACATCATGCGCGTGCCTCCGCTCGTAGCTGAGCGTGATGAGGAAATAGCCGCGACCGACATTTCGTGGCTTGAGCCATTAACAGCTATCGCTGAAAAAAGAAAAAAAAAGGCTTAGCGGCTTCGGCTCACAGGAAAATGATTTCTGATTACCACACCACGGGCTATGCTCTCTACAGCCGAATACAATCAAGATGGGAGGGCCAAACGCCCCCTTCCCACCACCAGCCAACGGCGCCTACCTATAGTCGCGACGCGCATAATTCCACCTATTTCCTCTGCGACCAGCCCAGCAAGTGCAAGGTGTTTGACAGCTGAGTCATGGCAATAAGTCTACGTCATTGGCTGTGGGCTCCTCCTTTGAGGAGCATTAGCTGATTCGTTCTTTCATTTTCAATTATTTTATTTTATTACATTATTTCAAAGAAGACGAAATTCTAGAGGCCCGTGTGCTGTGCGATGTCAGTGCACGTTAAAGAACCCCAGGTGGTCGAAATTTCCGGAGCCCTTCACTACGGCGTCCCTCATAGCCTGAGTTACTTCGGGACGTTAAACCCCAATAAACCAAACTATTTTGTTAGATTAAATACCTCATTGAAGAAATTACATAAGAGTGGGGGGGGGGGGGGGCGGGGGGGGGGCTGGTTTTTTGAAGCACGCCGACACTTTCGCGTAATACCAAATGACAGGTGATGGATGCGATGGGGTGAGGCAGGTCGTTCCAGTCGGTTTGCTGTCCTAGGAAAGATTGGCATCGAAAAGGTAACGGTACGAGCGCGTGGTCGTGAAACTCGAAGGAGTTGTCAGGTGCAGTAAGAAAGGCTGAAACTGGTGGGTAGGGTTCCTGATGAAGTAGGGTTCCCGATCAAGTGCCGAATTTAAAAATTTATGATAAAGGCAGAGACCAACAATGACACAACAAAATGAAAGATTAGGTAATTCGGACTGCAATTTTAAAGATGAAATGCTGACGTTGCGCGTGTAGTTGAATGCATGAACCTAGTGGTCATGTTGCGAGCCCCTTCGACATCATTAGAGAGATGCAATTGATGTGCTCGCTAGATCGCAGATGAATACTGTTTTCAGTCGAAAAAACGTCCTGGAGTGAACAGCCTTTCATGGTGAGGAACTTTACGGAGGAGGCGCGTTAATAAACCTAGTGTTTTATTAGCAGATGTGATTATGTTCGTTACATGCTCGTGTTCCGCATGAGCAGATGAGCTGCATCCGCTTAGAGCCCACTCCGAGCATCATCTTGAAGGACTTTTGACCTGCGCCTAAATTTCTATCCGCCCGGTGAGTCTAGTCATAGCGGACACCATTTCGCAAGTTCTGGCCGAAAAAAACTTAGTTAAACAGGAAGAAATCCTCAGTCCATGGGCGAGAGAAAAAATAATTAACAGCCAACGCTGTTATATTGTTTCGCCCTTTCTTAACAGAAAGTAATGATCTCAGTGGTACAAAAATATTTGCCGAAAGCGGATGGGCGTCTATCGATATTTTGCGAATAAATCTAGACAAGGCTTTTTAGCGCAGCGCTTCGTTCCTATGCTCTCGTCGTCTTCTATTTCTATAACACCAAAATGACCGCTGCTACGGACCTTTGTCATGCCGTACTTCAGGCTCAAAAGACAGTGTATAGAAGAAAAAAAATTGACCACTGCACACTTTTAGATCTTGAAAATACGGCGCCTGCTTTGAGAGAGCTATCGTAACAACAACCGCAAACACACTGCAAACTTTCCGGCGCTGTGACCACACAGACGTCCGTGTGTATCCGGATCAATTGGTTGCGCAGGAATTGCCTACACGAATAGAAAGGGAAGCAATAAAGAAAAGCAAACGCTTATTTATCATGCGGTCGGCGCCATAGAATGGACTTTAAATCGGAGAAACTGCCTGGCGGACGCATGGAATTTCAAATGACCGCGAGTGTCCACAAACCCAGAGGCGGCCGCGAGTTGCGTATCAAACAGAGCGCCTGTCTACGTGACAGTTCCTTTTCCCGGCAGCTACATTCGCGGAGGGCCCCTCCAATGGAGCTTCTACCACTCCGAGTTTTGTACGGAGGTCTTGTCCTCTTCGGCTGCAAAGGCCTGTTTATTCGTTCCTCAGGCATTTTGTTTATTTCTTTACTTCCCTCCTGACGTTGATGGCGTCCTCGTTCTTCGGAAGATAAGAATGTAGAGGTCGTGCTTGGATAAAAGGACTTGAAGTACGTACAGCACCGCAAAAAAAAAAAGCAAAAAAGTGGGGCAAGAGTTTGCTACATGAGAAGGTGACTTTAAATAAATCAAAACAGCTGTCCAATCGGTCATGTGTTCTGGGTCGGAAGTCAAGCTAATTATGCAGGAACTGTAGAGCTAATTATGGGGGAGCTAATATTGTCGCGGCATGAATTTCGCGCTGCCTCCGTACCTCACTAGCTGCTGCTGTTTCCAGCCGCCATAGGTACAATAGAGGAATGGCTGTCGATGCAAGCTTGGCTACACAAATGACAGGGTCACAAAAATCCCCCGCCTAAACGTCTGTTCATCGCGCTCTCTTCTCCGTCACCTGGTCCTGCAAGTAAGAAACCACTACGGTTTACCAAGTAATGGTAGCTTCAAATCTAGGCAAGTTCAAGACACTAAGAACACCCGTGTGGTCAGTTCTTTACTCCGTCAAGTTTAGTGCGTTCCCGTTCATTCCATGCCCTCGCTGCGGGCACACACACAGCGCTGGTCTTCTTGTCAGCTTTCTGGGTTCTCGCTATCCGCAAGTAAAACACCGCCACAGCACAAATGGCCAGCCCAAAGCCATAACGTCGACGTCCACTCTTCATCACCCGACAAACCAACCTCTACTTTCCTTCTCCCTTCCGCTCCTTCCCCTCTATCTCCACGCCACGGCCCGACTTATAGGCGCTCCAGCAGGCCACAGCGCCGGGCTTCTCTTCTCCTGTCCAAAGTTATTCAACGCGCATTTTGCGTTGCATTATTAACCGCGGGTCCGCGCCGGCGCTATAGGGCGTTATAAATTCCGCAATCCCCGCGGGATGGCGGAGGGGGTGACGCCCCCTCCATCAAGCCGGGGCCAGTGCCCGCATTCAAAAGGAGCTTTTGCGCAGCGGCGGGCCGAGCGTTGCCGAGGCGACAGCCACGTCTCCGACACACACACGCACATGCACAAACGATAGTTGCTTGCTGTTTTGACACTGCTACCGCTGTTTACGCCGCAGCTGCCGAGACGGCGGCGGCAGCAGGCAGGCAGTACGGGTACGCACGCATGGGCGTACGGAACGACCCAGAGAGCGCGCTCTTTGCTATGCGAAAAACCAGAGGCTTCTCCGGTGTCGCGCCCCGCGTCGCCAACGCAGCTCATGCATGCCGCGTAAACTCCCGCCGTGCTCCTGCTGCTCGTGGAGCGAAAGGGGGAAGGGGAGGTCGAGCGGGCGGGCCATATTTCAGGAATAGATCCGCCGCGGCGGCGCCGCCACGCTATCCACTCTGGGCGTCGCGTGCGGTGTATAAAACATGCAGATTTCCGCCGATAGGGCATATATGCAGAGCAGAAGTGGTCGTACTAGTGGTGGTGCTGGTAGTAGAACGTGCTCAATCCGCCCCCCGACCGCAAGCGTATGGATATCGTCGCCGCCGCCGCTGGGTACGAAAGAAAAAAATTTAAGAAAATAAAGCTAACAAAGCCAGTGGATTCGATGCTACTTATACCGACAGCAGCCTTGTTTACCTAGCACGCTATCCGACCTATAGGGTGAAGACCAGGTTTGCGATGATGCGCGTCGAAAACAGAGCAAATTTTGTATGTTCTTCTTTCTCACTTTCTTCTTTCTTTCTTTCATCATCTTCTTTTTTTTTTTTTACGCGGCCGCCGCTCCGGATGGATGCACGGGAGATGGGCCTCTCTGTATGCATACACGTGGGAAGGCCGGGCGCTTTTTGCACGCCTGATGGGATCCCGATGACATGTAAAATCGTTATACGGAGACGCTTCGGCGGTGAAGCGAGTGACGCTCGCGCATATGATTTCAGGATAGCGGTATTTACCCCGGATTGGTTTTGCGTTAAACTTGTTCGGTGCATTTTCGCGTGCTGCGCGCAAGCGCAAGAGTACAGCTTGGCTGGTTAAAACTGGTACAAAAAATGAGCGCGCGATGAAGAATTTTCACGGCAGTATAATGAAAAGTACGAACACATGGGGCCGTGAGCGCTGTCCGCAAAGCCGCTTTTAAACTCGAATATTATCTGTACAGTGCATGCATCGGCACGCTTGATTTGCGCAGTGTGAAGGCTGGAAGCGCGTAGATTTTATGCTGTTACGAGAAAATTCGGAAGCAGTCAAGCGCATTTTCTATTTTCTTGTTTTCAGCGAGCCCTTTTTTCATCGTGAAACAAGCATGTAGTGAAAATTTCAGTTCCTTCGCTCAGCGGTTGCAAGGATAAAATAAATACTGAGCCGAAATATCCTTCAGATAAGCTCCATATTTTTCTTTTGAATACGTGGCGGGGTAATGCAAAGCTCGCAAGCCTTTTGATTCGAGAACGGCAAATTAGAGCGGGTCATTTATATCAGCCCAGTGTAAATCAAGAACGGATTTTAGGTCGCCATTGCCGCTAGTGATGCAAAAGACAATGGCCGTTGTGCATGATAAGACTACAACCGAAGTTTTTTTTTTATGTGTTTTTAATGTCGAGGTGCGTAGGCATAAAGCGAAGCACGTTCGCATCCACATCATCACGTGTGCGCGATAAGCACAGTTTCCTGTTACGAAACCTACTTTGCCATGAAAAGTTTAATCCAAGATGGGTCGACTGCGATTGAGATGTGTGCTTAAAGTATGCTCTTCCTCGTCGTGGCTCTTGAGATAAATTTACACATTTCCACATTTGGCGAGGAGCTTTAGCTTGGATAACCCTTCAGGCGGTAATTACTATCCCATCAAAAAAAAAATATATTCAAATTTTCTTATTTCTGTAAGGAGCATACCAAGAATCCACAGAAAAAAATACTGCCTTTTCTACTGACTAGTTCTGCAATTTCTGCTGGACCCTTGCACCTTTAGGAAAAATTCCCCCCTTTTTCATTGACTAACAGCTCCTCGTACGTTCACTTCGTCACTCAAAACAGCATTTAAGGAGTCACTTACACTTGTTTTGAACGACTGC